>NC_053452.1:39145278-40567778 GCF_015227805.2 Hirundo rustica
TTCTTTTCTTTTCTTTTCTTTTCTTTTCTTTCTTTTCTTTTCTTCTTTTCTTTTCTTTTCTTTTCTTTTCTTTTCTTTTCTTTTCTTTTCTTTTCTTTTCTTTTCTTTTCTTTTCTTTTTTCTTTTCTTTTCTTTTCTTTTCTTTTCTTTTCTTTTCTTTTCTTTTCTTTTCTTTTCTTTTCTTTTCTTTTCTTTTTGTTAATAATTGCTTAACTAGGAACTCTGGCTTCTGACTTTTAAAAAGGAAATGTTATTGTTTTGGAGAACAATTCAGTACATTTAAAGTGCTGCTTTTGAAGATATGCTAAAATCTTGATGAGATCAATTGCTTTTATTACAAATTTTTGTGCTAATTGCCAAATAAATGATGTTAGGCTGGATCTGATTCAGCTGCAGTAGTCATTACTAAAGAAGAACAACAAAAAAAATTGACTCATTAGATAAATGGCAAAAAAAAAGAAGAAAAAATATTTGAGAATGAATTAGATACTGGCTTAATCAGGTCAACGTGTTTAGTTTCGATGTAGAATAGTATGAAAAAATCCAAAGTAATGGGAAGTATAGACTTTTCCTCTGCATACTTACCAGACAGGAGGCACAAGGAATTGATTACCTGTTTTCTAACAGCTCCTCTTCATTATAGCACAGAAACTTGGGCTTAGTTCTCTCCATTATTCTGACCTTGCAAGTTACAAGGAAAAGTAAGATGATCTGAGCTTAAATGTTACTCTGAAGAGTGTATTTCTCTCATACTGTTCTGTAATCTCTTCATTGATGTGTTACTATCAAAGCCAGACAAGTTAAATACTGGATTCAGAGCTTCTCCTTCTCAAAATTAACTCTCATGGACAGGTGATCAGAGTTCACAAACAGTTCAGTGACAGTTCATCAAGAACAGAAAGTGGTGTTCAGTGTCCCAGGAAAGGGTACCCTTGCTACTGAGCATGTTTGAAGAAAGGGGGTGTCCCTTGCACTGTCCAGTTATGCTGTACCAAAATGTTGCACCCAAATCCGTTCAGCAGATTCATTATAAATATATAACTTGGTTCTGGGTGACCAAAACTAAGGTTTTAAGTCCAATATATTGTCAAAACCAGAAACTAATCTGCCTTTGCCACTGCTCCATTAATGAAGTTACTACAATGAAAACGAAAGTCGTTGGTTAACCAACTCTAATTGCTGGGTTTTAAATAGGTTCATTCTATTATTCAGTAACTGCAGTTTTCCTAAGTTCAATATCTATGTGCTATTTTGAAAATATTTTTATTGATTCCTTTATCTGCTGTAATTTACCTTTCTATGTTTGATCTATTCTTCTCATAGTTTCTTGGCATTACCTTGTATTGATGAAGCCCCGCCCTTCCAGTGTGTACCACTAATTATTTTATGTTTCTTTTTTTAAAGACACCTCAACCTAAAATTAACACTTCTTTATTGAAAGCGAGGCTATGCCTCTGTTTTTCTTTAGAGCAAGAAACACAAGTAGACTGTCTAATTTGATTTCTGTTTGTAGCTAAATGCCATATTCTATGTCACCTTGTCAAACACATAGATACTCAAACACAGAGCAGTTCTCTGGATACATGATTCTGTATCTTCATTTCTGCCTGCATGTTTTTTTGATGACTAATTCTGACACAAGTGCAATAGATCCAAGCTAATAAAGTTTGGGAGTTTTTTTACATTGGTGATCCTTAGTCATAAACATAGTCTCTTGCAAGCAGACACATATGATTGAAGAGAAACATCACTTATCCAATGCAGAGTTGCAGATAAAGTGAAATTCAGGATGAGAGATACTTATTTTCAATTACAGTTTGCCGTGCATAACGAGCCAAGTCACCCCAACCAGCACAGAGGGCAAATTTTGTTTTGCTGTGCTGGCAGCCATCACTGTACCATGGCAATAGTAAAAAAAGTGACATTTCAGAGAAAGAACAGTTGGCGTGTCTGCTCTTATGTGCCTGCACACATCTTGGGAGAGTCAGCAATAATTGCAGTTAGAGCTTATTCAGACACTGGCCAATGGAAACAGCTATGAAAATGCACTCCAGTAATGCCTCTCCTGGTACTCCACTCACACACAGTCCCAGAGTGGTATTATTAATTTTTTCAGCTCTGGTAGTGCCCTTCAGACTTAATAACAGAATGAAAGTTGTAACAGTTTTACGTGTTTTCATTTCTATCCAGCTGCCTTTCTGCAATTAGTGACTGGGGGGGATACTCTAAAACCCGGCAATGACAAAGCAGACAGGGGTGGTGGTGGACAATAATTTTTCAATGTACTGTAGAGGACAAAAATATCTGATTCAACTTGTGTAGGGAAAGTCTTTAAAGAGCTAAGAAAGACATACTCATGCATGCATCTGGTGTCACTATTTTTTGAATATTTCTTGACTTCTACAAGATTACCACAATAAACCACAATTTTTTTGAATGCAATCTACATAAAGCAAGCAATAAAAGATCTTGGAAGCTGTAGGAACTGATACATGAAGAAGGATTATATGAATATTTTTGAAAAGGGAGGACTTCAGCTTAGAAATATGTGAATTTCAGTCTGATATGTGAATATCAATCTGATATCAGATTGATACCATGGGGCTATAATGATGAGTGAAAGAATGAAATTTTAAAAAATATAGATGGGACTGAAATTAGGGAAATACTCCCTCCTGTTCTGATATTTCAGTTTCCAGAAAATTCTCTTGAAGGAACAATCACGTAGAGCTTCCAGAACTAGAGGAGATAACTTTTAGAAAACTTAGCACAGAACAAGTTACTGAGGTCTGAACAAGTGATTAGCCTCTTCTTTATCCTTACTTCTATTAAAATATTTCTATATAAAGTTTTTTCTTTAGATGCTAAAAGGGGAAGATTTCACCTTTAACCAGCCAGTAGGATCTCTATAAAACCTTTTATTATAAAATAAACAGTTTAACAGGGGATATAACACTAAGTATGCTTTGAAGGAAAGTTTAAATGTTTGTCTGAGGACTGTTTATATTACCAGAAAATCATCAAAAATGGAGAATATTTGTAGCCTATCCCCGTGAAAGAAGCAGAACAGATTTTTAGCAGGACTTACATTATGATGTCTAGTCAAAACTCAAGAATGTTAAGCATCTTACGGCATCCCAGGATATAATAGCATGTTCCAAATATTTTTTTCACAGCCATACCCCTCAAAAATTGGCTCCAGAGAGTAATACCTTCAATGTCAGGGTTGAGATGGTCATTTTATTAGTCATTATAACTTTATTTTTTCACTAAGAACAAGAAAATAAAAAATACAATAAATAAACTTTGTCCAAGGCAAAATCAAGACATTTCAGTGTCATGCCAAACAAGAGAGAATACTTTATCTTATTGTCAGTTACTGCATTTTTTCCTCAAAATGACACTATTAGTTTAATGAATAAATTAAACACAAGATTATGTTTGGCTTTTGTGTTTAATTAAATTTCTTTTTGGCTCCAAGAGATCTGCAAGATGAAAAGAATGTCCTAGATGTTTTAGAGAACAACTGTAGAAGGTAATGGTTACACATATTTTATGTTAGATTTGAAGAAAAATTATCTGATGATTGATGATATAAAGATAATTTCTGTTAACGTTTTAGTCTGGTAGCAGCAGCTTGTTTTCATACTACCAAGGAATTTATTTGAGCTCCATACATCTTATAACAAAACCATAATTTTAATTTTGATTTTCTCCATAGAAGTGAGCTCTCTTAGGTACTAAAGGCTGAATATTTGAGACTGCAGAGATTTGCAAAGGTTTCCTCCTCCCACAGGCTTTGGCTATATTTGTCAACCCAATGAAGACTACAGGGTGAAACCTGAAGAGTGCTGATGCCATGTATCTCATGCTGACATCAGTAGGAGCTTAGCGCCTATCAGCATCAGAGGCATCTGTTACTGCCGCTGACTCTCAATTGCGCAAAACAATTAAAAATAATAGCAAGTGAAAAAATACCCAAATGATGCAATAGATACTGGGAAAAGTTTTAAGGATATCCAAAAAATTCAGAACCATCTTAGTTTTACATTTTAGCATCTCATTTGTGACCAGACTGTATCAGCAAAACATGATACAGAATTAAATTCAGAATCAAAGCCCAAGTAAATTGTGTAATGGTGAGAGTTTGAAAAGACTGGCTGTGATCTAAGTAAAAATTAATGCAAAGTCAATCTAAAGTAACACAGTGATAGGAATCAGCATTGTCCCTTGTGTCTCTACTTTTACATTTAAATGACATGTGCATCCATGATGAACATTTATGCTTTTGCTTTCTGTCCACCACCCAATCTATTTGGTCTTCCACAGGAATGATTATTTTTCCTGTGTCTGTAGGGGTTTACACAATGGAGACTCTGAACCATAAGGGAAGCTCCAATAAAACACATAAAGAATAATTAGTAGCGTTATTAACATTATTGAGACCATAGTCCACACAAACAGTTTTCTAAGGATTCTAAGCTTACTGCATATTTGCATTTGCTGGTGCCTGGAGTCAGTGTAGTTAGGACTTTGTTTTACTCCTATACTATGCTTTCTTTGATACCTTTTCATATGGACCTATACAGAAATACTAAATTTATTTGTCCTTGGGAAAATCAGGAGTCCAGAAGCTCTGAAGATAAGAAGTCACAACAGAGACATTTTCTAGTCATAATAAAGACATAGCTAAGCCTGATTATAAGCGAAATCTCAGTTGCAATATGCATTAAAACTGAAGTATGAAAATTAATCACAGAAGTCCAAGAACAAAGATCAGACCTCTAAATTATGATGGAATAAGTCAGATTTTGCCACAGGGCAAAAACATCAACCTGCATTTTTCTTTGAAAGATACTGCAGATGCCAGGGCTAACAATAACTCAGTAGCAGAAAAGGCTTTTCAACTGTACAGAATCCAATGGATAAAATCAGCTGAGATGTCTCTGAAGTGGACTGTGTCTCATCTTTACTGCCATCTAGCCTTTCAGCCATTCAAATGTTCAGAATGCATCACTGTGGAGAAAATCACTGAAGCATGAGCAGTCATGTGAGCTTTTGAAGTTCTGTTCATTACTTCCCCATCCTGACTCCTGTTTTTCCTTTTCAGGGCAACCTATCTTCTCCATCACTGTCTTGCAATAGTCAGCCTTCCATGCCCTCTTCTTCCTTATTTCCCTCTTTCCTCCCACTTTGCTTTCTGTCTGCTGAGACATCTTCAAACACAGGACTGTGTGTTCATGTAACAACTGTGCCAAAAGTTATGGAGAAGTCCACTGGCTTACAGACATGCGGCTTCACAGTGAAATATCAAGTGTTACTACAATGCCCACCTAACTGGACATCCATGATTGCCAGCTTAATAAGGTTGACAACTGTATTGTTAATGTACCTTACAAATGTAAAAAGTTGATTTGGGATATAATTAATTAGGCGGTTTGGGTTGGGGCGGGGGGGTGGTGGTGTTTTGTTTGTTTGTTTGTTGGTTGGCTCTTTTATCTAATTATATTGTGGAATTGCAATGACACCCAGGTAATTTTTGTAACACTTCCATCTTACTCTGTAAATTCCCTCCCAGAAGGACCAGTGATAGAACAGGATTTGAGCTATAGCCCAACTTACAGTAAACATGCAGTCCTGAGAAAGTTTCTCTATGCCTGCAAGAAATTACTCATCATGAAATAAAATGAACTATTCATTTGCAAGCAGCTACTCTGTACCATCAGCTGTCTAGCACTGCATGGCTGAGTAAAGCCTGCCCATGTAGATAAGTCATTGATAGCATCACTTTTTTGGGAAGAGTCAGGCTAGTTCAGGTAGGTATCTGTGATATTATTAGCCTGTGTGAAAATTATTCCTTTAACCCATTAAGTGTTGCCAAGAATTTAGGTAATTCAATTAGTTGGGTTTTTTTAATGTCTTATTGTTAAATTTTAGTGTATAAGTAATTTTTTCATAGTTTCAGCATAATGATGTAACACACTGAAACTCTTATTGTGCCACTTGTATCTGTTTTCATGTTTTTAGCCAAGAGATATACCAAAGATGTATGGCTCCTTACTGGATATATTACTGCAAACATTGATTTAGCTCTGCTTTATTACTAAGAATGCTAATCACTCATTTTCTGGTCCATTAATCAAATAAATTTTCTTTGTTGAAAGCCTCTTGTCTCACTACCTGCTTTAAAAAGATCTATAGTGACAATACTGAAATTCCCCCAGTCTAAGAGAATTTGCACATTTTAGGAAAAGTTTTCAGGTCAGTGGGATTCCAACAAGGGTCAGATTCTTTCCATGAGGGTAAGTAGATCTCACCCCAAGGTAATACCAGTGTAAATATTTAAGTGTCTGTGACAACCCCACTTTCCAGATGGACAGTGAGATTATTCGCCAGAAGACTTACTCCTCAAATCTGTGGGGTGAAGAGGTGATTTGAAATTAATATATGCAATATACAGTGCAATTTGTTGCATTGATTGCTGCATTGCTGTGAAATAACATTTTTCATCATGTCTTCAGTCTTTATATTCAGTCGAAATTTCATTACCTCTGAGATGGACACAAAAGAAAGGATAATGCTGAACCAGAAGAACTGGATCATTTAAACTTAAATCCGTGACTTATAGCTACCAGTGAAAAATAAGCACAACAATCAGCTGGGTTGTGTAAATGTGTTCTAATAATAATTTTTATCAGCTTTGAGTTGAACCAAAAGTGGAAGGCAACTTGGAGGAATTACAGGAATGCAGTTCAGTTAGTCAGATCAGAAAGATCCTAAGCGTATTGGGAATTGGCTCGAATGCTATTTACCATACTTTCACAGCAGTTGCACAGGTTAGACCTGGATCATTTTTGAATGTTTCATTCACACAAAAGGGCAATTTCAAAGTACTTAACCAAAATTTGTGAGATCATTGTTCATATAAAGTAGCTGGGCATACACAAGGGAATTTAATATTCCAGGCTGTTCTGTTCTACAGGTGACATGAGCCAAGGTCTCCTTTGCCTGATCTTGATGGGCTGCTCAGGTAAATGATAAAGATCTAATGAATTAGAGTAAAGACTAATAGCTAACAGATGTACAGATGCTATCCACTCTATTAATTAATGCTGCTGTACATTATGTGGAACTAATGCAAATTACTCTGTGCAGAATGTTTACAGATTGGAATTGTGCATAGCAACTTGGTGAGAACCTCAATGGAAGTTTTTCCAACATATTAGAAAAATGCTGCGAAGGAACTAGTAAGGTACAATCACTGTGACATTTCTTCATGACCTTTAGGTTCTAATTAGATCTCCTTATTTAAGAATTTTTTTTTCAGTTTGAGTCAGTTAAGGCTGCATTTTATCATTACTTTTAAACAGGCAAGACAATACTGTTTTTTTCTACACTTAAAAATTATAACCGCAGAAAATTAGTATTGCTGATGAAATGGTCTTCAGTCTCAAAAGACTTATTAAATTAAGTATATCTAAAATTAGAGATCTAAAGTGTGACACTTTAAAAGTCATACTCTGTTGCCAATATGTCCTTCAGAGTATGTCAAGTTTTTCAGACAGCTATAATTTCTTTTTTCATTTTCTTCTCAAAAAAAGAGGGTTTGTCCAAATATTACAGTGACTTGTTTATTATGATATTCAAATGGGTTTAGACTCAAAGTAACATTTAAAGGAAACTCAGTGATGAATTGCAAATTGCATCTGAAATGAGTCTTACATGGTTGGTAGTTTAGTCATCAACCAGTTGTCTCTCTCACATAATTACTATGCATACTGGAATAGAAACCTTCTCAAATTTTTTTCATCATTCAAAAATACATTAAAACAAATAGATTTTTGAGTTTGGCCAGTGTTTAACAATTAGCTGTACTCAGCTCCAACACATGAGCTGATTCTTAACACAAAGAAAAGAGAAATATTAGTAGATAAAAGAGGAATAGTGAGAACTTTACCTGAAGCTCAGAACTTAGGTGTGGTATGTACAAGAGAGTGAGAAGTGATAGAATCAATTACAAATTTGGTGTAAAGTTGTGTTTGTACCACACACTTGGTATCATATGCGATACCATCATATTTAGATGCTGTGTTTAAGCAGTGCCATTTTTAATGCCTTTGCTAAAAAATATTTTCACATCCAATAACCAAAGCCAATCTCACTTGCTGTTTAAGGGAGTCAAAGTCTTCTTTAACATGCTTCCAAGTGTGAAAATAATTTTTTTCATCTCAGCATAAAAATAGATACATCTGCTCAGTAGTATTCATGAGCAAGTTGTAAGCAGAAAAAAAAAAAAAAAAAAAAAAAAAAAAGGCATTTTTATTTTGCTATAAGTTTTTTACTCCATATTGTGTATCGGTTATGGAAATGAGTTTGATCATTAAAAACTATCTCCCAGACATTTATATTAAATACAGTATTTTAATATTTATTATTTTGGTTCTTAAAGCAACTAGTTCATTGGAGACTTCCATTCTGAGTATTAGGATTTCACAGTATTATTGGACTACTGTAAACTGAAATAAAAGCCAACAAAATCTGTGGTAATAATCTGCTACAATATCAAACCTGCTGCAGTGTTTATAGCTCCACTTGATCTCTGGTAAGCGGTGTGTTAAATTTTTATTCAACATAGCCAGGAACTCCCGAAGCCTTTGCCAGGATGTAGAAGGGAACAACCCCTTGAGGTCTGGGCTACCTGCAATCATGTAATTAGCTTAACTGAATACCAGAAGTTCTGAGATTAGGTTATTTGTGAACTAATTGACAGCCTGCACTGGTTTACCATAAGAAAGAGAAAAAGATAAACTAACAAGAGAAAAAGCTACCCTTAAAATGGAAATATTAGAGCAATGAAATTACTTAGTTTGCATATTTCCAGTCTTCTTGAATTTATGGTTCCCTTGCTGGGAGAAATTTAACCACTGTCTGCTGAGATGTTTGGGGATTTTTAAAATTCTTTTGTGTCAGCATCCAAGCTTCCCTCATAGTGCATTGCTTAACATCTCTACATTCTGGTTTTAAATATAATAAACAGCTTTTCACATCTAATTGAACAATTGTCCTGATAAAATTCTTTTCCCTCCTCAAAGGTCTGTTAGTCTGTTTAATATAATAGATTTCAAAATGCTTGTAATCAGGGTGAGTTCAGGATCCTAAATAGCTTTTAACTTTGCTCTTCCAAAGCTTCTTGTATTCTGATTTGTTGTCCATATAATAAGGGTAGTGGCACATTATTTCCTGTCAGGCCAGTTCTGAAAATAAGCAAAACAAGATCTATGAGCGTTCAAAAAGACCTTTGTGTTAAGTGCTAAGTCTATGGTGTTTATTAGCATTCATAATAATTTATAATAACAATTCTTTAAATGCTTTAGAGTCTTGGGTGAAAACTTTATTATTAATAGTTCTCATTTGCAGTTTTCAAACAAAGAAACAAGAAAGCTCCTGTTTTCGTACAGGTATTTTCAGTAACCTGGACATGGTATACATCCTTGCATACCTAACACCTGTTGTCTTCCAATTTCTTTGATTGTAAAGGTCATCATCAGCATAAATTGAACCATAAGTAATAAGATTTAAAGCTGAGTAAGTAGAATCAGTTGACAGTTAAAGAGCTTAAAATAGACACTATAGCTTCTAGTAGCTGTGCTGTAAGAAATACACAGGATTTCCTCTGTGCTGCTCCTCAGCTGAACCCAAGCTGAACCCCTTTTTTGATGCAATCGTTTGATCAAAAATGAGCAGCTAAAATGAAAGTAATTTTTCAAAAGAGGACATGATTGCTATGTGAGAAGCTTTGCTTAAGTAATCTGAAATATTTCAGACAGATTCTCAACACTCCTAGACAAATAAAATGATAAAAATAACTTTTACATATTTTTCCCTTTGAGTCCATTTACTAAGGAGATTAATGTTTAGCTGTATTAGGAAAGAAATTGCTTTCCTGTCATTTCCACATTGTTCTTCACAGTCTTTCCCTCTATCCCAAAAAAAGTACAGAGTTGCAGAGTTGTTTTGTTGTGTGGTTGTTTTTGTTTGTTTGTTTTTTGTTTTTTGTTTTGTTTTGTTTTGTTTTTAAATTCAAACCCATGACTTTCACATATTTAAGCAATTGTTTGTGCATTGTAAGACTCTCCCAGAACCTGTATGCAGTTATATACCCATTCACGCAGCTTTTTGAGTAATGACTGCACATAGGGGAGTAAGAGCATCCCTCTTTTATAGAGAAGACTTGTGTTCCATTCTCTGAGGGTTTGAGGTCTTCTGTGCTGCTCCCTACCCATTTTCTCCAGCGTTTCTCCAGTCTGTTCATTTATGGTAGTGAGATAGAGATCTCTTTAGAGAGATATAGATGTTGGCAAAGCAGAAGGAAATTATATAAATTAGAGCTATTAAAGTCTCAGTGATCACAGAACCTTCTGAAGAAACCAGTCACAGATCTCTGTGACTGCAGCTGTAGGTTCTCATAAGCTCTATCCCGGCTTTGATGGAAGTGATGGAGTTCCATTTCCCATCTCTCAGATGGATATAATGGCAACATCTCTGAGGACCCCTCTGATTCATATGAACAAAACTAGGAGGGATGAAGATGGATTTATATGCATTGTCTCTTTCATCTTGAGAAAATTATCTGCCACTTCTTGCTGAAGTACCTTACTGAAATTAAATTATTTATTTAGTCAAAAATATTTAGCCAAGATATTGACAAGTTTTTGAAGAGAGCTGACACACATCAGTGCTTGCTGCAGTTAGTAAGTTTAGCAGCTGCTCTAGGGAAACTGAGCAGCTACAATTGGCACTGGGGATGATACAGAATTTTTTCAGCTCATACTGCAGAGGATTTTGAGCACTCCTCTGTCACCTCTCAGTTTGCTCTCCCTAATAAAAAAGCTTTGATAAGTTTCCTTTGATACAAAGCTGTTTGTAAGGAGCAATCGATAAAACATGTTCAAAGCTGGTCGATAGGGTGAGTAGCATGGAAATTAGAGTAGGTTGATACACTGTGAAGGGGGTGAGTGGAAGAAGGAATGATAGTTACAGAACCAGAACTCTGAGTCTGATACAGCAGAAAATGGCAAGCCAGAAAGGTGTGATTATTTACATCAGAGCTCCAGGCTAGGAAGATGACAGCAGCTGTGTTTTGAGTTGACTTGAAAATGGAACCATTTCTGTCAAGGACACTAGAACTGAAAGGATTGGTGCCAAGATGGAAGATTATAATGGGGTTTATATGTTTCAACTGTGTTGGTCAACAAGATAAAAACACCATGTTAAGAAGCCTGGGGACAGTGAGATTGATTTTGTTTACTCCTTTTTAAAATTGTACTGTCTACAGTGTACCCACTCTTTTCTTTACTGACTGTGTGACCTTTAGTGGTTTTTACTCGTAATTATTTCCTTTCTTGTGGTTGCTTTTAATATGTCATAGAATATTCAGTCAATGTAGTAAATCTATTTCCTTATGTGTTTAGAAACAATGCACATTATTTATTTTCTAAAGTACATAAGAGTTTATGAGAATGAGGACCTACTACTGTGATTGCTGCTTTTCCTGCTCCATTAACCCACAAAAAGCTCAATTTCTAATGAAATCTAAATCCATTCCAAAGCCAATGAATATCTAATATTAATTAATCTTGCACCACTCTTAAATAAGATATGATATATAATCTTTGTTTCAGTATATGCATGATTTCCATGGAAGAAGAATGCAAAATCTTTCTGGGAAACTATTGGGAGGAATTGTTTGTGGAATTTTTTCATTAACTAGCCCTAATCAGTTCCATTAATCTTCATCTGTAGGTGGACACTTTCATAAAATAATATGACTAGCTTATTATTTACTGTTCAAATAATTTATATTTTATTTCACGCTAACCTTCTGTCAAATGTAGTTTAAGTTTTTAAAATTTATTTTGGTTCAAAATTCAGACATTTAACTTATGGAGTAAGATTTTTGAAGATGCCTTCTCCTCTTGACAGTACTGCAGAGAAATAGGAATTCATAGTCTAATGCTAACACATGTCCTGAAATTGTTATTTGTTTAATGAGTGTAGAGACTCACTAAACTCACTGAACAGACTTTTATATGTTTTGAGTAAATCCTGGCTCAACCAATTTTTTCTTCTTCCATGTGTAGTATTCCAATGTGTAGTTCATGAGATATTGCATATATTGTATGTGGAAATTGCAAATAAGAATTTTTACACGAATATTTTTATTATCCATATTGTCTCTAGGCAATCCAACATACATATATTATTAACAGCTATCCTTTGCTCTCTTGGAAATATGATAAAAGTTTGAGTGGCAGCAGCTTCAAAGGGTGCATGTTAAGTGACATACATAATAAAGTCCAAGCACAATTTTTTTTTTTTTTAATGCAAATTAAGATGGAAAGGGACTTAATCTTTGAAGAACTTCTTTCTGATCTTATATCCACACTTTCTTTTAAGGTAAATTCACCCTGAATTTACCTTAAAGGATATAGGATCCAACTGCTTCCTTCTTAAAATTAACAAGATTCACTTTGGCGAAATCAATGCTGATTTTTTCTCTCTCAAAAGGGAAGCAAAGCCAGTTGGTTAGTATAAGACAAGTTAGGCTTACAAATGCCAGTCATATGATGCTTTTCTTTTTGCTTCCTCATATGAAAATTCTACCACAGGGAATAAATGACTGACGCAGCACCCCCTGCCATCGTAACAACTGTCACACAACACCATTATTTTTCAAACATTAGTGGCATCCTTCCAACCGGCCATAAGGTTGCAGACATGTGTTTTAATCATTAATTTGCCCGTTGCAGGAAGCTAAAGTCATGCCATTTAATGTGTGCTTATGATAAATTTCTCTTTCTTTTATAATAAAATGGAAGTTAATGAAGCACAGCACAATTGCGGTGAATTAGACAGCAGTAGAACAAGGCAGGAGAATACCCACTTATTGACATTATCAAAGCCATCTCAAATGCATCGACTTTTAAACCATCTCATATTCAATTATTAAAGAGGGACCATGGGAGTATACTGTTGGCTTAGTAAGAAAGAAGATTATAACAGTTCATTAGTTATTAATTAATTGACAATCTCACTGCCTAATGTCTTTACATCTTCTAAATAATTCTGTGCCCAGAGTCTTACTTCTATCCATTCTGGTTTTCATCAACATGTAGAATATTACATTTTATTTCTCTGCCCACGCATAAAAGGGAGGGTCAGCTGGTCATGTTTTATCAATTTGTATTGAGAGATTTTACGACATAAATTATTTATGGAATTAGTTAACAATTTTTGTACATAAAGTTAGCCATAAGAGTAAAATACATCTCTGGTTTTTTACTATACATTAAATTTAGGTGTTAATCCTGTCTTAAGTAAACCACAGGTTTCCTGAATAGCAACTTGCGGGGAAGGTCTGGGAGAAATGGACCCACAAGAAAAACAAGCAGCTGTGATGAAAATGCCCATAATAGAATTTGTTTGACAAGAATGATTCAGAGGCAAACCTGCTTATCCTTCCATAAATCACTCCTTTACTGTGATTTTTACACACTGCAATTAGAAGTACACATTTCTGTTGCTTTTCCTATTCATAAGCAACATAATATTGCTCATATATTATCTTTTAAAAAGGAAGCATGAATACTGTGCATATTCAGAAAAGTAATGCCTTGCTTTCATGCATCTATTTCATTATCAGAACACCTACTGATTTTTTTTAAGGCAGATTTTTTTGGGGGGTGGGGAGGGTGCAAGAAAAACTACAGTCACTGCTATATGTGTGATCTATTTCATTATCAGAACACCTACTGATTTTTAAGGCAGATTTTTTTGGGGGGTGGGGAGGGTGCAAGAAAAACTACAGTCACTGCTATATGTGTGATCATATAGACATCCTCAGGACAATGTGACACAGCAGCAAGTATGACTGTAGATGTACCATTTTTTTTTTTCCCTTTCTTTTTTTTTTTTTCTTTTTTCTTTTTTCCCTTTTTTCTTTTTTTTTTTTTTTCTTTTTTTTTTTTCTTTTTTCCTACTAGTAGATTTTTTTTTAAGATTTGCTACTACCATGGACAGCTGTGAACAGAAGTACAATTGTGCTGCACCAGGGTCTATATTTGTTAGTTTTTATAGGTGGAGGTCCATCCTGGTGCCGGTATCTAGATTGAGAAGGAGGGAGAGAAGGAACAGTTTGAGCCCAGGGCTACCAGTGATACAATACATACAGGAAAAAGGTACTTTGCTTTTAAAAAAACCAGAAGACTCATTATGTTGATGACTGTTGATGTCCCTCACAAAGTTACTGTAATGTGCTAACTGAATAATTTCTACCTTTCGGCACATTATTTGTCCTATGTATAAAAAAATAAATGTTTCATATCAAAGCCATAAAAGATTTTCCTCATTACATTTTACTCCTGCTTATCTTACCAAAATTATATCTAGATGGTTAAAGAAAATATAGAGAACCTGAGAGGGTAGGTCAAACAATGATAAGTCTCCAGGGTTGGTAACTTTATGTGGTAACTTCTTAAACAAAGTGACAGGGTCTGTTCCAGCAGCTGGAATATGTTGTCTGACCATAGTCACAGAGTGACTATGTGTATTTCCCAGTGCTGGAAAAGGCAGTCACTTTCTCACCTTCCCTCCTGGCCAAAGGGCCCTGCTGCTTCCTTCAGCTCACCCTTAAGAGACCTTAATTGATTCAATTAAGTATTTTGTCTGAAAATTAATCTAGGAAAAAAAAAAAAAAAAAGTATGGTTGGTATATCTGCTGAGTTTCTGAGCTGAATTCACCATCAAACATCTGAGATGCATGGAGAAAATGACATGAAGAAATGTTTCTAGGTCAGAGGGTAAAAAATATCACATGTTCCTCCAACTCTAGGGCCCCAAAATACAAAATAAAAAAGTACTAAAAGTATTGGATTTTTTAACATTGCGCATACACACACACACACAAAGTCCTGCCTAACATGAAATACATCCAGAATAAGAAATAATTTGACAGGGGAAGGAAGAGAAAGGAGAATCAAGGAGTGTCAAAAGGTTAGCAATTATGCTAAGGAGGGTTATTTTCATAGAATTACTGTCTATTCATTTGTGAGTAGAAAGTTTCTCTAGGAGTCAGTTCCAAACAAGAATCTAAATTTAGGCATTTTGATTCACCTCAGGAAGAACCTGACCTCTTCCTGTACTGTAAATGTTGAAGAGACTGAGACTGACCTTAGGCTAATGTTAGCATTTGTGTTTCCCTTCCAGTGACTTCAACTATATGCAAATCAAATTCTAATGGCAAATGCTAAGAATTAAACTAATTTGGTTCAAAATTCAGCTTTGGTAACTTTAGGTGGATTCCAGATTTCAGAAAATTGTTCACAAATCTAATAATGAGGAAAATACTTGTACGCAGTAGAAGAAACTTATATCCATTGGCATTGATTTCCTTTCCCCACAGTATACACAAATTTCCCCGGAGGGTAATTCTGGAGTGGTTATAAGAAGGCAAAAAAGTTACCAGCAACTGGAAAACCAAAAGGGTAATTTCAGTCAGTAAACAGAAAAATGTCTGAAATTACATCTGTTCCAGGGCTGTATTTGACCTAAACCATCCTAAATCCTAGGAGGACTTTTTTTTTTTTTTTTTTTTTTTTTTTTTTCCCCCCTTTTTTTTTTTTTTTTTCCCTTTTTTTTTTTTTTTTTTTTTTTTTTTCCTCCATTCTGTGTTCCAATTTCCTGAGATTTTACAGTTATTCTCACATGAGATTATGTGGATCACTAATCTAACTCCTGTACATTGATATAACTCATGTGCCTCTCTTTCTTTTACTGACTCCTTTACTCCTTTACCTACATATCAGTACCTCAGGCCTTTGTGCTGTGATACATCTCCTGATAATCCATTGAAAATGTTTGTATAACAATACAGCATGATACAGTTTTGTCAAAAATGAAGCAGCTTGTGTGCAAACTGTATCAAAAATAAATTCAGAATTGAGACAACAGCTCTCTCTGTACATTTTGAAAATTTGAAATATTTCATGATAGTATTTGTATCTGTGTGAGTTTTGAACATTCTTCCTCAAAAAGTGAGTATACAGACCTTTCTAGCTCAAAATAAATATCACACTTTTTGATTTGTAATCTATACACATCTCAGAATTCCTAGAGTCAGTATTGGTTTGATTACTGACTGATTTTGGGATTTTTTATTTAGGAATCCCTACTGTACAATTGTATTTGGTAACCATGATGAAACAAAAAACTTCAACATGTTTAAAATATGTAAATTAATACATAATCCTAAAGCTAGAACTCCAGAATGAAACATTCAAAAATACATTTTATAATCAAGTTTCAGGATTAGTTTACATGCTGGTATATTATAAATGTTTTCTAGGGGACTTTGGCATACAGGAGAAAGAAATTCATTACTATATCTGACAATATAGAAATAAGACAAAACAGGAAACACAATGTTAAATTTATATTTGAAGATAAAGCTGAAGTTTTTTTTTCTTCTTCCATTATTATGATTTCTACAAAAATAAGAATGACAATAATGTGTTTTTCCAAGGCTGAGAAATCTGTAGCTTATACTATGTCAACTCAGATTCAGCGTTCACTTTTTTTTTTTTTTTTTTTTTGTAACAGCCTACTCATGAGGAAGAGATAATACATTTTTTGCATTCTCAAAAGAAGAATGGTTAGCTGGGATTTGTCTCTTCTACATGCTTTATAACACATGCTCTACATTAAAATTTTAATGATGGTCTTTTAATACCTGCATTGCTTTATCGCTGCATGACCAAGTTCTAAAGTAACTCCTTTTGCAAACACATACAGATATAAACATGATTGCACTTGTGAATAGCTCCCTGCCTCTTGACTGCACTCAGCTGTTTGTGTGGTTTTGTGTATATAAACAAATGTTTGCCAATCAGAAATATAGAAATGTACCCAGAGTTAGATTTGAATTTAAAAAAGGGGGTTTTTTCTTAAATAGTATTTTCCTTGCACATAGGACAAGAGGGAATGGCTGTAAACTACAAGAGAGTGGGTTTAGATTGGATATTAGAAAGAAATTCTTCACTCTGAGGGTGGTGAAGCACTGGAACGGGTTGCCCAGAAAAGCTGGAAGCGTCCAAGGCCAAGCTGAATGGGGGTTTGAGCAACTTGGCTTCATGGAAGGTATCCCTGCCTATAGCTGGGAGGTTGGAACCAGAGGGTCTTCAAGGACCCTTCCAGCCCAAATAATTCTATGACTCTGACAAAAGCTATTTTGTAGTCATTGAAATTTTTTGAACTTTTTCTACTTCGGCATTTTTTTGGTTTGAAGAAAGTAAGCAAGGCTTGATTCTCTAACAGAAAACTCCTATATTTATGTTTACATTAAAAATTATGTCCTGAACAATCAATATCTCTGAACTTACCATTCCATTTTTATTTAAAACCTCAAAATATAATTTGTTTCTAAAAAATCTATCTAGTTATTTTTTGACGTGAACTTTTTCAGACATAAGTAACTTTTCAGCCGAAATATTTTTCATTGTGTCTGAATATTTGATTCTTTCTTAATGCAAGCCAAAGCTTCTAATGGAAGCTGGCATTGTTCTATTAATTGGCATTATTCTACTGTACCAGGTAAAAATAAAAATATCTTATATGTTCCTGGCAAAAATGCTATTCCACCCAGGGTATGGTTAAAAAAAAATAAAAAGGAATTACTTCAATAGCTTTTTAATTTTTTAGAAATCTTAATATTTTTTAAGAAATCATAACGTAAGAGAATAGGATAGTGGAGATTTTTTCTGGACTGTTATAGAACAAGCCTCTCCTTGCAATAATTCTTATGGAGAACTTCATACTGTAACTTGTAGACCACAATTCTAAGTGCTGTTTATTTAGTATCTTTAGCTTTCCTTGCATTTCCTTTCTTTACAAAGGGTCTTCTATAAATAGAAACCAACCTGTTTCCATTGGCTCAGTATCAGGAAAATGATGAATCATTTCATATAGTGATGTGCTGAAGACTGTATGAATATTTAAAATGTAGATATTCAGTCTAACTCTAAATAGACTATCTATGCCTGGAATCCCAAAATTGGATAGATTTTTGAGCTTTTACAAAAGTATAAGTGAAAATACATAAGTTGTGAAACAGAACTGAAGTCTTCCTACCCCTTCCTGTACACCAGTCCTTCTTGTTTTAACACAAGCTTCTGTCAGAACTTTGTTGTAAAATTTGAATCGTAATTTATTTTTACTTGTCAGAAAAATATGAAAGTATAATAGTCTATGAAAAGGAGTTCACACATCACTGTGTGAGTAAACTTAATTTAAAAAAAAATGTGCCGCTTTCCAAATTTATGTTCACTTTTGTTTAAATTAATTTCTGTGATTTCATTTTGTTTGCCTTTGGCTAGAGCATTGTCTTGCACAAAATGAACACGTCTAATTGCATAAATATTTATTCCTGGATGATGTTCCTTCTAACAGAATAGAATGGAATCACATATTTTTTAAAATGTTGTGGAGTCAGTCTTGGGTCTCCTCTTAATAGAAAAATATAAATCTGATTAAAATAATATCTTAGAGGAAGCAAAATACTTTCTAGACTAACAGAAGCACTAAAGTGTCTGTTTTCTTATTTTGTTTTATATATTTAGTATTGTTTCTCAATTCAAAAAAAACATTTTGAGTGAAACTGCCAATGGAGAAATGCCTTTCTAATTTCCCTGAGTACCTCTGAGCATGAGCAGTAGATGGGAGCTGATTTGATTCCATTTCTGCTTACAGACAATTGGAGATACTGTTCAGATTTCCATTTTCTTTATTTAAATCAGGGATTAATCCAGAATTTGGAGTTACAGTAAATTCCAAGGTTTTGATCAAGTTAACATGGATCTTCTAGATAATACAAAAAGGTTTGTATTACCATGAAAAAGGGGAAAACTTGGGCTCTGTAGCATTTAGCACTTCCTTTTCTGTTTAGCAGGGCCATAGTTCATCCCAAAAATTCTTGACTAATCAATTAGCCTTAGCAGTATCTCCCAGAAGATGCTTTAATAGAAAGGATCATGTAACTTTGCTCTTGTTGCACTCTCTGTCAAGGCTGTGAGCCTGCGAGATCCCATCCAGCGCAGGGAGGAATGCGACAGTGCGGCATGAGAAGAATGTGGCACACTACCCGTGTGTGATAACCCAGCCCAGCACAGTCCCTGCCTCATGGACACATGGCTGGCCTGTTTACAAGATGAACAGAAATAAGCTACAGCATCTTTGTTTACTTGGCTATTTTTCACACCATATCACTGCATTTCATGCCATTCCCTGTTTCAGACCACTGAGAATGAATACATTTATTTGTATATAACAGAAAAGAATTGTGCAAAAGTTAACAAATGATCCTGAATGAAAAGGAATATTTAAATCCTAGTTTTCAATCTGGTCATGTATTTCTGAGGTTTGGATAGAAGATCTTCCAGCAGTGACCTGAAGAACTGTTTCTTGTGGTAATGAATTTAAGTAAACATCACATAATGAAGCATAAGAATTGGATTATAGTTAAGAACATAGTCAACGATATTTCTTAGCTAGGATGGATTTAAGTATATCAGCTGGTTTCCTGAAGTTGGAGACTCGGGTCTAAAATTAGGTTTGCTTTCTATTTTGACCCCTGGCCCTTAATTTGGATACAAATATTAAAGTAAGCACAACAAATGTTATCTCTCGTTTAGCACAAAATCACTCTCTTACCATTTCAATTGACTTCACACTGGAAAATTACAATGATGCCTCTAAATGACGAATTGTTTCAGATTTAACTGTTGTCTGATGAAAAGCTTTTTATCAAGCTTAGTGCTTAGCTGCATTTTGTAGACTGAAAACTGCAAAATTTTGTGAACAGGAATGACCAGTGCTTGCCTGGGAAGTCTGTGAATATTAAGAACTTCAAAGTTTTGTGTTACTTTGGATATTTACCGAATACCAAGTGTTAGTGAGTCTTTTCAGAATGAGAGATGGAACTGCAATTTTGCAAAGTAGAAAGGAGTTCCAATTAACCTTCAGATAGATTAGCAGCTTGGGAATGGATGGAAAAGTCCAGAGAGGAACCTTTCTGATGCTTGGCTGATTGTTCTGCAATGAGTAAAGCCTATCAATTCCTACTTTTTCTTCTGAATGAAGTGGCAGAGATGAAGACATGAGAAATGGAAAGATAAACTACTTGTGAGTATATTCCAGCAAGAAGATACGGAATTTTTGCTGTCCCTGGTAGTTACTGGCTTATCTTGCTTACCTGCTTCTACATCTCTTCAGCCTTTTTGTGGGAAGGTACAGAGAGTAAATTCTTATAACTGTATATGTACCTTGTACAATTCTTCCAGTGGACAGGATTCATTCTGGAAACTGAGTTTTTGTCAGAAACTAATGAATTACAAATCTGCAACATAAGCCATCAAAAAGGTAGTTCATATCTGCCCATACCAAGTTTATTTGAATAAATGAGCCTCTTTGTTTCCTGAAAGAAATAAACTGAGAGTGGTTACTAGTGGCAGAAAGCCACTGCAAGAAACAAAAGAGATTTATCTACTAACATCATAATAATCATCTTAATTAACTGAAATGTATATCAGTTGTGTTTAAATTAAATCTGATCTTTTATCCTCTTAAATGTACATAATCTTCATGCTTCCTGAAAACTTCCAGAAGACCTGTCACACAGCTTTTCCTTCCAATCTTCTTTCAACTCTTTCATTTTACTGTTACTTGTGAGGAAGGAAGAGCTATTTGTCCTTGTTACTTGCATTTCTTGTTTCATGCATGATTTCAGTTCTTGGAAAGGTTAAATGCTGCTTACCATGGAAAGGAGGTAAATGTAGAAGTATCATGCACCTTTACCTTTCTACATGAGTGTTGGAACTTTCTCATTTTCCAGCTTCCAGTACAGTTCCAGACTATTTGAATAAAACTATAAATCACAATTAAGTGGAGAAAATTCCATGGTGATGTTCTCTTCTCTTTGTCTTTATACCAATTTAAGTCTAAAAGTTACCTGGTAATATTGTTGAGATACACTCCTTCTTCATCCAGAAGCTGATTTAACTTTTAGTACAGGCCAATGACTTCATCATGTGGGTGGCTGTAGCTGTGAAATAAGCTTAGATGATCTTTAGATGATCTTTGTTTTATATCTTTTGGAAAACATCAGGGTTAGTTGAGCAGTCGTACTACTGACTCAATTTTATGTGTTTTATTAACCTCCAGAGCTTATGTGGGAAAAGAAAAATACTTAAAGATTATTTTTCTTCTGACTCAGTTTAGAGAAGATCCTGTACCTTATTAAGCTTCTTGTTTGAAGGGTTTTTTCTACACCTTATTTATTTCTATGCTAAAGCCAACAATCCTAGAGGTTTTATATATATGTAAAATCTGGTATTAATATCACCAAGAACTGTAAAATTTAATATGTGTATCAAGATCTATAGCTCAACACATCAGTTTCTAAAGCCAAAACTTTTTATAGATGACTGACACGGTGTACTGTAGCCATGCCCACTTATGTAATATGTTAATTAGTAGTTTGTCATTTGAAAGCATATTTTAAATTATATTTCTGTGTTAGTGTGGCTTACTGAAAAAATTATGTATATTCTAGTTAAGACATAAGTAGGAACTTACTACTAGAGCTAGCAAGCCATAAAATAAATGCCCACTGACCTAAATATCCAAGTATACCAGATACATACCTGAAAGACAGGAGAAAAGAGAGGTTTTTGTGTGTTTTTATTTAAAAATGAGGCCTGTGAGTGATAGCATATTCATCAGAAAAGTCCTTGGTGGATTCAGGGTTGTACTGAAGCCCATGAGAGCCCATATTAGAAATCAGGTAAGCAGCCAATGTTTGCTGATACCCAGTGTCTTTCATACCTGGGTTTATGTTTTGATTTTCATCTCTGTCTATTTGATCAATTGTTTGCAGCCAACAGCGTCTGTTTATTTTATTTGTTCAAATCCCTATTATTATCAATCATGGGATTCAGAAATATAGAAATTTTTAAATAATATGTTAAAATAAAACATTCACAAAGCATAAACATCAGGAAAATAAAAATGCCAAAACTTTCTCAGCATTTTAAAAGATATGCTATAATGATGAAATTAGAAGTTATTGAGATGTAATGGTACAAAATCCAAACATTGTGTGGCAATTACACTCTACTTAATGCTACCTGTGATCTACAAATTTAGAAGAAATGAGATTTCATTTCTATCATACGTGCTAAATTCAATGACATTAACAATCATGCTGACAGTATGTTTTTCATTCATCATTCACAGAGAAACATGCATTTGACCAGTTTAATTGTTCAGCTTGAAGCAATGGTGGGTACCAAACTAAAAAAAACCCCAAGCATCCAATACTTCAGGAGCATTTAAAATACATGCTGAACCTTATAACATTTTGTATGAAGTAGAATAATTATTTTTCTGGTTTGTTATTTGTAAGAAAATATTTCTCTGAAAAATAAAACATAGAGTATTTGTTTCTTTTAATAAATAAAGTATAATGAACAAATTGTGTTAAACTGATGCAAAAAGATGGTCTCAACGTATAGCTGGGGTACAACAAATAGTGATTGAAATAGCTGCATTTTATATTTTGATTCAAATTTGTAAACTCCATTAAGGTCAATTTACTAAGTATTTAATATTATGCACATTATATTAGTGTTATTTCTGCTTAAAATGGTAGATGCCTTATCTTAGATTGTGTTTGCAGACCTACTTGTACCTCAATTAAAACAGCATCTATATTCATGAAGTGAGTTTGACCTTACATAGTAGGAGTAGGAAATATCTCTTCCTTACTCATTTACTTCACCTTCATGGACAAAAGTGGATTCATTTTTTTGTTATTTATATCTGAGATATTTTATATCTGTTATTTTGTTGTATTTATATCCCTAAATACCATGGTTGTGCCATTTCCCTGTTTACATGGGCTGTGATGAAGTAGGTCTAATGGCAATATTGTAAATAAAACAACTCCAAGGAAGGATCTCCAGCACTGAAAGCTCAAATGGTGGGCTCTGTCACATGCTATTCATTGACATCATAATCTAGATGTCCAAAAAACTCATCTTTCCCTTACTCAATTACTCTTGCTCTTCTTCCTGAAACCAACCTCAATTCTGTGCACTAGCAGTCTTAAGATTTAAATAACACTTATATCCTGCTAGGTCAATAAACCTGGACTTCAATGCTGATTTATAAATTATTCTTTTGGGTCTGTTATATTTCCAAACATTCCAAGTATGTTTTGCTAGGTGCTTTTAAGATGGTAAGATGATTTTTTTTGTGGCTGTTTCAGAAATTTATGAACTAATTTATCTTTGGGAAAAACACTTTGTCTTTTGTAAATAAATGGACTTGGCCAGATCTTCAGCTCATATAAGTGCTTGTCACTACCTAAGGGTAGTTGTATTTAAATTTTATTAAAAAGTAATCTAAAATTTTGTCTTAATGTTTTTGAGATAACACCTGTTAGGGACAGATGAGTGTGTTGATTTGTTCAGACACTTCAACACACAGCCCCACACCCTTGGTGAAACAGTTCAATATACACCCATCTTTACTTAATTTAAAGCTTTTTAATTGAATTTCAGTCAATTAAACAGTTATAATCCTTACCATATTGCAAAATACCATACACTTGCATTTTAAATAGCACATTTTCTTAACTTAAGCCATTTTCCTGTGCAGCTAAGGAATCAATTGTGACTATGGTAAAAGCCACAAAGTATTTATTAGTTAATGTGATTATTTCATTGGTAGTTTAAAAAAAAAAAAAAAAAAAAAAAAAAAAAAGAAAGCTCCTATCTGATTTTCTACTTAACCAACATTTCCCAACATTAAATACTTTTCCAGGGTAAAGTATCTCTCACCTATCTTAATGTTACCTATCATATGATTTGAGTATTTTCCAAAAATTAATTAGACTCACAACAGCTCAGCAATCTCATTTACTCTTAACCTCACCCCTTCCACCATGATCCATGTCCTATTTTTTTCTTCATAGCTGCTTTTTATAGTGACTATGAGGATACTAATGTGAAGTGAGTTTTCAGCTTTGTTCTGAATTCTGAGAAAATTGTGGTCAATCTAATGTCCTCTGACAGGGAATCTGAAATCTTCTGTTCTGTTTATTGAATTAGCCTGTCTTCTGCTCCCATGAGCTTAGTTTTTCAGATTGATAGATTCATGATTAATACAAAAGAGAACAACTGAGGATGGCAGTCTCCTCATGTATAAATATATTCTGCAGCACATGGGGAAAAACATTTCCTACTGGACTTTCACAGATAGAGACCACATCTTTGGCCTCACAAGTTTAAAGGATAACAGCAGTCAGTGTTTGTTGTACTTCTGATGAAGTAATATAAATTTCAGTAATTCATTCAGGCAGTTTTCAGTGAAAAAGCCAAGACTTAATCATAAGACAGCAGGCTCGGGCACAGCTTTGTAGTCAACCTCAGGTGGGAAAAGGCGTTTTACAAAATTTTTAACGATTCTATCATTCTATGATTGAATGCCAAGCTATCCAAGTGAACTGCTTTCGTGCTCTAGCTAATGTGAGAATCCGCCAGTATAAGGTGAGAGGTTGGAAGATGATAGCTTTAGCAAAATTTAACTCAATAGTCTCTTGTCCTTTTCTATCTTGATAGAATGTGAATTTGTACAACTTCTGTATTTTAAGAGCTGATTTGCGTGAGACACTGGGACAGGTGAAAGCTGAGAACATTTTTGAGATAAATAAACAACACGATGGAACTATTGACACTTCTGAGTTTTTGGACTATCAAAGTTATTCCCCAATGAAAATAATCCTGACAATAGAGGTATTTATGTTAAATGTGTTTCTGAAAATAATTCTTGAGAAATTCCACAGAACATTTTAAAAGAAAAAAATATATAAAAAGAGTATGCATTCCTTAGATTTTCCTTGTATTTGTGTAAGAAGTGGGGCATTATGGTTCTCTTAGAAAATCAGATACAAAACTCTATTGATTTCTTTTACTATTGAATAGACATTATGGAGCATTAGAAAATTGATGTCCATATCACATTTTTAATCTGCTATATAGAATATTTTAGATGTGTGCACAACACCCTGCTATGCGTTTGTAGTAGACAATGTAAACTACTTCAGGGGACATGTGCATTATAAATGAAATACTTAAAGTTCCAGCTGAATAAAAACTCACATTTGCCATCAGTTTCAAAGGTCTACAAGTGGACTTTGTGCACAATTTAAAATTAAAAATGTGTAGCGCATGCATCTGACCTTTTTCATTTAAAATGCTATTCTGCCTAACTGAAATTATATATGGTTTGGGTCTTTCTGTATTAAATATTTGTAGGTGGAAGGATGAAGATTGGTATGTAATATTTCTCCACAATATGTATTTATTAGCATTCAAGCAGGTTTTATTATCAATACTTATTGTACCAAGTGTGACATCATGTCAAGGACCCTGAAGTATTTCAGTACATATGGCTAGTAAAGTTGTGGTTAATTCCCATTAGCACTTTTCAAGGAAAAGTGGAATAATACAATACATCGATGTTCTAGGGAAGAAATACAGAGTTGAATATCAGGGTATTGGTTGGGGATGGGGCGGGGGGGGGGGCGGGTGGTGGCTAGCATTTTCCTGGCATTTGGGGGGCCTTTTGGAGGAGTATAACTTTTTTGAGAAAAAATCCAATTATATTCATTTAAAAAGAATTTTATTAGCACGTTTTTATCAACTATGGCTCATAAGCAATCTTTAGTTGTTTGAGTTGAAAACTTAAGCTGCTAAATGAGAGCACATTCACTTGCTGCAAGTACTCATTTAGAAACAAAACAGCTTGATTTAAAACCATATAAGTAAGAAATGGTTGTCTGTCATAGGAAGCTGTTAAAATGTATTTCTGGAAGATATTGCTGATGATGCTGAAGTCAGTAGAATGATTTTTTTCCTTTGTTAAAGCAATGTGATTTCCTTCAAAATAAACTGCATGACACTAATCCTTCTGAAAGTAAAGTGACAGATTTTAGAACTATACTTGCAAAGGAAAGAATGATTGTGTTCTGATTTGCATTAATGTAAAAAAGATCACTACACGAGAAAGAAGTTAATCCCACTCCTATTAACACATCACCCATGAAAATGAAATCATGGCATTTGATCTTGCTCTCAGTGAGTTCAGTGAATTGAGTTTAGTAGAATGTCAACCTCATCACAGCTAAGTCCAGCAGTGGTCCTGCTACTCTAATTAGACTTCCACAATATTATTTTCTTTTTTCCCCTCATCTTTTTACTTCATTTCCCTTGACTGGAGTGCAATTTCACCAAAATGTAGTAGACTAATCATTAACTGGCAGCAGCACAGAGACTGAAACTTTAAATTGACAATCGCAGCAGTAGAATACCAGAAATTTAGAGAAGCATAACCATTTCTTCTGCTGGGTGTGTGATAATTGTTTTTCTGCTCATTTACATCCAAAAGTAATTAAGCTCTACAACAATGTACTGTAGTGTTGGTGCAAAGTCTGCTGTTTGGAGGTTATGCAGAGATTCCATGAAAACATCACAGTGGGAACTGTTGTTCATTTGCATTGTCACTTCCTAAAAATTTGCAGAAACATACCCTTGAAAGAATTAGGTCACACAAAATCTGGCCTAAGGGCTTCTCCTTTCTGTTTTCTCCAGTGGAGTTCTGCAGCTGATGCGATAAAAACTGTTCTACATCAATAATTTTTTGAGTTTATGTTTCCTGAAAAATTTATTTGGCTTATGGAAATAAACGAACTTTATCATTCAGTGGTAAAATTTCCTTGTCTTTCCTTCCAGACCTGATCTCTTGATACAAATGCAGTGTTGTTACAGTGCATGTAAAGTTGTATAATAAAAGTCGGCAACTCTAATATCTTCTGAACCTTCTTCAAACAATTGTAGTTAAAGCCATGCATTAAAAATGCATGTCATAGTAATGTAAGAAAATGATTACAGGAAGCTTTGCTTTCCCTGGATATTAAAACTTGCTTATAAACAAATACAACTTCAAAGTTGAGAAATTTTCTTTCCCATGACATTTTTTACCAAAGTCTCACAGTGTTTCATGGTCACGTGTGCCTTTTGCTTTTAGATGTTAATGGATAGCTGTCGTTTTCTGGTGCTACTGATAATATTTTAAAAAGCTGCAAGATAACAACATAGCCAGTAATTTTCTTATTGAAAATAAGCGAATTAATCACTGTAGTGGGCAGAGAAAAGCTAACTCCCTCTCTCATTTACTGTTCTGAAACTCACTGATTTACATGGTGAGGCATGACTATAGCTGGCAGCAGTATTATACCCTTCATTTCTTAATACTTTGTATATGCTTGCTTCTCTAGTTAGGAAATGCTTTGATATAAATAAGCACACTTTAGTCCTGATTTTGCAATCACACATTTTCATGACAGTTTCCTGAGTCAGGACTATATCTGCTTATGATACCAAAATCAGCATTTTAGGTACCATGAGCTTTATCTTATTGAAAAAAAAAATTGCATGAATTTTGCTGAATTCCACTTTCCAAAGCTTCTCATACAAGTACTTAAATATTTTCTTTATCTTTGTATATATGTATGTATGTGTGTGTGTGTGTGTGTGTGTGTGTGTGTGTGTGTGTATATAGTATATTTTGGGGGTTGTTTATTTTATGGCAACATCTCACCTAAGCTTACAAAAGTGTAGATGATTCTAAGGTCTCCTTTATGCTTGTTCACTTTGCCTTATGGTCATAGAAGTTTTTCTTTGAATATTCAGATGGTTCTCATGTAAGTACAACAGAGAAAGGCCATCTTTATATAATTTGTATCAATTTTAAGTACAATAATATCTTTAACTGTTATTAAAATATAAATAAACAGACAAGGAATAAGCTTTGGTTCATTTATTATATCTGTAAAAACATAAACAGCCATAAATAAATGAAGATAGATTCAGAATAACCATCTGTTAGGAAGTTAGTTTAAGTCAAAACACTTAAAAATTGGCACTGTAGACTGTATTCATGTAAATATGTGTTTAGACATTTAAATATATAGCCTCATGTACAGATGTTCTGATTCACTGAAGCCCTCATCTGGGAACTGCTAAGGGCTCAGGATCGACCCACTCAGGTAGCTGCTGAAAATTGAATTCAGGTGATAAACTTTGTGTTTCTCCGAAATATTGGCACAAGTTCATAGTCTAACAATAGGTCTGTCACCACAGCTGCTTCCTTGCCAAATCATAAGCATAGAGGTCACAAAACCCTTTCTCCATAAGTAAATAATTTGATAATTAGGTGAAATCTCCCAGATCTTGAAAGATGCAGGTTTGAAACCACATAGGCCGGGCTTGTTTCCTGCTTCCTGGGAGGGTGCTTCATTGTTAAGTTTTCAAACTATAAAAACTAAGGCAGTCAGACTTAGTGGGCCATAAGGTTATTCTTTTCTGTAAATCTTTGCCACCTGCCCCCTCAACTCACATAACTTTTAAACTCGTTGTCCAAATTCAGTCACTATGAAAAAGGGGCAGAGCTTCTGGAGAAATAAGCACAAGGGCAGGAGGGAGGGATCCAAATCATGTCCTGGTGGAAGAACTGTCGGAAGGGCGTGCAAGACATACAAGGTGTCAAAACATGCCTTACTCAGAGCCTCTATTAGCTGGTAGAACTCGTGGGAAACAAATTGTCATTGTAGAGAGGTGTAGTGCAAAATCAGCACACATCCATGGGAAACAGCAATCGCTATGCTTTCGTGACAGAACTTGCTTTTGAAGAAATCATTCGGTCTCACCCAGAAGGAATGACAATAGCTATCTACCATCAAGAAAGCTCCTGGACTGTAGCTCCAGGCCGAATGCAAATATTTAAGTCTCAGAGAAAAGCTCTTCTTTTTCCTGTTCTGCACTGGCTACCTCTGTGAGACTCACTGATCAGCGCTTCACTCACTTCAACACTGCTCTTGGGAATCCAGCTCCTACTATATGCTGAGAGGTAAATTTAATGCAGCCCTACCGAGTCTCCTGCAGAGCCCACAGATAAGAATTGCAATTCCTGACATGGTCTAAATTTCTGTTCTGGCTGTAAAAGATTTATACCACAAATATGTTGTCTCCTGCCTTGTGTCTCTAATTCTGCCTGTTTTCACAGTTGTCTTCTGTGGATGTGTGAAGTTAAGTCAGTCTGTTAGCTGAAAATTGAGTCTGCTATTATTGTTCCTCTCCCATAAAATCAAGTTCTTATCTTCTTCATGCCATTTCCCCTACAAAATTAGAACCATAACCCCGGTTTAAGCCATTCTGAGCTGCTAGATAGAGATAGATGACAAGGGCAAAAATATGTAAATAAATGAATATTAGCCTGACTTCTTCAGTGTCTTCTCAGGAACCAATGACAGCGGTTATAATCTCTGCCAGACAACTATCAGCAGTTTCAGGAACTGTTGAGGCAGATGGCTGAGGCACTAGATCTGATAACAAGCATGCCTGAACTTACTGACTTTTCTACTTTTCTGCATTTTTTGATATTAGGTAGAGAGGAAAGCTTATGCCTCTGTAAAATGAGGATATTACAAAACCAGCAAGAGATTTCTGGATTACCTTTTTTTTTTTTTTTTTTTTTTTTTTTTTTTTTTTTTTTTTTTTAATCCATACAAGTAAAGGAAAAGAAGACAATAGAAGAGGAGAGGTCTCAAGCACTGGGAGGCTTTTGGCATCTCTCCTCTCACAGACTGATAACAGCTTCAGTTCATCTCCTCCATCTTATAAAGTCAATTCTTTAGCTGATACACACATTTCCATAAGAGCCCTATGCTTGCGTTAATACAGTTGACATTCCATTCTAATCATTTCCCAAGCAGACTTGGGAGTAAGTAAGTAGGTGAGATCCTTACTTATAACTGTAAAGCAACGATATTGGGGTTTAGCAACAGATGTGCAGATAAGCCTATCTAGCCTTTCACCGTGTTTTGCTGCAGAATTACAGCAGAAAGTCAACGGGCTTGGATATAACATGTTAATTGGCATCCCATGGGATATTGTAAGTTACACTGTGGAATAATTATGCTAAACCATAATGCATATATTCTTATAAGTTAGAATCTTTATGAAGAATACTTCAGAAAATTAACTAGCCAAAGGAATGTCCTTGGCTTCCCTTCCTCCACTTTCAGCCTTTGTTTGTCTTCTACTTCTCCCGTGTCCACATTCTTCTCCCTGGGACAAACAATGTCTATTTAACTTATCAGTCAAGCACCCAATAAACTTCGGCTGTGTTAGGACAAGTAATTCGGGAGGACCTTTCCAGATACCAACATCCAATGATGACATTTCTTGGTGACTCATGAATTTTCTTCACATGATTTTATTGAGATTAATGTATGTTATTCTTTTCCCTTAAAATAACATCATCGTTTCTTTCAAAATCATCATTCTGTGCTAGCTGCTGTTGTCCAAAAATGCTCAATGATATTTTTTTTGATGCAGAATTTTCTCTTAATTTTGAGGTGGTGCTTCCATGGGTACCAATTCAGCACTGCAGCTGCAGAGTTGGGTCAGAGACCTGTAAACTCACTGCAGCCATTAGCATTAAACAACATAGGAGATGAAGCAGCCATCCCTGGTCTGCTGGAGAGAAGCGATAAAGGAATTTTGTGAGATCTTACTTCTTCCTTTCGTCTGGAGACTGATCCTATCCACTGAGCAATAAGCATTCCAGGAAAACTTCAAGAGACTATTACTCTTGAAATATGTTCCACTTAGATATTAGTCATGCTGACTTCCAGGTTATCTTTGCAAGATGTCCCAAATTTATCTAAACACCGCCCTCATGACTTTCCTTCACAGCAATGGACATTTCATTGTTATTAATGTAAAGCTGATTACAATGGGTGCATGTTCTCTTAGATCACCCAAGTGTGAGAAAGCGTATTTAAGTTGCCTGGGAAGAATTTTCTTGACAGCTTTTTACTTTTGCTCTTCATTATAATACATGAAATTGCAGGCTTCAAATATTCAAACACATTGTGCTCTGCTGTGCTATAGGACTATTTTCTTGGCTGTTACAAAGCTCCAGGCTGGCCTGAGCTGACCAAGAGCATTCAGCCATATCACTTGCCTCTTCTCTTGTCTCTTCGTCGCTGACCTGACATGCATGCGTATGTGTGCATATGAGCTGCTTTCCTTCAGAGGCTGAGCAGCTGTAGGCTTGTCAGGCACCAGGGCTGGAAGGACTGTAAGATGAGTGAATGATGAATAGGGAATTAAGGTTGTGGTTACAAAATGTAGCATGTTTTAGCAATGTTAGAGGAGAAAAATGCTCATATTGCCAGGATTGGATGGAGAATCATAAAAGACAAAAATTCTACTCTGGTGCTTTAAAGTGCTGGCATGGCAGCAAATCAGGATGGCAAATACTTAAATGACCACTGCAGAGAAGATGAAATTACTGTAACCACTGCCATCAGCCTATAGATACAAGATATGTGCAGCAGTTTCAGACAAGCAACTACAAATTCACCTGAGAAGCAAAGATATTTTCCTTTTTTAAGCATGACTGTTCAGGTTCACTGCTTTTGTAATGAAGTGGAAGGATATTAAAATAAGTATTATGAAGTGAACCAGAAGTGCTGCATTGTTAGCAGTTGGAGGTTGTCTCTGTTAGGACACCTGTATGATCAGTGTTAACCAGATTCCAACTCAGTGCTCAGCATGTCTTGTATCCTCTTTACACACAGAAAAGCTGGTTTTACTGCCATGTGTAGTTCCAGAATAGATATTTAAAGGTCTTTTTTTTTAAAACAGCTTTATGCCATTATATGTTTCTGGATAATTGCAGTTATTCAGGTGTAAGCAATGCAAGTTAAGAGCAGCAGTTTTTTTCTTATATTCATACATACCAACAGTAAAATTGTGTCATGAACACTGGAAATCAGAAAAATATATACTTCATTCTTTCTCCTATAGCTAGGACCTTCGCTTTTTATTTTTATCAGAAAAAGGCTGTCTGGAATGGGAAAAATAATCTTTTGTTAATATTTTTTACTGGAATATCTCCATTTTCTTAAAACAATGAAGAAAAGTAATAAGGTGTAATAAAGTAAATATATATGATATTTTAAAAATATTTTGCTTTTAAAATATTGTAATATATGGCAAAACTGATTTTACTTTAAAAAAACCTGCTAATTATTTCCCATCCTATTGTTTGCATATGCACTTACTGTATGCAATTACTTCTGTGTTACAAACAGTTGTATTTAGGCCACACTAAAATGCTTGTGTTTTTTAATTACTGTGATCCCTTTATGAAAACATTAGGACCAGATTTTAATAATCAAAGCCTAGAGTCTGTGATATCTTTAGTGGCATAGTAAATAATGATTTTATATGAGATAGTAAAGAAAGTGATCTTATAAACATTGCATTAGTGGCAAAACAAAAGGATTTGCTGTGTATTGCAAGAGTGTTTTAGTCTACTAAATCTTAATAAGTGGTCTAAGTCAGGTTACTGACATGTAAATATTTCTGTCACCTGGTACTGGTGTAATTTAGTCAAGAAGATAGAAGAAGATAGAATGTTTTCCAGTTAAGAGTCACTAATGAAATAGTTTTTATTCACTTATCTTTTTTCACACTTAATTCAAATTCCTAAAGCTAAAAAAAATTTAAAAAAAATAAAAAATCAGTCAGTGTGGTTTTTGTGCAGTTTCTACATTGCTTTCAAAAGGCTTCAACTTACCCAATTCAAAAGCCATGAGTCTACAGAAATACCACACCTAGGGGACACATTTTTCTTTTTCTTTTAATCTTTTTTGCATTCCTGTAAGACTACACATTTACTACATTTTAGTTGTATATAAATTGGCTTTTTTATGTTTGCTTGAAAAGCTGTTATAAATTCAAATATATGTTTTTCGTAATGTAAAATGAACTAGCATTTGATAAATATTTATTTTTATGTCCTTCATAAAAAGAAAGCAAATCCACATCATGGGAAAGCTATTTTTTAATTTATAATATGCATTAACTGGGAAAACAAAGGAAGAGTAATAAGATTAACCAATTAATTTACAGATATAGATATAGGTATAGATATAGAGATATATAGATAGAGATCTAGATATAGATAGAGGGAGAGGTAGATGACATAGATAGATAGATAGATAGATAGATAGATAGATAGATAGATAGATAGATAGATAGATAGACAAAATTAAAAAAAAAAACCAAATAAAATTTAAAAAAAAAAAAAAGAAAAAAAAAAAAAAAAAAAGAAAGAAACAAAACACCACATACTAGAAGGAAATATCCTGATCTTTACAGTACTGATACCTGTGGAGCAGGGTGTTCCCTTATGTCTGGCTTGAGAATAAAATAGCACATTCCAGTTTCAGTGCTAGTTGTCCTTTAAACTGCATAAATTCTGTCCTTGTCCTACAGCAATGAAAGAAATCTTGGCAAATCTACACAGTCATTGATAGCTTTCATCTCCTTGTCCTTTCTCAAATCACTGTTAAAACACCCTCTGTTGACTTCTGGCTCTTGCTTATTTAGCTTAATTAGGGAACAGTGAAACTAGAAAACCGGCAGCTTTAGGCATGTTCAGCAACCTATAGGCATATCCAACTGCTTGCTCCATAATTTTGATGAGAAGTTTTTAATGAGTTGATCTATTTTTATATGGTTTCATTCCAAGGAATCACAGAATAGTTAGAGTTGGAAAGGAGATCACATAGTCCAACCTGCCAAGGCAAGGTCACCCAGAGCAGGTGACCCAGGAATGTGTCCAGGTGGGTTTGGAATGTTTCCAGACAGGGTGCCTCCTTTGGCAGCCTGTTCCAGTGCTCTGCGACCCTCAACAAAAATAAGTCCTTCCTCATGCTGAGGTGAAACCTCCCCCGACAGAAAAGCATTCACCCTTCTGTCACAAAGTTAGGAAAGCAGTCACTGAAGTCATTTACCTCTCCATGCAATATCGGCAAGCTAGACCAAATAGACTTCTTAAATGGTAATGATTTTGAATGGCAAAATTAGACACAACCAATTCCATTAATACATGGCAGATGTACAAACATAGTAACAGTTATTAACACAAAGTAATGGATTACTGAGCTTTTTGCTTGTGAAGAAAAACATAGGGTTCACCCTTAAAAGGATTGTGGTTGTGTTAATAAAAAACTTCCATTGGTGGAAGGAGGATGCATCTGCTAAGCATGTTGGGTTTAAGTATGTATGTAACTCCATGTCAAAAATTGGCTGGTTTAGGATTCTGTTTCATGTTGAAATCAGTGATCTTTGAAGCACTTGAGGACTTTCAGGTTTGTCACTTTGAATTACATTAAAAAGTAAATAATTTTTATTCCACACGCATGCAATGATTTGTTTTTTCATTAATGATGCTATATTTGGATGAGAAATTAATGGGATGAACAAACATATTTCACATCAGTCCAGCAAAGCTATGCAAATTTTGCACCACAAACATGATTTCCAACTAAAAAATATTATTCACTTTGTACTAGCTTATATACATCTAAAACAACTGGCAGAACATCTGATCCACATTAACTGGTGTGGCTCCTGTTGCACATTAAGCATGGTTTGTGACTAATATATTGTTTTGCAATAGTAAACATTGTCCCAAGGCCAATGAGATGTCAGCCTCCAAATTCCATTCCCCAGTTGAGCATACTATTTATCTAAGATTATTTAACTACTTTGTTTGATATTGATCTGTAGCACATAGGCAAACTTCAAAGTCTAAATTAATTTGAGAAGTTTAAGTATTTATAAAGGAAAAAATATTCTCTTATTTTTTGCCACATTGATATGTTTGCTAATAAATTTTGTTACAAAACCTGTGATATCTTTTTCATTCTTGTACTTCCATTAAAAACAAAAATGAAAACAAACAAACAAACAAACAAAAACAGCAAAAAACCCCCAAAACCTAGGCTTAGAAAGGATTGCATCGGATATTGATAACATTTCCTGGAAATGGAAAAACTGTGATAACAGCTGCTGTCTTGGCTCATTTTCAGTTGGGTTTTTTTTGGTTTGTTTGGTTTAGGCTTTTGTTGGTTTATTTTATTTTATTTTATTTTTTACTACAGAAATTTGCAAGTAGTTGCAGCTATCTCTAGTAAGCTTACATCTTTAGTAAAACATCATTTCCATGTTTCTTGTCCAATCAGAACACTTCCTCTACTTGCTGACTTCTTGACTTTCTGAATAGCATTTATATTAACAGCACTTTCATTTTACTATAAATGATTATTTGTGAAATAACCAAAAGCTGGCTGCGTATGGAAGATATCTATAAGAAAAATCTGTATTTTATGCTAAAGCAAGATGACTTCAATGAGAATTAATAAAATCTTTTCTAAGACATGATGAGCTGAAATGTCTCTATATTAATATTCTTTTTAAATTCCAAGCATACATGCCTTCTTGGCTTGAAATATTCTACTGCAATCTCTGCAGTACTGTAGCATTGTAAAATGATACATACTCAGCACTAGTGATGAAAAATAGAAGGAAGAGCCAAGTAAAGCAAGAGACAAGAAACTCAAGTGTTGATAGTGTCAAAAACCAGGTCTGTGCTTAGTCAAAGGTTTGGCCTTCTTAGGTTATATTAATACATATATATATGAAATATATGTGTTAATTTGAGTTTTTAAAATTATGTTTCATGATTTCAAATCAGAATGCTAATGAAATTTTATTAATTTTTCAGCCAAATTTCTGTCTCTTTCTTTGGAATAAGATTAAGCTTCCAAAAGCAGTGTTATATATGTGGTAATCTGCTACTACACTAAAATTTTAGATTTATTTTGTTTCAAAACAGATTATACTTCTCCCTATGACATTTGTAACTCCAGCAAGTCCTCCTTCATGAAACACATGATCATATTTAAGGAGAAGTGCTCTCCTCCATCACATTTGAAATTGCTGGTGAAAATCTCTGCCAGCCCAAGGGGATCTCGGCATCCTTTCCCATTCTGGGACAACTCTGTGCTGAGCAACTGCAGATATTCCATCCTGAGCAATCTGATCTAACTTTGGAAATGGAGCTGGCTTAGAGCAGAGCATTTGGACCAGACGACTCCAGAGGTTTCTTCCGACATAAATTACTTTATGAGCTCTTCTTCCCAACATTCTAGCTTTGGGAGCAGCCTACTTGAGCCCAGTTTGAACTTTGTGTGTACATAATCTAGACTTATCCTAAAGAACATTCAAAACTGATGTTCACATTGCTCTGAGCCTTCACAAAGGGAGCATGGGGTTCTCTGTATGGGTTAGTAACAAACAGAAATCATAACCTCCTGGTGTCTCTTCATTGCCCTGAGTGAAGTGAACTAGAAATGTCCCACTGTTTCTTAGCAGACAGGAGGAGGGGTTTAGACTCTTACCCTGTGACTTTTCACAGACTTTCAATTAAATAACAGGGAGACTAAGCTACCTCATCCTTCCTGGAGCTGACAATTTCAAAGCACAGTTCTGAGTCACAGTGATAGGAGTGGTGCAAAGGAGCCTTCCTCTCTCTCCCCACACTGACTCATAAGGGCTTTCATTTTCCACTCCAGTCAGGAAGACAGCACATTCTGTGACAATTAAATTTATCCTAACAAGAAGACTTTGAAAGCTTAATTAAGCTCTGAACTGTACCTGAGCAGTGAACTTACATGATGTGAACCCTGACATGGATGCATGTGAACCCTGTAGCTGAAATCAGCTTCCATTTATTCCTTGGTATTGGTGATGACTCCTAGACGGAAAGAAAGCCCTGAAATTTTCCTCCAAATATTTTAATGCTAGTACTGCCTAACTGCATTTTTTTATATGACAGGCTCAATGGCATTGCAGCTGGGATTTTTGTTTTGAAGTGACATTCAGGTGAGCATGTTGCATTCCGGTAGTCATTCTAATTGCTGAAAATAGGTATTGGTTTGACTAGGGTGAACTGAGCCACTTAAAATGGATTTTTACCATAGTTATACTTCACCATAAATAGTACTTTCATTACTGACAATAAAAGTTGAGAATCATGGTTTGTGACTGATACCTTCAATGATTTGAAAGTCACTTTACCTTTCAATAGCTTTGTTTTTGAAGACTGAAAAGGGACAAATGACGCCTATCTTTCCAAGTAGTTTTATTGATTTGTGTACAAAAACAAACAAAAAATCCCACTCCAAACCGTTATATCAGAGCTCTTTGTTAACTAGTAGCACTTCAAAAATTTCTGCTAAGAACCGTTTGTTCCAAGACAAGCTGAAATACACAAGTGTGGCCATATGCACTTAAAATCAGTAAAGAAACACTTTCATCAGTAAAGAATAAAGGAATTACATTTGAGTTACAATTTGATTTAAAATGTCATCTAAACTGGGGACATGGGGCTACCTTCACAGTCACTTCAGAAATTTAAGTGTTATTCCAATACTAAGCATTCCTCAGATATTTAACATTTGTGGAAAATCTAATATCCCAAGATGTATGATATCCCTGCAACAACAGGTGTATGAAAACCCTGGCTTTAATTTGTGTAAAGCAGAACCTTTGGAACAATCACTACCAGGAGCAAGCTCTGGTATCTGTGAAATACTCACAAACAACATATTTAGGGGATTAAAAACTCCTCTTTTTGAGATCTGGCCTGCTTTGAAGTAAAATCTAATAAACTAATAGAATGTCTTGGACACTTTCAGGTGCTAACAAATGTCCAGAGTTAAGAATAGATCTGAGTGAGCTTTAAGGGTTGGTTTACCTTTCTTGTCCACTCCAGGATGTTAAAAGTGCCATATCAGGCTTTTAGTGCATAGAGAGAAATTTGTCCTTCTTTAAAGCAATAATATTTTATATTTGTAGCATTACCCTAGTGAAATTTTAAAATGAAATGACAAGGAATACAAATAAGACCAGAATTTCTTTAATATCCCAGATCATGAATAGAAGCATGTCTAGACTCAAATACAAACCACCTTTTATAGCAAAATTCAAATCCTCCTCTGTTCCCTGCCAAACACTGAGTTCAGTCCCTGAGGGCCTGAGCAGGGTTTCCTTGGCTACAGCAGCTGGCACTGGCAGGGCAGGGAGTGCCGCTCCTGGCCTTGGTGTGCCGGGTGATTTCATCAGCTAACACAGGTCTTGACAGGTGCAAAGACTTTCACTTCACTTTAAGCACCATAAAACCTTTGGTGAGTGATTTGAGAGATTGGAAACTAACTTTTTGATCCAGGAAGGGCTGGGATAAGGGATCCTGATGCAATCCTCTAGATCTAGTCCTTCAATGCATTTCTTCTAAACATAGAAAAAACATTTGTTCAGAAATGAGTTCTTGGTGCATGCTGAATTTGCCAGACATTTCACTTTGAGGCAAAGATATGACAAATGTGCTTCCTAGCATTTTCATGTTGATTTATTCTTCCTCACAAAGGACAACTTCATAAAGAGTTTGAATCAGATCCATGTTCACACTTTACATATGCAACATTTTTGTGGCTGACAAAGCTGGCTTCTCAGGCAAACTAACTTGGAAATAAGGTCGAACCAGAGAAGGGTATGCTGAGACTGCTGTACTTAAATGGCTATTTTTTTTCCCAACTAATCATCATTATTATTATGAGTAGAAATTTACCCATAGGTGCATTGGGCAGATCATTCTGATTCATCCATTTAATGGATGTTGTCCTCTTGGGTTAATTATCTTTTTTGTAGGAAAGGTTTGTTAATCCCTATCACTACATGGGATAGCTATTTTAGTACTGACCAGGTGACATCGATGCTGGCATAACCTTTCTAGAATTTTTGGTTGTAGCTTGTGTCATGACACTAGTGTGAATTATGGCTGTCTTGAGGATACAAACCTTCATATAGCACAGATGGTCTGTAGGAAAAAAAAAATTGTAATGACGGTATGCACATCACACATTCAAGTCTTCCCTTGTAGACTCTTCCCTTTATCATTGCCTCATACTCTTAGGTACCTTTTAATCAAGCATCTAAGATAATTTTTTATACAGACTATGTTCTATAATAAAGATTGTAACGTGCAAATCTGGAAAATACCTCTGCTACCAGCATTATCACAGCTTCTCATTGGCCTCCCCCAAGCTTCCTTAGAAATGTATCACCATTACTTCCAGACAGCTGATTTTTTTTTACTACTTCTTTGAAAGAACGATGAAAGCTGTGTAAGCTCATTAGCAGAGCATGTGTGTAGGCTTAAAATTACAGATAATAGACATATGGTTGGAAAATCAGTAATTCCTTTATGTATTTGCCAAGACTTAGGTCAAGGTTCAGGGTTTCCTTTGCTCAAACTGGTGAAATCAGAAATATCTCCAGGTGTTCTGGGGAGAGCTTGCAGTGCACATGCGTGACAGGTGAAAAGGCACAGTTATCTCAGTTGCTTTCTGCAAGAGCAAGCCATGTTTACTCTAAATTGTACCTAATTGTGATGTGCTTTTCTTTTTGCAGTTTTTTTGTAGAAGCCAATCCTTTTTTAATAGTTGGTGTTTTCTATGCACTCTCATAATTTTTTATTTGTAACATTACAGTAAATTCATTGTAATAAAATTTGATGTCACAATCCTGTCTTGTCATGTCAGTGAGATCAACAGTTAATGTATTGGAAAATATTTGTGTACTTGAAAGTAATCATCATTTAAAAAATTACCTCCTTCCCACTCAAGAAGCACAGTCCTTGTAAGTCACATTTGTATTTGTATAATCATGTCATAAAAAGTGAAGTGACATAAATATGTGTAAGCAGTCGTATATTTAACAAAAAAATTCATCAAAAGGATGATTTTTACCTAGGTTCACCAGCTGTTTCTTCATGATCATGACTCTTCAGTTTTTGCTGGTAACAAAGCCATGAGCTTTAAATCCAGATCTTCGGGCTTAGATCTAAGAGATGATATGAGGACTGGTGCAATTGTACATCTGCATGACATCAGCCTGGGGATCTGGAAGCAACAGTGGGGGCAAAATCTACCCTTGTCTTTGTGTTTTTTCTGTTTCAAATATGAAAAGCCAGCTCTGACAGAGAAGTTTCATTGTCTTGACAAATGGGTCTTTCTCTGGCTGAGTGAGAGTGCCACTGATTGTTTGAGATGTTAACATGGGCACATTGTCACCACTGCCCAGAGTGAGGCCACTGGCTGCTTGTGTGTGGACTACCCTACAGCAGTGTGACACCTCTCCACTACGCCAAACCTGGTCTGAGCACATTTTGCTCCTTCCAAATTATTTTTTATACATGTCTTGGAATATATATTCAGATACTTTTTCAGATGCTTTTCAGAATATTGTTTTAAAACAAAATGAAAAATATTTTCCTCCTTTAAATCTGTTGGCAACTTTGTAGGGGAAGTTATTTCTTATTGTTCTTATTTTGTTGTCACGGCTGTTCACACTGATTTTTAAAGAATTATGGTCTGTGTATATGAGCGTGTGTCACCCTTGCTAGTCCATGTTAGAGAAAGCAGCAGTAAATGTTACTGCATCTGGAGACTGCAATAATTTGTCCGTTTGACGCTGACTTAATTTTACGCATTTTTCAGGAAGCTGAAATTGAATGAGCACCATGTTTTACTCCAAAAATCTCTTTTAGCCGGGTTCCCTCTCTCAGGAACAACATAAATGTGTGAATATGATGACAATGTGGAGCAATCCCAAATTAATACCTATTTAAGATTTCAAACCATAACAAGTCTAGATTAAGTGATTTTTTTTAGAAAAGTGCTTATGCATGCGGCAGTAGAATTGTGTCTTAAATAAGCAATGCTAAAGAAGTAACAGTATTAGAGGTGAACTGTGAAAGAGAGAATCCATGTTCATCTTACAAAAGAATGTGTTTATTTTCATTAGGATTTTTGCTTAGATACTGAAGTAATGCATACATAAATTTTGAAAGCACATGGAGCTGGAGCCTGAGCAAAGCCTTAAAGAGATACCAAATCCATCCTGTTTTCAAATTCAGTTCTGTTTCATGTCACAGAACAAAGTTTCTAATAGAAGCACAGTAATTGACCAGCAATTGCAATTTCCTGTTATTTTGAAGTGTAAGATGAAATTCAATATAATTATTTTCTTCTTGTCTTTCTTTTTTTTCTTTCTTTTTTTTTTTTTTTTTTTTCTTTTTTTTTTTTTTTTTTTTTTCCTTTTATTAACCAGTTAATTTAGGTGATGGGATAGAATACGGCCAGCAGAAGCGTGAAAATATTGGAGTTCTCATTAAAGAGACACTGGAACTCTTTGAACGCTACGGAGGAGAAAATGCTTATATAAACATTAAATACATGATCCCCACTTATGGGTCATGAATGTAAACTGAATTATATTAAATGGGATGATTCCATCTATGTGTGCTCTACAAAAACTGTATCTGACTCTGTATGGCATCTTGTTAGTCATGCTTTATCTTCTCTACAGCTGCTAAAATAGTGGCTTCTGGGACATTGGAGTGTTAGCACTATTGTGAACAAGGCTTTCCAATACATAAATAGTGTCTGTTCCTTTGATTACAATGGTGTACTGTGCTTGTTTGTTCCCTGAAAGAATCACTCCTTTATAACAGGGCTGACTCGTACAAGAATCTGAGTTAAACCTTCACTTGTGTAGACAATAAAACTATAATTTTCATACGCGATTCAGCAATCGCTGTTCTGTGTCCGCTTGCCCTGAGGGTGATGTCAGAGGCTGTAACAAGAAGAGTTTATGCTGACTGCTTAATAGGTGTTTGTCATGGAAGAGAAACACCAGTTCAGCAATGCCTCCCTAGCAGCTGTGCCGAATAATGCGCACTGACATACAATAAAACTGTTGAATGTATATACCAATTGCAGCAGGAAAATTTATATTTTCCATTATACAGCACTGTCATTAAATTAATCCAGGTTTCTTACGCACTCCTGTTCTCAGCTTCCAGGTGTTTACTCATGGAGCTTGGGTTCCTCTGGGTGAATATAAGGCACAAACAGAGTTTCAAAGAAAAGAAGCCCAGAAAAAAAACCAAAAAAACTTGAATAAATCAGATGGAAGATACAGCATACAGAAAGTGTCAGTCCTTAGTGACACTGTTAATCTAGGTAAACACAGAATTACATGTACATTTTAAAAGGACGCTTGGTATTTTCGTAACTGCAAGGTTGCCATTGCTTTTCTGTTGTTATTGTGATGGTGTGTATGTGTGCAAACAATGTAACTATTGTTGTAGGAATCCCTTACAATTTCCTACTCAGTTAGTTTCTCCCTGTGTACCCATAACACAGAACTGATACAGTCATGGATTTAAGCAAAGCTATTGAGATTTACTTTATTGCTTTTTAAGCATTTCTCTGGAATAAACCTACCAAAAAAAAAAAAAAAAAAAAACACCAAAAAAAAACCCCACAACTGTCTTACAATTCTCAAGGACAACCATTTACAATTATTGAGTCAGCTCAAAACAAACCAGAGATATGAACTTTGCCTAAAACCATGAGATTTTTAAAAGTACTTTTAAAGACTTTGGGCTCATCTGGCTTTTATTATGTTTTCTGGAGCTCTTCAAATGTAGACAAGTTGCACTTTCAAGCGTTTCACTGTAACAGTTAAGAGCCTGAAATGCACTGTTTGGTGTTAGACACATGAGACTTTTTCCAAGCGCATATCCATATCCATATCCATATCCATATCCATATCCATATCCATATCCATATCCATATCCATATTCACACCTTACAAGGCTTGCCCAAGTGGAGGACACAGCTCCTACGCTGCCTGCTCTCTCAGATGCCTGCTGGAAGTGTGAGGAGCACCTTCTCACCTGCTGAAACTTTAAGCCATATCTGTCACTAGGTTGACATGTGAACTTGCCTTTTTCTGTTCTGTGGCATCTTCAGCCTGAAGATTTTATTTTACTTTCTTCTCTTTCCTAAAAAAAAGAAAAAAAATTTTTTTTACTCTTCCCGCCTCTTTGAGGAACTGCACCTTCAAGTGATGCCACCAGCCACAGGCACTCATCAGCCCTTGGTTTAGGCATGGCTGCTGGAGGTGTGCCTTTTTCCCAGGCCCCCGAGGCATTTCTTTTCTGTGTGTTTTTTTGTTCTTCCTGAGTTTTGTTTTTCACAATTTTTCCAGGGCCACCCTAAGTCCCTAGAGCTGAGACAAGATCTGTTGTGTGTCCAACATACACCTGCGATGGATAAGTACATCCAAAACTCTGCCTCGTGTCTAGGGTATCGGCAAATCTTTCACCTGGGCAGAAAGGGAAGTGAAGCCTGGCTGTAGGCCGTGCCTCTGGAAACTCAAGAGCTTTGTCTTCAAACCTTGCAGCACAGAGGCTAGCTGGATAATGCAGGGGTTACAGGCCATGCCTTCTCTTCCAAAAACGCCTTTGTTACACAGCCACCCTGGCAGTATCCACACAGCCTTCGCTTACAGCTTCTCTCTATTTGCCTTGCATTGTCCCTGGCACCAATGAGCAATACTTTTTCATTTACTGACATCTATGGATTTGGTAACTGTGGCATTGCAGGTTTCCCATGAGTACAGACTGTGCTGGAAAATTGCAGCTCAGAGGGAGCTGAGTTATTCAGCTCAGAAACAAACCAAGCCCTTCATAAAAGGAGAATTCCCAGGCCACCTTTCACTCCTCAGCTATTTGTATTCTTTCCTCAAGAGAAAGTCCAGTACTGCTCTTTGCCTGAGATCAAAAAGCTCCTCAATAGCTGGCTTCAGTTCCCCTGATGCTGGGCTCCAGCCACAGAGCCACTCGCAGAAGGAACTGTGCAGGAAAGGGCTCTCAGCCCTGGGTTTTCCCCATCCCATCACCCCACTGAATTCCCAACAGCTCTGCTGAGGAGGAGAAGTTTCAGGCTCCACACCAGCCTTTGTAATTTCATTCCCCAGCCCCCCTCTTTTTGTATCCCCTCCCCTTCAGCTCAACTAGGACAAGACTGCTGACTTGCAAAGAGACACCATGGAAAATGGGTACTTTGTGAAGCTGCAGATTTGCCCGGGCCCAGTGCCCTCAGCCTTGTGCTCTTTCTTGAAGATTTCTTTCATGAGACATAGGTTCAACAAGGGGTGACCTTACGGCAAACTATAAGGGCAATAGAGGTCCTGCATATTCACATCAGGAAAAATAAGTTTTATAGAAAAGCGCTTTTATTTGCATATTCAGGATGAGAACATTAGCCTCCATCAACACTGTTCCTATGTCTGGTCCATTGATTTAAAAGTGAACATTTTCCCATAACCTTACTATTTCTAGGAACTGGACTGATAAAAAGAAGCATGATAAAACCCACAGGTAGGTAATTTAGAAACACTGAGAATAAAACTGTTTTAAGATGTCATTTTACTAAGTCAAACTCTAGGCCTTCCAACCTTGACAATGTCCCTTTGAGCATGATCAGCAGCATATTTATAGGCAATTACAGCACAGCTCGGAGCACCTTATAAAGCACAAGATCAAGGACTCAGGTGCTTAAGCATACAAGTAATTTTATATCATTCAATACACTACTTAGCTATCTTACTATGCTGAAAAAACAGAATTACAGTTCAAAAATAGTAACTGCCTCTCTTTTGACCAGATTGTGGTCACTAATGCTAGGGGCAAGCAAATCAACAAATTTTAATTGTAATCAATTAAATTGTAATTTGGGACAGGTGTTTCAAGGGGTATAAATTAAGTGTAGCGGCATTAGGGCTAATTTGGCTTTGCAGAAGTGATGTGGTTTGTGCCTTACTTTGGGATCTTCTGCTGTTTTCTAGCTCTCCAGTGATGGTAAGGTAAGGAGCATCAGTGAATGAATGTGTGGAAGGTTAAGCTGCAAGTGCTGGTTTTGTGAAACCACCTGTTTGAAATATCTCTGGTTTATCGTATTAATTATGTTAGGTTAGCTGGCAACTGTTTAGTAAAAACATGTGGTAATGGTGGGGGGGATGGGAATGAACCTTTGTCTGTCTTTGTCATGCATGATCATAAAAAACAAGCACAAAATAAAATATATTGGATGTTTCCTCCCCAAAGCTGTGTCAGGGAGCTCTGTAACCGGAGTCAGAGTTTAGGGAACTGTAGCGCTTTGTGAGCGCTGGCAGGTGCTGCAGAGCAGTGACTGTGGAAGCTGTTGATCCACAGGACACTCTGAGCTGCCCAGGTGAAGGTGAGCAGGGCCGGGGGTGTCTGGGGCTCCTGCCCAGCTTGGGCTGGGGCTGCCCGTGGGCTCCTGCAGAGGGGCAGAGCCCGGCAGGGGATGGAGCAGGACACTGCCAGCACTGGTGGCAGGGAGCCGGAGCCAGGCTTCTCGCTGGTAGCTTTCCAGTGTTTCAAAGAGCTGGAGCTGCCAAAAAAGTTTGAAAAGAGCCTTCCAGGAGTCAAATACAAAAGGGCTGTGGGAAGTTGTAAGTGGGAGGGAAGGTATGGGACCGTAGCTGGGAGGGTGTTTGTGCATGGGGTGCAGGGAGGTGTAGCTGCAGCCAAGCAGGGCAAAAATAAAACATTAGAGCAGACACTATGTGCTTTCCTAATCCTGTCTGGAGACCCTCTGACTTCCAGAAGAGCATTCTCCAGTCTGAGGGGCTCTGCGGGCAGTGGGGTACATCACATTTTTCCACTCATCTGTAACATCCTGTGTTTTCTGCCTTAAATAAAAGCAGTGATGTTTCTGGGAACTCCATAAAAAGGCTGTCTGCTTGCAACCTCTCAGAGCTGCTTTGTGCCTCCTGGAGACTGGGAGAGGAAGGTTTATGCCCTGGCAGGACAAGAAGTTCCCTGCACTGGCCCCATAATCCTTCCGGCATGTGAGGGGAGGGAAGGGGAGTGTGTGTGGTGGGGCATATCTTAGCTGTTCTTGTTCTTGCCTAGCAAACCTAGCCTGGATATGTCTGTGGGGCTCCTTGCTGAGAGCTCTCCCCTCCTTGGACAGAGCCTGGTGGCTTCTGGTGAGGTGTGTGGAAACCTGCTTGAGCAGAGACAGCAAGCTGCAGTCTCAGGGAGGAGAGAGTATGTTTCTTACAGAGCAGGGAGTCAGCTTTGTGATGTCACAAATCAACAAATACATAATCTTTTTACTAATGTCACTCAGGAGTTAGTTGAGTGGCTCTTGTGAGCTCCCTGTGCTCTGTGCTCCCTGTGGGAGGTGTGTGCAGCAGGATGGGGTCAGTGTGCCCAGAAGTGAGGGACACCGCTCCCATCTCTGGGCTTCCCCATTAGCAGCAGAAGCACCAAATCTTGGCCGCCCTGCTGTGGCCGGGAATGTGCCCTGAGTCCCTTTCCTCAAGGGGAAAGGAAAGGCTGCTCAGAATTTTTTTTTTTCCTTCTTTTTTTTTTCTTCAACAGAGCCCCTTACATAGAGCAAAAGCCTTAAGCTACAGAAGAATGGGCATCTTCATGGAAGATAAAGCTGAGGGCACAGCCGTGTTGGCAGGGGCATTTCTGGGACCATGCCCTCTCTGCTGCTGCTGTGGGCACCCATGCACAGGAGCCCTCTGCATTTGCAGAGGGCCTGGTGACCCTGGCTGCTAGGGGTGTTGGGGTGAGAGAGATGAAATGGGAACTAATCCTAGTGCTTTCCAAATACTGGAAGAGGTTTAATCCTAGCCTTCTAATTCTGCCTTGGAAGGTGGTAGAATGCATTGAGGTGATAGGAAGAAAGGGGGCTCCTAATCAGAGCACCATAATGTTGGATCTTGTATGACATACCTTTAGTTTATTCAATGGTCTCAGCAATCCAAACTGTTCATCTGCATCAGCACAATGCTTTTGGAAAAAAATAAAGTAAAATCAGAGGTTTAGGTTGTTGGAGGACAGAAATGAGATCAGCTATATATGAGCTTGCTCTGCAGCAGTGGGAATGTGTTGCTTGTGTTATCGGCTGCTTCTGTAGCCAGGTGATGCACAATTTGGTAGAAATTAATTTAGCCTGCCATACTTCATGTGACTGCAGTTAAGTGGATGGATGTTTTTGGTAGCATACCCTTCTGCAAAAAGTGTTGCAACTGCTGGAGCTCTGTGACTGCCACAGAGTCATTCTGATCTTGCATGAAATCACATTGCTCTCTGATATGGGCATAGTGATCAAAGAAACCCTGCTCAAAACTCCTCAAAACACAAAAGATTAAAAGAAATCTCAAGGAGGTCTCCGCATCACAAGCATAGCCTGTCAATGACATATATAGCAGTGTTGAATGATGAAGGCCACTGGGTATAGGCAGGAAAAATTAATGTCTGATATAAGGCATCTACCTCATGTTGTACATTACTGCGTTAATCAGGGGACCTGGCTTTAAATGTGTGGTCCATCCAGTTTTGCATCCAATTTCAGTTTCTGTTTTCTGGGTGTAATTCCTAAGCTCTTCCCTAAGGAGCAATTACCGAAAAGCAGCTTGGCTTACCTAACTCTCGCCCTAGAAGCAGGGAATGATATCCCTGCATCTGGCCATCTCCATCTTGTGCATTAGTCTCATTACTTCATTTTCATGTGTTTTTGCTTCCCGCTTCTCCTGGGTCCCTGTGGTGCTGTGTTGAGCTGGAAGAGATGCTGAGGGATCTGTGTGGGTAGGGGGAAGCTGATGAGAAGAGACCAGGAGCGCTCAGCTATTCCGGCAAAGGCTTTTCCTTGACAGTTTATGTTTTGGAAAATGTGAGTTTTGAGGAACTTTTATCTCTTTCTCCCAATACATTGCAGCATTATGAAGGAAGGAAATGGAGGAGGCCTTATTGCAGAGGTGTTTTACCTCAGCTACTGTCCAGGGAGCAGCTCTGGGGTGGGAAACATTAGCTCTGCTGCAGGTGGGTGACAGGAATGAGAGCAAATGGTGGGAAGCTCTTGGCTTTCCACCATTTGCTCTCAGTGTGAGCACTTAGAGGTTGCATTTGTTGAACTTTCGGGGCTCCTGAAGCTGCACATCACCACCCCCTGCTTCTCTGAGCCACCATTTTCTCCCTGGCTACAGCCTGGGTTCTTCCTGTGACTGGGAGTTTTCTGGGTTTTCTTTGGCAGAGCCTTCCTAGACTCTGCTCCTGAGAAGGGCCGGACAGGTGCCACGCTGCTGTGGTGTGAGGCAGCCTGGGACTTCTCCCCTCACTTCCTATGTGACTTCCAAGGCCTGCTTGGAGCTGCTGATGCTGCTGGGAGGGCAGCACACATTCAACAGCCATCTTTCCCTCCGGGCACTGCCATCTCTGCCCCAGTGTACTCATGGCAACATCCTGCCTCCCTGGATGCGATGATGTCAGCATCAAAGCTAGGGTATCATGGAGCTGAGCCCTGCTCCTCCTAGCCAGTGGCACAACCTGCTGAGCCTCTTTTTCCCCTTCCTGCATGGGCTGTTGGTGGTGTTTTCCCAGGCTGGAGCAAGGCTCTTCCCCAGCACATGCTGAGCGAGAGACTGAGGTGGGTGGTCTGCAATTCCCCACCTCTTTGGAAAGCAATTAAATTTTTCTGGGGGTATGGGATAGAGGAATGGGGGAAGAATAGAATCCAGCAAAAATAGTACTGTAAGCCCAAAGATAAAAACCTCAGGTCTCTTTCAAAATGCTCTTAGTACAGGGAGGGGAAATACCTCAAAGCCCTCATTCAGCCCCCATTTTACAGTGTGAATTCTTTCTCAGCTGTTAACTGGAAGAACTTCATGCCTGACACCTTTTGCTAACACTGAATCATCTATGTCTCTTACAAAGGAAGAAATTGCTACTGCTCTGCCTTAAGAATCAAAGTAAAGGGAACATCTGCTCTAAACTTCTTGCATCTGATTATTGCTTGCTATGCATTATTACTTACAGTAGTAATATGCCTAAATTAAAGCTTTCTTCTCTTGTCTGTGCTTTTATGCATTGCTTTGGCATAAAATGTGTGGCTTGCTTCAAATCAACCTACAGCTAAAACTATGTCCGTGTAGAGCTGAGCCCACGTGTACTTCGATGCAATTAAGGGCACAATTGGAACATTCTGAAAGATTGCCTTTAAAAGGCCTTTTGTTCACTCCCCCATAGGGGCTGGGTGTTTATAAGCACGTTGAAATGCAACATTAAGGGAAGGAAAAAAAAAACCCTCTGTGAAGAATTCTGTAGCGGCAAATCTATGTTTTCTGTAGCTTGGCAGCTGTCTGTATTCAAAGGCTGAGGAATGACTCGTGTTCTGAGGGTGATGATAGTTTTGATAGGAATCCCCCGCATCACAAGAATGTTCCTAATGAAGGAGGAAAAGCCCACCAGAAACATTCCAGGGCTGTGAACCTGTAGGCAGCCGAAGCCAGCATCCAAGCTGCTCTGCACAGACAACAGCAGCAAATCCAGCTGCTTCTGCAGAAGGAAGAGTTAGTGGGTATTTTTCTTTTCCTGCCTTTCTGAAGCGCATGCAGTCTTTCCAGTGAGCTTAATTGATTTGAAAAAAATATCTGGAAAATAAAGCTCTTGAACTTGCATGCCTAGAAACCTACCAGTGTCACGTGCATAGCAAAGGCCACGTATCTCACAAAATACCACAGCATTGCACAAAGGAGGTTTAAGAGCTCCAGTTGAATAAAGCTTTCTCTGTGAAATATTGTTATGGATCTACAAAGCAGTTAAATCCTCCTTGGGAAAAAAAAAGTATATATCTCTTACAGTGTAGTGGCAGCAGTGTAACTACCACTGAAGCCTCATTAATGAAGTTTTTCTTCTTTATCAGTAGAAGGAAAAAATAAATCCTCATCACAGAAAACAGCTTTAAGTTAGTAAGTTCTGACCATTTGATTTTAAATTCTACATATATATAAAATCTGTGTAATAGTGCTCTGGCCTTCTTTAAGGGATGGATCCTCTTACTTAAATCCAGTAATGAAAATAACAGGGCCTAAATTAACTTGATAAGACTGTTTTCTATCAATAATTTTGCTACTGACATAGTACAGGATTGACTTTTGTGGTCTGTGTTATAGCAGCTTTTAATTATAAGACAGCCTTGGTACCACATGAAGTAGGAAAAATAGGCAGTTGCAAACTCTACAGTGTTTTTTCATGCATATTTTAATGGTGGGCTTTTTATTTTCAAAGAAAAGAAAAATAATATTCCTCTGTTTTTAGTGAGGTTTTTTTAAACCTTTTGCTCACGGAGCATTTTTTGGCTCCTCAAGAAGATGGTTGCACTGCCTTTGCTCAACAGCTTCCCTTCGAACCCACAAATGTTTTCAGCTCTTTATTACTATTGTGTAAGATTGCATTGTATTTTCATGTCTCCCATATTGCTATAATTACGTTTGGGGAATGGAGATGGATGGTCTGCTGAGTGTGTGTTAGGTTTCTCCACAGCCCTCACTCAGGGCTGTTTTCTATAATTTAATCAATAGAAGGCAGTTGTACAAACAGTAGTTTTTAATTTCCAATTTCAGTTTCAAGTTTCTCATTAAAATTTAATTTTTTTTAATATATAAAGCAATTTCATTTGCTTTGCCTGAGACATTTTGTGGCAATTGTTTCCCACTCCCTCCTGTGAAACCACGGCACTGCCCTTCCTGGGCTGAGTGGTCCATGCAGACACAGGCACCTGCCATCCTGAAGGCTTGGGGAAGCTTCTCTTCCCTCATAAACATTCCAAAATGAACCTTGAAGGGCAGATGCTGCCCCTGAGGTGCAGGAATGTCTGCACACTTGGCTGAGAGTAGGGTAAAACAAGCTGTGTGCTGGTCCCAACTTGGGCTGGGCTTATGAACCGAGGATGGGAGATGACCTCAAAGCTGTGGCATCCAAGGAGGTCAGTGAAAGGACCTTTCCCAGTGCCATAGGGTGTGTTTAGTGGCCACCTTTCCCAGCTGTGTGTGGCCCAGCCCGGCAGCGCCCACCAGCCTGCTCCTGGCAAAAGCAGATACTTGCTGTGCCCAGTGTGCACCGAGCTGCCAAAGTCTCTGCACATCTGCTTCCTTCCTGCCATACCAGATGGTTGTTACAGCCGGGAAAAGCAGCTGGTCATTGGCATCAGCCAGGCTTGGTGGTTGGGAAGAGGAGGATGAAGCAGCAGCAGGACAAGGGGTTGAACATGGTGGGGTTTTTTGGTTTTGTTTTTTTTTGTTTATTTGTTTTGGGTTTTTTGTTTATTTGTTTGTTTTTGTTTGTTTGGTTTTTTACAAGGGAGATGCCTGTGCTGCTTCTTTGCACCAGCTTTGCTCCAGGCAAGAACAGGAAGGATGTGTGTGCTGCAAATATAGGGAGACTGGGAAAGAGCTGTGTCTGCTCACTTCTAATGCTCAGCAAAGGGCCACTCTCTCTGTTATTCCTCAGTGGATGCGGTGGAGCATTATGGTGGGCAGGGCAGGCCACCAGAAGCCCTCCTCCTGGGGGTTGGTGGCTCCCAGGGTCAGCCAGCTGAAACCCAAAGTGCTGCTGTGCAGTCGAAAGTGCTGCTATTTCTGCTTTTAGCTGAGCAAACTGCAGTCACACAGAAAATGTGTGCTGGAGCTGAGGGTGAAACCCAGTCATTTGGTCTAACAAGTGCTTATGCCAGTCTGGTGCCAGACCTCCTCCTTGCTTCTATGAGAGTGAAATGGGGAAGCAGGGCTGTGTGACTGCTCTGGTTTCAGTTCAGCACGGACAGAAGTGGCTGTAGCTGCACAGAGCCACAATTGCTGCTAAATATTGCCCATTTTAGCCTTCAGATTGGCCTTAATAAAGTCAAAGGGACTATTCACAGGAAAAAGAAGAGCAAGGAGCTGGCTCCTGAGCTTACCTTAAACTTAAGTTATTGCTGTACAGTAGGTTGCATGGGGGTATTCTCCAGGAATTTTGTTGTTGTTGTTGTTCTCCCCCAAGCAGTGCTTTAGAAGGACCATATTTGCATGTAACCATATTTCCTATAGCTGTGGGGTCTTTTCAGTTGTATTCTCTGTGTTGCTTTGGTTTATGCAATTTTAATCTGTTTACTAATTAGCTCTTAACCTGCAGTTTTCTATTTAAATTACTTTCTACAGAAAATGTCAGGAAGCTGGGGAGCTCTGTCTCTTACATGATGTTGTCATTTGATAAAAAAGTAGTGTGCACCTTTCTTTAAATGCTGGCTAAGGTTAAAATCTCTGATTCTTGTCTATTTGTTTAAGAACTTACACAAAACTGCTGCTATCAGACAATAATAAGAATCATGACATTTCTATGAAGGGAATTTCTTTTTTATTGTGAACTTTACACCTCTTCACTTATTTCAGTAAATGCCCAATAAAAGTGCAATAAATCCAATACTGTAAATGCACATATAGAGGGTTTGTACTTGAGGCTTTGCAGCTGCCAGGCTTTCCTGCTGCATGCAGTGCCCAGCCTCCTGTGGTGCCAAGGGCTGCCTTTTGGGACATTCCCAACACAGGCTTGGAAAAAACCCACCTTGCCTGCAGCACGTGCTGCCCACTTGATGCCATGCTTGAGAAAGGGAGGCAAGTTCCATAACCACAAAAAACGCCAGTGGCTGATGTCCAAAGGCATGTGGGAAGGGAGTGGGGCAGGAACTGCTGCCCTGGGAGGGAGAGGGGAGGAGGGGGGTGAGCGCTGTGCTGCCTTGCCCACAGGAAGTGGCTGAGAGCTGTGGTGTGTGGTACCCTGGTAAGCACCACAGGTAAATGTAGAATTTGTGAAAGGAATTAAATTGGAGGGGAAACAGGACCAAACATTGTGTCAACAGCTGCTTGTACTGAAATAAGTAATAGTCATTAATAGGTAATAGCCTGTTAAACTTGAATTTAACAGGGAAAAATTAAACTGTATTTTTATGCCTTACTCATTTTCCCCTATAAAACCCAACGCAAATAGTAAAACTGGGAAGGAAAAAAAATCTCCAAACAAGCAAACAGATAAGTTAAGGTTGAGCCAAGCTGAAAATAACTCTCTTGTAAGACTGATGGTAACATTGCATCTATGATACCCCCTTTAGTGAGGGGAAAGATGTGATGGCACAGGCAGCGAGATGGTAGGAACCACCTCAGGCAGCCCCTGTTTCTGCAAGAGCAAATCTGCGTTACTACCTTCCCAGCTGGCACAAGTGCTTCTACCAAAATTTTCTGGGTACAGAGACAGATTCCCCACCAGTCCCAGCTGGAAGAGTAGACTCTCCTGAACAAGACCAATAGGTCAAGCCCCAAATTTTAAATCTCATACAGGCACTCAAATGTGACTGCTTGCAGGCTTTGCTCACTGAGCTGAGAGTGAATGTGAGGCAGGGTGGAATGTACTGGAGAGATATCCTGTTTGGATGTGGACATCCTGTGGCAAGCTAATGAGAGTTCAGCCTACAGTGCCATAATATTTGCCCTTATAGCCAGAGACTGAGCCCCAAGCTGTTTTGAGATTTTTGTCTCTGGCTTCTCTTCTGGAATAATGACCCCTTAAGGTCAAAAGGCAGAGTCCTCTTCTCTTTCCAATCTTCTCTTGTGTTCTCCACTGCCTCACTCACCCTGATTTAGAGCTGTGTACTGGAGAGCAAGAGCAGGCTTCCTAGCTGGTAACATTATTTTTGTTTGGTTTTTAGCTCAGTCCTGTGTTTGTTTGAATTTTGATCATATTCTCCTTGAACCCAATGATGGCCTACTGCTGCTGGCTGAGTCAATAATTACAGCAGCGTTTTGGACACTAGAGAAGCAGCAGTATGTGCTGCTGAAAAGGTGGCTGGTACATAGACCCTGTATGTTGGGCTTTTTCCCCCCATCTCCTGGCCTGTTTGGACTCCAGGTGGAAAGTTCTCCTGTGCACAACTTCATGGTGCCAAAAGAGAAATATACAGCTGTTGTTTCAAGGGATGGTTCCTAGCTGACCTGCAGCTGGGCAAAAATGTCTCAAAAATTATGCCTTGATGAATGGTCTCCCTGCCAGGCCACTGAGAGGTGGCAGAAATAAATGGTTTTCCCAACAAGTGCTTCCTTAGATCTGGCCACCTGGTCCCGTACTATCTCCTCCTCTTCTTTCTGTGATTTTTTTTTTTTTTTTAGCTCAGGACAGCAGCACATGCTCAGAAATCCCTCTGGGCATGGACAGAGATCTCTACAGGCAGGAGAAAAGAAGTGGAGATCCTCAGAAATTAAGGTTTGCAGGCAACATGAGCAGAGGAAGAAATGCTCAGCATCAAAGTGTGGATGCAGTGAGGGGAGGAAGGTGAAAAAAACCAATGAGAAAGTGAGCAAATGTTCTAGAAGACCTGTAGTGTATGGGAGGCAAAAGGCAGCAGAGGAAGAAGATCAAGGCAGGGAAGATTGATGGTGGAGAAGGAGTAAGATGCAAATTAACTGAAGAGCAGAGAAAAAGACATATTCCTGTAGTAGGTGGACATGGGTGACTGAGGAAGAGGAAAAACTCCTGTGCTTTAATTTCTGTAACGGGAGGATGTGGCTGCTAGATCTTCTCAAACAATACTTGGGAGCTGCCCACATGCAGGAGGCACTGATCCTGACTAAGTACTGTGGGACACCACAGTGCTGAAAAGACACTAAGTGCTTGCAATTGTGATACAAGACAAATAGATACTTATTCCTGTAGTAAAGAGAATACTGCTTAAATATTTAATTGTGTTTCGGTTTACAGTAGTTTACTGGTGTTGAAGCATCCAAAACATGCTCACAAGATATCAGCGTTTTAAAGCTATAAATTATTCTGGTTGATTTTCTTTTTCCCCCTCTAGCCAAAAGCAATCGTTTGACAACAGGCTCCCTCAAACAATGCAGCCCGTCACAGTCTCATTACAAACAAACATCTTCTCTCACAACATACTCTCACATGTTGAACCAAACTACTGAGAACATAGTAATTGATCATTCCTAGATGCAGACTGGTAGCTAATAGCATCCTCGCTTATCTTCTAAACATTGAGCACATTTAAAATAAATTCAGCATGTATGCATGCGGAAAACCCAATTGCAGCCGCCTCGGAGATGAACCAGAAATGGAAGCATTCAGAAGTGCTAGTGAAAAATCCAGATAATGACCCATAGTAGATGTTGGCCTGAGAGGATATCACGTGTCCTGTAATTACCTTAGAGGGACTGTTGGTGTGCTCTGTAAATACATGTAATTCTGTTCAAGTAGATGCACCATACAACTGGGTGCTTAAGCCAGGCAAGAAAACTTCTCCCAGTGGGGCCTCATGATCTGTGTGATGTTTTCTTTTCTAGACACATCTGGATTTCAGTCTCCCTTGTATTACTGCTAAAGTAAGCCAATGCAGCTACTGAATAGTTTGAGTATGGCAGAAAGACAGATGAAGGTGGATGTGCTACTGTTTATCTGCTGAGGCTCTCAAGGCTTCCAGGGCCCATTTCAACAGGGAAATAGTTTAAAAGTCCATGTTTTAAAAATACTTAAAGAACAGGTAAAAAAAGTCTATTTACACCTTGTAGATAGCTTAGGGTGGGCTGGATGCTTCAAGTCACTGACATTTTGGAAACCAGCCCTTTGAATTTGTTATGCTTGACCTGTGATTGCTGCTTTGCGTGGGACAGCAGCACGTACATGGTGCTGGTGTGTTACATGTGCACAGCCCCAGGTGGCCAAGCAAAACAGGAGAGCTATTATGAGCGCTGCAGTGCATGGAAATGGCAATTTTATGGATAATACTATGTGGTGATTTATTAAAAGCTGTGATTCTCCAGCAGCTTTTATTGTATCATCATAAACCAACACTCCTGTACAGTGCATTAAGCTGGGTAATTCTGTTGGTTCTTCACTGGGGCTGACAAAACTATATGTAAGATTGCATCGGGTGGGCTGGTGAGCTGAAAGTGCCATCACTCTAAATGGATCATCAAGAGAGGAGAAGCCATGTGGTCAGCACAGCATTGGTGTTTTTCAGAGCAAGAGGACCCACTATGGAAGAGTAAATCCCACTGTTTGCTACATCAGTCAGCGCCGGTGGCTTGCAGGTACTGCAATACAGCAGAACTTGTCTCTCGGGGTTTAACCATTAGGGCAGGTAATTGGAGCTCAGTGGCTCCTGCCTCTGTTCCCCTGCTAACTTGCTGCAGAGCATTTTGGTTGTAGCTTGACCTCTTTATGCTCTAATTTTCCCTTCAATAGCCTGTGAATACTAGATGTTTTGTTGGGGTGCTGTGATGCTCTACTAAATGAGGGAACATGCGTTAGGCCCAGTGGGAATGGGGTGTGCAGCTTTATTAGGATGTATACAACTCTGTTTTCAGAAATGTTTATATTCCATCTCTTAAATATCTTTTGCAAATGGAACTTGCAAAAAAGCAGGGCAAGCATTGCTAACACAGCTTTGCCACACACTGTCAAGTGCTTATAAACTCTATTTATAGCTACAGTTAAAGATTCAGACATACAAGCACTCCATTAAAAGACCACATTAATGAGCCCTTAGAGAAAATATCTCACAAAGCCTTTTGAGCTTGTAACTGCTCAGTTGTTCAGGGCTTCTTGCTTGTTAACATTCATAAAATATAAACACTGTATACTAAACACCAGCACTCTGTGGATCACAATGAGTTATCTCCCCAGCAGCACCGCGAGGCGCGAGCGGAGAGGCGGCAGCCGCACCTCTGGGGTGGCCGAGATCCGCCACGAGCTGCCGGGCTGCGCACGTCGCTCACCCACCGCCTTATCTGGGGCCTGCCTTTGCTCTGTGAGGCTGACTGGCAGATTGACTCGCAGGTCACTCACTATCTGTGAGTATCATTTCAGAGGGAACAATCAAACCTATTAGCTGAGAGTGGCAGAGCTGGGCCTCCTCGCAGCCGCAGCTCCGGAGCGTAGCAAGTATTTGGAGCAAAATCTAATAGATAAAAATCACCGGAGGCTTTTCCCTTTTTCCTTTGACATAAGCTAGCTGATGAGAAGTGTCGTTCAAAAGGGAAAAAAGTTGCTATATTTGATTTGTCATTATTTCCCCATTGTCCCTTCCTGTGATTATGCAGTTCCCGTTTTCTCTTCTTCGCCTCTCACAGAATTCCATATTTTATGTTGTGACAGATGCTCTTGCTTAAATGTTTTTGATACGTTTTATCTGAAATTGTTTTACCAAGTCTGCATTGTGCAAACAAAAGTCGCTGGAGCCCATTTAAGAATAATTGTCTGTAACCTTTAATATTGCATTTCCATCCATCCACAAGTCACGGAGCACTTGGGCAGTAGAGAAGGCTTTTTCTGTGTTTAAATCTGGCTCTCAACAAGCTGTAGAAGCTGAGGAAGGGCAAGATCAAGTAACTTCTTGCATGCTATTTTCTGGCACTTGTTAGCAACCAATCTATGTCCTTGTCTTTGTGTTTTTGGTCCTGTTGCCTTTCAAACAGAAGGTGCTCTCCCGGAAGGAATAATTCTGCTCACAAAATGAAAAATAAGGACAGCAGGCTTTAAAAAGCTTCAGGGCAGTTCTTACTGTTCAAATGTGTCATTGATTTCAATAGTGCATTAGCAGGCTTGTTAAGCAGGATCTTAAGTGCTTGGCTTTATTTTATGGTGGTGAGTACCTGATTGTTCAAAATATTAGCATCTTATTGTAACAGCAAACTGGCTTGTGCCATAAACTGCCCGGTGCTGAGACTGCTGTGCCATTACTGAGTGCCTGATCAAACAGGGTTATTTGTAATCCATTGGTGATGTAGGGAAGGCAGGGCTGTGACACTTCCTGCTGCTCTTCTCATTAATTTCCCTTTATCTGCCTCAGTCTGTCTGTTGACAGAGCATTCTCTCTGTCCTGTGTCCTGCGCACAGGACAGACTCCTGCTGAGTTCCTCTCCCTGAGCCCCACTGCATTTCTGTCCATCTGTGGGTGAGACTCACACTGGTTGTGCCAATAACCTGGGAGACAGCAAGAAATAATCCTGTGGCCTAAGGGGTGAATTGTTATACTGGGACATCTGGGTGGACCAACAGAGTCAGTACATCAGCCACTCTGATGGACATCTCCATGTCAGACAAATCTTTTCTTGATTCCACTGACCATGTTGACTGGCCTCCATTAACTAAAAGGGGAGCATGATCAGATCCCCAGTTCCCATGGTCCTGTTCAAACATGGGACAAATCCTTGTGGTATGCAACAACGTTAACAGCAGAGTTCAAAATTCAGCCCAGAGCACCGGTCTCACATGTTGTCCCATGTGTTGTTAGATTAATCCTTGGTGGAGCTGTGGATGAGAAAGCCACCAGGAACTGGCTGTGCCCTGACTTGGTGGTTTTGGCCAGTGAGCATAGCCTGCATCCCTGACCCTTATCCCTTGCGGGCATGGCCAGGGTAGGCTTCTCCTTCGGGCGTTTTGGCGGAGATAACATGCGTTTTCAGGGAGCAAGCAGGAGAGCAAAGGGTGGAGGGTTGTGGGGGGCACTGGTTTTGTAACCCACCATCAATTTCTATCTGGCCCTGCAGAAATGGGCCTGTGGGGTTTCAGCAGGGGAAGTATGAAGGTCTGCAGTTCTTACGGACTTCCAGGAGCATCTGGCAATGGAGCAGAGGCCTGAGGGCTTGGGGCTTGCAACAGAGACTGCTTCTCATTCTCTGGGGACTGAGCATTCAAGAGGTTCATCTCTTCATTTTTTTACATCTGTGCAGGAAGCAAATTCCCACCACTGAGGAATTAAATACTTCAAACCCCACTACAAAGCAGATGGGTCATTTCTGTGTTCTCCATGCTCTCAGTGGGAAAACAAAGCGAGCTGAATAACCCTTGCTACCAGAGTCCAGAGACTGCCTTGCTGGAAGGGATGTCGGCTGCAGGCCGGCCTGGGCTTTAGCTGTGTTAAGTACATACATGTTAAGCTTCTGTGTGAAAGCAAAAGGGAAAATGAGAGGGAATTATGTAGGCAGTTAGAATGAACAAATTAGTGTTGGTGGAGGCATGACTTGTGTGTAGGACAAAGGGGCTGGAAAGTGTTAAAAAAGGGAAGCTTCTCAGAGGAAGGCAGCTTCTGAGAACAGAAAAAAGCAGTAACTTAAGGAATTAAGAAAATGTTTTTATTTTCAATTGAATTAGAGTAAAGCACTTAAGTTCATTCACAAATATGAATCTTAAATTCTGTACCCTGGTTTCCCTCCCCATAAAATATAAATAATAGCACTTTCGTTACTCAGAGCGTGGTGTGAAAACAACTTCATTCATTTCTGGGAAGCATTTGTGTTATACGAGAAGCATAGCAAAGACTGTGAATATACAGCTAAGGCTGTGGGCTGGCATGGAGGCACTTGGCATCTCCCCAGATATGCCTTGTATCATGCAAAAGAGCCAAGAGAGGAAGGTACGAAAACACAGGCCAAGCTTAATGATTTCTGAGATCAGGAACATGTGACTCCCCAAAATTAGAAGTGCAGAAGCTTTGAACTTTCAGAAAACACTGAGAGTTCTCCACACTTCTCAGAACACTGAGAGGGGCATATGTTTTCTAAAAAAAAAATCAAAAGGCAGTGAAGGGATAGGATGCAGTGGGGAAATAGACAAAGATATAGTCAATGGAAATCAAGAAACCTGTATGCCATTGAGAAATAGTTCTACTCGGAGTAGGGATGATCACTATGATTGACTGAGGGAAACAAAATGAGCAATAAAGAGAGAAGAATATGAGACTTATAAATCAGCAGGGTCAGTGCTGCAGCAACAGGTAGAAGAGCTGATTGTGAAAGAATGCAAGAAAATGATCCAAAAAACTGATACAGAAAAATAAGAAGGGAAAATATGTGAACATGATAAAAGTTTTTATAAATTTGCTGTGTAAGAAGCTGCAGGTCAGCTGAGGATACAGCCATCATCTTCCTGAGCGAGAGGGTGGCTACCTTGACTAAAAGGGGGATATTGCCTGGAAAGTGAATTACTACTTGTACCTCAGTCTTCGGTAGAAAGAGATGTGAAGTCTGTCAGTTTCTAGACATTTTCCAAGGACGGGGAAAAAAACCATGATTAACTATAAGGCTACCAGAGAATCAAACAATTGGCTAAACCTACCTAGATAAAGAATTATTTAAAAAGTAGGTTGTTTACACCCCAGATTTATCCTAAAAAATAAGTGTTTAAGGAATTAAATCATCCAGGAAACTTAAGCTGGCTATGGGAGAGGTACCAGAGGAGTTAAGAAGAGACATTGCTGCACCCCAGCTTTTAAAAGGAACTAATAGAGGAAGAAGTGTCTCTCAGCTCTAGGGAACACTTAAGACAGCTAATTATCATTACTAGACAGATAAAACTGGACCCCAATTATTTACTTCATTAAATGAAAGAAGAAAAACTGGGTTAAGAGGAATAAGTTTTATTTTACCATCCTTAGATTCCAAGAGTACAAGGATTCCGTGCTCTATGAGACACTGCTGATAAGACGGGAGATATCGGATGGAGTTTCTTGATGTCGGGCTTGACTGCCTAATGCAGGTGATAAATATGTAGCAATTATTTAGGGTAGAGGTGGATAATTAAGTGACATGCTTATATATTGAACTCTGTTAGCACTGTACATCTGTCACTTGGAAGAAAGAGCACAAGGAAGCAAAGACATCAAAGAAAGCTGCACAAGGGAGAGCAAAGAGGAAGAAGGCTTTTGGAAGCAGAGAATGCTTGCACTGGTATATGGAATTTAACCTGAAAAAATGTCAGGCTGGGAAAAAGAAAGTCAAGGTAAAGGTGCCTTAAGGAGATAGCTGGGGCAAGTCAGCATAGGAAAAATATCTGAGGATAGCAGCCAAGTTTCTGTTTGTGTTCCTTTTTAAGGTTCAGAGAATGAAAGAACAAGGCGTGAATGTTGCAACATCTAATTTTTATGTCCTTTGATGGAGTTCATAACCCTAATGCTTGCATTTGCACTGCTTGAGGAGACAGAGCTACGTGGGACTGAAAGCTTGTTTTATACCAAGCTGGTGATTGCCCTACAAGATGTGCGGCAGATCCCCAGTAACACAAGGTGGTTCAGCGGCTCTTTCTGTGCAGTGTTTGCTGAGGAGCAGGAGTACAGCTGCAGCTGGGCTGCAGGCACACCTCTCAGCTCACTTGCTGCAAACTCCTGTCATGAAGGTGATCAGAGCATGCAGCTGGGACATGCGGGCATTGAGTCCAAACCTTGCCCTTCCTTCCTGGGAGGTGTCTCAGCCCACAGATCTTTGTCACCTTGAATTAGGTCTTTTGGATTCCTCCTAAGGAAAGGCTTCTAATTTTTGTTTTGCAAGTGGTCCACAGAGAAAACAAAAGCTGGGCCCAGCAAGACTGTTGTACATGGCCCAGGTGCTCTCCTGCTGATGTTCATATTTCATCATGATGTGGAAAGTGGGTAAGAATTGAACATGTTCATACTAAAGTTTTGGGTTCCAGCAATCATCTGCAGAAGGAGGGAGGCAGAAGAGCAGTAAGTAAGGGAAAATGGGCAGCCTTAAGGGCATGTAGATATCTAGAAGAATTTTTGAAGAGAAGAATATTCAGATATAAGGAGGTAGGAGAAATTGAAAGAAAATGCTAGATTTCAGCTTACTGCAGTAGATTATGCCAGATTGCCTGATATCTCATCTTTGATTAAATTGAAACTTATGTCCTAGATAAAGGAAACTCTTCTCTGCTTTTGAAATGTAGATGTCTGGTGAAACTGGATGACCTGAGAATTAAAAAGGGAACTCTGAGACATAAAATTATTTGGCTGGTGGGGAAATGACAGTGGGTAAGTTTCAGAGGGGAGGTAATGGAGTGCAGTTAAGAGAGGAGTTTCTGAAGACTCATCTTCAAGACCTTGGTAGAAAAAGGAGGTAATGACCTTTTCTGCACCTCCTGTATGAACAGAGAGGAAAGGCTGATACCTCTGAGCTGATCATAGAATGCTTCTGTGTCGACAGAGGCAATCCCAGTTGGACACAGCAGGTAGAGACTTAGAGGAGCTGCTGTGAGTAGCTTGTTGCTGTAAATGATATGTAGACCAAGGTACAAGGGAGACCATGAGATGCCAGCTGCATTCTCATGCCTGTTTTCATAAATCTAGCCCCCCCCAAAATTGGCAAAATCCTTACTAACTCCCAGCGGTGACAAAGCAAATAAGGGATCCTAACTTCTAACCTAACTGCTGTTGGTTTTACCTATCTCCAACGCAAAAATTTTTGTATTTCTGTGTGTAGCTAGCAAGAAATTAAGGAATGCCAGAGCTGTTTTGTTATGGCTGCAAAGCCTCCTTGAACATTAAACTCTTCCAGGCTGTCTAGACCTTTGCAGTAACAACCTTATACTTTCATCAGAAGACGTGGACTGCTCTTTAGGAGATCGTTACCCCTAGTGAACTCGGGCAATAACACATCATGTGTCAACATGAGGCCAGTCCTACACTTAAGTATTACATAAATGTTATTTTGAAATAGGGTTTAATCCTGATGGACAAAACCAGCCCAAATTTCTTAGTACTGAGGCAATTTTTACCTCTGAGGGGCTGGGCTTTAAGTCAGTCATGCATCCTCAACCTATAGATCAAAATGCATTATAAAACACTGCTCCATACCATCTTCCTTTTTTCCCTTTCTTTTTTTTTTTTTTTTTCCTTATTTCTCATTAATTTCAATCATGTAATAAGAAAAGCCCAGTTATGCTAATTGGTATGAGTCCTCCTCAAGGGCATTGTGAAGCATGAAATAATTCCATTCATTACTGACAATGCAGGGACATGAGTGTTCCCTGGAGGATCTGTTTCATCTTGTGATTTGGTGACCATACAGAGCGGTGATCGGATTAGGGATGTATAGTTTTAAAATTAATTGTTTGTCAGGGAGAAGCTAGAAGATGGTAGGGAAAGAGGAAGCTTACAATTCTAGAGATTGTTTGACTTGGAGTTCTTGGAGGCAGATGCATCTAATACGTATTTATCACCCAAACCCAGCTGCTGAGCCATCATTTGTCCCTGCTCTAATTTTCTTTTTAAAAGGCAGCTGAGCTGGTGTTTGAAGCATGCCACAGACCGGCAGAGAGCTAAATCGATGTAAAAGCTGGTCAGATTCATTTCTCCTTTTTTATTTTTGGGAGTCAAAGTTTCATTTCCCTAAAATGCAGTAAGTGTTTGGGCATGAGCTCCCAGGCTGTCCAAAGATCGTTTTGGAAACAGAGCCACCTTTTTGGGGTTTGTCCTCCCCTCTAACAGGTAGCCCATAGCCTGCCAAGCAAATGCTGCAGTCCTAGAACACAAACACTGATGATTCTAGCTGAGATGAAAAAACAACTTTTTTTTTTTTTTCTTCTTTTTCTTTTTGCTGAGCTAGCAAAAAAGGCATCTATTTGTACTTTTGCTGCATTTGCAACATTTTCATTAGCAAGGGGCTGGGTTTTTTTGGAAGTCAGACTGCTTTTGTGTGAGGAAGTGAACCTCCTGACACTATGTCATTTCCTCTGTTTCCAAACAGCTTCTTGTCTGAGCACACAGCTTCCACTTAACATCTGGCTGCAAAAGAGCAGGGAACTTTCTGCCAGCCATTCCTCTGCTCTTTCCCTTGCTGTTCTCAGATGATGTTATCAAATCTTTACTGCAGCTTTAATTTTGTTGAATTAGTATGCGTACATTTGGTTATTGTTCCTTCCATGCCCTGGATGGATTTACTGGTTTGGTGACAGCCTTCCTTAGCACTGAAGAGTAGGTCCAAGCCAGCAGCGCTCCGCGTTGCATGGGTGTGTTCATTAGCTAAGTGCAAAATACCGACGAGCGTCAGACACATACATTGTTCCATCTCTTAGGCAGCCTCTGCTGAGGATTACTCATGAAAAATAATCAGTAAAATATGTTGCAGATGAAGGCTATGACAGGAGAGATAACCCTGCCATTAGATGTCCCACAATGCAAGCACGTCTCCCTCACAGAAATGGAGACATGGATAAGGTCTTTTAATGGAGTCAGTGGAGATCAATGCAAAGGCAATAACTCAAGAAAAGATGCATTAACCAGAGAGTAAGAATATACTTGCAATATACTGCGAAGTTAAACCCTGGCTCTGGAATTATATGTACTGAGGGGATACACACCAGGTTACTAAAAACAATTGAAATCATAAACAAAAAATTGAAACAAAAATAATTACAAGTCTTTATTTTAATCATGTCATATAGTAGAAACTGAGGAGAGGCATGGGACTAAATTAGCTTTATGATCAGGAGTGAACGACCCATTTGCTCTTTGGGTTATCTACAAGCCAGCCATCTGTAACAGAGGATGAGACTGACTTGATGGAAAAGGAGCAACAACAGCCAGGGATCGTGCAGTCACCTTCTCCAGGCTACCCTGTGCTGAGAAGAGCACAGGCTTTCCTGTTGCAAATGAGTAAGTGCTGGGAATACATGTTTTTTACTTCTACCAACATGTTTTCAGAAAGAACAACCCCAAACCAAAAATGACAAAATACTGAAACACTTGCAGGTTTGACAAGCCTTTTGGAAAGGTTTGTGCAGTTGGAAGAATGACGTAATACCAAGCCAATGTGCACGTGAGAGAGCCAAAATCCCCACTGGAAGAACAGTGGGAAAAAAGCACAGAGGGAGGGGGAAATACCCAGTAAATGTGGCATCTGACAAGTGCAGCTGCTGCCGCTGTAGGTATCATGTGCCTACAAGAGAACTGCTAAAAACAGTGTTAGATAGGAGTCTAGCTCAGGATTTGGAGTCGATGCTGGCTTTGTGCAGCTCCCGCAGTAATAACTGTGAATGTCAGTGTTTAGCAATGCCGGAAAAAAACCCAGCAGGCTATAATAGTGTCTAAATACACTCAGTGCATGATCTTTTCTGGATTTTACCTTGTCAAAGAATAGACTGAAATCCACCGTTACCTGGACCATATGTTTGCATTCCTCAGCCTTGTTATCACACCCATGACTGCTCTTCCCACTCCTTGCTCATTGCACTGCACTTCCCCATTGTTTGGGAAGGCAGCGGTGAGCAGGGCAGTGGTTCTAGGACGGACACTGCCTGCATGCTCCAGGAAACTGGGGTGCAGTGGGCTGGCAGCTGCATGCTGCAGAAAGGAGGAAGACCCAAGAAGTTTGCTTAACTCTGGAGCTGGCTTCTGCTGTGACTGAAAGCAAAGGCTGTGGAGTGTGTTTGATCCACCTGTCTGCTGGCAGGGATTGCTGTTCCCAGGGACTGATAGAGATCCCAGCTAGGCCCCTGGTGCAGGTAAACCCTAAGGTAAACCCTAATAAGATATATTTCCATCCCTGTAATTTTCCAGCCCACTGCTGGGGATATCTGGGAGTGTACATTTGATCACTGGGAGACCCTGCAAGAAAACAGAAGGGGTAGAAGCCAAAACACTGAAATCAGATTCTAGAGACACAACTATACCTTTGAATACTCACTTCACAGCCATAGAGCAAGGAGGAAAATCTTAGTAAGAGACACTTGAACATCTTAAGAATCATCTCCTGGCAATAATGACCTTTTATACATATTTATGTACAGCACTTAGCTTTATAATGGACACTTGAAAGACATTTAATTTTTTTTTTCTTTTTTCTTTTTTTTTTTTCTTTTTTTTCCTTTTTTTTCCTTTTTTTTTTTTTTTTTTTGCCTATCAATGAAGCTACGTGGAGTGTGGCAAAAGTGTTCCAAGGTCCAAATATTAAAATACAGAAATGGTCCTGGTATTTCCTGCATGCCAGCCCAAAACTATGTCCTGGGAGTGTCCTGCTTAAGAATTTGTGTACTTGATGAAATGAGTGTGTGTTTGCAAGCATATATACATACCCCAAAGAGTTAGTAAAGCATATATACCCCTAAGAGGTAGTTGCTACAGGGCTTCAATCAGGCTTTCCTGGAAGAATTTCAGACAGGTCCTAGAGCTTGGTTAGGTCTGTAAAACCTTTTTTTTTGCACAGAACTTAATGTTATTCATTATGCATTGAAAGCAAAATCATATGACTACCATCTCCTAAGTAACATAATTATCTTATTGATTCTTATGGGGCAAAACACTACTTTTATTGTTAATTAATACTGCCAAATCTGGTTATGCAATTCTGGATATAGGAAGTTCAGTTTAATGTGTGTTTATGGGGAAAAGTCGAAAAATAAACACTTTTACTTTTTTTTTCTTTCTGAATGCGAGCACAGATATTCCTTTGTGTGGTCCCTGTTCTTAACACTACAGGAAATACAACCTATTATCACTTTTCATCAGGGAAAAAGAAGCATAGATAATGAAACAGAAAAATGCCTTGTGAAAAACATATTAAATAAGCTTTAAGTAGCTGAACCAAAATGCACAAGGCAAAGAAACATGATGCTGCTGTTATGGAGCTAAAGCTATTCTTTGGGAAATTAAAAGAATACTTGCATAATTTTAAGGGCTTATACTTTGATTCTTATTTAAGCGACAGTGTGTCAGGAAATTCTTATGCAGAGGGCACACAAATAGTATCTTGTTTGTCCCATGGAAGAGACAGTAAGAAAGATTCATTGCACTCTAGGACATATAACGACTTTGTGATTATTTCAGTTCTCAGCCACTGCTCTAATGAAATTCCAGCCTGCTACATCTGCCATACTACACTGTTAATTAGTTTTCTATTTATTTAGCAGATCTAGAAGTGGAAAGCAATCTATTGCCAGTGAATTGTTTGACTTCTATGCTAAGTAGGCTGCATTCCAATCCTCTGATGTTGAAACTAGCATGAATCCAACTTTCATCTCATTGCCATGTCAAATTAGCACCCAGCAGATTCTACATACAAAGACTTTTTCCTCATTCATTTGTAAAAGACCTTGGAAGATCTTGGAAGTCAAGAAACAGAAGCTGAGCAAATTTTCTCCAATCTCTCTCCATCCCCCTTATATGTTACAATGGATTAAATTAGAAGGTATAGAGGCTGTGCTTTGTTTATGTTAAAATAGGAGCATTATTTTAAGCAGACCATGCTCACTATTTGAAACAAAAAAAATACTGATGCATATTCTGCAACAGTTTGGGTAAAATACTGTCCAGCCTAGGAGAAACCCAGAGTGCCTTGGCAAAGTTATGAGATGACTTTTGCACATGCTTTGCCATTTTCTATTTCTGTCTGAATTCTGTAATATATTGCAGCATCCAAACACAACATTGTGTATGTGACTTACTCCTGTCTTGCAGTGTCAACAAAGTCACTGGATTGTGAAAGTATAAAATGAAGCCAGCTGGAATTAGAAAATAAATTGGCTAGAAATGAAGCCATTAATCCTGTCGTATTGTATTGTAGGAGCTACAGTGTGCTGAGGGGAGTGTGAAAATACATATGTACAACCTGACTTTGGAGTTTGCTTTGAACTTTAGGGTTTTCTAAAATCTAGATACAAATCTAAATGTGCTTTTTTGGGTCAGGCTGGTCCTAAAGAAACCATTACTGTAAAATTGATAAGCAAAATGTTGTACTAAATTTTAGCAAAGCAATGACAAAACGGATCTGCAGTCGTGTTATTTGTGGAGCACCCTTGATAAAATTCTTATAATAGTCAAGGTGTTCATTTTGAGTAATACACAATGTAAATTAGAGAAATACAATCCATAGCACTGGACAGCAACATAGAAAATCTGGGTCCAAGAGCACACTGGTGGTAGTGTTCACAAAAGAATAGCTCCTTTCAAGAGAGAGGAAATAAATCTCTTTTACTAGACCAAATGATATTTTTGGAAAAATGTTTTTGAATTTCAGGTCTGAAACAGAAATAGCGAACATTAAGTGCTGGTTGAAAACCAGTCTATGTGAGTTTAACTTCATTGTGTTAATTGATTAGATGGCTTGAAATTCATATAAGAAAAGTTTGAAGTTAGGAAGTTTGAAGCCACGACTAGGCTCAGACAGGAGTAGAAATGAGAAGATATCTGAAGCAGGCAGCAGAGATGAGAAAGGGGAAAATGTGCCATGTTTTGAACTGCAGGAATGTGCTTTTAGCTCAGGACAGAAAACCTGAAAGGGTGAAGACAAGTGAACCCAGCTCTTTTACTGATTTAAATTAATGGCTGTCTGTCTTTCTGTTGCTTGGAGTAGTGGGATTTATTTTTTTTTTTTTTTTTTTTCCAGGGATAGATATTTTCTTGACTTTGCTATTATTTCTTTAGCATGTTCCACTTTTAGGGAGAGCAGCCTAAAAGACTGGTAATTCTCACCCCAGGTGAAAAAAAATAGCCCAACGTAGTGATATATTTAATGGTGACAAGAAATCCCTAGTGCTTCCTGGAAGCCTCCATTTCTACAGCTCAATGTTTCATCATGGTAGGAAAAAAGGAAACAAACTGAATGAGTCAGAGTAATTTTCCTAATTTTTTTAAAGTTGTTTTCCTGTATTTTTGGCATATTCAAAAGGACTGAACAGTACTCCTTAACAAAGCATGCCATTAAGTAAATGTTGCATGTTTAATGGTTGGGTTTGAACTCTTGATAGTCAGGAAAAGGAAAGAATATAAGCCAGGATTTATTCATCTTTTCCAGTGTTCACAGAGCTGAATGGACTGAAACAAGTAGCTGAGGCTAGAGGCAGAAACCTGAAAGCTAAAATTCTGCTAATGAAGATCTGTGATGTATAAGCATGTCTTCCAATGATTAGGAATAAATCCATGAGTTTCAGGAGCCTTAAATATACCTGGTCTGCAATTTTTCCAAATGGATAGATTATCTGCATAAACATACGAAACAGTCGCCAGAAAAACTTGTGCTTATTATGAACTGCTCATAATCTTCCTGTAAGTTGCCAGAGCTGAATGTCAGCCATAATTCCCCTTGTTTCTGACCAGGTGGGAAAATTTGCCTTTATCTTATCTGTTCCTGAGGTCTTGGTGTGTGTGATATGGTACATCCTCTCTTGCTGGTTGCTTCTGCCCCAGTTCAGAGAGGAGCAGAGAGCTCATCCTGCAAACAGCTGCTGCAGCACTTCTCTTTCTGATCAAGTTGTGTCTTTTTTCCGCAGTAGTATAAGGAAAGGAGTTTGTCTAAACTTCCATATGCAACCAACAGATGTTTGTGAGCATGGATGTTGTATAATCAGTGAATGATAACTTATAAAATCTTTAAACTTGCAGAAAGAATTCAGAATTTCAGCAAATTTCTGTCTTGTCTGGCTGCTCGTTTTGGTTCGTTATAGGGGGGGAAAAAAAGCCAGTTGTGCATAAACTCCATCTGTTCTTATGGAGTAATGTATATGTGCTTGGTATGGATATTGGAGCAATGCTGTTGGAAAACCAGAGAAATGGAATATGAGATTGGAATTCCATTTGATGCACGTTTGACGCTGCAATAATAAGCAACTCAACTTTTTGCAAAAATATTGGCGGAAAAAATTGATTCTTTAAGTGTAATGTACTCCTTGAAAGAAATGTTCTAAGTTATTTAAATTATGCCTTCATTTCATAGTGCTGCATAATACATTTATACAAACTACAGCTCTAATCCTTGCTTATGTAGATGCTGCACTGAATACTTCTCTCAGTATCCAGTAGAGCAAGATAACAGACTTTACTGAATAGTGGAATGAAAGACTGAGAGTGAAGGTGCCATTTCATAACATGACTGACAAGGCAGTTTAATTGTTCTTCTGGTCTGTGATACAAGGACACAGAATTTTGTAACACTATTTAGTTGAGAAACACCCAACATATGAGTCAAGACGGTTAAATATAATTTTAGTTGTAGGAAAGATTAAAAAAGCAATTATGGAAGGAGGCATATATTTCTCCTAATTTGTACTCCTTACTTTTCCACTAACTGCTCTGAAGTAGGAGGTAGCCGGGGTAAAATATGGATTTAAATTTTTGGTGTGCTACAACACAGCAGCCAGCAGGATGCATTACTGTAGCAGGCAGAAACAGTCACCTCAGAAACCTCTACATTTCTTTGGGTCTGATGCAATTTTACAGAGCTGCGAAACAACTCTGGTGAAATCCTGTTTATGCCTGGAGATCCAAATGGATTGGAGAGACAGCAGAGAGAGGATGGGGGAGGAGAGGAAGCACTTAGCTTTACTTTCTACAAAATAAGGCCTCTGAAAATAAGATTGCTCTAAAATCTCTGCATTTGTGCTTAAAAGGTCCTTTCTAGTTTAGGCAATGAAAGATCCTTGTCCCAAGAAGCTTTCAGGCTAATTGAAACCTTTGTGTGTCTGCACAACACAATCAAATAGAAAGTAGAAATACTATAACATTGTTTGTGTCAAAATATACACTTTGGTGGTACCAGCCACAAGAAAAGGGTGGATATTAATGCAGGACAAGGAGACGCGCGGCACGTGGAAACTGACCGAACCCTGGCTCGGGTAGAGCAGCTCCACGGCACAAGCCTAGGTAAACAGGCAGGAAAAAAATGATGCAGAAAGCTTAGAAAGTCAGGACTTGTGAGACAGGTGGGAAGAACAGCAAACAGAGTAGATTTAAATGTCTGCATTATGTGTTTGAAGCTGGAGTAGCAGGTGAAAGGAATAAGGAAGATGTAGCCACCTGAGAGGCTTTAAAGGTATATGGAAATTAAAGGCAGAAGGAAGGTGAGAAGGTGGACTGTGAAGAAGTAGCAAATTCAAGTTAAGAAAAGCTGAGGGTATCTATTTTGGTGGTAAGCGTGGCAGTGGAAGATTAAGGTAAGAGGAGAAAAGGAACTTGAGGATGAGAAGTGTATTACAGAAAAAGGAACAGAAGCATTGGAAAATGGAGGAAATATGCCCTTTGTAGGTGGAGGACACTAGGTCTAGTAAACTATCTGCAATATAATAAGCAGTAGCAGAGGATAGAGGGTTACCATTTTTCTTAGTGACCTATCTGAATCTATATGCAGTATCCAGTCTCAAGAACTTCATTTACAGATTTGCTAGTAATGGAAGCACTGGTAAAAACATCATATGGAAAGTTATAGAATTTTTCTAATTATCCCAACAGAAGCAAAAGAGGGTGAAAGTTTCAGTGATCTCTATCTGAGTACGGTCCAACACAAAAGAACAGTAAAGTAACTTTTAGAGAAAAAGTGGGTTAACTTTTCTGGGAGGAACAGTTCTCTGGCCCTCCAGACATTGTGTGCTTGTGTGCTTTGCACTGTATTCAGTGAATGAATGCATTCTTAAAATGTCTGCAGTTACAAACTTTATTTTCCACAGCACATGCCGTCATGCCTCTGGCACTCTGTTTATCACCTCCTTACTGTGGCTGCTCTGTCCTATCCAGGACAAGTGCCCTTCGCCACCACCCTCTGAATTCCTCTAGGGTTCATTTTGTTCTTTGCTTCAGTTCTTCACATTTTTCTACTTTCATGTTACGTTTTTGCTGCCGCCAATGTTGAGAGGCACCAAAGCTATCTGCTAAGTCATTTCCTTCTCTCTATAGCTCCTGATTCCCACAGGCACAGCTGAATGTTTCCCTCCTTGGTTTGGGAAAGGCTTTCTTCTGCAGGTGATCTGGCAACCACAGCATTAGTTTTCTCTTTTCTTTCTGTTGCAGTGCACTCTCTATTTCCTTAAGTGAATCACCGATACCAATGCATACTTAGGAGGTTTTTCTGGCAGCAAATTAAAAAAAATATATAACTTCCATCTGCTGAGACTGATGTTTTCTCTGAGAAGTGATAAAGTCACCTCAGTGGTCTTTATATTTCGGAAAACTTGACCTGTTTGGGGAGGTGGCAAGGGAAGATGCAGAAGAAAGCTTTGTACATTCTGATCCTGGGAGATGTCTTCTCTGCATGTTCCTTTTTCCCTATTTAACTTTGAGAAAACATGCTTTCCGTCAACAGAGCCTTTTCCCTCCAAGATTTATGAGGGATGGAGATCAGGAGTGAGAAGTACCTGAGTCTGAGCATCTTTCTTCCACTATCCTTCTTCATCAACAAAGGCCCTATTATGTATTGGCCACTTCAACATTCTAGTGGATTGGAGGGAATTATGCACATAGTCCAGCACCACGTACAAATTATTTAAAAGAGGCTACCTGCTAGGACATCATGTAGTATTCATCCTCTTTCACTGAGCACACTGTGACAGCCTGGTGGGAACCTCCACTGACTTAATGCAGCAAAACCATTGCTAAAATTCAGGGGGTTTTAATGTGTTATAATCAGTAGTTTAGCAGTATATTAAAAAAAAAATAAAAAATCCATTCTCTTCTTTGGTAAGACATTTGAATGTCCCAGTTTATATCTGCATGTTTGTTAACTTTTTAAATTTTTTTTTTATTTCTTTTTTTTTTAAAAAGGTAGCCATGTCATGAAAAAATACAAAATGATGACTTTGAGACTCAGTTTATTTGCAGTTAATGTTGTTGTGAAGTTTTCTGGTTTTAACATCTATGACTTCTGCAGCTGCTTATTCTGGGGTCCTTTATTTCAGCATGTTTAAATAGCTGATGTAACAGAAACAGCAATACAGATGAAATCTTTCCTTTTGATGGTACATATCAGACACTGTTTAGGAGACACAATTTTACCTTCCAGATCCAATCTTTGGATTTTTTTTTTTTTTTTTTGATTTTTTTTTTTTTTTAGGAAAGCCCCTTTCAAGGGGATATTGTAATTTTAATCATTGTTTTGGAAAATTAGGGATGAAATCCTGGCATCACTGAATCATGTTATTCATTGATGTCAAGTGGGCTTGAATCTTCTCTCTAGTTTAAAGGATGTTACCTGGTTTCATGAACTCATTGCATTAAAAATACCCTTCTGCATTTATGCTCAAATATTCTTACTTCTGAATTACAAGAACCTGAACAAAGGTAATTATTTGCTTCACATCCCATGGCAGCAGAATAACTGAAACCATTTATTTTTGCACAGGAAACCTGAGCCCATTGATATGCAGGAAACCATTCTGAGAAAATCAAGTCATATCAGGACAGATGCAGGTGAGTTTTCTCATAGGCTTCAGTCATGCAGGAATGCCCATTTCCCTCTTCCTTGCTGGCAAGAAAGTAATTTCGAGTTAAGAGATCTCCTTGTTCTGCAGCCCTGGGCTTCTTCACAGAACAGTCATGGTGTGATGTGAGATTTAAGGTCACTACTTGATTTCACACCCGTTACTTGGTCCAGACACAAACCTTCCCCCAGCCCTGTCCTGTGCTTGGAGACACAGTGGGTCCTAATTTCTTCCTGAAGGTCTGTCTTTGTGACAGTTCTTCTTTCTTTCATCACCTCTGAAATACAAGCAGCAAGCACCGTTCAACACAAATCAAACACCGTGTCTGAATTGGAGCAGAAACCTTTATGAGGAGGGGTACTGGAGCATTGTTCTTGGGAGTTCTAAGCAATCTGCACCACTTTTCCATGGCGTAGATGGCCAAAAAGGAGTGCAAGTGCTCTTGTGAATTTGCTTTGCTTGAAAATGCTAAACGTGGGTGCTGTACATTTCTTACTTCAAGGTTCCCTAAGGTGCCAAACCCAGGTGAGAACTCACATGGTCAAGCTGAACATGGTGCTGTCACCAGGCTGCTGCATAAGGCAAGATCCCATTTCTGACCTCTCAATTTGTTTCTAGCCAAAGGTAAGAACAGACACAAAACCTCTTTAGATGGGGAGATCTGCCTTTAAACTTATTTTCTAATTCATTGCTAAAACTCAAAGCATTTTGCTGCTAATGTAGCCTTCTGTGAATGAAGATACCAACACCCAGAAGGTGTTTTTCAAGTCTCAAAACCAGTTATTCTAAAAACAAAGCCTTTGTGTTTGACTAAAGCTAAATAAACTTGAAATTCAGATTTCTTTTGAAAAGAATGGCCTGCTAATTGTTGCAATTTAAATGTTTATTTCTTTCACTTCCTTGAATGATGTTTCAGAAATGTTCCTGTTATTACAGTCTATTAAATCAGACTTATCAAAAAGGAAACATTTATTGATATCTTGAGAGACATGACTGTCTAATTAAGGTTGTGTTGCTGTGCATACTTTATATTAAATGTTTCCTGCTATTTGACTTTAATCAGGTCTGAAGGGCCTTAATAAGTGTTTGGCTCAATCAATTCTATTTTGCTCCTTTCCCTGGACCAAGGCAGGAGGTTCTGTATAAGTTTGTAAAAGTCACATAATTTACCATCAGGTGAAGAAATTCTCCCACACACTGTAATATTTGTTCCTGGAGATGTTGGCAGCTGGTATTAAGTGCACATTCTTGATGGAGCTGGTCAATCCAAAAGAAGCCTGGAATATTTGTAGGTTGTCATTCTGATGTGGGATTAGAGTGATACTTAGTGTATTCCGTGGCTATTTCACCCAGTTTTACTTGGAACTATGATTATTAGAAGAAATGAAAAAACATTTTTGGGTTTCTGCTTTCATGGTTTCCAATTTACGAGCTTGGTTCTCTTTGTCTTGCACTGTTGTGCAAGATCCCTCTTTGTGCTCTTGTTATCCTCTGCTGTTTCTTTAACTACCTTTCTTGTTTCATGTGCAGCTACCAGTGTTAGACAGAAATTCACTGCCAAGGTGTAGCCATTAAAACACCTGTCTCAAGCATGGGTTCTGTTTTTCTTGTGCTGTCCCTCATCTCTATTCTTAATTTCATCCTTCATCCTGCTATCACTTAAATGATATGGTACATAAACTGATCTTAAAAGATAATTAAAAATATTATCAGAGAATAGCTATCTTTGCTTTCTCTGTGAAATAATGTCAATTTTGAGTGAAATGTCATATAATATGCCTATGTCCAGGTTTTTTGAGGAGCCATTCCTAATGCAAGAATAAGAGTATCTAACTAGCTATAATATATATATCTTTCAAAAAGCTGTGTAATAGATTGTTATCGTCATTCTGCTGGCAGAAGGACACAGTAATGAAGAACTCTTTTACATAGAATACTTAAATATATACACACACACATCTACTGTATATGAGTAAGTATACTGGCAGATTCACACTTACAGAAATAGATATATACTTGTGTGGGGAGACAGATTTTCTTTTATCAGACTTTTCTAAATTTTGGCAATCTCTTTGTTGCTACTCTAATTAATTTGAAGTTATTACATAGTATATTAAAGTTATGATCTGCCTGTAATAGATGGTTTACACATAATAGGAAGAGATTACTTTTGCCAGTGATATCATGGCCCAAAAAGATGTAGCAGATTAGGAGAGGAAGAAAAGAAAAATAGTTATTCCCTACTAAAGGGGCACTTACTGATAGGACTGTCCCACGGTCTGATCAAACTCCAGGGAATTACATGTGCACTGAGAAATTCAGCAGTGCTGGGGAGTGCATCCCAGTGGCAAGTGCTGTTTGGAAGAGCCTTGGGACAGTTTTCCCCCAAAGACTTGCCAAGCACTGCTTGATAGGCTGCCACGTGGACTTTTATAAAATACCAACAGTATATACAAGGCCAGCCCAGGGTGAGCAGCACTATGGTCGCAGCTTGATCCTGGTTTTGTTTGTTAAACTTTTTAGATGAGAGGCAGAAAAAGATCTGCATCAAAAGCTGACATTAAATTCACATTTCTTTTGTCTCATTTCAGAGTCTTTCTAGATCATTACCCTTATTCAGATGACATTATTCTTAAAAATCACTCTAGTAAAGTGACAAGGCAGTGTTTAAAGAACAAAACAAGCCCTTTTATCTTCCTCAGACAAATATCACAAAATGTTAATTGATTGGTTTCCAGCTTTGACATGGTGTTTTTGGGTTTTTTTTTTGACAAATGAAAAAAGCTAAAGTTAGCTGATTCAATAATAAACTTCGAGAATGTTCACAAATTAGATCATGTAATTAATACTCAACTTATGAGCATTTATATTTGCAAACTTGATAACAAATTCAGTCTACACAGTTTAGGAACAATAAATGATCTTTAGAAAGAAATTATGCTTGAGGTTTCTGTAAACTTCATTTATTTAATTACTGATATTCAAAAGTTTTTAAAAGAAAATTTCTCACGCTTTGACAAAGGAATCCTTGACAAACAAATTAGCAATGGTTCTTGTTTAAAAAAATGTCAGAAATGGAATGGAGGCAAATTGTGTTCTGAAATGGAATATTTTTTCTTGAAATAACACTATAGGCTCCTCAGTTTACTCTGTTCTTCAATAAGTCTGCAACTTTTGCCTGTATCATCTTTTGCCTTTCAAGTAATCCCTCTGTATCTATAAAGTGTGAAGATTCTGCTGGCTGAAGTAACAGGTAAGAAAGCAGCTATCAAACAGAACCCTCTTCTTCTGCCCTTCCCCCTTTGCACAGAGAAATTCAAACAGGAGAAAGCAGGATAAGAACAATACTGTGCTTGGAGAATAAAACTCTCCCGCATCCACTTTCCTCCCTCCTAGGTCAGCACTTGTTAATATTGGAAGCTGTTTGCCTGAAGAACAGCCACGAGCCTCTTGATTTGTGAAATCTGGAGAGATGTTCTGCTTTATTCTACCAGCATCTCACAGCCTTTCTGCTATGACACTTGAGCCCTACAGGAGTTCTATGCCCATGGTAGTAAATCTCTGTGTCTAGAGGTAGGCTCAGGTTCCCTCATCAGTTAATTAATGAAGGTAAAGTGTCTGAAGGATATTTCTGGAAAATAGACTAGCTGGGAAGTCCTAATAGAACAGTGCTTATGAAGTTGAACTCAGAGTTTGAACATTCATTCTGTATGTGAAAAGAAAAAAGCATGCATCACCCACAACTGGAGAAAATTTGCAGACTTGTTTTGTTGGGGTTTTTGATAGACCTGTCATTTGAGAAACTCGTCTAAGGACATATGTTAAACCTCTAACCACTTTGGTAATTGTGGCTTCAGCACTTGTACCTTTCTGTCTCCTACGAGCTCTAGGTCTATCTCTCAGCAGAACTTGAGGCATCTGTGAGTATAGACAGAGAATTTTTGTGTGTGACCCTAAATTCAGTTGTTTAGGCACCGAAGACAAATACTGCAATCCCGTACAACAAACTCACACACACATACCAAAAAAAAAAAAATGTTTTTCAGATTTCCTTTCAGTTCAGTGCCACCCGTGGGGATACACCTCCCATCTGTGAGATGACTCTGTCACACTAGTATGGAGACAGCTAGACTTCTCATAGCTTAGGCGGGTGCCAGACTCCATTTAGAATGCTGTGATTTAGCGGTTGGAAATTTTTTTGGGGGAAGGAAAAAAAGAAGGGAAATTTATGCAGGATGCCATTTGGAAAGATCTCAGCCTCAAGTTTAGGTGGACTCATGAAAATACTTTCGTGAAAATACATGGCTGCATCCCACTTCCTCCAGATATAATGTGACAATGCTTCAGAATCAGCCTCAGGAAAAAGGAATAATGCAAATTTTTAGTGTTCACCACAGAAGTCAAGTATTAAAATTACTTACCTGCAATTTCCAGTGGCATGTGTTGTGAGTTTTAAATTTTTTTTAATCCTTACATACCTTGTGATTTCTCAATTTAAACCATTTCAGAGGAAAAACAATAAAAAAATGTAGAGTACAAATAAAAGAGAGCTTCTATAATTTGGGTCCCTATAATCAGTTCTATCACCTTTTTTGTTTTCCTTCTTTTTTTTCCTCCAGGAGTTAGGATTTTGCATTGGGACCCAAAGTCTGGATCTGTTCTGGGACTCTGACCAAGAGAGTGAGGAATGGCCAAAGCAAAACCTCTGAAGGCAGAAGATCACTAGGTAGGCCCATGGTCTTGCCTTTAAGAATGCACTGAAAGCATCGGTGCTATATTTTCACAGTAAAATTTGTGTGTTTTCATCTTTTGGAAGCAGAGATTGTTCTAATAGCTTAGATCAGCGAAGAAGCAAAGTGCTCAGTGTAAATAACTAGTTTATGGCTCAAACTTTATTTAAGGAATGTGAGCTAGCTAGTGCACAGACCAACAGTCCCCTTGGTCTAGACTTTCTCACAGGGACCCTTTTACTGAATGTTTTCCACGTGAACTTCTGAGCCGGGAGAAGGTGGCTTGTCCTTACCATCAGCATGCTGGCTGGAGGTGCAGCTGACAGGCACATGTGGATGATGCCTAGCTCAGGCTTATGACCTTTGTCCAATCTGAAATATTCCTGTGCCACTTGCTTTTGGGAAAAGCAGAGATTGCTTTCCTCATCATTAACGTGGTACTCCTGGGCACTACTGCCTTTGGCTTTGGGGTTTCTTTTAGGACTCTCTTTTGTGTGTGTGTATATCTGTGGGTACTTACTTGGTATTATAAATGAAAGCCTTTTACAGGACTCTAATGTGCCTCCTCCCTGACTTAGGCCTATAGTTCACCCATCTTTCTTATCCCAAAAAAGAACCTTAGCTGGTGTGCTATTTTTTATCTCCTCTCTTTTGGAATGTTAATAATTTAAAGGGAACCCCCGAAGTCCTTGCTCAAGCCAAGGACTCTCTGAACTTTGTTTTTTTCTTAGAGTCCTCCATATAAAAACTTACTCTACCTTTTCTTCTTCTTCAGTTTATTCAAGTATGTCATCTCCCTGATGCTCTTTTCGTCCAACATTTACCAGGTTGTTGCATGGGTTTTTTTCCATTCACCTATTCGTCCACTGTGTGCTGTACATGTATACATGGAAGGAAGTCCTGCTTCCCCTTCTGCAAATCCACCCCCAGAGAAAAAGAGGCACATCATCATACAGGTGGGCAAGTTTGTTTGGCTAAGGTAACACCTAAGTGCCTCAATTTGCCCTGGATGGATAAGTCCAGGTGAATTTGACATTTCACCAGCTGACAGACAAAACTAAGATTTTTTTTTTTTAATTCACTTTCAATGAGTTTAAGTACTTCAGCAATATCTAATATTGTATTTGTGCCCACAATTGGCTATGTAGACTTATAGGAAAAAAAAGGCAAGAGGGAGAAGATTTAGACGACAAGATAACAGATTAAACAGAAGTGAAGCAATTTCAATTGTTAAATACTAATTTTTTATTAGGACATATACAGCTTCACTGTTTTGGGATCTGCTAAACAAAGTTGTTTTGATTAAACCTTGAGTAACACAGGCAAAGTCATTGAAAATGGCAAAATCAGTGGTTTAAGATCAACAACAATATGTTTAGAACAAATGAAATACAGAAGGCTTTACTAGATTTAATTACATACTAAACTGAATACCTAGAACACAAAGTACCATAAAAAGATAAACATTTATCAGGAGAGTATTTTATGAACTTCAGATATGCATATTAGTATGAAAAACTGAGTCTAGACAGAGAAATACTATCACACTTGAAGAGCTACTATTTTGCAATTGCTTCAGTAGTTTTTTTTTTTTTTTAATGAAAGCACAAAAGCACATTTTAAAATCTCTTGTTCTGCTTTCTGAATGCAGAAGAATTTACTGTCCCACTTGTATGAGGTGCAGCCCTGGCTGGCACAGCTATGTGTGTACCAGAGAACAAAAAAGGGTGGAAGGAAGGCAGAGATACAAGTTGAAGAGGCAACCCTTTTTGACAACTTAGTATTAAAAGAATTAATATGCCCATATTTCAGTACTAGTATTTTAATGCCATTTACTCTTCCATCTATAGAAAAAATGTTAAGTTACAGCTTTGAACTAACCATTCTGAAAATAAATTAATATTCTAGCATATCTGGCTATAATCTCAGTATATTCTATTTAATAAAAAAAGAGTTCTGTTTCATAAAAATCCTAAAAACTAAGTCTCCTGTGTAAGTGTACTGAACTCAGCAAAATCATGGCAAAATCAGTGTCATTTAATTATCTGACTTGGAAGTCTAATTAAAGTATACTTAACTGCACCTTGTATCATACTAAAAAGTATCATGTTTATTACTACTGGTGTTAAAGAAAACTTATACAGGACTAAAGCTTGGTCTTTTATTACTGGAAACACAAACCCAGTTAAGACTTCAGACAAGCTCTCATTACCATGTTTTATTTCAATTTTATTCAGAGCTGAAACAAGAGTTTCATTTACAGCAGAGGAAAGCAAAGATGAAACTTTGGTGGGTTTTTTTGGGGTTTTTTTTTTTGTGCTCACCCATACAATTTATTTTTCTCCTGGCAATGGATTTTAAATCTTTTTTTTTTTTTTTTTTTTTTTTATTGGGAACTGTTTTAGTAAGCACTGACATTAGAGCTGACAATGCTTTGTGTGGTTTTTTCCCTTTTGCCTGGTTTCTGTGTCTGTGTGTGCAGGCATGCATTCATTAACGTAATTCCTCAACATTCAACAAGAGTGCATCATAAACCAGAGGAAAAAAGCCTCATAAATATTTAGATCCTCCACCTACCTTCCAAAACTGAAGTGAAAAAGAGTATTTAGTGTGGACTTGGTTTGAGTTAATCTGCATATGAACTGAGAGGGGGTACAAAAGGATGAAAAGGTGGTGGAAACGAGCATACAAACCCCATAGTCTCCAGGGGGCCATTCATCTTGTTCTTGCCAATACAATCTCGGTCTCGCTGCTTGGCTGTGCTCTGCGCATGACCCAGCCTGGCTTTGCAAAGCATGGGCGAGCTCTAGCCTGGTTAGCTTCCAGTGGGTAATTTTGCCAGAGAAGAAGAAAAATACTTCACCTTTAGGAAGATGGAGAAATTTCTCTACCTGCTTGTGGTCCACACGCTGACATACAAACTTAAATCATTTACATAAAAGGAGAAGTAGGTTATGTGGAAAGCAATTTTCAGTAATTTGACAATTAATAAGCAGTAATGACATCACTATGTAACTTAAAGCATGCTAGAAGTCCATACCACTTGGACCAAGGATTGTATATATTTACATATAAAACTCCACTATTTCTAACAAACTACACTGTCATTTTTGGGTTTTTTTTAGCAGAACCCTGTCAGTGACCATACAAATGTGACATCTTGCAGGTACAAGCAGGAGCCTGTGAGCTGCTCTGACTCCTCCTCATCACCTGGTGCCACTCTGACACACAGGACTCCACCTACACACACAAACTCCTAATGAAGCACCAGGATGTATCTGTAGCCAGAGGGATAATTGATTTTGCTATGAACCTGCAAGACAGGTGCATACAAGCTTCAAAATGGGACAAAAGATCAATTATGCCTCTAGTAATGAAAATCAGATGGATAGCTATAAATAGACTACCTGGATGAAAAATCAAGGCAAGGATGTATATTTTAATTGACTTGCTAAAGGGAAGACCACCTTCTGGCCTGAAAATTGGCCACCTAATTGGCTAGGTCATGACTTCTTAAAACCAAGTAGCAAAATTCTAGAGATGGGAAAATGCTTTAGGTCAAGCAGTGCCTTCCTTCCACTTCTAGCAGAGAAATGGTTTGCCAGCCTCCCAAATAACAGGAACTTTACAGACCCTTCTACAGTGGGAAGAAGGAAGGCTGTCTAATTTGGATTACTTAACACTTGTTTTCATGTTGACCTTCTTTAATCAAAACATTACAACAAAAATTATCCGTACCTTTTTTTCCAGTATAGTTCCCCCCACAGCCTGTTGTTTTTTGAGCATGCTCCAAAGTATTTGGAGAGAGATTTGGAAAGAGACCAAGCATTTATTTGTTAATCCATATACAAATAGTATTGTTATGAAAATTGAACAGCAGAGTATACTCTCTGGGAAACTGAGTTTTGCATTTCTCTGTTCTGCTGACAGGGTAACAGCTTTTTAGCCCTATCAGGATTTGAGATGTGTAGGGTATGCACATGCTAAAACAAGAGACAATTGTTATATGTGTTCTGTCAAAACAAAAACCTGCAAAGAAGTATAATCACCTTTCTTTAACAAGTTACGTAAATACCCCCACAGTGAAGAATTGTCCATGAAACTTTCATACACTCATTTTTAAACCAATGCAATACCATAAGAGATAAGGTTAACATTTCAGTGATCACCCTCATTTATGAACTGTACGGTACCTTCCATAATAAAAAGCCACCTATTAGAGAAGGGTCCTTAGAAGCTTCTACAAATTATAAGAAAAGTTCTAAAATATTGGAAACTTCTCATGTTCTAAACAAACAAGTATACCTAGATTCACATTAATAGATCTGTACAGAAGTAATCTGAATCTACATGAAAAGGATTATATTTCCCTTCCCTGTATTTCAGTCATAATCTGAGACCAAGCATAAAACATTTCACACTAAGAATAGTAACAAAAACTTTTAAGAATTTGAGAATGGCCAGCAGTGTAAAACATAATTTCCTGACACTGCAGGAATTTAGCTGCAGTAATTTTTGCATGTATTTTGCCTCTACGCCACAGAGAACTTTTCAGCTTATTCCCCTGCCCCTCACTCTGTGGTCTGACCAACACAATGGCTAGATGAATCTAAAATATTAACACTCTTCTGAAAGTCAAAGCTAGGGACTGCATTACTTTCAACAGAGTCATTTCATTCTTGTGAAAATCCTGAATCCAAGTTGTTCGGACTATGCCAAGAGCAGAAGTGGTCAACAAAAAATGTTTCTATATGTTTACAGTGAGACGCAGTTGATGGTGCAACAGTTTGCCATGGCCACTCCAAATAAAGACATCCAAATGGTGTAGAACACATCTGCAGAGAGCAGGCAAATGCCACGCTAAAATTGTGAGACTAAAGTGAACTTCTGGAGATTCAAGTGGAATACCACAAGGCAAGTGAATCCTATCCTTTATTGTGCTTATCAACTTGTAACAGTGACTCACTAGGATCAAGCAATGAATTTGTTTTAAATAATAATCAGATCCAGCATTAGCTATATAGGATGATACCATCTTCTGTAAAGTGACTGCAGCTTGAAACAAACCAGATCTCTTAGATAAGCAAACAACCCACCTTTTGGCTCTGAGCCCAAGAGTCATGTTTTAGTGATTGTTATGATTTGGCCTTTGAGCTCTGGTAACAGTCAAATAGGGACTTTACAATGCATCAGCCTACAAATTCCAACAAAGATGGCATGAGATTTGGGATGATTCCTGTTTCTGTGAGGAAATTCTGAATTTATCTGAGTGCTTAAGCAATAATTCTCTGCACTTTTTAAGTGTCTTTCATTCAAGCAATTTGAAGTACTCAGCTGCAAAGTGTTTCATACCTTCTGAAGAGTAGAAAACAGTGAAATGGGTTCCAGGGCATAAGATAATTCAAATACACGTGGCTACTGTATTCCAGGAAAAATCTCCCACACTCAACAGAAAGATTGTGGGTAGGAGGAACAAATGGGAGACAATGAGTCATCCACAATCAAAACAAAGTTTAGGCATCCAAAACTGAAAAAGGACCATTAGTAAATATTAAGAAATTGAACACTGTTGTTTCCTTTTAGAGTAAAGGCCCAAATAGCAATGGACAGATAAAAAAAGAGCCTCTGAGAATACTGTAGCATGGAAGCACAATGGTCTTTGTGTGGGTAATCAACAACCACTGTAGCACTGCTCTGTCCTTTGCTCCAGATGAACACTGTTGAGCAACTCTGTCTCATCTCCAGAAGCTTTCAACATTCATACTGCTTAGCCCCTTTCTTTTCTCACAGCTTTGTAGCTCCACATTATTTCTCTTCACCATTAAAGCAAGGATTCACATTTAATAAAGACTCAGAAAATATAAAGTATTTTGAGCAGATAGAAAAGGAAGACTTCTAGTAAAAAAAAACCAAACACAAAACTCTGGCCTTTTCAGACTGTTAATTACATTTTCTTAGAAGGCCGAGCAATACAAATGTTTCTTGCTCATTACTGCAGTTTTAAAAAAGGCTGAAGTTTTCTTATAATTTGTTTAGATGTTTTTTGTCCGGTTAAATATATGCTCCTTTTGTAAGAAGTGCTGCTCTTTAAGTACTGAACATTAAGAACCATATGCAACACATCACTAGCAATCCCACAGTGTAAGTCAATACACATATGCATTCACATTTCATGTGTTAAAAGCCAAATTAATGCTTCAGCTGCATTTAAAATTCTATTTTGTTTTAGTCACAATTGAGAAGAATGGCTAATTTAAATCTATTTACAAAGTTAGGACTGAAAACGTTCATATTTTACAGTAACCAATACATGCTGGTATTTTACCAAAACATGGTGCACCTGAAAAACAAAAGTCACCATTTACAGCATTTACAGCATTAAACTCAGCATTTACAGTAATACACATTCACTGCTACTCCCACTTCGCAATGTGGGTCACAGGCTGGCTGCCAGAAGGGACAGGCCAGAAACCATTGGAAATTCCTCCCTACACGAGCACAGAGCTACACAGCTAAGGTAGGAATTTTGTGACTGCAGAAATGGAAAAGTGTCATATTCCAGCACACTAACTGAAGCCAGGGGACTAGAAACACTGGGAAAACACTGTGTATGTTGTGTTTTAAGAAATCGGGTGGCTTCTTTTATTGACCTAGTAAGAACATCAATTACTGATAATCCACCTGTAAAATGCACTCAAACACTGCAAGTGTTTATAAGGTATAGAAATGTTATGAGCTTAGAGGCAAGATATACCCTCAAAATAGAGGAGTCAAATATGCTCTGTAAATAGTGTTGCCCCCTCCCCCACTTTTAAACTTAAGTGCTGTTATGAAGATGATAAAGTGTCTAAATTATATGTTTACAATGCAGTACCTCAATTTAGTTTTCTTGCTGTGACTGCTAGCATTTTTTTCTTTTCTATGCCTTGTCAGATTGCTTTTCTTTTCCTCCTTCTAACCATCTGCCTTTCTCAGCAACGCTGTAATAAAACTGACACACCTGAGACTTCATCTCCTACTGGACAGTGAGTAAAGAAACTGATCTAAACTTTGTTTATAACATGTAGAGATTTCTCAAGACCATAGCAGAAGCACCACCCTCTCTAGACAGACACACCTTTTCTTGTTGCTAGAAGGCTATCTTTTATAGAAAAAAGTTCACCTAGCACTTCAAGAAACTGCATGTACAGCCACTGCAAACCCATGGAAATGATCTACTCAAAAGTGCACTCTAATAGGCAATTGTTCTATGATAATCTTGAACACAGCTGTAAATACATTCTACTATATATTGATTTACACCTTTTCCATACATAACTCTCTGGCAGGTAGATACGGTGAAGCCCAATACAGAGATACCTCTGCCCTCCCTAACTACTGAGTTACACAAAATGCTTAGTATTTTGTCAAGCAGAATTTAGTCCCCTCCATCCTATCTATGTAGTAGTATCTTGTAACAGTGACTTATGGTATATGAAATACACACCTTATCAAGAAAGCTGACACGTACAAGATTTAGGTCAAAAGTGGAAAAGTACTTTTTTATTTTACTTAGAGTTGTCTTTTCTCCCCAGCTTAATGACTGCATAATTAATACACAATCACAGTAACAACACAAATGTAACTCTTCCTACTCTTGTGTAAGTGGATGAATCACAAAGGTATCTCCTTTATTCCAGACTTAGGAAGAGCCAGTTCTACCAGGAGCGATACTGTGCGTTACTACACCCTTCCTCACAGTTGTTGTACAGCTTGAAGTAAGTGTAAGAGATACAAATCTGAATACTCCCAGGCTAAGGTGTGCTTAAAACCTTCATCTTTCAGTTCTTCAGCAATCACATAACATCCCTACTGGACCACTATAGGCATTATCTCTTCCAGGATTACACAGAATACTTGGACACGTCCCTTTTGAACACTACATCATCTGCTTATTACTTTGAATGACACACTATTGCAGCTTCTGCTTGAAAAGTTACCTGTCAGTTTGCCTTAATGTCAAGGGAAATATGTTTTTGTTGTCAAACACAGCGCAGAATTTTCAATTAATTAGTCCTTGAGATTTTCAGTTTGGCTCTAGACCTTATTCTGTTAAGGCATTCATCACTTAACAGAGATAAATGTGTTTCAGATGTTCATCTGTTTTGGGGCATGTTTGATTACAGTACCTATACTCTTGTAAACCATGAATGATTCTACATTGAATCACACACAGAATGTATTTTTTTCCAAGTGATTGTAATGGGTGAGTGAAGAATTGCTTCCTTCCCTAAAGAAGTGTAGTACATTGTATTGGTACCTTCCTGTTACACACAGCATCATAGAAGGCCAATGACATCCAACAGCCTATGCCTATGATTTGGTCAACAGAGACACTTGGAAGTAATAGCCAACACTTTTGAAAGAGCATGCTTCCCAGTAGTCATTAGCTTTCGCCTCTATTTCTAAAGGTGTTATCAGCTACGAACATTATAGCAGTAATTGAATTTGCTTTTTATGATCATTGCAGGCCTTTACTGTAATACACAGAGGCGGCTGCTGGCATTATCGTAATTCTTCTAACTTTGAGATTAGATTAATGCAATAAAACTTCACCTTAAAAGAGAAACTGTTGGAGAGTACTACAGGTTACATGATAGAAGAAGGGCTATCTCGATGAAAACACAGCTGAAGATAGGGACTTCTGCTTGTGTCTAGATAGAAGTTAAGACATTGGGTAGTCACCTTACGTGACCACAGGACTTGGTTATCTTGAAACAGACTAAGCAACCTCTATCTCCCTGCCCCCTCCCCTTCCCTGATAGCAACACCATACAACCTCTCCCCCATATCCACAGAACCTGTTTACCCAGCCCTTTACCATGCCCTCCCCACAGCCTTCTTCCCCCCTGTGAAAGCTGTAAAATTAAGAGAGTGCAAAAGTATTTCTAATGTCTTAATAGATCAGGCTGCAGTCATGCCAGTCTTGATGGGAGCTATGCCTTCTCACAGCCCTTTCCTCTGAATTAACTCAACTTTATTCTCCCAGGAGATCTTAAAACACCTTTTTTACAATGTGGGAAGGTAAAGGGAGAGAGCAGAACATAAGGTATGCCAAGAGGGCTTTCAGGTTGCTTTTTTTGGTTTTTACTGTATACTTGCTAAAGAAAGGTATCATGCTGATTTGCCCATTTGAAACCAATGATGAGCTTTTTGCATTTTATTAAAACATCCCACTTTTCCAAGGGCTTTTTTCTAAAGACTTAAATTCAGAGTTTTGAAGTATTTATCAGGATCAAAATCAAGGATGAGAACTTTTCCTGTCATTTATGCCTAATTAAACTGGCAGCTTCATCACACAGCTTTCCCTCAATTTCTGCGCTGTTCTGACTGAGAAAATAATTCAGATTAACGACCAAGCAAACTAGAGCTTGAATTTTGCATTGCACTGGCATGAGTGGTTCCACAAGTGTGGTGTGCATCATCTCATTCTCCACTAAATAAGCACAAAATACCTTAGGACAAACTATATTGTTCCTATTAGTACGTTACTGGTATTACTGCACGACAACGTGTGCTGGTATTTCTTACCTTGTATTGCCTGCTTATATTTGAACACTGGAAAATCTTTATGTGCTGGAAGCAATAATGAAGTGGTATGGAAACAGCTGCATAAAATCTGCTGAAAAAAAAAACAACTCCATATGCTATTTTTACTGTGAGAATCATCAGTCCAGAACAATTATTCTAACATCATCTATGTTCATCTAATTTTAAGAGGACACCTTGCTGTTCAGCAGATGCCCTTAATCAAATGGAATCAAATCGACAGCACGGTTTCTCAGGGTTAAAAAGAGCCTTCACTCACCAGTTAAAAATTAGCAAGCAAAGGGCTACAAAAATGCATCATTGTCCAGACTGGTCTACAGGAAGCAAAAATATGGCAATTTTGTTAAGCACGTAAAGCTGTACTTTAGCTTGTCACGATCTTAAAACAAGGCTGGAATAGAGCGAACACAATCATGTTACTAAATGGAAACCGCATTGTTTTGTCATCCATAACCATACTGCGGTGTGCTGTGGGCATGCTATTGATGAACTAAGAATCTATTTTAATCTATCATTTTAAAATAATGGCTTGTTGCACTGCTACTCTTTGATAACAAAGACAATATTTTCTTACTGAGTATACAATTTTTTAAGGATGGAAGCAATAATACTGACTTACCTTACATAAGCCATTAATTTTTACTAATGTAAACAAAACCCTGAAAGAAATAAAACCTCAAATGCCCAAATAATGCGTTCTATCTACCTTTTCAAAAGGGGAATATACATTAAATGCTGACATGACGCATTAATCCAAGGCATTCTTCTCTTATGAGAATTACATGTTTCCTATATTTTTGTCAATGCACATCTTTCAGGAAAAGCAGAGTTAATACTGCTTGACAATACCCAATGACACCGTACACCTGTCAAGATGACGTGTGGCTCTGTTTCTTTCTAGTTTAGGAAGCATTGTTCACTGCCATTAACCTAACAACGAAAGTTTCTTCAAATACTGTGCAGTATGTACTGAAATGCATTTGAATTTTTTATAGAACTTCAAGCACTAACTAGACTTTATACCTAGACCTAGTCCTATGAAATATGACTGTTTCCAGCGAGCTACGTGAAAAATGCAGCGATTTTCATCCAGCTTTGTAACAAAAGCTCTACCAAGCTACCGCAAACTGCCTCAAAGCTTCCTGACAGCCTCTTAAGTGCTGAACACCGAGCAAGAGCACCGGGTAGCTGCATGGGGAAGGAGGAATACGTACAAGCAACCGCGTCGCGCTGCTTTGCCTCTGCGGCTGCAGTGGATGGAGCACGGCAATTTTGGTTCTGGCTGCCGGACACCGCTGCTCCCGTCACGTTTCCCATCCAAACCCGTCAAACAAGTCACGGCTGATGCCAAAACGCGGCGCTGCCCTACGAGCAACGAGGGCGGCGCGCAGCCTTGCCGGGGAGGCTCGGGCGGAAAGGAGCTCAGCGGGTCGGGATCCGGCCCGGGCAGGGGCTGCGCAGTCGGGGGAAAGGGCCGGCCGCGCCCGCCCGGGGCAGCGCCAGCGCGGACGGACCCCGAGCCGCTCCGCGCCCCGCGGGGGCCGCCCGCGGCCACCCGACGATCCCGGGGCGACCGGCGGCCCCGTTTCTCCCTCCTCGCCCCGCCGCGGAGCCGGTCACTGGCCGGCTGCCGGGGCACGCTGGCGGCTTACCCCCCGTTCCCCGCCCGGCCCCGGGACCGACCGGGAGCCGCTCCTCGCGCCGTCCGCGCCGCCCACCGCCCGCACGCGCACGCGCGGCCGCAGCCCCCGCGCACACCTGCCCCCCCCTCCCCCCGCCGCCGCCACGCGACACCGGGGCCGCGCGGAGCGGCGGGAGCGCGCGCGCCCCGGCGGGGCTCTCCCCGCCCCCGGAGGAAGAGCGCACGTGACCGCGTCCCCGCCCCGGAGACGCCGCGACGCGACTTTGTTTGGGAGAGTTCCGTGCGCGCGCGCGTGTTTCCGCGCGGCGGGGCCGGGCGGGAGCCGCACGGGAAGCCGGCTGTCCCCCCGCCGCCACCGCCCCGGGCCCCCGGAGCGGAAGGGAAGGAAGGAGGGAGGGAGGGAGGGAGGGACAGCCGCGGCTCCGCCAAGCGGCGCTACCGCCGCCGCCGGGCAGCGGCCGCCCCGCCCCTGGTCCCGCCCCCGGCGTGTCCCACCCCCGCGGGCCCTGCCCCCTCCCCTCCTGCCGCCGCCGCCGCTGCTGCCAGCGCAGCCTGAACTGAAGCGAACTCCGGAGCGAACTGAGGAGAAGTGAGGAGGCGGCGGCGAGGCTGAGACTCAGCAGCTACAGGCGGCGGCGGCGGCAGCAGCAGCAGCAGCGGCGGCGGGAGGGCGGGCGGGCGGGAGGAGGAGAGGAGGAGGAGGAGGAGGACACGCCAGGCGCAGCGCGGCGGCAACAACAGCAGCAGCGGCGGCAACAGCGGGGAGACACCGGCGGCGGCTCCTCGGAAGCGGCAGCCGCGCCAGCAGCGCCCGCCCGCCCCGCGCGTCCCCTCCCTCCCTCCCCCGCCGCGGAGACAGGGGGCAGCGCCGAGAGGAGAGCCGGGCTCAGCGTGTGTGTGCGCGGGAGGAGGAGGAGGGGGGACACACCGAGGACTGCGCCGGCCGAGGGCGCACGGAGCAGGGGAGCGGCGGCAGCACCGAGAGGCGGCGGCGGGTCCTTGTGCCCGGAGAGGAGGGCGCAGCCTGCACGGGGGTTTCTACCGAGTTTCCTCTTTTTTTTTTTTTTTTTTTTTTTTTTTTTTTTTTCCCTTCTGTTCCTGGGACTCAGCGGCGGGTCTGCGTTTGTCTCCGGATTTGAATCCTCCTCCTTCTCCTCCTTCCTCGGGGAAGCTCCCCTCCCCGCCCCCTCCCCTCCCCCACCGCCTCCCTGCCCGCCCGGATCCAGCCGGGCGCCCCGTGCCGCGGTCGCGTTGCTCGGCAGAGCTGCTGCGGGCGCTCGCCGTCTCTGCGCGGGCTTGGAATATGGTTGGGGAAATGGAAACCAAGGAGAAGCCGAAGCCGAGCCCCGATTACCTGATGCAGCTGATGAACGACAAGAAGCTGATGAGCAGCCTCCCCAACTTCTGCGGGATCTTCAACCACCTCGAGAGGCTGCTGGACGAAGGTAAAAGCAAAAGCGCTCGCCCGGCCGCCCCCTCCCCCGCCCCGCCGCCCTGCCCTGCCTTCCCCGGCCCGGGGCTCTCGCTCGGTCCCCCGGCCCGGCCCGGCCGGGCGGCGGGGCCGGCCCGGGGCCTGTTCCGCTCTCCCCGCTGCTCTCCGCACGCTCCCGGCCCCGGCTGGGGAGCCGAAAACAAAGGGGAAGTGCGGGCTCTCCCCGCCCTGGCCGCCGTCGCGCGGTGCCGGAGGACTCGGGGAGCGAGTGGGAGGGGAGAGGCAGCCCCGGACGCGCGGGTCCCCGATCCCCCCGGAGGGTTTTCCCCCTTATTTTTCTTTTTTCTTTTTCTTTCCTTTTTTTTTTTTTTTTTTTCTTTTTACCCTTTATCGCACTATCCCCTTAAACCGGGGGAAGGGTAACTACGGCACGGAGGGGAGGGAGCGAGGAGAGGAGCTCAGGAATGCGCTCTGGGGGAAGGCAGGGAGGAGGGGAAAGGCTGGCTGGCGGCTGGCGCTCCCCTCCCTCCATCCCTCCCTCCCGCGGCGGCGGGGGACACTGGGGTCCTGCCGGCGCCCTCGGAGCGCTCCGCCGCCCGGCCCCAGGGCCCCCGCCGGGGGGGGCGGCGGGTGTTTGGTTTCGAGATTGGGCTGTTCTGGAAGCTGCTTGGGCTTGAATGACTAAGGCGGAGGGGGGCTGAGCTCTTTCTTCGGCTCCAGATCTACCCCACCCCGGACTGGCCACAAACTAATTACGATTTTCCTATATCGCAAGGGAAGCGAGCAAATTCTTCTCTCAGCTGTCCTTACCTTTTAAAGAAACTTCACTTGAAAGACTCCTACGTGTGACTTTACTGAAGGGGGAGAAACAAAAAGGATTACGAAATTGCCCGGTCTGCTCCTGCCAAACGTCCACCCCAGCCCCGCACCCGCTCCTGGCACGGCGCGAGCCCCCCCTATAGCCCCAGTTTTTCCCCTAATAACTTTGTTTAAGGTTAAGATTTCACAAATAATAACGCTTTAGAAATTAAAAACAAATGTACGACCCGGGGACTTCCTGTGTCCCATAGTTTTCCCACTACAGTAACAGACCCACTGTGTATCAAAAATTAGGTGAAACACTTGTTCTTAGGATTTTAAATTCGCCTTGTACTCGGGTTCACGGGTTTGTTTTTCTTGTAATAGGCGTTTCCTTTCCTATGGCTTTCAACCTAGGCTTTCTGGAAAGTTAGACTTGTTTGCTTAATCTGTTTGGTAGCTTTATAGAATATGGTATATCCATAAATTATTTGTACAGTTTTAACTTGTTGGGGTTCTTAGTTTGAAGTTCTGATTTTCGAGATTTTTGAGCTAGGGTTCTTGTTTGCGGATGTATTCCTCCTCGCTAAAAGAAGTTTGGGAAGTTGTTGACCTCGGAAGATGAAAGAACTGGTTATATTTGGTAGAACAACTCCCCGCCCTCTGCCAAGACTGTAAAAATGAGATAGCGACTGTAGTACGACACAAAAATAGCATGTCGAGAAAATGCTACCTTCTGAAATAAGCTATAGAGGAATTTAAAACAACCCAAACGTACTGAAATATGGATTGTGGGAAGTATTATAATGGGAGAGTCTATTTTTATTTTCAAGACACTTGGAGGAGTTTGAATGTATATTGGAGCAAATGTGGACGTGAAAAGCAAAACTATGTAGAACTTGTGTTCTTGGTCACCAGAGCGAACAACCTCTTCAGAATAGTTAGAGTTACAATAAACATAGAGAAGAAACTTGACCGAGAAGACTCCTTTATAGCACAAATGAGCCTTCCAGAGGCTTGATAACGGGTTTTTAAATTCCTGAATCTCTTCAACTTTACGTATTTGGCCAGAGGAGGCCTGAAGCTGTTTTTTTATTTTCAGAGGGCAAAAGGAAGAAAAGCATTTCCCGATGCGAAAAGGACACTGAAGAAGGAATTCCCAGAATACTTCTATCTTGTCATATATTTTGAAATACTGAAAACTCTGGAAGTCTGTTTGCAAAGTACTGGAGTTCCAAAACGAGGGCTCTCGAGACTCTTGCTGACAAAGTTTAAGGACTGTGTCGGAGCTATTCTTCACTCTCTTCTTCAAAAGAAAAGCAAATGAAGTACAGTCTGTGTTCCTAAATGGTCTCTGGAAGAAGCCAGCTATCCCTTTAAGCTTTTCTGCTTTTCCTGTTTACGTTGGCAATTGGGTGGAAGTATTGTGGAGGCAGAAAACTTTTTGGAATGTTGAAAAAAAAGTTTCATGCAAATCTAGTAAATTGCTTCAAGACTTCAGAATTTGAACACTAAGGGGCGCCAGTTATTTTTTTTTCTGAGGCGTGAGTCCGCAGGCACCACTATTGACACGGGCAGTAAATTTATCAAATCTGGTAGAAGACGCCAAAGAATGACAAAATACTTGTGGATTTGTGCAGGTATCTCTATTTGCATGGACCTCCACGTACTGTATGCTTGCAGGCACTGTTACATAGGTGGAATTGGCAGTAGCAGTGATCAGTTCAGAGGCTGGAACAGCTGTTTCCCTGTAAAACACTTACCCTGGTTACCAGTGATGGGCTGTGTTAAATATCTTGAACTGTATGCTCCAGTGACACCCTCCAGCAGAGGGGCTTAGTGATAGCAAACTACAGGCTTGCTGGAAAAGTCTGCAGGATTTAACTTGCTTACTGAAAAGCGTATTATTTCATGGTTTCATCGGTTGTTTCCTGGCACCCTTGAGAGTACCAAGTATTTGGGGCAAGTGCGTGTATATATAGGTATATATAATCTAAAAATAAAGTTACAGGGTTCACATTCTTTGCCCCCTCCACCCTGTAATTTGATTTGCTTCTTCTAGTTTGTTGTTGTGTGCTTTAGATAGGTGGGGTTTTATTTTTAAGTTATAATACAACCATTTTCCTGAAGGTTTTGTTTATGCTTGAGAAGAATAATATTATGATCAACCATTGTCTTCTATTTTGTGTGCTGATCAAAATGAAGAAGTAAAGTCACAACCCTAAGAATTCAAACAAATAAAAGGTAGGATTGCTTTCCCTTCTGGAATGCTAGGATAGTTTTTTTAATTATTATTTATTTATTGTTACATGCCAGTATTTAAAAACAGAACTCAAATGGGCTTCTGTTGTGGTTACTTCTTGTAGTTGTATGCTGCCAGAGATGGAAAGAGACCTGTGGGTTTAGGTGAACAGTACATCTAATCTGGTTAGGCTACAGAATGTACATCTGCTTTTTGGGTGGCCATTTCTATGCTGTGTGTATGATCCAAAGCATGTTTTCCTTTCTGAAATCAATCCTGCTTTTTGATCTTGGAAAATTTTAGTGCTTAACTTAGTAAATAAGTCTCTGTCTTACAGCATTTTGTTCTTGAAGATTAGCTTAAATGTACAAAGTGCATTGAGGAGCCTTTTTTTTTTTAATAACTACTTTCATAAAATGTGAAAGTTACCGTTTTGTTTAGGTTACAGTTATTTTTCCATATGTGTGCTTTTAACTTGTGTGTAAATAAGGCTTCTGTGGATTAACAAGGATGTTTAAAGAGCACATCATAATAACTAGGAAGCTGAATTGTTTTTATCAGACTAGTGCAAACCTGTGGGAAGAGAGGGCTTTTCCTGAATGTGGAATAGGCTGTATTTCCTGTAATTGTTTGCACCATCAAATGTGACCTGATTTTTTTTTTTTTTAATTTTTTTTTTTCCTTAAGCTTTTGAGATACTAACTTTTATGATGTTAAGTTAGAATTTTTTTCTTTGACAACTTGTATATTTTAATAATCCCTTTCGTGGACAGTGAATGGAGTTGTACCTGTTTTCTTGCACTATTTTTAAAAAACTTGGGTATTTCAAACTCCTCAGTAGCATGCTGACAGATTGAAATTAATGAGGTACTTCACTTGTATTTTTTCAGCAGGCTGTGAACTAAAGTGCCTGAACTATTAACTGAGATCTGAGTAGCCTAATTTTTAAGTTTACGTTTTGTTCTCTATAACCTGTAAGTGCTTAAACTGTCGCACCTGATCGGAATGTACACAGATCAGTCCTGTGGTCTGAACTGTTTTCATAAAGAGATTGAAGCGGACTTTATCAAGGATTCATTTTTCCTCAGTAACCAGTGCCTCAAAAACTTACGTCTTCCCTTCTTAAAAGCGTGTCTAACTTTAAATGTAAAATAAACCCCGCATCTAGCTATTGGAAGTAAATCTAATTTTGTGTTAAACAGGCTGCCTCTTTCTGTCTACCAGGTATAACAAGCAGTGTAAAAACATCCAAGTAGGCGATATGAGGATAAATTTTTTGTGAATGTTTCTCTCTCTGTTTAGTTTTCTCACTGAGAAAAGTGCTTGTGGTCTTGGAGAGCTGTGTGCCCAAGAGTGCAGTTTTTGCGTCAGTCTGGTTGTAATAATGAAAACGTCTGTGTGAAGTAGGGCTGAAGTACTGTGTTCTGGTGTTGTAAATGAGTTCTCTCTGGGAAGTTATCTAGTTACTTTGGTACATGACCTTATTGTTTGTGATTATGTAAATGTAGCCTATGCTTAGCTAGGCTTTTGCTGACCTGTCAGATTTGATGGAGGGGCACTGGCCACATTAGCATGTCAGTTTTTTCAGTTGTATCAGATCTTGCAACAGACCCCCCATTAATTCATTAAAAAATGTGCTGCTTAATGCAATATCCAGAAATGAATATTCTTTGGGATAAAGGCCTTACGAAAGGCGCTTGCCCAGTGAGTCTCAGACTAATTTTTCAACTTGGTGTATTAATGTTAAAATTGTCAAAGCAGCATGCCAGAAGAGTATTGAGTACTGCTTGTGTGCTCTTTATCATTAGTACTCTTTGGAATTTGGTTCTTCAATTATTTCTTAAAACTTAGTGGTCTTAGGCGTTTTTCTGATTTATGAATGTGTTGTAATAACAAGGTGGCAATGCTTCTAGAACTTGTCTTCAGAAACCATGTAAGAGCTATTTTGAGGTGCGAGTGTTTGGTTATTTTTTGGCAGGGGGGAGGGAGCGGCTTTAATACCTCAGCACAGCCTCTTATAATGCCAAACCAAAAGCTCCATTGCACTTAAGAAACAGTGTGGCGGGTTTTTTGGCTTGTGGAAAAACGTTTAAAACGGCAGTAGTTCAGTTCTTTTTAAAAGACATTATTTTTGGAGCTGTATCTGCAGTATTTATAGGGTTGCAGTCACCTGGCATGTAACTTGAAAAAGGGTATTTTTTTTAACTGATACAAGTTTTAAGTTAGTAGAACAGTTATTTTAAGCTCATGCTTTGAAAGTGGTTTGTTCGCTGTTGCTTACCAATAGTTGATTGTTAAAATATCTGTTTTCTTTTTTTTTTTTTTTTTTTTTTAAACTAAGAGTAACCACGGTAGACATAGTTCAATACAGGAGCAGCTGGCTTGTTAAACTGGGTGAGGCCTGTTGGAAATACTCGTTTTTGTTTAGTGCAACTTGTTCATTAAGGATGAAATTGAGTTGTATCTGAAATTGAAGTCAGTCATCTGTAAAATAAGTGGTGTCATATAAAAATCCCTTGCTGTGGTTAGAAACAACTGACCAAGTGCAGATTAGATCGGGGAGTGGCACACAACACTTTTGTGACCCACAAGGCAAAGAACTGGCGGTATGTTGGTTAATAATATAGTAAAATGGGGGAAAAAAACCCCTCTAAACCAACCACCATGACCTGAGAAAAACTCTGTAGATTTTAAGAGAACACTTAGAATGTCCTGATGATGAAAGTGAAGTTTACATGAATCAACAGATAGAAGTGGATTAGTGCTGTGGGTGTGAAGAGAAGGCTAGACATGAAATGGATGGTTACTTTTGTGGGTTAGTAATGTTTTTGACTGGTTATCTGTTTCAGTCATTCTTAGATTAAAACTTTGATTCCTTTTAGTACACTATACAGTGCCAGGTCAGGAATGGGATGCTTACAATGATTTGAATTGTGTAGACTTTGTTAGAAGAGCAAGTATGTTTGAACTGTAATTACTCTCTGTAACCATAAAACGTTCTCCATTTTTGAGAATGCACACGGATGCAGGTATCCTATTAGTTATCATGCAAATTATTGTGTTTATTACAAATTAGATGTATTATTAGATGCTGATTTGGTATATTTCTGTGGCTCACAGGATGGACCTGTGTTAACATTAATTACCAGACCATCCTGACAGCTCAGGCTGATTGAAGTACAGCAGGAGTCTGCCATGGAAACTGATGGGTTTATATTGGACTGCTTATTTGGAGTGTTGGGGAGTGGGAGAGGGGGAGATGGGGGAAATGCCTTGCCAGGAAAGCTGTGAGCTAATGAAATGCCCTCATTCACTGACCCTTGTCTTTATTGAAACATAACTCAGAGCTTTTCATTCCGGCTGTGTGAATTTTACTGTACTGATTTTAGTCAGAATGCAAATCTCCTGTTGCTTTTGGCATTTCATTGAAGTTTAATAACCCAGTGCTAAGAAAACTAGTAGGAACAGTAAAACTGCTAGTGTTTTTAATTTCACCGTGCAGTTAGTTAGGTCAGTAAAAGTACCACACAAGCTATTGTCTGTGGCTTGCTAGCAGAAAGATCTGTGTCTGTAAGGGACATTGAAATTACTGTTGGAATCCTGAAACAGATAATAGGTATAATGTTTATAGTCTGAATTATATACCTTTGCTTTGCTGAGACAAACAGTGGGGTTGCTGAAAGTTAGGCAACATTACATTTTTACTTTTGACTTTAGACAATATCCTGTATAACCCTGTACACTTAAAGTAATGTCCAAGTTTGTGTTTCTTTTGGTTGTTTTTCTTGGAAACGTTTAATAGAAGTGGAGTTAGCTTTTTAATAGCAGAGCTTCAATTTTTTGAGACAATTTATGCATGAATGAACAAAACAGCTGTGACAGCATTAAAGAGAAATAATATCTGGCTTCATTCGCAGAGCCGTCCTCCACTGTGTTATTCTCGCTTCCATTAGAAAGTGTCTTTTGCAGACTGGCTGCGTGTCTGAGAACAAGAAGACAGCTCAAGTTGGAGTTGTGTTACAGAAACCTCTGTTGTCTGAGTTTGGCACTAGAAGTTGCAGCTTTTTTGATCTCTGCAGTTACGTTAGCAAAGTTAGTGGTTGGAATGAGTGTGGTAAAGCTAGCTGGGTTTTTTATTTATTTTATTCTTGTGGTTTGGAGTAGCGAGTAGAAATTGAAAATACGTTTTCAGTTATTTTCATTTGAGAATTTATTCTTTTTTTTTTCATACTTGGTGTCACATAGTAAATTTTGTTTTTCAGTTCAGTGCATAAAATCGTTCTCTTGAAGGGAAATGGCAGCTATTGATGTTTTGATGTTTTTGGTGGTGCATAGTTGAGTAGCACCCTGAAAGTCAATTTTTTTAATTGCTTTTAAAAATATTTTTGACTGTTTTGCAGCTGCACTTAAATAATTTTACTTTACTCCATTCTGTAGTTGGAGGGATTTTCTCTTTTTCCAGTGTAAGGGGTACCAGAGCAAGGTTTTGATACTTTGTACTATAATTGCAGTGCTCTGGGAAGTGCCCATGCAGAGAGGTCCTCAGATACCCTTTTTTAGGAGGGATAAACCATGAAGCGGTTTGCATGATAACTCATTGAAATTTGAGGATATGAATTGCTGGAATAGTTAACTCTTCCTGTGGTGTATAACCTTACAGATGTTGACATTTCTTTAAGACTTGATGTCACAAGTGAAATCATCGCGGCATGTCAAACAATTAAAATCTTGATACTTTGCTGGGAAGTTACTTCTAGGTAATCAGGGAGTAATGCATCAGAATGGCTGCTGATGTCAGAGCAGAGGCAGGGAAAGATAATACAGTATTTTATACTCTTATCTGGTGGATCAGTTTCTGGCTTAAAAGGTCAGCTGATATTCTGTACCAGTCAGGGGTTTTTTTGAGTTTGTTTTTGTGTGGTGCTGGCTTTCTTTTCAGATGGATCAGGGCTGTGATCTCACTCCCCGTGTGTGATCTCAGAGCAGCTGTGCTGGCACGGTGGCTGAGGTAGCTCGATACTGAAGATGTAGAGCAGTGCCTTGGGGAGGAAAGTGCATTTGCTTAAACATTTACTTAAAAGTCAGAAGCTCCTAATTGATGTCAACTGATTGTGCATCTGGTCCATTCAGAATTTTAAGGATGTGCTTATTTGCAGACTAGCTGACACTAGATGGAAGTCAGACTTTGCTGAATTCTTTCAACCCTTTAGCTGTTGAGATAATGAACCTACGTGGCTTTTTTCCTAATTCCGATTAAAGAACTGATTTAGAAATCTCTGTAGCCATTAGTTGGTCAAAATGTCCTTTCCTAGCTATGGTATATTTTTTTCATTGATGTGTGGGTGCCTGAAATTTAAAAAAATAAGCAATTGATTTGCTAGCACAGGTATTAATACAACCCTAATGTTGTGCTTCATAAGTTTAAATGGCAGCTGAACTAAAATATTCAGCTCATGTTGCATAATACTTCCATTTTATCAGACTTCGAAGCAGTAGGAAATCAGTTAATAGTCTTCTCAATGCAGCTTAATCTGATAACCTGCAAATAATTATATTAAAAGTTGGTGCACAATTTTCAGTTTCTAGAGGCAGGGCAGGCCAAATCTACTTCTCTTTGCTGTGAATATCTTAGGTTTCTTTGCAGGAACAGGGAGGAGGAGTCGAACAGAAGAAAAAAGTTCTCTGACCCGATGCTGTTCTCTTTTGAACTGTGTTGCTGATCATACTGCTTTTAGTTAGTTTTAGTTTGTCTCAATTCGAAGGAGCATGAGCTGCACCCCTCCGGCATAAAAAAACGTGGACAATTTCTCAGAAAGTTGTCACAGTCATCAATCCCCGCCCAAACTTACAAAATAACTTTGCCTAAATACTGCACGTACAATCTGCTGTCGGCCGTGTTCCCGTAACAGTTGGTTTGTGTGTTAAAGTTGAAGGTTGAAATGCTGTAATATGCCCAGCTGTCTTGTTTAAAGTGTGATGTTTTCGCTGTAAAGATCGGCTGTGCAGTGAGAACGTGGTCTGTGTTAGACATTGGTAGAGACAAGTTGTTGATAGTTCTTTAATTGCTTAAGTATCTTATCATCTATAAAGATAAGTATAGTCAGAGAGGCTCGTACACAGTCAGTTTACGAGGGAATTACTGCTGCTTTAAATCACTTGAGGCTTTTATGGAAATCTGATACTGCCTCTGAATCAACCTGAAGCAAGACTTGTTATGCGCGTTCTTTTGTTCCCACTTTTCACTTAGTTCTATCAACTTTGTGCTCAAATAGACTGGAACAAAATCTGAGCGCAGATGATGTGGTAGGGTTCACAAATGAATTCTAACGAAGATTCTGCCAGGAAGATCGATTATATGCGTATTAAAACATCTTCAGAGGAAGAACAATACTTTAGTATTTTAGGTATAAAATCCGTGACTGTAATTGTGTTTAGAAGGGAATTATATTTAGCTGTTCTAATAACATGTTTACAGATATTTGAGGCGTATTTTGAAATTTCTTGCCATGGTTTTGTGTTCATTCTCTGGATAAATTTTATTTTTCTGACAAGACTAGCGTAATCCTTTATGGGGAAAAAAAAAAACAAAACCCAAAACCAAAAAACACAAAAATAAACACCAGAAAAAACATTACTTAAAGATCAAATCCACCTTATAAGGGAGAAAAAAGATAAATTGCCTTCTTGAGAAAAGCTTATTACAGTTACGAACTTCAAAACTTTTTTAGTGACCTGTGGCATTTAAGATACATACTGACATTTTGAGTGGGAGGAGGGGGAAAGCTTCTCTATATCATCTTAATTATTGTGTTAATTGAGGTTAAATTGTATATAGATCAAAGTACTTCCAACTTCTGATAATTCGGGTGTAGCTTCCAGGGAAACAAGGGACTGTGTGGAAGCTTTGTCTATAGGTGACGAGGTACATAAACTTAGTGCCTATTGATTTAGTGACTGTATGTTATTCATAACTATTCATGAGGAATCACGTTGGTTCCAAATGGGAGGTTTAATGCACACTGGGGGCACTTGGTAGTGCTGAGTTTTAATACTGTCAAGTGTCTTCGGCAAGGTATTCTTGCGTCAGCCTCGGATTAACATAGGATGAATAACAGAGCAATTCATCAGCTAGGCAGCTCGGAAGAGTGTCAGCGAGAAAGCTGACGATGATGAATTGGGGAGAGATGGATGCTGCAGGAGATGGCTGCTCCAGCCAGCGCTGGGCTGTTGAGGGATGGCAGTGGGTGTTTAGGTGTGCGCTGAGTAATTACGTGAGGAGGGACCGCACGCTCGCACTCGGCTGAATAGGAAGGTAACGTGTCCCTTCTACGATCCAAAAGGGTTACTGAACTCAACAGCTAGAAATGACAGATGGACAGCTGGTTTTTCATTCATTGAAAAAGGTTTACATCGGTCTTTGGCACTGATAAACGTGAGTTAAGTTTTGAAGACGGACTTGTGGACTTCTCGTGATCTTTGCAACGTCAGCAACCTTATTTGGCTTCAAAAAATAGGATAAATTAACTTTGAGGCAAATTTAGTATGTTCGGAACTGAATTTCCCTTCGAGTTCTGTGTTAGCCTTTCTTAGATCTCACAGCTTTCAGTTACTTTGTTACTTCAGCTACTGATTACTTTCAGTTTTTAATTTTTTTCCCCTCCAGGATAAAGAAAATAGTTGAGATTCTGAGAGGGGATTTTCTTCTATCAGCCTAATAGCATAACTAAGTGGTTTTTGTCATGTGCACAGGTCTTTCTAATCCCGTTTAGTATGGTTTGTACCAGAATTGTTTTTGACTGCTTTTTGTTGTGTCAAATTGTTGAACTCTTCAAACATGGAGAACAGTTTAAAGTAATAATACTCGAGTTTTTTACTTTGCTGAGGCTCTTCATATGGATTTTTTTTCTGCCTCGTGACTGACTTAAAGTTACTAAACCTGTATGTACAGGCTTTCTGAACCCTGAGCACAATTCAGTTCTGGAATCTGTGTCAAACATTTCACTATGTTGTATAGCAGCCATAACTAGTATAGTATAATGGTATATTATAGCATAAATTACTGCACAGATTAAACTACATTTCTAGTACATTTTTTTGGAATGAGCATCTGGGCTGCTGAAAGTTTTCAGCAGTTGTTAATAACTAAAATATGTTAGTAAATAATCGGAAATATATTGTGATGTCTCCTTCAAACTTTTATTGCATGCTCTTTGTCTTAAATTTCAGAGAAAAGACAGGATACTAATAAAGCACTAACATTTAAGGAGCTTTTTTCTTAGTCTAGTCATGGGTGAGTAGTTTCTCATAGGATGTAATATAGTTGGAAAAAATGCTGCTATAAGCTTTTATCTTTTCCCACACCCCCCCGCCTTGGAAAGTTGGGACTTTTTTTTCCCTTCATGGAAAGTGAAAGAGTAAATATTGCTAGGAATGAAATCTGGATTATTTCCAGTCTGTTGAGCTAATTAATGAGACTTAATGCCGCAAATATGGGTGCAATATTGTGCACCTATCAATACTGGTATAGTGAAAAAATCAATAGAAAGGACACAGTACATTTTAAAAACACATTACTGTATAAGTAACTGCAAAAATTTTATTGTATGTTGGTTTGAAATTGCTAAATTGATTATTACATGAAAGGAACAGAAAAATTATAATATATTTTCTTGAGCTCTGAGGTGTCTTTTTGCTCAGAAACTGTTACTAATTTTAAAAATAACACAACGATTTACTTAGCTTTCAAATGTTATGAGATTATACATTGCATCTAAGAGAGATGGAGATATTTATATTGAAGTTAATCTTTCTACAATCTAATCAAGATTTCCTCTGCGTGTAGTGTGTTTTTCCAGTGCAATCTATGTTATTTTTTCTCGTGCTTGTCAGACTGAGCCACTCTAGCCATTCCTTGTTCATACCTTTTCTGGCATAGCAAAGACTTAGAAAGCAGGTATATTTCATTTTACAGCACCATCAGCAAAACTGTGCAATCACTGGCACAAAAAGTAACATCAAAGAGAATTTTTTTCCCAAACTGAAGGGGTTGTATTTGGAAATTGCATGAAAACAAAATAGTCTTTGACGTGAGACCTTTGAGACCACTTTCTCTCTGAAGTAGAAAGAGAAGAAAAAAAGAGCATCTATTTTGTTAGCAAAGTTAATGGAGGTAAATGAAACGCCGTATGAGTTACCAGAACGGTGTTTTTCAATCTACTGTTTGCAGATTCACTGCATATGAAGAGTTGCTGCAGATAACAAAGAAAAAGGAAATCTGTTACTGGGAGATTTAAGTAGGTTACACTGAGCCTTCACTTTTTTTGGGGGGAAACTCTTGGTGTTATGTAGGTGCAAAAGGTTGAAGACCACCGATTTAAGGGCATTTGCATTGTAGTAATTGTTCTTGGCCATGGGCTGAAGTAAAAATTTGAAGCAAGAAACTTCAATGAGGTCCCAAAATAAAATTGTGTTGGCCATTATATGAATTGAAACTTGTTTCACCTATCTGCATTTATTCTTTTTTCTAGGACTTCCTGATGTTATATATTTCTGATCTAGTGAGTATGATGATGTTTCCCCCAGTTGAGATATAGAGAATCTAATTATATTAATCTATAGAGTCCAGTTTGCAAGACTGGAGCTCCAACATGTTCAGATGTTAATTACAAAAAGTATGTATAAGAGATGTAACCTACTAAATTAGAATTGGTATGCTACTATTATAGAATAATTTGAGTAATAAGCTGTCTTTAAGGCATCTGAACCTTTCAATTTAAATCTATTAAAATAGCCACACTGTTGTCATTCATGAGCAAGGGTATTAAAGCCAATTTCAGATGCTCAAGTACCTTTAGCTGTAAAAATTTCAAGAAATGTTTCAGGTTGTTTCCTGTCCCCATCCCTCCCGCCTCCCCCCCCCCCCCCCCTTTCCTTCCTGATAGAACCTGTTGTTCAGCATTAGTGATAAATGAGCTTGGGAAAGAAAGAACTTAGGGTATGTTTAATACATAGTAGTCAAGGTACAAATATGGCTGATGTGGTAAGTCTGTTCTTTAAATCAATCCTGAATATAAACAATTTCTAAGATCTTTTCTGGTGGATTTAAGAGATAGATGGAACTAGTATAAAGGAAATCTATGCTGTGTTAGAAGCCTGTCAAATTCTGCTAAAAGATTACTTGAATTAAACTTTGCATTCAGTTCAAATGTTGGCTGTTTCATTTCTGTGGTGGGTTGCACTTTTTTTGACTTGGTTTTTGACTTTTTTTCAACTTTGTTCCTAAAAGAGGCTGTTCTTCAGTGAGTTTGTTTGTCAGCTGAAGAGAAAATTGATGATTCTGTAGCTACTCCATAAAAACTTATATTATCTTCAACATTCTAATTATGCAAGTTGCAGAGATCTTGGCTACCAGACTGTTAAAATAAATATTAGTTTTGTTTTAATATTCTCTGTCTGTTTCTACCATGTGTGTATATAGGCATGAGTACACTCCATCTCCTGTGCTCTCTCCCTTCCCCCATCCCTTTTGTGCTAGTGGTGCTCGTCAGTACCTCTCCCTTACTGTAGTAGGAAGTGCTTAAATGTTGTCCCTTTGGGCAAGATTTAATATCATTAGAATTACTTGGGTTTTCTTTCTAATGGATTTAAAAGTTATCCACCAGGTTGCTGAAGTGTAAATCCAGAGGGGTGGAGGGGGGAATGTACTGTACTCCAGTGAACTAAAATGTTCTTTTTGTGGATGAAGAACATGTACATTAGAAACTCCAGCATAAATCTTCACTTTTAAGTGCTTTAAAAAAAAAAACAACCTATCTGGTTTTAGAAAGTAATGTAAACAGATCTTTATTTTCAACAGGAAGCAAAACTCATATTTGCATTTATTAACATGCAGCATTGAAATTTACTTATGGAACATGGTACGTGTAATAATGCAAACTTGCATGTGGATTTTTTTTTCCTTTTTTTTGTACTGGTTGTTGCTTGTTGTCTGATATCTGTTGATGTCTTGCAGAGGCACCTTCCTTTATAGTAAAACATGTTTTAGTTAATTCTACAGATTATGAAAAAGCAGTAATCCTTCTTTCATCGTAGTTTCAGTTAGAGAAGCTCCAATCTCGACTTTCGCTGTAATGGCAAGAGGTAAACACTGATGCTGCGTTATCTAGTTGATAATTTCATCTAACAGTCCCGGATCTTGTTGTGCCAACTGTTGAATGCACTGGGCTGTGAAATAATCGGAACTTCAGCTTGCAAATACCAAGCTATTGTTTTCAGTAAAGTTGAGTTGAAATCTGCTTTCTATGCTGCATTGCAGTGGAAACCAATTAGTTACAGTGTGACAAGACACATTTTTTATTGCCAGAAGGGAGTTTTTGGTATTATTCTGAAATGTGAACAAATGTTTGCCAGTTTTTGCTGCAATTTAAGTTGATTTTGTAGACAAATAGGACTAAAGGGCCTTTGGTTGTTTCATTTTGAATTTTAGAGTTAGTGTTCACCAAATGGCTTCTCAGGTGATTTCTCTAATTTACAATGATGCTAATGCCATGCAGTATGTAATTTTTATTAGTCCCTGAAGTCTAGATGGCACTTTCATTTTGTTTTATGGGGCCCATCTGGTACAGTTCAAAACATCTCAGTTGTTGCCAGGTTTAGTAATTTTTTGTATGTGCCCATAATTTATTCAAGTGCTAAACTTCTGACAGCTAGGTATCAGAGATTTATGATTTAACATATTTTTCTTGCATTTTCCAAAGGCATGTAAGAGTTGACCAGAACAACATTCTTTGGAATGTTATCTATCTGTACGGTGAAATGACTGAAGGAGATAGATTGACTATTGAGATACATCAGCTTTGTATGAGATACTGTTTGCTTATCTGATGACAAAATATTTTTGAAAACTGTTGCGCATGGTGAAAAATGCACCTTTTGAAGTACACTTAAGATAACAGAGTAAAACTTAAGTAAGCTAACATCTGAAATTGTCGTGTTGTGCATATAGATGGGTTACGTCTAATACGATTTGATTACCTTTCAGTGTGGCCAATACAGCTGTTTCACGTGCTAAAATGACATTTTTGTGCTTCTTTTTTTGTTGAATATTAAGGGTAATATTTTTAATTGCTTATTACATATTTAATTGTTTTACTGCAGTTTAAAGTCTTTTATTCAATGAAGCCCAAACCAATATAAATTTAACTCCCATGCTTTGTAAAGATTTGGCATGTGGTTTTTGCTTAGCTCCTACTGGTAGCTTTCACTTTGCTGCTCTGTCCTTCAAGTACTTTTTTTGAGATACAAATTTTGCATTACATCCTGCTTAGCTCAGGTAGCATTTATAAAAGACAAGCAAAGTAAAGATTGGGCTTTTCCTTTTAGTTATGAGAGGAGGACCCTAAAACATGTAGCATAGCAAGTATTAAGTATATTTTTTCTGAGTATTTTTCAGGCTTGTCCAAAAACATTTAAGAAAAGCTGTATCATATGGAGGTGAGAAAAAGCGGTGGAAATTTCTGGGAAAAATTTGTGGGAAAGAAATGGAGGCTTACTATGAAAAGAAAATGTATGTAACAAAAAATGATAAAGAGTACTTGCTCCAAAATGTATTTTAGTAAGGAGTGCGAGGTGTATGTGAAGGTGTAGTCAGTATGAGGAAAGGTTTTATTCTTAGAAATGTTTTGATTAATGCAAGTAGGCAAGTTTAATGTCAACACTTGTTTTTAATCCGCTGACTTTTAGAAGCACTTAACGCAGGAGGTGTAACGGTGGCTTTTACTGAGAAAGTTGAACTAAAGGTACCAGCTGTGAAGAAGTTCCTCTGAGGTATACCTGCTGCTAGGGCTTTTTCAGGTGAGCGATAGGTCCTTGCATTACATTGGAGATGCTAATGTCTGAATGGATGTGATGGCTGCCTTGGAATGATGGTGCTGTTAGCTGTGAAAAATGTCTTCCTTACGATTCTTGTGCGGCAGGCCGTGGAGTGCAGCACATTTTTATAATAAAGGTGATGAATTTAATCGCAAACTGGCAGCCAAATGGAAATTGCAGACCTTGATACTGGGAGAAAATTGCCTATAAAGCAACTCCTGAGAGAGCAGGCTTTAAATTTATCCACCCATTTCGACATTGAGGAGAACACAGGAATTGCAGGGTATTTTGCTTGGGCTGTTTAGTTCAGATGGATGACACTTTAGTTTAAGAACTAGTTACAGTATTGCATTGTTTTTTTAAAAATAAAAAAAAACAATTGACCTTTCTGCTTAAACTTTATACAGCAAGTAATTTGGAAAAATATGTTCCTTTATTTGCTTTGATGGCAAATATGCCTTGATACTTGCTCCTATTAGAAAGCAGGACCTAATATGCATAACTAATTGAAACTTAGCAACTGCCTCCCAGATTTCCCCTTATGCCAGATTTAACCCTAATGTGATAGGAGATTTTAAAACCACATAGCCTTGTATTTGAGGACTCTTTGCATTGAAGCTGTTGCATAAATAATTGAACTGGTCTTGAAGTCCCACTGGAAGTCTCTAGCAGTATGTTAACATAATTTCTGATAGCAGCACATCATTTCTCAAACTTCTTGGTACTGATACATTTCAGCAAATCTTAACCCCTTACGTTTAGTAGTGCCAAATGCTGATGCTCTGCCTATATGATAGCTACAAGTGGAATGTACAAATATGATTCCAATGTATGGCGAGCGCTATATTAAAAGGAGAAGACAGAATGTTAAGAAGCATAGTAAAAGATGGCATGCCTGTGATCTGTTCATAGAAAGAAGTGCAGATAATTAATTCAGAAACAGGTACTTGAATTGGACACTGGACTGAATGTCCTCACAACAATACTTTTGGACTGCCCTTTTGAGTGCTTTGAGAGGTGATCATTCAGGTGGGAGTAAGAATGAATTGCATTGGATTTTGACATAGACTTCAAGATGAGAAGAATGGGAACACTTAAGGCATCAAGTGTGGTGTCTGTTAAGGTTATTCCTTCAAATGTTTCATTGGCCCAGTTTCTCCTCTTAAGTGACATCAGAAGTAAGGTCTGTGTTAGAGTGATTCTCTTGGTTATATGATATGTAAGGTAAAATACGGTCTAATTTTTTGGCCAACATGAAGAATTTTTATAGCAGATATATGAAATAGGAGCTGCTAATTCCTTGTTTGTGATTTAATTTTGTTATGCCCTTTAGAAAATCACACCTGTTACCAGTTTCTGATAGATTTTGTTATTTCTTTATTTTTTTAATTAATAATTTTTTTTTTTTTTTTTTTTTTTTTTGGTAAAGCTTCTGGAGAGGTAATACTCTTACTAACAGAAGACATAAGGGTTATTAAGTCACTGTGTGATGAAAACAGTTGAGCCTGATTTTGGCAGTTGTTGGAAGTCTGTCCCACACCCGCCTGTAGTCATTGAGTAACTCAATCCATATTCCTTTGCTGAAAGTATAGATTTGTAGCTAAATAAAATGAATGGTTGGCAAGTTCTAGACAGTCCATTACCATATTGGATTATTTTTATTTTTCTGTAGAAAATACAGAATAAAGTTCCTGTAGAATATATTTTCAATATGAATTTCCATATTTTCTGATCATGGAAAGTTGTGGCCTAACTTGCTTGAGAAATGTGGAGTAGCAGTTATATTCTTGTTATGCTTATGTTCTAAGACTGCAGTAGATTCAAATGAACGCATAAACAAGTTCGGATACAGGCATCCAGAGTTAGCTGGTATAACTTTTACCCCTTTTCCTTTGCTTTTTATTGCCTTCTGTCTGGAAGCATTCAGAGGCACCTATTAAACTAGGAAAGACTGAATACAAGTGTAGAATAGAGATTAAATTGAAATGTGTTTACTCAATTAATAGAAAAAGATAATGTCCAACTTGTTTAAATAGCTTTAGGACCTGTTTTAGGACCTGTTTAGGACCTGTTTTTGTTTTAATTACTGGAAGAATTTTAATCACCTTGGAGAAAAGTTATGGAAGATAGTTTTGAAGTAATTCAGCCACTTGATGATGCAAAAAGTAGATTCTTGTTGGAGGTGTCCCTGTTTCTTTTTGTTAATTCTGGTATTCACTGAATTCTTCCATGATCTATTTCAGGTCAGTAACCTGGAAGAAAGCTAATCAAGCAAAACAGAAAAGGACTAAGAATAGTCTTTTGCTCAATTAGTGAGTTGACTTGGCCTACTAAGAAACAGCTGGTGTGAGAGGTGTTAAGAAACTTCATTTTTCAGAAGTGTGTTGTTATGATCAATAATGCTTCTTACCCTTCAAACTAAGGAGAGTTGACTTGTTGATTAATGGTCCAAATACATATTTTCTTCTGGACTTCTGTGCATAGTTTGGGATATGTAGTCGCCTTCTTCCAGAGTAATGAACTTTCTTATATAGTCATTTTTTAATCTATTTTTTTACAACTTTCTCAAAATAAGCAGTTATTTTCTGGGATGAGTGGTGTGTTGCCTTCTTAAGTATGCAATTTTTTTCTTCTTTAGAAAAGAGCAGGGATAATTTCATACAGCTCACTGTTACTGTTCTTTGCATCTTCCATTTGGATATCATTAACTTTTTTTTCCAGAGTTTATTCTTCCTATTGGTTAAATGTCTGTGTAGACTTAGACTTTTGTATTGACATTCATCTTTGCTAAGCTTCAGATTAAAATCAAACAAACATAAAACCTGAAAACCAAAATTATTCAATATCCTCTTAAAAATGAGTTGTAACATGTGTTGCAACTAATAGTAAGGTGTAACAAAACTACCAGTAGGAGCATTTTACTTTCAGTGCAGCTATGATTAATGCTCTGTTGTCTTCAAACACTGGTGTAGATTGATTTTCAAGTTAATTTTTTCCTACTGGTTTCGTTTTGTTTTATTTTATGCATGTATCAACTTTTTTTCACTATTTGTGTGTGTGTGTGTGGTGCTCTCATGCACCTCTTGGCCTGTGTCCAATAACAGTGATTACACTGGTGTTTACCCTCTGTAGTTGCATAAAGTCGTGTTCGCAGTTTGGCAGCGTTGTTTGTAGTTTATCAGAATGAGTTTCCTTTTGCAGCCTTCGTTTGATCCACTGTGGTTTTCACCTTGAGTTTTAACAAGGGAAATTGGCTTGGGTTGCTTCTTTATGCCATTCATCTGCTCTTGTCTTCTTTATCTTTTCACTGAACTGGTTTTTTTTAGGTCTGTGCTTGTAACCAGATACATTATGCTGTCTACTTCCACCTCATTTTTCTACTTCCCCTTACTGATCCCTGCATTTTAAGCTTTCAGAAAGCTTTTTCTTGAGATGAAGCAAGATATTTTTTACAGTGCACCGTACAAAAAGTCTTGATATTATCGTAAACTGCGATGAAGACAGTTTGTCTTTTGTCTTTTTACTTATTTAAACTTGTGTGTTCCGTGCTGCTCACTTACTCAATAACTACAACCATTGTTTTATTTTAAGCATACTCGGTTTTTAATTTTCAGTTCAGTTTCTTTAGGGATTCCTAATATTAATTGTTTTTTAAATTTATTTGTTATCCTACTCAGATTGATGTACACTTTATTTTTAATTGCTGCTGTTGAATCTTAGCATTAGGTGTAAGAGAATACATTTTTTTCCCCCACTCAATTTACTTTTATATAGCATTGGATTTAATCTGCTACATTTTTTATGCCAGTCATCTGTAGAGGCTCAATCTATACTAACATTCCGTAGTTTTTGGAAGTATTGTTTACTGCAGCCTTACTGTTTATAGTTTATTTTCTGTGTTGCTTTGTTGACTGAATTTTAAAAAAATTCAGCTGTTTTCAGTTAGTCTTTAGTAGATTACACAGCTTTTATATATATATATATATATATATATATATAAAAAAAACATACCTTATATATATAACATTTATTATTAACAAAGACTTTTAGGTAGGGCATCTAGTAATTCCTGGTTAAGGAACTGATTTGTGCATTTGATTGTGGGCTAAAATCAGTTAAAATGAGTGGTAAGGCCTTCTGAGAAAACTTTATGAACATCTTGAAGTCCAGTTTGGTTCTCGTTGTTCTTGGTATTTCATTTAGATGTTTTTAAAAACAAAAAATTCTTCTCCCTTGCAACTTTTTATCTTTCAAAAGATGTTCTTAACTGGATGTAGAATAGTATTAGAAGCAGATTATTTAATAGGGAAAAGATGGTTTACTTAGAGCTGTTTGTTTGTCAAGGTCAGGGTGTGAATCTGTAAAATTAGAGTTTAGTTACTTTTTTTACTTCGAATTTTAGTTACTTTTTTTTGCAAGAATGGAAAAAGAATGGAAGGAGATAGGAAACTGAATTTACTTCCTAATTTTACTAATTGGTGCTACTTCTCTGAGAGAACAAAAGTCAGTTCACTGACTTTTGGCAGAAACAAAGTAAATTTTAGTAGGTTTCTCCAGTGCAAACTGTGTGGTTCACAATTTTGAAATAATTTGGTGAAGTTGTAGTAAATAAGAGAAGCAAGTTGCTTAAATACACTGGTCTCTTAATTTCATTGCAGAGTACTCTTCTATATTGATATCAGCTACAAACTTGAATTTAGGATCTCTTCCCAGTACAGGAAGCTGTGAGGAGGTGGTGAGATGCTTCATCATGCAGTCAGCAGTATCTTCATGTTTCACTTTAATTTCAGTACTGACCTATGGGGGCGATGTTGCAGGTTACAGAGATTATTCCCAAAAACATCATGGTGGATTTGTTTATTTATTTATTTATTTATTTACTTTTTTTTTTTTTAATTTGCTCCTTGAGGAGGAGTGGGGGGACCTTGGGAGACACCTAAATGGAATACAAAGCTCCCAGTGTTCAGTCTCATTTTGAAGCGCACAGCTGCAATTTGCAGTTCAGTGTTGAACTGTTTCTTTCAAAGTTTTTGTAGGAATGAGAGCTGATACCAAGGCTGCTGCGAAGCTGGGAAAGTATACCAGCTAAGATGTTTTCATTTGATACTAGCCACAGTAATGAGGGAAACTAATAGAATATTACTCATGTAAACTTTCCCTGTCAAGCTGAGATGTGTCTACCATGCATCCAGGCTGTTTTGAATAGTAATTATAACTAGTGTTACTGGTTGTATTTCTAGTTCTTCACTATGTTGTATGGTGCATTATAGACTTTTACCAAGAGTGCTTTTTGGTACTTCCAAGAACACTTTATGATAGTGTGGTTCCATGCTCTGTAGGAAAATCACATGGAAATGAGTTCTGAAAGTGTCAGAGAACCCCAAAAAACTCTTATGTTCTTCTGGTGTGGTGTTTGGGGTTTTGGGTGGTTTTTTGGTGGTTTTTTTTTTGTTTGTTTGTTTGTTTTTTTTTTTTTTAGGGGGGGGGGGTTGGGTTCTTTTTTGTGGTTGTGTGTGTTCATTTGGGTTTCTTCTGTTTGTTTATTTTGCTTTTTTCCTCAGTGCAATGTAATTGAAAGCAGTCAAGCTCCTTCACATGTTCTGTGGATCTAGTGGCAGGAGGGGATTGCCTATTTACCTTTTGCTCTTTTTGTTTATCCTTCAAAGATGATTTAAAAAAAAAAAAAAAAAGTTTCCCCCTGCAGCCAGTATATGAGAACAGGTGAAAGAGAAGAGTTGGAGAGAAAGAGAAAATAGAAGCCTTAAAGGCTGTTTCAGGTTTTGGCTGCTTTTGCACTCAGCGCTTATAAAAACAAGTCTGGAATGTTAAGTGGAGGAAAAAAATGAATCTTCTCTATTCCCGCTCAACACAGTGTGTGTTAAGATTTTATTTCCCTTTGGTAATGTAGCCTTAGCTGTATACCATTACTCCAGTTGTGCATGACTGGGATTTAATGAGTGATGGCTCATCTGCTTGGGTGGAATATAGTTCTGACAATTAATGTTGGAAGCAGTAGTGTAAGCTGATGTGTAGATGAGGCCTCATCTCAGTCTCATTTTGATACCCTTAGTACTATTTAAAGTTGAAATTCATCTTAGCATAGTGGGGGCACGGAGGTAGTTAGCAGGGATGGAGAGAGAGGGGGAAGGGCCGGGAGGGATGTTTCTGTGGGATGTTTGGGGTTTCTTTACTAGGAGGTGGTTCCCCTTTAAGATGTGTGAGATAAACCATGAAACAAAATAGTGACTTTATATGCAGACTGGCAGAGTTGATGTTATCTTTCACTGTAGTATCTGGTACCAAACTATGACACTAAAAAGAAGTGCGCTATTAATATGGTACCAGTAATCCTCGTATTTCTAGTGCATAAATTAAAATCCAGTTTCAGTCATTCAGAGTATGGGTGTGTTTCTGAAGAAACAGATGAATTATGTATTGCAAAGCTGCTGATATGATCTCTGGAATGTGCTATACTATCATTTATATTTTAAATATCTCTGATACAACTTGTGATGAAGTTTGCATTATACGTTTCTCTAAATGGTCTCTTCTGCTGTTTTAACTTTGCAGAAGTACCTGAAGCTTCTCATGCCAGGTGTATAGTTTAGGCTTCAGTTAGTGTAGTGAAAAACTTTTCAAGAATGAGCATGGGCCAAAAAGTCCAGTATTTTAAAACAAAATGAACTTAAAAATTTTTCTGTGAGAGGTTTCTAAAGTGAGTACTTTTTATCATTTTGTCTGGAAGTCTGCCTAGATTTAAATGAGATAGATCATGTTTGGATTTGAGCACTTAAGTTTGAGCACAAAAAAGTTATCCTGCTGAGTATGTGCTGTACCTCCATGCAGTCTCTCTTACTGTGCTGTCTTGTAGGACAGGGATGCTTTACTCCATCCCGAGAAAGCCTGTTGAGAGTTTCTGTCATTTGGGGAACAGACTTGGGAGAACGGGCCGAGTTTCCTGTCTTGTAAGCAAAAACATGGCTTTCTTCTGAAATCTCAACTTCTGTGAAGGAATTGGTTTTTTGGACAGGAAGACAGGATACTCTGTTGGAGCACAGTAGTCTGGTGGTGTAGCTATCCTTCATGGTTTGTGGACTCTTTGGAAGAATAAAGTGAGAGTGAGGTTGGATGAAAACTAGGACTAACTGAAGAAATGAAGAATTCTATCTTCCATAGGTGGAAAATGGGACTTGGGTGTAGAAAAAAGACAGTTTGGGAGTAGGAGAATGTTTGGGATGAGGAAAGCAAAGTGTATGTGTCTGCTAGAGGAAGCTGCTTTCCAGAGCCTGGAGTAAACCTGAGGTTTTGGAGTCTTGCCATGTCTTTGTTGTCAGGAAATATTTGCGAAACCCGGAGGCAAATTGTCTGATTCCTCCTATGCTGCAGGACAGTATCTTCTTCTGCTGTCAGTTAATGCCTTATTTCATGTGGCAGAGGTCTTTGGATGGAAGAATGCCAGCCTAGCTGACTGGTTGAATTTAGCAAGTTGCCAGTTAGGAGCACAGGTTTTTGGTGTCAGTAAAAGTGATCCATAAGATGCACACAGATGAGAGCTTTCAGGCGTGCTTGTTTTGGGAGAGTGATGTTTCTGATACTGGGAGACTCTCAGGCAGCTGTTCTCTGAAGCATTACTAGATTTTTTTTTTTTTTGTTTGGTCAGGTCTTGAATATTATAGGGAAAAGATCACATCTTTCATTTCTTTATAGAGTTCCACAAGATTGTTCATAAAGGTCTACTTTGCAGCAGAGTGCAGTTCAGACTGTTTAGAAAATGCCTCTTGATGTTGAACAAGTGAATGTTAACTTAGACAATAAGATACAGACCAAAACAGTATATATTTACATGGAAAGAAGCATGGGGTTTATTGTTGAGGGTGATGTTTTGTTGATGTGGTGTCATGAGGCAGGGCCTAAATATGCAGTAATAGCAATTGTTTCTGATTAGTAATAGTAATTGAGGATTAGAAGTCTAGAGAATTATTTCAGTTAATAATGGCAATTTTTGCTGCTTTGGAAGCAAGAGTATATGATAATATTGTCATAGTTCCCAGGATAGTTACGTTGTGCAACTCTAAAAATATTGGTAGTAGTTTATCAAGGAATAGTCACCTCTTCACATTCCTGAAGAGTGTGCAATTGTTGTTTTTTGAGGAAAGGCTGTGGTTTTATTAGGTTTTAGTGGATTGCTGTTGTGGCAGTGAACATAACCATGCCACTTGGAATCTCCTGTGAAACAGCCCAAGTTACTTGTGCACCTTTACAAGGCTATCCAAGGTGGTTTGGACTTGGACGGACCCAAATACTCCGAGGGCTGTTTTGACTCTGGCTGCCTCACCTGCCGGGGCAGATCTGCCTAATGGGGGACCGATGTTATATGCAAATCAAATACTGTGTGTAAAATGAAAAAGAAGGATGATTAGAAGGCTCAACCTAGTCTGTTTTATTTTGATTACTTCTAGAAGTAGTACTTCTACAGTAGTGCCACTAACCAAATCATACTAGGCAGGCCAGCTATATTCTTATTATTATGAGTGAAAGCTCTGTTATGGTTGAAGGGGGTGAACTAATTCTGTGTTGGTTGAAATGAGAATCCACCTAATAGAGCAGGTGCCACTGTCATTTTTGAAAAGCAGGTATCTATTTTTCATGTAAAGGAGCAAAAAGAATGGGACTCTACTTAAACCTGTCATAGTTTTAATTTCAAACTGGACAGAAACACCAATTAATGTAGTGGTTTCACATTTACTAAATTTTGGTCTTGGTACTTACTCTTTCTGTGGGAGAGAGACTAGGAGAAAAACAAAGCAGGCTCAACCTTAAAATGAACAAATAGTTTATTAACATACACTAAAAGAATAGAAAAGAAAAAAAAGTTGAAAAAACCCCCTAAAACAGAATGAAACTTCAAAAAACACTTTTTCCTCCCCTTAAAAACTGTTAACTTTGTTACAAAACAACATAAAGAGACAAAATTTGTAATTTTCAGTCAGTTTCACTATCTGACAATAGTCTCATCAATGCTTTAGGGGAAGAGTCTCTCTTAGAGTCATGGATCCCACTGACAACTTAGAGCAGTTCTCTTGTGGGTTTTAAACTGTCACAAAAACAACTGCCTGGAGAAACCCGCCTTTGTGACCCTCCCAGGAGCAGTTTTCTAAGCTGCTTATGGATCATGGGTCTTAGACTTTTGCATACTGGGGTGTCACTTTTTAAAGATGAACAACTCCAAAGCAAAGGATTCTTCATCTCAAGGTACAGAGACATCTTCTCACTTCTTCACTGGCCCAGGGGGCTTCTCATCTTTATCTCTGTTCAAGCATCTTATAGGGTATTACTTAGTTCATCACAAACACCTTTGCTTAAATCTACACACCAATTAAAACAATCATCTCCCCAAATCCATATCTTTCCCATGATTTAAAGGAATGACCTAAATATAGACTTCATTTCTATGACTCAAGTAAGAATAGAACAACCAGCTCTTCAACCCTCTGTCCCAATAGTCTTTTCACTCTTGCTCTACTGACTTCATGCTGTTGTTCTTTATGTTCACTCTGTCCTTCTTTACTCTCTCAGAGAAGGGCTAAGCTCTGAAAGCTTCATGTTGCTAAGAAAGAGTTAAATCTGCTCGGAGTCTTTATCTTTTTCTCTGTAGCTTGTGGTGTTAGATGTTCAAGGCTGCGCTGGTGAGGGAGGAAGAACTCACAGAAACATCAGAGATTGGAGCACTCAAGCAGTCCAGTATCACAAAAAAAACCAGGCAGGATCATAAATGCCTTCTCAGCCCACCCCTCGGTGTAAATCGGGGTGGCTTTGGCCCAAATAGTGCCCATAGTTTATTAGCACGGCCCAGCAGAGATCTCTCCCTGCTCCAGAGAAGTCTGAAGAAAGTAGCTGTTGCAAAGCAGCAATCTCTCCTTCCCCCCTTCACCCGGGAGCCGATGGAATATTCCAGCTAACTCTCTGATAGGTCTCTGTCTCTTCCGAAGCAATTCCCAGGTCCTGACCTGGAGAATTATTTTACATTTTTCTATAACTAAAAACCCAAACTGTACTAACCCATGACAGCAGGCCACCTATATTCTTTTTATTGTGAGTGAAAGCTCTGTTATGGTTGAAGGGGGTGAACTAATTCTGTGTTGGTTGAAATGAGAATCCACCTAACAGAGCCGGTGCCACTGTCATTTTTGAAAAGCAGATATCTATTTTTCATGTAAAGGAGCAAAAAGAACGGGACTCTACTTAGACCGCTGAGAGTCAATGGGGTTTTGGTATACTATAAAAATACTCTTAATCGAGATTTCTTTCTTTTAAGAGTTTTGGTTTTTTCTTGACAGAAAAAGCTTTATAAGATGATCTAAGTACAACTGCAATTTAAGTTGAACATTCCATTCACTATGTGGAATTTAAAAAAAAACAAAAAACAAACAGGATAAGAAACAGTTAATACCTTTCTCTGCAATAAAAGAAAAGCAAGTAGCAATGTTCTTATTTCTCACTTTGTCAGAGGGTGACGATGGTAGTTGTAGTTGATTCTCTAAGGTTTTGCTGGCTCTGCATGTTTAGAGAGAGTTAGTTGCCTTGCTGATTTCCTGCTGGTTCGTAATGTGTTGAGTCAGATGGCTGAACTAATGTGTGGTACAAAAGGATGGATAACAGTTAGATTAGTATACTAATATATCGCTTTATTTTAACTTATGTTCAAGTCTGAAAAAATACTCAGCTTTAGTAAAAATCAAAATTACCAACAGCCTACTTTTTTTAACCTTGAATTTAGGTCTCAGTCATGTGAGATTTAGTTTGATTGTTGTCTGAAGAACCATGTTTACATAGGTATATTTATCTTTTAGGAGGTTATTGAGGTGTATGTATTTGCAGTGAATTCAAGCACGTTGTGTTTTTTTTCTCTACAGTGATGAAAAATTATCATCTTTTCAAAGCTGACTGGCTATCTTAATCACTTGAATGTGATGCTGAAGTTAACAGTTATAATAGAGGAACTCAGTGACAGTATTTAAATAGTTTTTTTCTGTATGTATTACCGAGCATAAATACAAGCATTTTTAAACTCATTTCAACATCTTGGTTAAAGTATTTAATGACATTACTAAATTTTTTTACTGGTTATATTTCTCATATATAAATTTTTGTCACTGGTTGTGTTTATGTAATAAATTACAGTTTGCAGTAAGGTAAAAACTGTTCCTTTTATTATATGTATTGTTCTTAATAGATTTTTTAATCTTGTTTTGACAACCTTCTTTTAATCAATTCTACTTTTGGTGCAGCTATTGTCACTTTGTTTTAGCTTATACCTTGAAGAGCTTTCCTAGGAGTACCCATTTCATAATTATAGAAAGGCTTTAGTTGGAGGGATCTTAAAGGTCATTAGTTCTGACTTCCCTGCCATTTTTAACCAAATTTCTTAAGTTAAATTTTATGCAAAGAATTCCATGGGAAACCCAACCTAGTGTTGCTGTGTTTCTTGAGCACTCTCATAATTATTATGTTAGTCTCGTGCTGCCTGTCTGTGGTAAACTCGTCATATGTCTTACAAACTTTCATGCTGTTTTTAAAAAATTCTTCAGTGATTTTGAAACATGGAATAGTAATAAAAATGGGATTAATGTGTCTGGATGGAATATTTACTGTAGAACTAAATTTTGGAGTGTTTTCCTGCATGAGTGAATGTTTGGCTATTCTATATCCAACTCAGGAGTTTTCAGGCGTGTTGGATGTGTATAATCTTTTAACACGGGTGGGTAATGCTTAATTTAGGGTTGTAGTTTGGTCAGCTGTCTTGCCAAATTTCTTAAGCTACGGCATTGGTTATGTGTTTGGTTAAGTAGAGATCTTGTTTATGTACTGACTGACTCTGAGAAGTCTTCCAATACTTAAAAGTTAATTTGAAGTTGCATGATGCATCTTCGTAATGTAATTTATATCAGAGCAGTGAAATAGTTAATGTATTTAATGTTGTGGATTGCTAACTTGTCAGCGCTGGTACTTGTCAACCCAAAAGTGGTTACTTTCTTAGTCTTATGAATAAAATGCTGGCAGAGCTAGGTAGGGCAGCATTTACAACAATGCTGTGTGATGGGGAGCAGTGTGTATAAAAGTGGGATTGTGTTACTGTTGTACCTGATTGGCTAAGAAAAAGTAAATTGGGAATGAGAGGCACTAGTCAGTCCTATTCAGATGGATTAGTTCCAGTTGAAGTGATGAAAGCCGTCAGGTCGGCCTCTTCTGAAATTGTACTTCAGAAATACATAGACGAAGACATTTCTTACAAGTACTGTTATAGCTTTGTTTTGACATGCTAACAGCTTAGAATTGGAAATGTTCACTTTATTAACTAAGTCAGTTATCTCTAGATATGCTTGCTTTTTCACAGTTTGGTGTTTCATACAGTATTAGAGAAATTCTCTGTTGATAACCAACAATCAGTTTGTTTTGATGTCAGAGACGCAAAACCTATTGTGCCTAAATACAAGTTCTTATGATTATGAAATGTTTTTATCAGCATCTCAGTAGCAGTATAATTCTTATATGTTCTTCTAATAAAGAATGCATACTTCACAACTAATCAGGTAATAGTGACTAATTTTTTTCTCCCTTTTATCTCATGAACCATGTAGGGTATGGTCCAGATGTCTAGTGGTTTTCAGTGTATTGAGTGATCAGTGCATAAACTGTAGAAGATTCAGTTTTGTGACGTAGAAATGCACACAAAACTGGAAAATGGACAGAAAACAGTCGGATATGATGCACCTTCACTTCCCAACATTTCCTGGAATACTTTAAGTGACCAAATTTTGTGTTTCTTTATATTGCCTTTGTATGTTTAAATGTATGAAATTTACTTTGGCCTTAAAACAATTAGTAGAAGAGAGAGAAGGCACACATAACATGACTGTGTTAGTGAATGGGTAATTATTTTGGGGTGGTCATGCTAGTAAAAAAAAAAAAAAAAAAAATCCCTCACTTCTTTCATACAAAAGACAAAGAGTACATTAACCAGTGGAACACTTTCTTGTAATTGCTGACTGTGGAGGATCTTTGTGGACGGTTCCCAAAGACTGAGAAAATAACTCTGCATGTGCTCGAGGTTGCTGTTTAAATTGATGAGTCTTAAGGTGCACCCTTAAATACAGGAAGGAAAATGGTGCTGCTGTTTAGTTTTTCAAGTGGGGTTTCTTTAGTAGTCTTTACTTTTCAGTTCCAAGAATAAGCAGTGCTAAAGTTTAGGTAACTCAGGTATAATTTTAATGTTACATTAAACTCATTATTTAGAATGGTCTATACCACAGATTTGTTTAAATTAGTTTAGTTTGTTTTAAAAGTTGTAAAATAGTGTCTTGCCCTTTACTTTTATGCCCTTTTTGCACTTATTGGCAGAATAGCGTAATGTGTGCGATTGCAGTGCTGATGTCCAGGTGATTCCGATATTAGGCTGTTCTGTTCTGAAGCGCTCAGTGTACATTTTGACAGAATGTTCTTCTGGTTTTACTGGAGAGCTTCTTATTACATACCTTCATAGCTGTTGAATGTAAATACACTTTATTTCATATGCAGAAGATACCTGTGGAAAGGAGACAGCAGTTGATTCTGGTGTGAAAGGAGCATGGGATTGTGTGTGGGTAGAGAAGGGTCTGTTGCAGACCAGCCAATTTACATTGCTCACAAAGATCAATTTAAAAAATAAAAAAGACAGTAAACTCAGGTAATGTATTTTTTGTCAGAAAATACCTACCTGAGGAACTAAAACCATAGAAGTTCTGTCTGAGCTGATACTGTCAAGCTGATGTTTTTAAAGTGTGCCAAGTATCACCGTTTAAATCTGATAGAATGGGTGGCTCTTTTCTTTAACCCTTCTGGTGAGTAGTAGTTCACACAGAGTACCATTACTGCAGATTCTCTCACGTCTGAGATATTCAAGTTGTTTATAATTACAGTTACCTGACAAACATTTGGTTTATGCTGCTGGTTATGGAAAGAAAAACAAACAAGAGCTTTGAATAGCTCTAGAAGCTTGGTGTATGTTTAGCTGTGCTGCTTATAACTAAGGAAGTACTTGAGGAGCTGGAGCGAGTCCTGAAGGCAGCAGGGCTGGTGAAGGGTCTAGAGCAGAAGTCCTCCAGAGGAGGATCAGCTGAGGGAGGGAGCTGGGGGTATTTAACCTGGAGAAAAGGAGGCTTGGGGAGACCTTGTCACTCTCTACAGCTCCCTGAAAGGAGGGTGCAGCCGGGTGGGACTTGGCCTCTTCTCCCTGGCAACCACAGACAGGAAAAGAGGACATAGTTTATGGAAAGACTGGACTTGGATTTTAATGCTATGCTCTAGTTGATATGTTGATGTGTTTGGTCACAGATTAGACTGGATCTCAGAGAGTTTTTCCAACCTAATTGATTCTATTATTCTGTAAGTATTTAGGGGCTTCTGAAGGGAGCTAGAGTAGATTTTTGAGAAGGTGCATTTTGCCTGATGCAAATATGAGCCACCAAATCTGCTTCAGCAGTCGTGCTGTGCTGACGGACTTTAGTTTTACAGTTTCCTCTGATCTATCAGTTAATTACTCACCTCAAGAAACTTTCCATTTCCAGTGCTGCTCATTTGAGTGTAGATGGATTGTGTATGACAGTTGCTGTATTATGTTAGTTGAATATGCCAAGTAGACTGCTGAAAAGTTCTTTAAAGTATCCTCTTGGGAGCTTATAAACTGATTTTTATGTTAAAGATATTTAGGTTTTTGGAGCATAGTGCCGGGGTATGATGAGACAAATACAAGAACTTCATCTCATTTGTACAGCTTTTGGAGCTTACCAAGAAAATGAGAAGACTGTATTTAATCTTCTTTATATTATATTTTTAAGCAAATGCAGGTTGCCACTGGCAGCTGTACTGCAGGATTGATGGACTTTTTCAGACCTGCTCTGGCCTTTCTAACATACCATGATGTTAAATAACATAAATGCAAGTTTTAGTAAGTGGAAACAAATGCATGACTGTTTTAAATTCACAAGTTTATTATGTCCAAGTTCAGTGTCATGCTTTAGACCAAAATTGCTGATATATGAAAACCTGTCAGAGGTAGACTGTTTTATTTGCTTCACTTGGTCCTCAGTCTTTCTTAATTCTGTGCTGGTTTCTGAAGGACAAGATGCTATGAATCTTGTTTGCATGATGCTCTGGCATTTCACTGCTTTAACAATCAGGGGTGGGGAGTGTAAATGCTTACTAACATTTTAGATTGGGTACTGATGATGCATGCGGCGTACAAGTCCATGTGACACAATATTAAAAATTACTTGGTTTTTTGCTAGCATTGCTATTTCTGCTGCATCAGCAGTAGTAGCAAACAGCACTGGTGCTAACAGTGAAGACTGTTAAAATTGTGATGAATAAAACCAGCTATTTCTTTGCCAAGTAAGCATACTAAAGCTGCTAGATTAGAAAACACATGAGTTGCAATGTTCCACCAATAATAAAGTACTTTAAAGCTTTTTGTTGACATTTATACAAAGAGAACAGATGAGCATGCTCTATTTGTTTTTGAAGTCAGTTTGATACAAACCTTACAACTGCTCGCAAGAGGAATTCTGCAGGCTCTTCTTGCAAAAAGAAATGACTGAATTTTGACACCAAGAGTACTGACAAATTGCTGGAAGTGCTGCCCACTTATCATTAGACTGGCAGTTTAATCATCGAAAGTGTACTGCTAGATTGGGCTCCCAGGAGCAAAAGAGAAGAACCTATAGTTTTTCCAAAGCATTAAAAGATGAACTGAAATTTGAAATGCAAACACTTTTTTTATGTTACTCCTGAATGACTTGTGTGCCATATTCTGGGTGGTGTCTAACGTACTTTTTCATTTTTTCTGAGAGTAAGCGTGTTTTGATCTAGTGCATTAGTAGTGTGATGTCACTTTGGTTTTTCTTTTAATTTCTTTTACAATAAAAGTTTCATTTAAATTTGTTACATGCTGTGTCAGCAAGATTCTTCTTGTGCAGGGGATGAACTCAGCACGCTACACGTGCTGTAGTTTGAGTACATGCTCTGTGTTAGTCTTCAGAACACTTTCAAGAGAGATTATGATTCACTTGTCTTCAGAGATTTTAAGAAAGTGTAGAATATAAGTTTCCTACTTTTTCTGCTTTTTCATCTCCATTATTAGCTATGTTTCTCATATGTTTTGCAATATTTTTAGATGCTGTTTGACACACTATAAAACTAACCGGTTTCTAGTTGCAGTTGTCTAATTAATGGGTAATGCTTTAATGGAACACTGAATTGGTTGCCTGTCTGCGTAAATCATGGATCCATATTGAGTGGATTTGAATCCTATGAAGTGGTGATTTTGTCTGTTAAATTCGTGTCTGTAACCTCTGTCTTCTAATTTAGGGTAACTCTAAAATGCCTAAAGTGATGATCTAGCAGCAGTTGTCTACAATAAAAACACTTTGTAAAAATATTAACTTGTTGCATTAAAACAAATTACACTTCATAGTAGTAAAGAATGAGGAGGTACTTCAGTTAGTCCCTCACTTGCCCCCTCAGTGCAGTGCATGCTAATCACATGCATTTGAGTGGAGTCGCTAAAGTGGTCTCTGATGGAGAGTTATTAGAATTTTTCACTTTCTGCAAAAAGCTATTGTGGAAGTACTGCAAGCGATATTTGTGCTTCAGTTTAGTGTCACAGTATGTAAGAAAAAAAAAAATATAATAAGTATTTTTGCCTGTCAAAATACATTAAATTAGACTGCATGTAAAGAATTTGGTGTCTTTGATCTGAGAAGGTAGAAAACTGAAACTGATGTTCTACGCATCAATAAGATCCAATTACCATGTTGATTTTTAGCTATATGACCATAAGTGTTTTTCTTACTATAACTCTTAAACTTTTAACTTTGAACATTTGCTCCTAACTTTATTATCTTTTCATATGGAAACTAGCTTGTGCTTGAGAATCTTTGAAAGCCTAGTGCTTCATTTGGTTAAGGAAGCATCCCTGCTGGTGTTAGAGGATGATTAGTGTTTTGATTAATTCTATACCTCTTGCTGATTTTAACTATTGGATTGTTCCACTCCCACTTGCTGTGGATTGTCAAAACAATGAATGATCGTTATGGTGCTCTTGTGTTAGTTTCAAAAATGAAATTCTGTATACATTGATGACTTAACATGGTCTTAGGAAAGGAGCAAGCTGAAAGTGGCATCAGTTTAACTCTGTTTAAACAGATGTAGCTAAACAGGAATATCAGATTTCTTTCAGTTCTTCAAATTCTCAGTGAGGAATGCATCAATTTAAAAACAATAAGTCTGTTACTCTTCCAAAAGATAAAGTTTATAATTTAGAAGAAGCTTTTGTGGTGAGAAATGGTAAAGCTGTGGCCACTGGTGATGAAAGTGGTTTGTGGAGTGGTGGGACAGGAAGGATTTGAATCTTTTCAGTGATTTCCTACTTTGAATATTCTTGCAGAATGGTTTATGTAAACCCATTTTACGTTGCAACCCAGCAATCTTAAACACATGTCCAGAGTCTTACTTCCTCTGAAGGAATAATTGACAGCAACTGAAAAAGAGTAACTTCTTGATGGTGTTTAATGTGATGACAAACACTCACATGAACACTGTTCCTTGTGCCTTCAAGGGAGAAGAATACTTTAATGAAGAAATCAAAACAGTGCATGTCTGTAGACAGATATAAGCAGTATAAATAGTATATCCTGCTTCAAAACGTATCTTAGGTATTAGAGAGATTGAAAAATAATGCTCTGTAGGTAAAGGAAACAAAAGATTAAGTCGCTTGTATCGTCTCAGGGACAGAGGAAGAAAAATGTTCTGTGGACCAGAATGCATGTCATTGCTACCATGGCTAACTAGGTCATGCCACATTAAGGTGGAACAAGATGAAGTTATTGAAACCAGTTTGTCTTTTCTTTTAAATTTATTTCTCCACTACCCTGCTGTGAGCAAGACAAATTTGTCATTTGCTGCTAAACTTACTACTTCGAATGTATAGACCATGGTATTGTTAAAGGTGAATATTACAGTTTTGAAATCCTTTGAGTTTCTGTTTTTACCTGTAGTAGAGATGGGAACTTTCCAAAGTATATCCTTTCAGAAACCTATTAAAACATTGGCAGAACTCACAGGTTTTGGAGATATAGGGAAGCTGCTGTATACCTTTTTTTTTTTTTTTTTTTTTCAGTCATATCTACTATTATAATTAAGTATCTCTCCTTACTAACACTCCTTTAAATCCCTAGAGTATTACACAACGCAATTACCACTGCAGCGTTAGGGTAGCGGTAAAGTACCTAGAATTGTACTTAGATGTTCACTTTGAAAGTAAAGCTTTCTTTATTTTTGAATCTGTTGGCTTTCTGTGAGAAGAATCTGTAAAGAACTGTAAATGTGAAGGGGCTAAAGCTTTACAAATGAACTTGAAAAGTGTGATTTCATGAGAGACATACCAAAGAAGCTTTTGGGCAAGGGAAGACCTGCTTGATAGTGTGTAAGAAATGTGAAATAAATCTAAATAAGACTGTTTACTTGACTTCCTTTTTTTTTTTTTTTTTAAGATATGTGAATTCAATGCTAAAAATAAAAAGGTGTGCTTGAAGGATTTGGCCTTCCTACCTGAGGAGCGTTGCTCCTCAGATTTTTAGGTATTTTAATGTATTTCATAACAGAATAAAAAGGTAGTTGGTAGAGCTTGAGAGAGCAGTGCTTTTGTCTCCTCTAACATGCTGCTGGTGATGCTTTCTGAAACCTTAATAACTCATGGTAAACTTCAGGGAGGTGCTGAAAATCCAGTACCACATAATTCTGTCAATACACATAACTGCCTAAAGCAAGTGGCAAAGTTGCAAGATATTCAAGAGTCTAGAATCTTGAATTGGGTGTAATGGGGACCATAAAGGGAAAGGTTGTGTCATCAAAATTCAATACTTTGTATAGAGTCTTGTTTAAGCACCAGGGGTGTGATTAAACAAGAGGCAGGTATGTGAGAAAACTGGTGTTAGTCATTTAAAAAAAAAAAGTAATCTTGCAGATGTGTAGAAGGATTGTCAGCAGAATCTGGAAATCCCAGGAGGCATATCGAGCAGATAACTTCATCAGTTGTGCATTTGAGAGAATGCTTGTGGTCGGCTGCACTTACACCTTAGGAAGGAAGGTAGGTTGTACTCCATCTATAGTTAGGAGTGAGAGACAGTGGGTGAACTAGAGATCTGAGCTAATTATTTTATCATTTAAGCAGCAGTCCCTCAGTTCTGTCAAATTAAGGAAAAGTGGAAAGTTGTGCAGAAGCGGAGTTTGGGGACTGGATCAGTGGTTAAAGAAAGTTGGGAATACGTGCCTCTTATTTCATCTGTTGCTTCTGAGTGATTTTTCTGAGGTCCTGGAGAAAGTATCTAAGACAAGAGAGAAGGTAAAATGCCAAGAAGCAGAAGAAATTGTAGCACTTGAGAAGCAAGTGATACTGCTGACTGCTGTAGCTGACTGTCCCTTTACTGATGTTTGTTACCATTACTGCTGGCTTGAATGTAAGAGAGAGAAAATACAAACTTACACATGCAAAGAAAACTAAAGTTCAGGTGTCTGGTGCTGTAGTGGAGTTTTCTACTCCGCTGAGTTGGTGGAGGTCTTTCTCCATTCTCTATATAAAGTTTGAGGGGTGATAGGTTGTTCAGATTTCACACAAGGTGAAATTGAGGGGTAGTCCTCAAGGCAGCTCTCATACTATCTTTGTGGGTTCTGAATGTTTGGCTTTCAAGTGTCATGAACGTGGCATAGGATTGTTTGCAAAGGAAAGATTAAAATAAATGTTCGTTTTCTCCTGTGTAGACTATGATATTCAATGTTAGTAATTATATTCTGCATGAAAGATACATTTTAAAAAGAAAATTTTGGTGCAGCTACTCAGTAGCTGCTAACTATAAATAAAAATGACCATGTTGCTACTTACGTGTCAGTATTTCTGCAGACTGCCTAGCTTGTTTCAGTGCAGTGTAAATTAATGGAAAATCTGAAGAGAATGAAAAGGGAACAAAGTGTGCCAAAAGATAGCAGTATTTGTTCAGAGATGTGCTGAAGAATGTCTTTATATGCTGAAGGCAGTATAAACACTGCTGGTGGTTCTGAGGAATTTGTGCTCCTTGCCAGAGTTGTCTATGTAGGAGACGAGGATTTTTCTCCTTCAACTATGATTATATGGTGACAAAATTTGTGTTCCCCATTGTAAACAGGTGTTAACTACCAAATTATGATACAGTACACATGACTGTGTCAGTTTCCAGCAGAGAAACAACTTTTTCTTGACTATGCATTTCAAAGATGTCTCCTTTCTGCTGCTCTCTCCCACCCCACAGCTCTTCAGGTGGTGAAATCTCAGCTATTAATCATTTGCCAGAGAAGAAACTGATTATGAAACAGAGGTTATATTCATGTCTTGTCTGCTGCTAGAGTTTCAAGTGACTTCTTTGTGTGGCTTCCTGTATTTAGATGAAAACACAAGATTACTGTTTGCAGTGTCATGTTTAATTCTGAAGGTTTTGAACTAAGTAAAAGACTGGGATTACTGATACCTGGCTTTGTTTACAGCCCATGCTATTGTAAGTCTTAATGCTTTGGGAATAATCGTGCTGAAATGTTAGCTTTTGGTTTGAGACTTGGTTAATACATTTATTTTAAGTAATTATTCAGTGATACTGCAATAAACTCACTGAGAACATTTTTACACTGTTTGGGACTCGATGAGTTACGAAATACAGAATTTCTGATTCCTTTAGCAGCAATTTAAATGCCATGTTTAACAGATTTAGAAGTAAAATGTAACTTCTTGTTAAATGTGGTTTTTTGGTTAAACAAAAGAAAGCTTTGTGTTAATTCTCAGACTATTACTGTTTAGTGATGCTAATGTAGATTTGAATCAAACTACCCATTTTTAACTTCCTTCTTTAAACTACTAAACTACATCTTCCGAGTAAATACTGCAAGGTGTAACAGGTGCAAATGGTAGAAACACTGCTTAGAAGTTCACCCTTGACATTCCCTGCTGCTGTTGAGGGGTTTTTCATTACTTTGAAATGAAATAGAAGCTTCTGAGTGCACAGAGAACTTGCCCAGCTCTCTGATACCACACTTGACTTTGGTTTTCTTGTTATCTCTTTGGGGGTAGTCAGTAGAACAATATCTACCAGTGTGTTGTCATAGAATGTGTTCATGAACTGCACCATTAAGTTGTCCTATTTCCCACTGCTGAAAGAACTTCCATTTAATTTCCAAGTGCTGTAGTTAATCCCATAACTAGCAAAAGTATTGTATAGATGAATTTTGTTATTTTTATGTTAGGTACAGATTCCTAATTTTTTTTCCTTTTTTTTTTTTTTTTTTCTTTTTTTTTGCTTTTTAGCTGCTTTTACTATCAAGAGAAACCTAAAGGAACTGTTTTTATACACCTTTTAAATTATGTGAGCAATCTTGTGAGTGTTCTGAGGAGATGTACATAATTTTTATTTCAATAGCTGAATTCCATAAACAGGATGAATAGGCAGCAAATTTAGAGACATGAAAGACATTTAAGGATGGGTGCTGCAGTTTAAAAAAAACCCCAAAGCAGCCAAAACCAGTTGAAAACCCCCAAACAAAACAGAAGGAAACAAACCAAAACCAGAGCAGATTTTTCACCTACTGATGTTCATGGGAAGAGGAAGCAAATGACATTAAGATTTGGGAAATAATAGAATGAGAAGATTGTCGTGTTAGATTATAATCTGTTACTGTATTTAATGCCTAATATACGTTTTTCCCCCCACAGAAATTAGCAGAGTACGGAAAGACATGTATAACGACACATTAAATGGTAGTACGGAGAAGAGAAGTGCAGAATTACCAGATGCTGTGGGACCTATTGTACAGTTACAAGAGAAACTATATGTGCCTGTAAAAGAATATCCAGATGTAAGTATATCTTTTTAGTCCCTAAATTATTTTTTGATCCTTGTGGTCGTCTTTAAGTGTAAATTCCATGTGATGCTACCCTTGGATCAGGCTGAGTTGCTTTGGATACTAGGGAATCAGTGTATGTTCCACTTTGCTTGGTTTGCAGTGAGTGTGAGTGGAAGAAGTTTGTGTCCAGTATCAAACTACCATGGATTGCTAAACCATAGATGTAAGATCCTAATGATCTTACATCTGTCCTAATGATCTGTCCTGAGACACTTGTGAAGTGAATTTTAGGAGGAAAATAGAGATGGTGTTTTTTCCTCTTGGTGTGTCTCTAGAAGTCAGCTTACAGCATGCTTAGGAGCCCTTTAGAGACATTTTGGAGACTGTACTTAGTCTCAATTACTGTTTGTCCCATACCTGTGTAACCAGTTCTGTTGCTTATAGAAGTGTCTTTATCTCAGGGTTGGTTGTCCTGTCCTCTCCCCTTTACCCACCCAGCTTAAGCAAAACTTTTTGCTTGTCTGTCAATATTGTGGTCTCCATGGAGTGTTCAGTTCCATTGTACACTTACCTTCTGAGGGAGAATGATTTAACTAGAACTGTTTTGAATTCATCTGGTCTGAAATGTTTGTAAAAACTTCTTGGGAAAAACAGTCCTTTCAAAATCTACCCCAACTGCTCCAACCATTTTCATTGATCAGCGACAAAATAAGAAACTGTGTTATTCTTCCCTAATAGAATTTACAGAATAGGTTCTGTTACAGTAGAGGAGTGCAGGGTTCAAATAAAGTATTTTCACATTAAAGTGATATATGGTGGAAGAAAATACAAGAAAAATGGAATAGACTTGTGTATTTTGGTGGCTTTTCTTTGTATGCTTAATTAGATTAAGCTCTCCAAATGGAGTTTTATTATTTCAATGCTTAAAACATACAGGCCTCTAAATAAACTTCACCATGCCATGCTGCTTTAAGAACATTTAGTGCAAGTTGTTTTTCAGAACAGAATACTTAGACGAATATCTTTTCTCCCTTTTCAAATTTTCACGTAGTTGTTTTGCTTTGGGGTTAAAATACCTGTACTGGGAAAAGCGTTCAAGGAATTTGCACTGGCGCTAAGGACGTCTGTTTCCCCTTGTATTGCGTTTTTCTTCCAAATTAAGCATATGTGTGTCTGTATACATATGTGTACATGTATACACGTCCCCCCACCAAAAACAGTAATACTTTTGATACTCCTCAGAATTAGAGATTTTTCAGAGGAATAGTCCTATCCAGGTGTGCCACAAAGCTGTGTAAGTAGTTCTGGACTTAATACCTCCATATATGTTAGAATTATATTGCTTAGTGGCTTTTTAAAATGTTTCTTAGTTACTGAAATCTTGGTTTCCTAACTTGACAATGTCTTCTTTGTGAAGAGTTGCCGTAGTTATTTGTTGTAGTTTTTATAGAACTTGATGCCTGCTGTATGAGGACTATGGGTAAGGAAAAAGGTGTTAGATTTCCCTTAACTCTTTAACTGCTGTTCTAGAAATCAGGGGTTTAGTAGCTTAGCTCTTCATTGGCAGTTAATTATCAAATACAACATAAATAAGCAGGAAAGAGTTTGTCTCCTGTTCCTGACAAAGTAATGATTTCACTAGCTACTGCTAGCTATTTGCTTGCCTTGAAATGGTCACTAATTTATTTTAATAAACTCTTAGGCGTTCAGAAGTTGGAGAAGCTTGTGATTTGTATACATGTGACCCGGAATAAGAAGGTTGTTGGTTCTTGTGAGATGTTGTGAAGTGTGCGCTGGAAAATGTGAAGCTTCTGCCGCTGTGGTGGAACCTGGCAGCACAAACTCCACTCGGGAGCCGAGCCTGGTGTTCTCTGTGTGCTGCTGTATTTGTTCATTGCTACTTGGAACGGGGTCTGCACGGCCTCAAATACTGGTTTATCGACTAGAATATACCACTACAAAAAAATAAAAAGCTGTAATTTGGCATGTAGGCCATTTGTAGAATCTCTCTGCAAGTTAGAAATTAAGTAACCTGCTTTGAATTCAGGCTAGCACAGCATTCAGAAGGTCTAAAATACAGTGATTCCAACTTGTTTAAAAAAAGTGTAAAAATCACTTTTAATTATTAATTTCACCAGAAAAGGTGAAATTTGTGTGTGGAGAAATAGAAATTGTTACCTGTGAGAATTTTCACAATGGTATGTAAAACTTCTTACTCCTGTTCAGCAATTACTTTAATTGTTGCCAGATATAGGAAAGACATGTTGTATAGGCTATGAGAATAAATTTCTCAGAAAAATCTAGTTGAATCTTTCTATTGCTACAATTTGCTTCCAAATGACAATCTTCTATACATTTACAAAGATATCAAATTGGATAAACCTGAAATTGCTTAGAGAAGAGTGACTAGAAACTGGTTTTCTGATGTGTATTTAATAATATTTTTTAGTAACAGAAATTTAAAAAAAAAATCAGCAAAATGTTAGGATGGTCTAATAAACTTTTGTTATAGTAAATATTTTTGATTTAGAATTTTGAGCATATTGGTTAGTTGACTGTAGTGAATACTGGATATAGTACTATAGTGCCATTTTGGGCACAGAATTCTCAGTTACTTGTGAGGCATAAAAACAATGATCTACCATAAGTTTAAACAAACACGCTTTATATAAAGTGTATATACATACACAAAAGATGAAACAGTAAATTTTCATAGCCTGCATCGCTTTGATATTACTGTTTTACTACCCTTTGGTTATCCACACAAAGTAAAGAATATATAAAATTAAACTTGGAAGCTAAAATAAATACATAAAATCCCGTGAAGGCTCCTAATTATTTTTTTATATTAGTGCATAGAGAGTATTTTTAATCTTATATCTGTTTGAAGGCCATAGTTGATGGAAGGTTCAGCTTGCCGAAAAGTTGATTGAAACAGCCTGGAGTTTTTAAATGCTGACTGTGCAGAGTCTGAATTTCTACTTCTCTACTAGTAAGTGGAAGATATGCAAAAATCTTGCTAGGGAAGAATTATTTTTCTTTAGTGTATTGTATGAATAAGAAGAGTTTTTCCATTATGTAGTCACAGTCTGATAAATTGTGTAACTGTTGGGATGGTCTCCTTTGTGGCACATTTTTTTCCATAGGAAGTTACTGTTATGCAATTGGGTCTATTTGTATTGTTTTCTTCTAGCACTCTTGAAAGGTGTTAATCTTTATAGAAATTTTGGTATTGAAAATTAGATTTGAGATACTTAGCTTTTCTGAACCAGGTATATATGCTCCTGAAACTTGAGAGAGAGCTTGTGCAGAGGGCACCCAAGAAATGACATTCCATTAACTGTCCATGTTTTGCCATTAAGCTAAAAGTGAGTTCTCTACAGTGTTCATGTTTGTACTCTCATATAAGACTTCTGTGTTACAGACTGTGTTACAGTTTGAATGCATTTCCAATTCATGGAGAAATAACTTCTATCAGAATCTTAAAATGTAAAAAGAAAATATGTCAGAAAAATTGTTGAGCTCTTAAGAAGCAGAAGAATGGAGGATAAGCTATTGTTTGTGGGTGAATAGTTAATAGTCTTTTAGCATTTCTTATGCTTCAGATAAATGATTAATTTTCTCGAATTTCCCTAAAGACCTGAGACTAAACTTTCTGCCTGATATCAATTTAAACAGTTTTTGGAATTAGTACCTACAAATGTTGAACTGAATAAATGTTTTTTCTATTATAATCATGGCTTTATTATTAATAAGTACCCTGTTATCTCTGATTAATGTGAAATTCTCTGTTGGAACTCTTCTGTGCCTCCTCAGTAAAAATGTAAGAACTCAGTAATTATCGCATCTAAAGTAGCTTGCCCTTTGAGTATACTGAAGCTCAGAGGCCAGCAGTGATAAACAGCTTGTGCGTACTTTCTGACCATTTTAGTTAAAACTGTTTAATTAGTACAACACAACAATGAACACGGGGACTTGTTTTACTATGGGGAACTTACTGACAAAGTGTTTAAATCCTTTTTCAATTTGTAATATCAGAGTTTAATAGCATCCCTAATATGGATTAGGAAAATGATAACATCTTTATTTATTTATTGTTCTGATTCTTTTGCTTAAGCTTTTCATTCTCTAGTGGTAAACAGGGAGGGAGGCTAAAAGACTTGGCCTTGTTTACCCTTGCAATTTGAAGGAAAGAGAGAATATAACTGGTCTCTGTACATAAACTTGGGATACAGAATAATGGCAGGGCTGAAGGAAGATTTGGAAAATGGTCAGCTACTGATGAAACTAGAAATGTACATGAAATAATGAAAGTAGTTTGATTACTAATTTTCAGTCCTAGTAGGGTCATTGGAAAAACATTCTAATAGAAGTAATGGGAACAAAAAAATTACTTTGATTTAGAACTTTATATATTTATGAGAAGCTTTATGTGCTCTGGTTGCACATGGTAAGGGAATGGATTGAGAAAGGGCCCCTTTGTTTAGGTGCTGTTAAAATGGAGATATGCCTTAATATCTGTATGAAGTGGTTTTTTTACCCTTTCTATATAATGTTTTATTACATACCCTTCCATTACTGACCATCTGAATCACCTTTTGACAGTGTTTTTTTATTTTTTGAACCATGATAAACACTCTGGTCTGGGGGATTTGAGGTTTGGGTTTTTTGGGGTGGGTTTTTTGATTTTGGGATTTTTTTGGTGCAGGATGACAGATGTCATAATTTTATTCATAAATAAGCTGGTCACATCTCAAGAGCATGCTTGTACTTGGAGGCAAAAGAATGGAAGATAGTCTAGAATACATTAGAATTAAAAATCCTGTCCTTTAGTCCCTTACAGTATTCTTGCAGACTGAGCATCAGCTCAGCAGTACCAATTAACTTGGTCCATATCTGCATTATTTTTCCCTCTTAAACTCTTCAAGAATTTAGTGCAATTAAGTTAGGCAATTGCCTTGTCATTTATCTGTTAATGTTGCTCTTCCCATTTTATTCTTACTAATTTTGCAGGTTCTGTGGTCTTTCTGTGTGTGTGAATAAAAAGAAAAGGAAGTTAGGGTGGAAGTAAGACAAGTAAAGTAAGAGCTTAGTAAGTAGCATTTGCCTTGGCAATGTTGCTCTTAATATTTTTCAAAGTAAATTTGGAAATGTGGGAGGAGAAATGAGTTGTATCTGGTACTGCTAGGAAAGTTGAACATATTTGTCAGGACACGGTGTTTTTATGTTGATGTTTGTCTTAGTAATTTCTTCAAATTAGCATCATAATGGTAAATTCCTAATTTTGTATGCATGCTGATATACGTGACATGTCCAGCATGTATATGACACTCCCTGCAGCAAGCAGTGGAATTGTTTTCTTTTTTAATTAGTGTACAGGTCCAACTTGTAAGGGTGGGAATCCCCTAATTCGATATTACCAGCCAGTGCTAGACATTTGGGTGTCTCTCTTCACCATGGACAAAGAGGGCTGTGTGTACATGGGGAAGACAAGGGCTAAAGGGAAATGGTAGTCTAGAAAATTAGTCTAAGTAGGCTTTCAGTGGGCAATCTGTTTGATCAGAGGTGTCTTCTTAATGCACTCTTCCATTTTGAATTCCACACTTTATGTGCATATGTTTCTTTCTTTCATGGATTACAGAAATATCTGGGTGCATGTTTTCAGTTGATTACGTACTACAGCTCTCTGGTGTCAGCTTGTGCTTGCTTTTGCTGAACTGTTTTTCCTCAGAACTTTTACTTTGTGTAGTAGCTCTTGCAAGACTTCAGTCTAGGTGAGCTGGGTGCAAGTACAAGTAATGAAAGGTCAGCTGTGAGGCAGATATTTGTGACATACTGATTTTGTTTTACATTGGGTTTTTTCAGTCTATTCTTTGAAGTGTTTATTGTAGGAAAGAGGGGTTTTATAAAGAGACTAGGAAGTGCTTCAGCATGATATTTTTACTTGCTATTTTGAGGTCAGGTACACTTGGACACACCTGCTGAACTTGCTGGTAGTTTTTTGTGAATTAATGTGCTATGGACTTTTAATTAAGATTGGGGATTGCAGTAAACATGGAAATACATTAAGTGCTGAAACAATACTTAACAGAGTAAGTTAGAGCTTGTGTTTAAAATAGGAGAATTTACAAATTACTGTTTAGAATGCTTTGTAGTTGTACTTTGTTACTCAAAGTAAGGAACAGATCTTCCTTCTGCTTTAGAGTGTGGAAACAGACTCCTGAAGAATGTGGGATTTGAGAAGCATGGTGTTTTAAGGAAGGAGGAAATACAGAGAGAAAAACCTTTTATTGAGGATTATGGTTTTTTCCCTTGTGATTAGTTTACAAAAGGAGAACAACAGCGCTAAGCTGTAGTACTTTCCCCAGAAACTTAACCAGGCATTTATAATACCATGCTGTCTTCACCCCCTCCCCTGGCAGTGGTCAGTCAGCTTTTGACACATACATTAGATATTTCTTCCTTTTTAGCAGCTCTGTAGTTTAGGTGTTACTGCTTTATGGTCGGATTTTTATGGAGTTGCCCTTGCAAAAGTAATTCGATGCTTTCTAGTCAGAGGACAGCAGGAGTTTGGTAACTTCATATGGGTAGGTCAGTGAAATGCAAATCTTAGCTAATTGTGTTTGCTCTGTGCTTTGCTGGCATAAGATGGCACCAAGAACCATCTAGAATTGCTGTTTAATGTAGTTTCGAGTTCCAGTCAGAATACCAGCTTTTCTTTGTATCTCAGCTAAGTCATATGCTTAGGTAAAAATCAATTTGCATGCCCTCAGTGGTAAAAGGTCTATTGTTTGTTGCTGGAGTAAGTCTGCCCACAAACCGTGGAGGTGCATATTAATTAAAAGAAGAAGGAAAGAGAATGTTGCCTTTTGAACAGCATGGTTGTTTTTTTAAAGAGGTGTGCTGTTTTGAGATTATGCTATTTCTGAAGCTACTAATACATTTAAAAGTGTGTATCATTTGTCAAGGGAAAGTTTTCAGTCTAAGGCTGCATCTGTAGCATTCATTTCGGATCTGATTGTGTTCCATATTTCAAAAGAACAGTTGTTTTGTTCCTGATGTCTCATTGATGTTGGTCACTTGGTTGTCTTATATATGAGTCTTCTTGAGAGGAGGACTGTACACAAATCCAGCTTCAGAAATAAACTTTCCCTTTAGGTATTTCCTTCCTTTTTTCAGGTTTTGTTTCATTGCTTGATAACTGCTGTTTACTTACCTTGGTCTGGAATGTTGGATTTAAAATAAAACACAAATGCTATGTCAATAGGTATCTCTGCATAGGAGATTCTGGGTTTCTGTAGGTAATAGCTATTCATTAATTGTAGTATGGATCTACTCAATTTATGAAATTAGTCTTTATTTTTTAATGCTAGTAAGAACACTAGTTGGAGACTGTTTAGTTTCAGTCACTTTGGCATAATATTAATTCACAGTTCCAAGCTTTTATATGTTTCTTTTCTCTTTAAGAGCAGTGTATAGATAGTACTGAATTCTGTGAAGGCTCTGATTCCCTTTGAAATTTCCTGCACTGCTCTAAGTGAATTCCAAGTGAAACTAAGTGAATTCTTTTTCTTTCCAATATACTCGGTACTTCAAGAAAAATAATTCTGCTTGATGAACAGCCAGTTACTTTTTACACCTTATTTGCACTCAGTTGTCTCTTATTATATGGTATAGCACTTCCTCTCTTCAGGAAAGCTCATGCACCTGTCCTAATTGTGTACATTCATCCACCCAACACTTCAGTTCCTGAGGTTGATTAATGCTTTTTCATAAGGTTTGTCTCTTTAGAGTACTGATGTAAACCTGATCAATATCCCCCAGATGTGTGGTTTATAAACACTCAGAACTGACCCAAATATTCGAGTTTGTTCTAGTTGCAAACATTGTCATCTGTGGTGTCAGAGGACGCAGAGCTCTGCCCTGCGGACACTGATACAAAGACAGCTTGTTTTGAGAAGATTATCAATTAAATTATAATTTAAAGCTGTCTTAAATATACAGCAGTTTAGCAGAATATTTTTTCCCTGGAAAGTACAGGTTGTCTTAAAGTGTGAATGGTGCAGTAAATAGGTATCTCTGTATTGCTGTTCCATCTGGAAATGACCTGTTGTTATATTGCTAATGTATTTAAGTACTGACGATAATTAATATATTATTCAAATCAACATCTTAATGTCTGGGTCATAATATTTAACCTAATTGCTCGAATTTTATAACTTGATTTTACTTGACAATTTGATCACCATTTTTTAAAAAACGAATGTCACTTGCATTAAAAGTAAAGCAAAGTTGATGTCATTTAATGCAAATACTCAAATAGTGCATCTTGGGCTTCAGTCTCCTTTGATTTTTTCAAATTATTCTAGCCACAATAATATTTTGCATATCGTTTTTTTCTTCCACAAGTGCAAATGTTGCCCTTAAGGCTGGAAAAATTGTAAACAATGACAATTTGAGTCTTTGCGAAGGGCTTCACTTTTTTTTGTGTGAGTCAGCTGATGGGCAAGCTAAAACAAGAGAGAGAGGTACTACAGACAGGTAGTGACATGTAAACCTGAAGTATATCTCAAAGCTTCGACAGACCTCTTTCTTCTGCTGTTTCTCCTGTGATAAATAGGAGGTATCTTCTGTTGCAGTGTCTGCAGTGATGTTGGTCATCACAGAACTTTTAAGAAGTGGTAGTACCCATCTCCTTACTTCAAAATCCCAGAGTAAAAGGCAAAAGTTAGTTAGAAATGACACCTGAATTTAGCAATTGTTGATTAACTTCTCTTTCAGTAGTGCTGTAGTTTTAGATATTTAGGATAATCGATTCAATATGATTTGATATCCAAAGGTGCTACTGTTACTGTATTCCTGGACTGGAATACTGCTGCTCTTAGTGCTTGATGCTGGCTGAAGCACATAACTCTGTAGTGCTCATGTTGTCGGGTTTACACCCTAAATGCTCCCAACTAGGTGGGCTTTTTAAGGTGCTTCAGGTGATTTCCAGTTTTCACTCATTTGTCTTTTTCTGTATTGCCTTCTTAGAGTTAGAAGGTAGGCTTAAGGTTTGCTAAGAGGTTTTAGCAGAAGTAAGTAATTTAGAGCAAACAAGACAGATTAGACCTTAAAACACCAAAGGAAATTTTGAGGGCTGTACTTTGAGGTGTCTTCTGTGTTTCTGACCTGTTCTGCCGATTTAGGTTTGAATTTGCAGTTTACTGATTATGGCAGCTGTAAATATATTGAGAAGACTTTTTGTAACAATGTTTCCAGAAAGGGAATGGAATTATTAATTCAATTTTTCTCTTCAAATTGGTCAACACTGATAAATCTATTATTTCTTTTTTTTTAGAAGAAATACTTGTAAAACAGCAAATAGGCATTGAGAGTTTCTGATCTTACTTTCTTTTACACTTGATTGAAGAATATCACTTAAAGTCTGTAGTAGAATGAGAAATGCTACCAGTTAAATAATCGCACTTGACTTTGTTCTAAATTTTGGAAGGGGGATTGCTTTTGTTTGATGGAGCAGTTTAAAATTACTTTTTCTGATGTGTTTCAGTATTTTCATGGCATGAAATTCTAGACCTATTTTGGTAAATAGACCCCTAATGAAGATGAAGTAGTATAAACTATGTACAAAGCTATGACTAAGCATGATGCATATTTAGAATGTGAGGTTTTGTAGTTCTGCGTGTGAAAAACTGGAAGTATTTTCAATATATTTAAGGATAGGAATAGGTACTTCAGAATTTGATTTGTCTTTAGTGAGGTAAGAATTCTGATTCACCTTTCCCTATGAATTCATAAAATTGTTTGTTGCACTATAGAGTTCCTAGTATATGAATGAGATTGCAGTTGTGTTACCAATTCTCAAATGTGTGTAAAAGTTAAAGGAGGAAAGCAAAAATTATCTAATATTGGTTCTGATTATAAATTACAATTTAGTCAGCTAAATATAGCAATTAAAATCAGCCACATGAATGAAAAGCATGTTTATGTTTAGGAATGTTAAACACCTTACTTTCTCACTCACTTCAGAAGCTTGATAAAATGCATTTTTTCCCAAAATACCGTGCTTGAATATGGAAACTTTTCATCACAGCTCTAATTGGTAAAGGCTATCTTTATCCACTAAACAATGCTACGCATCTTTATCATAGGGTTTAGTTGCTTGGTGAGATGCTTTACTTTATTTTTAACTTTGCTTATGAAAGAGTGCTATTATGGAGGAGAAAATAGTAATTGCTATTTATATAGTAGTGTGTTGAGGTCTTCTGATTTGGAAGTGTGCAATTTCTGTGTTTCCTCCCTTCGCGTCTTTCAAGGTGGCAAATAAGTATATTTTTGCAACTTAGAATTATAAAAGACCGAATAATTCAGCTTAAAATCTGTTGCTTTAAAGGAATGAAGGACTTTGTCTAAAGTTTCGGTAACTAATAAAATAAAAGTGGTTCCTGAGCACTTCTTCTTTGCATAAACTTGAATATAACCTCAAGGCCTGTTTCTGCAAAGTCAGTTTTTCCTTTTGGGAGGAGGAGAAGTGACTGCATTTATCTGGTAAATTTAAAAAAGAGAATAATGTCCCTTAAGTACAAAAATTCCATCTCTGCCTAGTATTTTTCACTATAGTATCACTGTCTGCAGTGGTGCTCCAGCTTAAATGCATCTTTCTCACTTCTTAATTACTGAGAAATGGAAGTAGTCTACAGCTAAATTGCCAACTTTAAGTGCCTTGGGTAACGTCATATATGTAGTCACATCTAATTGAAAGGTATTATTATGGAAATCAGTTGTTGGGCTGTATATCCTGAGGATCCTTTGTTATTGGAATACCAGTTTAATGATATAAACTGTGAGGCTTAGAGGGCACTGCTGGATCCTACGGTTAAGTTTTGGAGACCGATTTACACACAGCACAACTTGTTAATTCTCTAGATAAATGTGTCACGATTTCCAAGTAGAGCATGGAATTGAACAATTTTTACTCATCTCCTGGTGTTACTGAAACTGATGTCTTGTCACTGTTCTGAAAAGCTCATCTTAGTGAATAGGATGAAACAGATTATTCACTATCTCGCTTAAGCATGCCTACTATTAGATTGTTCACCGGATCTGATTTCCTGAGAGAGCTTCTGTTAACAATCTTTCAATTACTGTTTAAAGGTTTTTATGACCACTTAAAGGAGGGAACTACCAAACTGTTCTGTGGGCCTTTAAGTAATTGCAAATGGGACTCTAATGATAACAGAGATTCCCATTTTAAAACCGTGAAATTGTTAATTTGGCTATCTTTACAGCTTTCTCACTTATGTTGATAATTCTAAGCAATTTAAAATCCAATTATTTCCAACATACGACAGTAATTAGATTAATGTTTTTACATGAACAGAACATGTAGCATGGAAAAAATATTTTTGAGGGATATTATTTTATGTAATAAATACAATCAACCAAATTCGATAAATCAAAATTTTGGAATTTTATTGAGAGACAAAATGATAGTCTCGGACAGCCACAATTAAAAGGACAGCGTCGAGCCCGGGATCGGCGCTGGGTGAACGCGGCAACACACTTAGCCAGTATGTCACCCCCCCAGTTCACATTTCTGGCTTGGAGCAGTCTCTTTTTATACACTGGATCGCTGAGAGAAACTCGGGACTCTGAGGTTCCCTCTTCCGAGGCAGCCTCATTAGACATTCAAGCTCCAGTTCTGGGGTTCTGAATAGAGTTGCTCGAGAAGATAATGCCTTTAATCGTTGTGTCCAGGTGTGGTGTGGAGATGTTAATTTCAGGAGGAGACGGATGAGACGGATGAGATATCGATCTGATGTAATCATCTGGTTCTCCGGGCTTCCATCTCCCTTTTCCGTTGTCTTTGTTCTCCCTTTAACGATTCCCGGCAGAGGCATCCTCGTGTCCCTTTTTCGGGTAATTCCTATCATAGTTTTCTTGTGTCCCTCCTGTGTCTTTTCTGGCAAAAGAAATTCCTGCACCCCTCTCTGTGCAGCTTTCGTCTTAGTTAACTCTTGGTATACTGGATTAGAAACAAAATTTATATTTCTAGGGGTTGAATTACATCTTACATCCTTTTACCATGAATTAACTTTAGGGCATATATCACATTTTAGTTATTTGAAGTGGAATTGAAACTACCCAGTTAAGATTCTCTTTAAACTTGGTGGCGTGAGGAAGAGGGTTAATGTTAAAAAAAAAATTAAATGGAAAGAAAATGCGACTTTAGTTTATATTATAATTCGAAAATAATTCGAAAAGTATTGAGAAAGCAAAGACAAAGCAAATAGTATATAAACAGGAGGGGGTTTTGACCTCTTAGAAGAAAGAGTGTTGCTAATTAAACATGCTAAAAGAGCAAATTGCTATTTCACCAAAGATCTAAAGGTACTATTTATGCAAACAACTGCACAATTCATGAACAGTAAAAATTAGTCCAGAAGTGGTGGGAGGGAAGCAGAACCCAGAACGCTTTTTGCTTTTGGGTGTGTTTGACGAGGCATGGCTTCTGTCTCTGGGAAGTGATAAGGTCTCTGCTTTGCTGTTGTGTGTTCTTGCATCCGCTGTCTGCTGATCCAGCCCGCAGTGTTGTCAGCTCAGTGAGGAATGTCAGGAGGCTGGAGCAAAAGGGACATGAAATGGTTGACACTGAGGGATGGCCGTAAATGAGATGGGAGCTAAATATATAGGTTTGTGACATTCTAGCAGCTGGCTAAAGTCCTGCTGTTTGTTGCTTGGGTGTACTAGCCTTAAAAAGGAAGAGAATGCATTGTAGCACCGAGAAGAAAAAAAACAGCTGGTGGCTTATCAGTCAGCCCTAATGACAGAGAAGGTTAAAGAGTTTGGAAGGACAAATCTTGTAAGAGCGCTGTTATTAGTAACGTTAAATTTTTAATTTGATACGAGTAGTTTTATAAAACTACTCTAAAACCTAGCTTGTTCAACGTAAAAAAGACATGAATGCTTCGTTTGCTGTCCAAATAAAATTACTTTAAAAAATTGCTTATTTGCTTTTGATTCAAGTGGATTGTTAGGTGATTTTTACAGTAACTTACTTCTGATGTTTTCTTGCTCCATGATGGGACTCTTGAAAACAGTTTGATGCTTGATTAAGTATCTTGGAGTTTAATGGTTAATTTGGAGAAAAAGAGGCTTATTTTTTAATAGATGAAAGCATGAATGCCGTCGAATGGTAAAAACTTTATATATCTTAATCCCCATCTTTATTAGAGAGACAGAAAAGTGCCATGTGATTTAAATATGATTTTATGTTTGATGGACTTTCACAGTGAAAGTTAACGTCCGAAAAAATCTGTGTCTAGTTGCTTAAAAGCTTCATATTTGAAGTGTAACTTAGAGCTACATCTAGTTCTTGCAGTGAAGGCTGTTTGAATGCAAGATTGAAATAAGTACAGCACCTTAGTGGAAGGACTAGTCCTGCCTGATACTCTTCGCTGCTTCCTCGTGTCTGAGATTTTCACAGTTTCTTCTCAAGAACCTGTTTAGTTCTTGAACCCGGACTTGATTGTTGCCACTGTCTTAGAGCTGACTCAAAGAGAAGTGAAGAGCAAAACCTCCTCTCTGGCTCCTCAGCAAATAAAGTGGTGGTGAAGAAGCCTTTCTGTCCTCTTTTGTACTCACAGGGAGTGTCTGTGTTTGTGGCACTCGGGCGCCGGCTTGAACACGTCCCTGAAAGAAACTGTGGGCTAAAGACACGAAACTGTAATACAGCTTAAAGCCTTTAGTGGAGACGACGTTCTCGTTTTGTTTTTAGTGTTCCTTGTGCTGTGGCATTCTCTTGACAGAACGGGAAGAGATCAGGAAATTCCAGCTCTCCCGCTCAGCGGGAATTGGTGTGTCCCCTTCCTTAAAGCTTGTTGGAGTGTTTGTGGCAGGGAGATGGAACCGAGCAGCTCAGTGTCAGCTTTTACAAGACTGCAGCAATGATAGTTGGGTCTCATTTGTCTTAATGTTAAGAGCCGGTTTTCTTCCTATTACAGGAGCAGCTTCTGCTTGTGACAGTAGTACTGTCAGTGTGGTTTTCTATCATTTTGAGGTAGTCTTGCATTAAATTATGCGTTTGTATGTGCTTTTCTTCTCTGTGGTACGCGGAAGTTCAGGTGGATTGTGTGTAGCAGGATAATGCACTAGATAAGATTTTCAGGCCTTGAATAAAAGAGATTAGAGAGATTTGAGCTGCTTTGCTCAGGGAGTTTGATCTATTGTGTTCAGGCAGATTGACTTCTTTTTTTATGTACCTCTGTATAGAGAGATTTATGGCTGTGGAGCTGTATAGTAATTTGAAAGTCTCCTCTTGTATTTAGTGCATGATGCCATTTCTGCAATGCTGGTTCCCTTTTTTAATTAGCACAGCAGCTCTTTGTGAATCTTCATTTTGAATTCTGTAACTTGTTTAGGCAAGTATTACCTATACGTTACATTATACAAAAATATCAGAAGAAATGCCAACAGAACTTAAACTTGCCTTTATTCCTTCTATATACCTAATGCAGTTTATTTATAGTATTAGCTTTTTTCCAAGTGATGGTTTCATTCTGCACAGTCAAAAGCAAAACTGCACAGCTTTTATAGCTTTGTGTTAGAGTTCAGTAATTTATGAGTTATTCTTAAATTCTCTCTACCTTTGTAGTTTGTTATCTGACTTCCGCTGCTTCAGTTGAAAGAACTTAAGGAGTGCAACATCTTCAGTGTTTTGAAATTTCTTGTTTCTTTGATGATATAATGTAAGGTCTTATGGTCGCAGTCTCTTTCACAAAAAACATAGATCTCTCTTTAGATTTGGATTGCTTTCTACCTTCCATCTGAAAGTTCATGCCAAATGTTAATCTGAACGTTAATGCTAAAACTATGTGGGGGAGGTGTAATTTTTCTACAGGAAAATGAAAAAAATATGAAGAGATTTGTTACTCAATCCTAGGACAGTGAGGCTTCTTAGTATTCACTTAATTTTGAACTAAATAGTGAATCTCTTGGCATAAATGTTTACATCTTGGGTTAGTTTTTAGAAAATGAAATTGAAAAGAGTATTGGTTAGATGTGGTAATTGGCCAAATATAGAAGCTTAGGATACCTGTTTTTTGGTATGCTGTTAGATAGCCTGATCTTCAAATCGGTCAAAGAAGTGCTGAAGAAATTATGCTAGCTCTTTAGCAGCCAATCTGTGAAAACAGTGCCTTTGAGATTAAAGGTACTACTGTTGTGTTTACATAGAAATTTTTTTTTTTTTTCCACCTGTGCTAACACATGTATACGTGGTGTTTAAAACAAAAAGTGGAATCTTCTTCCAGAGGAGCTGGAAATATGTTTTCCAGGAAGACTGTGTTAGTGGTTCAATGTTGTTTCAATGGATGAAAATTAAGTTGGCATCCTAGATAACATTTTGAAAATATTGAGTTTTGTATATACAGAAATAAAAAGTTTATTTAGATAAATATCTAGCTATCATTATATTTCATTAAAATTTTTCAGTACCTAACAGGAACAACACTTTTAATTTACTCAGGTCCTCCTTTAAACTGCAGGTTTAGAATTTGGAGAAAAAAAAGTTGTATCCTTCAGTGTATTACTTCTGGTTTGTTTTTATCTTTGAATCTGTGCTTTGAGATTTCTTTGTTCTGTAATCAAGAGAGCTGTATTACCATTATTAAAATGACCTGGAAAGCTAGCCTGATTTTTATGTTATTTATTTCATTTTTTATAGTTCTGGTCTAATGTATTTACATGAGGTTTGTAAAGCTGTTTGTCAGTTAAACATGCTCTCAAAGCCTTCAGCAGAGGTTATTAGAGGTGAATGATGTGGATTTAAAGGATTTAGTAATTCATTCTAAATCCCAGCTATACTTTAATATGCATTTTTTTTCTTTCTTTTTTGAAGGAGCATTTTAAGCATTAGGATCTGGTCTGCTGGGTAAAAATTATATTTTATTGACATCACATGGATAATCTGTTTTGTCTAGCTTACAACTGCAGTGATCAGAAAGATTCTGAGCTTTTTGAATGATCACTGTATCAGTGACTGATATTCTACTTAGTCATGAGCAAATGCAAATAATCTGTAATAGTCTGTAACAGGCAAGTCAACTCTACCAACAAAGCTAACATTGCAGAATTATGGTATGTAAATTGTGGCACCCTTAAAGGACCTGAAGGGACCCTACAAGAGAGCTCAAGAGGGTCTTTTAGGATAGGTCAAGGGGGAATGGATTTAAACTGAAAAAGGGTAGAATTAAATTAGATGTTAGGGTGAAATTCCTCACCCTTAGGGTGGTGAGACTGTAGGACAGGTTGCCCAGGAGAAGCTGTGGATGTTTCATCCCTGGAAGTGTTCAAGGCAGGGTTGGATGGAGCTCTGAGCAACCTGGTTTGGTGGAAGGTGTCCCTGCCCCTGGCAGAGGTTTGGAATTATGTGACCTTCAAGTTCCCTTCCAACCCTAACTGTTCTATGATTTTATGAAATGCAATAAGTTGATTCTTTTATTTTAAGATGATTATGCTGCTGTGGAGTTGGGGCTTTAATGGTATAGTGGTGCTTCATAAAAACAATTTAGTTTTTATTGTAGCAAGCAGTATATCTATTAAAATTAATCACCCAATTAATATAACCTCAGTTTTCTATCTGAAATTATATGGTGTGCTGTTTACTTTGGCACATTCTGGAGTACAACTGGAAGTAGTATTTCATTTGCTAAATAATGTTACAGTGCCAGAGTACAGATACTAGTAAAGAGGACTTCATATTTGAATAGGACTCAGGGTTACCCATTGAAGATTTAATAGTTGTGATTCTAGTAAATAACAGAACTACTTGAAGTGGCAAAATCTTAAATTGAAAGAAATCCTGATTTGTCATATTAAAAAAAATCCTAAAAGCTATAGTTCATTGTACCACCTGTTTTGATGTTACTTAGAGAGTATCACCAGTAGGAAATAATAGATGAGTTATTTTTAAGGCAGACCAAACTGTTATGATAATCCATCCTTTAAACCATTAAACACATATTGCTGATGTCCAAGAAGGGAAGGCAGCAATTCTTAATCCTCTAGCGAGAACAAGGTGCTACTGTTCATCACTGATTGCTTACTATATTCTTAATAAAGTTTTACTGGAACACATAGATCCATTTGTATCAGCATTTCTTACTAAAGGTCATGTGTACAGTCTGTGTAGGCATGTTTGTTTACTGACTGTCCAACGAATGCTAAATACTGTGCTCAGTTTTTGTGAGCCAACTGACTTGCAGCATGTGTGTGTTCATTCAGGAGATTTTATTCGCTTGTGAACATAATGTGAACAATTCAGTGTTTGAATTGTGCTGATGGCACCAGCTTTCTACATGAGGTGAGTTAGAGGTTAGACAGCATTGAGGCAGACTGACTCATGCATGCCATGGAGCATAAATACCCCAGTACTTAGAAGAGAGATTTAAGTTGTTCTCTCCTGCTCCACATAGTGTTCACTAACAAATTTGATAAAGTTTCAGGAGATCTTTCTCCTTTCTGGACATCCCATAGAATCTGTACTGTTCTAATGTGCTTAAAAACCCAGCTAAATATAATACAATATAATTTAAAGGGATTTAACATGTTACCAAAATTACTCCTACATTATCTGCATTTTGTAATACTTAAATATAGTTCTGGGAAAGAGTATTAGATACACGTATTTGTATGCAGAGAATTCATTTTCTCTGTTACTAGCTGAATTTTTCATTGGAACTTCTGCAATGAGTAATAGGCAAAACCTTTGCACTAATGTGTTCATTTTCCTCCAGATGCTGATATTTTTTGTATATTACATCAGACTTCAAAACACTAAATGTCGACTTTGTTCTCCTGCTGCACAAATACTCTGTTTTAGTAATGTATTACAATTATGTTCATATCCTTTGTTTTTGCATTAATACATATTTTACAGATGTTTTTGAGCTAGACCAAGCTGATCTTACTCCCACAATAACTACCAGTTCTTTCCCGTAATGAGACAAGTTATTATCTGGCTTTGATGTTGAAAAGTGATTAGGGTGACTGAGCTAGAACTAAAAAAAAAAACAAATAAAAACACAAACAAACAAAAAACAACAAAAATCAAAAAACCACAATCAAACAAAAAACCACAAACAAATGAATAAAAATAAACCCCACAAACAACAACAAAAAATCAACCAAAAAAACCCCAAAATGCCCCCAGCCCTATAATCTTTGGTAAAAATGTCTGCAGTGTACTAAATAAAGATGGAACCAGTCTGAGTACATTACATATGTACTGAAAATTATGGTTAGCACATTTAATACACTAAGGAAAAGAAAAAAAAAAATCTTTTCATTATCTCCTTTCTAAGATGTTGTTCTCCTCTTTGTGATCACTCAAATTTTAGAGAATTAGAACTATTTTAAATATTTTAGCTGTAGTGACCCTTTTATTAAATACTAGGGATTAAATTGCTCATACTTGAAGTAATCTCAGAGGTAGTTCAACAGATGTACTAGAAGTTTTGAATTTGCTTATCTAGCACAAAAGTAATTGAAAATATGGCAGATCCTAATTTTCTGACCGTTGATATTCCATATTTTATTCTCCACTGCCTTAATGGTTTTATTTTTGTGTTTGTGATGAAGAGATTATTTAAAGATAATTTTTATGTAGAAGTTGCTTACAGCACAGTCTTTCTAATTTACTACCTAACTTCATGACTTAAATGCTTCAATAGTTCTCATTTAGGTTTTATTATAGTATTAGAAAGGTGTATATCAGATGCACAGAGCAAATGTAAGTGGATATATTTGGCATAAGCAGATTATACGTGTCATGCTGATATTCACTGCATTTGTACTTTGGCCTTGGTGATTTTGCTTAGAAAACATGGCAGATTTAGGGATGGAGAGAATGTTTCTAATGCATTGCTGTCTGCAGCGATTCTTCTGTTACCAGTAGTAGTTGGGTTTGGTAGAGACTTGTGGAAACGACTTCACGTGTTGCCACTAGCGGTCTTAACAACGACCTAAAGTTAGTTTGTATGTAAAAATTGCCTTCTAAATGTTGTTACTATTGTCTGTGTTCACTGTATTGACAGTGAATACCATCTGCATGTCAGCCTCTTCTCCCTTTAAAATCTCATCAGATAATCTGTTTTTCTTAACTATATTACGAACTTGCCAAATTCCGCCAGAGCACATTTAATCCTCAGACTATGTGTTAATGCAGTTAATGATAGGCTTCACAATTTCGGCATTATTCTTGAAACATATGCTTTTTTCCCCTGTTGATTTCTGAAATGTATGCAAGTGACTCTTTATGTAAACTTGGCCTTCCTTGTTTTTAGCTAATCTGTAATGTGGTCACTGAGTAAGTTGTGTGTAGGATGCGCTTGTTTTTATCTGATAGTAGTTCTTACTGCTTCAGCAAGAGCCGTGTAGCTGTTTTCTGGTGAGATAAGTGTGGTGTTGGATCACTGAAAATACTTTAAAAGGCATGAAATATGTCTGAGGTTTTGTCTTTGTGGAAGAAGAACCTTTCTGTTCTGTTAATCCCAACCTATCAAAAAAATGTAGTGGTATCATCTTCTGTATGGGAGGAGATAGTGGCAACAGTTTCAAGTATTTGAAGAAAATATTTGGACTCAAAGAAGGAGGTGGGGGCCCTAAATGCTAACTTGAAAGATTGTGTATTTAATCCATAACTGCTGTTTTACTGTCAAATTACACATCTACGTGTACAATACATAACATGTGGACAGGTGTAAATTCTCTTAACAGTATGTGTTTGTACACTTATATGTACAGAAATACACATCGCTACAGCTGTGCTTGTAAAAAAAGTCCAACTGAGCAAACATCCCTCCCCCAAAAAACCTGAAACAGCAAAAAAACCCCCAAGCAATTACCAAAAGCCAATTTTTGACAAAGTTGTCATTGTGGAAATGGTTATATGGTCATGATATACTAATGGAATAAATATTGGAAAATGTTATTGCTAGAAAGCATATTCAGTGTGAGGTAGGGTAAATTGCCCATTTGTCATTTCTTTTTTTCCTATAAAATGTTTCAGATTACTTTCTCAGAAATTCATTCTCAAAGGTACCTTTCTATAATTTTATGCTACAAGCTTTGCTTTCTTTATTAAACACTAAACTACCTAACTAAAAGGATACAGTCTTACAGTTTAATATACAGTATATTTTGTTTCCTAATACCTCAAGTAGTTTTATACTTGTTTCTAGTTAGAGGCTTTCAAAAAATTAAATCAGCCATGTGTATCTGATTTTTTTTTTTTTATGATTATCTAAAACTCGTCTGAGAGCAATGCAAGGTTTTCTAAGAAATACAGAAAAGTAACTGTATTGCCAGTATCATAAAACAATACTCCTTTAAAAGGAAGACAGTGAAAAAAATCAAAACTAAATCTGCAAATTTTGGTGGGTCAGTGAAAGATTTATTGGCTTAAGAGTCCAGTCTTGTATTTGTTTTGTCAGCATAGTGCTATTTTTTTATCTCCTGCTTTAGTATTTCCAGTTCATTTGCATATAAATGTTACAATTAAATGCATTAGCTGTTTTCTTTGTAAAAAATATGCATGAAAATACATACTTGAATTTAATTGTATCTTTAAGAAATTTATTAATCCTTGGAGTAATGTTAATCTTGCTCACAAAGAGTACTCGAGTTAAACAGACACCATTGTGAGTGTCATACACATTAATCGTGCTTTGTTTTGAATGCTTTTGTTGTCTTGCAGTTCCTTTGTGTCTCTTCATTACTCCCTTTCCCATTTTAGCCTGTGACTGTCAGATTAAATTACCTCCTAAATGGTCTTGGAGTGTGACTACTGCAATCCAAAGACATAGAAGGTTTCGTCTGAAGTGTCTAAACTCACTGCCAGTATTGCTGCTTAAGATAAAATTACCAGATGTTCTCCATTATAACAGCCAGTTTTAGTTGCTTCTTAACCATGACATATTTTAACCACTGAACCATGCAGAGTCCTGGTCTTCAGATGCTTTTTATTCGGCGTGGAAAAATCATAATGGAATTGAAATGAGCAGGAAATGCTGCTCTCCATGTCTTCAAAAAGCAAACTAACCACCAGGACATTTTAAACCACATTTTTGGGATTCTTTAGTTTGTTTAATGTATCAGTATGCAATCTGAAAACTGATTTGACCATGGAGAAGGCCAAATATAAGGTATAGTTTTCTCTCTTGATGGAAATCCACTTTCAGCTGGCAGTTATGTCTAACATCTAACTAGGCTGTAAAATAAAACTCGGGAAAATGCGGATAAGGGAAGGCAAAGCTGATCACAAACTGATTGAGAAGCCTGAAATTTTCTGTCCTATTGTGATTTAAAAGAAAAAGGAAATTACATGTAAAAGTAGTCTCAAAATGGAGAGCTTGTTTTCATGTATGACATAACTATACTGAGACTGCTCTCTACAGGAGGTTAAAAATGAACATCATCAAGAATGGACATTTATGGTTACAAGTATTCAGTTGTAGTAATTACAGTGGGGGTTTTCTTAAGGAAATAATAGTATTTATGTGATTTTTCTAAGCTGGGGACCAGAAGGTGAAACCAAATTCTGGATTACCAGAAACAAAGATACATTGCAAAGCATTTGTTATGAGCCATTAGTAAAGAAAGGGCTCCTTTTCTGTGTGTTTATAATATTTTTCTTAATTTAGCTGCTTACTTAAAGTGTGCTTTAAGTCAGCATGAAGGGTAGAGCATCTTTTGGTTTTGTTATAATGAAGAACTACTGAGCTTTTCTTGAGATTTTCCTTAAAATAATGTTTAGGCTGTGAATGAAAAGTACTCAAATACGCATTGTACCTAGGGAATATAAAAGCTTTTTACAACTTTACTTGATTTCCTTAATTGAAATAGACTTGAAAAATAGCTTGTTTTGTCTTTTTTTTCCAGTGATAAGTAACTGACTCTGCAAAATCAATGTTTAATAAGTCACTAGAACATTTGCTAATAAGATGGTAGAATAAATGAGTTTTTAATTGAGTTAAATAATTGTTTGATCAAATGCATGTGTTTATGGACTTTCTTGCTAGATTTGGATATTTCAATCAAATTGGATTTTTTCAAATTAATTTCCCTTAATGAAGTAAAGAATCTTTTTTGTAAGTAAAATTAGTCCTTGTCACATCATATTTTCATAATTGAAGGGAAAACACAAAATACAAAAGTCACAATAGTAGTATGAAGTTTAGTACTTCAAGTTTAGACAAGTGTCTGCCTGAAGTTCCTCAGAATTTACCAAGCATGTAAAGAACCTTAAACATTGCATTTCCCATACTGTAAAAACCAGACACACTTCTTTGTAGTCTCTTATTAATCAGCAGCTCCGAGTCTTTGGCACTGTTCATTCTCACTTTTCTTTACTACTTTTGTTCTGGTGTGGGGACAGGTGAGGACTATAAAAGTACCAAGCTGTTTTTATCAGGGAAAGGTTTCTTAAGCAGTGGTATGTTGGGTAGATCACCACATGGAAATTATGTTGACACTCTTGGGAGTGCCAGTTGCTGCAGAATAATCCCAGAGTAGGTAGAAACATTAGGATTTGGAGCAGCTTTTTTCCCCCAATACATTTATTTCTGCTCAAATACTTCGAGTAACAAAGATCCTCGTGTGCAGTCTCCCAAGGTATGCTGTCTCCTTGCTTTAAGGGTGTGTGTTTTGGATATCTTCTCAAGAAAAAAAGGCAGTAACTGTCTTACACACCAGCAAGATCCAGTAGTGTTTTACATGTGCTGAAAACTTCAAACATGAAAAGTTAGCAAGCTAAGGGAATGTGAGGGTGATGATGTAGAGAAACAGGCAGAGGGAGAGCAAACAAGGGTGTAACTGGTTGGAACTTACATGCCTGAGCTCCACTAAACTCTTGTAATTTTTGGCTTTTAGGATGCTCTTGTGTTTGTGTATCACCTTCTTCTGGAGGTTGCTTCTTTAGTTCTGGTTTTGAGTTGAGGAAGATTTGAGCACATGAAAATAAAACTCAGGAAAACAATTGTGAAATAGCACTAGTGAAAGTTTTACATACAAAAATATAATGAGTGTAGAGAGATATTAATTGTTGTGGAAGGAGAGACTGACTTCATTTGATTGCTTTTTTGTGTTGATATAGAAGCAGTTAATCTTAGTTTAAGCCACTTCTGCTTAATTTTTAACATAATCTCACTTTTCAACATCTGTGAGGTTAGATACATTCAAAGTAGGGTTTTTTTCCATTTCTTTCTTAAAATGGTCAAGTTGATTTCTGAACCTCTGCTGTTTCTGTACTAGTGATTCTCTTGGGGGTGAGGTGAATCCTGCAGTACTCAAATGCAAAGTGAGAAATACTCCCAGAAATTAAAGGGAAATAGTCTTAGCTTTGTCTCTGTACAAAAGTTAGAACAAGCAATATTCCCGAACACAGGTGTGTTATTTGTGTAGAAACACAACACAGTGATGAGTGGTTTTGGGTGACAATATGAGACAAAGAGCAGGAGAAATAGTTAGATATTAAGAACGGTCCTGAATTTGTCAGATGTCTCGTTCTGATAATTCTGGTTGATAGTCCAGCTGGCCTGACAGGTAAGAGAAGCAGTAGGTGCAGATACAGCTGGGGTCTCACAAAACTGTCTGACATTAAGGCTTACTCTGTGTTTCTGAGTTGTGGTGTTTGCTGGTCGCTGCTCTGTCTCTGACAGAAGAGTCTGGATTATGGTTTCCTACGAGTTCTGAGTTTGGACTTTTAAGATGGTTGTTTGAGGAACTGAATAGTGACTATGATACATTGGTACAAAAGATAGGGGATCATTTGTTAAAGCAATACTTGATTTTATCTATGGTAATTGGTTACTGATGAGTCGATTAAGATTGCACCTCAGGTGGGGTCCTGCAGCATTCTCCTTCATCTTATCTCTAATGCATTGACAAAAACTTGGTTGGTAGGATAGAAAGTATGCTTAGAAAGAATTAAATCATAACCAAATGCGTTTAAAGACAGTTTTGAATTTTAATTCTGTCCTGAAATTGCTGTGCCTGATGTCAGCAGCGTGGAATTCATTACACAAGTGTAGAGCAATATGCTGTTGTAGAGGGGCATAAAAGTTTCATATGAGTATAAAACTAGGGGAAAGGATCAGTGCTGAGGTAATGGAGAAGAACATTTGGGGACAGTGAATGTAGAAACAAACATAAGAACTGGATTTTTGAGGGAGGGAAAGAAACAACCTGGGATGTGTTAATAAGAATGTGGTTTATAAGATATAATTGTTCTGAGTAACATAATAGTGTTGATATTTCATTAGAATGACTGCCTTGTCTAGGCATCCTGCTTTTAGATATGATATAATTCTAGGGCCCGAGAGAACCATTGGGAACAGGCAGGGGTTTGGAAGGAATAGCTGTACGAAAATACTCCAAGTGTTAATACGTACAGTTTGGAAAGCAAAGGCGGGGTTGAGCTGCCTTGGAACAATTTGTGAAGGCTCTTTATAAGGAACATATCCTGAGAGTAACTGGTAAAGGACCTACCTGGTTAAGGTTTAACATTTAACAGATTGTGTTGTAGTTTTAAGTCTGAGATTTCTCAGCTGGAAGTTCTAGATAATGTTCGGACCACATGGATGAAGTTGCAGACTTGAGGGTGATACATATGCCTCACTTTTTTTTCTTTGTATCTTCTATAGTTCTATTTAATTTATTTTTATCCAAAGTATGTTATTGATTATTCTTTCACTCATGATCCACATTAATGAAACATTAGAGGCTGCTGTTTTTCTTGGGCGATTGAGAATAAAACACTAGTCCATTTGTGTGTTGGTTAAAATATTGTTATAAAGTCAGCTTTGCAATAGTATATTGGCATTATCAGTGGAATGGCATAGCTCTCCAAAGTTTAAGTGTGCAGAAGTGTGGTTGTGGAGAGAAGCAAGTGAGATAGTGTTCATGTAAGACAGTGATACAGTTTTGGTATTAAACATGAAATGTGTGACATGTAAGATTTTTATAATACTTCACAGCTGAAGTTTATTACTTGTAACTAGTTCATTGCTTTATCAAGGCTAAGTGAATGTTTCTTTAATTTCCTATGATTCACTGTTTCTGAGTGTGTTCACAAGTTCATTTCATCTTTACTCCACGCCCCCTCACCTCCATATAGTTTGATTCAAACTTCATAATATGTCTTTGTTTTCTGAGCTTGCAATACTAAATAACTTTGGGAGTACATATTCCCAGACTAGTTTAGCTGCTATGTTAATTTTGTTAAAGAACTTTAATTTACTTGCATTCATAATTTCTGCTTGCTCTTAAATAATTTCTGGTCTTTGCAGTTTCATAAGGATTTCAAATACGTTGAGCTTTAGTACTCAAGCCCAGTTTTAATTAGCTGAGGAAATGAAAGCCAACAACTTCTTCAAAATTGCGCTGAATAACTCTGTTTACTGGAATCTAAAATATCCAGAGCAGAGTGTTACTGCAGAGTTTCTGTTGTTTTAATTCCTTCTTTGAATGTAATGCTCAGTCTGAAATTTCTTAGTTTATCTATTATTGAGCTGGTGCTTCATCTTTGCACTGCAGTTGTCACAGAGTACTCCTCTGTGTTCTCAATGCTACCATCACTTAGTGTTTTTTTTTATTTATGTCATAATTTTCAGAATGTATGGTTGAAAATAATGAAAGGGAAAAAGCTTTTGAAAATAACTAGGAAATAATGTTATGTATGGCTAAATGGGGGTATTACTGTGCTGAGTGTAGGTGAGGGGCTGTCTGCTGAAGTCAGCCAATTAAACACTAAACGCTTGCTTTATTTTTATGTACAATGGAATAAATTATACAGCTTACAAAAAGTAATGTGCCTTTGTTGAGTCTGTATGTACACATTTTTTTATATACACAAATATTTTATATATGTGCGTGTGTATGTATGTGCGTATGACAATACCGTATGTTTTAAGAGATGTTGCCCGTGAAGCCTAAAATAATCATGTCGGGGCCTCATTTGTTTTTTCTGAAGGAAATGACCCGGCATAGGTCGATAAAGAAGAGATGTTTTCAATGTCCTCCCCAGACTGAGTGCAGCAGAACCACATGGAGTGGGGAAGGAGAGTGCTGGCTGCGGGCTCCTTAGCAGGGAGCAGCTGAGCAGTGAGCACAGGGACCTTTCCTGAAGGTCCCCTGCCACGGTGGGACTGGAGCTCACCTGGCACTCGAGCGTTCCCACCACATGGAATCTGTTTGCGTGTCTGGTGGTGCACGCAGCCCCTGAGCAAAGTTTTCCTTGCCGTGGTGCGCCTTGTTGGCCTACAGATGAGCATGGCTGGACGCATTTGTGGTGACAGAGAGCAGCCTGGAGTTTCTGTAAGAGCTTTACAGAACTTAATGAGTAGGAAATTAAGGTTGCTGCTGATGTAGACTACCTGATGTTACATCTGAAAGACCTAGTTTCACCTGAAACTTGTATCCCCAGAGTTGGGGTCAAGTGGGTACTTAATGTGTGAAAACAGGACCTAACTCATTTTTCAACCTCAGGCATTTAGTGTGGTGTCCTAAGCCATTAAACATTTGATATTTTTAGATATAGAAATCCATATTGGTAAATTTTTCATTAATTTTCTATACTTGATTTTATCAAAATTATTTTTTTTCTTTCAGTTTAACTTTGTTGGAAGAATCCTTGGGCCCAGAGGACTAACAGCTAAACAACTTGAGGCAGAAACAGGATGCAAGATAATGGTCCGAGGGAAGGGCTCAATGAGGGACAAGAAGAAGGTAAGGTCTTCAAGAGCAGTGTAGTTTCAGATGCATGATTTTGTTTTCTAATGGAGGGATAAGCTCATGTCTCTCATTCTTACTTGTATCCTTACTATTATGCTTTTTTGTTATCTAGTTTCTTACACAGACTTAGTAAATACCATAGGCTGTCCTGAAGAAGTAAAATATACATGCTCCATAATTCTGCAAGTGGGAGTTTAACTACCACTTATAAAGTATTCTTAAGTAATAAGTAATTTAAAATTGTATCACATTTCACAAGGTAAAGGTAAAAATTGAAGTTAAATGTATTTTTCTAGGAAAGAGCTGTTAACCTCAAAGGTCTTTATTAATAAACTTTCTTGTTTAGAATTACCAAAGTAATGATTTGTGCATGGAGTGTGAATTGGGAAAAAAAGAGAGATAAATGTATTTCTGGCAGTCACTTCTGTCTGAGTTAACCACAAAGCACTGTGTTTCTGGTTTTGCTTTGTGTTCAGGTGGAGTTGCAAAGTAATTAGGGCTGTTCTTGCCTTGTCCTGTAATATGCATACTTTGCCTGTATGAATAGGGAAACTGCGTGATGGAGCCTTCCTGAATGTCAGGTTGCTCTCACGGTAACTCTGCTTTTCTAGGTTTATTTTCTAGCTATTTCCCTCTACCTCTGGCTGCTGCTGCTGCTGAAGTTACACCAGCATCTCCACTGTAGTTTTGAATGTTTTCTCTTTGTTCCAAGAAATACAGTTTTTAAAATTCTTTTTAAGGAGACCCCTCCCACCCCCCTTTTCCTTACATGATCAGCCGCATATTGCATTCTATTGATGTGTATGTAGTACATAACAATTACAATACAAAGTTAATTTCTACCCAGTTAAACATCTTTTCCTTCCCACAGCTTATAAATGTGTTTTCTTCAATTTTCATTTAATGTCTTTTGTTTTCACATAATCTGCTGTAATACTGTCACTGTCCTTTGTCTTATTCTACCATTGTTGTAGGTTTTGGAGTTAGTGAAACGTCTGTTAGAGAGACACAGTGGTGGAGGTTCCCTCCTCAGGCAGAGTCACCGTGTCCAGGTTTCCCAGGACCCTGGCCAGGTGCCTGCTAGGTGTAGTGTCCTCCTACCACTGTGCTTCAGAACCTGTCCTGTCCTGTGGGGAGTTGTCTCTAGACAGCTTGGGCAGGTTTACTAACTCTGGGGAAGTAGTGGGGTGGTCGTGGTTGTTTTTTGTTTTTGGTGTTGTTTTTTTTTTTTTTTTTTTTTTTTGTTTTGTTTTGTTTTGTTTTGTTTTGTTTTTTTGGTTTTTTGTTTTTGTTTCGTTTTGTTTGGTTTTTTTTAACAAGTCACAGAAGAATAGGCAGTGGAAGTTACTGGAGTTTTGTATTTAAGAAAAAGATTAGCAGAACTGAAGCCATTTGAGTGAATCATCTGTTTTTTTTAAGTTTAGTGAGAAAACTACCTTCAACAAGGACAAGTACGGCAGATCCGATAAAACCTCGTACGCATTAAAAACTAGAAATTGATCCAGTCAGCACTTGAATGCCCATTGCAACTTCGAAGTTGGTTCTCTCATAATTTTAAAACATTAAATACTTGACCATTGATAATTTAATGAAATAATACTACAGTTAGTGTGGAATGTATTTGAATTATATCACCTTGTAATATATTTGTATACCAAACAGTATGATATAGGTTCTAAACCGGCGTTGAGTGCCAAATAATTTCCTTTAGAAAACTGATTTTCATGCCATCCTTTCTTAATATTTTCAGCTCATTTGCTCTCCTGAGGTGATTTGTATTGGTCGTTAGTTTACATTTTTCAGAGCAGATTTTTTGGTGCTATTCCACTGTTGATGAAGTAGGAAGAATTTCATAATCCTCGATTATGATACACACCAATGAGATGTTTCTTGTTAAAAATAATTACTTGGAAGCTGATTTAAGGCACGGTGCTCACAGACAATAGAAAGAGTGAGTGACATCTGTCAGTCTGGGGCACAAGTACGCTTCTTGCTGTTGACTCTTGCCTTTTTTCTGGTGAATTGTACTTACAGATGAACTCCCTAGTCTTGCAGTACATTTAATTATAACTACCTTTTTTCATTTTCTCAAATGGCTTCTTTCTTTACAGGTTGTACTTCAAAATGCTAATTAACATCAAAGTATAAAACACAGAAGTAATACTATTTTTTTTCATGGCAGGTTAGGATACACTAGTTCTTTTTTGAAACCCCTTTCTTTCTCTAGAGTCTCTCTTTTTTAGAAGTCATCATTTGAGATTTTTTTCACTGAATAGTTTAGAAATTTGGAGGAGATAAGAGATGCAGGTTAATTTTTTATGTGTTTTTTGTGAGTACAATTTATACCTGCAAACCTGATTTCACAGTGCCAGTTATAGAGGAAAGTTTATTGGTTGTGGGAAGGAATAATTACTAAAGCAGTGTCAATCTTACTTGACAGCTATATGGTACTAAACATTTGAGTAAACTGTCTGTGTAGTTTTCCTGCCTTGCTAGTGGTTGCAGAATCCAAGAGAAAATACAGACTGACATGCTGGAAAATAAACCATCCATATATGCTCTGCAGAGAATTTTGCTCTGCTGTGTGATCCTGTGAAAGAAGTAATGAATTAGGAATCTTTGTCATGTGGCCAAAACACTTGAACTGGCATCACATTTTGAAACTTGCTGACAGATTCCCCCCAGAAAGCAGGGGAAATCCTCAAATTGTTTGTATTTGAGGCTCAGCTGGTAATCAGAGCATCTCTCTAGGCAGCTTTCAACAAATTTAAAATCAAAACCTTAATTACTGAGAATACTATGATTAGAGCCTAGGGGTACTTGAAGGAGATTACTGGGGAGGGGAAAGGGGTTGCAGGCATTCATCAAAAGCTAATGAATGTGTAACTTTATTAGGACCAAGGCATTTTTTTGCTTTGTCTGAATGTACCTTTCGTTAGGTAGAGAAGAAAACTAGTAACTTGCACACCAGTTAAGGAAAGCTTAGAGTGATGACTGTCCAACGATGGATAAGCAAAACGTTGTTTTACATCTCCCTTGTCTTGAATGGATTCTGTAAAATAGGCATTGATTCACCTATAGCGAGTCAGCCCTGTGCTCTTCAGCACACTGCCATTATCTCACTTTAGAGAGGGATATGAAGCCCAACAGCATCAAGCTGCTGACTTGTGGCAGCCTTTGTCAACTCCACTGGGGTTTTTTTCCATTTCTTTCTACTCTTAGACAAGAATCTTCCGTAGAACAGTGTGTGATGAGAGAGCATCATTCATTTTTACTTCACGAGGAAGCCATCTCATTATGATACGCTGATTTTTTTTCTTAAAATTGGTAGTTTCAAATAGAAGGGCAGGCAGCTATGCGGTTCTAAATTTGAAGAACTCCATGCCTTCGTCCTCTGTAGCAGTTTTAAGTCTGTTGCACTTCACTCAGTATTAGATGATTTGAACTGATTCATGGTTTCTGACCTACTTGTTCCAGCTTACTTATTCCTACAATCCTGTTCACCTTGCAAGCAGAAACATAGGGCTTCATGAAAGACATGCTCTGAGCTAGGATCAGTCCTGATCTTTGACTTGTGCAGGGTTGTTACAGTAAATAGATAATTCCACTTCTTCAAACTCTTGATTTTACAGTTTTTATAGTATGGCTAAAAAGGAATTAAAAAAACCCTGTCCTCGGTACCTGCACAAAGTTTGAGAAAAATATCAGTGGGGAAAAAATTATCTGTCTTATGATTGGGATGTTTTATTAAATGTACATGCTGCATAGTGTTACATATTTATATTATTTTTCTACCTTTTAGGTTTTGAAATGCCATCTGATAAACTTTGTTTTCCAATGGAAAGGCTTAAATATTCTGTTTAGCTAATAAAAGTGATGTTAGTGACGTCAGATTTGCATGTCACATTGTACAGTCTTGTTGAGCAAGCCCTGTTTTTGCTACCTTAATTATAAGATGCTTAGCTTTTATATTCTGTGAAAAGTACTCTGTTGAACAAATCATAAAGATCTGGTGCTGATATGCATGTTGAAATAGAATATATTTAGCATATATGAGGAAATGAAGTTGTTCTGTGTTTCAAAATGGAGGCTGACCAGCAGTCACTGTTCTTGTATTCCCGGAGTAAATTACTTGGCTCAAACCTGTTGCTTCTAACACGTGCCTCTACACAAAAGCATGCCAGTGGTGTTTGATGGTCACATGTGCCTGTCTGTGTTGGCAAATAGTGGTTTGAAATGGCAGTTTTAAAAAATTTTGTAACTAGCTGCAAAGGTGGAAGTTTGACTCTTTGTCAGTACCTTTAGGAATACTAGGGGAAAAATACTTCATATGACTGCGGACAGAGACATGTAAAAGTAAAATTATATTCAAAATACGTGACTAGAATGACTGTCCTTTTATTTAAAAAAAATCCTTTTTTGACAGTGCTGGTGAAGTTTCTGGAAGTAGGTCAGATACTCACTTTTCCATTTTGAACTGTGACTAGCAGAATCCCTTGTCAGTGTCCATCCTTAAGGATGCTGTTTATTAAAATTGACCTCTAGTTACTGGAAACTGATTGAGACAGTGTGGAGCAGCAGCTGAGCATGTTTGAGGTGCTGGGCTCTGCTTTGTTAATTTCTGTTGCAAATCAAAGCTGCAAGCGTTTGACTGTTACACTCATTTGAATTGCTGTCAGCCTCTGTGACCATCCACTAAAAGCCATTGTATGAGCAGGCTCCTCAGTTCAGTCTGAGACATGCCTTAGACAGTGTGTGTCCTGAATCTACTGCATTCAGGAATAAACTCAGAATAGAAAATTACTTAGGGCATTCAGAATGAAGTGTTTAAGATAGTAACTACCCTGGGAACAGTAAACCCCAGTGTCTTCCACAGTGACATTTCCTCTGAACACGCTTTTTTTTCATAAGCATATGTGTCTTAAGTTTGATTTCTCAAACTGATTAAGCTTGGGAGACTTTTTTCATGCTTAATTTTTGGCTACTACAATAATTGACCTTTTATTTTTAAATTATAAATAAAAAGTAGTCATGTAAACATATATATATTGACTGTATCACAACTGCTGTTTTAAAACAGATGTTTAAGAATATACTTGGTGGTTAATACTGCTTTGCCTTCCTGGAGGTTCATTGTAAAACATAAGGTGTGCTAAAAATAGTTTTGGTTTCTTGCAAGCTAATATTTTCTTTTTTTTCAGTAGTGAGTACTTCAGAAAATGGGTTTTTCTGTTCCAATATCAAAACCTTAATTTCATTTGTAACTAGCAGTTTTGAATACAAGGGGAATTGTAAAGCTGGATTTTACTACTATTTTTATTAAAGAATTGTTAAGGCATGGCCTTTTTCTTTTTCACAGACAAAACAGAGGCCTCTTGAGTTATATCCCTGGTAATATTTGAGCCTGTGACCCTTTCAAGAGTTTACACTATTAGCTAATAGCATAAACAAATAAAACACAGGAAAAAAAGTCCTCTTACCAAATTACTGATTTAATTATATAAGTAAATGCTAAATATTAGTGAATTTTTAATTCTTTTAAATAGAGATTTTACTAGACAGTGGTGAAGGTAATAGATGCTGTTTCTCACAGACAGCAAACTCCTTTTAAGCCTGTTCACAGGGGTTTTGTACTCCAGAGTTTCTAGAGTATTATCTTTGGAATCTTACCCTCATACATCTTTTCTTAAAAAAGAAAAATGTTCAGTTCACAATGACAGTAGTGAAGAATGCAGGCACAACTAGCGTAGTTATGTATGGGAATGCAAATTTTACAAGAAGAGAATATTTTCCTGAAGTTTTATATAAGATTTGACAAACGCTTCTTATTTGAAGTAATTTATTTCAAGAGTATTTTCATAGCAGCCAGGGGAACGCTCTTACTTTCAAGAGCAGAATGATTTTATTTTGAAGGGAAAAAAAAATTAGGTGCCTGAGGGACCTTAAAAATTATTACAGAGCAGTATTAGTCTTTCAGAAAAAATTAGTGATACATATCTGATGCAATGCATCTTTCAGATGGCTTATTTCATACATACTTTTGCCCTTTATTGGCTACATACCGAATATATCCCGTGTATATTGGATATATTTCTACATGAGTTCAATACAAAGTTGCAGCTCCAAGCAGATTTTAACCCTGCTAAGACATGGGTTTTCCTATGAAATGTGAAAAATAGCTGAAGCCTTTGGCTATGATTAACTTTGCTATCAAAAATTCATTATATGTCATTTTGTTCCGAGAGCAGTTAAATTGGTTATTGAGCTAATTAAATATGGAAATAACTGAGTTTAACAAAATACTTCCTTATAATGCCATGAAGTACACTGGAAACCGTAGACTGTAGAAGTGTAATCAAAGCCCTGCTAGTTGAAATCAGCTTGTATTATGCTTTCCTTATATTTGTTTTTCTGTCAGTCCCCTGTGAGGAAAAACCCTTAGGAGCAAGCAGTGAGGGAATCTAGATTATTTTGAAATTGGAGAAAAGTAGCATGAAGTGTAGTGGAAAAACGTGTATCAAGGGAATCCTGAATCATGGCCTGAACATCTGTGTATAAACAAGGCTGGTTTATAAATTAAAGTGCTGTGTCTATTGAACAGGAATTGACTCATCCTGTAGCACAGCAGAAGTTCTCTTTCTGCAGAATTGCTCCTAAGCTTTTGTGAGGTGGGAAGCACGGAGCGTGTTCATTGTGTTCTAAAAGGTTGACCAGGTTTCGGCTCACAGCAGTTTGTATCTGGCATTTGAATACAAGTTTGGAAAGGCGTGGGAGACTGCATACAGAATTGTTTTGAGATGCTGACGAAATTGTCTGCAAACCTCTACCTGCATTTTACTTTGTCTAGCAAAGCATTGAAGCAATGTTTAAACAACGAAAATCTACTGTAACTTGAAAGGTTTTTCGTGCTAACGTTTCTAACTTTCTTAAGAATTAATGCTGTGATAATCTTGCTTACCAGAAATAATTTGTGTTCAGGTTTGCATTTTCGGTGTGTTTTTTCAGTATTATGCAACTGTGCTTAAAATTCTGTATGGGAAAAGCCGTACTTGGTTTGAGGCTTGTGGGAATTCTCTTGTGCCCGCATGAAGATTGAGTCAACTTCAGTGTGGAGACGGAGTTAGAGCTCGTTGTTGCAGGGGGAAAGCAGCATTCCTGTGTGATTCCTGAGTAGCTGGCAGTTCCCTGTTATTACTGGTTCTCCTCCTTTTTTAGGTGTCTTCTGGCAGGTGGTTGCTTACCATAGTGGATGTGGCTCCTCAGGGTCTTATTTAGCAATTTGTTTGAGACTGATAAGGAACGCTCTTCAGCATGGAGTAAAAGAGTAAGCGCAAAAGTAAGATAGCACGATTGCTGAAACCAAATACTTGAATTACTGATTGAATGTTTAGAAGATAGAGATATTAGACTTTGTGCTATTTTACCGTTTTCCAAATAGAGCCAAGTAATCTGTTTCATTGCAGCACCATACTGGATTCCTTGCCCGCTGTATGGTAACAATCACAAAGTGTAATTCCAAAAATAGGTGATCAGTTTGCCATTTAAACTTGTTTATGGACGGTGACTTTCCTTAGGTTTTCTGACTTAGTATGAGCCTTTGTCATGCCTAGACTTGGATTGAAATGGATATTGTTAATCACAGGCTGCACTTCTGCTGTGTATGGCCCCCAGTACTGTACATTAAGCATATGAATGAAATTCAGGTAGCTGTGGACATGTTAATAAGGATACGACAGTATCGTCACTTTAGAGTTTATCCAGCTGTGGCTGCAATATTTTATTGTTAGTTTTTATACTTTCAAGGTAGAGAGAGGCATTTATAGACAGAAGGTTGGACATTTTTTGTTAATCTTTCATGAGAGTAATTAGCAGCTTCTGTCTTCTATTTTTTACATTTTTTCACATCTTTTTGGGCAGTAAATGGGGAATGTTTTGATAAATAAAGGACTCACTGAAGTGCATGCACACTGAATGTATCTTAAAAAATTTGCTTACAACTCAAAACAGTTCTGTTTAAAGTGTATGTTAAGTATATGCATGAAAAGATGAAAGCTTATTTGAATGTTTGGTAAAGCCAAGTACACAAATCTGTTTTTCTGTTAGAGAGAACTTGTTACTCTTACAGTAGTAGAAGATTCCAAGCAATGCTTAGAGATTTTAACTTAGTAGAATCTGATATTTTGTGTAAATTATCTGATTTAAGTGCCACAATCTTGTGCCATGGAACAAACACAACACACAGTATTTATACTTTCTTGATACGTTTGTTGATGTTAGTGATTATTGAATGTACTTTGACTCATAAGTCAATTCAGCACTATATTACTACATGACAAACAAAATCCTGTCCTAACCTTAATAGCTTGAAATGAAGAAAACATTAGGCTGGTTTTGGGTGTTGAAAGATCTGCAAAACAGTGACTACATTCAGACAGCAGATTTCATGGACCTGACAGAATGGTTTACCTGGCAGCTGAAGTAACAGGAAAACTCTGGCTGTAGGAAAAAAATGGGAATATCAAGTTATTGGTTGGTTTCATAAGAAGTGTTAGAGAACTATGTACAAAATTTGATAAGAATAGATGGAATCAATACAGGGAGGAGATGTCTAGTCAGTATAAAAATGTCAAGAATTTGACACAGACGCTGGAAAACACCATAATGTTTTGATGTGTGAAAAACTGAGGTTTCTGAGGAGTGAACATATGTATAGTACTGTGGAAAGTAACCCAAAATAATTTATGGAGCAATTCCATTTTCATAGCAAAAGCTAAGCTGCAGGATTTTTTTTTTTTTTTTTTTTTTTGTTCCTTACTGAGTGTTACATAGAATCATAAAATATACTGATTTGGAAGGGACCTTTCAGGATCATTGAGTCCAATCCCTGGCCGTGCACAGGACATCCCAAGAATTACACCATGTGCTCAGTAGTATTCTCCAAACACTTGTTGAACTCTGTCAGTCTTGACCATTTCCCTGGGAAGCCTGAGTCTCCCTCCTTTCCTGTCTTCTTCCCTTCTTCCTCTTCCTAATGTTTCTGCTACTTTGAACCTTAGTCAACTTTTCTGGTGGTTTTTTTTTCCCTCCCTCTTTCATGAATTTCTCCCTTGTTTTGTAAATTGTATTAATTTTCCTTGATTTGATGTGAGGTTCCTCTTAGTTCTCTCTAGAAATCTTCTCTGGCTATCTTCTGCAGTCTTGGTCCTTGAGTACTTTGTTCTCATTGATCATGTGCTTTATAAATTACTATAGTAAAAGGAAGTCTAATTTCTTTGGTGCTTCATTTATTCTCTGAAAATACATTTAGATGACATGAAAGCATACTACACTGCATTTTAGTTTCTAGCAACATTTTATATATTTGAATTATGGTAGCAAATGATGTAATCACTGGTGTTTTAAAACAGAGTTGTAACTGGGGAATCTGAGTAATGCAGGCAAGGAAGATTACACAAGGCAAAAGGAAATAATGACACACTTCTCGTGCTACTAACAGCTGAAAATTTTTAACATGCATATGACTATCTGAATGGGAAGAAAACGCCCAACAGCAAAAATATGGGAAGAAAATTATTTCCTGAGAGTCAGGGTGATAATGCAAATTCACCAGTGTGTTTGCCTTGAAGTTACTCAAACTTGAACTCTGAATGCAGTAGCTTTTGAAGAGGTGTGGAGAGTAGATAGCAAAGTTGCTCTCATACTTGGCTAGAGGTTTTTGTAGGTGAGTTGTAGATGTGACATGAGGAATGAGTAGAAATAAAAGGTGAAGATTATTTAGTATCTCAACTAGAATTCCTGAAACCTTTTTGGTTCCTGACACAATTAAAAATAGGCGATGTAATTATGAACCAAACTGTCCTTTCTTCTATGCATCATTTTACAAGTGTGCTGGTGGTACTTCTGCATGCACAAATGGAAGGGATTTTTCTTCAAGAGCAAAGAAGAGCCTGTTAATTGGGTGCCTTTATCTGGCACGTGGGCAGTGAGTGCATATAATTTAAATGTTTATGTGTAAATAGTTATGTAATTTTTTTTTTTTTTTCTTCTGTCTGGTAATTCTGGCATAGGTGTTACTTTCTTCCTAATCTTTCTGTAGTGTTCTGTGATCAGGTGCTGTGGCACAAGTTTGGTAAGATTGTTTCCAGTGAGGTCAGTGTTTCATGGAATTGGATGTTCTGGTATGGGGTTATTTAACTATCTGGAGGGGGTTTTTAAAAATTATTTTATCAATATTGATTTGATATTGGGTTTGTGACAATTTCTTTGTTGGATTTTTTTTTTTTTTAACACTGTGACAGTAAAGCAGTGGCAGCACTGGGTCCATTCTGTGCTAAAGTTGCTGTGAACTTCAGCAATTGCATGTCTCTCTTGAAAAAGAAAGAAATAGTTTTCTGAAAGATGGGGCCCATAATGTAATTAATAACAGCTCTGCCACTGCTTATGGGCACTTTGGAGTATTTTTATAAATGTTCATCTGGACTGTTCAGTCCTGGAGCCACACAGAAACAATTGCTTCTGTGGCAATTGGTGATAAAGACTTGAAAACCATGTTTAGCTGACTGAATCCACCTGAAGTACCTGATTGTCTTAGTTGATCCACTTGACAGAATTATGTCAGAGCCACTTAAAATTCTGAGCTATTGATTTCAAATATTTGCTTATTTACAACCATATGTATTCGAGGGAATTTAATTTTTAGGCTATTGGGGGTCTTGGCAGATATTTTAACTGGCTTGCTGAACTTGTGAAATATACTATTACTGACACATAGTTTCAACAACTAAAAGCTAGCAGTTGACAAATTTTAGATTTAAATTAAATTTTATAGAGAGAAATGGAGGTTCTTCTGTGTTGATAAAGTATGTTGTAGTCATTTTCCATCAAGTAAGTGATCCATAAATGATGAAGCAGTCTTAGAGATGGCTGGGAGATACTCCTGTTTCAAGTTGTCAGTGCTGGAATTGGATGATCACTTAAATTTTGACTGACAAAAATACCTAGAACTTAAATCTCTTAGCTCTCATTGACTCTTGACAGCATGAATCAGAAAAGGTCTTAAGATAAACTGTATTACAAACAAAAGTAAATGATAAATTTTAAAGTTACATGCTTTGAAATACTGAAGCTACTCTGGAAATTAGTATGCAGTGAAGACACAAGGGTATTGGAAATACCAAAATTGGGGTTTGGACCCTGACTAGTGGAATTTTTCTGTATACAGCCTTTTAAATGTTAAGTTCAATTTAGCTTGAAATGTACCTTTTGGGAATAGTTCATTTGGTAATAAAATTAACCCTCCTAAAAAACCAACCAACCAAACAACAAAAAACCCCCACAATTCTCCATTTCTGAGAAAAACCAGATAAATAGAAGATTTTGCTTTGTTCCCTAGATACTCCTGCAGAAACATTTTGAAGGGGAAAAACATTTACTATTGATTATGTGTTTTGGCTCTCTTAAGGAAGTCTGATTTGGTTATTGCAGGCTTCAGACCTCTTACTTGCAGTTAAATATATGGTTCGTGACTTAGAGTAGAAGAACCAGCAGGTGGAATAAGGTGTAATGATTTTAAGGAAGTCATACTTGGCATATTACTTGTGTTCCTGTTAAAATTACTCGCAACTGGCTGCTGCTGCAAGTTGGAGTATTAGGTATTGTAAATTCGATTGGACAGTGCTGTATCACCAATCTTGCCAGATGGAGAAATCGGCAGGAATATGGTATTTTTAGTATGCTTTTTGGATCCTGGTATTTCATGGTAGTAGTTGCAGGATTTTCCCAGTGTCTTCTTGAAGAGCCATGTAATAGATGAGGGAGTGTTTGCAGGGGCACCACTTGGAGGGAATTATTCAGGTTTCCCTGCCAGCTGTATCCTTTTTTATGTTAGGCTCTAGTGGGTGGAAGTTCAAATACACAGGTTATGTTTGCTGCTCAGACAGTTGTTTATAGTGACCCTTAGGGAAGGAGCAACAGAAGGGATATAAACATGTTGCATGGGCAACAACAGCAAGCTGACAGGCAATGAGTTTCACCCTACTGGCTGGTTAAATAAAGTTCCTGTATTGCAAGGGGAGCGAAAGAGAAAATCACATCGAGTATTTAAAAGGAAGGAAGAAAAATTTTAAAAAAAGGAAATTTGAAGACCCTCAAAAATGTCAATTTTTTGCATATATATTCATCGGATAGCTCATAAATGTTAGTTTTTATAAAAAGCCTTTCCAGCTTTTTCTTCGATCTGACTTTGCAGAACTTTTCGGGGCCTACAGCTGGGCTGCAGAACTAAACTGATTGTTTTCAGGTTTTTAAACAGTCCTCTGAATCAGGCATCACTTGTAATTTTTGCTGCTCTCCTGACCTTGAAAAAGGGTCTGTGCTCCTGCGAGAGACATCTTGAAGGGTGGTTGGTGATCATGGAAACAGCTAGGAAAACATTTTATTTACTTCAGTTACTTAGCTTGAAAGCTCAGCCTGAGGAAAGAACTCTTTCAGCTTCCTCTGTTCATGTACATTTCTGCACAGCTGAGTCACTGAACTTGCTTTTAGAGATGTTTTTCCCCTCTCCTGTTAGCTTGGAGGTGATTTTGTGATCTGTTAGAGAAACAACTGACCAACCCCTGCCCCATTTTATTCTTTTGCTTCAGAGTTTTTTGCAAGAGCAAGTTTTCAAACTGTCAGTGGTTGTCCATAGTTGTGGATAAGAATATTTTATAGACCAGTCCATATAGTTTTGCAGTCGTTGCTCTTTCCTGATCTCTTCAGAGCTGCTACCAAACATCCTTTCCCACCATTTTAACCAGTGATCAGTGGATCTCAAGCTGTGGACTGCTTCCGAGTGAAATGTGTCACAGAGAACCAAGATTTTATCTAGATTTGTGGTCTAGATGCATGGGAAATTCTAAGTCTGTATTTGTTATAGAAAGTATCAGTGGGCCTTCAGGGGAGAAAAAGAAAAGGACAGGTGTCAGAATGGCTGTTCCTGCTGAAACTGTGCTAACCACATCACTTCATAGTGACTTCCTTTATATGGGCACATTTGTAAGATACAAGGAAAGAATAATTGATAATAATTCAGAATCGATTTCATATAGGATGAAAAAATATTGATATTCACAGTTCAGTAATTTTAGCTGTGACATTTATTACTAACACATTTGTCTCTAAATGTATAAACAAACGAGTTTTGGTTAATTTGATGATGTAGTGAGTTTCTGTATTGATAACCATGGAGGTTAAAATGCCCAAAGAAGATGATACTTTGTTTCACCTTAGTTAACCACTATCATGAATATATTAAAGTAATTGTAAGTTCGATTTCGCTCCCTGATGAGTGGTGTTCTGAGTAATGTGCACTCCCATTGCTTCTAAAACACTGATAAATGCAATCTCTTGGAATGTTTTTAAGACAATAGCTATTTAATGAATAGCTTGTGTGTACAGGAGAAAAGAATAACCTTGATTGCTTACAATCTGACGTTCGGAAAAGCATTTTTTAGATGTCTTGTATTTGCATATCTAATTGCTATGTAATCAAAACTAAGTGAACTGTAGCTGCTTGAAACTAAAAAATGAAAGGCAATCTTAAAAGGAGGAGATACCCCACTCATATGCAAGCCCGTCTGAATATTAGAATTATATTCTTCTTGTGTTTAATTATAGGTGTCTGACTGAGCAGTAAATTTATGCCTGTGTATTAAAGGATTGAATGTGACCCTGAAACATCAGCTTTCCTTTGTTGAAGGAAAGCATTCGCATTGAGAGAACTTAACAGTGTTGTGTATTTTGGTGATAAGGGATTGTGCCAGAATAGCTGTTAATTACCTGCTTTGTTTGATATGGAAAGTAGTGGTTCCACACTTTTCTTCCCACCAGTGACAGTACTCAATTAAAACTTGTATTAAATAGTGATAATGCCCTCGTTTATCTGGTGGAGAAGATGTGAGGTGAAGAAAATTAACAGGAGTTTTTCATCTGTTTGGAGACAGCTTTGGTTTTTTCATGAACCTAGTGATGAGTTTTGTCTTTTTTGGTGTAGTAGTGTACCGTGAGCTTTGGTTATTTTATTTATTTTTTCAGTCGTTGTGACTCTTGAATCCTGCTGTTTAATAACAGTGGCTATAGCAGAAGCAGAAAAGAAACCTCAGCTGCAGTGTTAGAGTTGCAAATTGGGAAGATGCTTGCTCTCATTTCCCTGTTTGAAGCATCTGTTGCCATTGGTCATTTATCTCAGTGGTTTTTTGAAAATCTGTTGTATTATGACATGGCATCTTCCATTTCTTACATGGCAGATTTTTACTTTTTTTTCAAATTAAAGTTTTTGACAGAGTTTTTCTATTCCAGGTATGTGAAGAATGTGTTATTTCCTAATGCAGTCTGAGATGGACTTCTCTAAGTAGCAGCTATTTTTTGCATATCTGAACAAAAATAACAAGGAGGAGTAAAGCAAAGAAAACAACATAGATTTGGTAGTCTTTGTTTATTTCAGATACCAGTGCTGAGGAGTATTCTGACAGTGAAATTATACAAACTGTATCAGTAGGCAGTAGAGAAAGGGTATAAAATTGTTATAGTAATACTTTAGTGGTTTTTATTTCATTCATCCCAAGAAATTAAGGAATGGGTTGGTTGCTTTCCTTACAAAAATTGGAAGGTCTGTGTTCAGCAAGCTTGAACAGCCTTACTCTGGAGTGAAAGCTGAATGTTTGATGCTTGACTAATTTGGCCAAAAATGTGAAACAGTAAGTGAAAAGGAGTAATTACTGTAGCAACTTTAAAGTGTGTGCACGAAATTCTTTTGAGGAGCTCGATGGATACAGCAGTGCATGGTAATTCAAGTAAAACTTCAGAGCTTCAACTGTGAGGTGAACAGAGGTCACATGCAGAGTGAGAGTGGTTGCCTGCAGTAATTAGGCACAATTAATAAAATTTGCTCCGAAGGCATATTGCGCATACTGAATGGTTAGCAGTAATGACTGGTCTTAGAGGTAACCATACACAAAGAAAACAAAAAAATCATTACAGATAAAACAGTTTCTTAAAAGAATTTGTAAGGTGTGGAAACTTGAAAGATTTCTCTTGTTGAAAACCTAAACAGAGTGTCATTGTTAAAGCAGAAAGCTAGATTTTTGTTTTGTAGTGGAACATTGTAATATCACGGGATGCAAGCGAAGTGCTGTGAAAAATCAGGCTTAGAAAAAAATGAGTTGTAGTTGTGTGAATTGGTCATGGTTTACAGAAAGAACACTAGAAGGCCCATCTTAGATCATAACTGGCATGTTTTTTAAGTAGACTGCTTTTCTTTTAAAGTAAATGTTCTTCTGGGTATATTATCTGATAAATTTCATTAAATTATTGTATTTAATGATGACTTGCTACATGATTGTTGGTTACATTTTCTGTAGTAATTCATAAAGTCAACAAATGTAGATTTGTTCCTACTCACCACCACACAATTGCCCTTTCATGCCAAGTAAACAGTGATAAGCACTAAATAAGAACTTGATAAGATGTTTTATGATCTGCAATTTTGCAATGCAATTATCTCTACCTTTAACAGTTTTTTCCAGATTTCTTTTTTCTGCACTGTGCAAAAACCCCCATGGAATGTGAGTTTGGCATGCATTCAGCTTAGTAGACTTATTTCATGGCGCAGCAGTGCTGCAGCAGAGTGTTAGTGTAACTGTGTTAGCTCATCCATTTAGGATTAGGTTCTGCAGTGATCTTTGTAGGTGAGTACTGCAGCCCGCACTGTCAAGCCACAGACAGTTTTTGTAATCCCAAAGCCACTCTGTTAAGGTTTCTTCAGACTATCATGCATTCAGTATAAATTCCCAGCCTCAAATAAAGTTGAGGACTATGTTCTTCCAGAATGAATAGTCTTAAATGCACGAACTGTACTTTTTGTTCCCTGTAAAGAAAATGCAACAAGTTTGTCACCTTTTTTCTGCTTAAATTGTCTGATTACGTTTCAGTGGCTTTGCTCACTTGAAAAAAATTGATGGCATTTTTTGAGTATTTTTGTTGTCATGTAGTTCAGTTACAATTTTGTGGAACTCCTTCTTGTATTTGCTTTTAGAGAAATTTATTTCCATTTACGACATTATTTTAAAATCTTGTAATATCCAATTTTTAATAGATATTAATTTGCTGTATTTTCACATAATCTCTACATGCAGATCTTCTTGAAAAGAGGAAAATTTCTGTGTTGAAATTATATGCTGTGTCAAGATGTGGAAAAGAATGGAACATTACAATTCCCTTTCCTGGACCCTTTTTGCATGAGCATGCTTTCCCTTTATGTTCTTCACTATTCTTGTAGGACTTGCAGTCCCTCTTGGGAGGAATTGCTGTGTTTCTGATTGTGCTCCAGAGTGAGGTTCCTATGTCTAAGACTGAATGGGAATTCTCTTTTCCAGTCTAAGATTTTGGAGGGGGATTTTCCCATTTGAGAAATGCCAGCTGCAATACACCAATGTTGTAGTTTTCTGCATTCACCCCATGGACAATTTTCCACAATTTCATTAAAAAGTTGGACAAAAATGACAAAAATGACTGTGTTACATTATACACTTGATCAAATAGGAAAAGCTCACTATCTTGGTGACTCTGAAAAAAAGTTTAACTTTCTTCTACCGCTAAGCTTTAGGACGTGGAAAATCTAGAAGCTAAGAGCTTGCAGCTCTCCAAGTAGTCATCCAGAAGAACACTGTTAAGCATCCTGTTGACAGGGTTTATGTACCACTGAGGAAAATTCAGACCCTCTGTCTCCCCCTATAATCTGAGTTGATGGTACTTGTCATTTGAAATATATATTCACCTGCTAAACATGCTTTTTTTCTTTCTGATGAAAACAGCCCTGCTGAAAGCATGTCGTAAAACTTGGTTTTATTGCAGAGGTACACAATGAATCATAATTTCCTGCAGGCTCAGATCCTGCCTGTGTAGGATGAACAACTAAAAAACTGAAAATGTGAACTGTATTTTATTTATGGTTGGGACCTATAGAGTATGTCTGACATTTGTACTTCCAGTTTTTGGCTGCATAACAATGTACTTGGTGCATCTGGTATTTGAAGTATTCTCTCTAGTGAGGTCACTCTGAGCACAACTACCTAAGATTTTTTTAAAGTAGATAGTGATGCTGCTGATATTCTTTGTCCTTTCTGTCCATTATTTTAGCCATTTGGGAAGTTGAGAATGAGGTTAAGGTGTTAAAATTTCAAAATTTACTGTGAAAGAAAGTAAGGAGAATTTACCAGTTAGCCCTTGGTATGTGTGTGCCTCAAAGCTAGGAATTTTCTTTAAATCAGGTTTTGAGTGATAGAGATTTCTCGTAGAGAAAATGTGACGAATCCATCTAGAAACAAACTTTAATTCCGTGTATTAGCGGAGTCAAGTTATGATGACCTTGGATACGCTCTAAACCAATTTTTAATGATTACTGTCAGAACAGTTCTTTTTCTATTGAAAAGTAATGGCTGGCCTATGATATATTGAAGGCCACATTAAATCATCCTGACTATTCCTTCTGGTCAAAGTCTCTAAAACTGGGAAAAAATTACTTGGAGTTAAACTTAAGTATAAAAAGAGGCATAATGGGTAAGATGTATAGAATAAAATTTCAGTGTAGTTTAATGTGCCATCTAATTTATCAAAATCTTACACAGATCACAAAAACTTCTGTTGTACCTATGCATATGTATTGTGTGTGTGTGGCTATTCTGCTGGAGTAGATAACAGTTCTGTAATCAAGTTGCATTTTATGTGTTTGGGGTTTTTTTCCCCTGTATCTGGTTTCGTGCATCGTGGACTTTGTACATTCCTATATGCTAAAATGCAAACAGCGTACTGGTAAGGATCCAGCTAAAATTTTGATACTCCGGTACGGTTTGTCTGCATCTAATCTCAGAGAACTAAAATCTTAATCATGCAGAATTTTTTTTTTTTTTTTTTTTTTTTTTTTTTTTTTTTTTTTTTTTTTTTTATTAAATGCTGTTGCGTTGGTCATATTGTATGACACTTCTGTAATAGCCAAGCACCATTGATCCTGAGTAGTATTCAGCAACAAGTTTTAGTGATCAGAGTACTGGTCTTTTGTTTTGTGTCTTGTTACTGGCCTTAAATTAGAAAAACTAAAAAACTAAGTTTAAACAAGCTGGATTTTTGGAGATTTTTTTGCTTGTTTTAGAAAAATAAGTTAAGTATGCTCACCTGTGCAACCAATTTGAGACTCTTCAAGGGGGTTATTAAAAAGGAAGTGTGGCAACACAGCCAACAGGAAATGCAGCAAGTTTGAGATGAACAAAATCAGGCCTGAGGGATCAGGAGGAAACTGACAACAAGGTGTTCAATTTTCCACAATTCTCCACAAAATTGTGAAAATAGTAGCGAAAGGGTGGGGTTTTTTGTTTGTTTGTTTGGTTTTTACTCATATTCATAGTTGTTTATTTATCTGTGATTCTTGCAAGTACATTTTCTATGATGATAAGCAGTTTCCTGCTTTCTGCAGCTGAGATTTTTCATACGTGTCAAACTAGATATTTGAATTCTAGTCTGTTCACTCAGCTCTTCATGCCAGCTTTTACAGTGGTTAATAGTGTTTACTTACTAATTAATTACTTGGAGGATGGGGTGAACATTGGGACGTATAAACTTGCATAATGCATGGAATTCAGTATCATGGGACTATGTGTGGTTGTTGACACACCACCAAAGAAAAAAAAAAAACAACAACAAAACCAAAACCAACCAACCAAAAAAACCCCCAAAAAACAAAAACAAAACAAAACAAAAAACCCACCAACACAAAACACCCCACACCTCAAGCTTATTCCTGCATGTAAGGGAAAGATTTGAAATGTAGAAAATGGAAAGCTCACCATGGAGCTACGTAGTTCCTGCGCCTGGAGTTTCAGGTGTTATGTACTTATTCAGAAGTAATTTAGCTGCTCTTTGGACTCTTGGTAAACATATACAGTGCAAACTTTCTCTTTTGGTGTAATCCTTTATTTTCTTAGTGCCTTTTCTTATACACGTATATTAGAAAAACTGTTGCGTGCCGTGTTTTTGAATATTTGTGGCATTTTTATGTACTGTTTCATCATTAGATTTAAGAGGTTATTTGTTGGTGTCTTCAGAGTAATGAAATAACATCTCCTGCCTAAAATGGGTCAGTGTTTTAAAACTCCAATAGGTATGTAATCCTGCATGTTGTATCGTGTTAGAGCAAGCTATTAAAACAGCTTACGTATATTTAAGTGCCCAAATAAAAACATCCTATCTTGCTTTGAGACACCTCATGGTTTTTTGAAGTTCTTTCTTCATCCATTGATTTGTCTGTGTATTTCATGCTGTTGACTTCCTTTAACTTTTTCATAGATGATGGGCTGTGCCTACTTTTTACTTTGCATACACTGCAACTGCAATGTATGCCTTCCTTGCCTTGTGAAGCTCGAGTGTTGGGGTGCTAAAGAGTCGTATGTTATGTACTAAGTCAGTGAATGAAGTTCCAGTGCAGATGGTTTCTGCCTTTTTGTCCCCATCACAAGAATGTGACATCCTACAAAAGTGGAATAAATCATATTAACTCTGCCTGCAGGGTAAGGGTTGCCTCCAGAACAGGGAGGACATGGAGGTTACCCTGTGGATGCTTAGCTGAGCATGACTTGCACTAGAAACTTCAGTTTCACTTTTGTTGAGTATTAGAGTACTTTGTTGAATAATTAAAACTTGCTTCACTAACAGAGGGAAAAAATCCTATCAACAACTTTCAATGGTGATTTTTCTGACTTAGGCAAGACGGTGTCTTTCCCTGTGAGACCATATGGTTTTGCAGCAAGAAGTTTGAGTATATGGTTTAAGCACTGTTTGTAAATTACAGCAGAAGATTAATTTCTTTTACATTCCTGTGGACAATAGCACTGAAACTGATAGTCGGGGTACTTTGATTTTTACTTGATTACTTAGATTTTTTTTTCCCCTAGATCAGTCAGACACTTCTGTTCCATAACATTTAAATGGGATTTAATCCTTTGTATGAAGTAATTGCATAGGCAGAAGAGGTATTGAGATAAATCGTTGCATATGTGCTATGTGTTGCATAATAAAAAGGGTATTAAAAACATAATTAAAAAAAATAAAATGTTTTTATCATTCATATGTTTGGTATCTTAAGTGAATTCTACACTATATACACTTTTCCTTAAGAAGGTGATATAGTGGATGTTGAAGTAGCCACAGATATCCTTAAATTAGAATTTAATTCAAAGCATCTTTACTTAAATTTGCATCAAATTATGTGGGATTGAAGAGGCTCGCACACTCTTAAGTGAAGTAATGCCTGAGTTCTAATCATATTAGTAGTCCTCAGAGGACAAAACCTTCTCTCTGTTGCACATTATTTTAGGTTTTCTCTGAGTGGTGTGGCACTATGGATTTATCTGGTGGTCAGTTCCCATTAACAGCCTTAGGATGTCTGTTCCCACTGCTTCATGTGCATCCTCAGGAGTCAATCGAGTTTGTGAGTTTCCTAAATTGGCCCCTGCACAATTGTCTAAGCAGTGGGGGCAGCTCAGTGGTAGTAGCAGAGTCAGGGCTGCTATTTTCAGTGACAGCTGGTTGTTAAAATAGACTCAACTTGCAAGGTTAAACTTCACCCTCACATTCCATGAGATACGTGAGCGCCTGCATTAAAATATTTTCACTTGTACTTCTAGCTTGCTATGTCACCTTATATTTCACCAAGAAAAGTAAGAAGTTTTTGATGAAAATAATTCTTGTTCAGCAGGAAGGAGAAAAAAACCTATAATTTTGTGGGTTTTTTTTTTCTTCATAGATTTGAAACAGTTTTGTATTATATTGAAATTGATTCTTTATAGACCTCTAAGTCACTTCTAAATGAAACATCATTTTCTTAATTGTGGTTAATTTTTAAAGACTTCTTCCCAGCATTTTAAAGAAACACGAAATTTGTTGCTTTTTTCCTGGTTTTATTTAGTTCCATTCTTGGTTTATAATTTGTATGTGGGGCGAAAAGAAACCCCTACCAAACATGCCCCCTCCGCCAACCAAGAAACCACAAAAGCAAAATATACAAACAAACAGACAAGCAAACAAACAAAAATAAAACACAAAAAAACCCCCAACCCCCTCCCCGCCCCTCCCCCCCAAAAAAAACCCAACCAAAACCAAACCAAACAGAAACCAAGTGTCCCAAAAACCACACATCAATATAACCCCTTTTGAATTATGCCACTGGAGCATTTAGTTTAGTGCCAGTATTGTTTGAATTGATGCCTTTTGCGTGTTGCAACTGGAGAAATAACGTTATAGTTGTTGATAATAGAGAGCTGAGTTGAGTAACAGACCTGTGGTAAAGATGCTGAGGTCTTTGGCCTGTATAATGTTGGTTTAGCATTTCAGGAAGATTGTATTCCTCATGTGTAATGATGACGACCTTCGTCCAGTTCACTGATTTGGCTTAAAATATTGACTACAACCCTGTACTGGTTGAGTGTAGTTTTTCAATGATACATAATTTATGGGAATTTGCTGTCTTAAATAGTTTTCTAAGGATATACTTTGGATATATTTTCCTTATTTTTAGGCATTGTGCTTTTATTTTTCTTGATGATTGCATGTTTTTCAAAAGCAGCATTTTAAATTTCCCTTTTTACAAAAAAAGAAAAAAAATTAGACTTTCCTTATTCATATATGGTAATTACATAGTTGAACTGTGGGTGGAATGAATAGGAAGGGTCTTCGAACATTTTTTTTTGAATGGATAAACATGGTGCCATCCCATCTCACTTAAGATACTAATGAGCTATTCTAGTTGCCCCAGCAGTAATGGGCATTAGTTAAAATAAACTATACTCCTTGCTCATTTGCATCTAGTATAAATTTTAATTTTATTTTACTAGTGTTATAAGATGAAGTATGCTAATTTTTAGAAAATACATTGCAACAGCTTTTCTGATAGCTGCATCACTACAGCATACACAGGAAATGTCTTACAGGCTATATTAGTGGAAGAGAAAGTCATGTTTGTCTCCCTTTTATCACTAGCCAGTTCATGGATTTTTCACTCTTTTCCATTTGCAGAGAATTTCTAACAATTATTTTTTTACTTATTTTCTTCTTTTGAATCATAAAGAGTCCCTGAAAAGGACTTGTTTTTTCCCCAGCTGTTTTTTATCTTAAAAATTGAAAATGCAACCTCAGACAGATTTCTGGGTTCCCCCCCCCCCCCCTTTTTTTTTTTTCTTTAGCATGCATAATGTTAAAGCATAAATTTGTGTGCAAATCACAAATAGTGGTAGTGCAAGCATGCTTAACTCCAGAAAAGGGTTTTTTGTTACTCGTCACTCAAATGGAGGAGAACCTGAGGAAGTAGGGGTGAGGGGGAAAAAAAAGAAGTTTGTTCTTTCTTCTGTGGCTTAGCTTCTGTTGATTCTTGCACTGTTTTTCCTTTACTAGGTTGTCTTATATTATGGCTTCTTGAAATTTCAGTCTCAAGTATAAACAAGAAGGAATAATTTTTGTCCATCACAGGGTAAAAAAAAGCCCTAATTCCAGCACTTCATGCCTCTCAAACATCTTAAAGAAGCAAAATAGGGCACAAGCCCAATTTTTTTTTGCTTTTCAGGTCTCCTTTAAGAGCAGAGACAGCCATGATGCAGCAATTTTGGAGGTAGAGGCAAGTAAATGTTTTACTTCTTGTAAACATTCCAGTAAGTTTTGGCAAATCACCTATTTTTTTGAGGAAAAACCTATTTCCAGCCTATTTGGTTGGAAAAGAACCTCAGCCTCTCCCCCTTTCCTAAATTTGCTTTGTGTGATTCTATGTGAGGAAGGATATATTTAAGCTTTTATTGATTATTGACAGGTTTCACGTCAGTTACACACTGTTGCAATACCCAATTGGTGTAAAAATATGTAGCTCTAATATTAGAAAGGTTTTTGTGATAACAGTTGTTGAAGTTTTTTCTTTTGAACTGCTCTACAAAATGGAAATTTGTTGGGTAGGTCGTAAGTGATTTTCTTCATAGAAAAATAAAAGAAGTGTTGATTGTTTCTTACCTCCAGCTGCTGGTGCTCAAATCAGCTCTTTGGCGTTCTCACTATGGACAGTTGAGCAACCTCTTATGTACTGGTACGAAGCCTGTAACTATTTTTGTGCTAGGGACATTTCTGAAAGCTCACGTTGAGTTTCTCCTGATGGCATCACATCATCTTGAAGGCTGTATTAGAGGTACAGGAAAGAACTATCCATCTGTTTTGCTGATTTTTTTTTTTTTTGGACCTTCCTGTTCCTCATTGTGAATAAAACCAGGCAGTTTGCATCATTGCATAAGAATACAGGATTACTCATTTGAGAAAGTTTTGCCTAACTTCTGTTTCGGGAGGTGGGGACAAACGTTCTAGTCCATGTTAAAAGGTTACAGTGGGAACAGCAAAGAAGCTTGATTTTGGTCAGCTAATCTGAGAGAGTAGTTCAGTGGGCATAAAAAGAAATCTGCTAGTTAATAAGCTGTATTGATCCAAATTTCTACCTGTGCCAGTTTGAGAAGGGAGAGGATGGGAAAAAGGAGGTGGGAGGTCAGGACCTGTCAGTTGGCAGTAAATTCTTGTCATCTTTTGCAAATGCATTTTGAAAAAAAGCTGTAATGCTTGTGCTTTCTGAAGAAGAGAAAATGTTTAGAATGAAGAAATTGACCTTTCTTATACCTGTCTCTTGAGGATGTGAGCAAAGTGTGTAATTATTTTTGTCCTCAATTCATGTACAATGCTGTCTTATTTTCTAAGGTGGATGAAACCATTGTAAAGCGTAAGAAAAGCTTCCACATAATGACCTTTTCTACCCAGTCTTGCCTCCTTCAAATTTTGTAATTCAGGAGTATATTAAGTTAAACTGTAAAATTGTAATTTGATTTTTTGTGGAGTCAGATAAGCATGCAATCTGAAAACGTATATAAGGATATTTTAATGAAAGAAGCTTGGAACTTGTCTTTTTGAAGAGCAGAAGCACTTAATTTTTTTTTAATTCCTTTTTGTGTGTTTCTGATAGTGTACTGGAATTTGTTTAAAAGTTGCTCATTTTAAAATAGTGACTTGGGTAGCACATCAAGGATTTACTTTGCTTCTGTAGCTTTATACTGTAATAACATTCTGTTTGCCTCTCTTAATCTGTCCTGCGTTTATTAATGATATTTCTCTCTGCATTAATACCTTTGGTAGCTGAGGGAATGTGTTGAAAAAAACAGAACTTGAAATTTTTCATGATAAGTCTTCATTTTGCATATTATGGTTACTTGCAGAGGAGCTGTGATAATTTGGTTAGTTATAGATCTTAGTTTGCACACTCCATTTTACTCATAATGATGCAAATGAAGATGTCAGCAAATTCATTATTTAATGTTTTTTTTAGGAAAATGACATTCCTTTGGTGAATGTTTTTGTACATTTTACCAGAACTTGTGAGGTTCAAAAAGTTTTAGTGAAAATAGGTGTCTTTTTGGCAGGATAGTGAGGTCTCCTAAACAGCAGTTGTAGGACTGGTAATTGAATGGGATCTTGAAGGATGCGCATCTAGACATTCTCTCCTGAACCTAGTATACGTGTAAATATTGTGATTTTTGACTGTGAATCAAAATTATGCCTAGCAGTCACTTTCTTTTGTGCTTATGTAATGAGCAGGAGGTTTATTAAATGTTGTTTTCCAATTTAAAAAGTGGACATAATTCTCATAATTACTCCTTTACAGGAATTATTTATTTCATTAATTGCACAAAAGTTTTATTTTAAATGTGTTGCGCTACAGGTGCTATATAAAGAGCTGGTGCTAGTCTACAGTATTTTAAATGAACTAAAAATTTTGTGGGTTTCAGCTCATTCAGTGTAGAAAGTGAATAAAGACTTCCAAACCCAGACCTTAAGGACAGATTCATTGAAGGACCAGCAAACTGTGCAATGTTAAAGTCATATTGCTATGCACTAGCTTGTTTGGTTGGTTGGTTTTGGTGTGGGGGTTTTTTTGGTGGTGTTTTTTTGTTGGTTTGGTTTGGGTTGGGGTTGTTGTTGTTGTTGTGGGTTTTTTTTGTTGGTTGGGGTTTTTTTGTTGTTGTTTTTGTGGTTGTGGGGTCTTTTGTTTCTTTTGTTGGTTGGTTTGGGTTTTTTGGGTTTTTTTTTTTGTTTTGGAGAGATTAGTTTATTTTTTGTTTGCTTTGGGTTTTTTTGGGGTTTTTTTGTGGTTGTGTTGGGCTTTTTTGTTTGGTTGATTTTTTTTTTTTTTAAATCACTGGATTGATGCTGTCTGATCAGTGAAGGGGGATCCTGAACATGCATCATTTCTGTGCTGCAGGAAAAGTTTCCCTAATATATTATCAGCGGTATTCTCAAAAGCCATTTAATATCAGTGCCAAGCTGGCACTCAGCTATACAGTCTTTAACTGGCATGACTATTACTACATCTTAATCCAGCCTTGAGAACATGTGGCACGTGCTGGAATACTCATCGTTCTGTAGTCATTATAATCATTAGAGTAGTTGCGTGAAATTGGTCGTAAAGAAGGTTTGGAACAATGGTCATTCTTTGAGTTATCTAGGTGGTAGCTTGGTTGTGTCAAATCCCATGTAATTGTAGCAAGGATTTGAGGCTACTGCTGGAATAAATCTGTAATTACAGACTGTGTGCAAGGTTTCAGTCTTAAATACAGGGAAGACTTGTATGCTGAGATTATTTGAGACAGGAGTTCTGAATTCTTTCAAGGACTCTAGTTTGCTAGCCAATGCTTATTGTCAGTTCTGTACTCAGCGGCAAATTCGATCTTTCGGTATTCATTGTAACAAAATTCCATTTATTTTTAAAATAAAAGTTAGTTTATTTAATTTGCATTATTATCTCCTGTGAAATTACACATTTTAAAGATGATTCCAAATCTTTAAGTCTGTGTGAACTTTAATTTAGAGTTAATCACTGTGCTGTGGATGACAAGATTTTTTTCTGACACGCCCTTGCTTAAATACATGGGACACAGTGTGCTAGTTTCTCAGGTAAGCAGCTGAGATAGATGTAGCACCCTCACTGCCTCTTGGGAGCGTCTGGGCTGCTGTGTGTCCTGCCAGAGGTGTGACTGACAGCTGGCAGCTCCCCACAGAGGGAGATCTGCCTGTGCCCTCCTTTGTGCTCAGCCTGCTACTTGTGGAATGTGTCACTGAGCCAGTTCAGCTTGCTAAACAGGCAAAACCTCATCTGGCAGCCGTAGTTTGCTGCTGTGTTAACTGGCTCTGGAAGGCCCCAGCAAGAGCTGCTGCTGATACAAAGAAGAGGGAAGGAGAGAGGAATGGATCTACTTCTCTTATGGGGAGTGAGCAGTTACCCCTGTAGCTGTGTTAAACTGAAGTCTGTGCAGGAAACCCTTCTGTGCAAGAAAACCCAGAAGAGATCTGTTGTGGGATTTGGACAGTTTCCTTCTCTGAAGTGACTATGCAAGATTAGTGCTCTTAATTATAAGCACAGCCATTGTGTCTAAAGTTGTCAGTATTCATTTAAGCAACCACTTTTGGAAAAGTTTGATTTATGTTTAGCATTCTGCTTTCTTGTTGGCATACGAGGCACTTTTAATCCAAATGTACGGGGTAGCATTTAGCTGCCTAGGCACTTGAGTCTTCTTACTATCTTGGCATACCTAGAGAGGAAGTAGGAGTACATACTTGAGGAAATCTCTGATGAATTCTCATCCCAAGAACTGAAAGAAGAAAGAGAAACTTAGAAAAATACTCAGTATTATACTTGATAAACTGTTTTTTGCTAAGGTCGGGATTCCACAAAGCACTTCAGTTTATGTATGAGAGCTGTTGTAACATTGATTACATCCCTCACCCTGTTTTTTCCAGTCTGACTCTGCCTGCTCTTGTCAAAACTTGGTTATTGTTCAGTTACATATCCAAATCACAAAGAACCATTCTCAAGAGTTGCAAGATAAAGATTTTGACCTAAAACTCTGTCACTGCAACCATGTCAGCCTGGTCCTAGCAATAAAAGCAGCTTTACTTTCCTGCACATAGCCTCTTTCCTCTATTTGGCTGTGGTTTTGTAGCCCACAAGTAGAGTTCTACTGGCACAGTGTCACAGGTTAAAGTAGTAAAGTTATATGCTCTATCCTTTCCCCATCCTCTCTCTGAATCATTCTGAAAAAATCAGCAATGTTGAATGTTTGTTTCAGCTCTTAATTTTTTTATCCCCCCTCATTTCTCTGAGCAAAACAGTTTCTTTATGGCTTGGGAAGTTACTCAAAGTTACTTAACTACTACCTAGGTACGTTTGGTTTGAGTCATGAGTCTCTTTTTTAATTGCTTTGACAAACAGTAAAGACCCAAAGATCACAGTGTCCTAAAATAAAGCTAACAACATATTACTATAACAAGAATTTTATTTTACATTACAAGTCTCATTTCTGTTCATACAAACAGTTGTAACTTTATGTTCTTAAACCAAGGTCACGTTTTTGTACATACAAGAAGTATAAAATATAAACTTGTTACTTTTTTAATTTCATTTTTTGGGGGGAGAAGGTGAAATAGGGAAGACTTTTCAGGTTTATTTGCGTAAATTTGGCTTCTGTGCATAGTTTTATGCTGTATCTGAAACTTGACTCTTTGGGGCTAAGAGGTGGTGCTTTTTAATTTTCTTGGCACACTGAGGTTATGCTAATGTGTTCAATGTAAGTTTCTATTAAAAATATTCTGTAGCAACATCTTTGTATACTTTCATGCAAAGCTTTTGAGTTAATGAAATTTCACTTTCTTACCAAGTGCTAAGCAGTCTCAGAAAAGATGTTAATGTTAGTAATGGTGTATTATTGTAAATGTTAGCAGCATGGGAAAATGGGGAAGAAAAACTCTCCCTTAAAAAATGTACTATTATTTTGTAACAAAAAAGCTCAAAGGGTTGGTGGGAATATATTGCAATTTTACAAAGTTGTCTTCAATATACTCCCTTAAGACCTTCACTAAGATTTACGCAGAGAAACCCCTTTTGATTCATCTTGTAAATTTTATCTATATGAGAGGCATGTGCAACTTCTCCTTGAGGAAATGCTAACAGTAGAATGGTTGGATTTGCAAGCAGGGGCTGAGCCAGGGGACTCTGGAAACAATAGGCAAAATGAGAGAAAGGAAGTGTGGATGTGTTGGCACTAAAAAGCGAGGTACCAGCAGCTGCTTATTCTGATACTTCTAAAAGGTCACTTAGCTGTTACACATTTTCTCCTCTTGATGTTTCTTTCCCCTCCTTTTCTTTAAGAGGTCTGTAAATTCAGTTTGGAAAAACAAAAACCAGTCACTTATTCCTAATTAAAAGAAAACCAACCAAACAAAACATTGAAGTGTGAGAAATCTGTGTATGAATTACTGTAGTTTTGTCCGCTTCATAGGCTTTTAACATAATGAGTGAAAGTTTCTGGAATTCATGTTTAGATTAAGCGGAAATAGCATCTGAAGAGAAGTGTGGGTTCATTTTGATACTTCTTGACCCTTTTAGTTTGTTCAACATCACTTATATGTAGAGCTGTCATAAAAGAGCAGGAGCCCAGGGGTTTGAGAATGAGTTTAGCTGCAAAATAGATCAATTTAACACTGAATTCAAATTATTGGTGAGCAGAATGTTAATACATTGGCCAGGTTTGCTGTGCAATACAGCAATCAAGTCAAAACAAGACCGAGGAAATCAAACATGGAATGGAGAAATAGAAATGGCTGAAATTCAGTAAAGACAGATGCCACAATGCAGTTATTGTTGATGAAAGTTACATGATAGTACTGCAAAAGAGGAAAGAAAATGTTCCAAAACATGTACAATTACAGTACTAGTCTAGGAACAGATCATGTCATCCATTGAATACAAAAGTATAATTTGTTTTATGGTTTTTTACTTGGCTAAGTGCTAGTGGCTAAAGCAACATAGAGATCAGTTTTCCAAATACAGCATGCTGTAAATGGCATTCCAAATTGGAGTGAAGAAAAGTGTGTTGGGATTTTAGTTTGTTTTTTATTTGTTTGCTTGGTTTTCTCTTAACCATTAAAAAAAAAAAAAAAAAAAAAAAAGAAAAAGAAAAAAAGATTCTCGGAGAAATATTTGGGATTAATATACTGTGTAGATTAAAAGACTGATAAACCATTGAGCAGATAGTTTTTTCCCTGTAAATGCAGTTGAGGACTAGTGATAGCACTTGACTGTAAACAATACAGTAAGTATTCCAAAATGTGAAATCACAGCTCAGGTATTTCCCTAACTTCCCAAATCATTAAACCAGAGATGCCTTTGATGCTTTCTACCATTTATGTTCATAGCACAGATGAAAGTAAAAGTTTCATATTAATGGAAAAACTAAAAACTAGGATGATTTCCTTGAACTTATAAATAAGGGTACACCTCAGTATACTGTTTTTATGTTTTACTTAATTATTCACAACTGCAAAAAGCTTCCAGTCCTAAATAGAAACACAGGAACCCAACTCCTGATGAAGTCCTCCATAGTTGGGCTGGGGATGCCTCTGGGTTTTTTTGGTTTTCCTCACCTTCTGGGCAGTGATTTGCAGAAGGGCAAAGTGTGGGAATCACCTCCTTCTGTGTTGCTGTGGCCTGATATTAGGGCACTCCTGGAACAGCGCCTGGTGATGTTGGTAACTTTTTACCTGACGCAGTACTAGGATCTTGATGCTCAGTTCCTGGACCATGTACAAACCGCTGGATAGTTACATTGCATTTTCTTAGAGTTGCAGCTTCTTTATTCAAGCAGATTTTTTGAAGTTGCCATGCCTTGAGTTAGTTTGGGAGAGTATATTAGATGAAGTTCCTTCAGATGTCAGTACTTTCAGATCTCCTAGTATGAGAATCCCAGATGGGAAATGGTCATCAGGTTTCAGTTTAATTAAGACTATTTTGCCTGTCAGTATGAACTTTAGCAGAGTTTTAGTTACCTTGGTAAGTTTTTGGGTGGAATCGAGGCATGTGTTAGCAAGGCTAGTATCTTGGTGTCCTAGTCTTCTTCCTGGGCAGGAGGAAACAAAATGGTAAACTAAAACATAATGGAGCTGGAATACTGCCTAAATAAAAACTGAGATACGCAAAAGAATCTTAATGTACTTAAAAGAGTAAATTCAATTGTATTATATAGTAAAATATGATATTTACTGACATGTTGGTTCTGCTTTAAGAGATACCTCTTCATGTTCATAAAAACTGATCAGTTCTAGATTTGTTATCTATTACATATATGTATATGTAATTTTAACATCCTGTTAATTATTTTTAAAATAAAAATCGTAAAGTGTTTGAAGTAAATTGAACAATTTGCTATGTGCGTATGGTACATAGGTGCTCCTTAATAATAAGGTATATAAAAGAACACTTGTCATTGTTTCTCCATCTAAAGCTAAATAGTGGAATCTGCTTTATAATGATTAATAATGCTCATAAACTCAGAGGCAAATACGTTTATGCAGAAGTGATTTTAGAACAGTTGTGGGTTATTTTGAAGTTAATTTCATTAGTGACTGATGATGAATGGACTTGAGTCATGAGTTAAATACACTTACTGCCTGTATTTCCTGCCTAGAGAATGCTCTGAGGGATGTGTCCACTCTCACAGATTACATTTTGTTGGTTGAAGCCTGCACTGAAAAATGCCTTTTGTACCTTGCGATTCAGAATATGGAGGTACTTCCCTTCAAAAAGCCATCTAAAGCTAACTCTGAACCAAGAAGATTTGCTTTCAGGATTTATTTCTTTTTCTTTCAAGGGAATTTGATGTTTGTTTAGTGAGTGGTCAGTGTGTAAAAAGAATCACAATATTGTGAAATGTTTCACACTGTTTATTCCATTTTCTGTAGGGGAACAAAACCATTCTTGGATATCAGTGTACCTGTATCCATAGAAAGTTTACTACGCCAGGAATCCTGATAAAGTGTTACAACTCTAACCTGTAGTCCGAAGTCAGAGAAATAAACAGTCACTCTCCTCTGCCTGGATAAAGTTTATTACTTCACAGTAATTTTAAGTATCAACATTAAAAATTGTATTCACCTCTAACCAATATCCAGACACTGAGTTTACGCTGTGCATTTCGTGTGCTAAATTCACATTTATTTCCCTGTGGATACCGATGCACGCAGAACTTTTTTACTTTTATCCCACGGCAGCGAAACAGTCAGTCTTAACAGGCTCCTGGGCTTTGATAGCACTCGACAATACAGCTTGTTTCACGAACCTTCTTTTTCACACGGGCGCAGGCCGAGAGGAATGCTCCAGCAGCCCTTTCTGGGGAGCTGCCGGTTCCCCGGCAGGTTCCCGGCGCTGCCCGGGTTTCTGCGGGCCGGGCTGTCCGCGGCGCTGCGGCCGGGCCGTGACGGCCGCTTCCTCCGCAGGCAGGGCCCGAGGGCTCGGCTCGCTCCTGCCGCGGAGCAGCAGCTTCAGCAGCGCCCAGGGGGCTGTTCCCAGCGTTCGGGAACCATCTTGACTGCAGCGCGGATCTGGACTCGGGGCTGTGCCCGGTTTGAAGTCTCCTGAGCGCAAAGTCTGTGTCGGGGCTTTGAGACAGAGAACAGAATCCTCTCGTGTCGTTTAAACATTAGGTTTTTTCGTGCCGGCAGATTTTTTTAAAGATGCTTTAGATAATGTCCTTTGACAATGTTTGACAGCTACTGGCTAGTTTAATGTGTGCTGGAAGAAACCCACTTTTTCGATCCAAAATTGCTTTGGCGCGTGGGCTTGGTATCCAATAATAATTTATAATTAAAGACTCGATAAATAGCGCTAACTTGTTTGACAATCAAAACAAAAATACGTGGCTGTCAATTTAAGCAATTGATGGCTTGTTTTTATAGGTGACAACTTCTGTCAGAAATTCTAAAGGTGGAGTAAGCTGCCGTGTTCTCCCTGAGCAGGTGCTATTCCCTCAGCATACCTTTGTAACCTTACTTTTTTACCAGCTTTCTTCTGCTTGTGAACTGCTGAGGTTAGAAACTCAGTAGGAGCAAAAGTCTGTGTTAATTTGCCTGACTGTAACTGCACAATTAAAGCAGTTTATCAGCAGGGGTTAGGACAATCAGTGTGTTCTGATGCTTCATGTTATAAAATTACTTCTGTTGTTCAAACAGATACTGTAATTAGTGCATCATTTTAAACTGGTTTTCTGCAGGGTTGGCTTTGGGTTTGATCTGATAAAACCCTCTACTTTTGGTACTTACATAAGCACTTATTTTGTTTTCAGGCCTCATCTAAATTAACAGCTTCTATTGAAATGTTAATATCAGGACTGTAGCGTTCAGATACAGGTTTGGGGATGGATGAGTTGTTTATGAGGATTTTTTTCTTTGTTTTTTACCTGTCAATCTTGTCAAGACCTAAGATTCAGTCGCAAAAACGGAAGGAGGAAGCCCCAGTTGTTACTCTAATACTAGCATTTGATACACAGATGAGCAGGTTGCTTCATACCGAATAACAAAGATGACTGTGTTCCGTCCCTGGCACATGCATAATTGGATTTCACTTAGGATCGTTTCATGGTGAGACAGTCTTTTAAGGGGCAGTTATGTGTTAAAATATGGTCCTTCACCTTTTCCCAGCCACAGCACTGACCTTGTGTTGGCACACTGTAGCCCTTTATGGTTGTCAACTCCCTTGTCCAGCAGGAAATAAGGGGGGGAAGAGGGGAGGCATCTGCTGCATCAGCATGAGGTCTGAAGGGCTGGTGCGGTGCTGGGGCCAGTGCCGATGGGAGCAGTAAGGGCCGCCTGGCAAGGGCAGTGACCCTTAGCAAGGTGTTACACTGCTTGGGAAAGGATGCAGTAATGCAACAGTGAAGAGATTATCCAAGTGATTTTTGCTTCACTACATCTGGACTTCTCATGAAAAACGGGTCAGCTGATGTGGAATTATTTGTAGACTGGTTTATTCCTTGCACAATGTTACAGAAATCTTCGGTCTTCTGGATGTTTGTTTTGAACTGTCTCTGCAGCAGAGAAGCCAAAAACGTAAAAATACAATTCTGTAGCTCAGGTGAGCAGAACAGTTGCAATAATGGAAGTTTCATTAAACAACACAAGACAGACAACTCTTGAAAGGTTGGCGGTATATGACCTTAGGGCAAAGTGGTGCATTCTTCTAAGATTCCTCTGACTTGGTTTTCCCAGTTCAACTGTATTAACAAAAGGTAGTAAAGTAAGATGTAAACTGTATTGAATGGTTGAATAATGTTTCTCTTGGACTTATTAATTCAGATATTGTTGCATGGCCGCAATACATACCATGTCTTACTTAAAAATCCTATAATTAGATCAGGACTAGAATTTTTTTTTATAATGACCTTTTTAGTGACTTTTTAGTTAAATTTAAATTCTGTTTCAAAATTCTTTATATCAACATGTTAGCTTTATTTTTTTAAAATCACACGGCTTCTGTTAAACTGCTCTTTGAAATATTTTTGGAACTTTGATATGTATGTGTGAATGTTTTCATTATGGAAAAAAAATATTCACCTAGAGCTACTGTCAATTTTAATGTGCCTACAGCACAGTTTATTAGATAAAATATATTGTGAGATTTTTACTAAATAGCTGAATTTCTTCTCTCCACATCTTACCTCCTCCATTTGACTGTGAGAAATGGCGGTGAGTGATTATACTGGTTTTTATATCTTAGAATAATTTTAATTAAAGTTCCTAGAGTGTACTTGAATTAAACCTTTGTATAGTGTGGAGGACTAAAGCTATTCTGATGCCTTTTAATTTTAGTGTTCAATTTGACATTATATGAAAATGTTCTTCCCTTTTACTCTAGCTTTTCTGTGGTTTTTGTCATTCAGTAGGGAGACCAGCTTGTTTAATTGGTTGGTGAAAACAGAATTTAATAGCCTATCTCTTCAAGATGAGTGAGAATACTAAGGGTAATTTTCAACACTTGCTTGAGCTGGTGACTTCACTTCTTTTAAAGATCCCTGCTGTTGGTAGTGCGCTGGTTTTGTAGCTTTTTAGTGGTCTATGTTACAGGAAATTGTATGAGATGGAGTGGAAAAAAGTGCATAGAATGGAAGCTGCACTTTTTTTGTTACTATAGAATAGCCACAGCTTTCTGAAAAAAGTGCTGTGGAGGAAAGTTGCATCCACTCTTGCCACATTGCATTAATTCTTTCATTCTTTATTGTCTAACTAATATTTCTCTGGCTGCATATAAACAGATACTAGCATAATATTTTTTCAGTGTTTATTTCATTTTTCTTTAATGGTATTCTGACAGTTGGAAGTGACTGGATCCTCCTTCATCAGTTTTTGTCAACTTATTTTTTGTCAGTTGGCTGTACTGTGAAGGACTTTATGGTGAGAAATAAGGTCTGAGAATGTTTTTTTTTTAAGTTGATGATGAAATATTTTTGATGCCTTTCTTTGTGATATTTTTGTGATATATTTGTGATTTTTTGTGATATATTTGTGATATTTTCCTTTTCCAGTGTTTGAATAATGGTAACAACTTCAGTCAACCTTGACACTTTATTCATTTGGGTCTGAAGTTTTTTGGAACATATCGGCTAGAAAGAGAAAAGACCTAACATTGTACTCTATTCTAGAGGAGTTTTCAGTCTTCTGCGTTGTGTGGCTTACAGGAATCTAGGAAGCTGCTGTCTTCATTCTTGTTCAGTCAGAGACTGAGGAATTAAGAAGAAAGCTTTGGGATGGGAGGTGAAGATGTAAATAGGAATGGCCATTTAGGCCCAGGATGCAGGAGGTGCAGCACCACAACTCGAAGTTACTGTGGTATGGTGAGGTGTGTGGAAAATATGGGATACAACTTTACAGTGAGCTGGACTGCAGTGGTTCCCCTCATAGAACAACCTTTCTAATATTTAAGTTTGATTTTATAGATTCAAGTCAGTTGTATCCTTTACCTGCTTTTCTGCTTCCCCCTAAATCCCTCCTCAAGAAAATTCCTCTAGCTACGCTAGTTGTTTTTTTTTTTTGTGCAGCTAGATTTTGAGGACTTGTAGCAATATTTTTTTTCAACTACCTAATACATTGACCCTAATAGCAAGATAAATATTGAGTAGTCCATTATTGTGCATAGGTACTCTGAGGATTAATGAGTGTATATGCACAGGCAAGAGAATGAAAGCAAATCTGTCTACAGAATTAGGCTATATATAAGGATACAGAAATTTCTGCCAAACAAGGAACACAGTGAAATTTCGTCTGCCTTTTATGTTGTCCTTAATGTTCTTTAATTTAGCAGACAAGATAGTTTGGTTATAATTAAGCTTTTCTAATATTGTTGTTCCCCAAGGTTGTGGTGTAAATCACTTTACTTTGTAGTTTCCTATATTTTCAGTCTCTATTTTTCTTGTATAATTCTTCCATAAACAATCTCTGGGATGCAGGAAGACTTCACGCTGCCAATTGCTTCTTGTGTATGCAATATAATTTTGGATATATGCAGTTGAATTTCTTTTTCCCCAAGTCTTAGTCAGGTTTTCTGATTTTCCTGGTGCTGTTTCTTCCTTCAGTGTGCATGCCCTTCCTGCTGCGGTAGCAAATGTTTCTTTCCCAAAATAATTCTCATGGCAGTTTGTATTACTCCTGTCTGCTTTTTCAATAGGTAGATCAGGTAACTAGGCTGAATGGCTCAACAGTTGCTACTGAAGAACGAGGGGCAGTGGACACACTGAAAGAAATTATGTTTAAACCTAAGAAAAAGGGGGTTTTTGTTGTGATTGAACACTGGCTGAAGACAGGGGGAGGGGATGGAGTCTCTGTCCTTGGAGATGTTTAAAACCTGGCCTGGACCAGTATGCTTGAGTTGACCCTACCCTGAGCAGGGGGTTTGAATTGGATGATGTTCAGGGTCCCTTCCCACCCCCAGCATTTTCTGAATCTATGAAGTGAACTGGTTTGTCTTATCTGCAATTCACTTCAAGGCTGCCACATCTTGTAGTTTCTTTGTACCAAGTTACGCAGCAAGGCAAGTGGTAGTAATTCTTTCCTGCCCATCTTTTCACCATTTTCTCCCCCAAAGCATTCAAAAGAAAACCCAGATCAGCCTTTAAAATCTTGAGCCACATTTAATGAGTCTTCAGAAAGATACCTTCCTTCTTGTGTTCCACATATATTCAACTTTCCTGTTCAGGCTTTACTGTAACAGATCTTGAGAAAGACGTGTTCAAGACCTGTTGCACAGAGGATTAGTTTCATATAAATAAAGATTTTACTTGGGAGAAAATATGTTTTTCCAAACATCCTTTTAGGATTTAAAAGGAGAATGAGGTAGCATAAAAAAATGGTAGCTCTTAAGTACGAGTGGTTTGCAGATTATCTCTTTTTCATCACTGTAAGTCTGTGTTTTGTACCCGACTTTCTGTTAGAATGAATGAGCTAGTAAAGACCTGAATTTCCCAGTTTGCGTAAAACCAAACATGTAAATAATCAAATATACATACTGGTATAACAATCAACTAGAATTTTCAATGGAATAAAAGACATTTCTTAGAAAACTGTTAACCGACTAGGAAAACCATCTCCTGAGACAGAATGGGAGCACTGGATGAAATCATAACCCCGGTGTATTGAGGTAGAACATAAATCGGAAGCCCATTCCAATTTTTCTGTTATTTCTCTTTTATTTTTTAAACGTAGTGCGAAATTTTATTCTTCTTAGCCTTTCTTTCAGTCTTACCATTTGACTTAATAAATAGCACTCTCAACAACTGTGCTTTTATTACTGTACTTCATGGCCGTAGAACAGCTTATCATAGTCATACACTACTGCAGTTATCTTACTGATAAGTAGTTTGTATGATTGCTTGTGCGATGAGGTCTCACCCTAATAATACCTGTGATTATAACCCTTACATACAACATGTTCCACCTAAAAGTAAATTAGAGGGATAAAAATCTTCAGTATCATTTCTTTGTCCTAGATCCAGCTTTTTTGTTCTCCTTTTAAACTGAGCAAAAAATTCTCATGGTGCTACAGAGTAATTTGGAGTACAGTGCCAGTACTTGATGTAACATTAATCTGAAACAAGTTTTGGAGACTTTGCACCATACTGTTTTTATTAGGAGAGGAAAAGGATACAACACGATAAAGCTCCTTTATGTTTGCATAAACATGGTGTATGGTGTTTAATGGTGTGGTGCCTAAAACTGTATTTAGGCATTCCTTGTCTTTCAGGAACAGAACTTGCTACTTTACTTGGGGTCACCTTTCCTTCTCATTTGTTCCTCTTGGCCTTTTAAAATTTGTTTTGTTTTGCCTCCTGTAATACTATGTAGGTTTCTTGCATCTAGTCTTAGTTACTAGGACCTTTCCCATTCCAATGCTGTTTCAGTACAAGAAGAGGTGGTTGCACATTTTTTCCTCTGCCCTCTGCTGGTTTAGGAACCTTCTCTCATTCTTCATACCTGTAATGTATTATTTTGTATACTGCCTCATACTGGTGTAGCTCGTCACCATCTTAAAAGGAAACAGCTCACTCCTGCTTTAAATAAAAAAATAATGGAATTGTTTAAAAAGTAATAGTGGAGTTTTGAACATGATTGAATAAGTTGCAAATATCTTGTCATGGACAGTTCTTTCAAAGATTGCATTTCAACAGAGGGCATGTTATAAGTCAGCTGCACTTTGCATCACATTCTGTATTATATCATAAGTGAGAGTTATTTTTCGTTCTGTTTCCACCTTCTGAAGCTGGCAGACCTATTTTCACAGCCATCTTTGTTAAAAAAAGGTGGTGAAGATAGCTTTAAAAACAGCAAATCACACCACTGTATCTCATAGTATGGAGTAATGGATATGTGCACGCTACATACATAGTGAAAGGCAGTTTAAAAGTACTGATTCTTTTACATATGTTTTTCATACATCTCTCAGGGTTCAGTTTTTCCCCCCGTGTTTCTATCCTTGTCTATTCCATGAAAAATTGCAGACTTAACTGAATTAGAAGTAAAACATGCTAAGGAGTAGTGTGTGAATATGAGACACTGCAAACATTTATTATTAAATCTTAGAACATTTCCTCAATGTATCTCATTTCCTGGAGGAATTTTTCATGAAATTTGGGGGAAAAGATACATTTAAATTTATTTTTATTTTTTTAAATGAAGTTAAAATGTGAGTTGTGGTTAAGCCACAAGGGTTTATCCTACAAGTAGGAGGCTCTTCTATTATACACAGCTTTTTAATTTTTATATAAGATGGGTTTGTTTATGTAGGCCTTTTAATTGAGTCAGAGTTTAATAATTTTTTTTTTTTTTGAGGCCCAGGTTTTGGTTTTTTTTTAAACTTGCTATATTATACTTTTAAATATTGTCAAATTTGAATGAGGTTCCATGAAAATTTAGCTAACTTTATTCACTGTTTAATATAAAAGGAATTGGGAAATTTCTTCTGTGTTGCTTAAATTTATTGGTTTCTGTTGTTTAAAATTGAAATGTTTTGTTTAGGATGCTTTCCCTTTCTGAAAACATTTCTAATATTTATCTTTGGGATTACTAATGCCATGGATCTGTTGAGTACTTGTGTACTGGTGACCATCTTGTCACTTGCCCTTCTGTAACTTCAGTATTAAAGCCTTGTCATCTCCTCCTCTCTTTTCTCCATCCAGTCCATGCAGCTCTCCTCTGAAAATAGCAACTTCTGTTCCTTTTGTAGTGCTTGATTCTTGAATCTTGTCTTCATGAGTATTTGAAAGTGATTCTTAACACTGGAGAATTGCTTTCCTGTTCTTTGTAGTGATTCAGATGGAGTTTCTATGTCTGGTGTATGTTTCACTTTTCTTCAAAAGATAGGTTGCTTAACCGCTAGTATGTCTTACCTGTTTAACTCTTGAAAGGCTCTAAATAATAGTGAAAGTAATACTGTGTTTGTATTCTTATTCTTGTTCCTTTTTTCAACTGGAGAAGGTACTCTTAAGAAACCGCATATGTATTGTACTCTTTAAGAAGTACAGTATAGAATAGGAGGTTCCAAAACACAAATAAAGCCCCAAAAATGGTATTTTGAAGGCTAAGTTCGTATGATACAACAGCCTCCAAAGTATGAAGAAGCATTGCTGAAAACAAAGTTCATACTATTTACAGAACTGAATTTGTCTACTGTTTGTGATTGTTGTATACAGAATGTAAGTGCTTCATAGCTTCCATGTTTTTCATTTTTTTTAGGAAGAACAGAATCGAGGCAAGCCCAACTGGGAGCACCTGAATGAAGATTTACATGTACTTATCACTGTGGAGGATGCTCAAAACAGGGCAGAAATAAAGCTGAAGAGGGCTGTTGAAGAAGTAAAAAAGTTACTGATACCTGCAGTAAGTATTTGTATGCAAGCCTTTGATTTCCATTTTCAGAAGGTACTTTTGAAATACAATTAATTTACTGCAGGTGTGTAAGAGTAAGCCTGCAGAGTGCCATCCTAAAAGGAAGTTGAGATATGATTTTGTAATACTCTAGTGATCTTTAAAATGCCTCCTCCCAGACGGAATTATTCCTTAGACGAGAATAGTATTTTAAAGAGACTTTTTTTGTCTGAGATACAGTTATAGGAAATAGTTATCAACTTTTAAAGGCAATGCTGTATTGCAACAAACACTGGTTTTCTTTCTTTCCTTCAGTATTAGTATTCTTCACTTTAAGGATGGGGAAGTGTAACATGCTTTTATGTTTCACTTCAAGATGATTCTGGTACTTCAAGAAATGAAGGCATGTTTTTTTAGATCATCACATTAAACATTTTTAAAAAGAACAAAACCCTTTAGTATCAAAAAACTTTGCTGTCAGTATAGTGGGGAAAAATAAAAGTAGTGAAACTGGAAAATGGTTGTCTTTCTCATTTCCCGATATGAACTGCCTTCTGCACAGCTAGATGACTTTAAATCCTTTTTCAGAGACCAGAATTACCCTGTGAGAGCCCTTCTCTTAGATCTTCTCTGTATTCTCACTCAAAGCAAGGTTATTCTGTGTGACTTTATAGTACATCCCATGCCATTAACTTGTATCTTGTGCTCATCTTTACCACTACTTGCATATCCCTGTAAAATGATAAGAATAAATTAGGTCTTTTTCAGTGATGGAGAAATTTTCCACATTACAATGAAAATTGAGACTATCTTGTGAAAGAAAGTAGTAGGTGGTATTAAAATGACCTACTGATTTTGGGTACTTAGTGAATGCTAATAGACGCTAGCTGTGAGGAAACTTATGGTGATACATGCTGTCTCTATAAGAAGATTTATTCAGAAGACATTTTTAGAAATTACTAAAAGTAGGGAGAGACACTTAATTTCTGAATAACCAAAAAAACATAGAATATTAAGCAGGAGGTGTGAAAATTGTGATTTAGACCTCTTGACATTGCACATTGTCAATTTCTGAAAGCAGAAGGCAACTAGAGAAAGTAGATCTTCAGAATTTACTCATTTACTACAGAGACCTTGAGGACATTAAGTGTGTCTGAAGTACTGATGGGTATGCTCTGTGTATGTTTATGCTATGCTTGTTTTGTGGAGCTGTTGGATGGATGTGTTCTGAGCCTCAAAAAGAATGTACTGCATTAGTAGCTCTTTCATTGTGAAAGTGACAGCCACCTCTTTGTCTTGAAAGCACTCTGCCTGGTATAGTAGCTTAATCAGTTGGGGAAGCACGGTAATCCTGAGTACAGCAATAATTGTTTTTCCCCTTTAATGAAAAATAACAGCATAGGGCTAGCTATTGTCCGAAGAGAACATCACTTGACACGCGTTTTGTCAGTTCACTTTATCATCCTTATATATTATGCAAAGGCATAAGAGATTTGGGTGGTACATATTACTTGCACAAGAGTTAAAGGTCTTTTGGCTCTAATTTCTCAGAATTACGCCTTGCTGAAACAGGTATGTGGAGTGCATACTAATGAATTAGTATGTAGGTGAACTTAGGTTTCTACTACCTATTGCATCTGTTCAATTAGTGTAAAAAATGGAATTGTGGCTTCAGGCAGTTTGAGAGCTGAAAAAATGCAGTTTACTGTTAAAAGATGAGAATTGCAAACTTTTGTGAGGGAAATCATAAACCTTCAAATTATCAGGATAAGCATAAGGAAAAAAAGGAAATGCTATGAATTATAACTATATGAGTGAAACTGTGGATGTTGAAAGATTCCAAAGATACTCTAAAATGTAAGAATGGAAAAAGTAAAATTCTCTTTCATGTGGTGAATACCTGCAAGTATTAATGTTTTTCAGATTAATGTCAAAGGATTAAAATGAAAAAGAAACTATGTATTTCTGTTATGTCACTGTCCAACTTGATTCAAATTATATAGGAGAGAAGACTCGTTTTCATTCTTGCCATACAATGTGACAATGCTTTGGGTTTATGAGATAAATTTCAGAAACATGTTAGTCTTCTAGTGTTCAGAGATGGCAGTTAGTCGCTTTTTTTTTTTGAATTATCAGGTATTTTTGTGCTCAAGATGTTAGAAATCCTAATTACATTTTCTAGTAACAGTGCAGAAATAGGCACATTTTTTAAAGTGGATTTCTGTTTGAATGTACTTGGGTGAACAGACTATTTCAGTACTAAAGTGTGTTTCTTACATTCATGAATCTGGATCATTAGTGATTTTTTTTTTCCTTGTGGATGTGAGTTAATATTTTCCCTTTTCACTTGCTCTCGCATTTTACCAAGACAGTGATATAGTCAAGTAGTTTATCTTTAGAAAAGAAAAGCACAATTTGAAGACTGGCTGAATAAGCCATTTTTTTTTTTCTCCTTGAGGAGAAAGGCCAACTTTTTTTTCATGATTATTCATTCGTATTTAATTTACATTTCTTTAGTATGAAGCAATTTCTTTAAAATTTTTGGCTGTATTTCAAGTTCCATAGGATTAATTCTTTTCCTCTTCCCGTAATTCAGTGAGATACTGGTCTTTATCTACACCTGCAAGATCATACAGTATTACTTCTTTCATGTTTTTCTTCCAAAAAAGCAGAATTAATAAAGCAGTCTGCAGATTTTTGGGATCACATCAAGTTGTACTGTCCTTATGCCTCCCTCGGAAGTGAATCCTCCAGATCATTGATCTCTCTTATTGTGAGAGCTTTGAGAGTGGTTTGTTATCTGCGTGAGTTAAGTGAGAACGGGTGGTTCTCTTGCGAAGGAGAGGCAAAAGGTGCTCTGGATTGATTGTTTACTGTAGAACAGAAGAAAAAAATCAGAACCCAATTAGGGGGCACACATAATAATAATGTGTAGCATTACCAGATAGCATATTGCCAATATTATCAATAGCGTACCAAACCAGAGCATCATTAAGGGTTTGAAGTTGTTCTTGGAGCTCCTGGACTGTAGGGTTGAACTCTGCCAGAAATGTTGGGCCTTCTGCATGTTCTAAGAAGTGTTGAATACATGTTTCTAGCTGAATGAGTTTATCTTAATATTCCTTGATGACCAGGTCTCATTGAATTACTAATTCACCTTTACTAGCCACCTTTGTAAAGCATGAGGCACGTATGACAGAATTCAAATTATAGTCAGATATTTTTTACCCCTTTTTTCTTTTGATTATACATGTTTCCTTTCTGAGGAAAAGATTGTATTTCTGGTTTCTGCTTAGCTATTCTGAGTTGGTCTGGAATCAGTGTTGTTCAGACTTTTTTATTGCTTTTCTTACGTTGGGGCAGCTATAGTTTTACTTGGCTGTTGCCTCCATCCTGTTGGAAGACAGCACAACACAGAATTATTCAGTGATGCTCCTTGTCAGACTTTGTATATCATTTGCCACTACTGTGTAGAATTTTACAGTTGTGACGGGCAGGAGATAATGTTTCAGTAGAAGCTTGTTTCATTTTGCTCCTACATTTCTATCTTGCCTGTAATAGTGATTTTAGACTTTTCAGTCTTGAATGTCTTTAAATTTAGCTGTATGGGAAAGCAAATGTACCGTATATGGCATGACATTTACAAATTGGAGCATTTTTTATAGCGGTGCTTGGTATATACTCATTCACTAACTGTCCTCCTGTTTAGTCCCTGTTACTTGAGATGTTATTTTGATGGTATTTCCGTTTTTAGTCACACCTATATACAATGCATAACTGAAGAGAATATTATGAAAGGGGAATAGTATTGGTAGAGCAGTTTATTTTTCAGTTGAATAGGCTAAAAGCATTTCTTTCTAAAAGACTGCCTTCAGCAAGTGTGATGAGGTGGGGCTTGTTTATTAATTAAAGTGAATTTCTAATACTATCCTTATAAGTGTGGTTGTAAATTTTCCTTATGGTTTATTTTCAGCTACTTGGAGTAAACTGAAGGATGTCTTAATTTTTACCCAGGGAACTTTGTGTGCTGTGAATTCCATTGCAAAATACAGAATAAAAAAAATAATTTAAGAATGTTTACCATGCTTTAGTCTTAGTTTAAAAAAAAAGAACATAGTTATTATAGTAATGTTGTACATAATTTGTTGCTCTGTAATTAAGACTGGCAAAAGCTTGACATCTGAAAGATACTAGGAGAAGATTTCATTTTTTATTAGCCATCTTAAAAGCCACAATAAATTCTGCATGCAGGTTTGACTTCCTTGAATAGCTCTTCCTAGTTCATTCCTGCATGGTGTGTTGGTTTTACATTTTTGCTTTCACAAGTGAGAATACAGTGCTGCCTTGTATAGTTTCCCTGTTGAAATGTTGGTCATGCTGTGCAATCCATTGTTTGCTGCTTATTCAGTTCAAGTTAATGAAAGGAATAAGTGATACAGTAGCAGAAAAAGGATACTGCTGTCCTCAAGAGCATTTTAGGAAATTCCTAGGTTATGTCTGTTTTGCCAGTTCAGATACAAGACTCTCAGGGTGAATGATCAGACAGGAAGCTCTGTGTGAAGGGCAGTAAAGCAGCCAAATGTCTTGGCAGTGACTGTTAGATAACATGGTAAACTTTTTGATGCGGGGGAGAGGTGACAGAGTGTTATTTTTAGTAGCATGAAGCGGGATTAATGTTTCCATGACTGTATGAACTGAGGGCTGCTGCAGTCCTGTCATTCCTTCATGATTTGCTGTTCCTGCTTCCTATTTGGCATCGGAAAGCCCTGGCCTTCACCTGACCGTGTGGTGAGTCCATTTGGTGGAGAGCTGAACCTCACTGAATGACTTGCTACAGAGTGAGGCCTGCTCAGGTTTAGCACTGACAGAACTGATGGCATGAGAGTAGGCAGACAGGGAAAAGTGGTACTGCAGCAGTCCACCCTTAAATAAGCATAAATTTCTGTAGAGCTGCGAGTGAATATGCTCATGTGCAAGTAGCATGAGAGTAAAATAATCCTTCTACAGTGAATTTCTGATTATGGCCATGAAAAACAAAGGAATGTTCCTCTTTGTGTGTTCCACTGTCCAGTAGGTCTAGTATTGGTAATTTCAGTAGCTTATTCATAAATTGAATAAAGAATTATGAGAGTTATCTTGATCACTCCTTAAGTAAATTCTGCTATTCTCTTTAACATCTGACTTCCCTGAAAATACTTGCTGTCATGCAAGTCTGGCTTACAAAAATGAGAACAAGAATGTTGTATACCACAGTTCACGAAGGAAGTGTTTACATATTGTACTTGATATGTCACTGCAGTGTTAAATTTTTGTCTTTACATTAGTATTAACATAATTATTTTGCACCAGCTGCAAGGGAGAAGTAGCTCTGTCCATCATTGTGTACTGTGGTGGAAAATCTGTGGACGAGTGATTCACTACCACCAAAATAAGATCTGTTGAATGGAAATGGGTTTTGGGGACCTTATTTACTATATAAAGTGTCTTGATGTTTTTCAGCTGAATTGAAATATATCTTGTTTAAATTTTGTTATATTTGTCAGCTCTCCTGAAATTATCATCTTAGTACAAAGGAGAAAATTAGAATTGTTCATCAGAATATAGTTCAGGGTGATAGAGCTCTGGAACAAGTGGCCCAGAGAGGTTTTGGAGTCTCCTTCCCTGGAGGTATCTAAAACCCACCTGGAACCTGCTCTGAGTGAAGATTAGATTGTCTCTTGATGTCTCTTCCAAGCCCAGTCATTCTGTGATTCTGTGATGTGAATAATTTTGAAAGGAGATATAAAATGTTCTATTTATATTATGATTATAAACCTGTTTTCAACTTTCTGTTTTCAGAAAGTTGACAAATAATTAAATAGCAAGTACAAATTTATGAGGACCTGTGCCCTCACATATTTCAGTTGATTGTTTTACAAATTTGGACATAGTCATGATCAAATATAACTATGTAAATATGTCTAGTTTTATTATCTTCTAACTTAGGTAGCAGTTTTTAGGGATTCTCGTTCCATCTAGGTTTTTCTTATACTAATGGGAGAAAGAAGTTTCTCCAGCAGTTATTTGTAAGCACCTTAATCTAAGTTTTTACTGTGAATCTTCTTCTGGACATCCTTGATGGCTTCTAGAACCCGAGGAAATTAGTTAGTTGTGCTTACATACAGTTATTGTTGAATACCCACTTTTTTCCCCTTTTTTCTTCTTCTCCACTATCCTCTACATTGATTTATTTCAGGTGTTACAAGTTTATAACTTGAGAAATGGTAGATCTGGATTTTGGAAAAGACCTTGGGAAACTTAGGAAATAGTCTCTTCTCAAAGAGAAACAAAGACGCTCTGTTGCCTGAAACTCAGTAGGGACATGCCCTTCCAAAGCGGGATTATGCATTGATTAGGAGCTCTAATTAGGTTCTGCATGCGTTTTGTCTGTCTTCCAGAAATGTGCCGAATCTGTTTGGTTTTTTTGGTAAACATAGTTGTGGAAGAAAACATGGTATTGACCTTTTCTGGTAATTTGTTTTGTGGTACCTATAACTTCTTTCTAATTTTTCATCCCATTTTTATAATTTGCTTCCTTTAGTCTTGGCTATTTTCTTCTAGTCGTGTGGGATTTTTTTGTTTTTGTTCTGGGTGGTGGTTTTTTGTTTGTTTGTTGTGTTTTGTTGGTTTTTGTTTTGTTGGTTTTTGTTTTGTTGGTTTTTTCCTTCTTTTTTTTTTTTTTTTTTTTTTTTTTTTTTTTTCCTTCTTCCATGCTTTTGTTTGGTTTTTTTTCTGTTGATGGTCCTGGAACAGAACATGTAATTTGGTATCTTTATATAAAATCTGGTTGAGGCATTTCTCCACTTATTCAAAAAGCAGATGATTAAGCTACGATTCTCCTTGTCTGGCCATGTTAATGACAATGATGACAAATCCTTCATTTCTAGTTAGAGTTGGATTTTGGTTGGTTGATTTTCTTTTTTGAAACCTCAATTTTATACCTAAGTGAAAGAAACAGTAATTGTAGAATTGTGGTTCCTGGGGGGATGTAGTATAAAGAGTAGGACTTGGTTACCCTGCACTTTTAAGACATTTTAATGCCAGGCTGTTAAGGAGGTAAGATCATTTCATGTATGAGTCACCTTGGAGTGGTTTCTGGAAGGATCTTAGTGATTGCAAAGACTTGTGTGTGAAACAATAGTAAAGTAACCAGTAAACATTTCCCTCTTCCAACCATTTAAAGCATTCTTTATTGCCGGCGTTAGTTTTGAAATCTAGATATCTTATTTTACAAAAGTAAAGTTTGTCATACAGACATATGTGGTTCAAGGCTGACTGATGATTTACAGTCATCTAGTTGCTCTAGACTGTGCTGTTTCGACATCAGACAGAAAATTCTAACCTGTGGAAAAGTGCCAAGGGGTTTTCGCTTACTACTTTTCAATAGAAAACTTAAGTGTTTCTGTTTTTAAACAGTACAGAAATACCTGAGCTTTCAGTGGAGGAGTAATATGGTTTCTTTTTCTTCCATAAATTGTTCTTAGGCTAAGATTTTAATACAGGAATGTTATGGATATGTTAGCAGAGTAAACATAGGTGGGCATGATATAAGAGATTGGAGCTGATTATGTTAAATAGTTTATATTATTTTGGACTAGGCCATTTGTAACATATTTTATATTAAATTGGAGTGTGGTAAACACATCCTGGAAAGTGATTAGATGAGATCTTACTGAAAGGTTACATTGCTTGGAAAACAGTTAATAAGGAAAAGCAGTTAAGATTCCATCTAGTAGTATATTGTATTTCTTGCATATTGTTTGAAATGTTATGGGTTTTATAATTTTTATCTTCTGTATTTCAGTAAGTATTTTGAAAGCTCTGCCTTACTTTATTAATAGGGATAGCTTAATGAAAATAACACTGCCTTCTACATATTCAGTTTTACAATTATTAGCTAATTTTTAATGTTTTCACAACATTTGTGTATGTAGTAAATTATGTTCATCAGTTTCAACTTTCGTTGTAAAGTGAAGTTGTGTTTTATATTCCAAATCACTTGGAAATACTGGATAGAAGGAAATTTCAACACCAGCAAATCTAATGAAGTCAGAGGTCTCTAGCATTATATCCAGTCCTTTGATATTGCAGCTTTTTATAAATGGATTGGAGGATGTGGGGTTTTCTATTTGACCAAACACAGCTGTAGATGCTAAGAATTTCCACTGCTTCATTTATCAGTAAATAATTCCAGCTTTTGATAGATACTTTGCTACAGCCTCCAAAATTGTATATTACGTTACAAATCCTTTTTCATGAGACTGAAAAAAATCAAAGCCCCAAACCCACCATTTGGAGTTGGTTGTCTTATGATCATTTGAAGCAGTTTTCATGAAGACTAATTTTCAGTCATGTAATTGCATGCGTTGTTATGCCCTCATGTTAGAATCTTTATGATTCCTTCATTCTCTAGTTTGTGTCGTGGTTTGAAAACAGAATTTTGACTTAGGCTACCCTGCCTTTCTTGGCAGCTGTAGTAACTATACTGATACAGTTGTACTAAAGGCAGCAAAATGGTACATCAGGTGAAATGGAACTAGAAGGTGGAGCAGGGATTTGTCAAATGTACACACGGGTACTTGAGTGCTGTGGTGATGGAAGCGGGCAATTCCAGTTCCTTGCTCAGCCTTTTGGCTATGTTAGGCAGCGGGTGGCCTTATTTTTCTGTCTGCTGGTCTGAGGTCTCAGTTTTTAATGAGCTGTAGCTGCAAGGGTCTTAAAAGTTTCAAGGTTTTAAAATAAAGCTTGCTTACTTAGTTTATTAGAATTAACAGTCAAAATCATTACTAACAGACATCAGATGTTTTGAATAATACACATCTTGTGCAGAAATTTTGTTTGCAGGAGTTTAATAACTTATTTTATCTTGGAAGATAAGTTCTGAAAGACCAAGGAAGCTAAGAGGTGTGTCTGGATTTCTCCTGGATTAAACCTGCTGTGGTGTATATGGTAATACTGTGCTAATCTGATTTGTCAGTTAATGGTATCCTGGCATTTGCAACAGATGGGCTATTGATACGGTGTTGGGAAGAACACTGTTTTTTCTTAGTGCCTGCAAGGGCAAAGCCTGTATTTGCCTTTCAGTAGTCATTTCTGAAATAAATGGTTAATTTCCGAAGTAAGTGGTTGGGCTGTGGAGAGGACTCCCTTAGTGATCCTTGCAATATCAACTCCTCTCCTAGGGGATGGTGGAGAACTCTTCAAAGAGATAGTTTATTACTCAGCAATGAGGACAACTTCAGGGAAATCTCTTACTTTTAATGATCCACAGGTCAGTCAGATTCAAGAAAGATAAAAGAAAGATAAACAAAAAACCCCAGTCTTTTAAAATAAATTGGGTCATAGAAACACTTGTTTTCTCATATGATAAAGCAAGGGTGCTTTAAATAAACCTTAACTTTCCATCTATAAATGTGGTGAGAGCACCACCTTACTATTTTTTTTAAATACTCTGAGAGGTAAATGTTTATGTAACAGTAAATATGTGAGAGGTCATTACTGGGATGCTCTTTTTGTAGCAATCTGTAGTTTTACAGATGATTCTTGAAGACAGACGAATGAGCCAAGTTTTTATTCCCCTGTAGGATTGGAGGTTGCAGGGGAGACTGAAGGTTCTTGGTGTTCCTAAAAAGTTGTGATAATAGGTGGTTTCATTGATTTCAGTTTCGAATTAATTCAAAATAATTTTTTTGTCTGTTTGCATAAACCTAAATTCTGTGCATTGCCAAAATATTTTTATGGAGGAACAGGAATGTTTTTATATTTTTATATATATATATATATATGTGGGTGTGTGTATATGTGTGTGTGTATATGTGTATATATATGTGTATCTTCAGCTATGTTGCCTCTGTGCTACAGGTAAACTAGGCATTAAATTATATATCTTGTCTTCCTTAGAAAGTAAATGGGAAGATTAGCAGTTGTGCAGACTCAAATAGGAGTCCTGCTCAACTGGACAGCCTTAAAGGAAATCTGCCAGTATCATATGAGAAAATGTCATCCCTTGTTTCCATGTAAATCATTCTTCAGTGCTTGGAGAGAAGCATGTAAGACACTAAAGCTGACAAATAGCACAAATTATTTTTATTATGTCATGCTTTATATTCAATATATTTTACAGTGTTTAAAAGTAATCTGTTGGTAGCAGTTTCAACATACAAATGTTAATAGTTTTTAAATGATACTTTCTTTCACTACAGTCTGTAGGGTTTGTTTTTTTTTTTTAAAGTTGCTATGTGGCTTCAGTAACAAGATCCCATTAAGATTAGTAGTACTTTGTACATCTGAAGTGTACTGACTTTTCTAAAAGTCTTACTCTAGGTTACTTCTAAGAACTTGAAAGATGCACAATTGTGTGCATCAGTGGTTTATGTTTGGAATTTGGGATTTGGTTTTTACTTAAAGTCTCAAATTGGCTTGGAAACTTTAGAAATCTTTGCTAAGATGCTGTCTGTGATGGTGTTGTTGAGATATAATCCCCAGTGTACTGGAGGTGCTGGTTTTATTTATTTCAGTTCAGTCATTTTTCTTCAAATGTATCACATGTAGACTTTCAGCCCAATATGAAGATTCTGGGCAACAGAGGAAAGTAAATACATGATTTCATGTCATTTAATGTAAAGCACCTATAACTTAAGGCATGGCTTTTCTTTCTAGGTTCAGCAAACTCTTTCTGATGGAAGTGTGTGTAGTAGAATCATGATGGGTAAAAGAAAACAATTACTCCTTTTGGTGTTTTCATATCAGTCACTTTGGGTTTGGTTTTCTTTTAACAAGCTTTGCTTTTTACTTTAATTTCATTCACAGATATGTCCAAGTAGAATCCTGTTTAATTAAAACAATTTATCAGCAGCAAACCTTAACTGGCACAAGAGCAGTAAACTTGTGACATTTTGGCTTCTCCAAACAGCTTGTAATTCTAGGCAAGCTTATGTAAAGAGTAGAAAAAGATTTTTCTTTAGAATATCAGCCTGTTACTTATAATAAAAAAAAGTACTTTCAGGAAAAAACATCAGTTCAATAGTTGTATTTATAGAAAATAAACATGTCCATATTGCTCCAAAAGATTAGTATTAATAGCATATATTACCAATCCAGACAAATAAATATCACAGTTACTAATCAAAACAAGTAAATATTACAGTTAAAAGCATAGGAATAAGGGTTTAGTGTGTATTCTGGGGGAAAAAAAAATTTTTTTCCCCCAAATTATCTTTTCAGTGCTTCTCTATACAGTTACCTTCTCACTTTACTGTTGTGGCATCCTTTAGACGTGTGACTAATTAGACCAGTTCTTTTTCTGGCTTTGACCTTAGGCTTATGGCTATACTCCCTTGACTTTATCAGGATTATTTTGTGTTTCTGGTGATTAAAGTTTCTTTTTCTCAAAAGCGTGTGGATGTGTTGCATTTATGGCAGAAAACAGTATCTGTCCTGTCTGCCTCATAACCCAGATTTCAGAGAGACAAAAAACGGCACCAACTAGAAAGGAGGGCTTAAGAGTTTTTCCACATAGTTTCTTGGAAAAGGGTGGTTGATAAGTGTGTCTATGCCTTCACCTGTGTCAGTGTTCATAGATTCAGAAGTATAAATAGATCTGATGATGATTTAAGTCTCAGTTCTGCTTCCTGTGAGAAGTACTTAGCGGAGTGCAGAGCTCTTCTTTTGATACCCGAAGTGCAGCATCTTAGGTGTGCTAGTCAGAGCATGGTTCTCCTGTCCTCTTTTTTTTTTTTTTTTTTTTTTTTTTTTTTTTTAGATATGAGTTCTGCAAAAGGGAGAAAAATGTATCAAACCAAGAGTATCATCCTGCTTGGAGAGACTCTTGAAATCCTGAAGGATCTGGTGCAAATGAAACTGCTTCTCATCTCAGTAGTGACAACCTTACTCCAGAACAGTTCTTTGGTTCATTAATCTGTGCACACTTGCTTTCCGAAGTATAGGAAAGGACCTCCAAAACTGCTTCTGTAAACTCTCCACCAGCTTCCAGAATATTTGTTCTGTGCTGCCTGGTTTAGAATACATTGCTTTCAGCAATGTGTAGCAGCTGGTATTTCTGAATCCTTGCTGTGTCTTGCAGCCTTCTCAGAAAGATGTTTTGGCAAAAGAATTCATAAAATCGTATATGAGCCAGTCTGTCACTTTGGCCTCTGTAGTTAACCTACAGACTTCACTCAACAGTTTCACGTACTGACTTACACAAAAGCTTCTGCTGTGTTATTTGATGGTTATCTTTAGATAAAACTGTTGGGTTTTCTTATTCTTGAGACATCCCTTCCCCTCCCCAGTAGCGCTGACACTATGTTGTGTCTTAGGCAGTTGAAATAGGACCTTTCCAGAAGGCTTAAAACTGGGGGTGCAGTTGATAATAAGGGTGACTTGAACCTTTTTACTGAATAATTTCATAATCAAAACCAAAGCAAAAACAAATTTTGTTGTTTCTGGTGGCTCATGGGATAGTCAGAAAAGCGAAAGAAAAAGCTTACTGCAATCCAAAATATGAAGCCATGTAGAGATTTCAGATGCTGTCAGCTGTGCTAATGAACTGTTTTCAAATGGCAAAGCAAGAAAACAAAGTGTGGGTGGTAGTCTGTGTTTTTACCATCACAGTAAGGCAAAGGAGCTTCTTTCTGTTTGTAAACTGCCAAATATAAGTGGGTAGTACAGTGTCAAACCTGAAAAAAATTACCAGAAACCCCAAAACAAAAATTACTATTTTATCTTTCTTAACATATTAGTAATAACACCTGGCACTAATTCTTATTTAAGTGAAGATGAGCAATATTTCTCTAGTTGAAATTTGATGTTGAACTGTTCTTGGGGTAGGATAGGAGTGACACTCATTTTTCTGTAGAATTTGTATGGAGTATTTAAGACCGTACTACATTTAATATGCATGGGTGGTGTCTACAGGTAATATACTAATACATTTACACTGCATGAGCAGTGTAAGATGCATTGAATGTTCTACAGCCATATGAAGACCTTACCTAGAACACCAATAGGCACTTAATTAAAAAAAAAAAAAAAACAGAGTTGGCACATATAATAATATGGGCAGGCATAGTTAATACATCAGTATGGTTTTATCTCAAATGCTCCTTACATCTCAGGTTAAAGTACATTGTTAGATTATTTGTACCTGTTGTTTGGTGCTCGTCCTGATTTCACCAGCATCCTTATAAACCACTGAAAGAATTGCATGTAGAAGTCAGATGAGGCAATATATGAGGGGGGGAGGGTTTGGATTGTTTCATTTGGAGTGGGTTTGTTTTGGTTTTGGGGGGTTTTTTTTGGTTTGGTGGTTGGGGTTTTTTGTGATGCTGTTGGTAGTTCAGTTGTTACTGTTTCGTTGTGGGGTTTTTTGTTTGTTTTTTTTGTGTGTGTGTGTGTGTGTGGTTGGGTTGTTGTTGTTGTCGTTGCTGTTGTTTTCTTTTTTTTTTTTTTTAACTTTTGTGTTGGTAGAAGTTATAGACGGCTTCACTAATTGGGCCAGATGGATCTAACTGCTTTGTTAGATGAGTCAGCCTATACTTTAATGATGTTTTTAACAGTACCGGCTGCATTTCATTAGAAATGTTTCGTGATAAAATTATCTTTGGGTTTCTTGTTTGCCATTGCGTATAGGATTTTACAACTAAATCTGTTCTTAAAACAAATATGTAGTTGGTTTAGAATATCTCAGTAATTTTTTAAGTGAAAGCTTAACTTGCTCTAGAGTTATGAATCAAACTAATGCACAATTTAAAGTCATGCTTTGAAAAAACAAGTATGAGATTTTAGCTATTCACTTTAGATTAAAAGAAAAACCAGACTATATTTTGGGAAATTAAATGCGTTACTTGATCTCTAATGTTTTAAAAGATGACTTCCCTTTTGAGTAACTTTCTAAGAATGTGTCTTACTTTCACACATTTAGTTTTTTACTAGTTTTAGTAAGTTTCATGTGGAGAAAGGAAGAAAAGTTGTAATGTTTACTATGGGTATTCTTGCTCCAAAAGAAACGGTGATATGACCAAAACAGACTAAAATATTTTTTGGGGGGAGGACAGATCACCATCTTTATTTTCTGTAGAAGAATGAGTTAAGCCAAGGTTTAGGCTTTTCCTATACACTAAGCGTTAGTCCTGAGACAGCAAATGTTTATCCTCTTCAGCATTGAGCTGCTGTTTACATTTCAGTGACAGAGGGAACACTTAGGGCAAAAGAGCAAGGGTGCAGTCATTAGTTTCCTTCACATTTTCTCGATTAAAAATGACGGGGGGAAAAAAGCTTTGCTACAAAATCGGCACGTCCCCGTCTCAAAATAAATAATGCTGTAAAAGGGTCTGGGTGGCTTTTTGAAATTGAGACGTTCTCACGACAGGCAGGCAGTGCGCTCTTGCACATGGAGTATAATGACATGGTGCTCAGTAGCATTTTATGTAGTTCTTGATGTGTAGTTTAGACTATTACATGCGGTATATAACAGCAATAACAAGATTAATTAATTTCGTTTGAGAGTTGACTAAGTATCTTCAGCAGTCACACTGAAGTTAGCGGTTGTCTCCTTCGCTGTCATTCCGCTGACTTTTTGCGTTCCTCAGTGTTTGTTCTGCATGACTTAGTGGAGAGGAGATGCTTTGTCTTTGCAGTCTTGGAGGCTCTCTTGCAAAAAGCCGTAATGTGAGTGTACAGAGTACATCCCTTCCTGTGCACAAAGGTGTTGCTGCTGTTCTCTGCCGTGCACACCATTTTAATCTGAATGGGGAATCTGTCTGGGGACCCGAGTGCAGTAATTAGCAGTCTCTTCAGAGTGTCAGAGCAGAGTTACCATTGTAATGGTTTAGCAGAAGGATAAAAGGATTGAATTTGGGTCTGCCTTCCTGCCAAACTAAATGAGTTGCCATGGGAATTTTCAAATATAAGAGGCGTTTACTTAAAGCAATTTGGCGAGTTTGAATAAACTCATAAATTACAGGGTTTAGAGGAGAGATCCCTGCTTTCTCTGGCATGGGCTGAACAGCAAAGACTGTTAGAAAGCTGCTTACATTCTTAATGAGAATAAGTTGATCCATGCTCCCTTGCAGACTATCAGCTTATTAAGGCTAAACTGTTTCTGCTAAATACAGTACAGTAAGCACATTTTGAGAGACGTAGTTTGCAACAAATCCCCGGAGTAAAAAGCAACATCTGATTGCTCTAAACATAAATTGAATTTCCTTTGGTAGATTAGATCTATTTTCAAGTAATGCTATTAAAAATGGTTCTCCGTATTGTTTCAATAAACATTAACCTGCTATCGATTTCAGCTTTCCTCTGTGCATGTAATATTTATCACAACACTTGTCAGATCTGCTTCTGAAAGGGGAGGGAGGGCATTGAGGTTTCTTTCGAAAACAACTAAGGTCCTGTGGCCCTTCAAACTGTTTTTTTCTGCCGGTCACATGTAAATGTTTTCCCAGCTCAGGCCTGCCTGCCTTCTCTCTGAAGGGAGCTGGGCTTTGACCTGCTGACTTCTTTGTCAGCACCGATGCTATTGAAATGTGAGAAGATGGACTTGGTGCTTTCACAAGTGCCTCGAGTGATGAACATCACTTATGCTTGTTTAACCTTCAGCTGTGCTCAAGAAGTCAGCTGTAGTAGGCTGCGGAAGAACTGATGGCCGGTGTTTTGCTCCGCTTGTTTGGAAGCATGTGTTAATGTTCTCCCAGCCACTTCCATCGGGTAACTTAAAGAAATAGGAAAGATTATACCTGCTTGAATACTTCGATGCTAGCTTTAGAAGTGTATATTCAAGGACATGTCACACTTGAAACAGTATGCAATATTTCCCCCAAAATAATTTATATCGGTTATATAGCTTGTGGCTTAAATGTTGTGTTGTGATTCTTCCTAGTACATATCTCAAATCTTAGCTCATCGTAAGTATTAGGATATGGAGGTGGAACTAATTAAAAAGAGGGCAGTGCTGCCATAATTGCAGTAATTTTAACTTCAGTTTAAAGCCATAAAAATAAGGTTAGCACTCCTTAATATAATCTTACATCACTAGCAGGAATCCTGTAAATTAGCAAAGGAAAATAGTAAATTTGTGCTGGTGATTCAGTGGTTGAACAGCTGCTAAGTTCTAACAAATTCCTGAACAGTTACTAATGATGCAGCTGAAGCTGTTTGGTAGCCTCAGGGTGCTGTTTCTGTGAAACTAGAAATATCTCCAAAGAAATTAGAAGACAAGAGCAGCATTTACTCTTACTAATTCTCAAAATTTTAACTGTTCATTTAAAGTTAGTTTGAGAAATATTGTCAGGGAATTGATTTCATCAGATTTGATCCCCACCCCCATACTTTCTTTTCTTATTTTTTAGATGAGTTACTGAAAGGCAAAATATAATAAATTATTTATAAATAAATATTTACAATAAAATAAAATACTATCTAAGTGTTTGTGAAGTGGCTTGAGAAACTGAAACTATGAAAACTTCTATACACTCTATTAAAAGAGTGTTGGTAAATGATTAGAGGACATTGTCAGCATTAAAAAATATATAGAAAAGACAATGCTGCAGAGGACTCTTTGGGATACTGGGTTGAACTGAGTGCATCACTTAAGTCCTTAGTTCCAATAACTTACAGCACCTGTGCAAATCAATGATATTTACATAAATCGGGCAGTAAAAAAATCTGAAAAAAATAAAAGGTATATATTAGTATTACAGTTTTCAGGTTTCATACTCTGGGATTTTTTCTACGTTTGAGAATTTTAATTCATAGGTTGTAGGGCTTGATTGGGACCGATACTATATCACATCTGATGCATTCTTCTTCTTCTCTCTGCTTGACTTGCAAAAGCGAGGTGAAAATAAGTGACAGTGGGAGTGCAGGAAAAGCTTGAACTGGTGGGAATTTTTGGCTAGGTCAGATGTTGAGATAAGGGTATTCAAAGGTTATTGATAGCTGAATCTGGGCTACACAGAATGAATTCAGTTTTGCAGTACCTGAGAGAGAGGAAGGTGGGAATTGCTGCCTAGCATTTCACTTAATTTTTTTAATGAAGGATTTTCATAATCTAAAACTTATTGATCAGTCACATCAGAAACATCCTTCTCCAGAGTACATGAAAACATACATCAGGCAATTACCTGAACAGAAGATGGACATTTAATTTGAAGGATATTCTGCCCATTACCTCATGAGTAGTGTAGGAAAAACTTTGTCATTTTACCATCTAAAAGTATGGCATACAGAAGAAAGTCTGGTTTTAGGTAAAACTGAGATGGGCCTGCTTAGATCTGAATCTGATTCCAGTTAAAATATGTTCTCATGAGTTGTGATGAGCCTGTTTCATATTGAAAGCAAAAGTCTCTGCTTCACTGCTGAATGAAGCTGCAGTCTAATTAATTTGTGGATGGATATAATAAAAAATATACCAGATTTTTCTGTGAGCTGATCCAATTTTCTAAGTGCTAGAAAAGTAACTCACAAATTTTCTGGGGTTTTTGGAGAGGTAAATCACCTTGTTCAATGTCTCACTCAGCACCAGAGAACACAGAGGAAGTGTCAGAGATATGCACCCAGAAAAGGTGGGAATGCCATAATGGGGAAGAAGTGGGAAGCTATGCAAAGTGCTTGTTCCTTGTGTTTAATTTGTTACATTTTGAGAGTTCTTGGCTCCTGCTGGTCCAGGAATCCAGAGAATCAAAGAAATGTGCATGCTGCTAGACCAGTAGGGATAGCAGCTGTTTCTTCTCCGAGCACTCCCTCTTTTCTTAGAACCTCTCTTGCAAGTATTTTTATCCAGTCTTCATTTAATTCTGCTTCTGCTGGGGCATTATTACTTTTGCCTTTGATCTTTAGATTCCAACAATTTGTTTCCTTCTGCAATTTTTTCATTTACTCACTTGTAAACTTTTGAGAGCAGGTTCTTTGCATGTGTATTATAGATATCTGAGCTCCAGGTCAGAAGTGTTTATATACTATTATGCTAAAATTAACATTGCATGCAGAGACATGAAAACAAAATGCATAATCTAAGTTGTACAGTTCTTTGCCAAAGAAAATGAGCAGCTCTCGCTTGGGGTAGTTCTACAGAAGAATGTAATATACAAAAAGGAAAAAATATCAATAAGGAAGTTGATTTTTGTAGAGTCCTGATACTATCAAAGCAAGCATTATTTTCATTTTCTTACCATGGAGCTTCGTAAGTACTGGGTGCGGTATTTAACTGCTGTGGATTTAAAGTCGCTGTTATAAGGTGTAAGAATTGCCAGTTTAGGATGATGATGTTTTTAGAGGTTTGAAAATAGGGTTTTTTTCAATGCTTTTAGAACATGGAGTGAAAATACCAAAAAAGTTAAAAGATCTCTGCAAAATATGAATGTATGTACTTAGAGTAGTAGGTAAATAGTTGAGATTGTAGCCATTGCTCCTGATGAACAAATCTACAAATGGAGGAGTACCCTTCTATAGTCTAAGGTAACCTAGAGGAGTGTGAGCAGTACAGTTGGCCAAGAGAAGCTGTAATCGTATTTCTTCACTGAAGGTTGGCATCGAGAGAGAAGAAAGGCAAAGAAGAAAGATTGTAAGTAAAGAAATGGGCAAAAACTATTAAAAATATGTAGGCAAATGAGTAATAAGAAAAATGAAATGGAATATTTTAGTATGAAGCCAAAATTCATTCAGTTGTCAGGTGGTGGTTTCCAGTTAGAAAAGAAGATTAAACTGCTGGGCTTCAGAATTAGCAAGACTAAGACTCCTGATTCCACATGGAACTGAGTCAGTTGGCACACTGAGGTGTCAGCTCCCATCAGTCTCTCCTCCCTTATGGGTGAGTCTGCAGTGAGCTCTTTCACTTTTGAAACCTGGCAGAAAAATATACAGGTTTAAAAAAAAAAAAAAAAAAAAAGTGTCAGGAGATGAGCAGGTTGGTGTGGTTCAGTCCTGGATACAGTGATAGATACGTGAGAGCAACTGTGATGAAAGAGTAGGACTGTGACCCCCACTAGCTAAATTGGCTTAAAGTACCACAGGAGTACCAGTTGAGAGGCTTTTTCCATCTTGAAAAATAATTTTTGACTCCTTTGACAGCAATATAAAACCTCAGCCTAATCATCCTGAACTAATCTGTGGCCTGGGAAAAAGTCTTAAGGATGGCATTTTAATTTTTTACATTCTGGAATTGACTGTTGTATTTGCTGGGTAAACTTGTCTGAACCTGTTTCCTCTGAAATTATTCTCCCTAAGTTTTCTGTCTGATTGATTCCCATTCCATCCTCTGTTTTTCAAAGTCTTAGCTTTCTGAATTCAGTCATGCACGGATGCACAGCAACTTTTACACGTTCTGGAAACAAAATTCCATTAATTTATCCATTCATTTGAATTGCTTCAGAATTAGACATCTTGCTTTTCACACCTTTTGTACCTTCATTGTCCTTATTTCCCTTGGCTTAAGGAGAAGAACTTCATTTGTCTCTTCCTATTAATGTTGAATAAATTAATATTCTTCAGTTACTCTGAGTGTCCAAAAATTTGCATCACTTTTTAGGTTCACTTCTTAATTTTTCAGCCACATCATGTAACTGAAAGCTTAAAATACACTTTTTTTGGTTTTGGATTTTTTTCCTATGCATTCATTTTTACGCACATTAAGAGGGAGGTTTTTACTGCAAAGTGCTATGTATACAAATATAGTCCATAAAATTAGAGACTGTGTGAATTTAGGTATTATTTTGAAATATTCATGAGATTCTGAGGCTCAGGAGATTAAGAGGCACTAAGGTGATTTGTCTTGTAGTAGAAAATATATTTTAAGCTGCTTCTGCTTATGGTTGTGCACCTTGTCTACTACAATACAAAAGTATAATTCTGCAGTCTCTGAAAGACATTTAATTCTACACATTTCTGAGTCTAAATTTGCTTCTTCTAAAAATTGGATTAGAACAATAAATGTTTAGAGAACCAGAGTGTCTGAACAATGTTCAGAGTCAGACAGAAAGATGTGAAGAAATGAGTCGGAAATCTAGAAATGGGACAGTGTTACTTGTTTAACAGGACTCAAGGATCATGCAGAAAACAGGTGGAAATCTATCAGTACAATACAGAGTGAGAGCAAAGGGCAAGGCACTGGTAGGGAACGTGTAGGAAAAAATTAAGTTAGCACAGTTCGGTGTTTTTAGGGTGGATTGATATTTTTAATACCAGCATTGCTTGTTCTCTGCAAAGGTCCTGAAATATGCATCTGGCATTTAAGGTTAGTTAGAAGCTACAGGGGAGATGCTACGTAGAAATATTGCAGGAGTATCCTGTCAGGAATGGTTTCCTGAGCATGACATGACAGCACTGATTTAGGATGCCTCAGTGGCTGCAGTTTGTTTCAGCCGCAGTTCAGGTACCCATCTGCTTAGTAAATGAAGTTTTGGTGTAATACCTGATCTGGAGTCTGTAGCAAGCTGTTCAGATGCAGCACTATAAAACATGCAGTGATCAGCAACAAAGAGAAGCGCAGAGGTCTTGAATATTTCTGTCCCCAGTACAGCCTTTAACTTGCAGTGAAATCTGATCAAATTTATACTGTGAGTCCTGCTAAATGGTTACTTTAGTGTCTGTGTCTGCTGAGGAGGCAGATTTTTAAATTAGTGTGTAGAACAGCAGGGAAGAATGGTCAAATTAATTATTTAAGATTGGCCTGATACATACTTCTCTCATTCTAGGACAGAAGATTACACTTAAAGAACTTAATTGTCTTATCATATAGGCTCAATTACAATATAGAAACCAAATTATAATAAGTTGATTCTGGTAATGTAGGATTTTAGGAAAAAAAAGAGATGAACAAATTTGGGTCAGTAATTTCTTCGGGGATTTTCCAGAAAGGTTAACCAGTCCTTTGTTTTGGCAAGCCTCTAGTCAGGTACCTCATGAACCCAGTACCTTCTGAACAGAAGATGATGGTTGCTATACCACAGTCTCATTTCAATATGTGAGCTGTCATAACCTGTAGTTGTTTGTGAGAGAGAGTTCTGAAACATGGCCCACATACAAAACTGGTAGAGTTTGCTATTTATGCATGGCATCTGAATACTCTTGTGCTGGGGGGGCGCGGGGGGGGGAATGTGTAGGTTTTACTGCAGATTCCTGAAAACACTTTTCATAAAACCTTTTGTTTTATTTAGTGGGGAGGAGGGAAGGAAGCAGGGTGGGGTGTTGCTTTGGGGTGTTTTTCTGTTGTTCATTGGGGTATTTTGTTGTGTTGAGTTCTTTTAATAAGTTTTAGGAAAGTTCTCTAACTCTGTTATAAATGTGGGTTGCTGAAATACAAATTACGTTTGCAAATCGATGGATAACAGAAAGGTAATTTTATTGCAATTTAGTATCTTTTTTTCAGACTGTAGGGGGGAATTTTTTTAAAGCACTAGGAATACTTTCAAAACTAAATTTTTGTAACTGCTGATACCTTCTATTTTCAGTAATAAGTTTTTATAATCCGGTCTTAAAACCTAGCAGAATAAAATGTCATATACAAAGTAGAATATCATAAGAAACTGACTTCATATTAATACATTATGAGAAATAGGTGGTTCTTATTTGTCAAAATCTGTATGAGAAATACTGATCTTAAGGTACATGATTAATTCCCAAAGCCCAAAAGGTAAATATCTTCACACATGAAGTTGGTTTAATTTTCTTTGACACTTACTCCAGCTTCAGGTTCTTTTTTTTTGTTGTTCTTTTTTTTTTTCCTTTCCCCCAAGAACTATAATGAATAATTAAAACAAGACTTGTGTATGTTTGAATTATTCTGCGTGATTACACTGGAAAATTATGTGACTACATTTAAAAAAAAAAAAAGTCAAAATGTCATCACTGCTGTTATTCTGGAGTAGCTACAAGAAACTGAAGCATGTTGCATGATTTTCATTTACTAAGAATCCACTAATATTTTGTAACTGAAGTTGCTAAGATTAAAGGAATTGGTTAAAAAATTACAATCTGTTGCAGGTATATTTTTATGTAATATCTGCAGATGTCAGAAGTATTTTGGCAAATTGAGACTATCTTAAAAAGCTTTCAAAAATGTTTTTAACGCTAAATTTGTGTTACGTAGAAACCAAATAATGATACAAACTGATGGGCAGAACGTCCATGCCTTCCCTCAGCCCCTAAGTGACAGCACGCATAAATTTTCCGGGCTGTCAGGAGTGAAAAAGCTGCCTTTTGTCAGTTTGTGATCAAACCTGTGCTTTGCTGCCTGATGTTCTCAAGTGATGGACACCTTTCAGCACACACACCTGTGGCTGCCATGTGCAGCTCAGGCTCCTTGAGCCTGAAGCAGCCAGAATTTCTGCCTTTCCTCCTTGAGGCAGGGCAGGTCACTGCCATCCGCCCACTGCGGTAGCCACAGGTTAGGGCTGTGTCAGGAGCGGGGAGTGCGGAGAGTGGTCAGCTGTGCCCAGCAGCGGTGTGGCTCCCTGGGGAAGAGGTGCTCCTCAAAGGCCCTTTGTGCCCGTCCCTGCCGGGCAGCACTGGTTCCCGCTCCTGTCTGTGGAAAACAAGGGTTGGCCGGTCTCTAAAAGCTGAAAAGAAGGCTCAGTAAATAGCAGAGAAAGCCCTTTCCCTAGCAACACGCTGCCTTGAGCAGCCCGAGCCTTCGAACGGAAGGGCATATGATTGACGTATTTGTCCCCTAAACAGAATGCACACAATTCGTTTTTTTTCACTTCTCTGTATTTTTAAGCTGTGTGAAAGTGGGTTTTAGCAGCCAAACAAGAGAAGACTGGCCAGTTGGAATTCCATCACCCCCTTCTTCTGGACTTGATGAGCTCTGAGAGTCTAAGAACTGGAGAGACATCTGTGGTGTTTATGGAAGAGCTAATTTTGATTTTTAAACAGCATTTAAACATTGGTATTAGAGTACCAGTAAAGTACACATGAGACACATGTGGTGTTAGATTCAAAACAGCTTGTAGACATGTGAGCAGTTGGAAGTAATTGTGATCTTCTAGGACTCATTCACTTTTTAGCAGCTGTTGAGAATTAACTGCAAGTATGTACTGAGTGCATATCTCTTTTTAAAATTCCATTATTCTGTTTTCTTAATTGGATTAGAAATGTAAAATTTAAATTGGTTGGATTTGGGGGCATCTTAAGTTTAAAACAATACTGCTTCTCTAGATAGTGGCTTTATATAAAGTTCTGAATGAAACAGTCATTACATGCCTCGACCTTAGAGGTTGTGTGGGTGCAGAAAATAGTCATTTTGAGAATAAAACCATTAATGCAAGTATTTTACAAAAGGGAGTGTAGGCGAAATGCAGAAACAATTTTTTATATCACATTTACCTGTCATGATTTCTGTTGAAAATATGAGTAGATCAGTAAGTGTGACAGTTGAAGAAGCTATTGGAAGACCACTGCTCCCTGAATACTAACATTTTAAAACGGAAAAGCCTAAACATTCAGGGGCTTAGTCCATAGTGTAATAAAGTAGTTTATTTTCATTAGTCAGTATTACATTTTCAGGACATCTCATGCTGAAGATAAAAATGTCTTAGAAGTTACTACTGCATCTTGAATTCCCATATGGTAGTGTGCAGCCCTGAGTCCTGTGTTTAATGAAACATGTGAGAGAAGATGCATTTGAAAGACGTGTACTAATTCACAGCAACAGTCTTTGTGCTCCCTGTCACCAGCAGTTAAGTTTTCTTCTGTTTCTCTAAAGAGAGACTCCTTGCATTCTTTCTTGGTTACTAAATTTGATATGAAATATCAATTTCCTTCCTTGCTTTTTTTTTTTTTTTTTTTTTTTTTTAATTATTTCTGGGTGGGAACAGATTCAAAACATACTGGACATGTTTTCCATATGAAAACATGCAGTCATATCTCAGTGCCATTTTGAAAAGGAAAGGCTTTGTTTATGGAGTAAACCATCAGCATAGCTGGAAAGAAAACTATGTAGCATTGGGATCTCTTGAGTTTGTGACAAAATACTAGTTTTGAAATCCTTAAATGGGTTTCTCCATGTTTCTTGCACACACACCCACCCCCCACCCCTTCCAGTATTTGACTTAGGTGTCTTTACAGTTCAGGGGAATTTACGGCTATTTGGAGTGTATGAACTCAAACTGAATAGAGACCTCCTAGGATGACAGAGGGAAAATAAATGTTACAGGTCAGGCCACACTTAACTGTTAATATTTTAATTAGTCATTCAGTTGTTACGTTGCTAACAACTCATGCTAATTTGTACCTGTTAGAACAGCCACCACAGGTCATTTTGTAGCATGTATTAGTTAAATTGTTTTTCTAAATTACTTAAAACTCAGGATGGGATAATGAATTTTTCCTTATAAAAGTGGGATGTGTCAACACTGTCTGAGTGTTCTGGCACTGTTCTGTCTGTTCCAAAGGTTGCAGCTGGAATATAGACCTTCATAATATAGGTCGTGTTTGCATTCTGCTCTCTTCAGATTCCTAGGATGCTCGTGGAACTCAGGATGTTGCTGGTAGAACCATATGTGGGAAATCTGCACAGGAGGCTTGCCTGGTACTATCTCGTTCAGTGTGCTTATAGTTTAACTGCTGTTTTTGGAATTGAATTAACCAGTGAGGAGGAATTTTGGATGTCTAGCATTCCAAAACTAGAAATACCCAAAGTAGAATGTTCAGCTCTGAAAGTTTTTAAGCTGGGCTTGCACATTGCTAAAAATAGATCTAATGCTTTTAGATTGCATAGATGGCTTTAGATTGATAGGCATTTCATTTGAATCTTTATACAAATACCAGCAGATGTCTATTCTAGAAAATAATTCTGAATGCACCTCAGTATTATTCTGCCTTTTAAAAACGTTTTAGAATGTTCTGTAATTTTTTTTTTTTCCTTTAGAATTTTTTGGTGTTTAGTGTGTATATGTGTGTCATGAAAGATTCATTCCTGTTATGGAGCATTATGAATTGCTGAAGCTCTCCAGTGTGGTGTATAGAGATTCTTATCACCGATTTTATTAAAAACATCAAAACAGATGTGCAATGAAAATAGGAATGATAATTTTTTTAAAAAAAGACAAAGTAAAAAGCAAGTTCTGAAATTAAGTATTGTTGAGGGTCTGATTTAACCTATCCAGGTGACCTTTTTTTTTTTCCTTTAAAGCCCAAAACCTTGTGATTTTAAATATGAGCCCATCACATCTGTCCTAAAGAACTGTTGACCTATTAAGGTCGAGCAAAAATCCATCCACCCTAGTGTGCTACCAACTAGCGTATATGGTGAAGCAAACTTGCAAGTTCCACTGATGCTGTATTTTAGTCTAGCTTGTAAAACATGCTATGTGCCAATTTTCTGTACCTTATCTGTATTTTCTTCGTGCAGAAATGGAAAGTGGGGGAGGGAGGGTATCAGGACTTGCAAAAGTATTACTGGTAAGCCAGGTATCATGATTGAACAGGGATATGTCAGATAAGGTGATGGGAAGTGTAGAAAGATAGGCTACCTTTTCCCCCTAGTGCATCTTTAACATTATGACCAATGAATTTGTCAAGTGAAACAGCACAAGTCTTCTTTGCATATCATTTGAACTGAGAGCTTGCTTTGAAGAAGATAAGCTGACTGTGTTGCCCAGAAGAAATAATGATGTTAATTTATCTTTGCCTGTCCTCATAGCCATAGCAGTGTGTGTCAGTGTTGAAAAGGAAATAGAGAAATAACTGAGCTATAGTTTTACCACCTGTTCAGTGCCATAGGATTGTTGATGACATTCAGGACTCTGAGAAATATGGCTGTTCTGGAAGTCTTTGTCGTAAAACTGTTTGGGAAAGTTTCCTCTGATATAATAACTGCCATACTGTGACAGAAAAGACCTTTTTGACCAATTCTCCTCAGAGCAAACAAAGCTATGGAGTAGGATTTCTGCTCCATCACCCTCAGAAGTGTATAATCAAGGATGAGAAAGTCTGGTACGTTTGTTTACTAGCAATTTCTAACTATCAATATTTACATTCTGGGCATGGGAAACTTGAAGGTCTCTGCCAGATTTTTTTGAGGGAAAGGGAGGATGAGATGTTTTCTTTAATACTGAGTAATACAGTAATTTACCAGAACTAAAAACCTTTACAAAAGTAAAATCTAATTTCTTGCAGTAGGTAATTGATTACTAGTTAAGGCACTCCCATTCAAAGTCTTATTAAAAAAGCTCATTTCTTTGTCTTTTATGTCTAGTTACCTGTCATCTTGTCTAGGATTTTGTTGCTATAGATACATCACTTTCAACAACTTAGATACAAAAAAACAGACCTTCCAAACGTGGATTTTAAGCATATGTACTTCAGCATCAAAAATTCCCGTGTGTTTTAGCCTTTGTAGTATATTTTACAATATATTGATGCCTGAAATCTGTTTTTTTGTTTAATACGTGTACATCTAGGAATTTGTAGTGTAACGTTTGTAAGGGTTTTTGTTTATAAATTATGAATGGAAGGGTTTTGTCCCTGAATGGAGACATTCATGTGTAAAGACTGTTTGACTGGCGCATGGTATGTTAGGAATACTTACTGATGTACAAGTGAATTGCAGTGGAAGATTTTTCTTTGTCAGGGAGATAAAAGCATTCTAGAGCCCTGAGAGTCCAGCCAGTGTCACAGCGGAAGCCTCCAAGCTGCAGCTGTTGAGCTGTAGAGCAGCTGGGGCCTGCAAGAAGGCAGGGTGACAGACCCCTGAGGAGCCACACTGCCTCCTGGATAAGTAGGATAAGATCAATGACAGTAGAATATGTCAGTGGTGCTATTGCATTTTACCAAAATTCCTGTTAAATTAGTAAATAGTAGATGGCTTATGTTATGCAGATAGGCAGTCTAAAGAGTAATTAAAGTCTTCATTTTTAATGTGTGTATTTCCATGTGGTAGAAAAGTTATGTTTATTTTATGTGGCAATTTAAAATTACTTTTCTATTTGAGGAAGAGTTTTAAGTATTTATTCTCGTTCATTAGTATAGTGTTCTTCCATAACTGACAGGTCCTCTGCCCATCTGCTTGGAGTGCATGCAGAATTATTTATTGCCTTATCTGCATTCTGAAAAATAGTGTGTTCTTAGAAGATTTCCCTACTTGAAGCAAATGTGTAGGGGGGTGCATGGATTTGGACAAAATGTTAGGTAGCTGGAAGAGTTCTCTCCAAGGGTGGCAGGAAAGCTGCTGGTGAGAGCTGCTGTTTAGCCAGTGGCAGTGTTGCCGAGCAGGCAAGAAGGCAGCAGCTCATGGGAGGCACGTGCTCTTCGGTGTTGTCACACTGGTGATAGTCTTTCCATGGTCCATTCCTGGTCATTCTTTCCATGAGCCTGGTGGGACAGGCCTGCTGCAGTTGGCAGGGGAAGATGGAGATTGGTTTTTAGCCTTTGTGTTCCTGGCTGATCTGTCCATCATTTTGCTTCGCCACCATTTTCTCTTCCCACTTATTGCTCCTGCTCTGAGCCTGAGAGGACATCCCTGGAACAGCTTATAAAGAACTGGTCCCCAAAGCCAGACTTCGCTGCATTTTGTGCAAAACAATAGAACTGTCTGCTGCCTTTCCTAGGCTAGGCTCACTTCAGTTCATGAGAATTCCGCTGAAGTGCAGGGATGTGACAGGATTGCAAAAATGTCATCCGAAATGCATGACATCTGGAAGCTAAACTGTCAATGAAAGTCACTAACATCACCTAAATAAATATTTGTTATGAGTGTAGGGAAAAAAGTATATTTGTTATATTTTCTAAAGCAATTACTTTTAAAGAAAATTGAGTATTACATGGGGAAAGCACGTTTGTAGAGATATGTTGAAAGCCTTCCTTTCTAGCCCTGGCAATAATGAAAATCAGAGAACATTTTGAGACTTGTGTGTGAGACTGTAAGGCTCAAGAAGCTCTGTCAGAATAAGGTATCCCAGCTATGACACAAGTGAGTGGCTTGTTTGGTTTTTGAATTACCTGAGCTTCAGTGATTTCCTTTTGGGCCTGGCAGCAGTATGGCAGGGCAGTGTGGCCACTGGCTGTCTCCACAGGTCTAGCTTATGGATTTCTGCTCTATCCTAAACACTGCTACTTGATCCTTCTTTTAGATAGCATCCTTCTTTCCTTCTCTGCTGTAATTTGTTACAGTCTTCTCAGAGTTGACAGAATCTTAACAGTCCACCTTCCACCTCTGAAAACTGACATCTGCTGAAGTCCTTCATTGACATTGCACAATGAAGGCATTTACCTTTGGAGTCTGCATGCCTGTCTGTCTTCCACCTGGATAAAAAATGTATTTAGTGTATTATGTTTGTGTATAAATAAGAAGATAAACTGTATGATACTCCTCAGGGTACGCTGTATGCACAAGAGAATAAGAGGTATTTCAGTGCCTAAAAAGAAAGGATTTTCTGAAAGGTTTTGGAATATCTGAGGTTGAAGTATAGTTTGGACATTGATAACGAAAAAAATTCATTGGAGTGTTTTATCTAAGCTTCCCGTTCCATGACATGAAATAAGCTCTCCCTAATAGCAGTTATGTAATAAACGGCATTCTTTTTTTGTAAAACTGTCAGTATTGTCCAAAGCAGGGGAGACAGTTGTGATTTTAACTGGTCATTTGTGTGTTCAGCACTGTCTATTTAGTGTGAAATTGTGGGTTTTTTAGGAAGTGTTTCCCAGAAACTTCATGTAGGTGGAACTTGTTGTGTTTCGAGCCTTGCAACTATTAATCCTACACTGATAAAGTTTAGAAAGCAAGTTACTTAAAATGGTAGTCCTCACTGGCATTTGGTCTCCTTCTGGTCTATTTATTGCTAGCCCAGGTAGAGTTGAGCTTCTTATTGTGAGGAGTACAGGCTTTGTGTTCACAGAACAGCACCCAGTGGTGTCTGTGCACAGTTGGCTTTGTTAGGATTTACTGCTTCCATCTCTTCCGTATTTGTATTCAGTGAGCATTTGCAAGTAGTTGCTTGCATTTAAAGAATTACATTTCGAGATACCATTTAAGGCTTTTTTTTGTTGTTAATCTGCATGTTATATTGTACATGATAAATACAAGGAGAGCGCTGGAGATTTAAGAGGATGAGAGGTTTGAGTCAATCACTTGAGCTTCAACTTAGTAATGCAAATCTGGTTTTAAGTGACCTTATTGATGTTTGCTCAAAGTAGCTTCCTTTTGGTACAAATGACTGAGCTTTGTTGCAACTATTGTACAGGTAATGTACTGTCCCTTTAGAGATTGCCTCTGTGTCCCTGATGCAACCTCTCTTTGCTTTAACAGAGAGTGCCTGCAGGAATGCCTGGAGCTAAGATAGATCTCTGTGCCTCATTTGATCATCTGTCAGCAAAGAGGCGAGAGGATAGGGCAGGGAAAAGCACGTGCCCCTTGCTTTGACGAAGCTCTTGGAAATTTGAGCAGTTGGCTGTTAGTAAAGGATGTTCAAGTGGAGAGCTTGGCACCAGAGAGTGAAGGACACGAGAGTGTGTCTGTCTCACAGGGTCCTGGCCGCTTCTGTGACTTCACCATGAGAAGAGGTGGCGGGCGACTGTTCCAAGTGTAGGGTGCGAGGGGGTGGCAGGATTTTGAGCAGCGCTGGTGGGGTGGTGGTGCAAGCAGTGCTGAGCACCCATGTCCAGCAGAGATGGCTTTGTGCAACAAACAGTGCCATCTTCTGGGAGGAGCCGGAACGATGACCTTGTGGTCAGCGTTACGCGTGTTTGTTCAAGTGGTGGTATTGGGGTTTTTTGTTAGGGTTGGGGGTTTTTTCTGTATCTAGTAAACGCCTTACAAATCAAAGCACCAGAAGTCGAAAGTCTGTGTTAATATCTGTTAATGCAAGTCCACATGTTGCATCCCTGATTTTTTTTACTGATACAGTTTTTAAGGGAAAATTTCAAGCTGTATTTTGGGTTTTGTTAAAAAGAAGAAAAGTGTATCAACTGCTGAGCATAGTCTAGAGTAGTAAATCTCAAAAATAAAAGTTAAGGACTTGGTCTGCTTTGTTTGATTAAGTCCTTGTTATTTCCATAAACATACTTCTTAGAGCCTAGTAATTGCAACATCCTTTCTAATAGAAAGCGGTAGTGACCTATAGGAAAATGTTAAAGTAAGAATGATTACTTGGACTTATATCTCCTTCTTTTTACCATGTCAAAAGTGTAAAAATAATTTCTGTCTTAAAATTATTATCCTACAAAGAGTTATATTGGGAAATATATACTGTGGTGCAAAATCTGGGATTAGGGTTACTAAAATTATCCTAGCAAGTGTAGTGTAATATTCAGCATTTACTGAAAGTCATTAATGGTGTAGATCAATCACTTGAAGTTCTTATTTGGAGGAAGTGAGCAATTTTAGTAACATTAATGGAACTGTATGAGAGAGAGATGCAGCTGACATTGTGAGGAGGTTTTCTTGTTACACATTTTCAAATAAATAAATGAATGCAAACAAATAATGAAGTACAGCTTATGGAGGAGGGGAAAAGATTAATCAATGTGTTAAAAATAATGTTTATTGCTAAAATAACTTCAATAAGGTATATCCAGAATGATGAGAATTTGTGGGCTCTAGATAGAGGAACAGATTTGGAATTGGTTTTATTGTGTCATGATTACTTAGGTAATTTACCAGCAAAGATGCAATGGAAAAATAGCTTATTAAAAAAGAAGATTAAATTATTTTGCATGTAAATCTGTTCTGTGTCATGTTAAGATTGCTAGAATCGGCACATTTTGTATTCCAAAGGGTCTGTCGGACAACAGTGTCTGACATTTCTGGATGATACAGTACTTAACTGTACAATTAATTTCTAGTTAAGATGGTTATTTAATGTATATTTCCTCTTTTAGTATTAGTGTCATCTTGCCCTGTCATACAGTATTTAACAGGTAAAGAAAATGTCTACCTTCTGGTATATTCTGAAAGTTTACTGTGTGATAATCTCGGTGTTTGTGCAGGTCCTCAGTATTACAGTTGGGACTTTCAATTTCTGACATTTGAAAGGAATTCGGCGTTGACTCATCTAGCCATGTTGATTTTGAGTTGTTGATAAAAATCAGATAAAAATCAGCTGCTAAAAGTTTTCTTCGCAAGGGGTTGTGGCCCTTGAGAATGTCTCACAATAAGTGCTGTATTCACTTAGATAAAATTTGAAAACTATTTTTGTCTCGGACTTCAGTAAATTACTAATCCACAGTTTGGGAATAAAGTATGTATAACAAGCTCATTAACTTGGAAAATACTGTCCCAAATACCTGGAAAATATTGTGTGATTAGATAAGTAACAGTGTAAGAGGTCCAGTTTAGCAAAGGAAGAATGCACTGCAGTTCACAAGAAAGCTGCTCTTCTGTGCATCTGACTTAGGAATTTCAGCAGTGGCATTCCATACAGAAGGCAAGGTGGTAACCTAATATTAAAGTAGTCATTGACCATCCCTCTTGGGTTTCCTGTATTATAACCATGTTTTCTGCTCGGCAGAGTGTAGACTAAACAAATGGTAGTATTTTTGGAAAGACAGATCAGAAAATCTCTGGTCTTAAAAATGAAATTATACTGTTAAAAACATTTTCATTATTAAATGAAAAAGTGAGCATTTTTCTGCTGAGCACTATGTAGTATTTATGCAACCTGCATGATACCAATAGAGTAGTTCTGGGAAATATTTTTTATTGAAGTAAAACCAAGAGTAATTTATGGTGTGTAAATAGTAGTTATATCCTCATTGGAATACATCTACGTGTGCCAGAATTAGGAATTCAGCCTCAAGGCAGTTGTCAATATCCTGTCTGGAAAGCTCCTCAAAGATCGTTGTTTATTTTTTTGTTTGCCCCTCACCCCTGTAGTCAGTATCAACTGTAGTGGAGCAAATAACGATAAATTGCAGCGTTTAAAATTTGTGATGGCTATTTTTCCTCTGGCTTAATAGTACAGTTTCTCTAAAGATACCTTTAGGAGTACGTGAAAAATGTATTTGAGAAAAAAAAATCCTAAAATTATTTCTACCAAATGCAACTTATATTTAATCCCCAATTTTTATAATTTATGTTATGAACCTTTTCCAAACTCTTTTAAGATACTTGTCAACAAGATTTAATGATATTCAACTGGCATCTACCACTGAATTTTATGGAAAAGTTGACAAAGCTTGCTGCTTTTGTGACTAATGGTAAGCAGGTATTTTGCTTGGTTAGAACTTGAACAATTTTATTCTAGGTCACTTAGATCTTGTGCACTAGTGAGTTCATTATCCTGACTTCTTTCCCATTTTTTCATTTGCAGGCAGAAGGAGAAGACAGCCTTAAAAAGATGCAACTGATGGAGCTTGCAATTCTGAATGGCACCTACAGAGATGCCAACATCAAATCACGTAAGCATGTCATGAGCTCAAGGGTCAATGCCATAGAAGTGTTTGCAGGTTTTGAATCTGAAAGCTACCTTTGGAAAAATGTACAGTGACAACTTATGTTGGAGAATGGAAGGCAGTAAGAACCCAACAAAATTGTAGGTTGCTGTTGCAAAAGATTTTGGGGGGATAAGTTATGTCAATTTGCGGGGGTTTTTTAGCTTGTTTCTTGTCCCCATTATTTTTTTAACAATATGTATGGGTTGAAATATTTACAAATGCTTAGTATAAAAAAAACCTCAACCCTTAAGCCAGATTTTACAGTCCTCCTTCCCTTAAAGCATATAAAGGACAGTAGACTTCTTTGCATTTTTATTTTTAGAGATTTAATTTTAAAATGTTACAGATGTTCAGGACATTGTGAATACATTTTTCTGTATTATATTCCTTCCTTTCATCTTGCTTGCATGTGTACCCCCAATGTTACGTTTTACCAACAATTCATCAACTGATTTCACAGCTGAGTTCACACGGATCAGTGATGTAATGAGCCATTTTTACGATTACTTCCATTACATTTGTGTAAAATGCTTTCGCAAACGCATGTATGCACAAGTTTACACTTGAAAATTAATTACACGCACCTACTAATGAAAGCATATACCTATTATGTGTGATACAAATTATTTTCTTCAGTTGAAAATCTGATTTCTTCTCCTGAAAATATAGTTGCTGACGCTGTTCAAAAGTACGTTTTTGCTGTAGCTGTGATACAGATGTCAAATGTAACCACAGTTAAATCAGTCTTTTCACTAAGGACCTACTGATACTTGCAAATTTGTTTCTCCACGCAGTCCCCATTTCAGTGTTGAATATGTTTAAAGGTTGGAATGCCGTTAGGCCAGTTTGAGAGTGCTTACAACAGTGTAATTATTCTGATTTGAAAAGAGACATAAGCAAGGGCTTTTACCGCTGCATGGTAATGGTAAATCTTTCAGCCCTAATGAACACTATGATATTTAAAGCTAGATCAGTTTTAAATATATGGTAGTCTCTAAGTTATTGCAAATTTATGAGTAAAATAGCTTTCAGAAGAGCTTAAATTGATGCAAACTTTTGCACAGGAATTTTTTTATTAATTTGAGCAATTTCTTTGGTCTGTTCTCATTGATCTATTTTATCAGTGTAATTGGGGAGGTGGAATTTTTATTTGTTTTTTGACTAGAGATTTCCACACTAATACTCATAGTTTAATAAGACAATTTCAGTCTTCGTGTTTTGATTTTACTGGAAAGTTGAAGATGTAGGAGCTGTACTGGTTTATTCCTGTTTAGGAAAGGACTATAATATAATTCAAATACTTGAATGACATTTTAAAATTACCTGAGCATTAAATAAAAAAATTAAAAATCCACCAGTCTCAAATCTGAAAAACTTTGCCACATTTCATTTCTCTTTTCAGGAGACCTGTAAGTAAATTAAATCAATGTAGATGAACAGTAGTCCTTAGAAATACATAAATGATCACCCTTTAGGGTTGACTGTTACCAGCAGATGTGCTAGTGCTTAAGTTGTTGTTCATCTGGTGTCCCAACAGGCTTCAAATATCTTAGTGAAATGTGCTAGCACCACTTCACAAAACAAACAAAACCACCACAAACAAACCAAACCAAACCAAAACAGAAAACCCACCTATTTTCTTTAACTTAAGCGAGGCTGTGGTGACCTTCTAATACAAAGGTGAAATTTTATATGGAAATAAAATTCAAGCCCACTTCATTCATGTTAGGGTGAGACAGGATCGATTCGTGTTTCTAGATCATCTTCACTGATCCTGGAAATGGGAATTGTGTATATGTTTAAATACAATTTTAAGGCACAAAAAAATTCTAGACTCATACAGCAGCTCTTCATAACTGAGTGTCTGTGGACTCTATAGATGCCCCCAATTTTGTATTTGATTGTGACAGTATTTTCCTTGTATTTCCTGCATGCATCTCAGTCTCATGCAGTCTTGATAGCATAAATGAAGAAATGTGGTCTAAATGGAGCTTTTGTGCTGTGTAACCTGTTTGAGAAATCTACCTCACTGTTTTACAATGGCTTTTTTATTTTGCATGATCATACTTAATCACACTGGAAAATGGAAAGCTGTTTGCATTTGAATGGTGTGCTTTGGCACTGTGTGATCAGCGCATGTACTAATGATTTCCTTTTATTTTTCTTCTTTCCTACTTTTTCCCCTTTTTCCCATTCTTTCCACGTTTTGTACTGCTATCTCCATACTTCCCTCTGAATTTCTTTGCTTACTGTAGCAGCCCTTGCCTTTTCTCTTGCAGCAACAGCCCAGGCTCCAAGGATTATTACTGGGCCTGCGCCTGTTCTCCCACCAGCTGCCCTGCGTACTCCTACGCCAGCTGGCCCTACCATAATGCCTTTGATCAGACAAATACAAACCGCTGTCATGCCAAACGGAACTCCTCATCCCACCGCTGCAATAGTTCCACCCGGACCTGAGGCCGGTTTAATTTACACACCATATGAATACCCCTACACGCTGGCACCAGCTACATCAATCCTTGAGTACCCTATTGAACCTAGTGGTGTATTAGGTAAGACCTTCGTATGTGGATGACTGGAGAATGTGTTGCTTATGCTGTTGTTGTTTTTGCAAGGTAGAGGCTCATGGAGCTCAAAGAAAGAAATCTGAAGTAACAAACTTTGTGTGTTATCAAAACTGCCAAAGAGAGCTACTCAAAATGGTGCAGCTTTTAAGCATTTTAAACGCAATTGGCATTCCTGAATGTATGTGCTTATTTTATATTAATAAATTTACCAAAAATAAAGTCTTCATGTTTGTATGATATTTGATGCTAGATACATAGGCAAGGGGAAAAAAAAGCTAAATACAACTTGATGTCTATTGCATGTCATCTGGGATCCCATGTATAAGAGATTAGTTTGTATGCTCATTAACGTAAATTAACATTCAACAATTTTTGGAAAAGAGGACTTCTTATTTTGCTATGTCGTATTAGTAGCAAAACTGGAGTGAGTGGAAAAGTCTTTGTTCAGCTGGAGTTTTTGTTTATTTAGCTTATAACTGATAAATCTCGGGGTCAGAAAGCTCTGAATTACATTGTGAGCAGGAAATTTTTTCTGTGAACTAATATAAAGTAAACGAAGTTTTGACCAGAGGACGATAAAATTAGCAACTGTACTGATGGCTTCTTTTATATATGTTGCATTGAAATGTCCATCTTTCCTAATATTTCAGACCACTGACTTGGTGTGTGAAGGCAGGAATGATAAAGTAGCCATGACAATTCAGTTAACCCTCCAATATGGAGCTAGCAGTTCCAACAGTTTCTTCCCTCCCTACCCTCTACAGAATCTAAATAATCTTTTTTCTTCAGTTTGTTCTGAATTGCATATGACCTTGGTGCTGCATAATGTTGATTTTATAGGACTTTGATCTTAGTTTGTTCAGTGGCAGTTATTGATTTACACAAATTCTAAACATCTCTAATGAACACTGGACAATGAGGTTCAAAGTCAATATTTTGTTGAAAGTATTGCAAAAAATCAGTGTTTCACGTGACAGATAACTTTACTGAGTATATCTGTATGTGTGCATGTTTCTGCATTATGTACAGTACGAAAGACATGTGTTTCAGACCTCTGTCTTGCAGGATTAGTGAATCAATAACAAAAATTCTAGTAGGACAAAGCATGCAGTACATCCGTCAGCTTATGGTTGTTGTCAGTTAACCCATAGCCAAAATTCTGCGAGCATATGATAACATTATAATTTATTAATTTCCCAAAAATGTGTAAACATTCTCCGTTGCTCCTCTACCCCCAGTCTGTGAGTCCAGTTGTGGTTCATTCTGGGGTAAAGTCACAGTTAGAGAGTTCATCAAAGTAGCTGTTAATGGCAAGCCCCTCTCCTGAATTCAGTTAATAGGAAGTAAAGAAATACAGCATTCCACAGTAAAGTTTATTACAGTGAAGGGAACTTGGATTTTTCACAGAATTTTCTATAAAGAGATAGGAGGGAAAGATTAAAATTACTTCTAAAATGGCATCTGAAACCGTTGCATACTCTTGGGCTTAATTATGTGAGGTGTATTGCCCAAAACAGACCTCATCAAAAAGTTGTTATTTAAAGAAGGAAAAGGGAGCAGGTTAAAAAAAAACCCCACACTCCCGTTTTAGCTGCCTAGAATTGATAACTCTTAATACATTTGCTCTATTAAATGAGCAACTGTATAGAGTTAATTGCATTGAATTTGTGTTTTGTTAAGTTTTATTATGTTATATGCTCATTCTCATTAATAGTATTTTGTCCATTTCTGTGTTGGACCTTTAAGTTGTTTTAAAATAATCCTGTTAAGAATGGCAGAGAAATGCATCCCTATCAGTATTTTTGGGGATGTTGGTGTTGAGATCAAATTTTAGTTGGTGACTAACTTTCAATTCCCTTCCTTTTATCTTCAGGTATGGCTTTCCCAACGAAAGGCTAAGAATTCAAGAACGGTCTTAACTGATCCTTCATCAGATCTGAATTTTAACAAATGCTTAGTTTTCAGCAGCCTTGAAAAAAGCTTGGCCTAGCAGTCAGTGACTTACTTGCACTTTTTTGCACATAGATTTAAAATAAAATAGTGCTATTAATTTGGATTAGGTCCTATTATTACAGAATAGCTGTAATTTATGAGTGTATAGTAGTATACTGACTGCTAAGTGTTCTATATAGTGTTTGCTTTACTAATCACCTAATTCATTGCAGTTCATACTTATTGACTTAAAGTTTAAAATCACAATCTGTAGGCTTGAAGAATTGCTTTAAAACTTTTTTTTGTGGTAGAACTGGAAGTGATTTTAAGGTTAGCAAATAATTGTCAGTATTAAAGATGGCATTATTTAAAATAGTCCTGCTGCAAGAAAGGCACTTCAGTGAATATGTGACTAGTAAAGCTTATATGTGCTTGGGTCTAATAGATTTCATGAAATACTGTAATTTTGGGATTGTAAATGAATGGATTAAACAGGTTAAGGCCAGGATGTTTAAAATAAATGCAATATTAATCTGCACAGATAAACTTCTTTTTAAGATTAAGATTTGAAACTACTGTGCCTTAACTTGTTGCTTTTCTTAAAATGAACTTTTGTAGTTAATGATCATTTAAATCCATTTTGATAAACCTGCTGTTAATGTTTTCTGTGAATGTTTTCTAACTTTTGTCTTGGTAATTGCAATTTAACTAGGTGCGGTGGCTACTAAAGTTCGAAGGCACGATATGCGTGTCCATCCTTACCAAAGGATTGTGACCGCAGACCGAGGTTAGTTTAGTTCTGCAGTTCTTGTTTGTAAGAAGTGCTTTGAGTGTACATGAGATTTGCAACACCACAGCTGGTTAACCAAATACCCTGTCTTGACCCATTCATGATTTTTCACAAAAACCTGGACAGTTAAAATATTAAAGCTTTGGGAATGCTTGCAGTTAAAAAAAAAAATACTAAACTTGGCTTTCCCAACTCAATTAAATATATATACTTTGATATATTTAACAGAAACTCTATAACTGATTCAGTTTTAAAAATGAAACATCTATCTGCATCAGGAAACGCTATGAAATCAGTGCTGCAATAATTAATTTGGTCGTGTTCCCCTCTTCCCTCCCCGGTTTGTTCTTTTAATTGGTGTGGAAATATCAGATTGGTGTTGCAAAATAACATGAATGGATGGTTGCTTAATGAGAAGGAAGTAAAGGAATAAATGCCTCCTGTCTGTGCTTGGAGAAATCTGAAGATTTAGATTCCTTTTTTCCCAAAAAACCTTTGAGCCACTGTACTGTATATTATGAGGAGGATGCATGTTCTCAGATACCTAACTGAATTCAGAAAGGTAAGGGCTGTGAAGATAACTTCAAAAGTTGTTTGAGTTTGAATTAGTGTGGGTAGGGGAAGGGAGGGTGTTTTGGTTGTTCTGGTTTTTGTTTGGTTTTGGGGTTTTTCCCCAAAATCTATTTCTCGGTATTTGCCTTTTGCTGCTAAAATGTGTAACCTGAAGGAGAAACAACTTTTGAAGACCTGTTGGTGAGATGACATCCAATATTTGGGCATCTCTCTTTTAACTCTTGAATGGAAAGTAAATCTTCATTTTTCTCCTGTTCCTCAAGTGTCATGCCTTTGGACCCCTGAATGACGTGTTTAAGCTTATTGACAAAACTGATATTTTCGGTTTATTGACATTGGCTGGGAAGCAGTGTGGGGGATGAGTTCTTATCCCATCTCTGCTGCTGACTCACTGTGGTTTTAAGCAAGTCATTTAATCTCTCTGTGTATGGTTTCCCATTGGTCAAATAAGGATAATAATACTTCCCTACCTCACAGGGGTGTTGTGGGGGTTCTTGTTTTGTACAGGGCTTTGGGGATGCAAAATGTTATATGCCAAGTATTATTATTCTGCTCTCATCCAAATCAGTGTTGTGCAGGTTTCCATGATGATGTAATGTTCAAAAGCCAAATTCCAGTGAAAGATCTGGCATCTAACATTAACATTGACTACACTTCTCACAACTTTCCATAAATTAACTACAAGAGAGAATACAGATTCTGGTCAATACAGTAAAAGAAGCCCTCCTGGATATTTGGTATATTAATACAACATTTTTATCTTTGATGTGATTTTAGGATTTAAAGAAAGCGTAAAGCTGATACATGACACTACTTTAGTTTTCTGTAAGACTGTTTTCTATCACTGCACACTGTTTGCAGCCCATTGGCTTGTTCTCATTTCTTGAGAACTCTTTAATGAAGCAGCAGGATATAATCAGTTGAAGGTCATAGCCCATGTTTAAAAAAAAAAAAAAAAAGAGTAAAGAAGAAAATAGGTTTTAATATTTTCCTTTTTTTTTTTTCCCTTCCTATCTCAGTCAAGAGAAATTGGTGATAAGGATTTGGTTGTCTTTGAAAATTTGACCTGATGTTGCAGAAATCAGGTTTTTGCTAATGTTCCTTCATGAAGCAATGATAGCATCAGGTGACAGATGTGGCTACCTTTTTGTGTAATTAGACATTTACCTGAGGCAAATAGTAAATACACTGATAAAGTGAGGATAGGGGCGTTTTCATGGAGAAAATACCATTTTGAAGTTTATCATTGTAATGTTTGCTCGACATAGATTTTAAATATTTTTGAAGGGCCTAGATGTTTCATCTGGGTCACTTAAAAGTAATTTCAATTAATTACTGGCATAATTTCACCTTCTTTTAAAATACAACCATTTTCTGATAGAACAGCATTCATCTCTAGCAATATAGGGAAACCCACTGTCTTAAGCAGATAAATAAATACATGTCTTTTTCCTGTGGATTAAGTCATGCCTACCTCTCTCTTAGGAAAGTCATGCTGATATTTCAGGAGAATATTATTTTAAAGTCTTATCTAAATAATCCCTGTGTGTGTTAAGAAATTTACACAAAGTTAATTTTACAACTGAACATAATTGTATTTTGAATTCTAAATCCTAGATTATCACTTTACATGTCTAAAAGTTTCACATAAAAGGTGTTGGAGACAACTTTGTTCAGCAATAAAAATTTCTTTTAATCTACTAAAAATATATTATAGAATCAAAATACTATCAGTATTTTCCATAACTCACCTATTTGGTTGTTCTGTCACCAGGATACTTCTATAGCTATGGCCACAAAAAGCAATGTCAGCAAACCGAAATACTTTTTTTTTCAATGTGGAAAATTTTTTACATGGTTAAGTGTCACTAAGTCTATCTTTGCATTCATTGGGTCTAAAGTTGCTGGTATGTTATTTTTTGGGGGTTTTTTTGTAAATCTAAATTGACTCTCAGATGACTTTGTAGTACTACTGCATTCACTTTTTAAGTAGTTTTTATTCTTCGCATAGTTTTGTGTTTTTGTTGGGGTTTGGTTTTTTTTTCCAGAGATAAGCACTGCATTTAAAGCAAGAATCCCCAAATGTGTAAATGTTTTACAACTAAGCATGTAGAATTGGTGAAGGGTGGGAAAATATAGCTTATTTTAACTCAGAATAAACCCCCAGTTTATAAATAATACAAAATTGAATTTGATTCATATAACAGAGAGACTGACTGATTTACTTGTAATAAACTGTAAATGGTGTTGCACAGTTGACAAACCTGTGTGTACTGTAGAAGGCCAGAGACTTGGCAGAGGATGTATCACAGGTGTACTGGTATTTTTTAAAGGTAGCTTGCTTTGATTTTAAACTCCACAAGAAATATTAATGCTGAGAATTTTCTGAAATGTTTTATCCAAACCAATTTTCACATAATTTATATATAAATTTTAATACCTTTTAATCAAAATTTTAATGAGTATCAAAATGCTTTAAGAGTCTGTTTCTAGTATACCTGTAAAGTGGTAAGATTGTGCCACATAAAATATTTATTTTTATTTTTTCTTCTCTTTAAAACAGCTGTTATAATTTAAGCAAATCCCACTTAGCACAATTCTGAAAAAAAATTCAGGGAGCGTTTGGTCTCATTTATGTTACAGTAGTAAGTTTTTTGTAGTGTTATGAACTGTATCCTAAATGATAGGCCACTTTTATTATGTGAAAGTAAATGAACCCACAAGAAAGATTGTTAAATCGATGGTATCTGTGAATATTACACCTACTGGACTTCATTTTATATAATGGCACAAATCTGACTTTGCACTGAATACCTTTCTCACTTTCATCTCCTCTGCCTTAGTCAAAATGGCAACAGTACAGAAACTTTATCAACCTCAGAATTTATTAGCTCTAATTAAGCTGTTGAATGAGTCTTAAAAAAAAAAAAAATCATACTACTGTTAAGTGGACCAAGTTTGGTGAAGGAGAATGCGAGAGAATGATTAAAGAAGGAATAGCTCAAGAACATTGGGAATGATAACTTTCCACTTGAGAACTTTCTTATGTTTTACTGTAATTTGTTTGTGGTTTTGGGTTTTATTTTTTGTTTGTTTTGTTGTTGTTTTTTTCTTTTTTCCTTTTTTTTTTTTTTGCAAAAGAAAATAGTATTTACAGGTGGCTTCTTTTAAAATATAAAAATATAAAGCAGGAATGTATATGAAATGTCAGATTTTATTGTATTTGCAGAGTATTAGCTTTGAAAATGAATAAAGAGAGCTGTTTGTAGTTTTAAAATGCCTTATTAGTATCAATTAGATATTTTCTCTATTTTTTCATGTACTTAGAGCTTTTTAAGTATAGACTTTAAAATGGCAGGACTTTTACAGTGTTTACATGCAAGTGCATTTTATAAGTGTCCTATATGTGTAAAATAGTATTTCGAATGGGAAAATGCTGGCTATAGTAGCAGGCTGAGCGTTTTCCTGGTTTCCACGATGATGCCTATGTTGCTAGACTACAGTTTAGTACTGCTTTGTATCATGAGGCCAAGAAATTCCATGTTGTTTGTAAATAGAATAAATGAAAGGCAATAAAAAATTTATTGAACAAAAACCCTTTGTTTGGCCCATAGTTTGTTGAACCAAATTGTTTCTCTAAGTCCAGAATTCCTTAGATGACTCCATTCTTTTAACAACCAGTTATTAATAATCACATCCATCATTAATAGTTGCTTTAATGCTTGCACTTGGGGAGGTACTAATGCTTAATAGCAGTCAGATACTGATGCTGTGCACTGACTGTTGTTCCAGAAATCTTCTACCCAGTTCAGAAACCGTTCATCGTTTTTTGTTTTCCAATTTCCTTCATCGACTGCTACTAACCATTAGTCGTTAGTCATATTTTATCTCTATTTCTCCTGTTAACCGGTTTTGTGGGAGTGGGCTTCTCCTTCACGTGTCCAAATCATGATGGAGGGCTGTCATGATTTTATTGCATTCTGTAGATGGTGTCGATCAGTATGTCAGAATTAAACATGCTTGTTTTTTTTATTAGTTGTGATTAGTTTTCATGTTGTCATTAAGCCGTCACTAGCTGGAACTAATCTCTTCTCTATCTTTTCTTTCTTTTTTTTTGTTTTTTTTTTTGTTTTGTTTTGTTTTGTTTTGTTTTATTGTTTTGGTTTTTTGTTTTTTTGGTTTTTTTGTTTTGTTTTGTTTTGTTTCTAACCACCCAGCCGCCACCGGCAACTAACCTATGACCTTCTGACCTCTGAACTCTTCACCCAATGATGACCTGACCATGCCTGCCTGCTGATCAGTTAACTGGTAAACGCCTTTGCTTGCCTGTCTTCAGTGCAGCGAGCTGGGGCACTTGTCCGTTCGTCTTACCATCTAACAAAACAGACAAAGAAATTGTTGTCCTCCAACTCCGCTTTTTGTTGTTCTCCTGTTTGGGTGAAAGTGGTTCTAGAACCTGCACTGAATAGTAGTAAAGCAATAAGGTCCAACTCATCCCTCCGCACTGATCATCCTCTAGTGTCCCGCCCCAAGCGAACGGTAAGGAGGCCTCGCACGAGATGGAGACAGATGTCCCTTAACTACCCGATGACAGAGGCAGTTACTGTGAGAGACTTCTAGGAATATTTTTCTTCTCAGAAACAAAAAAAAAAAAAAAAAAAAAAGGAAAAAAAAAAAAGTCAAAGCTCTCTCTGAATGTACTGTGTGATGATGCATCATGCATGAACCTTTGGTCAGGGATGTCATTGGGGAAGGGATTCCAAAAAGTATTCAAAATTTGATACGCTGTTTAGTCACTACCAGTGCCCTCAAAGGGCAGATGTTGCAGCCTTTTTTCTATTGCCTGCCAAATTGGATGTTTTAAAGGAAAGTGTGCCATGAAATGCAGATTACGATGACTTCAGAACTACATTAATGCAAAGAACAAAACAGCAACACTATTAAAGTGAAATGCAAGTTCAAATTGTTTTAACCATATTTTAATCTCCTTGGAAGATTACATGAGAACAAGGTACATGCATTATGTGTCACATTACTGGGCAAACTGTTCAAATATTTTTTTTAAACCTCCCTGTATAGAAAAAAATTCATTAAGGATGTAAAAGCCATGCTTGCCTATTTGCTGTATACATGTAATGAAATTGTAGATAAAGTGTAGTGCATTGAAACAAAATGAACAAAAAAGTAGATACTTTTACTATACAAGGGTGCTGGTGCAGAAAAAAATATATTTTTGGAAATGTAGCATTTTATACTTTCAAGTATTATAAAAAAAGAAAAAAAGAACAAAGAAACCCTTTATTTCATTAAATGATTTTTTCTGGTGGTTGTCAAGAAACAAAAGACCAAAAGAGCCTTTTAGTCTTTCTTTTTTATTTTTTAAGTATTGGAATAAGTCTAAAGAAAAGGAAGTGCCTTATTTTCTTCATGGTCATTTAGTCAAATGTCTTGTATAATCAGCTTCTCCCTCAGACAAGTTACTGCATGCCACTCAGTCGCCCAGTATGTGAAAGAAGCTGTGAGGGAAGACAAATGATGAGTTGACCATATTAATTACCTGATTTTTGCCATACTAGTGTGATTTTGCCAAAATCTCATTGAGTGAAGTATTTGCTAAGTTTTCATCAAACCAGCCCATTATTATTTCAACCACTCTACTTTTTAAATCATAGCAAATACCGTACTTGTGCAATGTAAACCAAAGCGTTCTGTGATACAGATGACTTGTCTCATGCTAAAGGAGATTATTAGCTGACAAATGTTTGTAGAGCTGGAAGTAACGTCATTTTTGTTCAGGGATGGGGAGGAGTTTTCTTGATTTTGGTTGAAATAAAATACATCAACTGTAGTAGGCTTCGGCATCTCCCAGAAAATGGATGTTCTGTGGATTGTGAAACTGAAAGTGCTTAGTGAGTTTTCAGTCAGTGACTGAGCACATACCCAGTTTCCACAAACAGCTCCTGCAGTGGGAAACAGTACGGAACTTACTTACTTTTCAGCTTGTCTTTCACTATTGTTAGATATCTGGCCCAATGACTTTTCTTCAAAAGATAAGCAGGAGAGGGACTTCAGCCATTTGAAGTCCAGCTATACATTATTTTTAACCCTTGTTTCCACATGAGGTTCGAATAGCTGGGCAATTGCAAGAGCTGAAGCTGTTGAACGCACAGTATTTAATTCTGAAAACATTAAGTATTACTTTGTGGGGCTCAGTACTAAACTTGGCAAATATCAGGTGATCATTTTATTCCCCTCTTGTCAACTTATTCTCCTCCTGCAAATCTTCACAGCTTCCAAATGAAAGGTCAAAAGTAAGCTAAGAGGGCTTACATTTTTAAGCACCTGCATGGTGACCTCATCTAACATCTTGTCTCACCTGGAAATAATTATCAGTTTATTTACTATGCAATAGACATTCATCCTTTTCGTATTCAGCTAGATTTTTGTTTATTGTGCCACCGGCTTTGTCTTCCTGTTACACATACAGTTGTGTTGATTTTATTTACAGTATATGCTGTGCCATTTTGATTTTATTTTGGTTGGTTGGTTGAATAAACTTGCGACACTCGAACATTTGAAGAGAGATTTGCTAAAACAGTACCAGTATTTGATCCAGTTTCATCTCAACTATGATAAAACCTGGACATTTTAGACATTTATCAAAGGTCTTTTACTGGGGGGGGTGGGGAGGGGAAGTGTATGGAATAGATGTGTGACATGTGAAAGTAATGTTTGCTCTGAACAAACTTCTGAAAACTTAGTTGACAAAATTTTGGATCAACTTAAAAGCATGACTTTTGAAATCTCTGAATGCCTTGGTTCTCAGTATTATCATTCTTTAATGACTTTTTCTTTATTAAAATAAGTAGTTTTAAGACTTCTTTCTGACAGTATTATGTAATTTTTTTAGAGTGGGTAGATGGGAGTGTCGCTTGTATGTAACCGTACAGATGACATGTATTTGTCTATTCTTTATTATCTTAGTAGTTTCATGCTATGTATGTACCATAACCAACCTATTGCCTATGAGAAACATGTAAGATAATGTATTTACAGCCATTGTTACAAGTTTATAATGTATTTTTCTATCTTGTTTTATATGTATGTTATATAACATTCAAAAGAATTTTTTTCCTGATTGAGAAAAAAAAGGATACAAAATGCAAAACCCACAATTTTGATAACTGAAAAATTGCCAATTGTTTTGCAGTACTTTATTATATTGGGAGTGTTGTCTTTCTTGGGCTTTTAGTTAGCTACTGGATGAATACATTAGACATATTTGGGTTTTAGTTGGGTTTTTACATAGCTTGCATTTTAATTCTTTGGTTCTTTGCTGTTTCTATTAACCCATAGCATTATTTTAATAAATGTTATAATACCAACCTACTAACTCTGGACTATGTCTGTTTATTAACCATTACATGTTTAATTAAAATAAACAAATAAAGACAGAAGAATGTAAAGTCTTGAGTTCCTGGACTAACCCTGAAGAACGTGACCACAGATAACACAACGTGACTTGTTTTTATGTTGTTTGTCGGCTGACATTCTGCACACTACTATTAAGTTGGCTTTGGTCATTCTGGCCTTTTACCTTGGGGAATAGGTGCCAGTAGAAATGGGAACAAAGTAGCATTTTTTGAGGCATTCTTCTTGTAGAGTCTTGCCACTTGCCTTTCAGCATCTGCATTACTAATTCCACACTTTCTTTTTCTTTCTCTAAAATAATTACTGTTGGCTCACAGCGAGAGAGCAAAAGATGCCAGTGTATTGATAAATCATGACGGTGTACAGAAACCAGTTTGATTCTTTGTTGAACCATTCAGAGGTTGCGGTTAATCACACAGTAATTTGTGATTTGTTGGTTTTGGCACCTCATTCGCTGTTGCATCATGTGATGTTTCTAAGCACAAAATATTTCTGCCTAGAATTGCTGTACATTGAAACACAAAACCTGGGGGTTTCCTTCAGCAAAAGTGCCTTTTTTATGCCATGTGGGGGTTTTTTGTACTTTTGCTGTAGTCTATCAGAATTGCCTAGCTCAGGGGAGTACAACTTCTATAAGCCAAAGGTCAGACTGGATCTTTTCCTAATGACTGTAGAAAGTACAAAAATAAACCTTTCACTAAATTACCAAGCAACATCCATTTCAAATTCCAGAGCTGCCTTTATGTGATCTTTATCTCTGTGGATGACTGGAGCAACGTGAATGCAGGGAATTGAAATGGTGACAATGCTGTTTCGAATGTACATCTGTGCAAATATTTTTAGATACACTTCCCCTTCCTTAGAACTGTACTGTCTGAGGCTCCTTTACACTTCTCAGTTAGTTCTAGATTTGTTACCTTGAGTGGGCAGTAATTACCACTAATGTCGAGAGAGACCCTCAATGTAGATAACTTTCCAGATGTCAACAGTTTTCTTCCTGAAAGTCCTTTTTTTTTTCTGTAGATAGTAAAAAATTCAGATGAGGAATCTGAATCTGTTCAAATTCCTCCTTTAATTTATGACTTTTCAAACTATTTATCTTGAAACACGTGCAGTATAAAACTTTATAAATAGAGTTCTCACAGTATTGCTAGTAATTACAATTTTATGAATCTTTATTTTATGGAGAAAAATAGTCTAGCTTTGATGATGTTTGTTAATTTTCTAATGGCATGTAGTTTGTTTTACAAAGATCTTAGGTAGAGCTGAAATGTAAATTTATTTTGAATAGTTTCACTTGTGCAGAATTTTCTTTTTTAACTTAACAGATCATGTTGCTATCCTAAAACTCAGCCACAGGCAAATTATTAAGAATATTAGATATTTACAACAGATAATATCAGGACCTTTTGACTGGATAATGGAACAAGTGTCATTACAGAGCAAATAATTTGTATTCTTAAAGAATTTTATCAGAGGCGTACAGGTAGTTTGGTGAAGTACTCTGTGCAGTATAGGTGAACTGTATAGTATTCAGATGGAACATAACTTTAATGTTTTATATTGAAAAACACTCCTATTTCCAGAACTACTGCTTTTCTGTAATATTTTTAATATTTTGTATTTTTATCAATAGATGTTAACTACTGTTATACTTTGTCCACAGTGCATTTTCATCTCATTCTTCAGTATATGCAGTAGTTGAAGTTGCTGTAAATTTTGTAGTACTTTAAAGCTGAAGGAGAGAAAAAAATAGGAAAACCCTTAAATCAAAATAATATATTCATTATTGTTGTCCACCAAAGGCATTTCTCAATTTGCCTGAGTGTCTTTCTGAAAATTTAACTATTTTATACTTTGCCTGCTTACAGAAAAGATAGGAACTGGTTTTAGTACCGAATTTGAGGATGGTTTCAATATTGCTAAATCACTGAACTTAGCTTCCTTTTCTTTCTTATTATACTGAGGTTAAATTGTCTTAACATTTGAAAGATCATACGTTCAAGGCAATTAGATAACTGCCCACAGTAAAGTGGGATTTATCTTAGGGTAAGGGGGGTTTTTTTGGTAGGTCAGAATATAAACAAAAACATCATCTAGCCTTTCAAAGTAAAATCTGAGGAATGCTGTTCACATCTTAAGTGTTGTACCAAAGTACAACAAATTTGGTTTATCTGAGAGTGTTTTTGTGCATATTATAAAGTGCCTTCAGGAATATCCTTCAGATATTTTTAATGAGCATATGTTCAGTGTACTGATAATACTGATCTTTTATTTGAACATACCTTTTAAAAGTGTGTTAAAAATCTACATGTAGCGAAAGGTTTATTGCCAGATTGTACTCCATGAGGGGGACCACTAAAAGGTTTTCTGCCCTGAAAATGCAGGGAAACAATGATGTGTGTTACCATCCATTATGAAATTAACTTGGGGGAGACACAAGTATATGAGACTGAGTTCTTTGTGTCTGGATAAAAATACCAGTTATCAGAAATAGCACATTGTACAGAATGGAATCAGAGTAACACATTCCTAGGGCTGGAAGTACGTAATTGTTCCCAGAATTTCCGATTTGTTTTGATATGTTTGATATATTTTTCTAAAACACTGTTAATGGAATACTGTCCAAGTAACACATGACCCATAACATTAACACGTGGTAATCAATGTTGAATCAAACTGGTTAACAAAAGTACAGTGCTCTTCCTTCTCTGTGCCTGCGCACTAATTGCAGGTGGTGCATAGGGGCTGGGGCTTAGGCACAGCAGGCTGCACTCCTGACTTCTTGGTGCCGGCAGTTCGGGTGTCCGTCTTTGACAGCAGGCTAACTCGGAGAAGTCTGCCTCCCAAGGCAAGGATTAGCTGAGATCTGAAACTCACAGTAGAACTAGTTGAAAATACAGCAACAATAAAGCAACATATATATATACACATATATGCTTTGACTTGTATTATGGCAGTTTGTGTGAAACATTTAAGGTTTTGTTTGTGCAAAATAATGTATTCTGAGGGGAAAAGCAAACATGGACGTTGCCAAAACACATGTAAATAATCACCATTTATGACTGTACATTATGTGCAATAAAGTAACTGGAAAAAGTGCATGTACTTTATCCTCAAAGGAAAACTGACAGCTCTCAAAGCTGTAGCTATAGTTTTGTTTTCTGAAAAGTTAAATTTTATTCTGTATCTAAACCACAGAATAAAGAATGTACATTTTTCACACTTAAATTTTCATTAATGCTTCTAGCAGTGTTATGAAAGATGTTAATTGTTGAAGAGGCTTAAACTTTCATGGTTGTCCGATTAGCAGGGTATATTTTGCTTAACAGTTTCTTATTGCATATGCTGTTTGTAACTGTAAATGAAGTATGCATTATATATCATAAACACGCAATAGACATTTTGCATATGGGTTTGTGGATGCACTAGTCTGTAGATTTTGCAGAGATAACTACATGATTTTGATGATGTACTTTTGCAGGCATATCTGTTAAAATTGTTCAAAGCAAATAAGAGGACTACTATTTTAGTGTAACACTGGTTTGGGGCATAGTTTCTGATTACTGTAGAAAATGAAGATATCTGTCACCCCACCTAGTGTGAACCTAGCGAGAAACACACTTTGGAGAAGAACTAGATTATGGTGTTCTACATTTTCCTTAATATTTATGTGATGATGCCTAGTTTTGGTTAAGGACAATTTCTTTACCAAGGTATTCTTTGCTAAAGATTCCTTCTACTTCACACTGCTTAAATAAAAAAAAAATGTTTGCTTCAGAAGCAAGAGAAGTAGATGAGGTTAAGCATCTTAAGGCGTCTTTAAGAAGTCTGGTAGAGTACGGGAGAGAATGCTAAACGCTAGTGTTCAGGTACACTTCTACACACCCAGCAAGGATGAAAAATATGACATAATTAGTCTTTGAAGACGCCTTCCATGATGGGTCTCACCAAAGTAGTGGCATATAGTTGTAATTGAGGTAGCTGTATTCTTAGAAGTTCACAGAACGTAGGGCTGCTGTTGGCATGTGCCACTTGAACAGGTAAAGCAGCCCTTGTCATCTTTGCTGTTACTCAGAGTGTGCCAGCTGCCTGCACCCTGCAGTCCTGGCCTCACTTTCTGTGTTGTCTCTGGCTACACTGTGCAAAACCTGTCCTTCATCCATCTGGATCCCCAGAGAGCAGAATTCGTGTTGACCTTTTTTACCTCTTGCACCAAGTCAGTAATACCTGTTTATGGTCATTCATGTTAGGAATTGCATTTCTAGGTCTACAAGTTAAAGCTAGATGTGGAGTTTAAAGACTAGAAAATTTTTATCAACAGACGATCGCCATTCTACCAGCACAGTCTGTGTGTTTTGGTATGTTTATGGGGGATGGCCTGACATTACTAGGTGGCTCCTCGCTGTATTACTGCAGTTACTGTAGTTCCCTTGAAGCGATACAAACTTAACCATTATCACCGTCAAAATATAATGAGAGACATTCATAGCAAAGACTACAAAGTGCAGTGTCAGAAATTACTGTTTTTCATGTTGGCATTCAGGTCTACCAGCAAAAGTAAAGAGATTTTATCCTACTGTTTTCTTGGTGACCCTGTGAACAGTTAACAGCCAGTTGTTATTGAGTTGAACTATAAAAATTAACGATCACAAATAATCAGTAACTCCCAAAAAAGGTGGGTTTTTTTCCCCACAAAGTAGCATAGCTTATATTTGTCCTTTTTAGTTTCTGTCAGTATTTTCAAAGAGTTTTCATCTTCAGCAATAAATAAGATTACTACTTTGAAGAGTAAAGTGGGTAAACTGAGGTGAGGTTCAAGGAAAAAAACCCCATCATATAATGGCTCACCTCAAGACTGCATCATTTCAGCAACTTACCAGTAAATGAAGGTGTTTTCTCTAAAGTTCATGTATTTGTAAGCACCTTATCCAGACAAGAGGCTAAGCAGAGAAATTACTTTGTTCCTGGGACCTTTTCAGAATGAATGCTATTGTTTTTCTGTTCACTGAGAGTGGCCTTTATTAAGCAGATGGTATTTCCACTGCCTGAATGTAGGAAGTTCCCAGGTCTTCTTGCCATAGATCAGTCATTGAGAAAACAAGTGTTCAGTGTTGATTCTGGTTTGCTTTGTGTGAAAATGAAACCCTATCTTTTGTATCCAAGTCTTCTTAACATCATGATACAGATGTATCAGTGTGTACCTCCTAGAGCAGTGTTTTAAAGAGATTTTTTTTTTTTTAATTGAATTTATTTCAGTAAGGTTCAGTGAGCCAAGAGTGTTTTGGGAAATGTGTTAAGATATGATAAAAATACTGAGATCACTGTTTTAGAGTCTCACTGTGTTGTGCGTATTAGAAACCCACAATGAAATGTTAGTATAATATTTATCTTGTTAGTTGTCTACACCTTTCTAATTATGATTTCCAGACAAGGTGGTTTTCATGAGACTAAGACCACCTTGTGCAGTTCAGAGGTGGTGAAATGATGAGATAACTGCAGATCACTCCTGTGTATGTGCCTTTTCATGGAGCACAGCCTTTTTAAGGTCTTGACCTCAGATATTGGGTAGAACATTGTAAATTCGTGATGCAGGAAGCACAGTTTGTTTGTTAGCCTATCTGCTAACCACTGAAAGTTCAAATGTTGCTGCCAGTTTGGAAATGTTATTGCATGTTAATTGCTGTGGCAAATTCCATGCCTTGTTTTTAACATGGGTGCAGTCTGGAGACCTTCATATGCATACTACTCTAGTAAATCTCTGGATCATTTTCATGATCTTTCATGAAGAGTGGATCCAGTACTGCTGAGGGGGCCACAAGGCCATTACTTGCATGCCCTTGTGTGACTTTTCCCATATAACCTTAGTGATGAGACAATTTTGATTCTTTCCCTGAAAGGCAATGAATGAAGCAGATCTTCAGCTTTGTTTCTGAGAGAAAATAGGCAATGTACACCCATGTGGACTGAAAGAAGATAAAGAATAGCAGTAATGTCAGTGTTTTGAACTCTGTCCTGAACAGATGACTCAAAATTACTCTGGTCTTCATATGAGCCAAGAAGAGCAGACAACACAAAACAAGAGCAGCACTGTCAAGCCCATACTTTGTTGACGAGAAGTTCATCAGAGACTGTAGGCTGGAATTTTAAGTGAAGAATACTGAAATTATCTCGGTCCTTGAAGAACTGGTTTACCATATCTCCCTGTTATCTTAAGCAAGCTTGTTAATTTCTCTGTTGGAAATTTTTCCCTTTTCAGCCTAATTTGAATTTCTGGTTCTTTTATTCTAAGGTTCTGACCTGCCCCCATCTGTGCTGTCTTGCATTTCATAGACAAATTCTCCCTTCATTAGGATGGTGAGGTGGCACAGGCTATTCTTAGTACAGAAAGACAACAAGCAAGACTTCAGGTCTAGATCAGGATGTTTGAGTGTGACACTATGTAGAAAGCCTGTTTTACGTACACGTGACTCCAGCCAGATGGAAGGGAATTATTTCAATATTGAGGGCACAAGTCTAATGTTTGAAACAACTGGGTTTCAGACGCTTCTTTCATTGCTGATTATTTGTGCAGTTTTGGGCAAGGCCCCTGCAACCAAATCCACAAAATACCACCATCACCTTAAGTGATGTGTCAAGATACGGAGCGTGGTCACGGAGGTTTTCATCAAAAGAAACTTTTTCATGGTCTTCCAGAAAAGAGCACCATTGCCTTATCTTTGTCAGTTTCAAGCAACAACATCATCCAAAAAGAAAACCCCTGGTACCCAGAGGCCTGCCTGAGTGCAGAGGGGAGAGCGCTGGTTGATAAATCCCCATCTTTCCACCACACCCACACGAACCAGCTTGGCTCCTTGGGTCCATCTCTCTCAGGCATGTTTCTCCCCATTCTCACAAGTAGATCATGCATGGCTGTAACTTTGCCTTTTGCATTCCCCAGCTACCCACAATGAAAGCTACTCTTTTACTCAAGTGCCTTTGGTGCTCTTGTTCTGAATCTTTGTCCCCCAGTTTCCTGTCAGTGAAATGAGGTTAACAGGAGAACCTCAGTAGAGTGTAAGCTGTGGATGGCCACATTTAAGATTGTGGAGTGCTCAAGCAGTACAATGCTGAGTGCACTCCAGTATCATCACAATGTCCAAGTGTCTCACAGTCTTGAATGTACTTAAGAATAAAGCATGAAAGCAAAACAAAATACGTTTGACTTCTTACTTAGTCAAACCCATGATACAGTTTCCAGAATCTCGTAGGCCAGCTGAGTCCTAGTCTCAGACCAGATCACCTCAGTAGGTACCTACCAGTAGTGCTGTCCCAAGGGATGGCCATCTCAAGAAATGATGGGCACAAGGTACTCCTGGGAAGATTCTGGTTGGGCACAAGAGCAAATTTTTTTTTTTTTTTTTTTTTTTACGAGGAGGACAGCAGCCATTGGAATAATCTCCCTAGAGAAATGGTGGATTCTCCAGTTTTGGACACTTATAAGGTTCAGCTGGACAATGTACTAGCCTATGTTTAGACCTTGCTTTTACCAAAAAAGGTTGGACTAGATGGTCCCTGCAATCCCTTTCAAGCTGGCATTCTATGATTGTGTTCAGAGCAATCTGAGTCCCACAGGCTCACTGTGGATGGACAGAGCTGCATTGCAGCTTTTCACAGTTGGCAAGTCCAAGCAGAGGCAAAGGGACAGAGATGCACTTGCAGGAAACAGCGCTGCTTTGTCTCTTCGTCAGTGAAATGTAGAAATGGGGTGCACTGACAGCATCTGAGACCTGGGAAGACCGAGAAAAAATTGGGATTATACTGAAAACCTGGTTGGCAGGAGTGAGATTTGCTCTGCAATCACACGAGGTTTGCATTGTTCAACTCTCAGCATAACATACAACATTTGAAATGCCTTAAAATAATTAACTTTGAAGCAAGAACAACAGTTTTTGCAGCTTCAGGCCTGTAGTCGCGAGTGGTTACATTTGGGATGCAAATTTTTCAGTGAGCTTTCAATTTGCTGTGGAAGGAGAGAGATAAATGCCATTTGTGAGTGACAGCTTTGGGTTTCTCAAGCAAGAACCGTGATTAGCAGATAGATATAAAACAAAATCACCTCATCCACATCACTAACCTCAGCAAAATCCAACATTTACTAGTTTATCCCTGGTCACACTCAGCCGCAAGACAGCTGGCAACCAAATACTCCTGGCCAACAGCAGTATAGTAGAAAAGTGGGAATTTACCTCCTCAGTCAAGACTTCCAAAATTTTATCTTGGTGAAGTAAACAACTGTGTTTTACTAGTTGTCATGTACCTCACAATGATAATAATAAATTATATTTATGAAGTAGGACTTTCACCTGCTCTGGATGTCTTCAGACTTCTCGGTGTGAAGGAACCTTGAAATAAATGATTTCTACTGTGGCAAGCACCTGGTTTAAAACAAAGGTGAAGCCAATGAATGAAATAGGCAAAACACCTGACTCCTTTTAGGAGGGAGGGAAGCTATAAGTAATGTTGCCTTAGAGCAACTTCTCCCTCGTCATGCCTTTCCCCTTGCAGTTTGCTGTCACTAATCACTGTGAGCCAGACTGTACACGTGGAAGAATCCTTCAGTGGGGCTGCTCATGTGAGTAATTTGCAAAGCACTCCATCAGGGAAATCAAGCCCTGTGGTGGTGGACTCATTTTGGCTATAAATTCTTTTATAGCCAAGGACTTTTATTCTTGTCAGTAGAACAGTGGATGCAATTCTGGCGCAGAGCTTTTTTTTTTTTTTTTTTTTTTTTTTTTTTTTTTTTTTTTTTTTCCCCCCTCCCCACAACTTCTCATTTCTTCTCACCTCTTTCTTCACAACACAGAGCACAGAGACTCAGAGAAGCAGCAGCTTTGTTAGGCAATGCTAACATGCCTCCCTCCTCTGAGCAATTCCTTTGGGCAATTTAGCAATGTCACCCTGGCTCTCAGCATTTCTTTCAAGTCAGAAGCCTCGCTGCTTATAACGGGTTGGGAAAGGGAGAGCCCAGGTGCAAAGGCAGGAGAAAAGTTCCATCGGTGGCTGGCAGCAACAGGAGAGTCCGGTTGTGCTGGTGAGTCAGCCCAACCACTCGCTCCACTTGCTTATTCCAGCCACATACAGGCAAGTGCAGGCAGGGAAAATTCCTAGCTTTGATTGTGAGGAAAGGGCCTGCTTACGCCACCACAATAAACTGTTTTCCCAGAATGAAATCTCACCAGGCGTAATTGCCAAAATCCTGGGACGAAATACTTCTTCTTAACCCCTGACACATCTTGTTCTTTTCACTGGGAGAAAAGTAGTCGTTTATGGTTTGGGTTTTTGTTTTTGTTGATTTTTTTTTTAAATTCAATTACCAGCTTTGATGTGTCTAAAATGGGAATAATGGCAGAGAATACAGTATCTCCTGTCTGTGCTGCTACCTATACACTGGCATATAAATAGCACTTTTGTTTCATGGGCTGGAGTGGAGGCTGAAGAGACATAGTGACAGTGCAGCAGCTCTTTTCCTTTTTAGTGGACCTAATAGGCCTGCAGTATGAAAAATGCTACTTACGCTTTGCTTTTAGGCTGAAACCCACTCTATGCAGAGGTCTAGCGGAGGGCAGAGGCCCCACTTAAAGCCTGCTGAGCCTTCAGAGAGGCTTTCCATGTTCCCCTATGGTAACAGACAGTTTTGCATTCTGTTCGTGGGTAAAGGCATGTAAATAATACCTTTATGACTCAGGTATGTCTTGAAATATGCAACCTGATGGCAGACAGTTCTACTTTATTGTGCAGATATTTGTTCTGAGCGACATGGCTTGTAAGTCATGAAATATTAATGGCCATGCAAATCTTCTCTTCTGTATCACAAGCTTTTCTGTGTTCCTGACCCCTGACTTCCTTTAATCATCTCCTGGGTGTGTGGTCTGTTACTATTCTGAGATATCTTGTGAACAGGGGCAAAGTAATTACTTGATCCTTGCCTGCTGCAAGAATCTTTTTGAAAAGAAAATTGATAATTTCAGAGACGCTTCCTCCTTGCATTAAAGTCAGCCCCACCTGCTTGCTTCACCAGATTTCTCTTTTGGTGGCCTGAATGCAGACCTGCAGTGTTCAGTGCTATTTTCATGACTGTAAAAACATCATTCTTGGATTTCTTAAGTTGTCACCTGCTCTTCCACAGATTAATTACATTTTTTGGTCACATGTTTTCTTCCCTTCTCTCTCTCCCCCCCCTACTGATTTTTTTCTGAAGACATCCTTATAAATATGCTGTTTTATTGTGACTTGTTACAGTGAGGCTCAATGATCTTTCAATGAACAGCTGTAGTGCCTGTTAGTTATAGGGTTATCTTAGCCATCTCCCTAATAATTGGAGGCTGAACTAATGCCTGAAACATGATGATTTTTTTTTTAATTTTTTTTTTTTTTTTTTTTTTTTAAGAATAAGAGCATTTTTTTTTGGCAGAAATCTCCTTTTCTTTCTCCACCTGTTTTCTAACATCCCAAACACTAAGAATAAGGACGTTACCAATGTGAGGAAATACAGAAATGCTCTTTAGCTCCCTGCCAAGCATAAGAGAGGTCAATGCTTTGGTGCCATGCAGGTCTGACAACAAAAGAAGGAGATGTACAAGCAGTATGACTAGGGAAAGAGAAAATTAACCATGAACATGCTTTTCCCATATGGGAGCTATTTTAGTACACCAGTGTGATGAAAGTACAGACATGATTAGGCATTTGTAGAGGTGAGCTCACGGTGTAACACAAGGGCAATAATGACCACACAGCTTAATACAAGGTTAATAAATGTTCACCTACAAATTTCTGATTTCTGGAGCAATTTTGCCCAAGTTGCAGGAGTCAGCAATGCGGCACCAAAAACACTGCTTCTGAAATGGTGGGTTTATGCAGATTAGGAGGTGGGGAAGACTAGCTAAGGCCAAATCATTCATTATCAGAGCAGAGATAAAGGAGCTGTGATACCTCAGGTGTTTGTAACGTTCCTCTTTGCCAGACCTGGGATGACACATAAGAACCTTTCTGGGGCTCTGCTGTTCAGTCCTCAGTGTGTGCTGTATCTGAGGATCCGGTGCCAGCCTGGCAGGAATCCACACCCTGGGTTTTAAAGGTGCGAAGAAAACCCACTTCACCCTTGATTTCATTCAGCAGCAGGTGCCTATGTGTCTTTGAGGACATAGATGTCTTTCTTTCACACTTTCCTTGGAGCTTGCTTTCCCCTGAAATGACCTTGGTGATTTCGGGGCCCTGTGAGAAGGGCAGACCCACAGCTTGGCTCACAGAAATGGCTGTTGTGACGCAAAGGCACTCGGTGGCTTAAAGCCTGGCAGCCTCCGGCCTGGGGACCACCCACACCGTGGCTGTTCCCTGTGCGGGGAGCTGCAGTTCCTGCGCAGGGTGGTGGAAAGCTGATGTGCCACCAGCTGGTGGGTGCTGTGGGAGTCATAGAGAAAGCAGATGGAGCAGCGAAGCCAGATCATCCCTCCTGGCCCATCTGCAGCTCTGTGGTGTTCCACCACGGGATGATTTATAGACCCTAAATGATGGTAATGAGTCCTGCTGCAGGTCTGGCTACTCTGTAGCCTGCAAAGGCGACAATTGCTAACTCAGGTTTTGGATGGAGGTGAGCTTTGATCAGCTGAAAGGAGCAGTGAGTAATCCTCATCTACCTGGCTTTGGATCCAAGCTGTGAGTCATTCTAATGAGCAGTACCAAAAGTGCTGACCTGCCCATCTCATGCTTCCTCACTTGAGACTCCAAGCCAATCTGCAGCCTTGGTGTGCCTCGGGGCTGCCTTTTGGGCAGAGGGGAACCTGGGACACTGGTTTTACTGCAAACCTTACCAGTGGAATAAGTGCTGTTGTGGATGTATGTGTGCCCAAACACTTGGTGCAAGTAATTAGGAAGCTTTCAGTGGGTTTTCTGTATTCGGCATTCCCTGTTAAAACTGCAGAATTGTTTTTGATTTAAAGAACATTATCTTAGCCCTCCCCATCAAGGTTTCAGTTGCACATCACTCTCTCTCGTGCACACCACCCCCGGCCACTACAGCTGGGCTGGTGTGCAGCGACTGGGCGGAGGAGCACGTGGGATTATTGCTGGCTTCGTCCATGTCTCTGTGTTCCTGGGGACAGCACGGAGAGCCTCTCCTGTCCTCCCTTCTCTACACTGTGCCCACACTGCGGGGTGGGATTGTGCCCGTCCTACCTCTTCAAGAGGCTGATCCTTTGAGTGCAAAGTCCTCAATGTCCTCACTCGGCTTTAAGCTCCGTGTGCGGTGCCAGCATGTTGGGGCTGGCGAAAGCTGTTTGCCTGTGGTTTGAATGCAAGGCATGGGCTGGCTTGGCTGCATGCAGAAAAGTGCACTACTGCATGTTTTCCGTGGCTTCCCCTGGGTACATAGCACTATTTAAAGGGAAAGCACTTTGATTTGGAAGTGGCAAGGATGAAGGTGAAGGCTAATAATGGAAGTTTATAAATGCAGCCGACATCCTAGCCCCCTGTGTCTTTCATGCTGTCCTTCATTTACTCTCCCGGTGTTCTCTCTTCTTTTAATGCTCTGTTTCTCCCCCTGTGAGCAAAGTGCTGCTGAGAGTAACTGGGGTAGCTGAGTTTGATGCATTTATGGATCATGCCTATGGATACAGAGCAGGTTGTTATTTAACACTGAAATGTGTGAAATGATCCATGAAACCTCCAGGGTGAACTATGCTAAGGGACAGACTTTCATAACCTGTGGATTATACTCTATAATACATATATATATATATAAATATAATAGAGTATACATATATATAGCTCATGACTAATATGGAAATACCTCTTGTAGTTAATAGCTTCTAGTAGAGACCCATCCACATAACATTCCTGTGTGGGTGGCTGTTGGCACCAGCAGTGGGATGCCTGACTCTAGTCCTGATCTGGGTTTCTCAGCTAGGCTCCTGTTCCTCGTCAGCTGCAGGACGTGGGCAGCAATAAGGGCAGTTCAGCCTAGATGATAAGAAAAGTCTGATAGAAACAAGAACTTTTCTCCTCCTCTGTTATCTGCCTGGGCTCTCCATGTAGGTGGCTTGGTTGGATGGGAACCCTTCAGAGAGCAAAAACCTGTGTGAGGTGAATGTGACTCACGCTGAACATCTCCTAGAGCCCACGGCAGGTGAGGTAGATGGTGAGATCCTGAGCACTTTCCCACAGCCTTGAAATGGGAGCATCCCTCCTCTTCTGCCCCTCCTGCCTCTGCTTTGCCAAGTGAAAGTCCATCTGAGAGGTGTACAACAATGTACACACACAGCCTCTCTAACAGAGGTTTACACTGAAACCTCATGTATTTCACAGATAAGCTGAGCTTCCCCAATGTAGCTCACTCATTGCCCTTCAGATACCTAGGGCCTTCCTATCTCACAAGAACAGGGGGAACTCCTCTGCCCCAAAATCCTCATCGAAAAGCACTTGCTCAGAGGTAGCGGAAGGCAAAACAGAGTTCTGCAGCTGAACTCATATTGAAGGAATTATTTCAAGCAGTCTGTACATTCCTTCTACTTATAATTTATTATTAACAGTCTGAGAGAAAGAAAAATAATTCACTAAACAATCAGCAAGGCATTCATAAGACATTATTGAGATCAGGTCTCAGGGAAACACATGAGCCTTCACAAATATTAAGTTTTATCTGCTCTGTTAAGTAATTTTACACAGGAAAGTGAAACTTAATCCAGCTATTCTGTCTCTGTAGCTGCTGCTCAAGGGGAAACAAATTCAGATCCACCATAATCTGACTAATAGGTTCAATATCAGCTCCCTCTTATCAGAGGAAAGGAGCAGTTTCATCTCAGTTTCTGCAGTCTGCCCCATGCTTATCTATTCCCTGGTGGTCAGATATCAGAGTGGACCAGTGAGAGGAGTCCCCGTCCGGGGGCTGGAAATTAAAATCCCTTGCTGTGAGACACTTCTCCCTTGCTGCAGGCAGGTAGCAGGTGTTTTCTTTTCCAGACGGGAGTGGCTCGTACTTGAGAGAAAAAGTTTGAAGAAGTGCAGTTTCTCCCATAGCTCAAATCTGTATTCTTGGTTTAGCCAGCATGGAAGCAGTGAGGCACTGCTGGGTCAAACAGCCGCTCAGGAAGCCCCCGCTCTCCCTCCACTAAGGGACAATCTGGTACACTTGCCTCTAACCAATGCTGCTGCACTGTGGTAGGATGATTTGGTTTTGTTGAGTAGCTAAAGCTCACCCACATCCTTAGTCCTCAGCCCCATACATTGCTTTCTGAGCCTCTACCATTTGCTTGCGCTGCACAGCAATGATCCTGTATGGGAAATGACTTAATAAACATCATAAAGACATTTCTGGGAGCAGTGGAGTCTTCAAAGGAAAATTCTTGGGAAGCTGGAAATATGGTGGGAGGGAAAATATAATCTTTCTCTCTTTTTGGATGAACTTCTGCCTTCCTTGAAATTCCTGTGAATTTCAAAGCCTTTGATAGTCATGAGACATCAGAGGAGGCTTTATGCTAAGCAAAACGTGTGTGAAAGCAGCGCTGCTTCTGATCCCGCCAGGCGCTGCTGCACACCCCGTTCCTCTTCCTTATGTTTGTCTTCCCCCTGCTGATGCAGACTATTTGCATTTTTTCTGGGTGGTCGTGGCTGTGCCCTTGCTCTGCTCTGTTGGATGACACGGGAGCCGACCCCGTTACAGGACATGCCTGCATGGCCAGTGGCCATCCCTGCTGCTCCCGTGTGGGCCAGCCTCTCTGATCCGCAGGGATGGCTGCGCTCTGAGCCCTGGGATGCCCTGCCCGCGGCAGAGTGCATGACTCCGTTTGGTCTTGTCCCAGCCTCCCTTTACAGGGCAGCGTTAGGCAGCAAGGCCGTGGCACGGGGCTTTCCTGGAAGAGCTCTGATGGCACCAGGCACAGGTGGCAGATTTATAGGCAGACACATATCGCTGTGAATGCCGGTCACTGGAAAGGACGGCACAAACACCTGAGCTGCGGCAGCCTGTCCTTGGAACAGGTACAGCCTGGGAACAGCCAGTGGGGTGAGGAATTTCTTCCATGTAGCACATCCAGCCACAGGAGACTATGCAGAGGATGCCACAGAAATTGCAAGAGCTGCAGAGCTGGAATATGATCCCCACAAGCCACTCCTCAGGAGGAGCACAAATCTCTGTGGGTAGGTACAGGCCTCCCACTTCCCGCACCTCTCTTCCCAGCTGCTTCCAGCAGCACTAGTGGCTGTTCTATCATGGACTCCTTCCTGAAATGAGGCTGACAGAGAACAGCATCTGGTCAAGCAAAGAGGGAGAGAGATGACCAGAGAGCAGAAGTCCCGAGGGTAATGGGACGTGCCTGGTTTTCTACCTGGGTAATGGTTAACCTGTGAAGACTGATGCATTCACGTTGACTTTCTTCAGTGGGAGGGAAGAGGCTGCCAGGGCTGCTGGGCATGTCCAGGCTGGTCCCATGGGGCTGCCCATGCTCCAGCTGGCTGTGATGTGTCCCTGCCTCATGCCTCCCTTCCCCAGGTGGCAGCTAAGTGGTGAAGCTACATCCTAAAGGGGCAGAACAGGGTAAAGGCACCCCCAGGAAAAGTCTAGGGAAGCTGAGTTGGAAGAGGCACTGAGGAGCAGTGTCACCACAAGCAGGCTGCAGGTGAACCACAGTGTGCATGAAGAGCTGCAAGTCTGCAGCAGCTGTTGTTTAATCATTGTGGATCCATTGCCAGGTGAGATTTACTTCATCTGTCACAACTGAGGGCTTATTTGTGTTTGATCTGCCCAGGTCAAATTCACCTCCAGATGTATCTGTTCCATGTGGGTTTGAGAGCCCATGAAAAAGGGCTGTCCAGGCTTCTCTCTTGTCTGTCATTGCATCTGTTTCCTGGCATTCCCAAGACTTCTCATCCCAATTTACTTCCCCTGTCCCTTTTGCTCCTGCTTTGTACCATGTTTCTTTTCAGGTTCCCATTTGTCCTCTGCCTTGCTCCAGCATGCTCAGTGCCTGTAGCTGTAGGTTTTCTCTCCAACAGCTAACTCGGTTACTCTTAAGCTGAAGAAGTAGTGGACTATTTTTGGAGTGATTCTTCCACAGCAAGTGAAACTTGTGCTTTCTGCCGGGGCAGAGTTGAGAAGAAAATCCCTCTTAATGTGAACCAAATGTAGTTCTTGAGCATGTGATTGGTACAAAGTACACAGGCAGTGACTTCCTACAAGGATAAGCTGAACTAAGGAGTAGAACAAGTTCAACCTTTTTTTTTTTTAAGCTACCTTGGCTGAGTTGCTGCCTTTGAACAAGGGAGGTTAAGTCCCAGGCAGGTGTGGGACACAGCTAGGTATGCATGCTGACACAGGTATGGAGGCAGAGCTGTGAAGCATGTCACAAATAGTCGAAGGCCTTGATGAGTTTTCATTAAGATATGCCACAGAAGGACAATGTTAAGACTGGAGTTATATGGACCAAGGCCTGCACATAACTGCGGCAGAAGACTGCAAATAAAGCAAGTGTTGTTCAGTTCTTCACATGATTAATGAAGCATCACTTGATAATGCTGATTGTCACTGCCAAACAAAAATTTAAGCACAGCTCCTGTTCCCATCCTGCAGCGTTTATCAAGCTGGTCCTCTTCAAAATGGACTCAATTCTGCAGAGCCTGCAGACATGATTTAATGATTAGCCAAGGGCCAATCTGAGGACAAAAGTAGCTATCACCCCAAATTACTCCCCACCCCTTCTGCGGACAACATGCAATGATTTTTTGACTGAACTCTGTTAGAAACCCAGAGTACTGATTTCAACCCAGAAAAGAGAAAGAGTACAGCTAACACCTAACACATGTGCAGCTACAGCAACAGAGCTGCCTTGACATCATGCTTCTTGTTACTGAAAGTTTTACTAAATACGATTTTTTTAGTCTACTATAAAAGTGTCCGGTATCTGAGGCAAGTACACTGGTATGGCAAGAGGAAGGAACATTATGCTGAGACCTGGTAATATGGCAGGATGGTTTGGAAGACAAATTGTCTAGAGAGGGAACAATTCAGGAAACCTTTACTGTAAGTGAAGAAATGAAAAACTGTGGGCTAGACAGAAAGTCTCCAAGACAAATTAGAGGGTATGTCATCACCAGCTGTTAGGAAGTTTAACAAAGATAAGTGATGGATTCCCCATCTGGGATGGGGCAAACTTGGATGTATGCACAGAATGGGAAACGAGAGTCTGGAGAGAGCAGTGCTGTGGAAAGAGACCTGGGAATCCCAGTGGCTGGCCATCTGAACACAAGTCAGCAGTGCCCTGGCAGCCAGGAGGGCCAACCCTGTCCTGGGGTGCACCAGGCACAGCATCACCAGCTGGGCAAGGGAGGGGATTGTCCTGATCTGCTCTGAGCTGGGGCAGCCTCACCTCGAGTGCTGGGGGCAGTGTTGGGTGACACAACGTAAGGACATAAAGCTCTTAGAGAGTGTCCAAAGGAGGACAAGGAAGACAGTGAAGAGCCTTGAGGAACAGCTATATGATGAGCAGCTGAGGTTGCTTGGTGTGTTCAGCCTGGAGGAGACTGAGGGGAGACCTCACTGCAGTTACACCTTCCTCATGAGGGGAAGAAGGGACGAAACACTGATCTCTTCTCTGCGGTGACCAGTGACAGGACTCGAGAGAATGGCCTGAAGCTGTGTCAGGGAAGGTTTAGGCTGGATATGAGGAAAAGGTCCTTCATCCAGAGGGTGGTTGGGCACTGGAACAGGCTCCCCAGGGAAGTGGTCACAACACCAAACCTGACAGAGTTCAAGAAGTGTTTGGATAACACCACTAGGTACATGGTGGAATTCTCAGGGTTGTCCTATGCAGGGCCAGAAGTCGCACTTTGATGATCCTTGTGGGTAACTTCCAACTCAGGATAGTCTATGATTCAAGGAAACGTCTTCTAAAGAATCTGACATTGGTCTAACTGCAGACTAAGACACAGGGAGAGCTGCAACCCCAAGCTACTATTCTTAAGCAGTAAAAATCAAGGAATTATTGGCTTTGCAGTACCCAGACAACCACCCACCACCCAACTGCTGTCAGCTTCCCTACATGCAAGATCGTTGCCTTTTCACAAAAACCTCCTCTGGGGCTTCTAAATTTTTTTCTGACTCTCAAGCAGAGCTTGGTTGTCTAATCTGTGTGGTAGCCTTCAGGTGTTTTGGAACAGAGGTAAGTGAAATGCCAAGTATTTAGCAGATCTCTCTATGGAGATGGCTGGACTCGACACATCTTGCAGAGCTCTGGGAAGGGGAAGGAGCAGCCCCAGTACAGAGTGGTGGACAACTTCTCCAGGACTGGAAACAGAGAAAATCAGAGAATGACATTTCAGCTGCAAGGAAAAAAAGAAGTGTTTCGTTTTGTTTTTGTTTTGTTTGTTTTGTTTTTTGTTTGTTTGTTTTTTAATCTAATGTGGTTAGTTTCCTTCTTCTGCCACACAAGAAGGAGCACATGGAGCTAACTTGTATCGGCACCCATTAAACTGGTAGAAATAATTTCTTCACTTTTGTAGGGCAAAGAAAAGCAAGATGGCTGCTTGAAAGAAGGGCTGGTTGAAAATTGCACTCATCCTGCAGTAAGTTTTAGGGGGAATTTTTTCCTTGCTAGACCAAATGCAGATTTTCAAGTCTTTTTACAGGAGAGAGAAGTGCATTGTCCAAGTAAAGTTTATTTTGATTTACACGTTTTTCTCTGAAGATCTGCTCCCTTCCACCCCTCAGCCCAAACAAAATTTAATCAGAAATAATCTGTCTGATTTCTAGAGCAGCTAGAAAAGATCAGATGAGGGAAAAGCATTCCCTTCACTGAAAACTTCATCAACTTCAATTCAGCCAGTAAAAAAAAAAAAAAGTGATTCCAGCTCTAGATTTCTAGGAAATTACTGAATCTGGTAGGTGGTATTTGGTGTAAATGTTGGGGTTTGCCTGTTTTTAAAATTCTGTATAATGTCTATTATGTACATGTTTCATAATCCCGTAGTAAATAACCATAAATTCCCCATTTTGCAAAGTTAACAGCCCATGTACTCACCTGCATGCAGAAAAATTGATCAAGGTGCAGCCTGAGGAGTTTAGAAAGGTCATTTTCAAGACTAGAGAGAGGCTGAAAATGTTGTTACTAATCGAAGAAGGGATATTTAATATATTTTTGACAAGAAATGCAAATAACGTTAGTTCCACTACCGTTCTTCTGGCCTAGAAGTGCTGTTAAGACAGTTCTTGTACTTACTATAAATATTATCCACTGAAGTGTCTCTGTTGTCCTGGCTGGGATGTGCAGCGTTTAGTGTTGCAAAGTTCCTACTCGTGCTAGGGATCACACCACCACTGCAGGTGTTGCCTTTTCTGCCCTCGTGCTTCTTTCCTAAGAAGCCAGCTGGAGTGACTGCAGGCATTCAGTCCCACCTTTCCCTTGCTCCTCCCTGCATTTTTGAGCAAGCCCACGCCACCTGCAGTCTCTGGATGCATCTCCCTCCCTGCCGTCCTGTAAAATCAAGAGACATCCTCACCTTCCCCATCCCAGGCCCCTTCCCCTGAGTGCTTAAAGACCTGGGAGCTCAGCACTGCTGGTGGGATTTCAAAATCCAGCCCAGCCTCAAGTGCCAGATTTGGGCTAAACAGCTGCTAAGTACTGTCAGATCCACACATGACAATGATTTGTGCAGCACATTGCTGAGCCAGTTAGAGCCATTTGTTTAAAAAATAAAGAGACAGATAAATTCAACTCTTCCTCTTCTCCTAGCAAGCTGGTATCATGTGCCTATCTTAAAAATGGCTTGCTCCAGAATGCATTAGAGCTAAATTATCATTTATGTTTGTCACAGGGATTGCTAATGTGTAATGAGATTTTAGAGTTAATGTTTTGTACAAAGCACTTAGCGGAGATGGGATGAAATTGGTTCAGGATTCTGATGTGGTGTTTTAATTAAAGATATTTTCCAATCAGGGCCAAGCAAACGACTTGTCAGAAGATTTTGTACCCATCAGCCAATATACCAGTGCAATGTTGGTCTCGCTTTCTGCTTTTGGATTTTCTTCAGGGAATTAGAGGAGTGAGCCTCTCTAAATCTCATACAGAAGAGCCTTTCTCAGCTGCAACCCTTACAGAAGAAATACATATTTGATTCTCTGAACTCTCTCACCTGGGTGTCAGTGGTCTGGTTCATTGCAGCATGACACCAGCCTCAGGCTGCCTTGATTTTGTTGAACTCGTAGCTGTAGGCTGGTGCAATGCACTCACACAGACTGAAAGCAATGGGAAGCCCGGTGCTGCGGGGTGAATCCTGAGGTCTTGTCTGCTGTAGCACCATCTTGAGCTCTGACTGCAGTTCCTCATCTCCCTCCTTCTCTGCTGTTGTGCATGGTAGCCAGGAAGGAGGCAGGAAAATGGGCGATGTGGATCCAGAAAAAGAAGAGGAAGGATTTCCAAGAACTGTACTTGGTAAAACCAGTGTAATAATGACTGAGATGTCTCTGGCTTAGGCGGGCTTCAGATGTATGATTCAATGTAAACATCAAATGCATGTTAATGGGCACAATTTTTATTAATTTCTGCATAATAAGAGTCATTATTACCAAATTAACTTTTTTTTTCCTTCTTCTTCTTTGCTTCCTCTGGTCCGTACAGGGAACTTCAACCACCATCAGGTCTTAGGCTGGGATATCTGCTTGAAGCAAAAGCACAAACCTATAACCAGACGTGAAGTGCAGCTGTCAGGACTGGTGTCAGACACAGGCGATGCAAATCTCTGGCAGAAAACCAGCTGCTGTCCTCAGCATTTGCTTTGCCCATCCTCCAGCCATGAGACACTCATCTGGGTAGAGCTGTGGAGGGAGGCTGAGGCGGTGCAGGGAAGCGGCTCCTGCTGGGAAGGGGCGAGAGGGAGGAGTCTCCCTACCCAGCGCTCCTCAAACTTGCACCTTCTTCCTTTCTGCTCCATCTTGACAGCTGTGACCAAGGCTCCTCTTTTCCCTGCACTTCCTGGTTTTTGCCCCACTCCCCCCCGCCCCAGGCAAGGAAGGACACTGGTCCCACAGCCTGGGGCAGCTCCTCTGGAGGCTGAGTCAGCTCCATGGATACAGGACAGCACTGCTGGAGACCCACCCTTGTGGGGGTGTGCAGCTGTGACGCCCAGCATCATTAACTTGGATAATAGGACTGAGCCACAGCCAGCCACCCTGGCTTTGTATAGCTCCACGCTGTGTTTGTTTTTGCAGTGTTTCTGACACAAACCCCTTTAGAGCTGCTTAGCTGAGAACCTTTTGGTAATATACACTGCATCCTGCCTGCAATGATAATAGAAAAGAATCCTTCTTTCTACGCTCATGATTTCAAGTACATTTGGTTGGTTGGTTTGTTCGCTTGTTTCTCTAGGAAGAGCAAGGAGAAAGCTTTCATTTTATAGACAGTTCTGGTGTTTTAACGTATAAACGGATGAGGTTTTTTGCATTTTTCTTTTTCAGGTTTGCCCGTCTACAAGTTCCATGACTGTTTGGAAACAGATGAGCAGTAAGTAGGGATTTTAATCCCAAAAGCAAATTGTAACATAATCTGTTCGTTAGGTGAATTCTTTAGCTCAGTATGGAAATTTGCCTGAGTGGTGTAACAGGGTGCTATTGACTAGAATAGAGAGATGACAGTGAATTTTGCAGAAAAAAACCAAAGCTCACATTCTTCCCTCTACTGTAAAGTCAGCATGCTGGATATTCCAATATTTTATTGTTACATCTTTTGTTATAACATTTTCTTTGCGTTTGTATTGTTACATCTTTGTTATAGCATTTGCCTTACATCACAGGACCTCAGAAAATGACAGAGACAGAAGGAGACCAAGGTGAATATTCAGGTCAGCCCCTCCTCAGTGAAATAGCATCCTACTCCACGAGACACAATGCACACCACAGCTTCACTGTGCACCTCTTGGCCAGCCGTGTGGGTGCTTTATCCCCGAGAACACTGACACCCACTTAATGAGCGGTGTCGACCTTTTCAGAGACAGCAAGGTATAAACATGTATGGGGCATCTTCTCCTGCCGAGTGTTCCAAAGGCATGAGTCAGATCTCCCTGTCTTGTAAATTATAAGACCGGATGAAAAAAATGGTAATGAAGACGCCAAATAAATGTGTTGGTGTCCTTCTCTGCCATGAATTTTATTGAGTCTATGGATCTGAGCCCTCACAGGTCACTCAGGTTAAATTTTAAGTCTTCTGTTCTCTGTAAGTGATAGAAAATTCTGCTGATCCATTCAATTACAGGATTAAGTTAGAGACACTGGGGAATTATGGTGAACTCTCTAAGAGAGGCACCTTTGTGGTGAACTGTCTGTTGCAAATCTCTGCCAGCATGTGCTGAACTGTATGAATTAAATTCTGCAAAATGTATTAGGAGATACGGAACTGGACTCACGTCCACAGGGATGGTGCTAAAGCTTCTGAGTTTCCTGCTCACTTCTGCCAGGACACTGAACCACTTCACAGATGTAAGTCCCTGTTGTCAGAGATCCCTTATCCAGAATTGTGGGGTAGAGAGGAAGATGAGGTCTGGGTTGGAGGAGAGCCGGGATAATGAGCCATGGAGGGTGTCCCCTTCTTCTTAGGATCTGGGAAGAAAGAGTATACTCTGTAGGAACTGACCACTCCAATGGAAAGGGTGAGGCAGTATTTACAGGATTGTGTTGGTAATGCAGATAATGTATGAGAAAGATCCACATGTCCTTCACTTTGGAAAAAGAGTGAGTCTTCTGGTGAGAAGTCCAGATTTTAGCACAGGCACCATCAGGTACACTGTGGCGTTGAGCACTGGAGCAGGGAGCTTAGGCACACCTCTGTGTTTCAAGCACTGCCTTCACCACGGCTTTAGGCACCAGCACTACCATAACAGATTAAAGTCTTCGGCAGCAGCAGTCCCAGCACTCAGGTGATCAGGCTTGGGGTTAATGAGAGGAATGATTCCACAGCAACGTGCGGGGGGTGTATGTCTTATTTCACAGTCATGCTTTCACCCAGCCTCTGTGACTGGAAGGTCAGTTCTCCTCTCCTCCTGCTGTCTTCTCCTGAGGACCTGACCCTGCCAACACGCTTTTGACACAGGTGGTAGCCCTGGTGTGAGTGAGGCACCAGCAGCAGCAGAGAGGTGAGTTAAAGCAGCAGGTGTAGAGGTGCTCAGGAGCACCTCTGAGTGTTCTGAGCATGGCCTCTCACTATCTGCAGTGGTTTCCATGTGCTTCCTGTGATGCTGAAGGAGAAGAGGTTGAGGGGGGTGTAGCAGGAACAGCTGAGTGCAGGGATTGTCCTTCCCTGGCACAGGACAGGCTGAACATAAGGATGCGCTCCAGGCACGCATGCGCGTGAGCTGTCTCCTGAGGAGGTGATTTCAGAGAGCAGCTTAAGGTGAGGATATGAGGCCCTTACTAGGTCTAAAATATGGATTAAATTTTCAGTGAGAACCTGCTGCATACTCAGGACTGCTTTGAAATCTGGCCATTTTTTAAGCTGTGTGGTAGCCAGTATAATCCACATTGCTGAGTTATGGTTCTGCTGGACCCATTCAGGCAAGGAAGTTTAATCATGTGCCTTCTTTGGAGTTCCCATACCTCATGATGCCTCTGTACCCAAAGACTTGTGTCTATTTTGGATTTATGTTCAGAGTCGTCATTTGCTGCTCACTCCTATAAGGGGATGTTTTTCCTTCCTCTGCGCTGGCTTTTTTGTTCCAAAATGCTTTGGTGACCTCAGTTTGAGATGTCTCTCTCATCTGCAGAGACAGGGCTTTTGGACCCTCCAGGTGCCTGGCCTTGTATCCTGCCACATGTTGGGGTGCCAGCACTGTTCTGGAAGCTGCTGCCATCAGTTCCTCAGTGTCTTGCTGCTTTAGTACTTTTGGCTGTGCCCTCTGGCAGCCTTCACTTGGTGCCTTGACACCACAGTTCTGATACTGAAAGTGGTGTTTCCTGAAAGCACCGCTTTGATTCTTCTCTCACTAGCACAAAACTTCTTATTCTATAAAGTGGTACATTTTCCAAGCCTCTGTAGCCGGACTCATCTTGCTCCAGCCATGGATTCATGGGGAGAAGATGCCAGTGGGATGCCCTGGCTGAGCAGCTGCTTGTGCCAATGTGCCTGTTTAGCAAGTACAGATGGAAAATGCTGTTGTTTTCCTCTCATTGATCACTGTCCAAAGCACCTGAGACTCCAACAGAACAGCCAGAAGAGAGAAAAGCTTCTGTTTGCACAGCTACATTGCTTTTCTACGACATCTCAATTTCTTTAAAATTTACCACACTGAACTTAGGCTTGGCATTGTGGCTGTGTTGGCCCCTCATGACAGGTCTGTTTTGGCACAGGGAGGGCTGCAGAGACCTGCAGCAAGCAGTTGAGCTTAGGTGCGGAGGGACACAGATTTCTCCAAGCCAAGAGGTTTGTTCTTCCTTTAATTATGCCCTTTTTTCCTTTTCTTTCTTTCATTGTTGCTGGTGCCGGTGACTGCAGTGCGCTGTGCAGTTCTTCTGTTTCAAGCAGATAAAGACATCTGTAACTGTCAATATCTAGCAGCCCTGTCTCTCTGCCATTTTTCTTTTGTTGTTTTAACACCTTTACAAGTGGTTCCCTCTTAAATTTCTAGTGAAATGAGTAATATCAACTGAGCTTGTGAATCTTTCCCTCTGAAGAGGGAGGAAGATACCATAGGCACAGGAATGCTGCAGGAGGGGCTGAGGGAGACATTATCATAATTATGCTGAACAAGCACAGCAACTTTCCTCTATTCCTCTTTTCCTCCCCCAGCAAGATGCTCCTCTGCTGCCCACATGGGATTTCTGCTCCCAAATGTGGCTTCCTTCCACACTCTGCTCTTTCCAAAAGCAGTTGAGCCTATAGCAGGGTGTGACCCACACCTTGAGGGTCCCCATCAGTCCCCTGACACCTCATCAGTCCCGGGTCTCATTGCTGCATTGCTTTATTTCATTGTCTTCCCAGGTAAGGTTCCCTGTCCCCCACCTTTGCTGGTTTTGCCATACTAAAGCATCCCTGGCAGGAGTGATGCCATAGTGTCTCTTTCTCCACCATCAGCTTCAGCTGTGGTGGTTGAAGGGGACATTGCTGCCAGCCCCCTCCCCTGTCAGTCACAGCCCTCCATGCTGGAGACAGGTGATGCTCCCTCTGGAGATTTTCTGGACCCCAACCCTGTGCTGTGGAGCAGCCCCACATCTGCCAGGTGGCAGGGGCAGTGGGGCAGCAGCGTCGGCTCTGCTGCTGCTGTGGCCTCTGTGTAGGAAACAATCACCTCCTGTAGGACACCTGCCATGGAAGCTGCCTCTGAAACCAGTGCTGGCACTTGCTGCTGCCCTGACAGGCCATTGTGGTGGGAGCATCGCAGCTCTGGGTTAGAAGGCACCATGGCACAGCAGACAAGCCTCTTCCTTCCTTCCTTCCAAAGCCCCTGCTTGCCCCTGCACCTAAGGACATCTCTGGACAGAAGCACTGAACAGAGGGATGGGCTGGCAGCACTGGAGCACCTTCTCAGGAGGCTCCTTAAATTGCTATTTTGGCCACAATTATTCCCCAGAAACCTTTTCTTTGTTTAAAGGCTGCTGAGCATTGCTAAGTAATTGCAGCAGGTGCCCTGCCTTTCCTTGCTGCCCATTAATAAGTGGCTTTTCTTCCCTCTGCTCACAATGGGCTCGCTGCTGAGCACTCACCATGTGGGATGTCATGGAGGGCTGTATCAGAACCCCGTTCCCTGCTGTTCTCCTCTTCCAGCCCTCTGTGCTTGCCCTGGCGTGGGCTCTTCCTACAGGAGATGTAGGGATTGTTTTCTGGAGAGCAAACCTTCTCCTTTTGAAACCTGTGAATTCCCGACTGCTCATGCGGTGGGGCCCAGCCTGGCCGTGCAGCCAGGGGAGGTTTATTATGAGAAATGGTCTGTCGGCTGCTGCAGACTCGCAGCAACATAAGTGTGTTGTCTGCAGAAACAACAGAGGAGAGTGGGGAGAGGCAGGGAGAGATTAGCTGCGAGTGGGAGGGTGAAGATATGGGGAGCGGAGGTCACAGGAAGTGTGGGTTTGAAAACAAGACCAGAATGTAATGCCAATTGCCTTGTGATATTTTTTTAAGTAAAAAAGCAGATATTACTGACAGGTTTTAACACTGGCAGGTGTCCAGAAACCCTTTCCAACATTATTAACTTATCTGTACCAGTTCTGCAGCCCACCTCCTGTCAGCACTGCTCGTGGGGCCATTGGGAGAGTACTGCAGTGGTGTTGGGTCACTTGCTTCTCAGCCATCGGATCACAAAAAGAGGTTGCTATTTTTTGAGATTGAGAGTAAATTGGAGAAAAATCAGTGTGTCCACGTCTGACCGCTGACCAAATCAAAGCCTCACTTCAGAGTGGGAAGCATCAAAGAGGGTTTTAAGTACTGAATATTTGTAACTGACTTTACAGGCTCCATTGCTTTTACCCCTAATCTTCCTCACTTGCTCATGCTGTGCATGCAGAGGCAGGGAGGGATGATAATGGACTTGCAGTTGTACTTGCTGTTCCCATAATAAATGGCAGGATCTTCACATAAATTGTTTGAACATGTAACACTGCTCTTATTTCTTAACGATAAGGGCTTAGGAGCTGCCCTTTTCCAAAATGAAAGAAATGAACCAAACGTTATCTCTTTGTTTTAAAAAATGATCCTTGCAACTACAACAACAAAAAGCCACTATGATGATCCGCAAAGGTCTTGCAAGCTTTTACAGGAGAGATTTTCTGCTCATCCAGTCTGGCTTCCCTCCTGTTCCCTCTCCCTATTCCCAACCCATGTGGTTCAAGCTTTCTAGGGCAGTTTAACCTCCTAGATACAGCTGAGCTGAATGAACTTGGCCTGGAGGACATGTCAGAGGTCAAACCTGGGAGAAGAAGCATTTCCTCTGGATACTGTGCCTAAAACCAAGTTCTCTAGATCTTGCTCTGGTCCCAAGTGCATCCATCATCAATTATATATCTATATTCACTGTTTACACAGGTTTGTTGTTTATCATGAAATATTTGCTTCAAGCCTCTGCATCGGTTGTTAAGCCCAATAGAATTGTCTATTGCTTATGCCAAGGAAAAAACGTCACCATAACTGTTCAGTACAGTGGCACAGATCTATCAGGTGGCTGGTGTTGAAGCTCTGGCTGAGCTCATGGTGAGCCGCTTGCTGACTCTGACCTGGACCAGTGGATGGACTAGTGGTGAGTTTAAACCTGAAAATTTCTGAGTTTAAAGAAATAACCCACTCCTTTATTGTGCATGTAATAGATCTGTGTTTCTGGGGGTAGTGGGCAGAAATTTAAAAGATGACTTTGAGCAGCATATACAGAGACAGCCGTGCATGCACACGCACATTATAGTTTGCACTGATGAGTGAGGTAAAAAACCATGATGATGTGAAGTCTCTTTGTGACCATCCCAAGACAGAGCTTGAGACCTTAGAGTGGTTTGACGATCTCTGGAACAGGAGGCTTGGAAACTTAACCCCTTTGATTTCTGCAGAGCCCAACTGGCTTAAACATGCTTATGTAGGCTAATGCACACCCCCATTAACTTTCCCCCTGTCAACTGCTGTTAGCATAGCTGCTTAGCGCCCTGCTGGGAGGGAGATGGATGGACTCCTCCAGATGCCATCTTGCTGCTGCTTCTTTTAGATCAGTCCCAGGGGATGCAGATCCTCTATGGCTCTCCTTGAGCCACGTGTGGCCAAGCAAAGCAGTCCATGCACATGCTCTCACATATTAGGTTTCCTATTTAACAACATCCCACACTGTTCTAAGGTACATTAAGTGGAAATAATGTTTCTTCCAAAGTGGATAAGCATAACTCCTTCCCAGGTGGAGAAGAAAGAGCCACTGAGGGCTTCAGAGATATGGGCTGAGCCAGCTGCAGAAGAGTGAATTAGCTCCCCAGCTATAAGAGCTGCCAGTCAGCCTAATCCACTATATCATGGCTGAAACCTGGAGTCGGAATGGGGAGGTGCTGGGAGTGGAGGGGGAGACAAGGAAAAGGAGAGAGGGCTGTACACGAATGAGAAAAATGAGACATATAAAGGCAAAATCCTTATCTGTCTGCAGAGGCCTTATGAACTGAATAGCTGGTGATAAGAGTGACTTCCTCCCATGCATTCTGCATCAGGTATTTAGCATGGCTGTGTCTCAGCAATGTGTTCCCCCGTACAAGACTGTAAGGAGATGGTCAGCATCAGTATGCTGCATGTAGTAGAAAGCAGCTGGATTTGCTTAGCTCTAAGGGTGGCAAAGAATTTGGAGCATTTTTTATTGTCCAGAAAGGAGTTAATATTAATGTATTTGCCACTGGCTTCCTTCAGATGCATCACAAAATCAGCCTATGCAAGGAGAAGCCAGGGGAGGAGAGGGAAGGGAGAGACATCTAGAGCCAGTGCAGATGGGAGGCATGGCTGAGTGATGAAGAGTGAAAGACGCTAACCAGGCTCAGGCCACACACGAAGGGCTGGCTGCCCTTCCTGACCCTCCCTAACCCTGGAGAAAGACAGACCTTGCAGGGCTGTGGCTGGAAGGGAGCGTGCTCATTTCCGCTCACATCCTCGTGCGAGTACCGTCAAACTGTGGGGTCAGTGTCGTCTTCCAGAAGAAATCCCCTATTGGCAAGGAAGAGAAATGGGTTTTGTTTGGCCCCGAAGAGGGTTGATTGGAGTGTTGTTCTCACAACTGAGCTAGACAGTTGGGTGGAAAGTCTTCCAGCTGCTGGACACCTGCTGCTGGAACAGCTCCACCTCCACTACTTCAGAAACCAGCCTGTCGTGAAGGCACAGCCCGTGGGTGGAGACAGGAGAAAATATATCCAAATCCTAAGCAACTTCTGCTTTCCTGAGGTGTTGCTGCTCTGTACAATTAATTTCCGATCTCTTGTTGACAACTGCCCTAAATCAAAATGAATAGTCAGCTGGATGTAGTGCAGGAATGTGGGGTACAGCCAAGGGTGTTTTGGCAGTGGATGGAGGGGAGGAAGGGAGAGAACTGCTGCATTCTGATCCAGACTTCATTGCTGCTGCTTAACCTGGGTCTGTAGCAGGGAGACAGGAGAGCAGCGCTGCCCCCCCAGGGTGGGGGGTTCCAGATTCCAGGGTCTCAATGCAGTTCCTTCCCTCTACCCAGCTCCTACACATCTGGAGAGCACTTGCCATGGCGTGGGGCATCCCCCGGTGCTGGCTAGAGCAGACAAGGTGGCTTCTCAAGGTGCTCAGAGTGGAGCTAAACTCCCCTGAGGAGCTGCATCAGGGTGGAGGGTTTGACCATACTGGTGTGGCCCTGGGGTGGTGCTGGGCTGCTGTGCCTCATTTTCACACACACAGCCTTGGCTGTGCTTGGGGCTGGCTGGCTTTGGTAGGTGGGTACCGCAGGGCTGAGAGAAGACCTGGGGCTCTGCCCCCAAGTCTCTCTCACCTGTGCTGGCTCACAGGGCTCTGTGCTGATGTCTGTCAGAAGCCTGCTGCTGTTTAGGAGGGAAGTAGCCGTCTTCACACACCCGCAGCTCCCCCGTATTCGCCCAACCACCTCTTCCCCAGGCTGGGGAAAGCAAAGGTTGGGCTGACCTGTGGCATCCCAAATCCAGGGCTGTGCTCCCTGGAGAGAAGCTCCATGCCGTCCTATTTAGGCACTTAATATTGCTTAATTGATGTTGCTAGGGATTGCAGGCATCGATCAGTGGAGCACAAAGTGACATGACAACAGCTGTCACGTGTCTCTGATTTTCCCTCTCCTGCCTGAAAGAAGTCTGGGCAGAAGACTCCATGTGTTTGTTGGCCCACAGAGAAGCACACGTAGATGTGTGTGTGCCCTTGACTGCACAGCCTCAGAGGAGGCACAGTCGGAGCCGTGCCCTTTGTGGGCAGCAGGAAAAGGGGAAAACCCACGGCAGCCTCTCTCTACAGGCTGAGCTCTGGCTTTGAGGCAGCTCTGCCCCCATCCCGTTGCCCTGTACTCTGAAGCCAGCGAGCACAAACACGGGGGTGGGAGGACAGTCCAGCTTTTATTTGTTTTGCACGGTGGATTTTGCTGTTTTCTGAGCTCAGGAATGCTGCCTGCTCCTCCGCCTCCTCTAGTGCAGCTGCACCTCTCTGTCCCTGCCCCAGCTGCCACAGCTTAACTTTGCCTCCAAACACATTCTTTTGCTGAGTGCAGTGCCTCTGTGCTCTCGGGTGGAGATTGGCTTGTAGCTGTCTCTCGCTGCATGGCATCTGCTTCCTTCTGCCTTTTTAATCCTCCGCATTTTCCATAACCCAGCGTACAAATCTGGGATGCACTTCTCCAGCCAAGGGCACAGATCCGGGGCTGTGGCGTTTTACACCTACTGTGATTTCTGCAGCAGTCCTTCTTTCTTTTTCTTTCCTCTTTTTCTTCAATACCCATCAGACTTGTGAGAAATGTATTCTTATGTCAGTAATGTTCAAAGGCAAAAAGAAAAGCTGCCAGAAGAGAGCTTTAAAAGTCTGACATATTATCATTCAGAGAAGAATTTTCAGTACAATTATTCTGGAATTTTTCCAATAAATAAATTGTGCAGACTTTTAAGGGAGAGCTTTTAGGTTAATGGAAATATTACTTAAATTAAAATACATCCCATTCAGCCATCAATTCCACTGTCATTGCAGCATGTGTTTAATGCTAATGACATGCACAAATAAAAAGGAAGAAACTGATTTGTTTTATTGCGTCCAAAGCTGAGTCTGTTGAGGAAAGTTAAATACAAGCCAGAGGGGGCGCAAGGCAGCATCAACAGAGGCATGGTTAAAATGTATTTGCAGAAGGTATATTGCACTGTGCTGTGCATGGGAATGCTGAGAAACATGTTTGGTCTTGTATTTTCAATGAATTTAGTTCTGATTTTTTTTTTTTTTTTTTTTTTTTTTTTTTTTTTTTTTTTTTTTTTTTTTTTTTTTTTTTTTTTTTTTCCTCTTGGTGACTTTAAGAGGAGGCCTTCTACAGCTTACAGGACTTGTCCCTTTGGTTTTGGGAACCCCACACAGGGGAGACTGCATTCTGGATTCCAGCTGGGGCAGGTCCCAAGCTCACTCTTGCTCCAAGGAAATGGTGGGCAGCTTGGAGGGAAGCAGCCAATTCAAATGATGTCTTGAATTTGCAGTTCCCAGATGAGGTCTCACCAGACTAGGTTCCACGCCACCTGCATTAGGCCCTCCTGCTTCCAGCTGAGCTGGACAACACAAGAGACAACTCCCTGGGCCTTTGGAACCTGTGCTTTCCATTCTGGCAAGGGAACGAGGACAAGGGACAGGTGAGTGAGCAAAGAGAAAAAGCTAACTGGCTTCTACCTCTTTTGCCTTCTGATTTACATTTTATGCTGGACTGGGAGGGGGAAAGGCAGCAGAGGTCTCTACATTTTCTAGCGTGTCCCATGTCAGCAGGTGACAGGACTCTTGCTTGGGATGGATGTGAGCCTGGCTGCTCACCCACTGTAGGGGTTTTTGTCTTGACCACCCACTTTGGTGTAGGTGTGTGCCCTAGGGTTGGTCACCCAGGTGTCGGGTCTGCTGCTCGGGGGAGAGCAAATGCAGAGGAAGCCTGGGAAGGAGATCAGCCTCCAGCAGTCAGCATCCCTCTTGGAAAGGATGGCTCTTAGTTGCAGGGCCACGGGGTGCAAGGATGGATTAGGCTGGCCCAGGTGAGGGCTGTTGCATCACAGCCACTGGTTCTATGTTGCATCCCCACCCCAAGAGTCCTCTGGAGCCCATCTGCCCTTCTGGAATCCAGGTGCAGATACACCAGGGATTGTCCCTGAATCTTTGCTAGAAAGCAGGTGGCTGCCCACCCAGGGCACAGAGTACAGCATTTAAAACACCAGTTATGAACATAGTGCCCACAAAGTTCAGGCCTGAGGTCTTTAAATGGACTTGAGAAGGGTTTCAAGGCAGCATCTACATGGTCCCAACTCTAGTGAAGATACTTAGTGACTCAGCTCAGGCTCGAGTTCATAGACAGAAACATTTTATTCAACAGAGTAAGCCAGCACAGGGATTAACAGGTGAGAGGGATCATTGCTCATTGGTGTCCTTCATGCTCATGGCAACAAATGATATCCTCGTCAGGGTGACTCCAGTAACAGCAGTCTAGGTGATGGCTACTTCCCACCTTTCAGATGACAAACTGGCCACTGTTATTGAGGACACAGGATTGCACCTTCAGAAACACTTCATCCTGTGGAAAGGTATGAGCACGTTTATCTAGTTCCAAGGGCAAGTTCTCCTTGCTGCCTTTGTCCTTCACTCAAGGTCTTAGGGCAGAAGAGCCACTTCCAAGTGGAAGGCACTACAAGACCAGGCCTTAGTCCTCCTTGAATCTATGAAGATTTTATGTGGAGTTTGTTCTCCAAACATTTCTGACTTCCCCGTCCATTCAGCAATGTGCTGGGAAAAGTACTGGATCTGATTTCATGCCTCTATGGAGCTTGGGGAAGGTTTGTAGCAAAGGGAGAAATTACTCAATTTGAATCTTGAAGTGGCTTTAAGAGAACAGAACTCCCAAGAAAGTCACCTGCACATTCCTGGGTTTCTCGTGCTCACTTCTCAGGCTTTGCTATGCAAAATGAACAGTGCTTTTCTTTTGTAGCCTAAGAATAACCTCCAGGCCATGTTCCAAGGTCAGTCCATCCATCTGACTTTTCCCATCTATATGAATTAACTGTCTTCAGCACGAACTTGAACAGTGATGCAAATGCATCACTGCTAGAGCATGTTTAGAGAACAGCTTCGGGATCACTGGACGCATTGATACTTGCACAGAGGCAGGATTCCCAGACGTTACAATGCAACTGCTATTTGGGCTCAGTTACCACTGAGGCTTCCCACTCTCTTTTTCCTTTCAAGGTTACTCCTTTGCCACAGAAAAAGGTATTTATTTTTCACCAGTAGCACAAGGTGTATTTTCCTGTGATTCCCTTGAACATTCCTTGCTTATGACCAATTGAAGAGATCTTCATCAATCTGACTGTTGTGTGTTGTCACGGCTACTTTTCTACATCCCTGGGGTAGGGGTAGACTTTCACTTAGGGGCACTGTAGTTCATGTCAAATAGGTTTTGCTCCTTTTCTTATCTTTCTCCACATTCACACAAAATTTTTCTTGCTTTCATCTTTCTAGCCTGGTCCTTCTTCTCAGATTCTGTCTTGGTTCAAAGGGTCCTTGTGCCAGCAGACTAATGCACACCTGGTACAACCTAGGGACAATTCACTCCCAGGGAAACAATGGGCAGTTTGTGCATTCTCATCATCACCAGGGGCTTCCTGTAGTGGAAAATAGCTCAAGGTTTCTAAGACTGTCTTGTCCCACAATAAAATAAGCCTGTGGGCGGATGTAAAATCAACACATCTCTGTTTTGTCCTTGATCCCACCACTGCCATTATTGTCTTCTTTGGGAAGTGGATTCCTTTGTATTACCCTCTGCTTCCCTGGGCTTGGACTGTCTGCTTTGCAGGACCCGGTCTGTTTAGTGCAGTCCCAGGGTGAAATTAGTGCTTTCCTTTTTAGCAAAGTATTTTCTCCGTATGACACTGCTTCTTTGGCTGTGGTTGCCATTCATCACACTTACAGTAAGAGACCTCCTTGGTGTTGGTACATACTGACTGCTTCCCATTTGGGAAATGGGCAGTGCAGTTCTTCTGTCTCTTCTAGGGGCATTATGAAGAAGCTGTGTTAAATTATCCTAGCTTCTGGTCATTACGATTAGTATATGTGATTGCTGTCTGCCATCCAGGTAGATTAATGTAGACAGGCAATGTAGGATGTAAGGTGGACCTTCTAAAAATGGGACAACTCATTGTTAACAAATGCTCAGTGGTCACTTTGACCCGAGAGCAGGGGCAGACCTTGTGCTTTCCTGTTTTACCAGGAACGCCTGTACTGCAGTGGTGGGAGGCATACATGCCACGGGGAATGAGTTTGGACTTCATCCGGTGTATCAATGGAACACTCACTTGTAATCGTTGCTAATCCAATAAGAATAGTAAGTAGTTATGAACTCCTGCATAGATTTATTGGTCTTAGGTGATACCAACTGGCAGAGATAAAGCAAGGGACAATTTCTACCAGAAGTAAATGTTGACATTTATGGAAAAACTAGAGTGTGTGTTCACATATATTTTGAATGTTTTTGTGAGAGATACCTGAGAAGTCTCCATTATGGGTATATCTTCCAAGGGGTAATAAGTTTTTCTCTTAAGCTAATATTCTAAAGGGATAGTTTAAAATAAATATTCATTTAAAAACTATTTCTTTTCCCTTGGATGGTGAATAATATTTTTCACTTACACTGCTGTAGTCCATCATAATGTTTTTATTTGCATGTGTAATTTTGTTATCTAGTGCTACTTCAAACTCAGTATTATTAATTTCTGATGAGCAAAGAACAACTTAAGCTCTGGCCCTTTACATTAAATAATAAATAAAACCCATCAAATAAAATATTTCACCCATTAATTTTGACATTGAAAATGTCATGGATGTCCTTGGGGGCAGGGTTCTACTCAATGCTCTTATACGTAAACACTCACTTAAGGGTTTGCAGAGTCCACATTTTACTGGCCATTTATGTGCCAGAGGCTCTCCTTGTGTTTAACAATTACAAGTGACTCCAGTGAAGTCTTCAAAGCTTTGTTGCAAAAATGCTGACCTGCTTTTCATATTCCAAGAGCAAACCTGATTAAAGGAGAGAAATCTGGGCTGTCTACACTGTTTGTGTGGTTGTTACTCAGGTTCAGTGTTTCCCTGCGCAGTCAGGCAGGGATAGATTTTTGTTTGCCCAGGTCTATCTCATAGCAACAGAGAAAGACCTTATAAACATGGGAAAATCCAACCTGATAAAGCTAGCAAGGGAAACTGTCCAGTCTTTTAGAACTAATATATATGCATGCATTTAAGGAATGGTATACTATGTATAAGACAGAAATGTATTGAAACATATCAGAATAGTGAAGTGAAACATTAGGTTATGGATGGATGCTGTTTCCTGACTAAATAAACATTCTTTGTGGTTGGCTTTGGTTTATTTTCTCTATTTTTCACTCTCCCTGTTCAGTAGAGGGTTTTGGGTTCCTTGGACCCTGCAGAGGATCAGTCATTTTCTCCCTGTGGCATTCTCAGCAGATCATCCTTTGTCTATTCATATCTGACTGGGTGCACTAAAGTGTTCTTATTCTTTTTTGTTTCCTAAAATATTAGTTGTAGAGAGAAAAATCAAAAAAGAGGGTGAACTAACTGGGCAGGTCCCTGTAGGGAACTCCAGGACCTTGCTTTTGTTGAAATTGCTTGGAGCTCCATGATGTTAATATTTTCCACTCAGTAAGTTAGCCAGACACAAGAGGTCATGCTTAGTTTTTGCTGATATGATAGAAGTGTTTTCTTGGGGCTTGTTTGGTTTTCTGTTTTGTTTGTTTTAATACAAATCCTGACCAGAGCCAGAACCAAATGACAGTGTCTGCACCCAGCTTTCTAACACAAAATAATAAAACAGCTGTGGTGTTGGGTTTTTTTTGGTTGGTTGGTTGGTTGGTTTTTTGTTGTTGTTGTTTTGGGGGTTTTGTTTGTTTGTTTATTTTTGGTTTGGTTTGGTTTTGGTTTTGTTGTTTTGTTTTTTTTTTTGTCCTGGGCATAAATTCCCAGTTCTTGTTTCCTTTTTTTTTTTTTTTTTTTTTTTTTTTTTTCCTATTCTCTGCTTCCCTGGAGTATTGACACTCTGCTGCAGACACAAGGCCATAACCAGATAAGCTCTCCCCTTTACACCTGCATTTACTTGCCTGCATTTAGGATGGAAGCAGTGAAGATCCCTTCACAAGGGCTGTGAGTGTGGGACAGCAACTGCATCCAAACAGCAAGAGTCTCCACATATGAAACAGAGATCATCTTCCCTGTTTCCAATAGCACCTGCTTACCCTGCAAATTAATCTCTGGGAGCCTGAAGATGGGCACCCAGAAAATTAGTTACATACAGGGGAAGTGTGTGACAAATTTAGATTAGGAGTGATCTTTCACAGCCAGAGTTGGTACTCATTTCTGAACTCATGAGCAGCAAATACTCATTGACATCAGTGGGAGCACAACGGGGGCTCTCCTTGCCCACAGTTACTATATTAAATGTCCTGTAACTCAAAAGGTCTTGGATGAAATTTATTATTCTACACCAAACACATCAGTTTACAGTGATGTTTTGCTCAAGACAAACCCTGAAGAAGTGATAAGATAGTGGAAATCAGGAGAGGGAGAAAGAATAAATTAAATCTAGGTTACTTGATTATTGATTTTTTTTTTTTTTTTTTAGTCTAAATATCTGTGGATAATTTTGTTATGATACCACAGAAACAATCCTTTTTTGCAAAAGAATTTTCAGATCCCACAGTTTCCAGGACAAACCATGCACTTGGAAAGTTTTATCACAGAAACTATGCTCACTGTTGAGTAAAGAGAAATTCTCTCTTATTTCTTATCATTAATACAGGTCCTTAGCTGACCTGCTGAAGTTTCCTAGTAGTCTATTGATGATGCTAGTCAAGAATATTGCGACTTCTGCCGTCTCCAGGTACGTGCCTGAACTGACGTGTTTCTGAAATGGTTCCTTCAAACACTGTTCCATTGCTTTTTCAGTTTGGGAATTAAAATGGGAAGTGCATTCACTCCTTAATATAAAAAGAAAAATGGAGATTATATATCAGTTTGGGAATTAAAATGGGAAGTGCATTCACTCCTTAATATAAAAAGAAAAATGGAGATTACATATTAAAATATTTAAAGTGGTTAAATTAGCAATCAGCACAAAGTGAGTTTGGTCCATTTTTTAAAAGCAGGCCCCCAATAGCAGGCAAATTACAGGTCATCAGACTCAGATCCACTCTTCCTTCTCATTTTGATGAGATTCTGTGGCTCTTTCATTCATTTATGGTAATGCATCAAATTATGCTTTAAGAAAGTTAGAAATGAAGACAAGAGATGCTGCTTGTTTGAAAGTATTTTGCATAATGCAATGACTTTTAAGTTTGGGTAATGCCAAAGATTGATAATGCAGTCTAGAAGCAAATAAAATGCTGACATATCCTCTGCAAGCTTTTCATCTGTAGATAAATATCTTTGCTGCCACTGATATATGCATCTTTGTCCAGCTTTGTCCAGCTCTGTGCTGTAATACAAAGCCATCACTTTATTCTTTAGACAGCTAAAATTCTGAAATGTATAGGCCAGCAATTTGTTATACTTAGTGGCCTGGTAGAAATTTCTGAATGTAGTGTGGACATCAGAGCAAAGAGATAATCTGATGATCAAAATCAACATGTATAGGAGTACTTAACATGCAGTATTTTGGTGGGGTTTTCTTCCTAGTCTGAAACTAGCTAACCCTTCAGACATGTACATTGGTAATAATACAGTTATTCTTTCATAACTGCAAATGGCAGCCCTGCAAGGGTTGTACTGCACCTTGGCAAATGATGCAAATGGTGTTTTCTCCAAAACCAGTTGTTTAGAAAAATCATTAATTAATTAACTTGTGCTTCCATGTGCAAAAGGCACTTCAGTTATTATTTTCCCTTGTCTTTTTGGTGTTTTGTTTAGAGGCCTATTTTTTTGTTATATTAATTCTTCTAACTCTATTTGGTAACTATATTACCACACCCTCTACCTGTCAAGTCAACTATAATACCATTCAGAGAAATGGTGGCTAAAGGAGCCGGGGAAAGAGTGTGGTTTTCTTATTTGCTGGGCCTGCTAGCCATGAGGTGTCAGGACAAAAAAGGGAGATTTCACTTCCCTGGTCCATCTGCTTGTGGATATTTTGAAAGCACAGGCAGAAGTGTCACTGAGCCAGTGCAAAATCCTGTGAGGACACTAGGACTGAACCCATCCATCCCCATGTAAAGATATGACCCCAAACTGGGTCAGCTTTTCACGGGATCAGGGAGCGAACAGCTCAGCAGGAGTAGTGGTGCATAGCAGTCTCACACTCTCCAGGTGTGGTCTGTGAGGCACAAATTCTGTGGCACCCTCAAAACAAGAGACCCATCTGAGTGGGTTGGGAGGCTGTCAGTCGGCATCCTTGGAGGCTGGGTGACCTCCAACATTCAGGTGTTGCTGGATAAAAAATGCTGCAGCGTCCTGAGGTCAAGCACTGACCTAGAATAAGCTGAAGGTCCTGATGTGTCATGGTAAGAGGCCAAAGTGCGTGCCAGTGTTTAAAGGCAAGCATTGCTTGTGGTAGCTCATAAATATCATACTTGTCATCTTTCCCCCTCCTGGTAGACCTAGAAACTAGGCAGGTTTAACTCCATTTTAAATCTGCTATGTCTGTGACTGAAATCATAATATTTATGCAGGGTAGTTTTTCAAGAAGCTTAGTGAATGTGAAAACAAGTTCCTGGGTTTTCCCCTTTCATGGAAGCAAGCTGAAGGTCAGATTTACAACATCTCAAGCTACATTCTGTGCTCATTTACACAGCTGTAAGCTTGAGTTATGCCACCGAGGACAAGCAATTGCTCCAGACTTACAGGATATAACTGACAGGAGAATTTAGCTGGGGGTTGCCAAAGCTTGACAGAAAAGGAGCTGCGAGGGTGGAATTTGGTGCTCGTGAAGTAGCTTGTATATATTCAAGGAATGTATGAGCCCAAAGATTTATTAGTAGTCTTTCAGAGCATTATTGAAATTAGACTTAATTATCTGTGTAATTCACTGGAACCAGCATTTTAGCATTTTTGATCAAGTATATGCCATTTATTTAAAAAAAAATGTACCAGGGTGCTCTCAAAGCACAAAATAATAATAATAATAATAGTAAAATAAAAAGAAAGACCATAATTTCTAAATAGTGTGCTTCAAAAATTTCTAAGGTTGTTGTTGGTTGAGTCCTTCTCCCCCCTTTGCAGAACGGTCCATTTGCAGTCTAATCATACGGAAAAAACTTCACATCACCTCGTAAGGTCATTCCAGCAAGCAGAGAAGAGAACTGTCTCCTTGTCCCCAGACTTGGCTGGCTCTGCCATCCCTCTCCCTCTGGTCCTTGCTCCAGCCCCATTATGCCACTCGGAAATGGTGCTGGCTGTCTTTGGATGAAGGAGCAGAACACAAAGCTGTGAGCGATAACCAACCTGCTCCTTTGCAATGATGAAAGTGCGAGGCTCCAGTTCAGACCTGTACCCCATTCTCTCTGTTCAGACATGCCCCACAGGTTCTGCCTGGTTCGAAGGTATCATCTCCATGCCTAAGCCTCTGTTTCTGCAGTGGCCTCTTACCAGTCTTCTGGTGCCCGTGGTCACCTGAGCTCCCAGCAAAGGGGAATGTTCTTGTGCTGGAAACAACAGCCATGCAAAGGTGCAGTGCACCTTGCTTTTCTGCTGGTTTTGGGAAAACTTTGGAGAAGGTCCCTTGCTAGTCTCTTTGTCATGCATTTAACAGCAATAATGATGCTTACCTCTTTCTGAAAGTGTGCTTTGGGGGTACAACCATTATAGTGTACAAATAGCTTGAAGCTTACACGAACACTAAAGGTGAAGGCAAGAGGATGGCAACACAGCAAGGTTATTAGCCTTCATTTTGCCAAACCTCTGCTCAAAGAAGCCTTTGGTTTGGGATAGATGCTGTGTGGTGTTTTTTTTGTGGTCAGCACTTACACTAGTTCAGATTTTCACTTCCTTTTTTTTTTTTCTTTATACCTTCTTACCCCCTGCCTGCGTGTAGGTCTCCAGCGGCCTAAACGTGGTCAGTACATCATTTTGGGAGGCAAGCAGTAAACATGAAGTGGGGGATGCTCTCATTGAAATGTTCTACACACTGCCTCAAACAGTGGAGAAGCATCAGCTCAGACTTTCCCAGTAAATGATTAACTTTTGTTTGCACAGAGGAGAGAGAGACAGTAAGAATGCAATTAATTACACTGGCAGCCCAGCCAGGCCAGCAGTCAGCAGTGCTCTCGCTTGCAGCTCCTGGCTCCACAGGTCTGATTTGAGAGTAACTAATTAAACACAGGTGCAGGCTAGCAGACTTGTTGAATTAATGCAGTGTCTTCTTTTCGGTGTTCCCAGGCATTTCTAGCTCACAAAAATAGAGCAGGCACTTGGTGCTACAAATAATAATAGAGTGCTGATGACGGAGGTAATTAATCCTTTATTATTGTGGTGTGATAGATGGCTGCTAGGGCTGTCATTCAAGCACTTCTTATGCAAAAACATGTCTCAGAGGTGAAAGAACATGGAGTAGAAGAAAGACAGAGGAGCATTTTAATGGACTCGCTTGTGTTATGGGCACGGATACATCTTCAGTGTTTTGGCAAAATTTTCAAAACCTGGTAGTCAAAACTCAAGACCAGAAATTCACTGCACTATATCCTGGGTTCTACCTTTGACCTATCAGGGCATTTTTAGCAGGCAGCAGCTTAAAATAAAAATTCATTCTCATTCAAATGATACACAACCATGAAAGAGAAATGCAAGGCCATAACTGTAGCTCACTGTGGCCCTTCTTTTCTCTTTTATTGCTTCCTGAACATCCTCAGTTGGCCATAGCCATTAACAGGCCACTGACTCCACTGGACCCTAGGTTCATCCTAGTGCTGTTCTTTGTGATGGTGCAGGGGGTGGTTGTCTTGCTTTAAGGGAGACTGGCTTTGAGTGGAGGCCGTGCAGATGTCCGAAGAGCTGCAAAAAGAGCAAATACTGTTTAGGGTTATTTATTTCCAATAACAAATGCTGTTCCCCTTACAGGTTCAAATCAAATTGCAGAACTCAAATATCTTTTTCAGCTAAAATAAAACTGTGAAAATGTTATCAGCCTTCTCTCTCTGTCGTCATTTACTTGTACCCTTCTTCCCAGAAAGGAATTTTGGGATTTTATGAGATATCAAAGAGGAAACAACCTTCTGTGGTAGTAGCCCTAAGGACTGCTAAATATTAAGATACCTCAGCTGCAACTCAAGGAAAAGCCCCAAAACACAATGTATGTGTTTACTTTAAAGACAAGGAGCGGTTTCACGTTCCTCTTGTTACTTCATGATGAACATGGTCCAATGCTATTAGGAATGTTTATAGTGGGAAAATAATGCCAAGTCTAATAAATGATCAGAAAGGACAGACCATGTTTTATTCAGTGTGGGAACCAAACACTGCCATATTGTACAGATTTGCTGATCTGGAAGAATCGTTCTTGCCTTACAGAATGCAGCTCAGAAGCCGAGCACACGAATATGACAGTTTTCACTTTTTTAATGCAGAGAATTTTAAGACAGAAACATTTCTTGGAGAGTTTTCTAAGGGATTCTGATCAACTTATGTAAGTTCAGGAAATCAGCAATAATTGGTTATCACTCCATATTTTCCAGTGGCTTCTGTTTTTCTTGCATCACAATTCTTATCCCATTAGAGACAAATAGTATTCACGTATTTGGATGAGGATTAGTATTCTGCTACAAAATTTAATGCTAACTCCATTGTAGGAAAATAGCTGAGAGCAGTTCTTAGAGCAAGGATAGTTTCTGATTCTTTTCTTCCTCTTTGCTTAGTTACCTGTGGCCCGGTGGGAAATTTATATGGTGGAGTGTTTGACCTCACAGGGTGCATAAAAGGTTTGTAAAAACACTTTTCTATGACCACGTGTGTTTTACAACAGCAAGAAACATTGCTGACCTTGTCCTGGCTGTGGGTCCTGATGGGAGAGAGCTGGGGAGGGTGAGGCCCTAAATTATTGCTCAGCTCATAGAAAATTTAGTTGTGGAGCGTGTTTGTGTGCATAACCATGTGCTGTGCCTGCGACAAGCATGATTTTTTGTTTTCTGAACTCCATGCCTCTGAAATTTCCAGGAAGCTGCTCTTTGCTCCTGACAGTTGCTATAGGGGTGATGGCAGCAGTGAGGTGGGTTTTTTTGTTCATGTGTTCTCATCTTTGTTAACCTCCAGCATGTCATTTCAGCTGAAAATATGCAATTGCTGTCAATGTGTTCAAAAACATAGTGTTGGCTAGGTGGCTATTTATGTCACAGTAAATATTTGATGAGGAGGTGTATTATTTTTAGCCGCAATCAAAACATAATATTGAAATCTATAGGCCTGAAATAGGTCATCTAACACATGATCGTTTATTACCTTTGCAATATCCTGAGGGTTTTTTCTATTTTCCTTCACAATTTGAACTGAAAAGGTAGTGATTCACGGTGTTGGTATAGATTGTTTCACAAAAGCTGCATAGTGGGGGCAAGCCTCAAATCACAGGACTCATGCTGATGGGGGATGCTGCAGCCACTGAAGCAATAAACCCATAAAGGCTGTGCAAATACGTGAATGTACAAATGGATCTCAAAGCTGTGATTTTCATATTCCAGCAATCACTGCTGTAGGAGTGCATGACTGACAGCACAAAGGACTTAGATTTACTGTAGAGAGATGTAAATTGATAAGCCAGTAGACAGCCATCATTCTTCCTTTATTCTTTCTCTGTATCTCATGTCTTTCTCTGCTGGCATAATCAAAGCTGACACAGTGCACTCTATACCAAGTTATATTCTTCGTAATTATAAGACAGTACATGAGATCTGAAGTTGTTATTCAGGAAATGGCACAAAGCTCATTGAAACACAGGTTTTCAGATTGATCCTCTGATAATATTGTTTTTCACATAGATTCTGGAGACTCTACATCTATGTCTTTAAGCTGTCTGGGTGCTTTAAGAAGGGATAAGTACAGGAGAAAAAAAACAACGAGTGAGCTTTTCCTTTTGTGAAGAGGAAAAAGTATACAAAGCATGAGATACTGGCTTTTTTTCTCCTTACCAGCAGCTGAATCTGAAGCATTTTGCCACTGTTTCTAAGAAAGTCTACAGGGAGCTGACTTGGGGGGGGGAAGAGTTACAAGAATTCAAGAAACAAAAATAGAGAGATCACCCATAAAGACCTAGAGGAGCAATCAGCCTTCCCCTCAGCTGACTGACTGGTGTGGCACACCTCTCATGTCTTGAGGCCAAAGGGTCCTTTTCCACTGATTCATCTCATTAGGCTCAGCTGCCTCTGACTTGAATTGCAATGTTTTTAGATCTAAAAAGAACAGACTATGAGATATAATGTAGTTGTTATAATACAGATGCATTTGGAAATCTAATTTTTTCTCAGGTCTGAAAGAGTGTGGTAAAATCTTAATGCTAATATTGCAGCCCTTTGACCTCAAGTGTGTATGCTGAAAATTCAGATCCCATCTGGACCCGGTGAATGTGTGACTTGAAAGAAGGCAAATGAATGAAGCCTTCCATGGTCTGGAGCTCCAGCAGAGAAGTGCTGCAGATCACCTGGGAAGATCCCAGTGCTGTGAGTAATTTTCCATATAGTTTCATTTAAAAATTCTCTGGTATTTTAATTGAATTCATAAAAATATCAAGGAGAAAGAAAAATGATATTTGGATTTTTTACTTAAAACAGATTGAAACTGTACAGAAAATGGGATTATCTCACTTGATAATGAAGAGGTTATTACTTTTCATAGAAACACCCTTGTCTCTTTCAATGTCAGACTTTTTTTGCACTTCCAGAAATAAACTGGGAAGGCTATAGCTATACTTCATGGATGTTTATGTGCAGGCCTTGTCTGCTCAGTGGGCTCCAGACTCACGATATCTCACCTCTTGCTTTGCCTCACTGACCTACATGCACAATGACCATAAGGCAGAAAGTAATGTCTTTCTCTCCCTTTCATCTTTAATACAGGGAACTTCTTATATCCAGTAGCTCTTTTGCTTAAATATAGTTAACAGATAGTTTCAAACAGGCACAATTTTTTTTTTTTTCTTTGAGCAATTAACTCAGCTGCCAGAACTGAGGGCCTTTTTATGTTAAATTGCTTCTGTAGTTGATGGAGAAAGAAAGATGCTTCTGATGGGAGGTGTAGATCTTAGATATCTTCTGGAAGTACCTGGTGCTTGATGCAGATGGCACCTGATCTCAATTTTAAATGCTTCCAATTAAGCAGGATGGACCTGGAGCGCTTCATGCTGCTAGGAGCTTGCTGGGGACATGTGAGGAAAAGCATTGCTGGTCATGCACTCCTATCAAAAGGCAGTTCCTTTTCTTAGGGCAACTCAGGGAATTACAAAAGAAGGAAAGCAGTCCAAATATTTTTGGCTGTAACTAGTGAATAAGGCAGCTTATTCTAACTACTAATAACTGAAGTGAGAATGGTTTTCTGAAGTACTCTTAAAGATGAACTCTGGGTTACTCCCATCAGTCCGACTACTGTTTAAACCTTTCACTTGTATGTATTGATTGATGCATTATTGCTCATGTCAGTGAAGGGCTCTTCACTAGAAACCATCTTTTGGGGGGAGTTATAAGGAGTATATTGGAAATGAATTGAAATTTCCCTGTAATTTGTGCATTGAATACATAACTCTGTATGAGTTGCCCAGTTGAACGGTGCCAAATGATTTTACATAGGTCACTGAAAAACTCTTTGGAATAGCTATGCCAAATTGCTATGAGCACAGATTTGTTTCAAACACAGAAAGAAAAATGCAAAGTCTTATTACTAATTTCCTAGGCCATCCAATTCGCAAGACATCCATGCCAAAAATGTTTTTAGTGGACTATTTTCTTAACAGGGCCATTATGTTTCCTTCAAGGTAGTTCTTAAAGAAAGGGTTTATTTCTCATTCTTTCATATCTGTGTCTCTGGCAGGAATAGGTCTTTGGGAGCATCTTAGGAGTGAAAGTGTAAGAAGTCTGAAAGTGTGCTGCATGTTCGTTGCTGCATATTCCTTCAGAATTCGCCTTTAAAATGCATATTGGTTACAAAATAAACCCGAATGAGCCATTATACTCTGGTGTGTAATTATGTATTTAGGACACATACTACACACAGCTTTAAAAGAAATCTGTATGGAAACAAATTGCATTACATTTGCAAATAGCTGAAGGTAGTTGAGCAGCAAACACCTCAAGCCTTTCAAAATACTGAAGTCATTTACACCATTTTCTGAAGTAATTATCTCCCAAGCGTCAGATTCCAGTTGTTTCAATGCCTTTGCTGCAGAGGAGCTGCAGAGGTCTCAGTATAGCATAAAAGACCTGGGCTTGGCTGTCTAACAGCCTTGATGCAGATTTAGTGCTTCTGCTGACGTACCATGGCAGATCAGGACTGCTGGCCTTTGGGAGGGAACGCTACTTGGGCCCAGCACCCCACGCTGGGACTGGAGACACGTGCCAAGGAGAGAGGCACCCCTGGGGCAAAGGTGGAACCCAACCTCCTGTCTCCCCAAAGATTAGTGAGGAGCAGAGATTTAAGTCTTGGTTGAACAGTTCTGTGATTTAGTGGAGTGATGGATTTACTTATGTGGCCAACCTAGAGGATGGAAAACCCTTTGGCTTCTTATTTCATGGTTTTGAACTGCCAGTAGAGCAAGACAGTGCATCTCCTCAGCTTTGACAGTGTTGTACCACTTATTTTTCCTCTTTAACTGGTGTTTGGCAAAGTACCTGCCTCTCAGGGGGCCAGTCCTTGGAAATAGCCATGTGTGAAGGGAAGTGGCAGCAGGCACCCGTAAGGAAGCTGTGTGCCTGCCTGGGCCGATGATATGGACCAACATCAAGCGTGCTTCCCTGCCTTGAGACAGCAGTTCCTGCATTAAATCTACAAAATGCCTTTCTGCGCACAGTGCAGTTGGAAATGTTAAGAGTCACGCTTATTAGCACTGGCACATATAAAGCAGAGCTGCAGTAAATGAGTTAAGTGTCCTGAGGATTTGAGGACTGGGGTGTTGCTTTTCCTTTTCTGGAGCTGAGCACTCGAGAGACTTTCATTAAACCTGGGACTTGGCAGATCCTCATGCTGATTCTGCCACTTATTTGTTGTTTGGCCTCAGGCTAGTCACTTAACCTCTTGCCGCCCTAATTTCCCCATCTGGAAAATTATATTTACTTACCTCTCCTGGGGATTGCACGGGGCTTAATGAATGCCTGTAAGGGATTTGAAGATCCTCAGATCTGAGATGATACAGGACTGCAAAAGATTCACTGCATGTGCAGCGATGAGGGGATGTGTGCCCAGGCGGGAGAGCCTGCCTGCGCTCCTGGCCTGGAACCAAGTCTGAAAATCTAATCTGCCGGGGAGCATCGTACTCTCTGTTTTAGATTAAATCCTCTTCCTTGTGGCCTTTTCAGATTTGCTGGTAGAAAAAGGAGGCAAGTGACTGAATGGGGAGGAGGGCAGCTGAGGTTAACTGCTTTTTCCTGTTGGTCCCCTGGATCTTTTTGTCAGTGCAATAACAGCTGGATCTCCCAGGAAGGTAATGATCTTCCTGGATACTCCATCTTGCTGCAGGCTATTAGAGAAGCCAGGCAGCCCTGTTGCTGCCCATTTCTTTAGCAGGAAAAAATGAACCTCTGACCAAAAAAAAAAAGTTCCTCCATATAATTAAGCAGCATTAGAATGAGGTCTGCGCCTTTGCTGATGAACTTCAGTGAAAGCAGATGGTCACAATGGTATTAAAAACTAAAGACTTCAGTCAAGCTTTTAATTGAAAACAATTGGACCCTGCTGGATGGTAATTACCTTGGCTGCTTGCAAATAATATCATAGTACTGCTACCTATGAAGGAAGAATGAAGACTGAGTTAATAAGAACTGCTTAATCTGCATATAATAAACAAGGAGCATCCAAAACTATTTTCTCTGGTAGCTTCTCCCCTGCAAGAGGCTTTCAAGTGGTTAGCAGTGTGAAAAGGAACACATAGTGGGAGAAATTGAAATGTGTGAAACGTTTGCTGGGTTCATAAAATAACATGAAGGGTCCGTCTTCTCTCATCTCCCTCCTTTTTTTAACAGCTGAAATTCTAGATGCATCTGAGAAAAACAGCAAAATATAATAAAGTGGAAAAGCTCTAGGTTATCCAGCATTTCTCCTCTTGCGAATGGCAACAGTAATGACAGGCTGTGTTTATCTTGTTTTATCCACTCTCTTCTTTTTTCGCCTGATTGACTGGAAGGCTGGGGCCTTCTAAATATCCAGAGTCTTTTTCACCGTGTTCTTAATTGGATTTTAATGATCATTTACTTAATATGCCTCAATGTCTAACAAAGCAAATGTAGTATGTGGCATATTTTGCCTGACAATTTTCTCATTCCTCTGCCTAGTACTGGGATCAGATGAGGGTTAGAGGGCTAGACCACCTAAAAGGGTCCAAATCCCGGTGTGCTATGTATTTGTTGACACAAGATGACATTAATACTGCTTTATGGCGTCTTCCCTGCTGTATAAAAGGACCTGTATTTCTGTGGGTGTGCAGGTGGAATAAACAGTCCCACTGTTGTCTCTTTTAAACACAGGTCCTAGGCATGCATAGAAGGAACCAAATCTTGTCATCTTCCACGTAAACACTATTTTTCACGTGGCAGTCCTCTTGGACATCGCTTTTTGTTCCCCTATGAGCAGGCAAGATGCTGTGCTGCCCCAGTAGACCTCAGAAAGCAGCAGCCACTGCAATTTTGCAAAATTAATGAGTAACTGTGAACTGCTAGCAAAAGTGATGCAATGATTTTCCATAACATATCATTTTAGAAGCAGTGACTTGAACTGCTTTTTCTTTTCCTATCCAAATATTTGTCTTTTCAAGGCACCAGCCAAGAGTTTGCCTTGTCTTGTCTGGCTGTATGATGAAATGAACTTTTCCAGCGTGTTTCATCTGGATTTGATGATTTTATGCCTGGAGTTCAACTTTCAACTTAATGTACCATGATTAATGCAAAGAATGAGGTCCTGAACCTGTAGAAGTTTTCACACCATCTTTAGTTTGATTTTGCTTATTTTTTCATAACCAAAATATGCTTAAAGCTTTATTGCTGTAATGCCTTGGAAACTGCTTGCTGACACAGTCACAAGACATAGGTGTATTTCATAGAATCATTAAAACTGATGGTTTTTGGCCCTGTACTGCCATGTAACTTGAGGTATTCTCATTTGTGCTGAGGACTTACCCTTGGTCTTTCCTCTGCTGCTGGACTCCTGGAGAACAGGTGTGAGGCTGGTGGGGCTGGTGTCCATCTCCTGCCTCTTGTTTAAGCTGCTGGCAGGGTTTGAGCAGAATTTTGCTCACAACCTTTCCAGCCCCTCCCTTATCAAAGAACTTGGGACAAATTTGAAATTAGGAAAGGCCAGGTTTCAAAAGTGTCTTGTGCTAGTGGCTGTGGTGATTTTATCCGTTTTATAACCCCTACTTATAACTCTACAGAATTTTACTTTTAACTCTACAGAGTACGATTTTATTGTAATTACTGTTTGCAGCTTTAAGGGAGCTGGTGTGGACCATACTATTTTAAAGGTATAAGCTCTATTGATCTAAAGTATTCTGAGCGATAAACAGCTGCTCAGGTTGATTAAAGCTGAAGGGAAGCCGAAGCATTTAATCAATCTCCAAAGCTGCTCCAAGTACATTACAAAGCAATTGTGATTATTGCTATTATATGACAAGCTATATCATAATAAAGAAAGAGGGATCATTTTTCTCAGAAGCATTTAGAGGTGTTGCGGTGCTTCTTCTCAGCCTGCCTCGTGCTGTCGCCTCTGAAGCCTGGCTAAGTGACAGAGCATGCCACTCAAGCAGACTAATCTTGAAGGGAAAATACAAGAGCAGGGCCTTTCAGCTCCCCAGAGCCTTCTCTTCCCTGTGTCTATCTGTGGCCGATAGCAAGTGCTTGGGGAAGAAAAACAAGAAAGAAGGCAAGCGTACAGTAATGCTGGCCACGTTGTAACCGGCTCTGATCCTTGCATCCTGCATAGCTTGGGATGTTCTAGGCTACGGGATGTGTTTGTGCCTGTCCCAAAGTCCTGAAGGCACCTTTCTTTTATTACTTTTTTTAATCACTTCTTGAACAATTCTTTGGACAGCCTGGGGGCTTCACACCGTCCCATGGTGGTGCATCACACAGTGCTCTCACATGGCTTTGTATAATAGTACATTTTTGTTCTTGCTTACCAACTTTCAGCCTGATGTTTTCTTTCAGTGCCTTCTTACTTGTGTTAAGAAAAGCAGTAGGTAATAGTTATCTGTTGACATTTTCTATTTTATAACACAGAGCTGTCTGCTTTATCCTGCTCTGTTGTCTCCTCCTTTTACAAGGATTATTTAGTCTCCCTTTTTTGGAAGGTGACCCTTTCCTCTTACCATCCCTTTCACATTTGCTGCCTTTCTCATTTTGCTGGATGCTTTTTGAAAGGGTGTATCCAGAATTTAATATATTACTTTAAGATGTGGGCTTTTCTAAGTTTATTATTTCTCTCTTTTTCAGGTGTTCAGCCATCTGTATGTATTACATAAAACATACATATGTCATGCACTATTGAAGACATGGATATAAGATTTCTGAAAACTAAGGTGCTGCAGGTAACAATCTTAGGTTTAAAATTCATCTTATTTCGCATTTAAAATGAAAAAATGGATGGTATATGAACAGAGTAGGACTTTTCCCCGTACTTTTCCCCGTAGAAAATCTAATATGAAAATAAATTAATAGATAAGTTTATTAAACAAAGATTAATAAATAAATTGACAAATTAATACATGATCTGATTAAACTTTGTCCTTGCTGTAATTGCAACAAAGAAATTACAGTACTTTATCGCGAAGAGGATAGCATTTACAAAGGCTAACTTTTGTGGAGGGTGTCTTGTGTCAGTCATCTCAGTGCTTTCCTTAGTCTTTCTCCACCGAAAATCATTGAATTGTCTCTCAAAACCAGGAAGTCCATGCTGTCTGAAGGGCCCTCCAAAGGTATGCTGTAGGGAGCTTTTGCTGAATGCACCCCATACAGGCAAGCCAGACCCCCTTGGGTTAGCAGGCAGACGAAAGATGTCCCTTCTTTTGTTTCTCTGCTATGATACTTCTTTTGAAACTTTGAAATGTTTGAAGCCTCTCATGACCTTCATGTGAAACCTTATGCATGGCCCTAGTGTGCTGGAGGCTGAGCCTAGTGCAGTCATCTTTGTTGAGTAAGGTTTTTATTGCAACAACTGCTAAATCTTCTTTATGGTGGTTTCACATGAGAGTCACAAGTCTTCTGGGAAACTTCTCCTGAGTTTCGCTTTGTAGTGGTATGAGAGTCTTGTGAGTCTTGTGAATGTAGGTTTTTAAGTGAGAGTTTAGCCTAATAAATAAAATTTTAATGGGAATTCTTGAGGTCCTCCATAGATGGATTGTTTGCCCTGTGAGAGGAGGTGGTGGGTCCTGGGCCTGTTCAGCTGGGGGAAGAGAGAGCTACAGGTAAGCCTAAGAGCAGCTCAGGTCCTTGACTTAGCTTGGCTAGGACTAGTTTCAGTGTGCTGAATGTGCTGGACAGCTGAAACAACAGACCCAGCTGTCCGAGGTTTCCCATTGGAAAGTGGGCCATAGCAGTCTACTGGCAGTAGCCTTCCTTTCCTTAGGGTGCGATTTGAGGAGCATTTCCTTTGCACTCCTGTGTTAATTTAGTGGTGCCAGCAAAGGTGTGGTGCAGCTACATAGCAAATCATCGGGGGAACCCGTTCAGGTTAAAAGTAATTCCTTTTTGTTAATTTGTTTTAACCAGTTTTAAAATGGATTTCTCCCATAGCTCCATGAAAATTCATCTTTGTGCCACTGAGGCACACAGCAACAGTAAGAACAGCCTTCAGGGAGTGCTTCACCTGGTACTGGGTTTCAAAGAGGCATTTTTCAGACTGTGGCTTCACAGTTTTTAAGAGCTCTCTGGAAATATCTCCCAATCCCATGGCTCCACGGATTGCCAGCTGAAGATGACCATTTGTGAAACTGGACTTCAAGCCAAGTCTGTGGCCAAAATAGACTGCAAAAATGATGAATCACAACTAAATACTGCTGCACAATACTACACTTATGCTGTTCTGCCACTTTTGGGGTTGCAATCTAACCATCTGTTAATTGGCCCCGTCACACATTGCTATGGGGTGCTGAGATTCATTGCAGGCCTTACAGGATGATCGGTGTTTCTGGAGCCATTCAGGATGTGGCCCCGCAGCTTTTCAGCTCCTGCTGCTGTTTACATCAAGCGCACTAAGGCTGGCTCTCCCAGCTGCCACGCTCCAGCTGATTGCCTCAAACTCATTGCTATTTTATGACCAGCGATTGTGTCTGAGCAGAAGGATGTGAGTGCTTCACCTGCCTTCAAGAAAATCAGCTTGTGCCAAGGAGGACAGGATTTTTAGGCATTGTGACTGTCAGTTAACCAAACCTGGAAGCAAAGAGTGATGCTTTGTGTGGGACGGGACTGATCCTGCACCCCAGCACTCAACCTTGGCATTGCTTTCACAGGGATCAGAATCATTCCTGGACGAGCTAAGACCCGCTTATGTTTATGTTCCTTTCTAAAACTTTCTAAAACTAATCTCTCTTTTCTCCACTGCACATATATTCACATTTGTGCTAATGAAAGCGGTGGATTGTTCCAGGGGATCACATGGAAAATATCTGTGAGCTTTGGCCATCTCTCTGAAATACTACAGTCAATTTGGTGTTTGCTTTGGCGTGTTGCTGTGAAAGATTGTAGAGTGCTTGTGTTTGTACGCATACAGGGAAAGAGGGCTCCTGCTCATTGTGCCTTTGTGAGGCTGCCAGACTGTCTGGCCCCATCTATTCTACTGTAAGTGAAAAGAGCCTTGCGAGCACTCGCTGCGTGCTTGGACCAGGCTCTGCTAGGTACTCTGGTTGGAAGTCATTCTGTCAGCTTGAAAAATATCTTTCTGCCTGAATAGTGTTTACTCGCTGTTGATACAAGTAACGCGTAAGATTGCTCGTCAGTGAAGAAATTTTTCCTTTTTCCCTTTGTTTCTTCCGTGCACTGGGCAGCTTTGCATACAGTGCATTTTGGTGGCCCTCCTGTACTAGGAGCAGCCAGCTGCTCCTTGTGAACAAGAGAGGAATTTCCATACAGAAGAATGAGAAGTAATGTGTGAAAACTGGAGGTACGATGCAGCCCTGGTTGAAAGATTTGGACATTGCCCTTGACAAAGGACATTCCTCCTGTAGCCTGCTGCCCTCTGAAGTAAGGTAAGACAGAGGCTTTCAGGTGGAAGGCTTTTCTGTCCAAAGTGAGATTTCTGTGCTCTGTGTAGAGAGATAATGTCCAGCTCAAAGCTCCTACAACAACCTTTGAGAATATGAGGGATTACACCAGCAACCCCTCTGTTAATTTTCTTGTCTGCAAGAAAGCTCACTCTAAAATTTAATGATATCTATGAGCTCCTGCTGAAAAGTCATGGGCCGTGGGACCTGCATTTGACTAGTAATTATAAAGTGCTTTGATATAGAACTTGGAATACGAATAGCAGTTTGTAGAATTCAGGTCTTCTCTCCTTTTTCAAGTGACAACAAATATTTATCTCAGATTTCCTCTTCTGGAAGGAATAGCTGGAAAACAAATGTGCACTGATGGGAATTGCCAGATACCTGGACCCAACCTGTAGCCCAGCTATCCCGGAGTACGGTCTGTAGCTGCACTGAATATTTGGAGGAAGATGCTAATACTGCTGGAATGGATGATTGCAACTAAACTGCAAACAAACCTGCCCACTGCCTCCCAGAGAGCTCTGTCAGCTTTTGTTTCAAGCAGCAGCTCTGTTAATTTCAGCAGGGGAGGCACACTAGCTTATTCTCAAGAATTAATATTTTTTGTTTTCTTTCTACTGTCAAGCTTTGCCAGCCAGTTTTGCTCTACAAAATCTATAAGTAGGGAAGATAGGTGTTTTCTTTTGTACAACGGACATGAAGGAATTAAAGGATTCAAGATTGTAAAACCTTCATGAATAATTCAGGCTGTTTTTCCAACAAATATTCACTCTTCTACATACACACTGATGCTGGGCTCAGACATTTTGCTATCAGCAACAGAGCCAAACCCCCACGAGCCAAAAGTAAATACACTTTCATTCAGTGTCAGCCATCAATCTCTTCCCAGCTTTCAGTACATACTCTTGTCAATTAGGGGCTTCTGCTTGAGAAATCTGGCCTGTTAGCTTGCAGTGAAAATAGATAGGACCAGGCACATTATCTGCACAAAGCTCCCCTGTGAGACTCTGTGCAGCCCAGCCAGCCTTGTTCCTCCTACTGCTGTGCTTCTCGTTGCTTCTGTGAACAAACACTGCTGCACACACTTTGACCAATGTACGCAGACACTTGGCTTCTCACTGAAGCAGCCAAACTACTTGAGGCAGGAACAGCAGGAACCTTCTCAAGAAAACCAGTCAGTGAGCTTCTCTGTGTCTTGGCTTGATGGTTTTGGGGGATATTAGTGACATTGTGGAGACTGAAGAGAGCCTAGAAATTTGCAGTTGACTGGTAGCCTACGTCAGATTCTCTTAGTCCTGCCAGTGTGAGACCTTTAGGCAAGGATTTTCCCTGTTGTAACCTTTTAGTTTTTTGGCTGGGGGATTTTGCCTAACATTTGGAAATACTGAAAGTAAACTCTAAGAGGGCTTGGTTCATCAAGAAAGAACCTTAGCAAAGCTTTGCCTGGTACAAATGGATCAATCCCCCAGCTCAAGGGCTGTTTCATTCTCTGTGCCTCAAAGCATTGACCACCCTAGCACCAAAAACCAGCAGGGTGAGGAAGGACCAGCAGGCCCCTGGATTTCACTAGTGCCAGGATTAAATGTTTGTTTCCACTTCTCAAACCACCATGTCTGAGGGTTCAAAACACCACTGTGCCTGCTTGCCTCCCCCCTGCCAGGGCATGGGCACCTACTTCTGTGAAACCTGTCGGAGGTAAGCTGCTGCTGAGAGCTACACAGCACCAAGTGCAGCCCTGTGAATTTGAGAAGATAAATGAATCCGGAGGAAGAGGCTTTTGCTATTTCAATGGGAAAGTGAGACCCTGAAATGCTCTGTTCTACTTCAGTAGCTCTAAGAGGAGCCTTTCTCCAGAGGTCTCTGGCACCCAGACTAATTGAAATAACTCCAGTGGGCTCTTCTAAACCTAATTCTTCCCCCATGCTTTAAGGTTGGGTTGTTTTTTTTTTTTTTTTTTTTTTTTTTTTGCCTTCCTGTCTACACCCTCTCTTGAACAAAGAGCTTTAAAACTCTTTTTTTAAGAAAGGATTCAAATGTAATTTGGATGAAGTTAATGTGAAGTCAAGGTTGATTGCTCAGCCCCCTGAAACCACCAGCAGTGTCTGAGTGCCAGCGAGTGTGAGACAGGAGCTCAAACATAGCTGGGAAACTTGTGAGCAAGCTGAACAAAGAGTGGGCTGGAGGCTGGGGATCACTGCTCCCCCTCCCCCTGTGTGACTTTCTCAGCTCACGATGAACCCTTTGATCACTGTCCAACACGGGGTTATGTGGCAGCCTGGGCTGGGGCCAGGGATGTATACATGGGCGGAGGCTGCTGTAATCTTCATATGCCCTTGATCCACCCAGTCTCCTTATTTCCACAAACACTGTCGCATATCACAGTGGGGTGCATCACTGCCGGTGCTCCTTCAGCTGAGACACAGGACTGTCCCTGCCAAGCACAGCTCCTTTATCCAGAAATCTCTCTGATAACAACATTTTGAAAAGTGTGCCTGTGTTTTGTAACTCTATTTTTTTCCAAACACATTTGTATTTGACGCTGAAATGCAACACTGTCAGTACAATAGTGCTATGTAGCACACAGAGTTCCTGTCTTTCAGAAGTGGCTGTTCTGGGAGAGCTGCACAGGTGAGCATGGCTATCTTGGGAAGGTACTGCTCATGAAGGGAGCACTGCCAGAATCTTACCTCTGGAAGCATATTATCCAGACCACCTGCTTTAGGGCAGTGTTTTAGCTCCATATTCCTCTAATAAGGATTTTAGTACTGAGCTTAGTATCTATTAAGAACTCTTGAGTCCAAGATAAGTTCTTACAGATGTGCTGCCATTATCATTCATACTTAAATGTTGACATAGTAATCTGCAAAATGAGCTGAAACTCTTGAAGAAAAAGGCTAATTGCCTCTAAGGTAATAGTGGATGAGAATCAGTGGTGGAGAGGCAAGCTGTGGTCCCTTGTGCTTTTCTGTTGCATTTGTTTGTGGCCATTCACCATCAGAAAGTGGGAAAAGGGACCTGGTTTCTCCTGTCTGCCTCTGACAATATGTCTTCAGATAGGTTGTCTTCAGCACAGTGGCTCAAGTAGACTTTAGGTATTCGAAGACTGCCAGCAACATGTGGCATGTCAGATCTTATAAAACCCCCTGTTTTCTATTAAAACCTACAATAAAACAGATATGGGTTACACTCTTCTGCATTATTTCCTATTTATTTTGGGATGGCCAGAAGACCCTAAAGGAATTATACTGTTCCCTATCAAAATCTCTTTAATCTCTTTGACTAATTCCTACAGTACAGCTGCGTACGGCCCTCTTGTTAAGTGATACCAGGTTTTCCCAGGTGGTAGGTCCACTACTCCTAGCAGGTCACACAAAGGATGTTGCAACTCTGCGATTATTTTTCTAGTGCAAATGCTGAAACTGGTTGAAGAAGATTCAGAAATCTAACCCATCGCTCTAGCTCCCCCCTCCTCCTAAATTACTCCAAAGGTCAATGAAATACACTTTTGCCCAGAGAGAGGAAAAACAGTGTTGTGGAGTTTCCTCATTCCTCTATGTTTCAGCACAACAGGACCTAAAGAGTACACAGGCATGTGCGTGGAACATGAGACTCTGAAGCTGCCATAAGCCTGCCAGTGGTACAGCTCAGAGTCCATCTGGAGCCACAAAGGGGCCAAGATGTGCAGGGACCACTGCCTGGGGCTTGGGCATGGGTAGCGGTCCATGCTGTGTGACGGTGATGCAGAAAAGCAGATCTGACTTGGTGCTCCTGCTGCTGCTGCTGCCTGGGGAGCTGTAGGGCTTCTGCCCTTCCTGTCCACTGCTTACAGGGAAGCTGTAGCCAGGTGAGTTCAGACCCTGCTCTGGGACAGTATTCCTTGCTGCTCTGCTGTATAAGAGCATCCCCTATCCTGTTACTCTGGCATGGTTACAGAGAGAAAAATCCTGTGTTGTAGATAAAGCTAGACTATTTGATGCTCAATCAGGGAAGAATCAATCTCTTTCTATTGGGTAGAAGATGAAGCTGAAGGAGGCTGGGATACCTTTTTGCCCATTTACTTATTACTATATCCACACTGAGAACTGTGGAGCTGCATTAGGACAGAGGAGAAATGCCCAGGGCTGCTCCCTCTAGAGTGCCCTGGAGCTTGGTGTCACCCCTGGAGCAGACCCCAGATTGCTCTGCAGCATCGGTCAGTCCCAAAGATATGGATGAAGATGTCGCCCTTACCCTGGGCTTGAACTGCAAGTCAGCCCTGAGGTGGGATGCTGTGCTGAGCACGGATTGAGGGAAAAAATAATCTGGTTTAGGAAAGCTAAGCTACCTGTCTTTAAGATTATTTTGAATGTTCACATTTTTTATGCAGCATTTTAGAACGTTTCAGCTGCTCCTATTTGGAATTCAATTCCTCTCCCTTTTAATCAATAGCAGGCCTTAACAAAACAATATCTCACAGGAGACGCAAGCACACAGTGCTGAACAAAGCAAAAGAGCCACTGGCTTACAGCAACAATTGCTGCTACACAATGGGTTTTCAAAGCTCAGTATATATTTTGTCCCTACTGGGAAAACTATAACAAGACTGAATTAGTAGCTAGGCTTGCCAGGGGGAGAAATTAAAGTGTGACGACTTGTCTGACACCTTGAAGTACCTTTATTTATTTTGGGGGAGAGGACAGCATGGGGAAATAAGATGCCTATTAGGGAAAACTATTTTCTGTTGCTTTCCAAAGTGTACAGCAGATCTCTATGCCTAAGGGCTTAATCCAGGTTAGGGATCAAGAGTACCTTCTGGTGGCTCTGGAGAGGAGCTGACAAGTGTGGGGATGCTTCCCAGAGATCTGGGGAGGTGCAGGGGTGGACGTAGGAGTGTGGCTTTCAAGGACAAGATGGCCTGAGAGTCCCTTGTCCTTGCCAGGGGAGGCTTGGGTTTGGTTTGCAGGTGGCTGTTTGGTGAGGGAGAGAGAAGAGGGAGATACTATGTGAGAGCAAAGCAAATTCCCTTCCCTGTACGTGGCTGGTCGCCCCTGAGCTTGCAAACTTGGCTTCTCATCTGTGGATCTTGACAGCTCCTTGCTCTGGCACTAATGGGTTTCAAGAGCTCCCAGCGAGCTGTAATCACCTTGGTTCAGGGCTCAGCTTGCACCTTTACAAGCACCTTCACCCCTTGCTGTTAACCTGTGGTCTCCTCTATTCAGCAGCTAAGCTTGTAAATTCATGTAACCAAATAGCTGTGCTGTTAACCGCCTGCACGAAAGTGAACAACACATCCATCTTCCAGTGCCCAGCCAGCAGCCTAATGACACTGCTCACCGTGCTTGTGGGCAGCCTTTCAGACATAACTAACTCTGGCACTGTAAAAACAATTGTTTCAGTGCTCACACAGGCCACATGGCTCAGCTGGGCAGAGGAGGGAGGTTGTGCAGGCAGAAGCCTTCCCACGGGCTGTCCCTGTGCACCAGCGCCCTGTGCCACCGTCATCACATTCCATGGTCTGATGGCTGGCTAGGGAGAGCTTCAACCTGCTGGTAAATTGTGCCTCACACCCAGAGCAGCAGCCTGCTTGCAGTGGTTTTATTTTCCATTGTGATTGATGTTTGACGAGTCTTTTTTAAAAAGCATGCCTCAGTTTTGCTGTCTGTAGCCTGAGTGTAATTTTCTAAAGTAAAGTGCCACCAGGAGGACAGCCGCTAATGAAACACTAAATGGTACTGAGGTTTTCTGGCCTCTCTGGTTTTTGCTAAAGTCCGTGGCTTGAATCCTCCGGTCTTGAGATTGATCTTGTCACGAGGATTGTCTGAATGCAGACCTGGTTTCTTGTGACCGAGTGTGGAGGCTGGGCTGCAAATTCGCCCTTTGCTGGAGACCCCACAAAGGAGCTCAGCTGGGGACACCACTGAGGGAAACAAGGCGTGGCTGCTTCCACTGTTGCTTGTGTTACTACTTGTTATAGAAGGAGAAAAAGTGCAGCTTTCTGTCTGCAAGCAACTGGAACCTGCCATTGGCAGAGATCTGATATGTTACCTTCCTCGCCCCAAAGCAATCACAAGCAATCAGAGTTGGGAGCACACGAGCTGACAGGGGTTGAATGGTCTTTGCTTTTCTTTATTTGCTGGCTGCTTAGCTGGTGCAACAGGCACGACGAGAGAGTTCCGTAATTAACCGGGCTCTGTCCTCGGCAGCACACGTACACTGCCAATGGGCATTATAAAAGCGCGGTTATTGCACTTTGTCTTGGGAAAAGTCCCGGTGCAGTTGTATTGTTAAGGAAACAGTCTTGGAGGAAGGGAGAGAAGGAGACTGGTCTCCACTCCAAAGGCTGCTTGTTGTCTTAAACATCACTGGATCTAACCTCGGGGGAGGTGGAGGGTTAATTTGAGCTGCCTTTGAAAACAAATTTGAGCAGCGCACAGCAAGATCTGAGGGAAGCAATGTTTATAATCCGTATCCTGCTTCAAATTGTATCAGCCCCGCACTTCTGCCCCACTGCCAAAATTAGCTGCAGTCACCAGGAAGCAGCTGGTGTCCCAAGCATGAGACCTTGCACTCGGGCATCATTCAATAGCTTTTTTACAGTTATGAACTGAGAGATTTTCCTGGCTATCAAGCATCACCTACTCTTTGCCTTTGCAGCAGCAGCAGCAGCAGGAAAGTTCTCATATGTGGAGGCTGATCCAGTGTACTTAATAGTGCACAGTTCCTGCTGATTTTACTAGGAGGATTGTTTTACAGTGCATAGTTGAAACATGTTCCTCTAGAAGTGGACTGTCTTGTGTCCTCTCTGAAGGAGGGTGGGGAATGCATTGCTCTGCCAGCTGTGTGCCTGTGCGTCATTAGAAGCGTACAGGCTATGATACGCAGTCCTTAAATTTAAACAACAATATTAGGGATTTTGTCAAGCTAGGTAATACTGAATCCAAGGTGGTTGCTGATTAGCTTCGCTGTCCATTAAATCAGGGTGTTTTCAACTTTTAATTCACTATGCATAAACTAGTGCAGTCCTTTCCTTCACCCTTTTGAAAATGAATAGCTGCTTCTCCCTCCAGTCTGGACTGTGGAATACTTGAAAAGTGGCAGTACATTAATTTCTGCCCCAGCGGAGCTTTGCAGGAGAAACAGCTCTTTAGGTTGTTCTGTGGCCACAATACATTTGACAGAGTTGGTGTCAGAGCTTTTTGCAATTATTTAAAATATTGGGTAGTGCAAACAAACAGAAATAAAGGAAAATAACTGGGGAGGGAAGGAATTCCTCTGCTCTCTCCCTGCTGTTGCAGATTTTACTCTGACAGGCCAGCTTTTCATTCCCCAAGGTAGAGACTTTTATCCTGTCTTTGTAACTGTTTTACTTCCCTTTTCTCCTGGGGGATGGGGAAATGAATTATTTCTGCCTTCCTCCTGTTTCTTCACCTTCATCAGGAAAGAGGAGATGAACAATGCCAGGGCCCTGCTCATTCGTTACTCTTTTCCCTTTTCTTTCTCATTGCCAAAACTGCAAGAAGGAAATGAGGACACGCACTCAATATCCACTCATCTTATCAATCCCAGCTCGTTAACTGCTTTTGTTATTCAGTGGCATGATGGTCTTTGGCTTGTTGTTTACCAGCTGTTTAATTTAAATGTATCTCTGTCAGGGAGCCAAAAGACCCAGTCTTAGATCTCTCTCGAAGGATTTGTCTAACCACTCCCTAAATTATTTAACTAGGCTCTGAATTGTTTGGAGATTTTTTTTTTTTTCTTTTTAAGCACTATGATCTGATCCAAAACATCTGTAAAAAATCACAAACGACCTTACATCTGGGCAACAGCTCAGCCCTGTCTTGAACCTGGGTAGGGTCAAGTGTGTGAGCTGTTTGAAAAGCCTAAAATTCCTGACATGGTGAAATTCTTTTCCTACTTGTTTGTTGACAGAAGATGGGCAGGGAAGGCAAGGCAAGGCAAAGCAAAATCAAGATGCTGCGCCGCTGGGCCAGAAGTGAGCAGAACAACTTGTTACGGAAATAGCCACAAAAACGCTCCTCCCTGCATTAGAAAAGCATCTATTTAAAGCAGGATCAATTGCCAGTCCTCTTTGCCGCTGTTGTCATTTGGATGTGGCATGTGCAAATAATATTTCCTCACGAAAGAAAACTTCCAGCAGCGACAGCACTGCTCTGGTGTATCCTCTCCCAAAGGGGAGAAATCAGCTCATCCATAGAAATGGCGTCTCCCTCTGAAAAGAATCCCCAGGATCTGGGTTTTGTTTTTCTTTTAAGACTTTAGGCAAGTGGATTTTGATCCACCAGTGACATCAGGGTGGTGCAATTTCTAAGACATTGCACCACCACATTGTTTGGACATTGGAGTTATATAGGACAGTGCTCTTGTTAGAGAATAAAAATACATGGAGAAAATGAACCTATGTGATGTAGAGCAAAGCTCACTTTCCCAGAAGATATGCATAATAAAACTGACAGTACATGCCTTCAAAAGAGATTGGTTTACCTTCAATGACGTTAGTGAACAAAAATACTTTTATTCTTGGCAAATCACAATGGGGTGTTATCTTGCAAAAAAATGGAATAATCAAACATATATTTTCTGGGGAGGTGAACCCATGCTTGGCTTAAGCACCCTCAAACTTTCCTCTAGCTGAGATTCACATCTGTATCCCTGCTCTACAGCTCAAGCTTGCTGCTGTTTGTTATTGTTTGCATTACTTTAGGGCCCACTTAGGGATTGTACAAAATGTTCTTTTTAAAAAAATAAATATTGAAGTGTCTGTACAGCATTTGAAAGAAACACACTCCATTTGTAAAGTCCTGCTGTCTGATCATTGCAGAAGTACAGAAAAGAAGTCTTGGGGGCATGCAGGATGCTGCAGCTTTGGGGATAAACGTTTTTACAGTATTAGGGGCTAGGAGTCATCCTCATTTCCATGTAAGCCCCTGCACCAAGTGAAGGGAGAGCATGAGACCTTTGAGGAGCATTTATATGTCCTATGTAAGCAAACTTAAAGAACTCACTGGGCACAGGGATTGGAAGAGATTCACACCACCTGAGCCTGGATTTTAGACCTAAGGATCTCTTCTTGTTCTAGAAAGTCCTAGCTGAGAAAGAATTGTTGAACAACCCCGTTGCTGAGTCCTGAGGCCTCTGAAGATACAGCAGAGTTGATGGAGATGCCAGAGATACAGATCATCCTCTTGTCTCTCTTGTATTTATCTCCTTTCCTCCAAACTCCTTGTTGTATTTTTATTGGGATTTTCTTTGTATTAACCTTATTAAACGCATCACTAGCACTGAAATTTGCCGATGCCAATAAACCCATCTGTTTTATTAACTAACCGCAGTCTCTGGAGTGTTTCTCGCTGGCTGGGACACGAGCAGCCCTTTCTGCTGTCTCCAGCGTTGTGTGTCAGCCCAGGGAACAATGGGAGGGAACCCAGGAGGTCGCTGGCAGGAAGTGCTGCTTCCCCTGGATAATTAACCGGCTGGGAGACTGAGGAATGAAGATAGCACATAAGACACACATAGCACAAACTGCTAAAACAATAAACAAACAAACCAACGACCATCACTTCCTTTTCTTATATTGTTAAGGCTGCTTCCTTAACTCAGGTTGCCCCAAACCCACCCCTCAAAAAGCAGCCTTTTAGGCTCATAAATTCTTAACCTCTTCACTGCCAGTCCTTGCTGAAGACACAAATCAATTTTTTGCCAAGGTGATGGCCATCACAGGGCCAGGGGCTCCTCCTTGGAGCTTGCTGGATTAACTGGAGATTCCTGTTTCTGAAAGTGATAAAGGCACTTTTACCAAAAATTCAATGAAGAGAGACTTAGCTTGGCCATGAGGCTGCATGGCTGTAACACCGTGGCACCAGGGCTGCTCCTCCTGTAGATGTCAGGTTCCAGATCAGCAGGTGACACAGTCTAGCTCTGAAGAGGTTATTTTCCAAAGAAGCTGGCCTCAGAGCCAAGACCTGGAGGAAATCTGGATCAAGGCTTTGTGTCTCAAGCCCAGCCTTCCTATCAAGCCATCCTCTGACGTGCCATTGTTTCACTATCTCTGTTACAGGGGGCTCAGCTGCACAGCCAGTGCTTGCTATTGCCTACACTGGTGAGCATACAATTGCACACTTCCACTGAGATCCTCTCCACTGACTCCAGGTAGACTTATTTGCACGGTTTTTTCCCCCTTCCCAAACATGCTTTGGAGAAGTTGTTCGTTTTTGTTTTTTTTTTCTGACCTGCTAACACCAGAATTATGAAAGCAGAAATTGGGCAGTGGCAATGCAATCTCCGCCTCCCTCCAGATAATTTTTCCAGATGTCTCACTGAAGAGCAGTCAGAGATTGTTTTTGTGCTCAGAGAGTCATGTGTATATTTGTCCCATGGAGGCCAGTGGCGCCCTAGAGCTGAGATGACTAGGTAGCTCACATCCATCACATATTGGTACCAATCTGTGGATCTCATTTCACCACGTCCTCAGCAAAACACCGCCTGCAAGAAGATGCAGACAAGGATTTTTGGGGAAAAATTAGGCTGATCCTGCTGGAGCTGGGAAACTTGGTTTTCAAAAGAGATGCTGATGTTTGTCTTCATCAGCCTGCAGATTCAGAGCAAAGTGGAAGGAGTGGTACTCAGGACAGGGACCTGTGACCTGTCCCTGGGTTGGCCCTCTCCTGGCAGTGCTGGCAAAGGCAGTCCTGGGGCAGGTCCTGCCTGCTACTGAGTGCTCCCAGCTGGCAGCTTGTTTGTTACTACTTTAGATACCCGCTGTTTGTGTTAGGCACAGCAAGAAATCGAGTAAACTGAAAAAGTGACATTTAAAAAATGAAGTCTCTCAAGTCTCTCTTTCTAATAAGGAAGTATCTGCTAAATATCATGTTTAACGGTTATGCAATAAGTCCAATCATACAATCATAGAATTATACACTCAGAGAATTACAGAATCACAGAATGGTTTGGGTCAAAAGGGACATTAGAGATCATCTAGTTCCAAGGCCTGTGCCATGGGCAGGGACACCTTCCACCAGACCAGATTGCTCAATGCCTCATCCAAGCTGGCCTTGAACATTTCCAGTGATGGGGCATCAGCAGTTTTGGGCAAGCTCTCTCAGTGTCTCACCACCCTCAACAGTGAAGAATTTCTTCCTGATATCTAATGAATTCTACCCTCTTTCAGTTTAAAGCCATTCCCCCTTGTCCTCTCAGTACACACCCGTGTAAAAAGTCTCTCTCCAGCTCTCTTGTTGCCTCCCCTTAGGCACTGGAAGGCCGCTGCAAGGTCACTTTGGAGCCTTCTCTGCTCCAGGCTGAACAATCTTAAGCTCTCAGCCTGTCTTCATAGGAGAGGAGCTCCAGCCTATTGATCATCTTCCTGTCTCCCTGGGCTTGCTCCAGCAGGTCACATCGTTCCTGTGTTGGGGGCCCCAGAGCTGGATGCAGAACTTCAGGTGGGGTCTCACAAGGGCAGAGCAGAGGGCCAGTATCCTCTCCCTTGCCCTGCTGACCATGCAGATAGAGTAGGCTTTCTGAGCTGCAAGTGCTCTCCGCCAGATCATGTTGAGCTTCTTATCAACAGACAGCCTTAAGTCCATCTCCTCAGGGCTGCTCTCAACCAATTCCCCGCTCAGCCTCTACTTGTGCTTGGGATTGCCCTGACCCAGGTGCAGAACTTTGGCCTAATTGAGCTTTATGAGATTTGCACAGGTCCATCTCTCAGATCTGTCAAGGTCCCTCTGGATGGCATCCCTTCCCTCCAATGTGTCAACCACACCACCAAACATACCAAAACGTAGCTGGTAAGGCATGGTTTAACACTCGGCATTTAATTAATCCATGAAGGCTTTCCTGCTTAATCTAAATTACATTTATATCCCACAATTAAGGTGAAGTACAGGAAGTTTTGCCAGTAAAACTATTGCTTTAAGTTCCGTGGCACCTAGGGCTCTGGGGTGGCTGGGAGAATGGGGATGAATTTGTGCATCAAGGTGCTGCTCACAAATGCCTCAGGCTGGGTTGAGGCCTCCCTTTTCCCCTGCCCTTCCAATAGAGGAGTTGTGGCTGCAGCTGTCCTGCCTGCCACCTCCTCAGGGGGCCTCCCTGGTGACTTTGTACCCTCACTGGAGCATAGTCACAACATCTGCTGCTGCCAGCTCTGGCATGCCATCAAAAAGACAAAATAAGGCATACAGTGAAAATCTTCAATACTTCCTGTGTCTAGCTGAATAGAGGAGGACAGACACGGGACACCACACGGAGAAATAATGAAAACCAGTTATAGAGATTAGGGAGTGGGGTAGGAAACCTGCCTCCAGAGTGGATTATCACAGAAAAGATCCACTGTCTTCTGCCATAGGTACTGCTGGATGCCCTTCAGTTCTGCTCAGCAATGCTCTGCATGCTGTCAGCCACGGCACCCCAGACCACCCCAGATCAAGTCCTCTGCTGCCACACAGGAGAAATGGCGAGTGGTGTGGAAGGGACAAGCAACTGTGGAACCTGCTGCTCTGCTGTGACTGACGTCTGCTGAGTGCTCTTGACATGCATTTTTGAGAGGGGTGGGAGGGAGGATGGGGGGAACACCTCTTCCTCTCCCTCTCTGGGAGATCAGCCTTCCTCTCACAAAGAAATGCCTCTCCTTGACAGGTTTCCATCCTTAGTGCCTGGTATATATTGGCATGTTTAAAGACTCAGTGTTTTTGAAGTTTTTCTTTTCTACTGCCAAAATCCCTCTGTGTCAGAGTGCGTGGCTCCAACAGTGCAAAGTCAAGTGAAGAAGTGCTGGATTTGCACATTGAAACTTCCATTGAAAGGAAGAAATAAGGAACAAACTCTTCCTGAGCCCAATTTCAATTTCAGAGGACTTCCAGCAGCCAAAGCCACTTGTATGGTGCTGCTCCCCTGAATTCTGCAAAATGATACAGTGTTCAACCAACTGCAGAAGCAAGAGGTGGAAGAATGGTGCTGTGGGAACAGCTTTGAAAGGAGATGAGAAGGGACAGGTGTGCTGCTACATCAGGGAGGTGCTGTAAAAACCCAGTTCCTGTTTTCATGTCATGAATCAATGCTTCCACCTAAATCTCCTTGCTAACTGATTCATTACTGAATGTCATGCCAACAGCAGGCTTCTGCTGTATGCCTCTTTTCACAGTGTTATACAAAATAAAAAGGGCTTTACAGTTAAATAACAGTTCAACTGTTTACAGTTTAAAATAAATAGCTTTATTTCTCGTGGAAAAGACAGGATGTGTGCTGTTTAAGACCTTACATAAGGCACGGATGGATCATCCAGAAGATTATGGAAACTCATTTTTTAGGCACCAGCAGTCCTCTTTTTCCCTCTTTGTAAATGCTCAGTGATTCTGTGCAGTGAAGTTGCTCTAAGACCCTCAAGGAATAGCACAATTAGACATGGAAACTAGCTCCCTGTTCTCAGAGGACCAAAACACAACCCCAAGCTGGCTGTGGCACTAAACATAATATAAAACTACCTTCACCAGAAGCTCCCAGTTTCTCAAAACTCTCTGTATGACGTGCTTGAGAGACTCCTAAAAGTATCAAAACTTTACTTTACAGTGCTACAGGGCACTGGTCCTATTAGAAAATGTTTTGGGAGCAGCCACTTGAAAGTTAAAAGCAAATGTCAGCTTGTGTGTGGCATGCCAGAGTATTTTGACAGAGGTAGAAAGAACATAATAACATACTTTTTGATTTATCCACTCTGCTTAAGGTCAGTCTAGCCTTTGAACTACTTGTCCACAGAGGGAGAAACTCATTCATAAGTGGAGAAACTACATTGTCCTGAAGTGCAATAAATCTAATAGATCTGGGGTGAACTTACACCCTAAAACATCCTGTTCTAACTGATGGGACCATCCTTATTCAGAAGAGATTAACCTCCTTTTGTGAAACGTCTAACATAAAGAAGACATTTTCCACAAAATGCTCCCAAACTAAATTTTACTAGTTGTAAGGCCTTGGACACCTGCACCTTGTGTTTGGTGGAGTCAGGCAAAAAATAAAGGACCTGGTTTTGCTGCCAGTGCACTTCCATGGAGGAACCTTCAGGATCTATATTCAGCTCCTACATTGCATTGTATGTAGGTCGCTCGTAATGATGAATATAATCTCAAAAAACAAAACAGCAGCTAAACAGCAATGGAAAAGACATGGCACAGTCGGGTTGGTAGTGGATGGAGGCAGTGGTACACCCCAGCTCTTCCCAGTATGTGCACCAGCAAGCTGCTTGGGATTCACAAAGGAGTTTGAAGCTCTTTGGGTTTCTGTATCTTGCCCCAGGGCAGGGCTTGCTGTGCTGGGTGGGCAGCAGGTGTTGGGAGTTTGCAGGTGCTGAGTAACTGTTATATAACGGAATGGGATGAGGCTGGAGGTGTTTTCCCATCGTGTGCTCCAGTGGCAGGTAGATCATGGTCACACCAGGTCTGGGCTGTAAGGACACCTTGGGGTTAGTGCTCCTGAGAAAATTGGCTCTGCCCTGCTGCTCCTGGCTTCTTCCTAAGCAGTGACAGGAAGGTCTGCTGCAGACTTCTTGAGTAACTCTGATGCCAACCTACAGACTACGTGCGTTCAGAGGGATATATAGGCAAGTGTAGAATTTGCCACAGGTAGTGTGCCCACAGGCTGCGATGCAGGAGGGTTGTCAGAGCTGTGAGTGCTGGCAGATGATTTCAGCTGCTTTCTGCAATGTGGGTGACCACAGCAGGGTGGTGGGCAGCAGAGAGATGAGACAGAAGCGGAAGAGGAGCACTGTTACTTTCTTGTATTCTCCCCATGAAAACACAGCTTGATTCAACTAATGACAGTAATTAGAGATAATACTTTGCTCGGAGTTCCCTATTTGCTTTTTAATTACCTGGGGAGCTTATATACTTTTTTTTTTTTTTTTGCCTACAACAGCCTGTCATATATGTGGTGAGAACTTGTTGAACTTTTCTTCATGTTATCTTTTTTGCCTTTCTGCTCTGCGTGCCCTACCTCCCTCTGTGCTCAAATTCCATGACAAAATTTGGCTTTCTCCATTCATAGATAAGTGGAGCATCAGTGATGGAAACTGCCACCTCTTATATCTGTGAGCTGATAAAGAGGAAGTGTGTTTTGGGCCCATGGCCAAGAGAGGCACCTATGAAGTCACTATTAATAGCTGCTGTTCCAAAGGTATAGGCCAAAGGTGGCACAGACAAGTGACTTGCTGATACCAGCTGCTAGAATTCGAAACCCTTCAGGATCTTGGTGTGGTCTGAGAAGAAAGTTTTTATAGTTCTTGTTTTCCTGGCAGGGAGATGAGCTAGAACAGCCAAAGCAGAATTCAGGTTTAGATTTGGGCATTTATGCCAATTAGTCATCTGCTCAGATTGCCAGTTCCTTACCTGAAAAAGCATTAATACACCCAGAGCTGAAACCAGGATCCAGCCAGGGCCCTGCTTTTCTTTTGCTATCTTTCTCTGACCCCAACTGGGTCACACCCCCTGTGTCCAGTGAGAAGGATGCGTACCTTGGTAGCAGATGTAGGTGGATGTCTGCTCAGTGGTTGTGTCCGTCCTTCCTCTAGGATATCCCTGAATAAGGATAAGCTTATAAATTTCCTGAACTTTAGGTTAGGTCCTTATATTTGTATTTAGGCTAAATTTCTGTCTCTTTCATATGAATTTTTATAATTAGCACCTGAATCTGTTTGTGCTTTTGGTCTTTGCACTACCCATTGGCAATGAATTCTACAATTTAACTTGGTCCTGTGTGAAAATGTACTTCTGCTCTTTTTTATCTTGCAGCCTGATGATTTCTATGACAACTCCCACCTTTTGCATTGCAAAGATTAGTGAGTAATATTCCCTGCTGAGTTTTTAGAAGCACTTCTGATAATCATTCTTGACATTCTGCATGATTTTCTTCAATCACAGATCTCCTTTTGCAAGCTAAGGACTCCTATGCTGTTTAAACTTTTCTTATACACCAGCTATATTGCTGATGGTAATTCCATAGTTAGTGAAAAATCCTGGTACTACCAAGAACTAAAAAATTGCCTGAACAGACAGAAAGAAAAATTTTGTTTTACAATCCCCAGAAGCCTCATTCAAGATAAGAGGGGGTGCAATGTAAAATGCAACTGAATATTCTTCTAAAAATGGCTGCCTTAGCATAGTATGATGTCTTGTGCTTTTTAGAAAACCACAGCTTTCACTACCAATTCAACAGCAGAGAAACCTAAGCAACTGCCCTAAAATTATATCCAAATTAATTATTTCTGAGCATTATTCTTTCCCTGTAAGATCTGAAATGAGAATTAGTATTTTTCAAATGCTTCATATGCTACATGCTCATGAGGACAAATTACACGTGTTGTACCTACAAATACCCATGGCCATGTATTTTTAATTTAACTGAGATACTGATGTCAGTAACCGTAGAGACCACACAGATGCTTTGGGTCTCAGACCCAGATGTTTTGGTCGCTGTGACAACACCTGTGCTGGCTCTGTTGTCAGCACAAGCAGCCCCAACACAACTGCTGTCACTGCACGGTCCTCAGAGGAGAAAGCAAGCCTGGTCTCCTCATGGCAGAGCCCTGGGTAGCAGCCTGAGCATGATGCAGAGGTTTATCTTCATTGCAAAGTTACCTCAGAAGCTGAGGGGAAAGCATCAGTGAAGCTGTTAATATTTTACCTCCTTTGTTCTCTGAAGAGCAGAGGGAAGAAAGACATAGTTTGTTGTTGCTTAGAACAAAGCAAGTGGGGATTTTTCTCTATTCACATGAGAATGTGCAACATAGGAAGGGACAGAGATAAGGACATCCCAGTCAGGCATCTGCACCAAAGTGGGGAGGAAATGGCAATAGGTCAGATGTTTTGGCAACTGGCAATATGGGAAATTTATTTAAACTGTGACAGGGAGTAGGCTGCCCTGTGTAACCAAATCTTTCACAGGGTCACTGGAGAGATTTAATGTTTCATTTCACACCTGTTAATAAGTTAGTCTTTCTTTCAGCGACTTTGAAAGTATACCTTAAGAAAGGCAGGATAGAAGTGGAGAAGTGCTTAAAATATTCTATGTATAAACCACTTCTTTTTATTTGTATGTTTGTAAACAGTTTCTTTCGGTCTTGATGCATTATATTTACATGAACACGGATGCCAGGCAGTGATGTTCATACATACCTTCCAAAGAGGAGCAGTGCTTGATGATTTGAGAGATGTAAGTGCTTTGTTAAAATTCTCCAGGTATAATTGGTGACTTTCCTGTAATCAAATGAGTAGGCAGAGGATACAGGCTTTTGCTTTCAGCTGTTTGGTTGTGGGTTTTTTGTTTGTTTGTTTTTTGTTTTGTTTTTGGTTTTTTGTGTTTGTTTTTTTTTTTTTCCCCCCACAGGAAGGTTGTTATTGTTGCTGAGAAGATGGGACATATAATGCAAATGGCAAAATCGAGATGATGGCTATATTACCAAGAAGCAGAAAACAATCAAATGGAAAAGAGAAGCACTAGGAGACGTCTTGAGGAGGTCATAGTGCATGCCAAAGAATCTGCATGACCAGGAAGATGTGTCATACCTAACCCAATTAACAAGGCTATTTAAATGCAAAAAAAATCTTGGTTCAGTCAGGGTTTGACTGAAAGCATTCGAAGAAAGGTAGCCATCAAAGATTAGCAACAGAGAGCAGGGAAGAATACGTATATATTTTCTCCTTGTCAGTAAAGTATTTTCCAGTCATAAGAGTGTCTTGTGCCGCATGCTGATCTCACAGATGGTTCCGTAAATCAAGGCTAACTCTGAAAGTGTCAGTGGGATTATCTGTGTGTAAATGGTATCTGAATTGGTCCCTAGCTGTGAAAGACAGGGACTGCCTTGGGGCAGAAGCACAGATAGGAGAACTAAAGGGTTTGTTTTCCCTTCCTTCCTCCCCCACCTTTTTTTTAATTTCTTTTTTCCCCTTGGAGTCTGACTCACTTTGTGATTTTGAGCATTTTGCATAATTCTTTTGCCTTGGTTTCCTCCCTGCAAAGTCAGCTGATAGTACCACAGGAGATTTTGAGTGGAAAAGTTTGATTATGGAAATTGCTATGGAAATGCTTTTTTTATTACTGTTAATGGAAGCAATATAATACATTAGAAAATTTTAGCTCAGTCAAGGGACTTTGAGGGCAAAGGGCTCACCAGTAGCTGGTTTTTGAAGTACCAGCTATCATGCTGTATGATGAAGAAAACTTTCAGCTTTGAGGAAAAAAATACCACCCAAGAGTAAAGCAAAGAGTACAATCCTGTGACTGCATGGGTCAGACTTCAAAACGCAGTATAAGTTCCTTGTGACTCACACGTGAATTCAATGTCAGGCAGTAATGACCACAAGCCATTCTTCTTTGATGTCTGTTCAGCTTATATTAAATCTGAGGATGTTCTGCAGTATTTCTGTAGATGAATAGGATTTTAGAGGTCTGTTACCTCAAGGAGAGACTGGGTTTATCCAGCCTCTTGGACTCTTTCCCTACCCTTCATTCCTCTTCTAAAGGACACACCTAACTTTTGGTTAAAGATTGTGAAGGGTGAGACCTGTGCTGGTTGTCTATTCAGTGTCAGGAATATGCATTAAAGCATCAGGGCATGTTACCACAATAATCTTATTTAAATTTGAGGCAATGGATGCTCACGTATCAAAAATCCTACCTGTGTACTACATGGGGGCTGATGCGCTGCCAGAAGGCAGCAAGCTGGCAATCTAGTAGCAGTGATGGGTCAGAGCCAGTGAGTGATGTTATCCTAATGTCTCAGATAAATTATCAAGTGCTAAGTAAAGGAAAAGAGAGCTTCTGAAATGGTCAATTTAGTTTCTGGAAAGAAAAATTCAGAAGCCTGCTCACTGTGAACACATCCTTCAGCTCTCTGATAGAGGAGGCTGGGATGTACCAGCAACAGAAGTTTTCTGGCCTTTACTATGACTCCGGACATGAAAATGGGATTAATTTTGTCTAAATGTGGCCGGGAGTCTGGCCTCCTTCCACCATCAGTGGAGAAAATGGGGGTGATTTATCCAAACTCTCTCTGTCCCTGAGCTGTGGAGGGAACCTAGTCAGACCGGACAGGAACTTATGGACAGATAAAATAAGCAAGATGAATTGCTCTTTTACTACTTCATAAGTTTAACAAATTGCACACTATCCCCACAATTGTGCATAAGGTCTCTGTTTTACACAGAGAGAGGAACACGAGGCTGACGTGAACTGACTTCCCCAAGAGACAGATAGCAACAGCTGAGGTTCAAAGACAGATGCATCTGAGTCCAGCCCCCACCCTTCTTCCTCCACCTCTACCCTACTGCCTGTTAAGCTTATATTGCCTCCCAAGGACAGCAAATAACTGCTCTCTGTGCAGGAAACCATTTCCACTTCATGGGCATAAAAAAGGGTCAAAAAATATGCCTGAGTGGACAAACACAGCCAGCTCCATCAGGCAGGTTTTGAGACTTAGGATTTCTTGTGGGACTTACAAACTTGGCCAATTTCACTTTCCTAAAGTAGGGTGAAATTTTCAGAAAATTGGTTTCGTGAAGAATTATGTAGTGATTTACCTGCCTTGCCTGGCAACAGCATTGCATCCTTGCTGTTGCTCTTTTTGCCAAGCATATGGAAGCTGAGTGCTCCTTGGCTAGTATCCAGACATCCAAAATTGATGTGAATTGCCATGAGGGTTCTAGCTAATGGGAGACATAAAAAATGAGGCCTGTTTTATTTTTGCTTGTTTCTTTTCTTATGAGGGTTTTCTTCACAGAACAAACCTAGATATGACTGCATGCAGCATATTTCTTCTGTGTTGTCCCCCTGGGGATGACTTACACCAAGCTGTGATCAGTTTTGCTGTTCCAGCCCATTGGGCTCATCACTTTAGTCAACTGACTTTTTAAATCACCCTATTTTTCCTGACTTTGGAAAAAGTGGCAGGAACTTAACTGCACTTCTGGGCATGGGATGTAATGCCAAGGTGGTGGGATGAAGGAAGAGGAGAACTCTGCATCTCAGAAGGAGAAGAAGTGGCTGGCCAAACCTGCTGAGGTGGCTTGGATGATTTGCAAGTCAGTCATCAGTACACAGGATACCCTTAAAACTCAGAGCTGGTGTCTGCACAACCCAGTGTAGGATGCTCACTGGTTTCTTAGCCACAGGGACAGATGTTACAGAGAAGCTTAGATATGCACCTGTAGCTAGATTAAATGTTTGAGGGCCTATCTTCTTCAAGCCATTAGAGCCTGGAGTCCCTCTTCACAGACTGCTGTGTTTGAACTCTCTGAACCAAACAGTAGATTAATAGCTCTGTAGAGGGAGAAATTTTTTTTTTCTAAATTGCAGTTCTGTTTCATTTTATGTTGCTTGCTAGATTAAGTTTTAGAGCTCTTTCAGATTTTGTTTGGGTTTGGTGGTTTTTTGGTGGGTGTGGTTTTTTTTTTTTTTTTGGTTTTTTTTTTTTTTTTTTTTCGGTATGCTAAGTGAGACCAGAAATTTTTACTGTTATACAGTTTTGAAAGGTTTTTTTCCCCTTTTTGCCGTAAGCAAAGCTCAGGAAATTGAAGGTGATTCATCTTTAAGCAGCAAGTGATTTAAACCAAATAATGCTTTTTGATTTATGATAATGAAAAAGATTGCAGGTCAGATGAAAACTCACACTGCACCAATTTTTATGATAAGTATCATTACATTCCTGCACTCAGCTAATGCTCCACTACCAGTTTTATGTGTGCATTTTATTTATGTTAAAAGTTTTTATTCTGAGAATTTATTGCCAGGGTGCGATTGACAGCGTTGGAAAAGGCAGTGTGCTATCCAGAGAATGGATATAAAACTTCCTCATGCAGCTTTGCCTGTGTGCTGCAGCTCATCAGGACCACAACAAAAAAGTGAAAGAACTTGAGACCATCTTTCTGTGGTGAGATTAAAAGTATAATCTGGTATTTTGTCTTCTACAGTCACTCATAAGAGCTGCCTGGGGACTGCCATGAAAGAAAGGGAAACTCAGGGTAATATTTTCTCCCCAAAATTTTTTGCAGTCACCAAGAATTTGTGGCTCAGAGATTTCCCATACTGGAGTCTGACATGCATAGGCATGCTCACAGCATTATCACACACACACACACACAAAGAATATGCAGTTATAGTTGTACTGTGGCAAGCTGTTCCACTTTCTTAGTGTTTTTTTTTTTTTTCCGTGTTTTTTTTTTGGTTGTTTTTTTTTTTTTTTTTTTTTTTTTTTTTTTGGGTGTTTTGTTTTTTGTGGTTTTTTTTTTTTTGTTTGGCTTAGTAGCCTGCAGATTTCTTGGGTACTTCCCAGTTTTGGACTGAAAAGGGGGTTCCTGTATCCCTAGGTCTATGTCACTCTCTGGAAAGGCCATTTGGTTTCCAAATCTTAACTTAAGCAACAGAAATTCCTTTTGTGCTAACTTTGTGCCTAGACTTGACTTCGAGGATGGTCATTAAAAACATTAAGTATTAATGAGTACTAATGATGGAGTCAATCCCAATCATATTTTGTTTTTTTAATCAACTGATTTTTGATTTTTAAAGCTAAATAATGTGTTTCACTTCTCTTGTAGATTTATAGCTGCTGGAAGTACTTCTCTGTCATGCTTTTTATTTGTTTGTTTGTTTTTTACTGCAACATAAATTTAGACAGCTTTTTGCTTATTTAAACTTAGCTTTCATGAATCTGCTTGACTCCAGGAGCCAGAGTTTTAAGAAATGGGTCAAGTACAGTAAAACTGAAGACAAAGCCATAAGAGCTTGCAGCATTAGAATATTTGCAATGTTGTAGTTGTTTTGTTTTCAGAAAACTATCCAGGAAACATCTAAACCACGCTGTACTTAGGCTACTCCAGAGAGTCACAGCTCGATTCTGTGTTTAGGAAAGAGAATCAGGGAAAAGTAGGTCTGGAAAGGGCCTGCCAATATAATTTGGCTCATCCCCCCTTTCTGAGATAGGATTTCTGTGTCATCGTTCGTCCAAGCTAGACTTAAATTTTCTTCTGGGACACAGAGATTGCAGCCTTGCACCTATCCTAGTGCTTTACTATCCTTATCACCAGAAAGTTTTCCTAATGTCTAAACTAAGTCTCTCTTTTGGCAGCCTAAGCTTATTATTTCTTATCCCAACCTCCACAGAGATGAAAATGTTTTATTTACTGCTTCTTAGCAGCAGCCTCTAGAAAAACATTATGGTGTCCTTCTAGATCACCTGCTCTCCGTGCTAAACAACCCCCATCCTCCTCTTCCTTCTCACGGGCCATCGTTTCTAGACCTCTGATTGCTCACCTTATCACATTTCAGTTCCCTTGTTTTGGCAGGTGTCTTTATTGAGGCATGAAAGTGGACCCAGCTGTTTCTTTGGGGAGGACATCAAGCCTGGGGCGGTGCTGCAGGGAGGAGACGGACCATTTCTCCCATCCTGCTAACACAGCCACTGCAGAGTCCCATCCTGTGCCTGAGCCGTGCCCGAGGGCTCTTCTCCTGTTTGCCCGTCCCTTTGTACATTACTGCTGCCCTCCCAGCCAGCCCCTCCCATTCTCCCACCTCAGGGCAGCATTTTGCACTCACCCCCCACACTGATGCCTTCGTGTGGATCAAAGCCTCACACCGGGGTACACAGCTGTCTCACACCTCGACTGAGAGACCTCTGGGCTTCGAGGTGACCCCTGGGGTGACACAATGCAGAAGACAGGTGTTGCAGGGACCTGTCTGGACACAATCACTTTATTATTAAAAGTGTTTGAAAAGTACTGGAGGGCTTGACATCTCCCTGTACCTTATATTGCTTGCACCTGGTCAGTGCTGCGGGATAAAATGTATTGCTTCTCTCCCATGAGACATGATTTCAAATAATGTCCAGTAACTTGTTTTTCTTACAACTACCCGTACCTGGGACTTGTGTCTCTTTGGCCATGTCTTCAATTGTGAAGTTTTAGCACACATTTCAGCCAACTTTGTTCCACCTCTGCACAGGAAGGTAGTTGAGAGCACTGTACTTGATGTCTTTGGACTGGTGTTACCACCTTTTAGGGATAATCCTCCAATGTGCCCTGGCATTTTTTCTGGTCCAGCCTGTCTGGAGTGCACTATAATCACAGTTCTTGCATGTTCTGGACATGGGTGCAATATGCCATTAGAGCTGGGGTTCACTGATGAGTACCAACATACTGCACCCTTCACGATAACTCAATATGTTTGTAAATTTTTTGCTTCATGCACAGTGGCCTTAAAAAATGTGTTGAAACAGCATTTTTATTATCTTAGTGATGGTGTTTGTTGGCACTATCATAAACCTATCATTCCTTCTTTCCTGTGCTGGTCAAGTCTGCCCAGCCCACTGATGTCTGCACATTTTGCAGCTTATAAAAACAAGGCACTATAAAGATTTACTCACCTCTCCCTTAAATGAGGTAAGCTGGTTTTGGCCGTCAGTGGTTTTCACCTCTGTCTGACGAGCTTTCATCAGCAAGTGCTCTGTGCTTGCCTCACACTGTGGAGCACACGCTGTACTTGGCACTCTTTGCTACCACTGTAGGATGCAGATCTCCCTGGGCAGTTGATGAGTCACTTTGGTACTACTTCTCTGTGCTCCTGCGGCTCCCAGATGTCAGCAGAGCCTCCCAGTAGAATGATATCTGGAGTTTCTGACAAATCTGAAGGAATTAAGTGGGGACCTGTTATTACTGTCCATTGCCAGGACATCCAACTGACACGATCTTATTCCTACACAAGCACAGAGCCTGCAACCTAATGCCAAGGATTAAAGGAAATCCTGGAAAATTCATGTGCTATTACTGTCTTGGCATTTTCTTCTTGTTACTCCCTACAGCCGTCTCTCCTCATCCTCCCACTCCTTCTTCAAAGAGGGCAGGGCAGACATGAGGAAGATCTGGCCAAGATATTGAAGTGTCTTTTTGAAAGGCACCTGACAAATTTTATTCAGTTAAGCAGAAAAACTTGTCACTCATGGAAGGAACATTAATGAGGTCTGTCTATGCACTGCTCTTTATGATTTATTATCTGTTTGGTTTGTTTATTTTGATTATTGCCAGGAAAAATCATAGATCTGGTGCATGGGTAACAGGGAGGGAGGATAGAGGAGGTATTTGCGTTTAGATAGGGCTGCCTGGAGCATACACATTACCAGTTTCATGATTTTGTGCAGATATTGAGACAGAACTGGCGGAGATAGCAGCTGGATTATCCTGAATTAAAACCATCTCATCAACAGTTGTATTCTGCAAGCCTGTCAATTGCTCAGGCTTGTCAAATTACACCATGTTATTTTTATTAGCTTGATGGCCGGAGAGCTATCTCAGCCATTAGAAAAGATGGTTAAAACTGCATCAAATGATTTGCATGTAACATAACATTGCTGTTAGGTTGCCAGCCACTAAAAACTCTCTGACATTGCCTCCAGTGTATCACTTCCCACTGAGTAGCAACTTTTAATATAAAATTGAAGCCATTAACAATGCTATATGGTAAAGTGCTCAGAAACTGGCCTTACTCATGTTTTGTTTGGCTGCCAATAGCTTTAATCAGAGTTACCTTTGCTGAGTCATTAGTGTGATTAATACCTTTGTGAGGCCACCTAGAACAGACCTTTTCTGAAACTGCTTGTCCTCTTCCCATAGAGCTACCTCTGATCCATAAAGGCAATTTTGGCAAATCCCTTTGGTCTTCCATTGTATCACAGTCTACATCACAGAATTAAATCAAATAAATAAAAACATTGGTACGTTTCCTTAGGGACATCATTAAGTGTTCTGCTGAAAGGAGAAGTGCTTGTCATTTCTGATGCAAAATAAAATTAGTTGACTTGCCCAAACTCACATTTTGAAGCAGTGTCAGAGCTAGGATTAGAATCAATCACCTGAATCCCAATAACAAGATTTATTCACTAAAAATAAAAAAATCTCAGCTTCTCTAAACCCATCACATTAGATTTTCATATTCAGTCTAATTGGGAATATTGACATATCATTTCAAACATTCCACTCCATTTATACCTCCCTCTGCCAATACACCTCAATTACCTACACATTTCTGCCTGTATGGACCATGGGTTAATTGTCAAAACCCTTTTAATTCAGCAGAATTGCAGCTTGTTTGTAGGTATAGCAAGAAGAGGTATATTGTATTACCAGACATGGACCTTTTCTTCAGAGTCAAGAATAAGATTGTTCAGTCAGTCATGTTCCTTTCTGTCCTTGGTGTAGAAGGTAGTAGAAGCCTTTCTCCACAAGCAGGTTATTTGAAGCTTAATGATATTTTAGGGAACGTTATTTCCTAGGGGGTTCAGTTTTTCTGGGAAGTGAGTTTTATATGTTAAACCCATGACAGCCCAGCAGATCTTGTTACAGATAGTCAAGGTATTTGTGTACTGTGAGTAGTTTGATAATTTCTGATGGCAACCTAGGGATTTTATTTTTAACTTTTAAAATTATTTATGGTGAATGGTATCAATGAGCACTGTGGCCTCACATGTCTAGTTGCCCTGACACAAAGTTTGCTCACATCTACGTGCAGCTGTAGGTTACTACAGCCTTTGAAGACCCATTCTTGTATGTGTAACAGCACTGTTTTACAAGCATTGGTCTTAATGGGAGTATTGTGTTAAATATCTTTTTCCACACTTTTGTGTGGGTGGCAGCCAGTGCAACCTTGGGATCACTAAGGCTAAAATCAGTTTACTTGTGTTCTGCTGTTAGTCTAGCAGAATGATGATGATGATGTGTGTTGCATTGCCTCATGGCCTCACAAAATCAAATGGGCAAGCAGCACTGAGTCAGGGCCACAGGAGTGTGAGGACCAGGAGGAAGTGGGAGAGGGAGACAGCCACAGGGGAAGGGATTTCCACACTCATAATAATGGTTAAAGATTCCCCATTCTGTCACTTTGTGGACACACATTAGAGCCATTACATCTTATTTGGTCTCAATATTCAAGCGTTGCAGGCACTGGATACCTTGGGTGGCATCAGTCATGGGTAGGCAGTATAGCCTGAGAGGTCTCTGTGGTACTTCTGCTTTCTAAGCTAACATAACATGGATCAGCATTCTTTAATTTGAATACTTATTAAAGGATTCCTCAATAGTGTCTGATATAAACACGCATGTTACTCTTAATACATACATATGTGTATACAGATGACACGTAAACTGTATGTCTTCAACAGTCCTTCACAATCCAACAGGAAACTGTAGACAGGTTTGTCTCTAATTAAATAGTTTCTGATCTAGGATTACATATTTTTAACTTCTATTTAATGAGATTTCTCTAGCAAAATCTGGGAAATAGCACTTCTTTCTTCCTTTCTTCCTTTCTTTTTTCCTTCCTTCCTTCCTTCCTTCCTTCCTTCCTTCCTTCCTTCCTTCCTTCCTTCCTTCCTTCCTTCCTTCCTTCCTTCCTTCCTTCCTTCCTTCCTTCCTTCCTTCCTTCCTTCCTTCCTTCCTTCCTTCCTTCCTTCCTTCCTTCCTGTTTTAAGAAATGTTTATGCTTCCATATGGATTACATGACTCAGCCTTTATCATTTACAGATTACAAAGTTACAAATAAAGACCTAGATAAGACTAACAACCTGGCGTGGCAGGCAAAAGCACAATTTTCTTTTCTCAAATGAAATTCTAACTAAATTTTAAATATGCAAAAAAGTCATAAATTCACAGTGAAATATTGATTACAAAGAGTTAATTTGTCTAATGAGTCAATTCTGAGAAATTCTGCAATGCCTAAAAAATGAAGATTGCCTGGCTCAATGTGTTCATGTCCTTCCGCACTGTTTGCTCCATTATGCCATGAAAACTGCATTATTCTTGTTAGAGATTGTAGGAGAAGGCCATACAGGTGACCTTGTCCCTGGTAAGTGACAGCTGTGTTAATTACCCAATACAGCCTTGCCCCTGATGAGTCACAGCAATATCCAATAAAGATAAGTGTGATGAAAGGGAGGGGGTTAGCTTCCAAGGGATCACGGAGGATTGTGAAGGAGGAGGAATCTTGAGGATCATGAACGTGAGGATCATAAAGGAGCAGAATCCTGGGGAGAGAGAATCACTGCTGTGAGGTCAGTCTGGGTCTGCAGTTAGAACTTGGTTTTGGAGCTTGCAGTCACAGTCTAGCTGGGTAAAAGCCTGCATTCAGAGTCTGCAAGCCAATACCTGCAGTCACAGTTCAGGGGGAAATAAGCAGCACTCAGAGGCTGCAATGGAAGCCTACAGTAGGAGCTTGCTGCAGCCAGAGTCAGTGAATAGCTGCAGTCAGGATGGCTGAGCTGTAAAGAGGAACAAACAAAGACCCTTCTCATGCTGTGATAAACAAGAAGTCTGTGTCTTGGCTCATTTCTACCCCTTAACAAGGGATGCTAAATGATTATTTTAAGGACTAATTTTTTAAAGCGGAACAATTTTTGACTGCAATTTACCCTAGATCCTTACACATTGTTTGTGTTGTCACTCATCAGTTTTGTATTTTCTGCTCATGGTCGGTAGCATTCACCCAGCTGTGTTTTAATATTATTTATAATTAAAATGTGCTGCTCTTCAGTAGAAGAATATACTTTCACAATAGTTGTCTAAGACATGCTTGTCACTTATATCTTAAACTTTCAGTACCGGAAGTACAGTAATTCTGACCAGGAGGTTACCCTTCAGTGCAGAATGAAAGGAGGAGAAAGGGCGTGCTGTGACTGCAGGGTGAGGTACACTTCTGATAACCTACTTGGCATTTGTGTGTCTGGTTGAACCAAGATACTTGGAGACTTTCAAATTTTTGTTCTCTTGCTTTTGTTAAATGCAGCCTTATCTCAGCATCTGCTCTCAGAATCCGCACCAAACCTTACCAAGTGACTGAACAGTCTTGCTTGTTTGCTTATTTATCTATTTATTTATTTTCCAGTAAGTACAGATTAGGCAGGGAGAAGGAAAACTCAGAGGAAAAACTGGTGGAAATTCCTGTAGTGGAGAAGGTTTTCTGGTGTACAGATCTTTGAATTTCTACATGCTCTGGCTTTGACTCCCCAGAACCATGAAAAGCTCTAACTTAATTTATGGGAAGGGGTACTACGGAAGAGAAAAAAACACCTTCAGGAAAATGTATGTGTATGACCCTCCATGCTGCCAATTAGAGGGCAGATTTCTGCTCTTCATGCAAGTGCAGGTCCCTCTCCTCAGGCTTCCTGAGTGCTGTGGACCATCCACGTGAGATGATAGTTTCAAGAACTGCTGAAGTTTGACGGTGAATTTCATGTTCTTTCTTCTTCAGATGAGCATTTATTTATTCAGTTTTTTTAAAATTACTTTCCATTGATCCAGATATTTCATACTCAGGCTGAAATGTAAAAAGGTCACATATAGTAATTAAAAATATAATCTTTTTACATATGTGGAAACTGAAGGAAAAATGTAAGTCTTAATTAAGTTAGGAAAAAAGTGAAAAGCATAATTTTCTTATTCAACAGCTATTCCTTGAATGTACTTTGCTTTAGGCACATGCACTCAAAGATACTGTATGCATTTCTTTGCTTTTAAAACAATTATTAAATATATTACAAGTTCTTTATCTCTGTGTGCAATCAGCAGAGCTTTTACCTTGTTCATATTTGCAAAGTCTCTTGCTGGTAATGACGTGAGCATGGAGGAATTGTGGTGAGAAATTTAAAAATTGCTGTGATCTAAAGCAAGTGACAGATGTTTCGTAAAATGCATGTACATGGGTCAGGATAGGTCAGTATAAAGATTTTAGTAGAGGGGTGACTATTTAAAAGGACATTCTCAGATATGTAGTGTGCTATGTAATTTTTTAATGTAACTATATACAACCTGTCTGCAGGAAATGGATCGCCTTAGATCAGGCAGGGCCTCAAATGAGCACTCTGGAGTATTTTAAACAAAAATATGCCAAATTTACAACTCTTTACTCTCTCCTAACCCCTGAGGCCATGTTTCATACCTTTGACAACCTCCAAACACACATCTCATTTCTGCAAAAGCCAGTCCCAGACCTTATCTAGCCATCTTCCTCATCTGCCCAGTTTCACATCTAATGCTTGTGCCCACACATTCTGTTTTAAGAGGTTCTGTCCATTTGCTTTGCTCTCAATTTCTGTTGGAAAATCTCACCTCACACATGAAGAAGATATTTGCTGAAATTCAGCCAAGGGGAATTTCTGAAAACATCACTTCTTCCTTGCCTATGACCCAGGGGCAGCCGTCTTTTTTTTTCCTTATCTAGGAGTTGACTGGAAAGAATCTGGTGCTTTTACAGCTGTCAAGTGCATCTGACAATATTTGTCCTTGTATTCATGTGCATGCTGCAGAAGGCTGCAGAAAGCAGATGCTTCATCCTTTTGTTTTCCTGATCTCAGGTTCCCAGGAGGTTAAAGAGAATTAAATAAAATGTTGAAAAATTTAAGCAATGGCGATTTCAATATTGTTAAGGAGTATAATATATCGTTCAAGCCTTTGATGTTTTCTTATGGGCCTGTTTCTCCCTCACGACGATAAGTTCATGGTGAAGTCTAGATAAATACGACATTTAATGCAAGCCTCATCTTGCTGCTACGGAGACTTGCCTTGTTGAGTGTGTCTACTGCACTTCGGTCTGGAGAGCATGATAAGTTCAACATGCTTGTGCCAGATCTTCCTAGCTCCTGTCTTTGTTGTTAATAGCTTAACATGCTTGTAAGTATAATAATTGCCAACTTAACACATTTATCTTCATTAAAGCCCTTCACCAGACCTCAGTTAATGAAGCCCTGTCATTGTGGGTTTGAGAGGGGAAGGCCTTTTACAATGCAGGAAAAGCAGTGAAATTGAGAGAGAGAGGCACTGTAAACTCACATCTTCTGAGGCGTCCAAGTACCTAAGATACGGGTTTTGTGTAAGGGTCTCTCCAGTGCCAAAGCCATTTAGAATATTTTTCTGCTCCTCCCCACAGTTGCACCTGAAGTTTTTCTTTCCCCTCAGCCAAAGTGGTTCTGTGTTTGTTGAGACTTCTGAAAGGCTGATCATAAGCAACATGTTGCAAAGAGGATATCCTGGCCCCATCTCCCTATCCAACCCTTAATGAGGATGGATGCCAATTTCATTAGAAAGGTGGGGAAAAAAGACAAAAACAAACTAGGTCTCAGGTTTTGCTCATGGTGGTAAGGTGGCAGTCCCTTTCAAAAGAAGCATCTGCTCCTTGCTGTGCATACACAGAGGGATAAATTTCTCACCCTAAGGTGAAGAAATGTCATGTAAAGAATGTTATCAGCCCTTTTCTAATTTCTCTGTATTTTGTTTGTTTCCTTTTTTTTTCTTTTTCCAATCTGCATTTTTAATGAGCTCCTTAATCCATGAATTATCAAATAGATGACAGGGAGGAGTAGGGATTAACTCCTGAGATCACAGGGAGAGCAAGAGCTTTGCCAATGAAGAATTCATATTTTGGAATAATTTCCATGGAGATTAATGGGATTTTACTATAGAAAAACTAGATGTATTTTGTGTGCATATCTGTCTATAGTAGGTTGACATGACTACTAAAACAACTGTGTTCTCCAGTTGGTCACTGCTCTAGGCTGAAATGGGGTCTTGCACTTGATTTGCTGTTTAGGAGTGGAAATCCCTGGGTCCACAGAAAAGCAAGGGCAAACTCCCATGGTGCCAACATGTCACCTACCTGCACCATGAGGCCCAGGGTGGTGTCAGCTTTATGCACTGTTTTGCATAATTTTTATTTCTGCCCTCTCTACATAGGTTTTAATAAAGGACACATTAATGAGCCCTAGGTGACATTTATTATCCAGACAGAATATCATGGCCAGTTAGCCTGATGGATTGGAAGGAACATATCTTGGCTCCATGTCATTATTCAGTCCTTAATTAGGAGTTTTTCCTTAGTAAGTGCTGAAAACCATGAAAGGCTTTCAGATTTACCTTGCACTATTTGTAAGGAGCAAATGCTTCTTCTGCACATTCTGGAGGACACAGACTTCCACCAATATCTGTGAAGGGCTTTGCTCTAATTTCTCATTTAGAAGAATTTAGTGCACAAGGGGCTGTGTCTGCATGCAGGAGAAGACCCAGGCAGATGTAGCAGTGCCAGTCCTTTAACTCCTTTAATTTCAAAATGTGTTAAAGGTGTTTTATTTCTCCAAGTATGGAAATCAGGACATGTCTGTAGTTTACACCTAGAATTTACCTCTAGATGGGTTCATCCTCTTTATAGCCTTAGTCCCTTTTGCTGGACCAGCACACCTGTAGCTGCATGGGCAGAGACTTACCAACCTGCTATAAGAACTGAGCTCCCTCCTCAAATGGGGTCTGAACAAGATGTTTGTCCTCCTGGAAAAAGACTGGGGACATCTCTGGCCAAAATAAAACTCTGCTGGCACAGACAATAACTGCATCAGGAAAAACTGCATCAGGAAAATATTCTTTCTACAAGTACTGGAAGCAAAAGGACTATAACTGCAAACTGTTAGCAACCACTCAGTGACTTGTATCAAGTGAAAGAAAATTGTACTTTGATCCTTTGGGAGATGCATTTGGATGTAGCTAGTTATGGAATATTTAAGGGAGCCCTGGGGGGAACTTCTGGTGAGAGAGTTTACTTTGCAGCCACTACCTGTGGTAGCTGCAAACTGTCATGTTTATTTTTCCTCTCCTGGGGAGATAAAAACCGTGCCTGTTTCCAGTGATGATGAGGGCTTGCCCTGTAAAACACCTTTCTCTATATATTACTGCAATGTAATATTTTTGGGGCGGCAAAACCGAGCAAATCAGATTTGTTTACAACAAACAGAACTTTCTCCTTGGAGGCTGCTGTGGTGCAGCTTCCCCAGTTCAAAATGATGCTAATTTGCTCTCACCTAGTTACCAAGGGGAGGCTCTGTGATTTCAGATATGTCACCTGCTGGAAATGACTAAAAGACTGAAAATATATTCAGTTCCTCAGGGAGGGTTTTTTTATCCTTTTAAATGAGTTTTTGTGTGAAGAAGTTTTTGATAGACTATCCCCAGTGTAAGACAAATAGTTTCCCTGAGTTCAGGACTAATTATCCTCAGGGACACAACAGATTGAAGAGCTAGATGAGCCAGAAATAAAATGGTATCTATTGGCTGTGGCGGGAAGTAGGCATTTACACTCCTACCATGCACAGTTGTGTTGAACTTGTACTGCTGGAGAGAAAGTGGACAGCTTTCTCCTACAGAGCCTCCCCAGGTAACAAAGAACACTTTGTTGCGCTGCAGCAACACCCTCTCTATTGTGCACAGGTAGATGTACATCACTGGCAACACTTGCTGCCTGTAGGTATTTCAAACTAAACAGGCTCTTAGCATAGTCAAAAGAGAGAACTTTTTGTGCATGTGGCATTGAACATGCTTTTCTTGTTGACATAACATACGCATTTGAAACACACATTTCTTACAGAAGAATGAGAGAGATGCTTTTGTTCTTCAAAAATCCAGGAATAAAATGAGGTTTTGTCATGTTTGCCCAGCGCTTGAGATATTTTTCTCTTTTCTCTGTCTCTTAGTTTTTCTCAGTTATTTTTCATTGACACTTAGCATTTGATGCACTAGGTTGTGACTGGAAAAAAAAAAAAAGGGTACATGCACATTGAAATTGTTCTTGTAGTTTGGACCAAACCAACCAGAAATCTCATGAGAATTTCAAAGAAAAATTAATTTTTACATCTTTGGGCTAAGGTGTTTGGTTTTTGTTGCCTCCTAAGCCAAAACTCCCCTTAAACCCAAATGCTGGAGGTGAATTTCCTGAGTAAGTACTGCAAGATCTAGCCAAATTTGGCAGAATAAAAAGTTCATTTGCTTCTTAAACTCTGGATGGGTATCTGAACTCTGTGCCACATTCCTAAATTAGATCATTCCCTGTGCAAGGCTCACTCCAGGAGGAACCCAGCCAGGCCATGCTGTGGGCTATGCTGGGGGAGGCTCCCACAGGTAGAGTTCCATTTGTGGGGGCACACAGCGTGTGTGGGGGGCACCAAGACCCTGCAATAGAGAGGGGCAGAGAGAAGGGGGAGGGCAAGAGGCAGAGCACTGGTTGAAGGTGTGAAGTTCACCCTTTTTTGTCAGCGTTGCCATGTGTCACCACGCCCACCAGTGGTGTGGTGTGCAGCCAGGAGGTGAGAAAAGCCCGGAGCATGGCAACCCGGTCCCAGCCAGGACAGACGAGTGCAATCTCCTGGCAGGCTGAGGGCACATCTCACTGCGGCTGCTATTTATAGCTGTGATAGCGCTCACAGCCCCTAGGTGCTTGAAGGGCAAATGCCTCCAGGGCAGAGAGCAGTTTCTCTGTGTGCTCTTTCAGGTGCTACTCAGAAACTTTTTTTACACCCCCACCCCCCCCATGCAAGCTCATTTCTATCAGTCTGCTAAAACTGGAGCTCGGGCCAGAGCACAGCAGTGCTGGAGCAAACACCAGCTCAGTGGTCCTCCACCCCACCTTCTGGGGCAAAGCAAGCACATCAGCTACAGGGGCCTTTAAAAGTCTGCTTGGAAGTGTTGATGAAGTTGCTAAATAGAGAGACATAAAAAGGGAGAAAAGTCTTAGCTTTAGCCCGTGGATTTGTGCTTAGCGTGGTATATTAACTAACTGTGCCTGAGAGCTCAGAGTACCTTTGAGAGCAAGGTGTGCCTGGGGAAGTGTGAAAATAGGGCTTGTCTAGCTGAAGGAGGTCTTTTGATATTATCTGTTCCTCTGTGCCCTCCAGATGCTGCTGCTGTCAGCACTGGGGAGCTGTTTGCCAGCATCCCAAGGATTCCTAAATTTTAAGTTAGCTTTGTGAAACGAAAGCAGCATTCATAAATTATGATTCCCTAAACGGAAAGTTTGTGGCTTGTGCATTCATGACTTGCAGTCACAAAGCTATGAATTTTCTGATTTTTGTCAGATTCTGATAAGATTAAAAACCCCCACAGTTATCTTTGATCCTGCTGTCTGGGTTGTTGAAATAATTTCTTGTTCAGTTGGAATCTAAAACTTTGGAGATTTCATGTCCATTGGGATATAAAGTAATTTATCAATTCCTATTAAATTCAACCACCAATCAGGGAAGGTTTTCTTTTAATTTTAACAAAAAGGATCATGTAGAGCACCCTCATTTTTTACAGTAACAGAAATTTCAGAAAGCAAGCAACTAAAGCTGAGCCCTCTGCCTGTTTTGAAAAAACCCACCCATTTTCTAAGAGAATCAGAACTTTGTATTTGGTCTGCAACTTTTATAAGGAATAGCAATTAAAAGTCAAGATCTATATGTTTTGAGCCTTGCCCACTTTGAGTAACTTTGATCAGCTTTGTGGGAGCTTTTGGTCTTTCAAGTCTCTTATTTTTGAATGTGCATATCTGCATTTATTTTGGGAGTTGCTCTTCTAAATTGCAAACATTTACTAATGGTCTTAAAATAGCTACAGATTACATTTTCTTCTGGCCTGCAGGCAGAAAAGAAGCACTTGTCAATCACTTACAGAAACAAGAAGAGTGACATGAACTGTGTTCGTTTCTTGTAGAGTTAAAGAAAGCACAAAGAAGAAACATTTTGAAGGTTAATTCTCTGAAATTCCTATGTTAGAACATTTGAAGAAGGAGAGACTTTCTATTAGTCAACTGTATTGATTTCTGCCACTAAGGGAAATGGGAGAAAAAATATTTACTGTGCTAAACTGCTGAAGCTTTCAACCAGTTCATATTGAACACTGCCATCTTGGTGCTCCCCCTGTGGAAGGGAAGACTGGAAGAGGCGCTACAGCAGAGCAGTGAGAGGGAGCTGCTCTGTGCCTGTTAGCCTCCTCGAGGGAAACAATCACCTCTTCTCACTGTTAGCAATGGGTCACGAAATAATCTTCATGATTGTGACAAATCAAGAGCTGCTGTAATTAAAAAGGGGGTCATTGCTGCTTTTTGGTCTGGTTCCTCTACATGGCCTTCTCAAGTGCTACGAGTATGTGCAAGCACAGTTGCTAACATGGTAAAAAATTGGCTCTAGCTGATTTGTTTCAGGCTACTTGATATTTAGGCTGAGTTGCATAAGAAATTTTGTTGTTCTGTGTTTGGGAAAACTGGTATAGGTGTCTTAGTTCTTAGGGTGTCTTTTGTGATTTTCTCCTCTTTTGTTTACAAGCATTAAAAGTTAAACATGAACTATTTGCTTCCTTAACAAAAGACAAAGAAAAACAAGCTCAGACTTTAAACTAAACTCTTAAACTTGAAGATTGATAGATGGATATATATCTTTTGTAGTGGGGCTCCACTCAGGAAAGTGGCTGGGTAATGGCAGTGTCTTCTTCCTCAGCATGACATCTATTTGTGTGCATTCAGTCAGATCTTTCACTTTATGGCTCAAATAAGTCTTGACTGCTTTTTACTCATTAGCCCTGCACAGGCTACATAGCTAAGCTACAAATATAGCTAAGAGCTAATGAGCTAGATTTTTCAGTGGTGAGCACTGAAGCCTCAGCAGCTGAGACTTGTGCAGACTATTGATTGCTCGTTACAACAAGGGGGTAGTAGGTACAACACCATATTTCTCAAAAGAAATTAATTCCAAATAAACCCAAACTGGCTGCCTGTGTACTTGACTTTTAAGTTTTAACACAATTCTAGGTCTGAAAAATCAAAATTAAATGGAAGGCTGAATTTGAAAGGCCAGTTTAAGTTTTATGCTTTTAAGACTGTACTTTAAGATACATTTATTTTCATCACTATTAATTTTTTTTGTAACCAGTAGTTCTTTTAATGCAAATTAGATTTCACATTGACACTAAATAGATGATATATTCTAAGACTTCCTAGATTTGATTATTAAAGCTTTTACTGTAGGAGTTCAATGCTGAATCATTAGTGTTTGAAACTGCAGTATGTGTTAAGTTGCTCTAATAGATTTTTCTGCAATGTTCCTGAAATTAGTCCATGAATTTGTAATCTTCTTTCAAATAGATAAAAATGACTGCTGTGACTGTAGGAATCTGAAGCAGAAACTGAAAAGAAGTTATGATAGTTTTATAATTTTTGAAAAATATTAAGAGTACTAATGGGAGAGCATGGGGAGCTGTAATGGGAACTGCACATGCTAAGTCCATTTTTATTAATAAAGTAGTGAAGCAAATGTTAAGGGATGAGAGCTAATGAACAATAACACCTTTATACATATATAAAATAATCTCTGACATACTGAATTGACAGATATTTTTTAACATTACCAAATTTGTTGCCAATGGTAGTGATGGCATGACTGAAATACAGCTCTTTCTCGGTGTTATTAAAGAATTTGACAAAATACCTGCAACCTGAACAATTATTTTGTAGCAACTTGGATAGACGCATTGTCTCACATGTGGAAAGAGTCTAAATAAATTGTGGTGATTTGCAGCAAAATATTGAATCCTGGAGGTGCCCAAGGGATGTGGTGCTGGACAGGGTAATGTAGACTTTTTTAGTGGTGTTTATTAATTTTTGCAAGCAAAGTGTAAACTGCACATTGATTATGTTCCACATGGACTAAATGGTGAGGTGTAGCAGAGGATGGACTAATCATTTTATCACTGAGCTGGTATAATTCAGTAGAGTCCAACTAAAAGTGGGAATAAATTCTCCCCGATAGGAAATTTATTTCCTGGGCTGTGGATCTGTGCTTTATTTCTTTCAGACACTATATATCTGTTCTTATATGTCAAGGCTACTGGCTTGTTTGTTATTCTGGGTGCTGGGAACACTGAATGGTTCTTAAACTGCTTGTAGATGAGAAGTGCAAATAAAACAATTTTATTAAGGATGAAAAGAGGAAGTGGATAAATATTGTGGATCACACAGCGATACAAAAAGGATCAGAAAAGGCTGACAGAGCAGGGACAGGCTGCTGCTGAGCCAGACTTTATTCTTTGGTTGTCATATATTTACAGGCTGTGCTCAGGGCCGTGCTGTGGAGAATGAGGGGGCTTGTAGCCAGCCACTGAAATGTCTTGTGCAAAGGATACAATCTGGTGTTTTGTAAGAAAATTTCACTAGTTATTTTAGTTCTGTTTCCACCCTGGCAAGGACCCTCTGAAACTGAGGAGACCTGCCTCTCTCATGGGGCAGAGGAGGAAGCTGGGGAAGACAGAAAATCCCCTGTACTGTGCAAGCCTCAACTGTTATGGTCTGGAGAATGGGTGTGTGTTTCTCAGCTGGAACCTTCTGGAAAGAAGGCGTTTTTTCTGTTAAATTGAGTTTTGAGGAATTTTAATGCTTACACAAGAACTCAGCAGACTTTGGGTGTGACTGGAGGATTGCAGAGTTGAGAGGTGACTTTGGAGAGAGCTGAGCTGAGCTGGCTTCCATTAGAGTGTTTCAGGTGTCAAAAGTACAGAAGTTGCAGGGTAAAAATCTTTAGCTTCTGCTCAAACTAGCGAAATTAAAATGAGGCAGCTTCCTGTGCTCTGACTGCATGTAGGGCAGGTGCAGGCAGCACAAGCTTCCTTCCCCTAGATCATATTTTCATATAAAGGAAAGAGTTTAGAAGGACAAGTTCAAAAGCGGACTGTACAGGCAAGGCCGGTGCATCTGATGCTGCCAAGAATGGTGCCTGTAATTGTAGCAGTGTTTATTGCATTGCAGTGGAAATGAAAACCCTGTGATATCTTCCATGGACCCTTAAGATGCTTGGAGGCAAGACAAAATTTTGATTTAAACCATTGGCTTAAGTTGCTTAAAGCAAGAAGAGTGCCTTGAAAATAACTTAGGTGCGGTAACACACTTTTTCCTCTTGCCCCTGGTGTCAGCATGAAAACTTTAGGGAGAGTAGGAAACACAGTGGTAGAAATGAGTATACAATAAACTTACAGAGGAAGTTCTTGCCTACCAACTCCTAAAAGACTCCATGGTTATCAGCGGTTTGAGCTAGTGAGATGTCTTACTTATTCCTTTAGAGTTTTCCATACTGATTGGGCCTAAATGTGCTCCTTTTACAAAAATGTCCGTGAAAGTGATTAAGTCTTGCGTGAAAAGTGCTGTAAATTTTTGCAGGCTCTAGGAGACTCTTTAGCAGTCACTTGGCACCAGCACTTCCTTGCCAAGACCCTGTAAATCAGGTACCATCTGGCAGTTTTAAGTTAGTTCCCCTATTTTGTCTATTCTCTGAGCAAGTGCTAGAGACAATTGCATTTGGCTACATGAAGAGTCATCTGCAAAGTCCTCTGTCAATGTGAGGCTGGAAAGTTTGAAAGGTAGAGGGCATTGGGATGGGGATTGAAAGCCTTCCTCCTGCTGCCTTCAGCCTCAGGCCCAAACCCACGGAGAGGCTGCTGCTGGAATAGTAAAAAACGAGGATGGATTCACATTTTGGCAGGTGCAGAGTGATGTTACCCTCGCAAAGCTTGACTGACATACACCTAGCAGCGCAGGGAATGTGCCTGGAGTTTCACTACATACAGGAGCTACATCATTCACATTATGCAGTTCATCCTGTATAATGCATTCTCTGTGGCATCTTCTGGGCTGCTTACTCTGATCTTGGGAGGTAGGTGTGGACCACTTGCTCTTGACTGCCATGTGGGAGGGACACTACCTGCTGAGGAAGGAGATGTTCATGATTGTCTTTCAATATGGAGATTGCAATAATATTTTTCTGGACCACCCAAGTTTGGAGTTACTTTGTTTCCTCTTTTCTCAGATCACAGGACTTTGCCTTTCAGTCCTGAGAGCAGCATTTAATGATGGGCCTTGTCTTTTTGTTGATGGAGAACCCTTTGTTGATGGAGAACCCATCAAACCAAGGTGCCTATGCTATTGGATTCACTTAGGTATGCCTATGTTACACTTGACAAGGAATTAGTGTGCTGCCAGAGCCCATCTGATTCTCTTCTGCTTCTCTGATGCTGCAGCATAAATTATATGGCTGATAATATTTTATGGCTCTTGGACTTAGATATATTCTGCATGTGTCAAATATGATCTGATTATTAGATATTGCCCCATGGTCTGATTTGCTATGTGTTTGTTACACAAACCTCTGGGTGACATTGAATGACTTCTTCAGTGAAGAAAAGTGGATTTTAGGGGGTAAATTGTGTGAAACATTTATTGGGATGCTAATTTGAAAATAATGTATGGAAGAATTTAAATTCCTGACTAAAGTGTATGCACATTTCATTTAGATTTTTTATGTATCTTTTAAAAAATGTGTCTTGTATAGATATCCCCCCACCCCTTGAATACAAGATGTGGGAATTTCAAGCTTTGAAACAGTTCTTTCTGTCAAGGGCACAAGCCCATAAGTTGTGATTTTTTGGATCAGTACACCGCTGAGCTAGTCGGGAAGGTGGCAAAATTTTAAGCTAGCAGGGTTATGCCTGAGGCAAGCTTCAGGCATACTGGCATCATAGATGCCTCTGTGTTTTGCCAGCAGAAAGTGGTACCAGATAGACTGATTAGAGGAACATGGACAAAGGGAAGAGTAGATTATTTCAGATAAAATAAACAAAACCTTCATGAAGAAGCAAGTTTTTTGAGCTTTATTTTTTTTTCCCCGAAAAGATTTTTTAGTGCTCTAATTTGAGAGTTTGCTATTAACAGCTGTGCCATTTTCACCTGAAATCATGTGACTTGGCAAGTTTTAAATAGGACTATTCCTAGTTTACTCCCATGTGAATGATACACTTTGCCTATGATATCAGACATTTCTTGTGGAAACCATAGATTTATATCAGGTTCCTAATTTCCCACAAGAGAAATGAAAGTGCATTTTGTACCCTGTTCTTGATCACACGTTGCAGCACAATACATTTGTGAAACTCATATCCAGATTATGATTTCTAAAGCTTGATGATCTTTTAGACCTCATACTCGTTGATCTGGATCTACCCTAATGTTAAACATCGACACATAATGCTTTGTATATGTAAACATACCCTTTACCTTTCATTTTCTAGTAACCACAGGGAGGTTAACAACGAGATGGAGCCAAGTTCCTCACAGTATTTCATACTGGGTGAATAAGGCATAATAGACATTAGTTGAAATGAGATGTTCAAGCTGGCACACAGACAATGGAGAAGGTTGTCCAAAGAGGCTGTGCAGTCTCCATCCTTGAAGGTTTTTGAGCTGCAGATTGAGAATGCTCTGGTCTCAGTCTTGTGTCTGACCCTACTTTGAGCAGATGGTTGGACCAGAGACTTTCTGGGGTACCTTGCCAGCTGAATCCTTACGATTTTTAATTGCTGGTTTGTCCAGTCTAGTTCCAAAAGATATTTTGGGCAGTGTTAGATGAAGATGAAAGCCCTTTCCCAAACTGAAAATAATTTATAAATATAGAAGGGCAACTAGGATGTTGCCATTGCTTGATGAAGATTGTTGTTTAGGAAGACATGATTATAAATCATAAGGATGGGAGTCAAACTCCCTCCGGCACACTGGATTTATACATATTTTTAATGTAGTTCTTTGGTCAGATTGGCCAGGGACCAGGCTTCATTCCTTTTCATTTCATGGTCTCTCCAGAGCAGCACTGCAGTGATTATTCAGTTGTGAGTAATTTAGTGGGGTTTAAGTGGTAGCAAAAGCAAGCACAAACCAGGTAAGCTGAGGTTTACACTGACAATTCTCTACTGTGTTACAGTCATTGCCCTAGGACTTCTTTCTTTAAAATCTCGCAACTTTTTAAAGAAATTTTGCTTTTGGCTCTTTGCTGATGGTGAAAAAGACATTCAGATCCCATTCTTGAGGTTTTTCCCCCCCTCTCATTTCACTTCTGCCACGTGAGCTATGATTTCCACTTCTCTTAGCAATCCCCACAGAACTCCTCGTCCTCCTTCCTCTGACCCTGTAGGCAATGCAAAATGAACCATTTGTTGCAAAGAGTTTTTGCATTGCCCGGCTGATACATTCAGGGATCCATTCAGGGAGCCCACAGCTTTTCCAGGTTTTCTTGCTTAGTTGAAAATCCCTGTCTTGAAGTCCTGTCCACTCCCAACTTTCACATTAACATTTTTCTCCAAATGTCGAGTTAAATCTAGCACTTACCCCACTGACTTTACTAGATTGACTGCTGGAACCTGAGTATCTCATTGTCTGTCACTTCTGAGTAGTACTTGTACTAAGATAACTGCAGCTTTATGAGCTTTTTATTTTGAGACTGCCATTAAAAAATCAGCACTTTAGTGCCCTCTGATATTTGAGCTTTACTGTGGTATTTGTAGTATCTCCTACAGTGAGAACAAGAAGAATTGCAGTATAGACAAAATTTGAGGTACCGTAAATGTTACATTTAAGTGACCCATTGCAACCCCACAAGAAGGTTATGCTGAATACTTTAGTCTGTAAATATAAAAATTGATCCAAGACTATGTCCCAGGAAAGTGAAAAAGAAGCAACATTTCTTTCTCTCTGAGAAGTTGCTTCTTGTGTGAATGAGTTGTATCTAGGCCTTACAATTTTTAGGTTTTTCCATGATTAGAGACCTTAGGTGGCTTGTTCCTACTGCCTCAGCCTGCTGTTAGGGGAAGACCATGTTTGTGAGGACCTGACCTTGACACATGGAGGGGAATGCACATCTCTAAACTGGCTCCAAGAAAAAGTGAATTGTCTGAGACTGGGTATTTCAGCCCAAAGGTCTGAGCAATGGTAATTTCTGCTTATTTAGTTCTGAGTATAAGTAGGGAAGCTTCAATTGTTAAATCTGCCTACCAGCTGAGAGGGACTAATTTTTAAAATTGCTGACATAGGTGGAAACTTGGAGAAAATTCCCAAGGCTTTTGAAAATTGCAAGGAAGTTTGTAAATGCTCTCCATGTGAGGATTTTTTTATATACCTCTGTTTTGAATGAACATAAAACAGTTGAGTTAATAATGAAAAAAAAGTCCTGTGTAGGAAGAAATTGCTGTCATACAGTTCAACTCCTCCATTTTTTGATCCAAGAATATGGCTGCCGTGGTCAAAAACCCTAGAAGAGTTACAGTATTTTTCTACCTGTACTGAATATGTGAGGAAGAGAGAAGACAGAGAAGAGTCCTCTAGCCCTCCCTTTGCTGCTCATGCCCTTGAGAGTCACAAACACCACTCTACTCTGCCAGGCAGCTCTAAGTGCTTCTGTGGATATCCTTGTTTAGATCTTTGCCTTCTGCCTCAGCCTTGTGTCACATTGATACTGCATGGACATATTGGCCTCCAAGGATCAATGTGCTGCCAGGTACCCACCTCCTCAGCCACAGCCCAAGCCAAGGTCAGCATCCAGGCAGCCGTAACAGCATGTGCTAGCAGCTGGACAAGTTTAGTAGTGCATGGAGAACCCTGTTATCCATGTTTGTTCTTCTCCTGTGGCATAGGATTTTGCCACCTCTGTTTTTACTCAGTGCTAAAATGCTATGAGACGGGGTAGGCACAGAGATGTGAAAAAGCTATTGCAGTGTGTCCCTGCTTCATGGTTTGAGTCATGTTGTTAAGTCCCCTGGTACCAAGAGGTTCTGTGAAAAGCAAATTAAAATAAGTACAATTTGGCTGTAGAGGACATTTTATAACTGTAGTACTGATTTCTACTTAGTTGTATTTGCAGTGTCAGGAGTAGGACTAAATTAAAGAATCTTTCCTGATTTGATCTAGCAACGTGGTTTCTTTTATGGTGCCTTTGAGCCAAGGTAGTGAAAAGTAACTAGAAAATTTTAGTGCTCAAATGAAAAAAAAAAAAAAATTGGAGAGGTTTAATCTTCAGAACAAAGGTACAGATCTGTTTTGGAAACTGAACACTTAGGGGCATCTCAGTAAATGCTGCCATCCTTTCAAGAAAACCTAGACTATAAGTTTTTGAGGAGAGGTGTCTGTGTTGTCTTTGTTTGTATGTGCAAGTTGGCGGGTTAAATTAGCTACACGATTTCTCTAGCATTCTATTGTAAGGATTGGAGACACTGTTTATTCCAAAACTGGTGCAGGGAAAAGACAAAGAGTGTACTTGGAGGCCAGAGAGATTAGCCAGCTACTGCAAATGGCTGTTAGGTGAGTGGGCAATGCAAACTCATCTGAGAAGGTACATGGGTATCCTGGATATCAACATTGTTGCTTTTTGTAATTAATTACACAGTAAAATAGTTTAAATGGTAAAACTATTTAAATACAGTTATGTGTCCTTAAATTAGGACATGCAGTAAATGTAAATGGTATTTGAATGCTACAGTGTGCTTAATAGTACTCACTCATTAAGGAAATTCTCTGTGTGAGTGTTTCTGTGGGCATGCATAGACATTTTAGTCAATCCATCTGGTTGACTATGTTGCATCCTCAAAGAGTATAGTGTATCTTTAAATCTGTTATGCCCCGTTTATTGTATTTGCTTTTTTAGAAGGGAAACATTCTTCTTTTAAACTTAAAATCCAACTTTTTCAAGTCCCTTTCCGCAAAGTTCAAAGGTGGTTTGACATGCTTTAAAAGTTCAAACCAACTGCAACAACAAAAGCAAACACAGATATTTTTTTTTTTTTTTTTTCCCCTAAACTGGAATATAGAGAAAAATCTTTCCATTGCAGTCACAAAGCTCAGGTGGATCGTGTTCTCAGTCCTATTTTTTTTCCCTCCTCTTGGACACCTGAGGAAATAAAGGTGATTGTAACATGAAGGAGAGAAAGTGTTGTTCAAGCTTATATTAGCCAAACATGGGAAGAGAAGCAGGGAGCGATTTCTGAAGTCTGAAATGGTTTTTTGGAAAGGACTATGACAACTTCTTTGTCACCAGCAAATAGAACACATTTTAACTTGATGGTTCTGACCAAATGCTCCTGTAGCAAGGCAATACCTTGAATAACAATTTTGCTCTTCTGTCAAAGGTTCTTGGGTTCATTTATTTAGAGTCCAGAAGGGCCTGAGATGACTTCCTAAATAAAGCAAGTAACAGAATTCAATTTACTGATGTCTGCATAAAGGCCCTAGCTCCTACTCATGTATAGGTTTTAGTAGACATCTGATTTTGTTTTAAAAACATCCTATAATGAGAAGTCTACTGGATCCCACAGGAAATTATTCACAGTTATTTCTTTCTCAAAAGTGAGCATTTCATGTTGCATTTGAAATATTTCTAAGTTCAGCACCCTGGTGTTTCATTACTCATTATCCGAAGATGTTAACGTGTTCAGCATCAGGCTCAGATGAGATCACTGGAGCGATGGCTGCCCCTTCTGCTCACCCACCCCTTCCCAGAGGCTGCTGCCCACCAGAGCAGGGATGGCTAAATGTATCCTGAAATGACACACTTTACAGTGAAAAACTGATCCTGGGCAGCAATTTACAAGGAATGAAGACCTAACTGGTTCTTGCTGCAGCCACAGAGTTTGATCTTTGGCTGCATGCATATCAATATTTTAATGTACTACTCTGAGGTTCCTCTTATCTCCGTGGATGTACTTACAATCAAATATCTTCCCAACCTCCTCTTTGAACAGACTGACCTTTGAATCTTTCCCTGTAAAATGTGCCTTTGAGACCCTCAATTTTGTAACTCTTTTCTGAGACATATATTCAACATGTGAACATAAGAGACTGATAACCACTTCTGAACAATTGTCCAGCAGTATGTGCTAATCTACATAGTCATCTCCTCACTGAGAAAAGGTAAGCCTGTCACACACAGGCTTCTTTGCAAATAAATTTCTCAATCCTGCAAGTGTGACGTAGTGCCAGACTACTACAGAGAAATGTAGGTAATGAAGCTTTGATATTTAAATACCACTGAGTAAAAGAAAGCAAATTATAAAATTAAGGACATTTGAATTACATTTTGTTTCTTTGTTTTTCACTGCTGTAGTGGAAAAAGTTAACAGAATACAAAACTTTTGCATTGAAAAGACTTTTCTTTATAAGAGAAGTACTTTCTTCCAACATGGAGTTAATAGTTTAAAGCAGGATATTAGGACTGTCCATTTCCATTTGGAAGTTCACTGGAGTAGATGTAATACATTGGATGACCAAATTAATATGCTTGAGAATGCCCAATATATACATGCAAAACCTAATTTTTTTTAATGGTAGCTCATTACACAGCAATTCAGTGAAGTCAGCAGTGTAGGCTGAATTCAACTTTGCTGTGAATTGGAAATCGGGAGAAGTATGAGCTGCCTTGCATTGCTGAAGTAGGTGAAGTTCATTAATGTTCATTTTGGGAATGATTTAATGATGAGCAGTTGATACATTGCCAGCTCACAGTCAGGTCAATATCAACTCATTAGCAGGAAGCTGGACTCTGAGTTGTTCTGAGACTTGTGCCTCAAACACACGCATGGGAGAGTAATGATTTTATTAGAAGAAAATAGTTTTCAGTGTAAGAAACAATACTTTAAAAATAAGGTGAGAGTTTATAGAAATAATGTTGGAACTGCTTGGAAATTGCTTTCCAGGAAAGCTCTCACCCTTTAAAAATACAACATGAATAACAAGGTATGTCAATGTCTTTCTCATGCTAACACAAAATCACAATTCTTTGTAACTGCTAGAAGCTGTTTATGTAGAAGATTTGCTATCTTATACTTTAGATCTAGGAAATCAACACTGAATTTAATTTGGACTCAGTAGAGAAAAACAAATCAGTAGCACCATATCAAAAGCACAAACTATATCTGGTCTCAATCAGTTTATGTACGACATTTAAACACTTGAAAGCACACCACCCACAGCAACATCTCCCAGCGTGCTAAAAGCTTCCAATGCTACCTTCTCTGCTTTCTCCTCATTTAAAGTGTGTTCTTTAAAACAGAAAAATAAACAAACTATGTTTTCATGATTCATGTTCTCCATAATCTTGGGTCTGAAGTCCTACCTCTACATGCTTTTTAGATATTCCTGCATTCCTTCATTTGTTGTCTCAAGCATTAAACAAGGTGATCCATAAACTCCATTTATTTGGCATGTACTTTGCAGCTCCTGAGACATTTGGACCTCACAGGCACATATCTCTTTCCAGATATGTTATTTGGGGATCCCAAATACCTGAGATTATCTTGTAATTGTTTGTATAACCAAATCACTGATATATTGACTTTTGTCTGTTTTCATTTATCAGCTTAAACAAGCAAAAAATACTGGAAGATAACAACATTGTTGATTGATTTGACTGTGTGACACTTGATGCAATCCTCATGGGCCACAGAGCCAGCATTAGGTTTGTAACCACAAGAAGTCATCCCCAAAAACTCAAGGAGGAGGAGAGCTGTTGGTGCTGGGAAGAAATTCAGTTCCTGTAGTAAAGAATCATTTGTTTTGATTTATTCACCCCAGTGACATATATGAAGGCAATGACAGTAAATCAGCTGTCAGCTGATAGCAAAGACTTTACTCAAAAAAAAAAAAAAAAAAGTGCAAACTAGCATCTGCCAGTTTCACACCTGGCAGTTTAAAAATGCTAATAAAAACAGGAAAATGTGTGTCAGGAGACTGATTTATACAAAACCCAGCAAACCTCTGTTATTTTTAATGTAAAGTTTTCTGCCTCTTACAAATGCTCCCCAAGAAATTTCATAACCTGAAAATCTCATTACCCTATGGGTATTTTGAGATGACCTTGCTCAGGTCTGGACTTTGGGGGCAGATCCTGCTTTTCCTAGCCAAGTCAAAGCAGTGGATTCTTGTGTGGTTTTTTGCCTCTTAGGTGCCTAGCCAGCTCCTGTAGCTTAAGAGGAGAGAGCAGAGGTTGATCATGTTTTTGATGCAGAGGTGTTGCTGTTTTCCTTTGCAGGCAAGTCAGTAGCTGTGAAAGAACTGTAAAGAGAGAAGTGGAGTTAGAAAGTCTCAAAGATGGTCAAGAAGGAAACTCGTCCTGAATTTTTGGATGATTGTATCAATCTTGTGTTCCTAGGAAAAAACTATTTTCTCCTGGTATATTGCATCTGTTCCAGAGCCATTAAAAACATGGGAATAATAATTTGTAAGGTAGCTTGTGATTCATGCTGCTCCTTCCTCTCTTCTTCAACCTAGCTCAACTTGAAAAACTTCCTACATTATTGTCAAATTCTTCTCGCAGCTAAGAAGATAAATGCAGCAAATCATTTCCTGTTAACAGGTAAATTATAGATTCTCCCTACTGGAAGACTGAACAAGCGTTTTCTGTACAGGGTAACAGTTTGTTTTCATTGAGTTTGCACTGAAAAATGCAGATAATCTCTGTGAAACAGTTCACAGAATGGAAAACTGGGAAAATTAGGAACTTAATGTTTCACTTTTTACCAAGAATACTATGCCAGGCACTTTAATGAAGAAATTAACAATAAGGACTGCATCTTCAAGACAATTTTAACCACCTTAGGTGTACAAAATCTTTGCACTGGAGGAAATAAAAGTTAAGTTAATGAACAAAAGGCGTGGTATTACATTCAAAGTAAATTGTGCAGCTAAGGAGAGGCTATGCATTCCTATACTACAAGCCATCACTGTTTTGTAACTTGTAATTTTTTCTTCTTTTGAATAGTGTCATGTAAGCACCCGGGTCTCTTTTAGGTGATGGCAACTCCCTAATGCTCAGGAACATATTTTAGAATAAGGAGATTTATGCTTACATCTCTTTTCCATCTCTTAATTGTGCAATATTTCTAGAAATAACACAGGGTTTTGATGACGGATGTCAATGTTTTCTTGAGGGTGTTTGATGTTGGTGTTAAACACTCTGCATACAGGGCTGCTGGCTCAGCTATAAATGGTACCTGGCCATGTGAGTTAGGGCCCCAGAAAGCCAGAGGCCATGGTACCTCCTTGTCTGCCCTGCTGTTGCCTCGTTGTCATCAGCTGTTGTGCAATGCAGCCAGGCTTGGCCACACCTTTGACCTCAGCTTCAGCACAGTGCTGTTTTCTTGTCTACTGTAGGAGGCTCTCATAGTGAAGCTAAATACTGCTTTTCTTAGTTTCATGAGTGGCTCTTGTTAATCAGGGCAAAGAAAGCAGAATCTCCTCCAATTTATCTGCTGTTTTGACTTCTTCCTTTATAATTCTTAATTTTTTCACTATTCCCTACCAGCTTGAGCTGGGTGGAAAATCAGCACTTCCTGCATGCTAATGCCAGGCTGTGATGAGTGCTTTGCACTACATTGCAGCCTTTCTGCTGGATTTGGTTCTGACATAAACAGGTAGGACAAGCTGTCACTTGTCGCTCTCATGGTGTTTTCCTTGTGAATGGGTTCTTCAACATCCCTTTGCCCAAAGCACAGTCAGACACTCTTCTCTTGCCTGCTCTGTTTGTTATCTTCCAGTGCTTATTGCTCTGCTTGTGCCAGATGCAGAGAGGCAGTTACTTCCCTTCAGGAATTTGCTTAACCGAGGACACGGACACAGGTATCTTTGTGGTCCAAGGAAGACATTAAACAGCTGAGGTAGGAGGGAGCTGATGGCACCTATGAACGAAGCTGGTGCCCTGTGGAAACCTTCGCTAATTACCTCTGGATGCAGAAACTGTCATGGTCTACTGGCTGAACTATTGGAGGCTGCTACCTGAGCAGTTCATGGGCTCCAGGCAACGAGCCAGTGCAGCTTCCAGCCTTTGCCAGACCATTAGCTGCAAGCTGCTAATATGACACATCCCTCACGACTTGTGTTCTCTAAAGACGCTGCTGGATTCAGTCCCAGATCCAAGCTTCTACATCATGTGCTATTTCCAGATTTTAATTTTTTTTTTATTAGAAACTAGCAGAAACAAAAGCCTAACTATTCCTTGCTGCTTAGAAAGCACAGACAGTCGACACCATGGTGACTGCTTCAGTGTAGAGCACCACTGGTGGGAGATATCAGCACACTGGAAACCTCACTGTGGTGCTGATGCCACACCCCAAAGACCATTCCCAAATCACCTAGAGAGAAGCCTGCCAGAGAAAGATGTGGCAGCCCCAGGCCTGCACTTTCAGGGAAATACCTCTAACAGCCTGAACAAGAATTGATGTAAGCGGAGAGGAAGAACTTGCCTAGACCTTGGTTGCATGGAATGTGAGGGTGACTTACTTGGGGGCAGCAGAAGGCAGCAGGCCCTGCACAGTATCCCTGGGCTGTGCTGGCAGCAGGAGGGGGAGCTTAAGGACTGGTGTGTGCTTCGTGCTGGTATGAGTAACACTAACACAATTGCCTCCTAAAAGGAGAACGCCTCTCCACCTGTATGAGACAGCTCAAAGCTATTTTTAGCAGGCACCAGCCTTGTCCAGCCAAGCCCAGACAATGCTGACATCTCCAATCGTGGGAGGAAAAACATCTGAGTGAACACAACAGTGAAGGTTTGCTATCCTAGTCAACCAAAAGCACAGCATCCATCCCAGAATGGCTATTAGCTTCACAGAGAAATGAGAGCCTGGGGAAACTCCTTTTCTCTGCTGGAAAGAGATAGCTGGGCAGAAACACAGCACTGGTCAGGCTGTGGGTGACAGATGCTTGCTGGACAAGCAGAGGTTTCCTGGAGAAAAGCTGACCTGTGCCAGGGTTCAGGGCTGTGCTGGAGGACCATGGCATCGGCTGGCAGCACTGCTAGGGCTGTTGCTTTTCTTTGAAAAGGAGAGGAGGCATTCACCAGTCTGCATGACAGGTGAAACAGCCAGAAACAGCCCTGCAGCCATCTGAACCACTGCCATGTCAAAACATCAGTCGCCTGTGGCTTTTGTAGTTTTGCCCTCTATGGACTTGTTTCATATTGAAGGACAAATTCCTGCTATAGTCTATAGCATTTAAGCAACTTTCCCTCCTGGAAAACTACTTCATAGGAAACCTCAGAGTAGTGACGAGAGAAAGATGGAGCCATGTCAGCATGCTGGCTTCAAACACAGAGCTGTCACACACATACCAGCAGTTTTGGCCAAAAGTGATTTTTTCATCGGTCTTCAGAGCCCAGCAAAACTCATTCTACAGATTTCATACCGATACAAAGCTGCTGTACAGAGGCACCGTGTGCCCCTGCTTCACTGTGGAGGGGCAGCTCCAGCTGGGTGTGCTGTGGCCCTGCCACTGTAGTAGAGATTGGCTTCTGTATGGGCAGCAGGGACCACAGGTGGCCAGAGGTCTCTCACCTGAAGCCATTCTATTGTAGATGGTGGAAGCAGCTGGATCCACTTCTGTAGGGTATTTGTTGTTCTTCCCCAGCAGCTGGGTTGTCAGCCTACAGTTAAACTAATGAAGGAACCTAGGAAGGCCTCTCAGTGATGCTGTGTTGGGTTCCTGAGGCTCTTGGGTTGTTTTTTCGCAGTGAGTAAAGCTAACCCGCTGGGGTATGATGAGAATTGCTGTTTTAGTCTCTTTTGCAGCTCTGTTATGTTGGAATTTTAGCTTGTGTATAATTGATTATAATTGTGCAAATAATGTTTTTAGCCTTGTACAGGTTTTTTTGCAGTAAGTGACTACGAGCTAAGAAAGGAAGGAGTTTGATCTACATGTTATTTTTTCTTTTCCTGAATGCATCCATGTTGTTATTTAACCTTGCTCTTGATTTTCTAGTACCTAGAGTCTTTTAATATTTGGATGTGTTGGCTTATACTCAGAAACAGATTTGGTGCATGGTTTTTCCTGCACCATTACAATTTTCAGCCAAGGGTAAGGGTGTTATACACCCTTCAGTTTCTCTTGACTGTAGTAGATTAGACTATAAGCACAGAGAGCTTGTAAAGGTTATGTACTGTGCTCACCCATTGCTCTTGTGTTGTTGGTACCCTCTGAGGAGGAAACAGACTGGCAGCTACTGCTGCTATCAGGGTTACTTTCTGCCACACAGGTCTGTTATGCACCCAAAGTTGGCAGCTGGGTTACCAGTGTAGCACAGAGAGTGCTGTAAGAAATTCCCACTTATAAACCTATTTCAGCCAGCAGAAGCTAACAATGCTCCCAGCTGCCCATCAACTGGAATAACATTCCTCCTTTTTGCTTGGTGGAGGCTCCCTACTTAACTCCAGCTAAATCAGGTTCTTGAGTCCCCTGCTCATGCTGTTTGAGGAGATGGATAACCTCTGATGCAGGAACTTGTGAAGCTTCTTGGTGAGCACCAGGGCTGAAGGGCAACAGGGTTTGCTATCCTGAGGTCTGCTCCCTCAGCTGTATGATACATAATTGTAGCCCTGCAGGCAAGAAGCTGAGCCTCAAGAACTGAGTAACTATTTTTGCCCTTCTTGAAATGATGTTTCAGAAAAAAATAACCCATGAAAACTTAGCTAGTCAGGTTATGACTACACTCTAGCAGGTGCTTTGATATGCAGATAGACAGGAGAAGAAAGCTTACAATATTTTCTGCATGCATATTTCTGAATGAGAGACATTTTTCTGACTGTGTGTACAATTACAATTAACTTCTCGTAATGTTGTACAGTTTTTGTCGAAGCCCACTCTTCTATTTTGTGGTAGCTTTCCCAATTCTTATACTTGCTGCTTTGTTTGGATCAAGCTGTAATCTTTCTGAAGGGACTCAATGTCTCAGGAAAGTTATGAGTCTATCAAAAAGCGGCAGTTTAATTTTATAGGCACACCTGTGAATTTAATTTTCCTCTTAAGTCCTTAAAGGGTCAATCCAAACTCAAGGTGGGATATTTTGATTGTATGGTCTCAGTAAACTTCATGATATATAGACAAAGGGAACGAGACAAGTGAGTGGTCACTAATCCTGAAACCTGGCCAAGTCACTTGTAATTCAAAAAGTTGCCAAATTTAAAATGAAAAGTTCCTCTTATGATAAAAGTCCATTTATTATTTATTTTATTTCTTACTGCTGTCATCTATCGATAACTTCTAGCAGCTGCTTGTAAGGTCATTGGTAGTTAAAGACTTTCCCCACCTGGGAAAATGTCTGTGAACTATAAATTCTAGTACATGGTTATTCTTGCCCTGCTCCTTTCTTAAAATGAAGCAAAATATTTTTATATACTACATCATATCAGCTCATACAGAGTACTCTTTACCTTCAAGAGAGTAATGCTAAAGGGGGGAGCAGGACTTCTAAGCTGGAGAAAACCTCCCTACTAGTGCAGCTTGCTTTCAGAGAAAATGCATTTGGTGCTATTATTATTAAGCATTACACATAACAATGGTATTTCTTCCTAGAGTTTCACAAAAAATTCCAAACCCTTTCCTATTTCATCCAGCAGGTGAAATGCTAGGTCTTTGTCTTGAAAAAATTGAGGTAGCTGTAGAACAGCGTGTGTTAAATATCGCTTTAATGTGATCTTGTTTGTAAGTTTTTGAGTTTTCTTAATAGTGGCCTTAGCCAAGCTACACTTCATATTTATCCAAAAGTTTTCTAGAAGGGAAAAAAAGAAGAAAGCAGATGAAGAAAATATCAGCCCAGACAGCTTTTAAAATATGGAGAGGATGACAATCACCAGACAGACAAAGTTACTTCAGCACTGTTTAAATTCAGGCTTAAATATATTTGCTTTACTATTAATGCCTGTATGTCTCTTATTGTGTGCTCCTTTTAACCTAAATCGAAGCTGTGGCCAAGCTTCTTTATGAAGTACTGATATCATGACAAAACAAAAGTACCTGAAATCTCTGGATTGTCTATTCTTTGGGATATTCATGCCAATTTTGTAAATTTTGGCAATTTAAGGAAGGTAAAATTGCTACTCTGAAGTCCTTGTGAGCTCTGACATTTATTTCAGTAGGGCCAGTACTTGAGAGAGTCCATTACCTGAGGCATTCCCTCTTTATGGATGGTGGGTAGCTCACATGCTTACCTGAACATGTTACATGCTTATCTAACCCCGCTGAGGTTTTTGTGTCATTAAATATGAAGCATAACTACCCTGATTATTCATGGACTTTTTTTTTTTTTTTAATTGCTGAAAAGGCAAAGGAAGGGAGTAGCTATGACTAAACAGGCACCTTGGTGAAACCTGAGTTCCAGTCTACCTAAGTATGCTGGCTCAGACTGGGAGTGTGCCTGAGACCCTCTGCAGGGCAATCCACATGCCCTGTGCTTACAGAGCTGCATTAGAAAGAGTCTCATTAAAGTTATTACTAGGCAGAACAATTTAACTTGCCTTTAGTGACAAAAAAGCAGTTTTTAATGTCACACAATGAAAGGGCAGTAGATGCACCAAGGCATTTTAGGTTTTACTGACAGGTGAATTAGCTGAAGTTGAATCATCAGCCTCTGTATTAGTGCTGACCTCATCCAGCTGTTAGTAAAACCTGCAAACACTTGTGGCCTCCTGCAATTTAGAGCAAGATAACAATCCCAAGTTTAAATAAATAAATAGATAAGGCAGATGTCCTCTCCCTGCCCAACATCTTTGTATTAGAGAAGACAGTAGCCTCAGTCCTGAGAGACCTCTTAGTCATCTGGCCACAAGGAAATATTATCTTTATATTGTCTGTAATTGAATCTTGTCTCTGGGACAGAAGAAGTGAGGAAAGAAAGATATTGAGAAAAGAGAGAGAAAGTGCAAAGGGATGGTAGATAGGAGAGACGCAAGAAACTTGATTAATATAAAAACTACCCTGGAAAGCCTTGAAGTATTTTGATTTCTATTTTGTCTTATTTATACATCTTCACGCTGTTTTCTGTTTGTTCCTTAACTCTAGAAAATTATTGCTCCATACTTTGCAATTACTAATGATTTTAATAGATTAAATCTGTGGTAATGTCTCTGCAACCTAATAAAGCTGAGTAGTTCGTAATGCAGAGCATTAGGATTTCTGGTTTTACTGTATTGGCAAGAGGGAACATGACAACAAGGGAAACAATTCTAAGAGTGTGCAAACAAAACCCAGGAAAGACTTGTAAGTCTTCTGATTCAGAATAAAATGAATTTATAATAAAACAGTCTTCACAAAGAGAAGCCCTTATTGTTTCACTGAATGTTACTTTCTAGAGCTATTTGACAGTGTTGCTCATATCCTGGAATCTAGAGAACAAAGAGAAATTATTTTCATTTCTTTTCCACTAAAACATTCCCTTGATGTTTGGGTTCAGTTCTGATGATACTCTAATAGATTGTTGCATTTCTATATACTACTTTCTATTTTAAAATCTAAAGAGTCGTAAGTATCCTGAACCCTCACATACCTGCGTGGTGTTGGGCAGTAGTGATACCCTTGAGTAACAGGAGTGGAAACTGAGACATCGAATGTGATTTCCCTAGTATGCTCCAATACATCTGTGGCAGAGTTGAGAGCACAGCCCAACAGCTTTGATTCTGTTTTTTTTCCCCTCCATGTCTACTGTGAAGTTGGACATCCCTTTGAATTACTGGGATCCCCTCTGCTTTTCTTCCCAGAGGAAAAGTCTAGGTTTTCAGAAACATCTCAATGATGTGATGAAAATACTGATAAATATGTCCATGGGCAGGCACTGTGTTTGAGTGGAGACAGAACATGTGGGGATCAGGATTTTCAGATAAGTGTGAGTGGGTCCTCCTAAAGAAGTTTAGGAAAGTACTTGAGCTGGTCATTTGGTCTGAACCAGCAAAAATCTCTTTTGACCATGGAAACTGCTGTCCTTTCTGTGCTTCCTGTGCCTGTGAAGGGGAGGATTTACCCTAGCCTCAGCTGTTCCTGTGCAAATCATGTGGAACAGAACAAAAGGCCAGTTTGCTAGCAGGTGTGGCTGAGCAGGCCATAGGGCCTTGACAATATGCTTCTACAAAGAGGGCAACTTCTGGCAGAAAGCGTGGTTAGCTGGAAATAATAGTTTTTCATCATGCCTTTTGTGTATATGTGGAGCATGAAAAGTTGAAAAAGAACATGGATTTTCCCCCCCCCAGAAAATCCTGTGTGTTATGTCTGAATGTATTGCTTCATCTTATGCAGGTCTCCTGGGCTCTTTAAAGTTGTTTTTTGACTTTTTCTTTGTGCAGTTCTGAGGAAGAGCCACTAATCAGCTTCTAGGTATATTTGCTCCCTGCTATGTGTTTGCATACTGTAAGCTGCTTTCACTTCTAATTAAAATCATTATGATTGTTTTATGAAGCTGCTTTTTAAAACCTCTGGCAGTGAGCTGTGGAGGGAAAAAAGATGAAAACTTCAATAATAAGTTATACAGTGCATTTGAAGAAGATTTCTGAATGGTTTCCTCCTTGCCTGTAAATCTTCCCATCAAATCCCCTCTAAATGCCCATTGCTAGGCACCAAATAAGTTACTATTATGCTTCTTGCTTTCTCTGCTGCATACCTATAAATGGCTACTGCCTGTCTTTCTGAAAAGACAAGAGATCGCTTTGTATAAGTTCCAACGCAGGCGGTAAAGAATAGGTAAAACCATGTGGTCTCTCACGCAGTTTCCTTTTGTCTCATTTAACATACTTACCTTAGCAGGAAGAATAATTTTGGTCTTTTGTGCGTGGATAAACGTGACAGGATTGAAATATGAGTCTATATCCACAATAGCTTCAATGCGTTGTCCTAGAATACCGCAACGGATTTAACATATAGGACTGGATGGACAAAGATCTATTTGATCTTCTTGCATTGGCTTTACCCTCAATGGGGCCCAAAGCAGGAGGTTTCCTCTCCTCAGATTTTAAGGGGCTGTATTACTGTTTTTGCACACTGGTCCACTGCTGCAGCTCAAGTGGATGCCAACACTTGATCATACCTCTGAGCCAAGGGATCAATGAGATAAGTTAGCAAGAAGTTGTTCGGCTGTGTTAGACTTCATTATGAGTTTGCCCCATATCCTGGAAATCATAGTCTTTTATGGAACAGATCAGTTTCAGCAAGAAAAAATTACACGAGCGAAGCTAGAACACATTTGCCTGCTGGTAGTGTGGGTGCCTGAGTTTCATCTACTGCCTACTGTCTCCAGTTTCCTCATTTGGAATAATGTTGGTGAAAAAAGGAAGATTTAGCCCCTCATAGGAAACACAGAAGTGCTGATTTCAATGGTTGCCCTTTGTCTGTCTATTAGGTAGTCTCTTCTGTTTCCATTTTCGTGGTGCTTACTACGAACAACGGTGTGGATGTTTCCTAACTGAAGCAGGGGCTGTGGAGCTGGGGCTATGTAGTGATGTCAGCACAGCTGTAAAAGAGTGGCGTTCATTCAATGAAAATCGTTTCTTTAAATACACAATCTCTGTGCTTCAGCTGACCTCTGGAAGTATTCTAATGGTTTTCCAGTTGTAAGAATCTAAGCATAGCAAGTTTTGAATTCTAAAAAATTCCATTCAGCAGATTCCACTGTCTCTTTGCTACATCTTGTGCCGTTTGATTCTCCTATTAATGAGAAAGAAGTAACTTAGCATTGTTAATTCCTTCGTCTTATGACTCTTTAAATCATTGAATAATAAGAACTCATTGTGTTCCTTATGGTTATTCTGGGTAATAATAGTCCTAATCGTTATTTGTATAATATCTTTTTTATAAATTCCTCACCTCCACCCACAGTTTTTGATGCTTGGATGACTTGGGAAGAAGTGACTCACCGTTGTCAGGCTAACACATTTTATAATAACTTAATAACTTATGAACTTCTTAAACTTTAAATACCTTGTGGCAGGACATACATATGTATCTTGTAATTATATTTAAAAGTTTACTGCTTATTCTCTTCTGCTTTAAACGCTTAATGAAATCTCTCAGATGGCCCAGCTGTTTGTGGGCCTAATACAAAACTGGAAAGTGCACATGACTAGATACACTTTTTAAAAATCACAGATGTGATATAAACGGATATTCATGAAGTGATTTTAGTCTGGTTGCATCATCTCAGATGATGAGTATAGGAGCGCCAAAGCCTGAGAGAGGGAAATGTACAACTACAGACCTGGAACAGGGTAATTTAAATGCCACAGGAGCAGGGTCAACTACAGAAATGTGGGTGGCAATAGGGCTGCAGCCTCTTTCCTTCTCTCATTCAGTTCACACTTTAGTGTTAAGGAGAATTCAAAGTTAGGTTTTTTTAGTATATTTTGTTGTTGTTTTTCATTTTCTTAGAGGGAATTCTAAGACTAGAATTTCCTTTAAGAAAATAAAAAATAACTAAAATATCATGAAGTTTAGTCATAGAAAATAACTAAAATATAGTAAAGTTTGGTGCTGGATGGGAAAAATAATGAAACACCAAGTCTGCTACATAGGTCTGACTAAAACCTTCAAATTTCTTAGCTTTCAGATTCACCAGAAACTCTGATCTGACATTGTATACTAACTGGCTTGGGCCCTTGGAAAGTGTGTGATCAGTTTGATAATAAAACTCTAAAATAGCTATATGTTTCTCTCGCTTTAGGACTTTGCTTTGAAAATTTCATGTTGTGGCCCTGTCTCTTATTTTCATTTTTGACCTGCCAAGAAAGCCTAAAATGTAAAGATGAATAGCTTTTGGGGCCCTTCATGTAACTTTGTTTGATCTCTCCATTGCAGTGAGCAAGCTAGAAAAGTCTTGGCATAATTTCTCTTCCTTTTTCCTTCTTTTGGCAGCACTACCAGCAGTGGAAACATCAGGTTTGCTTTCCCTTCCCAATCATGCTCTCTAACTCAAGGCCTAGATGTTGTGATTCAGTTCGTTCCACCTCTGCCTTTCTTCTCTTTACACTGTCCCCTCAGGGAAAACTACCAAACGGGTGTCTTCATTGTGCTGGACCTCTGAAGGGTGGGATACCAGTACTCAGGCAAACCACAGGTCACTCATAGGCAAGGAGATACTGCCTTTATATTATAGCCCTTTGCTGTTAGATGTCTATTGTTCAGCTCTACTATGAAAATCTTAGGAGTACTAATAGTATGATACAGGGCTCTGCTCTGACAACAGTAATCTAGAGCAAGCTCCTCAAGGATGACTTACGTAATGGTGCAAAATTAGTAAAGCAAAAGACTGCATCATGTTTAGTGATGAAATGAAACCTGCACCTTCCCATCCTTTGGGATATTTGGGAAAGGAAATAAAAAACCCAAGGTTATCCTGGATTGAAATATTTGTAGAAAGAAAAATCTGGAAAAAACAGGTCTGAAAATTTGGGAATGGGTTTCTTGCACACCATTCAAAGGTTGGGGTTTGGTTCAGCTGAGGTCTCTGGGCTGCCAGGTTTATGATGGATGGGCAGGACAGACATCCAAAACTCCTGAGACTACTTGCTCCTGTCTAGGACCTTGGGGTGCCTGGAAAACGTTTTGCCTTTCTTCAGAAGCACTTGTCTACTTTTTCTAATGGTCTCATTGTTTTCTGCTCTGATTTCTTTTTATCACTGTAGCAAATACAACCTACTCAAATATCTTTTGCAGTCCTTTCTGAAAGGAGACATAATTACTGAAAGCTGGTTCTCTGCTATTTGCAAAACTTTAACACTGTACTGATCTATAAGACCTCAACATCTCTCTTGTCTCAGGTGAAAAACAAATCCTGTTTGATGACTGACCTTCCTAGGAACAGAGGTTTTTCCAGAAAGGCATCAGATCTATTGGTTTCCAGCTGCTGCTAGGTAAAAATCATTATCAGAGCACACAAGGGAAACCTAGTTGCACTGGCTGCTTAGCTCAATGAACGTATTTCTTAGAATATTCCCTAAATTACATGGACATAATGTGATTGCATCTCTGGCCCTTTGAAGGGAAAGGGCTGTAGTTCATTATTGACAGGATTTACTGAGTAGAAGTCAGGCAGTTATATATTAAAAAACCCCCGACACAACACTTCACAGTTTAGACTTATTTTGTTGTCTACCTGCTCTTGGAAGGGGAGTAGATGGTACAGGGTCAGAAAGCCTTTCCCTTGGTAGGCATGTGGCTCACTTTCTCACTGTGTACAAATGGACTCAGTGTGTGCCCAGTCTGCATAATGAATTAATTCCATTAGTCAGTTTAATTCCCCATTAATAAAGTAGGTGACGATTGGCTGGCAACACCTCATACTTGCAGTCAGATTTTTGAGGCTGAACAGAAGTGGCATGTGACAGGAGAATATCCTTGCATATATCTGGCTGAAATCTAATCCTTTTGACACTTAATTTAAATGATATAAATTTCTTGACATCAGTGAACTGGGCTGTGACTTTACAATGTCTCCCAGCAGTAGACTGAGATGAGACTTCTCAGCCTTGGCATTGTGCCTCTTGCTCTGATAGTGCCCTGCTGCAAAAAAAGTACACTGAGAAGATGAGTTTTTGCTATGCTGGCGCAGTTGAGTTGGTTTCTGGCAAAAAGCAGGAAGAGACAGCAATGAATCAAGACCCTCTCCACCTGTAAAAGGGGAGAAGATTAGTTTCTCCTTCACTTGGAAATGCAGATTTTTTCCTATGGGCAGCCTTTGGAATAAGGAGACTTCTTGTCCCACCTTTCTCCCAAAAGAGGTCCTAATAGGTGTGCCTGAGTCTGTCTCAGCAGCTTCAAAACAATGTGGAAATCTGAAGATAATAGTTAATTATATTCTATTCTCACACCTTATGTTTTTTTCCCATCCAAAACATCTAAAAGGAAAAAGAAAAATTTCTCTATGCTTTTAAAAGAAAACTATTACAGCTACTGGTATATCTGAGACTAAAATGAGAAATAGCCATTTGAGACACATTTGTAATTAATGCCCACTTCTTCTTGCCTTCTTAACAGTTCCCACCCCCAACATCCACACACCTACACATGTAGCCATCCTTCCCTAGCTCGTATTAAATTCTGTCTTCTGGTGAAATGCAGTATATAGTAGGATATAGAGCATCAGTCTAGTAGGGCTGTACTTGGTAATCCAATCCTGTGTTGTTTGTTTCTTATCCTTTATTGTTCTATTTTGCCCTTATAGAAACGCCAATATGTTGCCTGCATTATTTTATATTCCCCAAGTTTGATCTTTAATAGCTGAGTATGCCCAGCTGTTACTGACTCTCAGTTCTGTTCCTTTCCTTCAGAGCAGAAAGTTTGGGATTTCTATAGGCTTCAGTGCACCAATTACAGTCCTCCAACTTTTTGATTTCAGTAATCACCTGGCTTTGTAATATCAGGACTTGCATGAAAGCATCCCATGAGGACCACATAGAGTGGGTTTCTCTAGATTCAAGTTGAATAAAATCCTCACTCTTAGCTCTTACCTGAGAATAAATGTGGTTGGTCTTCAACTGGTTTGTGAGTCCTTAGATGAATTCTCTGTCATTTCGTGTAAGTTACGATTTTTACTTTTTTGTTTCTGAAAAGCAACTGAAGTGGTGATCTAGGATATAGAATATTATTCAGGTTCAAAAGTACAGCAGATGATGTTAGCAATTCAGATATTAAACGGCTGGCATGCTGACAATAAGGTTGTGTAGAAAAATTTAAGGAACAAACCTAATTTTAGTTAAAATAAATTATAAAGGAACTGGAGTTTTTTATCACTAATTGTCCAAAAAAATGACTAGACATTCTGAAACTTTGGGTTTTGTACAACTGCTCTGTCCACTGATATGCAACAGGCACATTCCCATCAATTACTTTGAGCTAAGGTATTTGTTTCAGTCTCTGAATTTACACTGAGTGAGATCAGTAAATGTTGTTGAAAAGAAGCAGAAGATGAATGCTGAAAGTGTGCCACTGTTGCAAAGCTGAGGTAGTATATCTTTACAATAAGTCAATACAGCTCAAGAGATTGAGGTTACACTGACATTACTTACACTCAGGTGGCTGCATCCAGGTCAGAGCTGTGCTCACTCTTTTACTAATGAAACTGAGATTTCTGGGGCTCTTGCTACTGCTGTTGTTAATGATCTGAGCTCTTTTATGGTGGCTTCTCTCTCTGGTCCCACTGGAGGATTAGGGGAGGAACTGGAGCTGGTGGCTTTGCAGTCATGTTTGTTTCCTTCCCCTCAGCAACGTGATTATGAAAATGGCTCATTTGTACTTTTTGAGCTGGCCTGTTTAAGTTAAAAGTTCTTAACAATACAAAAAACCAGAGGGTTTTAAATTTCATTTTTTAATTGACAGCTGAATCCTTATGAGAGGCTTACTCAAGAGAACTTGCTTGGAGAGACAGAGGCTGATTTTGATGCTTTGGATTGGCTACCTAAAACAGAGGCTAGACAAAATTAAGAGAATAAAAGTGGGTATTTATTGAAGGCCTTCAATATATACACCTTGGGCAGTCAAAAGCCTCCAAGGGACTACAATCCTAAGATCGACAATGGTCACAAGATTTTCACGCAGTTCTAAGCTTGGTCCATCTACATATCAGGGTTAATACTCCAATTACAGCTTAAGGTAATGAAGTCATTTACTCCAAGTTTGCCCCCCCAGTTCACTGTTATTTACATCTCTCAGGGCCTGAGACAATAAGGTGTCCTTGAGTTTCAGTCCTAGAGGAATTGTTTTGTCTGAATAAAATGGGAGAACAGTAGCTGACAGGCTGTGGAGTTTTAGAGTTATACACTAAAACAGTACAGGATCTGAAAAACAGAAAAGCTAAATCCTAGGGCATCACCTTTTTGCTAGGCAGGAGCATTAGCAGAGATACCTGAAACTCATCTTCAAGAATAAGGGTCAGGATTGTGTTTGGATGAGCAAATATATGCTCTATCATCATGGCTGGGTGTTTGGGTTTTTTTGTGTTTCCCCCCCCCCAAACTTTATTCAGATCTGTGAGTTTTGATGTTGCTCTCTTGGAAGTAACAGAAGCATCACAGAAGCTTTGTTGTCACTGCCTGTGACTAATTGCAGTTCCCCTGCAGTCACTGGCACACACAAATTTTTCGTTAAATTTGTGCATGGTTCTCACATCACATCGTCAAAGGCCTCTTAGACTGCCAACCTCAGCTGTGCCCTTAGCATACCTGCTGAGCTGAGAAGTCATGACTTTTTTTAGTTTTTTTTCCTCTGTGCTTCATATTTTGATGTGCATTCATTTCATGTTTTCAGCTCTTCTCTTCAACTTGGAAAATTTTTAAGCTTACCTCTTTCCTAAGTGTAATAAATTGACAAGCCAAATTCAGTAAATCAAAATTTAGAATTTTATTTTGAGACTTAAATTCAGTCTCCAACAGCCACAATTAAAAGGAACAGTGTCAAACCCCGGGGTTTCGGCCCTGGGTGAATGCGGTAACGGACTCAGTCGCTCCGTAACCCCCTCTGTTCACAAAATGCGCCCAGCACCGCCGGTTTTTATACAGCCTTTCGCTGAGAGTGGACAGTGACTGTAGAGGTCTTGCTTCATGGTAGCTTCATTAGGTATTCATGTTCAGGTCCTGGGTCGGTTGAGTAAGTTCTTGGAGTGGAACAATGCTATGATTGCCGGGTCCGGAGAAGGTTTGGAAATGTTAAATCGGGTCAGAACAGATAAGATACTGATCTCCAACTCGTTTGATTGTTAGCACACCCATCTCCGGGGAAGGCACGGCTACTCTCCCCATTTTCCATTCTTTTATGGTTTTGTTGGTGGTCCCGAGACTGTTCCCGGCAGAAATCCTTTCCTTCCCCAACCCCTGTGTCCCCTTCTTGTGGTTTTAGTCTTAGTTAACCCTAAACACACTTTAGGTTTACAGATCTTAAATCAGACCAAACGCAGATCAATTTTATATTGCATATCACTACATTTCAATGTGAATTAATTACATATTACATTACCTAACACGAATCAACTTTAGGTCACATATCACACTAAGTAAGCCTGAAAACTTACTAGGAGAGAAACAAGGAACATGAAAGATGCTTATGCAAGTTCTCAGCTGCAGTTGTGATTAGAGCACTAGATTAATAAAATAATAATAATATAATGAGGTGGCAGTGATACAGAAGTATGCCCACATCCATTCAGCAGACCTAGTGAGGGAAGCAGAAGAAAGTGTGGGGATGGCTCCAGCAAGAATGTTGCTCATTATTGTCACTGCAGAAGCTGCCTCTGTGCATCAACAGCTTGTGATATAAAGAGATAGCTTGAGATTTGAAGGTGTCTGTCCAGATTTGAAGACCTCCATGATATCTGTGTGCTCATCTTCTGCAAAATGCAGCCCATCCTGGAAATGACCTCAATTTGAACAGCTGTAGCTCATCTCCCAAGCCTGCCTCATTGTCTTCCTCTCCCTGAAGGCAGTGCCCACTACGGCCTCTCTTCCTGTGTGGAGTTTTCCTCCTAAACCAGGAGGTTTAGGTTCCTCCTAAACCAGCCTTTATCTTCCTCCCTGCTCCCCACTGGTGCAGCTGCCGGGCTGGAGAAAGGCTGGGGTCCACGGCTGAGTCCTGCCGTGCTGTGGTGAGGAGGAACAAAACTGGGATACGGGCATCAAGCAGAGAGCTCAGTGGCACTGCTGCTGCAGCACATGACAACCCCATGCTTGTGACAACCCTTCTCTTGGCAGTAGGAGTTCTGTAGGCATGTGGTAGTTTTACAGGCTGTGGTGAGTGTTTGTTATCCCTTCAGATACAAAATAGGCCAGATTACTGCTCACGGCAGGGTGCTGACGTGTGCAGCTCACTGTTGTGCTGGTGTCCTGCTCCAGGTTTATGGGGGTGTTTTTTGTTGTTGTTGTTATTTGTTTGTTTGTTTTGTTGTTGTCACTGTATTAATGTTATTTATTAAGAAAAGAAAAAGCAACAGAAATCATTTGGGTCACCAAGTCTATCCTCTCTTGACTGCAGGCAGACAGAGAGAGAGGAGATTTTGGTCTGGAGAACATCTGCCTCTCTGGCTTCACAAACACCCTGTCACATGCAGGGTGACTTTTGGTAATGAGGGTCAGGATTCGCTTCTGTCTAGAGCACAACAGTTCATAAGGATTTCACCACCCAGATAGTCTGTTCATTTAAATGCTAATAAGATTCCTGTTTTGTTTTGAAATGTAGAGAGCATCTTTCTTCTTCACCCTTTAATCCCCTTTCTCCTGTTGTTTACAACCTTGCTTTAGCGGTTCAGTCTGGTATTGCAGATAAGAAACACTTGATTTAGCCGGGGTGAAAGTGTCTTCTAGGTGTAATGTGTGTTGGATGTGAGTGGTTCAAGCATGATCAGGAGAATTCTTTCTACCTCTTTGGACTTGAGGACGCAGGCTTTTGTTTTGCTTTCAGAGCTTTAGTACTGAGAACAAAGGCCTGTTCTACCCAGACAGGCTCTGAGGTTTTACCCAGGCAGTTTCCTGCAAAGATGGCAAATGCACATTTAAGGGCTCCACAAGCGGCCACTGGGGACTTATTGCTCAGAGAGGGCAAATGCAAGATAACAGCAGCATAGTTTCCGTGGGAGCCTGACTCCACTTAGGAAACGATGGTGCTTTGCCCACAGTGTTGAGCTGGACCAGAAATAGAAGCAGGCTGTCTCTGTGTACCACGTGGCTTTAATGACTTCATAACAATGACATGAGTAACCCTGTGAGCATGCTGGAAGATGGCAAGAAGCTGGAGATAGTGCTGTACATGGTCTTCTCATTAGGTATTCTAGATGCAGAAGGTAACAGGACAAAGGCATTTAATTTAAATAAGGCCCAACTCTTTTACATTACTCTGATGTGTGTCTTGGGAATACACATTAGAATTGATAGAAATGAAATTAGAAAGGTCCTGCTAATATTATTCCTTATAGTTTTATTCATTACAGTCATCCAGAGGCTCCACTTTATCTTGGCCCAATCTCTGATCATACACATGTGTGCACTAAAAAAGGTTCCTGATATCACAGCCTCAGATTATAGCATGATGCAATGATAGCCCTATTTTGAGGTTAAGGGCACCTGCTGTCCTCCTTTTCACATGGCAGAAGTGGTTAAACCCTTTGGGGCATAGTGATGCTCTTCAGATGATTTTCTATATGCATATTAGTGCCCAGGTCAGAGGACCCTGGACCCTTCAGGTATCCGTGATACAGAAGAACCACTGAGCACGCCTCAGAAAAGATGGGGGAAAAGACATAAAGGAAAGCCTTGAGTACAGCTATCTTGAGTAACCCTGAACAGACTAGAAGAGCCTTTTTAGATGGTGTGCTGATAGAAAGATGCCAGTAAAGATGAAATCTCCTGTCTTGTGACACCCTCAAACCTGGCAAATGGGACTCGGTGTTCCTTGTCAGAGAGCAGAGTTTCTATAATAGATATACCAGGCTGTACTGCCAAATGCTGCTTCCTAATAGAACAATTTGCAAGATCCCGAATTTTGGGGAACTGTTGAGTTCAGAGAGAGTAGCAACACAGCTGAAAGTGTTATGTAAACAACATATGTTAGATGTCTGATGTGTGGAGCTGGTTTGTTCCACGCAAAGTGCTAGAAAACTGCATAGAACATAGGAGCCCCATTTACCACTGCAAAAAATAACTAAAATGTAGAAAAGTGAATCTCTATTGAACTTGAAGTAAGACTATCTTTTTTTCTTATAATTGTCTTTCTAAAGTTTTGGGGGATGGGGTTCTCCCTTTTTTTAAAATTTTATTTTTTTTTTTTTTTAATTCTTTTCTGTTGGATGTTTGCATAAAGAAAAGCAGTATGTGAGTTGTAGTTGAATGAGAAGGTCCAGTCAGAACATAAGCTCAATAATTAGGCTTGGAATAGTCTAAAATAGCTTTTGCAATCAAAAACATAGCCATCAGGCCTAAGCCAGTTGTCTAGGTACCCTCCATAGCTAGAAGAGGGGCATCCTATGAGGGTAACTGGGTCCTTTTTAGAAGGACTTTTAAAATGAAAAAGATGGTTTTTCATCCAAAAGTGATTTTCTTTGTTACAGAGAAAGCTTTGGGTGACTTGTTTATTCCTACCCTCGATATGACTGATACCCTATGTATACACCTTATGCTTAGCCTTTATATAGTCAGAATCAGCTGAGAGAAGACTTGTCCTAAAGTGTCTAAGAAGCCTGTTAAGTTTGAGAGGCTGTCTGGGCAGAGCTAATCACAGAGCAGTGCTGGCCATGCTGCTGCTGACTGAGCTGCTGTTTTGCAGTCCAGCCTCGCCAGGCCTTCTGCAGCCTGGGCAGAGCCCTTTGCTTTCATGGCACCCAACAGTGAATTACTGCCCCAGCACTGAAAAGTCCTCTGGAAACTGTTATTTTTCTCAGTCTTGACTAGAGGGTTCTCAATTGATTGCAGTTTCTGCTTTGTCTTCAGATTCATATTCAAGCAATGTCGAGTTTGCTGGTTTTCTTATGAATTGTGCTGCTGGTGCTCTGACAACAGAGTGCTGACTTGGTGGTGGCGTTACTGCAGGGCATTTGTGCTGTGCCTGCGATGACAGGGCCTGACATTCAAAGCTTGGCTTCATCCAGTTGCTTGAGGGGGGACGAGAGTGAAATCTTGCCTTCAAGCTGCAGCCTTGATGCCAAATCTTTTAAGGAAGCCTGCATCTCGGATGTGAGAGCTCCCCTTCTTCCTGCTCCTTAGGTGGTAGGATCTGCTACTGTGGTTTGACTTTTACAATGCCACAGGCAAGAGCTGCTGCTGCTTTTTACATTTTTACCTGGATCATTGGCATTCTGCCTCTCTGCTTTTTGAGACTCAGATTAAGTATTGGATTCAGGAGGAGGTTGTAAGACACAGAAGCATGCAGACTGCTTTCCAAATCAGCCCTGATTAGAGATGAAAAATTAATTTCTCTTACACATAATATATATTTATGAAAGCATTGTCTCTCTGCAAACATTACCAATTTTACCAACTTATTTTAAGCCAGTCAAAATGGATAATTCCTTGTGTGTGTAGTTAAACATCCCTGCAATTTTAAATTTCTGAATGTTTATTTTCTGTGGGTGGGCTTTTTGCTGTTGTTGTTGTTCTTTTTCTTTTTTTATTCCTGACTTAATACAATTGATTTTAGTGCCTTGTTTCCGATACCTAGCACTTGTCCTGCAGAGGAGAGAGACAGAAATAGAATGTCAGATCCCTGCTTGGCTGGGAAAGCATTTGTTCCCTTGCAGTGATGAGGAGGGTGACAGCTACTCAAATGGTGCTGCAAGCAGACGTGTGAGGGAAAACCCAAGCCAGCTGTCATTGCAAAGACACTGTAGCAACCTTATGCACCAGAGCAGTATAAAGAACTAGAAAATGGTTCAAAAATTTGTGCGTTCCCTCCACCCAAGTAAAAATCCCATGCTAGTATGTGGATATAATGAAAGCCTAGCCTGATCCTGCGCTCTTTGTGGTTACAGGCCTCCCCAGTGAGCTAGCTTGCTGCCTCGCTTCCTCCCTTTGCTACTTCATCCTGCTCCTAGGGGAGGGAAAAGGGTTTTCTTCCTTTCAAGTTTCCCACACTCTACTTTGACCAGTTAAGTCTTGAATAATTCCCCATTTCTTCTTATTCAATTGATGCTCTTAATAACACAGAGAGATATGGATTTTCTTTTTTTTTTCTTTTTTTCTGCCAAGACCCAACATAATTGTAGACCATAAATTATGCTTTTAACGAATTTTCAGAACTCTGGATTACTTTGCTACCTCTTTTCTCATGGTCATTTTCTTTAGCCCCACATGGCATGTGCTCAAAGACAGATTTGTATTAGCCTTTTGAACATGTCGGTGTATTTTGAATCTACAAGTGGCCTCACAGCTTATGTATTTTGAGTATTTACAGAGGGAAGGAACTTCTAGAACTCATCTCTTTGAGCTGCAGGAATTATGGTGAATGAGTCGTGGATTTGTTTTGTGTAAGGTCTGTGATGGGATCTGTGTGAGACCCCTTTTGCAGGGCTTCCAGTAAACCATGCACAACTCCACACTCTGTCCTCTGTGCTAATCTTGTCCAGCCCTAGACACAAGGCCAAAAGTGACGTTCTCTGAGATTAAGAAACCTAGAATGGTTTTACTGGAGCAGCGAGAAGAGGTGGTCAGGCATTCCCTTGTTTTGGGGAACTCAGGGGAGATTCCCTACAGTGGGAATGAGTGGCAAATGAATTGAGATAAGTAACACTCCACCATCCCTGGACCTCTGAGACTAGCACTGGCTGTGGCAGTACCTGTCACTGGTGCTATTTGCAGGGTTTGGCAATAGGACTCCACAGAGACTCAAGAAAGTGTTGTGAGCTCCTCTAGCTGCCGCCATGTCTTATCAATGGGGCCTTTGTGACTGGTGTCTTTCAGAACTTTCTACCCCGCTCCAGTAGTTCAGGAGCCTGAAGCCCTTACTGCATTGTGTTGTCAGGACTGTCCTCTTCAACAAACCTTTTTCCATGCTATGGTACAATGCCTGAAAACACTTAAAGAGGGCACAGGTAAAAATGCAACCAAGTAGTTAATGCAAAGGGAACTTTGAGATAACTGCAAAAGGCGTCAGAGAGCAATGAGCCAAAATTCTCAATCAGATGAGCACCTTTGGGTGCTCAGTGACAGGTTGCTGGGGTTAGAGAAGAGTTTACTTGTGTTATAATGCTTGGAGGTCCCAGTTGGGAACCAGTGCACAACTGTGCAAGCCAGCATCAGCACTCCCAGATTGATGTCCCTGTCCCACACACAAAGGAATGGACTCTGCCCTGGTTTAATTCAGATGAAAATTTGTCAGTTTCCCCTACAGTAGTTACATAAATCTAAGTAAAGTATCTCTTTGAGCTTCTCACAAGCCAGGTCCTGCAGAGGCACTGTCAATTTTCATGCCTATTGAACATCATCAGACAATTTTTCTGATGGCACAAAATAGCTGCTCTCAAAGCACTGCCCTACCTAAATTTGTTCAACTTGTGTCATGAAAGGAACTGGTGCACTGTTTCAGCTTTTGTCAGTGAGGGAAAGTTGAATTGTGGATAAAGCACATGAACAAGGAGTTGCACAAAATCAAGATAATCCAATATTTGTTGAGTGGTGCTTGCGTGGCTTTTATTGGGTGGTGTGCGTGCAAAAGGCTTGCAGCCCCAGTGAGATTTTGGAGTACTTTCGTACTGTCAGGAGAGCCGCTGGGATCTTGCCTGAGAAGTAGAATTTCTGTGTTGTGTTTATCTTCTCTTTGTTTGATAAGTAAACATAGATATTTTAAACTCTGCTGTATCCATGTGGTTTTCTCATGGCTGTGGTCTTTCATACAGAGCAAAAGGTTCAACAGGCTATTTGTTCATGCTGTCAGATAACGAGCAGGGGCTGGCTGTACGCAGCGAGATGGGACTGGGGTCAGCTTGAACTGAAATTTTGCACTTGTCAGGTCCTTGAGTTAAGACAAACCAAAATCACTTCTAGTTTTTTGCTTATAAGATGGGGAGAAGATGAATCTGTCCTTATAAGACTTAGCGCTAAGTACTGCTAGAAACCATCCTGTCTTGGGAGCATTTTTTTCACCCTTGGCACTAAATGATTTTATTTTCAGTTCAATTTCTTAAAGCAATTTCATGCTTTGATAAAATATAGTAATTTTTCTACGTTATACGTAGTAGAGTAGCCACTCTTGAGTAGACCAAATACATTTTGTTGCCTCTCTGTCCTTGCTGCAATACAAAATACCAAAAGTAATTAGTCTGAAGTGTGGGGCTGATTAGCTTTTCGGTTTGGGGACCAGATACATTTTAGAATGAGAGCCTCTGGAGCCATATCTCCCTCCCTACTAAGAAGTTGACTAATACTCACAAGAGCACCGTGTTCCTATATTTTTATCTCTCTCTCTCTCTCTCTTTTTTTTTTTTTTTTGGGGGTGTGTGTGTGTGTTTGTGTATGTGTGTCTTTAATTTACTGTGCAATTTAACAGAGCCATTTAAATTTGCTGGCTTTGATTTATCATGTGCTCTGTTCCACCTGGGCAAAAAAGAACTGTGCAGAGCAGGGCTTCATCATGCAGCGAATAGGTAGCAACCCTTCCTGATGGAGGGGGTGGTGTGGCTTGGGGCAGGCAGGAGAGCAATTTGTCATCATCACCCCCCCCGCCCCAGGGTTGATTCTACACTCCCTGCTCTCTGTCTGCAGCGGCTGCTGAAACAGTTGGATATTGCAGAGCAGCACGAAGAGGCATGAGCAGCCTGTTTGAGGGAGACCCAGGCCAGCTCCTTGCTGGTCCTGCTCTGGATGGAGTGCAAGGGGGAATGAATTTCCCCACTGTGCTGTGCAGCTTATGTGATGCCTCAGGACTTAAAGATCCTCAGAAAAAAGGTACAATTAAGTCCTGGCATTATTCCGTAACTTAAAAATGGTTGAAACTCTGCTTAAACCCAAATTTAATTAACTTTGTTTTAAACAAAGATTATTGTAAAATCTTTATCCAGCTGAAGCTTTATTTGCCAAGTTTCACTGCAGACTGTGCATTTACATAGCAGAGTTTTACACACTCCTGAAATTTGTGGTTTGCAATGGAAAACCTGGCAGACTTGGTTATATCAGCATTAACAGACATTCAGTATAATTGGAAGTACCGTCCCTTGCCAAAAATTTTATCCTAAGAGCCTAATAGATATTTTAAGGGTTTTGTTCTACTTTTTTTTTTTTTTTTTTTTTTTTTTTTTTCTCTTAATTCCTTGTACTTAGTGGAGGTTGCACCTGAATCTATACCTGGGCCGTGTATGGCTATGAATTCCACTTCCTGCATCTTCTACCCATGAGCTTGGAGTAAGAATGCAGCCCTCAAACTTAGGAGTAATGCCCAACTTCTGCCCAGTTTCCCAGCGTGGCCTTGTGTATGTGAGCAATGGCCAAGGACATTTTAGAACACCCTGTTTCTCATGTCAAGCGGTATGATGCCCTTTGAAAATCCCTATGTCAGGGAAGAAAGGCAGAGAGGTGGGAGGGATACTCATGTTTCACAAAGTCCACAAACTGCAGCCAGACTCAAAAGTGCTTAAGTACAAGCTGACTGCAAAAGGAATTCAATATTCCATTCTCCAGAGTGAATGACGCTGATCAAAGAAGCTGTGTCTGAAAAGACAAACTCTCTCCTGTCCTCTTCACTTCCAGACTTGAAGGAAAAAGTATAAGAGATCACTATGCTGCAGGAGCTGCCAACCCTCATTTCTGTGGGGAAAATACTTCTTTTTTTTCCTGCCAACCTTATTTTCTTATATCAAAATAGTGTTTATTTTTACAAAGGGAAATGCTTAACTTGCACTGTAAAACTGGCTTCAAAAAGGGTAAGAAAGACAAACACAGAGTAGGAAAAAAACCACTAAGAGCTGCTAAAAAACTCTAAACAGAGCTGGGAGTGCAATTTCTGGATAGAGATGGGAGAATAGAGTACAGAAGTGCAAGTCTCTTCCTGCCTCTGTGCTTCCAACCATACCATGATACCTGTGCTTGTCCCCAGGCAGCTGCTGCTGCTGTTGTCAGAGTCTGGCGAGGCAGACCTCTGGTTTGACAGAGGACAGACATCATGTTGCCTCACCCTGGTAAACGAGAAACAAGATGTTGCTCCTTGTTGCAAGGGAAGTCCAGGTGCACCGTGTCACGGTCCTGCCCATGTCATCACTCCCCCGGAGGACTCATCCTGCACACTTGGCTTTCAGCTGGTGAAGCTCTTAGTGGTGAGCACCTTCCCAGGGAGCATCCTGCTTTCCCTGCAGAGCTGCTGCTGCCTGGGAATGCTCTTTGTGGCTGTGGTCACCTCTGGGTTGCTTGAGGTAGACATTTTCCAGCTCCTCATCCCTGCAAGAGACAGGAGAGTACAGAAATTCTTCTGTCTGGGGAGAGAGATCCAATCCTCCAGGCCTTCAGGAGGATCCTCAGAGAGGTTTACATTTGAAACACCAAAGCTGAAAATATAAAAGCGTAAAACTGCATCAGATCAAATAGTTGTAATTATAGCAAGCATATGAGACAAAACCCATTGTCATTTTATCTCTCTAGGGACTCCACACTTTTTGTTTGAGCCCTATTATTGGTGAAGTATGAAGTCTAAAATTATAATAATTAAAATGATTATAAAATCTTGGGGGTTGTAATTTTTCTTTTTTAAATAGCTGGGAACAGCCTGTTCATTACTGAACCAAAGATTTAGCTTTAAATTCACATCAGTTTAAAAGATAGCAGGAGGGGGGACTGTGTTGATGTGAATGCAATGAGCGTGCCTGAGGGCTGTCCCCTTGTACCTCTCTCAGGCATTGAGAGGAAGGGAACTGTGGTGAAGGACAGTCCTGAGCAATGGGCTGGAAATGTGTCACTGCTTGACCTTCTGGGAACCTGCTGGTGGCTTCTTTGTAAACGCTAAGTGGATGGCTTCTGCAGCCCAAGGCTGACACGTGGGAGCAGGCAATACATTATTTTCATTTTCTGGAAAGAGAGGCTGAGGGTGAAAAATTGAAGAGAACCACTAGAGGCATCAGCAATTGGAGCACAGGAGCCCTTAACGTCAAATGCACCTTCACTGTGTTACTTTGCATTGTGTGTTTTATGCTGGTGCTGCTTCTTGCTGCTAAGTCCCACTTCATTCTCACGGCAGAACGTGGGGTGTCTCTTGCTGGGCCAGCAGCCTCTGCCAAATGTGGTTGCAAATCTCAGCGAGTTGACTCTGAACTTCGTAGGTTGCCAGGGCTCAACTGGGTAGCTCGAAGAGAGAACATATTGAATGCCTGATTATCAAAATACTTTCCGTTTTCAGATTAGCGCAACTTCTGGGGTGAAATGGCCCCAAAATGTCAACCATGTCAGTTCTGTGTCAGAAACAAATGAAAGCCGAGATGAGTGCTAGCTTTGGGCACCCATCCAAAGCTGTGGGAGAGAGGAAGAAATCTATACCGTAGGTTTCAAAGAGCCCGTACTTCTCCTCTAGGATTCTATGTCTGTCATTTGCCAGATCAAGCCCACCTCTGTGAAGAAGTCACTAGGCAGTGACAAGGGGATGGAGGGGAAGGGCAGGAGAAAGGAAAGGGACTTGGAGAAACATCGGTAAATTCTATTTAGCAAATAACACAATACAATACGTGTAGCAGCACAATGGCCTTTTCTGCCGGCAGATTATCCCAGCCAGAGTCTTTGCTATATTAAAAAAGGAGGGGGGGGAAATAGAGCACCAAAGAAAAGGAAAGGCAGGCTGTACAGCAGCAATCAATGCTGCCCTTTGTGCTGCCTGACATTTGAGGGACTTGTTATCAACGATTGCTGGCTGCTTTATCTAAATGTATCTCCCCAGCTGCCAGGCACAGCGCTGATAGGCAGCGGGACGTGCCGATGGCCCCGGCCGATACCGTGGCCGCCCAATTCACCCGGCAGCCCCGCTGCCAGGGGCAGGATGGCTTCTGTCACACCGCTGACATGCTGCATCCACTCCCTGATGGGGAGAAGGGCCATTTCTCCCTTTGCACCCTCCTTCCTGTGCTTACCAGCCGCTTCTCCGTCTTTTCAAAGGAGAAGGAAGGAAAAAGAAACAGGATGAAAATTTAAAAAGAAAAAAAAAAAAAATAGTAGAGAAACTTGGGATGAAAATTGATGTTTTGGGGGAAGGAAAATTTACTTATTTTTTTATTTGTCCTGTAACACCTCTGTCATCTGCTGCTCTGGCAGAAATTCCCATATATGTTCTTGCCTTCTCTTTCCTGCTTTACTGCAAAAGAGCGATAAGAATAATCTAGTGCTTGGCTGCTAGGTTGTCTCTTAGCGTGAAAAATGCCTGTCTAATATTTTTCGTTTGCACAACTTATATACTTGTGTTTGTGTAATGCAGGGAGATGTATGTACAAGTTTGCCTGCAATTACTATTAATTTTTAGGACTAGAAGATGATGAATAGGCATAAAATAAATGTTAGCTTGTGGCATCCCCTAAATCCTGGAGGATGTATGTATTTAAAAAGAAATAAGTGTTGCAGTCCACTTCCACTGAGAAACTATCTGATCTAAGGTTTAGATGCTGCTTAAAGCCAGTTTAATTATTCCTAAAGTGTAGCCAGTTATTGACACGTTCTAAAGTATGAAAGCTCTGAATTTGTGTGGCCTCTTATTCCAAGAGACAGCTTAAATTATTGCCTTTACAGCTAAAAAGGTTTTAAGGTCTGTGTGGAAATGTCAGCTCACAGGTTTGCAAGTATATTTGCTCTTGCTGGGTGCTAATGAAGCCATTAAAAATGCAATATGGCAAAGCTGAAGAATTTCTTAAAAAATGACCATTTTCTGATGTCTGTGACTCCTTCTGGTGGAGAGTTTAGAAAACAAAGCAACCTAGAAGCACCATAATAGAATATACTGTATTAACGGATTTACTTTTAATTATTCTTGCCCAAATCTGAAAGTAATTAGAGCTCTCCAAAAGCAGATGATTCCAAGAGAATAGAATAAATTCTTATCTCTCTCATGTTCAGCTGTCCTATTTTAATGTGTGCACATTGCTACCTTGACCATAGTTGGAATATATTTCACGTGCACGTAGTGAAAACTATAGTTGGCAGTGCATTTTGAGGAAACTCAGGCCTATTTGAAGCATAATTTTCTTCTGCAATCACTTACAGCTATTTGCATCAAAAAAAACCAAAAAAAAAAGGGGGAGAAAAGTGAACATGCATGAGAGGGTGTTGCAGACCATAAAAATCCCTCAGGAGAGCCAGAGCCAAAGCCCAGTTACCAATATATACAGCTCAGGTACCTGTTCAATGGAAGAATAGCAAGATATTAAAAAAATACAAGATTTGCCTTTGAAAAATGGCACATTTGGAATGTTAGCACTTCAAATGTCTAAGCTGAATCTGGAAAATGGTGAGGGGTCTTTGATAAAGCTCTGGCTGAGAAAGTATCATGATAAGAATCTAGTTCACAGGTCAGAGCAGGACACCACTCACCTCTGCAGATCCCAGTTTTGGCTGGGTCATGGAATTCTTTTTGGAGCTAATGCTACTGTTCTGTATAAGAAATAGGAACAATTTCACTGTGCAGTGTGGAGTCAAATGGAAGCTGTTCTGCCTAGCTTCCTTCATAAGTTATACAAAATAGAGCAAAAGTGCCTTTAATAAATAAGTACTGTCCAGTAAATAAGTACCGGATGCCTTTCCCTTTCTGCCCGACAGCTCTGAGCAAGGGAAGTGCATTCCACATCCCCTGTTACCCCTCAGCCTTTTTGCAGAGCAGGCAGCAAAGCACATAGAGCACAAGCTCAATGTGCACATCATATAACCTTCCTGAACATTGCTCTTTCTGTGGCATTAGGAAGCCAATTCCTCCCAAGAGCATGTTTATATCAATCTAAAATTCATTTCAGCTGAAATATTTATGGTTTTGTGGGGGGGAGGCAGGAGGTCTGGGTGTTGAGTGTGGTCAGATCAAGTTAGCTTCAGCTGGCAAGGCTAACACAAGTAGTAATCTCTCTGCCCCTCCTCCCGTACCTAAATGAGCATTTATTCCAAGCCCTTTCTTAATGCTGTAACATAATTCATTAGGACAGCCTTAATGAGCTGGTAATTAGTCTGGTGGGAGGGGGGCGAGGAGGGGAAATAGAAATGCTAGACAGAGAGAAAGTCGAGCAGGCTGGGACACCGTAAAGAGCCCTGAGAGAGCCTTTTGTCAACAAAATGGATCTGGTTTGCAGGCAGTAAAACTTTCAAATGACCTTCGTGTCAAAATATTAGGCAGCTATTTTTTGGTAGATGGTGGTTTCATAAACATAAAAAGCGCACATATCATTCAGAGCGTCGTAAAATTTGTCTCAAAGATGCGGTGTTTCCTTCCCTCCTTTTTATTCTTTTTTGTTGTTGTTGCAAGACAAATATCACCTCTGTGTGGCATGAGTGGGGGATGGGGTGAGGGGAATGGCATCTAATATCACAAACTTCTGCTTGGTCTGAGCATAATGTTAATAGCAGCTCATCTTTGTTCCAGTGTTTTTAAGTGCTTGATCTTCCTTTTTTTTTGCGGAGGGGAGAGTAAAATATATACCATAGTATGCATGCTAAAGACAGATATTGAGATGGTGACATTTTTGCTTGTAAAATTCAGGAAAATTACTTATATGTTTATAATTTATGGCACAACCTAGATGTTAATATTGCTCTGTGATTTAGAGGACAGATGTGGTGTAATAACTACATCAAAGACAACAGCTCATTTCTGCAGAAGTGAAGCATCAAAACAGTTGGCTATTTAAGTGCTTTTTCTTCTGTGAAGTCTTCATTTCCAAGGTTAAATTTTGACATGAAGTTGGAGGGTAAAGGGATGACTGTTTACCACAAGGCAAGGAAATGATTACATGAAGCATCTACTTATTTTGCATTGAGCTTGTCTTTAAGCTCCTTTCCTTTCTGTCCCCCATGTAGCAAGCCCCAGAGCAGCGGAAATTCTGTAACTTGGATAAGTAGTAGGAGGCTGATAAGGCATCACTTGAGCTGAACCATAGGAATGTGCAAGCAGAAATAACTGGGGTAAATAGCTAACTTAATAGAGGCAAATGATAAGGAGATAGCAGAAGGATTGAAAATTTGCCTTACTGATCTGTCGTGGGGTTAACTATTTCTTTCTCTGCCATCACATCCTACAATGCAGAAATGACAAGCTGTTCCTTCTCTGCCTCCTGTCTTTCAGCTGTATTTCCCCTTTGACCACCTGAACCATTTAGCACTTGTAAACAGCCATTGCAGGCGATGTACTGACAGCCAGGCCACTGCTCAGAGCCCAGATCTTCCCCCAAGAAGTGGCCACAACAGGTGATCACAGCTTGAATAAGGGAAAGCCAGGGCTGGGCTTAACAGAGATCTAACCTAGCCAGCCACCAGCTTGTGATTGGGTGTAATTTCTGGGAGTTTAAACTGCTATCACATGAAGTATTTCTTATATGGCTGGAATTAATCAGGACTGATCCTCAGACTTCCAGGTCCTAGTAATTTCCCATCTCTTTGGTGGGCCAAGAAGACTTGCCTGTGGCCAGCTAGTGGCGGAAGCTGGAGACTGGCTGGGTCTGTGCCCATGTGCAAAGGCCACGTGGGACTGGCTGCCTAGGGGACTACAGTTTAGTGGGCTTTCCCTTCGGGGTCTGAAGGCAATCTTGCCCACATAAAATGTAAAATGCAAAGACAAATTTAAACAAGGATGAGACGATGCTTGGCTTCTCCTCACAGACCAGAGCAGAACAGGAAATTTTATATGGACATGTTTTACTCTGTGTGGTTTCACACTACTCCTTTATCCACTGTGTGAAAAAGAAAACACTTTGGACTTTCTTTTCCTCCCCTCTACTTTAATTAATCTTAAGTACTTTGCTAGTTATCATAGTGCTCTGTCAGAACCCAATATGGATCAAAATCATCTCTGGAGGACAAGTTATTGAGTTAATAAATAAGGTCCATTTTAAAATTTATTTTTTAAGCCAACAGAAAATATAGCGATGCTGTAAAATACAATGTAATAATATACAGGCATATATTCAGGATGATTCCAGGTGTGCTCAGTTTATCATGGGGCAAAACATTGGTATTGCTCTCCACTGAATCCTGCTGCCTGGCTACATTAAACCTACCAATGAAACTTTCTAATTCCATGCCTCCTTGTATTTTTTGTTCTTGTTGGTCTGTTTTGTTGTTGTTCTGTTTTGTTTTCCTTACTTATTTTCTTCTTTATCTCAGCTACTTGCGGAAGAGACAATTTCTTTCACCCTTTAACATATTCAGGATGATCCAGACCCACCAATAAAATGCCAAAACTTAGTAATGAAACTGGATCTGTTCATGGGGTGCAGTGCAATGTTTCTGACACACAACACACCTATGACATGACCCCTGGAATAGTGTCTTAAAAAAACTGCTTTCTACAGCACAGTATTCTATCAAATGGATAGCTGGTGAGGCTGTAATCTCTGCTTAGTTCTCCTTATTAGAAGGCCTAGGCTTTTAAAAAATTATTAGTTTTTATTATTATTTTTAAATGGAATATATTTACTTTTATTCCTCAAACTTTGATTTGGGGAAATTGGGTGAAATTTTCTCTGCTGGGTGTCTGCTGCAGAATGAAATTCATCATTCTCAGGAAAGACAAGTTTTAGCAGGGTGGAGGGAAAATTACATGCTACATTCTGGCGTCTTTTCTTTGCAAAGACCACCCAGAACTGAAAGACAGTATTTTAAGATGGGTCTTACATTGTTTTTAGAGGGATAGCTTCTGCATCTTTCTCTCTGCTTCAACAACTTTAGCCAAATTCTTGTGTTTTTGAAAAAGCATGTATACATTCAATAAACATTTCTCATGTGGCAGTAAGAGGTCTTAAGGAGAGGAAAAAATAAAGTTAGAGGGGAGAGGAAGGCTGAGAGACGAGCTCTTAGGAGCTGAAATGCTGCTGGGAAGAAGGCTGGGGTAGCACATGTGGGATCAGGCAGGTTTTGAACAATATACAGGGGATGGAGCTTTGAACCCGGCTTGCCAGACAGGGATTAATTGCCTGTGTTTAAGTGCCTGAGGAATGAAGGAAGGAAGGACCTTGGTGAACAGAGAGGGATTGTGAGGGAGGGGTTGGATAGATTAGAGCAGATGGCCCTATGGTGTGTCAGTAAATACAGTTACCTCTGTCAATCACAACAAATGTCTCCCTCCCTGCTCCAGAGTACCTGGAAAAGCACCTCAGGTCCTTGAATTTCAGGATTTGTCTGCTACAAGCAAACAGCCATTGCATCGATTGACAAAGCCTTCCACCCCCTCTGAAAAATCAGATTGAGTCCCAAATTAGTGGTTCCTTTTGGCTTAATATCCCCGTGACTTGCCTCTATGTACCGTGGAAGTAAATTAACTGTGAATTAGTGCCAGAGCCACAAGGAACTCACACAGAAGTTAATAGTTCTGTCTTCAAAGCAGGGAATAATGTGCAGCAAAGTAAGAGCAAGGAGAGTACATAGAAGGCTACCAACAAAATATCGTAGATATGTGGTCTGTGCTGAGGCAAGAGTTCCCAAGGCAAAAGATACAGTTATGTAATTTAGAGTGGTAACCTTAAAGAAGTGTCAGTGAGGAAGGGCTCTGCAGGCACCCTTCATTCCACTGTGTCCTAACTCTTCTTTGCCCCTGAATAATGACCATTAACTTACCTGTTTTGTGAGGTTTATTTATCATTCCACCTACCTCCTGCACAGTGTTGAGTGTCACAATTCACTGTACACCATCCCTCAGTAGCAATGTTATTTTTCTTGCTCTGGAAATGCCAAAGCTAAAGTTGCCCACATAACCACAAGTCTGGTCTCCTGTGTAAACACATTATGAGACAGTCTTTAATTACATGAGTTTGCATTTATTTATTTTTTCCCCGCTTCATGATGCTCAGAGGCATCTGGCCATATCATTCCTAGTGTGGCCCAGGCCTTATTTACCTCGTATCATCCAAAAAGTGTGCTGAATACAAAATTATTGATTTGCTCTTGGGTGTTTCAGCTGTGCTTTCAGCAGAACATTTTGAGTACTTAATAGACGCACGCGGATTCAAATTCACAGCGCCCCTGTGAGACAAGGAGGTGACAGTATTCCCATTTTACAGATGGGGAGCTGAGTCACAGGGAGATTAAGGTCAAAGGACCCACTGATTTTGGGGCCCCAGTTTGATGTTTTGGAGTACTTAGTGTTTTTATGGCTCGATATATGTTCAAAGCACAACTCCCAGAGACTTCAATTACAGCTTCCAGCACTCAGCACTTTGCAAATCAGCCCCCAGGGTTTCAAGTCAGGCATCCAGAAAATGAGGAACACAGAGTTAGTGACCACCTGTGGTTTATAACTTGGCCAAATGTGTGTGGATTTTCATGGTAATTGCAAAAGGCACCTCTCTTATTCCTGGGTGATGCTTTTCTCTCTCAGCCAAGCCAACTGATCCCTGCAGTAAAATACAGAGCGCTGCTAAGGTCTCTCAGTGGAGCAGTCCTGCACCCTGTGGAGGAGAAATGCAAGGGGACCACTGTCATTACTAGCAAAGCAGTACTGCTCTCTTTCATTTAATTTGTGGCAACAGCTGAAATCTCCTTTGTTAGAGTTTTAACGTGGCTTTGTGGAAAGCTATGAGAGGCCAAAACGTGACCTTAGACTGGGAAAGTGAAGGGCTGATACATTGGGGCTAGTGCACTGTTTCTGGACAGTGGGAAGGAGTACTTTTAGCTGTGCTTAGTCTGGAGCAAATTTTTATGCTAGTCTGATGAAACCCCTGGAAGTGATCATTTTAATGGAGACCTCCCTGGCAGACCACAATTATAGCTATGCAAGTGGTTTTCATTAAAAAAAAAAACAACAACAAAACATTTAAAATTTGAGTAACATGGAGCTGAAATGCTCAGGCATGGGTCGCTACCCTTCTACTATTAACAGTAGAAAGATAACAGTGAGCATGGTAAGGAGGATGCATTTTATGAATGAAATAATAAATATGATTTATCTTCTTAAAGTACAGAGAGGTGAAATTTAATTAGTCTCAGGATTTTATCTACATTGCACACCTTGTTCTCTGTGCTAGCAGATGCTTTTTACTAAATAAGAAGAAACAGATGATGAAATGAGTTGCAGGTTGCTTCAATTTTACAAGGAAATATTTGAAATATCAGCATATAGAATTGTTTAAATTGGGGTGAACTCTTGTGTGGGGAAAACAGAGAACGTGGTGCAATGAAGGGTACAGGTGGTTTGGACTGAGAGATGAAAATTCCTATGAAAATTGGTCTTCAGGAAATCGTGAGATCCTGGGAAAACTCAGAAATTATTTCAAAAGAAGTCAGTAGAGCTGGAAGAAAGACACAAGACACTAGGAACGGGCCACTAAGAAATTACAAGATCCAGTTTCCTTAGAGGAGCAGTATGTGTGAAGTAATGGCTGCTCTTAATTTGCAGGGTTTCTTGTTTACTGTGAGTTCACAGTGCTGATGATGAGCCTGTTCCTTAGCAGCAGCATATTTTGCTTGTTAGGTTTTCCACTGATCCACTAAAACAGTGAAAGGGATTGCTGGTGGACAGAGTCAGATCTCAAGGCAGTGCCTCATCCTGCATGGGCAATACTTAAAATCCAGCTTGTATGTTCACACTTGTCATTACCATCACAGGTCTTTCAAGGCACAATGGATTCTCCAGCACCATATTTATTATCATAAAAGCTTGGTTATGAGGAGGAAAGCTTAGCCCTCAGAAAAGGCAGTAGACACATTTCTATTACTATTTCTAAATAATTGCCCTTTTTGTCTCTAAGTTGGATGGAATGTTCTGAAGAACAATATGTGAGACCATCCCTTAAAATTATGGGAAAAGAGAAAATATATCCACAAGTAATGGAACAAGGAAGAAAACATCTTCCTTGCTGAGCTCGGCTAAATCCTGCTGACCTTTTGTGAGCAGCCACCTGAAATTATATGCCCTGGGTAGACAAGCAGAATTTATTCTCTGGTAGTGTTCAGAGGGCTTGGAAGAGAGGCAGCCAATACCTGAAGGAAATAAACTCAAGCAAAATAAACTTTTTAGCCTCTCTTAACAGCAGTCCTTTACAGATTGCCTTTAATAGGCTTGCATTTATGACATTAACATTCGAGCTTCCTTTCTGTGTAATCTGTGCATGTAGGCTGAAGCAAGACTATGAGTGCCTGAAAAAATACAGAGGCTAATTACAGCAGTGTGAAAGTAAAATAATGAGAGCTTGAGAATGTGACTGATAAGCACTTAGATAATAGACTAACAAGCAGGATGTCTGTAGTCCATCAAAGGGATAATGAAGGTCTCTATGTCCTCTGCTGTTGCCTGAGGAGAATGTGCAGATGGAAAATATCCATACCCAGAAATGGTTTTTAAGGATACCCTCCATGTACTAACTGCATGGTGCTATAACAAATGGATTCAGTGAGTGTTTAACCTATGGATAAATTAATTACTCAATTGTAAAGTTCATACTAGATGCTGATAACCAAGTGGGACATGCTTGAAACAAATGTTTACGAAGGAGGTGGTGCTAGGTTTCACCTGCCCCACTGAGCTGGGATTGCAGTCTGCAGTGCTGTGTTGGTTTCAGCGCCCCAGGAAGGTGGCACAGCAACACTGAGGTGGACTGGTGCCTGGGGGTGGCTGTCTTGGGAACAGGAAATGGAGCTGCTGCTCTTAGAGTTAATGGGGGCATCTGGCTCGCATGCTCAAGTGCACCCCTCATGTATCCCAGTAAAGCCAGAGGACCTTTACTGATAACAGCTCTGTGAGCATTGATGTCTTTGTTGTATTTTCAACCTCTCTTGGACTGATTGACTTTTCTTAGTAAGCATGCAAATTCTGACCCTTTGGGGTCACCTGTTTCAGACGGAGAAATTGGGGAGCTAAGCATTCTGGCAGGCTCAGAAAATGTCAAGAAAACAAAAGGAAAAAAAAAAAAAAAAACCACCAAGCAAACCCATGACCAGAAAAGTTTATTAGAGAAAGACATTTTGGCTGTTTGGTCATAAATAGTACTGTTCAATAGCACAAGAAATCATGCAGGCTGTGCAGGGAGACATAAAACCACTGAATTATGTATTAATATGTCATATAAAAGGAAAAAGTACTAAAGAAATACTGTTGGAAAAATAAATAAAACCACCATTAAAAGGGAACCTGTCCCATTTGGTCAGTTGTGCCAAACATAAAACAACAGCAAGTGCCATTTAGAAGTTAACAACACTTTTAATTTTACTACCGACTTTTCTGTTATAAACCATACAAAGGTGTGGTTAGACCATAGGCTGAGGAATTGATTTTATGTCAGTGCTCATCTAAATCAGTAGGCTTTCAAAAGATGTATCTAGACCAGTATCTCTCTGTATATATGCATGAAGGAAGAGAGGAGGAAAGAGTGGGAGTGCTAAGGTTGTGTGAGTTTGCCAGTGCTAAAATGGAGCTGTTACCCTCTCAAAGGGACTGCTTGGATAAAAGGAGCTGGAGCTGAAATCTGCTGGTAGTGGCCGCAAGGCCAGTCCCTTCCAGCCATTTGTTCTGCAGAGCCGGGATGCGTGAACACGTGGAAAAGCCACGTCCTGCTTGCCGCAGCCCAGGCTGTCCAGCACAGTGGAGACACTGTTCAAAAGCACCAGGGGGATGGTGTGGCCCTGCTCAGGTTTCAGCTTGAATTTCGCTCTGCCCCTCGAATGTCTCTGGTTTTAACGTGAGTTGACAGGTGCCGTGCAGGCCAACCTTGCGGAGCCAGCTACGCAAGAGTGGCAGGGCCTGGGAAAGGGGCTGCCCACACCTACACAGCTGGGCCTGCTCTGGCAGGGCAGGACTGCCCACTGTCCGTGCCCGTGGGCAGCTGGGGGTGGCTGTGAAGCGCATCCATGGGGTCCAGGCAGCTCAGGTGTGCAGAGTGCTTTGCGCCCATCAGCCCCTGGGAGCCTCTCCCTGCTGGGAAGGGCAGGGCCGTGGCCAGCTGAGGAGCCTCCCTGCCAGGGTCGCTTGTCTTGCACACACACCTCAGGAGGTATCACAAAGAAAACAGAAATAGGGATGGAGAAAACGTTTTGCTGGCAGAAAGTGCAAATGACGTGGAAACTGCTGGGCTGCTGCTTCATTAAATACATTGGCCAGCCAGAACTGCATTGCAGATATCCTTCCTCCTAATGTGTTTTGAACAGCAAAACTCCCTTTGGTCACCTCCACTGCTATTTGGTTGCTCTTCTCAGCCCACCTGCCATGGTACCAGTAACATCTCTGCTGGGAAAAGAGAGGTTGGGAGCAGCAGCAGGAACAGCTGGGGCTGGGCACAGTGCTCCAACACCTGCCTATTTCTTTTCTCCTAATGCCTTCTGCACTGGTGGAAGGCTCCAAAAAAACATTTGACAAGTGGCAGCAAAACCTGCCAAAGCTCATCCTTCCTCGTGGGGATGCCTGCACAATGTCCCACAGCTCCCCAGTGTCACCTCTGCAGAGGGAGAAGGGCCTGGCTGGGCTGTGACTTCAGCCTGTGGGTTCTCAAAGATGATGCTGCAGGGTCACTTTCAGCAGAGGCCATCTCCAACACCGAGAAAACACAGAGCTTTGGTTTTGTTTTGCTTTAATTTACAGGCCTGGGACAGTGTTACAGAGCATGAGGGGAGAGAAAGAAAAAATAGGAGGGAAGTATGTAAATAATCAAAATTAATCTGAAGGTCTAATGGCCTGCCTGCCTTCCTGTTGTAATTTACCATATGCTCTAGTACTTGTCTGAGGTTCCCTGGCTCATGTGTTGTTAGTCTATGTAAGTGTGCACAGACCTTTGGCAAATTTGTGTTTTTATTATGTAGAAGCTAGCATTTAGCTTTCTTGTTGTGGGTATGTTGTAGCATATGTTAGTGTTTATGTTGTAGGGAAAATGAATCTCTTGACTAGAAAATATCTTCTTCTGCTATGCTAGTGATTTGTTATTTTGACCTTTTTTGTAATGATGTTTTGTCAATAGCAAAGCTGAGTGGGATGGACCAGGTAAAGGCTAGTCATTTGTGTGTGACACACATGGTATATCATTTCTCTTCAGTTCTGGAGGGGATAATCACATCCAGATATGATTCAGAAGGTCAAACTGAATTGGAGGGAAATGATTTCTCAGAACTAGGTATGAAATAGGAAGTAGTTTGTTTTTCCTTTTTTCCCCCCAGTTTAAGTTGGAAAAACCTATGTATGACAGGGATGCTTTGGCTTTTTTTCTTAGTTTTCTGTTATGTTCTGTTATATATGTTACTCTCAGCAATTTTTTTTCAAGACAATTTTATTTTTATCTTTTTTTTAAATTGAAGAATCTTAAATATTTTCAGTGGGAAATATGTTTGCATCATTGATATCTGTTTTCCCCAGGGCCAGTAAATAGGATCACACAATATGTTATTAATGGACCAAGGCCAGTATGACATGCTGTGATTTTCCACAAGTAGTGAGAAAAAGAAGTCTTAATGCTAGTAGAAGTTTGAAGTGCTACAGAGTTTGGGGCGGGGTCTATTTTCTTCCCAAAAGCCTGTGTGAGAAATGGAAAAACTTCTCTGAGCTCCATGGTACCTGGATTTGGCAAAAACTTTAAGCCAACCCTAATGGCTGGCATGCAGCCAAAGAAAGAAGGAAGTCCCAGCACAGGGCTCCTCTTGTGTCCTGAGACTGAAGCGTGTCCTCTGTAGTCCCACGACTGGAGCGAGTGGGCACAGCTCAGAGTAACTCTCTGACACTGCTCCCATGTCTGGAAAAGACATCTGCATGCTTAAGGGGAGAGTGGGAGAGGTCTGCCTTTTCCCTTGGTTCTCACTGATTTCATTTTACATCATTCCCATGTGCTCTGACCCTTGGTTTGTTTTTGGAAATATTTCTCCCGTATTTACAGGGAAGTCTGATTTCATTATCTGCAATCTGCAACTTTGAATGCTGTGTTCAGGTCAGATTCAGAAATTATTGTCTCTAAGTTAATAGCTGTGGGGTTTTATGACTTCAGTGATGTCTCAGGCAATGCATTTGAATTCATCGTGAGCAGTGATTAAAGGTGCTTTTGCCTGAGTGACTATTTGCCTCTGCACTTGAAGCACCAGGAGTGTTGTTGCTTGTGAGCACCATGAAAACCTGATCAGGGAGAAGTTGGGAAACCTTTTCAGTTCAGACATGAAATTTCCCTGGATTCAATGTCTGTATGGGAAAATTTCCCTTTATTTTGTGCAACCTAGCTTTGACTGCAACACAGGTGCACACATCTAAAGCTACGCTCTCTGTCTCGAAAACAGTGGGTCGTATTGTGATGAACATCCAAAATAATTACTACTACAAGGATCAGAAAATAAATTGTTGAAATATGCTTCTAAGCTTGATGTGAAAGTACTTACAGAAAAAAATGTTTCCTGAATCTCTACAAGTCATGTGTTCAAGAACTGCTGAACATAGTATGAAAAGACCTTGACACTTAATGATTTATAGCACTACAATGTTTCTTTACAAGCCACAGCCCAATATCTACCAAGTACAGAACATGACCTGGGCAACAGGGAACCAAAACCTCATTTAGTTATACAGAAGCCTAAATTGAACAGTGATTGAAAAATCAACAGGATCTTAAAATGAGTCTTGTAGCCCTCTCAGCAGCAAGTGAAGGATTTTGGATGTGAAGAGTGTGTTTCTGACCAGGTTTAGGTTGTGCTGAAGCTGGGACAGCTGGATTATGTCAGCTCCCACTCCAGGGAAACCTGTGAGAAAAGGCATGTCCATATACTGGTAACTGTCCCTTTTTCCATTTTTAGCTGTTTTGTGTCTTGGGATGCATCAGAACATCAGGAATAAATTTTTGTTCTTTTCCAGAGGGTTTAATTGTAGCCACCCCTTCAGTGCTTTCTCCTGCGATACCAACAAGCAGAAATATTGCTTCCGAATTATTTGCCAAAAATGGCAAGAAAACAGAAAATTGAAAGTTCTCTGGCTTAAAGCCCTACATGTGGGTTCTCATTAGCTAATATTTGCTGGGTTTTGGCTTTCTTTCCCTTTAAGTGAAAAGTTTATTGATCCACTGAAAATAAGATGTCACATACTTCCCTAACGGATATATAATGGAAATATTGACATGAAATCTGTGTTTGATGGGCAAAAATACATGGGGGAAAGTATCTGCACAACTGCAACAACTTTTTGTGCGGTGCCTGACAAGCTTTCATTCACACTGTAAAAGCATGAGAGTAAACAGGGAGCTTGAATGTTTTGCTATAAGGGTTTTCTTATAGTTTTGCTTTTTCTTACTTGGGTGCATTCTGGAATGCAGCACAGAGGGATGTTTACATATGAAATACTAGGTTATTTTGTGAGTAAAATACTGAGGGAAAAGATCACATCTTCACTGTGGGAACTGCACTGTTCAGTCTCCAGTGTCTTCTAAGCACTTACCAGATGCTGCAGGGAAACAGCTATTAATAATGCACATATTAATACAACCTGCTCAGCCTGTTCCTCTTGGATATGCATCAGCATGTTCTGGATGTATCCCCCAAATTGGAGCCACATAGCTTCAAGCAGTCTTAATCAGGGCTTGAGAGATTGGCTCATACCAAGGCTTTCTAGGAATATTTTTTGTGACATGGAGTCTTTGCAGGACTGCTTTATAAGCTGAGATCCTAGAAACATAGGGTTTTGTTTTCCTAACCTCTGCAGCCCAGCATTCTCCATGACCAGCTCTGTTAGCTTTCCTGCAAAAAAAAATGGTGCTCTGCAGTACAAACCAATGCCTTCTGATCTCTCTCTGCTGCCTGAGATTTATCTCATCTCCTGCTTTTCCTTGCCCTATCCTTTTCTTCAAAACACTTGGAGAAAAATATTTCTTTATAATTTTGTTCCTCCTAGTCAGGGTCAATGCTGGTGCTGATAGTCCTGAATGAGCAATCTGTTCTGAGACAGAGACACTACTCAAAATAAAAAAAAAGGGAAAAGAAATACAGGGCAAGGAGTCATAGCAAATATCCACAATGGTTTCAATGTACAAAAAAATTCTGTGATCTCAAAGGGAATTCACAAGCTGCACCTTGGATTCCTTGATCCGTGGCAGAGATACTTATCCTGTGTTTGCACCACAGTAGCTATGTTTTTCCAGAAAGCTGTATTTGTTGACAGATTATTCTATGCTTTCTAAGCACATATTGAAGAGGTTTTGGGTTGTTGTGAATAACCAGCCACATCAACAAACCAAACTGTTACGCAGATCTCTACTTCTGTGGAAATATAGCACATGCTGGTACGTCTGGCCTACGAGGTGTCTTTAATGCAGTTAAAATGTTCCCATATAAGATTTATTCTGTGCAAAATCCAGCTTTCTATGGAACACAATGCATTTGAATTGTAACAGATTGTTCCTACTTACTCTAGCAATAAAAGCATTGCACTGGCTGGAAACAGTTTTCTTTAACATCTTTAAACCAGAAAGATCTGAAGTTGACAAAGTGTTTGTGGCATCTCTCGTTTCTTGCTATTTTTCTCGATAACTAGGCTCTGGGGAAAAGTCTTCAAATCCTTAAACAAGCCGAAGAAAATAATTTCCTCTGATTTGCACTCCTCAGTGGAATCTCTTCACTGCTACCTCCATACTTGGCAGTGGATGAGCCACACCGGGGGCATCAAGAGCTGCTCTGTTTGCAGGACAGGCACTCACTAGGGAAAAGGCTCTGTGGCTGCACTGGCTGCAGGAGGGGTGTCTGTCTCCTTGATGAAGCTTCATGGGCTTGAGCAAAGGTATATTTCCAGAAAAGCCTGGAAGGATGCCTGGCCAGGGGAAAAAAAAGCCCTCCAGATTCTGATTTCTTCCTATCCAAGGGAAAAACTGAGGAATCCATATAGTTGTTGCTTGACACTTTACACAGCAGTGACAGATACTAGCAGCTCTTCACTTCCCAAGAATAAGTGTAACTGCTATGATTTAGCACAATGTCTCTAAATGTTCCCATTTTTCCTTTACATGTTCCATCTAAACATTCATACTGAATTTGCTACCATGAATTTTGAATGTAAGTTTGGTTGTGGGCCAGATAAGTACGGCACATATAACCACTTGAAAACTCTACTGGAAAACACTTGCTTAACTCCTTGCTGCACTTGTGCTATTAGAAAATATGAATCACAGTAATATTTTGCATCATGGTTGTACCTGGCAATTGAAGATCTTCAAGCATTTATGGAGTAACTAGATTTACTCTACAGTTTGCCACATGTCTTTTTTTCCCAATTTGTAAAAGACCACAGTGAATAATTGCTTTTACAGATTTGAGCTTTTTCTCATTGTGAGGAGTCAGCACAGCAACTGCTGGGTGTGTCTTATCTATAGAATTACTGCTGAGCAATTTTTGATCTTCATATCAATCTTGGTCTTTATTATGATCATCTTTACTCAGTGCAAGGTAAGACCCTGGAACAAGTTTCCCAGAGAAGTTGTGGGTGCCCCGTCTGTGGAAATGTTGAAGGCCAGGTTGGATGGCCCCTGAGAAACCTGATTTAGTGGGTGGCATCCCTATTCATGGTGGAGAAGCTGAAACTAGGTGACCTTTAAGATCCTTTCCAATCTTGTCCATATTATGATTCTGTGAATACTTGCCTAAAATTTACCTGGAAATTTAGGAGACATCATGAAAAGGGAATGCAGAAAATGTGCACATTTTGGAGGTATTTGCATATCAATAGTTATGAAACCTGTGTTGAGAAACCTGAGGCCAAATCATGGTACTCCTTTGTTTTTCTTTACATCATTTAATGTCTCACAGCACCTTTGTGACAGAGAACTGGAACTGTCTTCAAACTTGAACTCTTATCCCTAGATGATTGTTCCTCATCTGGTACAGCTTGAAGGAGAACAAATGCGTGCAAAGAAAGTTTCCCAAATGTTTCTGTGCATATCCAGGACTAGTGATGTGTTAGGGGGTCTGCAGGCATTCTCCAGGCAACAACTCCTGCTCTACCACAGAGCTGATCCTCCAGCTCTCACTGCTGAAGGATTTCTTTCATGTAACTTCTCCCCTTTTTCATCTGTGGAGCGGCATACTCAAAGGACATCATTAAAAACTCTGGAGCATTTGAACATTTCTGCAAAAGAAAAGATTCCAGTTAGTAACAATACCTCACACAGTCATATATGTGTGTGTGCCCTCGATATGTATCAGAAACCTCAGAAAGCTCTTAATACAAAGGCTTCTCATTTTTCCTAGAGGCAGAGAACATACTGCTTTAAAACATATGTTTAGCTTTTACAAATTTCTTTAAGTTGGAAAGAGTCAATGGACCGAGCTTCATTGTGCTGTGGGTGGGTAAAGCTCCTGTGAAAGAAGCACTCACTCTCTTCATTGATTTTGTTCTTGCAGCAGTGAATTTGTTCCACTGTCCCTAGCTCACAAGTCTCTTTTTCGAGTCTCTCTCTCTCTTTCCTATTTATGTCTTAATTCACTGCTGTCATGATTTATGCTAGCAATACAATGTGCTAGACATGAAAATCTATATATCTATCATACCCCTGTCTGAATGCTGGGATATGACATTTCAAAATTATTTTTTTCCATATACATTTATCATACTTCCTTCTTTTTCAAAAGGAGACACTGTGGATTGAGACAGACTGAAGCTGGCCCAACACCTCTGCTATCCTACTTCATGTACTCCATGTGGTTCATGGGGTAGAAATAGGGGCAGGGTTGTGGTTCAACCTTAGCCAGCAGCCAAGCTGCCCACAGCCACTGTCTCACTCGCCCACCAGATGGATCAGGGAGAGAATCAGAAGGATAAAAGATACAGAACTTGTGGGTCAGGATGAAGACGGTTTAATTAGGGAAGCAAAAGCCATGCACACAGGCAAAGTTAAACAAGGAATTAATTCACTGCTTCCTGTGGGCAGCCAGGTGTTCAGCCACTTACAGCAGAGCAGGGCCCCATCATGTGTAAGAGTGACTTGGTGTAGTGGTTTCACGTTCACTAAATTCTGGTCTTAGTACTTACTCTTTCTGTGGGAGAGAAACTAGGAGAAAAACAAAGGAGGCTCAACCTTAAAATGCCATCACTCCAAATGTTTTGCTGCTCCTCCTTCTTTCCCACTTTGTACACTGACTGTGATTGCTGTATGGTCGGGAGCATCCCTTTGGTCAGTTTGGGTCACCTCTCCTGGCTGTGTCTCCTTCCAACCATCCATGTGCTCCCAAATTCTTCATCAGAGTGGCAGAAAAGCAGAGGAGGCCTTGGGTCTGCATTAAGCTCTGCTCAGCAATAACGAAACTATCTGTATGTTATCAACCCTGTGTTCAGCATGAATCCAAAACCTAGCCCTGTACTAGAACCTGTGAAGAAAATTACCTCAGCTGAAACCAGCTCAAGGAAGCAGTGCTCTGTTAAGGTTTTATGCTCCTTCAGCCAATATTGTGGAGGTAAATATTTTACGATTCTTGTAGAGATTAGGGTAGGTATGTTTAGCATGTTATCCATCAGTGGCAATTTGAGGTTTAGTGTCAAAGTAAATTGTTCTTTAGGGAAGAATAAGGATCCATGCTGGCTTGTACCTGCAACTGACTGATCTTTATCAGCCTTCTGACAGTCCCACTGGGACAGCTAGTCGTAATTAGCTCATTTAATATTGATTAAGTCTTTGGACAATTAATCAGAATTAATCAGGGTTCAGTGGTGTTTTAGAGTTCTGAAAATATGTACGTAAGAACTTGGGATTCGTGAGTTTGCAGAAGGAAGCATAACATGATCACTGTAGCGGGAACTGCATGCGTTTTCACCTTTTTTTGAGATTTGAAAATGTGTAGAAACTTTTTAAAGAAATCTCTTGCTTCGTCTCCCTCATCGTCACTTCTCTATACAGTATAACTCTGGGAGAGGTTGAGCATAAAATAACAAAACACACTGAGACAAAAAGTTCTTAAAATTTTTTCAGCCCGTCTTAGATCTTTCATCTTTGGTCACTCCTGCTAGCGAAGTCCTGCCTCCCAGAAGCTATAAGGCACTGGAGCCTGAAATTAGGCATTTCATCTTATTACTGTAGCCTTGTGCTTTTTTTCTACACATCCATGTACTGATAGTTACTCTTGTTCTTTGTAATTTAATTTTAGACACAAGAAAATCTTGTTGGGGTAAATGCTTTGTGTGTGCGCATGTGTGTGTTTGGTTGGTAGTGTTTTTTTTTTTTCGTAATAAAACTTGAACTATACTGTCTAGATGCTAGGCAAGAAAGTTGTAGTACAAGGACCAGATTTAAATTTATTGTAAATCCTTTTAGGCTTTTAATGTCTGTTAAAAAATGGCGAAAATTTCTGAATGGAAAGATAAGCCTTTAATACAGCTGGAATCTAGTTAGGAATATTTTTCAGTTTCTTTGGTTTTAATTTTTTTCTACATGGATCTTCTGAACACAGTGGATATCTATATTTTGTTTCCTTAGATATCTGTGTGTTTTAGAAATGAAGGGTTTTTTAAAGTGTAAATTGGTTGAAATCTCTTGCAAGGCTCCGTAATGATGCACATTTTTCATGAAAGAAATTACCTCCTCTTCTCCCCATTCCCAACTATTTTTTGACTAAGTCACACTTGGATTGGAAATATTATGAAGAAATAATTTGTGATTTTGCAGGCAGTGTGATAGATAATTTAGGAAGAAAAGAGCCAGACAACTGATTAATGCTCTAAAAATAAGATATAGCTAAATGATGAATATCTCCTGCCTTTGTATTAATTCTGTTTATATTAGACCTAAGCTAAGTACTAATTTTATTAGCAGCAGTAAGTCTAAAATTCAAACGTATAGTAATGTGGAGGAAGTCAATGACTTACCGGAACACAAGTAATTAGGTGAGTAATTAATTGGACTGTGCTTGAGGTTTTGATTTTTATTTTTTTTTTTTTTTCAGTCAAGGTATTTAGACTAAATATGCTGTTCTTTAGGCCATAACAACTAATTGTTCACAAAATGTATATGTTACATTCTGCACTAATATATGGCTTCTACCTCATGTCATTAATACAGTGGTTAATATTCACAATTAATTAATTACTTTTGGTACACTATCCCCTCCAAGTCAATGAGCAGAACTGGATATAATTTGAAGATTCAGTACATTCTTCTCTGTGTTTGAATTTTCCTTGGAAGTAGGTGGAGATACCTGGGGTTAACAGGCTGAAGTTTTGTTGAACTCCCTCCATTTTTTGGGTTGAAGTACCCTGACATGTAATTAAGAGTGAGGCATTTGTGCATTTTAAACATTTTAAAATTATTGCCAAATATGTGTTGAGATTCATTTAGCCATAGTTCTCATTGTCTGAAAGATTTAAGAGTAACTTTTTAGAGTCCTAAAAATCTAATTTAGATTTGATTCAATATGACAGTTATTTGTTCTGCTAATAAAGGTCCCATGGCATATGAAAAATGTATTAACTGAGGATTAGCACAGATGTAGTAAATTTAGAAATCTTTGATGAAAACATTACAAAGCATCATTACTGCATATAAACTAACAGCATTAATGTGATTATCTACTTACAAATCCATCAGATTTTGCCCAATTCAGAACAGTATGCTTCTGGGGTTATGGCCAGTCAAATCAATCAAGCTTTTTTATACAGTGTTTAAATTATGGCCATTTCAGAACTGTTTGCAGGTGGTCTTCCTGGAGGCATACAGTCACTTTCCTGGTCTGTGAATGGAATAGGTATCTGTTCACTGTCTGTGGAGATCATGCGCGTCAAGTGATGCCTCCCTGCAAAATAAAGGTATCTCAAAACAGACATTTCTGTCTCTCAGGGAAGACTCCAATGAGAAGGTGTTTGTATATTTGCTCATGAATAGTGACTACACTGCTCAACTGAAGTGGTCATATGCAGAAAGTTGCTACAACTCCCTTGGCTCTGCCTGGGGAATTCCACTTCCTTGCCTCAGTGACATCCTCTGTGCTTGGCAGAGAATACAATTAAACCTTGGGGGAGCTATCAGTGGTGTGTAGTTTATAATTTTCCATTAAGTATCTGCTGGGGAAAGCCTCTGCCTGTGCTGATTGACAAGGTAAGGCCAAATATAACTGTTTGTGATGTCCCATTGTGGACTGTGCTAAACTGATGCCCTGTGCTCCTGTTCTCATCTTTTTGGACAACGTGATTTATGATGCAACTTGCTCAGGAGAGGCTGAGAAATTTGACCTCTGAGGCCAATCACTAAAGGATGCCTTGGCTTTAAAGCTGCTGAAAGGAAAAGGGAAAGGAAGGAAAGGAAAGGGAAAGATCTTTTCATGAAAGACTGAGAAATGGAAGGGGTGGGCCCAAAGATTTCCTTCTCTGTGTGTATATGCAATAGTTTCAGTTGATTGGCATTTTTGAGAGATGACAGTCAGTATGAAGAAGGATCTGCTTTGCCAGCACCATAGTCTTCTGCTTATCTTTGAGTATTTTAGGGAGATAAGAGCAGACTTCATGGTTATTCTGCTCTGTGTGTCCAGCCAAACTTGTCCTGTGCTTTCTGCCTTAAACAAAGAGAAGCTCTCTTTGTCTCTGCTGGTCAGTTGATGCTTCAGTGATACCCTGTCCTATTATGGTCCTACTATTCCTGCCAATTTCTGGCTCACCAATTTTCTTCTGATAACGGGAGAATTCCCTAGTGTGCTGCAAGGAACAGGGCAGGCAGTACACGTGATCTTGCCTTGAGGGCTGTAATGCAGCCTTGTAGTAGGATCTAGTAAGGATGTATTATTGTAAGTCCTTATCATGTTTATTTCACTTTTCATTCACATTCCTTCCAGTCTTTTGATATTTAGCCTTGGGGCAGATTTAACTATATAGCCAAGGATGCAACTTTACATTGAATTAATGGGTATCTGTCTCTTTGCTGGTTAAGAAGTTAACAAAAAAGGAGTAGGTGTCACTATTTTGCTTATGGTGGGAATTTGACAATGCACTGAACCAAGCACAACACACTTCCAGAATCTTAACTAGTTTGATTGCACCATCGACACTGTTATTTCGACAGTCCCACTCTCCGGCATCTGGCATAATTGGAAGCAGCAGCCAGCAGGTATCAGATGTCAGTATGAATTGTCTCCTGCTGCGTGAGCACTGACTATGAAATTGATTTGCTGTCTTTTTTACGCAGTTTTGTAATGAAAGTAACGTTAAGTCCCAAACAGACAAATTCTGCATTTGTGTACATACAGTTAAAATAGGTGTATGTCTGAAAATTAGAGAGGGGGAAATATATCAACAGAAAAGCAGTATGGCACCATCAGGTGTGTTTCCTCACAGGTGGTTGTGGTGGCAGTGCCTGCTATGTTTCTGAAGAAACTGAGCTAAATCAATAGCTGGAAACCAATTTCTTTTGGGTACTTGTATGGATCAAAAGCATAAAACATGAGAAAGAGGAACCCTTCAGTGAGTGAATTTATCTCTCTGCTTTACTCACTGGTGTTATTAAAGCAAGCAAAAAAAACTGTGGAAACCAAGTCTTCAACCTGGAGCAAATTTTCCCTTATTTGTCATCAGGATGATTAAGGCCCCTAAGATGAAAAAAAACTGGCCTAAGGAAAGTCACCGGTAAATTTCTGTGGATTTACTATTGCCAGGGTATTGCCTTAGGGCACATCAGAAATAAACAACTGTCAGTGTGTTCAAGATGCTGTCATGCAGAACAATTTCATGTGTATAAAGGTAATGTTTCAGTGACTGGAATCTTGACTACCAATTTGAAGAATGATAAGGGAGGATTACACCAGGTATAAAAGAGGTACTATCATCCCAAGCATTGAGAAAAGCCTTTGAGCGCACTCCTTAGGGATTGCTGACATCTAGATGATGGCAGTAGGAGCACAGGATGCTGGGCTTCACTGGCAAGAGCTGGTGCCTTTTCTTAAGCAGAGTTACAAGTACCTATGAAACAACCATATTTATGGGTCTCTTCCTCAGCTTGAAGCAATACTTGGCTTTGAAACCAGAAGGCTTAATCAGCTCCTACTGTAATCAAATTATTCAAGATTTTTCAAAGACAAAATTGCAAATTCCTGTCTTAAGAAGTCAGGGTCAAAAGCCTATTTAGAAAAATCAGCTTGAGTGTTGATTACTGAATGTGGCTGCCTTTTAGACGAGCACAATGGAGAAAAACATTCCTGACATCTGGTTCAGTGAGGCCCAAGACCAGTGTTTAATTGTGTTTTTGCTCTGACACCCAGTTGCATAGCAATAAGGGGGAGCATATGATACAATAATCTATATATAGGATAGGTGGGGCTGAACCTTTGACTTGAGGCCAGCTAGTCTGGTATTCCAATCTTGGTGCTGACATGAAGGCAGCCAGTAACCTTAGGCGGGTTGCTTGAAGTTCTTCCTGAATATCAGACCCTCTATTGATGAAAGGACCGGTCTGTAACTGTCTTGGGATCGACAGTTGTCATAACATGATCCAGCAGGCCACTTCAGACACAACCAGGGCACGGGTGCCCAGAAAAACTTTTCCCCCATTCAGGACTGGCAAAAGGTAATACACAGGCTGCTCGGCTCAGAGAACAGTTTTCCCATAGAAGCAGAAATATACTGCAGGATTCTTCCCTGCAGGAGGAAACCACCCTAGCTGGAATCTGACCACAGGAAAAGATAGAGGGCAGCCACTTGAGCAGCTGGTTCCCTTCTTTTTCTCCCACAAGACACAAGTAATGGTGCTATGGCTCATCATGATGCCTGGACTACTTCCTTTCCCCAGCCACCTCCTGCCCTAGGCAGCACCTTGTTTTCTCTGTTTCTGAGGCTAGGAAATAGAAGCTGATTTCAACAGCAAGAAGATAATCAGATTACAGACTCAGGTTCTTTTCCACACAACCAGAATTTCTACCAGATTTTAAACCTATGCTTTGACCAAGAAGATGAGTTGCAATTCCACCTGCAAAAGGGTGTTTTTTAATGGATGTTCTCTGCAGCTCACTCCCCAGAGGGATGTGGTAGAAAGAAATGCTCCCACCTCTGTGTTGGAGCACTGTGTAGGCTTGCTCCAACAGGGTGTCGCTGACTCAGCCAGCCAAATTTTCTTTATATTCTTCCCTTTGTGTTATATTCTTCCCGTTATTTTCTTTGGAAGATTTTCTATGTTGTGCAGGTCTCCAACTGCAAAGAGGAGGAAGAGGACTCTATTCTTCATACTGCAACAGAGAAATTTGTATGTTGTGCTAGAGAAAAAAATGTGTGTTGTACTAGAGAAGCTGTTGCCTTACTATTCTGTCATTGAAATTAGAAGAACAGGGACCCAAAACTTCCCTTTCCTTAGTTAAGGAAGAAAAATCCCATCATTGATTTAAAGGGTGCTGTTACCAGCATCCACAAAGTTTTTCACGGTGATGCGTTCTTTGGTAAAGAAAAGAATTCCTGCAAGAATGAAATGCAAACCTGGATAAATTGAATGGCAGTCTTACAGCAATGCCTTTTATAATGCATTTAACAGACTCTTCCAAGCTATGTTCTTCCAGTCTGTTTCCTTCCCTTCATTGTTGTGCTGTGAAGGCAAATGAGCAGTGATGCTGGACATCATGGTTTCTGAGACCCTGCTCCCACTGCTATGCACAGCACATTGTTGTCATTTTACAGAGAATTTTCCTGTTTTCCAATGTTCTCGGACCCTTATGAGGATTCAATAACCTGTGTTTTTCAACAGTGGTTGAATAGCTAAATCCAGTATGGAAAGTCAAGTCCCTTCTAGAAGTGGCATTTCCTCACTTCTTTCAAGTGACTGTTCAACTTTAGCTTTTTTCTTCAGTTTCTTACTCTTAGAAGGAATAGGCTAGTTCAGATCTTCCCCTGAATTTTCTTTAAGAGAAATTTCAGGGAGATTAGTGTAAGCAGCACGGTTAAAATCTTGTCTGCTGCTTGCTGGAAATGTAGTCTTCAGCTACTGTTTTAGTAGCAGTAAAACTTCTGGAAAAGCATGACTTTTTTGAATGTTTTACTGTTTGTTTTACAGCAAGTGTTACAGCATGCACATATGATGTCAAATTCCTCTTAAGAGCCTTTGATTTTTAGAGACATGAGTATAACACAGAGGGACATGAGAACCGGCTGTTGACTCAGTCTCTCAGTGCCCTTTTGTTTATGTCTGTGACCTGGTCACATAGTACAAAGAGTTTCCTGCTGAACTACATGCAGCTGCCTGGCTGAGAAGCATGTGAGAGCTTTATTTGTCCTGCCTGCAGCCCCAGATCTTCTTGGAACAGGCTCCCAAATCCTTCTCAATGTGGAGGTGGGTGATGTCACTGCACAGCCTTCCAAAGGATCGTGTCCTCTCTAGAATACACCATAAAGGGTTTGTAGGGCATTAAGCCTGCATTTTGGCATACTGCTCCAAATGGATTGCCTGAGTAAGACTCCAGGCTTCCTGGGACTTCAGAGCTGCTTATTTTTGTCAAGGAGAGCAAATGTAGGTGGGGAACATAAACTGAGTCTTGACTGGTTCATATCGCTTTTTCTAAAATTATTTTAACAGATTTATACACTTTCATTCCTCCCCTTGGAATCCCTTATGGTGGTATGAAGACTACTCAGTCCTGCTTTTCCATTTTCCTGTTTGATGGTAATAGGAAAGACCTACAGGTCTGTATTGATCCATCTGTTTCTTGAGATGGCTGCACCACATTGCCCCCCACCTGCAGCGTGGTAGGCACTCGGCCCGAGACCGGGAGGAATCAGAAACGTTTGGATCATACAATGATCTGCATGTTCTGGGGCACTGGCAGGCCGGTCGACAGTTTGAACTGCAAGGAAAATGCTCCTTGCTCTGGCACAAGCTCGGGTGCCCAAATGGAAGTGGTGTACTGCTTGGATGGCACGGATGTTTGGTAGCAAATCCTGAGAAGGTACTTCTGTACCACTGGGTGTCTGACCATAATTCCTGGGGCCCAGGGCTCGCCCTGACAGCTGAGCAGGGTCACTCTCCTCGGTACAGAGTATCAGTGTATGTCCCGGAAAAAGAAGAGGCTAAGATACACACAGAAGAAGACATAAACCCCCCACCAAATCATAAAAAAAATTTACATACTTCTCAGCAACCTTAACTGAAAGGGATACACTTTTCCAGTGCATCCCATTGTTTTGCATTATCTGTTTTCTTTCCTGAGTGGAGCCTGGTTTCGCATCTCACATTCTCCTGAAGTCATCCATATCTCCCTTTACCATCTCCTGATGTGTGGAGCACCACTCTTCCACCTCTCACATCTTTGGGTTTCTTACACCCCCATTTCAACACTAGCTAGTGATCACATGAGAAGGCAATATTAGGAAATGATTTGGTATATTTTTAGCAGGGCTCAGGCTGAAATAGCAATGAGAATGGAGGAGTGCCAGCCACACATGACCAACCAGCTGTCTATGGCCCACATTTTGGAAATCACTGATTCAAGTAGCTGGCAATAGGTTATGGAAAGTTTCTCTTTTAGATTGCTAGTTCAAATTGACCCCAAAATATTCAAGGTAGGAAGGTCATCTTGGATGTACACAACTTTATGGTGTGTGAGCAGTCGTCATCCAGCTTCTTTACCTTTTAATGCAAGAGAAATATTTCTCTTGGACAAACTGGAAGTGAAATTTCTACTTTTGTGACTCTTAGCTACAGGGGCTGCTGAAACATGGGTATGGCTGGGATGGAGAGTCTGTGTGGCTGCAATATGCTTCTTCCCTACTCTTTGGCACGTGGTCACACTGTGATAAGTGCTGAGCTCTTCTCTGTTGTGTAGAGAGAGGGGGAGCCATCTAGCAGGTCTAGCTCCATAAATTCTGATGTGACAAGCCATGTAAAAAAACCCCCCACATTAAAAATGTGAATCTTCTTCCTTTTCCAACCTCTGTTGTGCACATCTCTTGGCTAGGACTTCTAGCTTACTTCCTTTCCTGACTTCTTAATCCATGAGTATTTTAGGAGCCAATAACTCCTTGTCAGCTGGTACCTATTGCTATATATGCATCAAAGGCAGCTGCCTGCTAGAGTTCTGCATGCTTCTGGGGTTATTTAACTACACATGAGTAGATCTTGCATTCCTTGTATGTCACCCATCTGTGAGATGCCCTGCACCAATTTCAACCAGGCTTGCTTTATCACATTCCCTCCTTGCCAGCCTAGCAACCTGCTCTAGTCTGTTTCCTGTCCCAAGGGGGAAGAAGTGACTATGTCTTTAATGTAAGTTTCCTGACTTCTTATGGTTTTCAGCTTTGTTTCTTTTGCTGACCCTCAGACCATTGCTTAGCATAGCAGAAAGTGCGATTGGAGCCCTTCTAGACCCCAGCATGTGCACAGGGTTGAGTGAAGAATTACTTCTATGTGCTAACCATCCCTGAATCCTGAGACTGATCATCAGCTAGGTTTGCATAGGAGAACAAGATCCTATTCCCCAGATGACCTGGGGAAGCAACCAGAGAATCCCAGCAGGCACCCTGCTAGGGCTGCTCCATCCCATTGGGATATTTGATCTTCCTTGTAGATCTGAAGCCTTTGCCAAGCTCCCTGGTCCACACTGTCTGCCAAGGAGGTGACAGGCACCATAACACCAGCTCTGATGGACGTAGTGGAACTGAGTGTTATGTGTTTTGACTGGATGTACTTTGACTCCAAAGAAAAGCCCCCCAAAACAATATTTCAGCCTCCAGGGAGGCTATTTATTTTGGTTTTTAGGAATGCATTTTGTAAATCACTCAGGTGGTGGCAAGTTTATGCATTTGTATGGCAAATTTATTGTTGTGCTATTAGTATCAAGGAAATCTAATTGAGTGTGTAGATTTTAGACTCCTGATGTCTAAGCAGAATGAATTTTTTTGAGGGGGTGTGAAATTACCTGTTCATCTCCATGAGCTGTACACCCTGTTGAATTAAAATGCCCTCTGTAGAGACACAGGAGATGTGAGGGGTGGGAACACTCAGTCAGTGGTGCCTCCCTTCCGTTGGGAGTGCTTGGGACACTGTGCTAAGCACTGACCCAGTACATTTTCAGTCTTGCACTTTGTGTTTTGCAGAAGGTACCGGAAAGGTGGAAAGGGCTGCCCTGTCTCTGGCTCCCATGAGGAATGGCAGTCACCATCTTCTGGAGATGGGTCTCAGGGCAAGGGTTGCCTGCATCTCACTGAGGACAAAGAAGAGGCAGGGAGGAAAAGGAATTTGTTTACTTGACTTGGACCTCATTAGGACTGGGAGCTGGTCTGTGTTGCTCCAAGTCTTGTCCCTTTCTTCCTCCTCTGACACTCCATTACCCTTTTCCCAGACCTCCCCTGCTTTCCTACACAGACCCAAACTTCTCTCCCATCCCTGTCATATGTGCTATTTATCTTCAGTTCAGCTTTCTGCTCTGTTGGTTTGATGTCTATCAAACTACAAGCTCCTTTGACAGAGGCAGACCATGACAACATGCTTCGCTCCTCTTCCCATTTTTTCCTTGCTTTCTCCTGGCGGTCAGGTTTGAACTGACATTGGCTGGTTGTAGGTCAGGTTCAAAAGCATCAAGCACTGTCTGAACATCCCTCGAGCTATCAGCTCATGTGAAAACGAGTAGTCTAGGAAACCTCTGTGACTGCACAGAATAATCCACTTTGTGATTGAGCTCCTAGGGTTGGCAAACTTCTCATTTAATATGGGGTTTCCCATATTTTAGCTTGAAATCTTGCATCCTGTGGTAAAAGGACAGGGTTACTAACTTCCCTGGTCTTTTTTTTTTTTTTTTTTTTTAATAAATCATGCTGGTTTTTAGCCTGAAATATGGAAAATAGTCCCACCTCACCCTTTTTCTCACAGTTTCCTTGGATGTCTGAAAGCCGCTACCTTGCCCCGCAAGTAGAAGTGGTTAAAAGGTGGCAAGAAGGAAGTTTGTGTACATAAAAGATAAATGGGGAGCTGAGCAGACAAGTGCTGTGGCAGTGCAGTGGGAACATCCCGTATTTTTAAAATGCCAGTTTTAAGAATACTGATTCCCATTTTATTTCTCAAAAATTAATGGATGCAATAGAGCATCTTGTGGATGTCTTAAGCAATTAAGACCCAAATGTGGAGGGAAAGACAAAAGTTGTAGCTACAGTGTGCAGCCACTGAAACTGCCCCCTGCTCTCTGTTGTGCAGTCTTAGGAGACGCTTACGTAAGTGTTCCTAAATCTGGTGCACACAGCCTACACTGCTGCCCACAAAGTTCCTAACCTTTGTGTATGAGGATTTTAAAGCCTTTGTAGAACTGAATATTTAAACAAAGATGAGCTTCTCTGCTGTAATTGTGGGCCAAAGATTGTTCTGCTTGAATCAGGGCACACATCTTTAGCCTGTTTAATTCAGCATCAGCTTGAATGAGACTCTGCTAATTGACAGCTGCCAAGGATCTTGTTGGTTTGTTTTTTTTTTTTTTAAGGAACTTTTTGGGTAAAGGGAAATGATGGTCAGTAGCTTAGAATTCATAACACACAGCTTCTGTGTGTTTTCAGTATGCAGCACTCATAAGACATCACTTGATGAATATGGCCTGAAGTGATACAGGCAACTTATTGTAATTTTTTGCTGTGCTCTGTTTGGATTTATTTCCTAGTCAGTCAGGTGGGACACCCTGTAGATTAAGACTTAGCACATGCATTTTGAACCTGTAGACTAGTACTTAAGCTGAAATAGGAATTCTTTATGTTTCAGAGAAGAAATAGCCTAAATTGCCAGAAATAACCGTAATAACAAACTGCTTGTTTCCTGAGTCAAGCACATAGTGCAAACAGCCGTAGTCTCAGTGCACCCTGTTTTATAATCAAAATAACAGGGATGGGAAACTGTCCAAGAAGAGTTTGTTCCCTTGGCTTGTCTGATATTCTTTTTAAAACTGTACGCTTCTATGAAGAAATATAATTACAGAACCATTTAAAAAGTGTGGGTCTTCTGAAGAGGAAAGTGGATGGGATTATATGTAAACATGGGGATATAAACAGTACTTGGGCAAACCAAAAAGCATGTGGATGCTGAAATTTCTGTTTGCTGAGATGTTTTTGGGTGACTCTCCTAATTTTGTTAAACTTGATATATAGAATAGGACTTTCCCGCTGACAATCCCTCCCTTGCTTGTGTGCCTTTTTCAGACATCCTCCTTCTGTATCCTCCTTCATCCTGTCATTTGCTTGACAAGGAACTTTCAGGGTGCTCTGTTCAGATCAGCAGCTTGGGTGGGTTTGGGGAAGTGTGCCAGCCTTCTATGGAAGAGCTCACATCAGATGCTTTCATTGCATTTCTCTCTTCAAAATCCTCACAAGAAAATTCTCTTTGACTCTGTACCTTTGCTTTCTTTCCAGGACCTTCTGCTTCCCTGTCTCATATTTCACACAAGCAGTGAGACTTCCTTCTTTGAACCACCAAAATGTCTGTAGTGGTCTGCTTAAAAAGGCTTGTGAAGACACTAATAAAGTACAGGTGTAAGTATTCAGGCCTTAATCTCTGCTGACAAACACACAGCCTAAAATTGCAGCAGCAGTGGTGGAGATGTGAGTGGTAGTGCAGAGGTGTGATGTCAGATGTGTTTATCACTGTGGAGTAAGGGATGTGTGTCCAAAGCACCGCTTAATCCCAGCACAAGCAGGGCAGACCTACCTGCATTCCCTAAGCAGCCTAAGTGCCCAGTGTGCACTTTGTATGAGGAAATCTTGACCTCACTTGGTTTCTGCCAAGCTTGAGACAGGAGGTTTTATTTGGCCTGTGGCAGACTGTAGCAAAGAGTAAGTCTGATTCCCCGTGAACATGCGTTTGTGCCAGGCAAGCGCGTATCGCAGGCAAAAGTGGTGGCTCACGTTGACTGAGAGCGAGGGAGGGAGGCACCCCAGGAATGAGCCCTCTCATCAGCCATCCTGTCGATTGTGATCGGTCAGCTGCTGCTTATGATGAAACCAGTCTTTGGGAGATTTCATTCTGCATGGCTGGCCAGCTGGTATGTGTTTCTGTCTGGGCTCTGCAGCCCTGGCCCTCATTTGAGGAGGGAGGTCTTTGTTCTGTATCAAGCTTCAAATAGTTTGGCATCTCTTGGTTTGTGTTGTCTGCTTGACCATTTGTTGCATAAGCGAGGTTCCTTCTAATCACAGCTCCTAAACAGTCTGGACCCCTGAATGGTTTCTGCTCTAAAAAGTAAAAGTAGACATGGGCTGGCTGTAAACACCCCAACCTGCTCTTGTTGGAGAGGTGAGGATAACCGCACACAGGAGATTGAAACCAGCTATGGGGCCTTGCTTCTGATTAACTGTTTAATCACACTACAATTTCTTACCACCAGGGCATATTAGTGATGAGAAGTACAAGTTGTGTAATCCATACTTCCGCTGCTTTGCAGAGGGCAGAGCTGATGGACAGAAAAGACTGGTAGCGATGAGATCTGCAGCCGTGATTCACAGCCCAGGATTATAGTTTCTGCAATTTTCTTGAGTTTGTACAACCCAAATATCAGATAACATTACAATTTACATTTTCCATGCAATGCTGTCTCAAGAACGTATTGATTTATATTGCATCAGATTACTCAGGGGTTGGAGAAAGCCAAAAGGAGAATTCTACTTTTTTCCTGCTGACATTCGAAAAACAGGATTACACATCTTCACACCTAGCCCTGTGTAACCTTCAGCAACCAGCCCTGGAAAGCCGCTTAAGAATTACAATTTTTTAAAGCTTTCCTTAAACAGTTAAGAACTCTCTTCAAATCCCTTGAAGGCAAGCATTAGTCTTTTCTTGCCATCTTTGCTGCAAGCACTATGCAGCGTGAAGTGGGGGAAACGGTGGAAAATTCACCCTTTGGGTTCAGCTTCACTGTCTCTGCCTTGGAGGGATCCAGATTTGCTCATCTGCATCCCTGAATTTAATGATCAAACCTGACTGGAAAAGCTGCCATGTTTAGTGTCAGTAAGCTGCCTGGAGAAGTGGGGGTACTGCTCACATGGAGTTTCTGAGATTTGGGTGTGATCCGTCATGCTTTGCCCTCCCTGCAGGTACTATCGGTTGTAGCGCTTGATCTGTGTCACATTGATAGGAAAGTGGTCCTGCCATTGCACAGCCTGCTGCTCCTGCCTCCTCAGTGGTACTCAGGTGGTTAACACTACAGAAAACAGAATTTGAATGCTTCATTTTTTTTTCAGTTTCCATTTGCCATTACTCTTAAATGAAACAGTTTCCAGGAGAACAAATTAAACGGAACCATTAAAAACCTTAATATTAAGGCACCTTCTTGAATTTTCAGAGGAACTGAGCCTCTGAAGACAGTTTTGAAGCAGTGAATTCCCTGGGAAACACCAGTGCTTGATAACTCCCCCAAATCAAGTCACTCTTGGTTGTATGCCTAGTTTAGTCATCTGATTTTGGCCTCGACTCTAACATGTGTGTGCAGATGAGTTGGGGAGGGGGAAGCTGAGATTTTTTTTTTTTTAGCTTCTCAGCTACTTTCATAGAAGCCACAGACTGCTCTTTGTAAGCATGCAGCTGTGGCTAGTCCGTCACACAGTATTTTATTTTAGGATGAGACAAGCACCGAGTCAACGTAGCTCCTATTGTTGCTTGTCTGTCACCCTATGTTAGCAGAATTCAATGCACGCAGTGTTCACCAAGGAGATGTGGCATTAGAGACGCATATGCAGATGAAAGGCTCTCCAGATGTGTTGCACTGAAAAGTTCAGAGCCCAGAGCACGCAGCCGTTACTTTTCCTCCCCTTGGAATCTGTATAATTCGATGAGGCACCACAGACTCGATAATCTCAAAAGAAGTAATAGCCTTTGCCACAGCAGGTCACTCTCTGATGCAATGGGAGGAGACATCTTTGCCGTGCTGCGCCAGGAGTTATGCAATCTAAGATGTCAACTCGAAACATGTCCAAGCAGTACTCAAGAAACAGCTGCAGCATTGAACACTCAGGTGCTAGAGATGCTTGGGTACTCAGAGAGTATGGAGGCTCAGCAAAATTACTTTTGTCGTGCCTGAGAAAACAATGGCACTTGAAGAAATTGAACTATTGAGAGATTCAATTTGCAAGGAAGGAGATGGAAATTACCTAATTGTTTCAATGTACTAGAAGAGGAATCTATTTCTTGGTAGAGAGAACTATTTTCTTCTTGTAATTTTGTTGTTAAGTCCCAAATCTCTCTTCAAGGGGGGATGAGAGTCTGTCTGGGATCAGTGAACTTTCTGCTCGCTTCCCAATGCTATTGTGGGGTACATATGCCATCTTTCAAGAAGGATGGTGATGTGTGGGCTCTTGTAGCATTAATCTTGTGTCCTATCTTGCTTCCCAGTTTCACCTCCTTAGTATACTCCATTGCAAGGACCCTGTATGAAGAATGATTTTGGGGTAAGATGTAGACTGTAACGAGCCCAGATTTGATGCTCTCATAATATCAGTCTCAGTTTTGCAGCATAGGCATTTTCCTGGCTACAAAGGGTTTGGCAGGGTAATGAAACTGCTCCATGGGGAAAAATGCTCCTGTGATACTTGCTTCTGTATACCAGATATTGCAGCAACATGTCTCACTAGAGTAACTATATCCAAATATTTCATCTCAGGCATTTGTTACCCTTCACCAGTTCTGTTGCAATGTGCACAGAATTACAGGCAATATTGAAGTGCTAGAGAGGAGGGCATGGACAAAAGTCACTGTAAAGTCAGCAAAAACCAAGAATTAAAGAAATGATCCCATGATAAAATGGGTACAGCTGGCTCAGGAAACCAGAGGAAAAACCTCAAAAAGCCTGGACTATGGAAGCCATTTAGGAGGTGCAATGGCCAACCCCAAATATGGTGCAATAAATCTTAAAAATAGTCACCAACTCTGGCTGCTACTCCATACACTGCCACCTCATTCCTGGTAATAGCCATAGAGGAAAGTCTGATTTTCTTTGGCTCATTCACAGAAAAATCAGGGACAGGGGCTTCATCCTCCTCCTTGACAGTCTTTCAGCCCAGAGAGTTGCCCATCTTTGTCGCACGCTCAACAGCTCCTTTTCCAAGCTTATTTAAAAGCTAAAGGGAACTCAAGCTGGGACAAACCAGTTACTATAGAGGATTTCTGGGGATGGCAGATGGTGAAGGAGGAAGACCATTCAGGACAGTTTATGCCATTCATGGATGGGTATGTGAATCGATCTGTGGTGCTGCATGGTATAGGACAGGCTGGTCTCCTAATGTTCTTCCAAAGCTCTGGCACAGGAACTTGGGTAATTAAACATGCCAGAGTAGAGTTAGGTTGCATCACTGGCAGACAGATGCTCACCAACATAAATGACTTGAGAAGAACGTGAGGGGAAAAGACTAGTCCACGAGTGTGATGTGCCTCTCCTCCCACGATGAGTTACAAAGGGATGCACCACTTGGGGATTGGACTGCAGGTAACAGGCTGGGTGACAAGGGGCTTTGTGTAGGACATAAAAAGACATGAAGTACATTTAATTCCTAACTTTTCTTATCTCTTTTCAATATCCAAAGGGAACCTGAGAGATTCAAAACTCTGGTGGATGCATTTTTGGATTTTGCAATTCAGGGAGTGAATTACAAAATAGAGATAATACGTATGATTTTTAATGCCAATTGATTGGCAACTCACAGTAGCTAAGCTTTTTGAATGATTAGTCTGAAAATTCATTGTCTAAATTTGTTTTCAGAAACAATCCCTGAGGCGATTAGAAACACCGGAATAAATTCGTAGTTAGAATGACCTATTTGCAAATAATTTCTTTAAAAAAAAAAAAAAAAAAAGAGTTGATTTAAAGAGGAAACAATTCTTCCGTAGTGAATTATTTGCTCATATCTGTTTCTGAGGTTTCTCATCTCCTTCCATAGATTTCTAAGCCTTTATGCATGAGTCACTAACGACATGATGAAACAAGGGATTTGCATTAAATAAAAATTTCCTCCATCTTTTTAAGACACGTTTCATCACTTCTGTTCTTCTATCTTTTCTCTCTACAGCAAATCGGAATAGAAAAAAATATGTATAGACTATATTACTAATGATATCCTGTGCAGTTGTTTGTTCCCACCAGACATCCATATTATTCATATTGTTATTTTTAAAGCTGTTACTGATCAAGAGATTTTAAAATAATTTTTTTCATCAGCAACATGTACACTGTTTTAGGGACATGTTTTGGAGAGTTTGCTTTCTATAGCAAGGTTCCTCATCAGCAGATCTTGTTAAAAATTATAATGTGTGATTTTTATTCTTTGCCAAAATGTCTTTTTTTTTTTCTTTTTTTTTTCTTTTTTTCCTTTTTGTAGAAGAATGACAGGAACTCAGTCTACAGTATCTGTTTATATAGTTTCTAACTGCATTACTTTCATAATGATACGCTGTATGTGCTGTGCGTGGATCCGAAAATACAACAATACAATAAATAAGAGAAAGATGATGATTGATTTAAGAGACCTACTATTTTTATCACACTTTGCTACTGGCATACCAAGAATGCAGTTTTAACCAGGCATTCCACTGCTATCAATATCTTTTAGGTAAGCTTTAAATAACCACTAGAAAAACACTCTGGACAGCTTTATGAAGATAATTACAGCAATTAAATCATGATTCTTTGCGGAGAAACCCGTAGCAAACCACAGATGAAAATCTCTCCATGAGATCTCCTCAGCCACGTGTGCAGAGGCAGAGAAACCCACCACATGGGCAGGATCAATGGGGCCCCTTGTTGGGCTGCAGCTGGCATCGCACCCCAGCAGGTGTGCAGGATTTGGGCCACGTGCTTCTGCCAGATCCCTGTGCTCCTGCCTGCTTCTTGTCCCATCCTTCTGGCAGCTGGAGGGGACTGCCCCACTCTTCCCCCTGGCCCCTGGCAGCTGTGTGAGGGCTGCAAGGAGCCCCACTCCCTCCGCACACAAGGATTGCTCTTTATGGCGAAAACAGAGACTGGCTGCTTGGGCATGGACAGTATCCATGCTCCAAATGCTCTGGGCTGGGGCTTGGGAGTGCCCCTGACTCCAGCCAAACAGTGTACAGAGCCTTCCCTCGGTACTGCCTTGCTGAGTGCCGGGGTGGTTTTTTGCATAGTTTCTTTCATTCAGGGATGGATTGCAGGCAGCTACAAACGCCCCACTGCTGTGCTCCATCACTTGTTTTCTGGTGGACTGTGCTGGGCTTGAGGCTGATTGCTTGAGGACTCTGCAGTGGGACCCACAACTTTGCAGGAAGCTTTTTCTTCACAAAATGTGAGGATGGGCACTGTCATTTAGCATCTTTGGGTTTTCTCCCTCTATCCTCTTTGAAGGGTTGCCCTATTTAGAGCTAATAGCAGCAAATCTGTGGTGGTCCCACCCTAGTGACAGAGAATGGACCAGCCACAGGAGTCTGTGCCAGCACTGGCTGGCACAATGGCTGGGAGAGGGGCAACGTCCCCTTACCCTGCACACAAAATCCCAGTGGGAGAGTGTTGCTGTGAGCAACCAGTGCTGCATGTATCCTAAAATGCCTATTAGACTGACAGTGAGTAGGCATGGTGGAGTCCTGTCTTTGCCTGGGACTAACAACCTGAGAGCTTTACCTCTGGTGAAATACTTGGCACTGTTCCTACAGAGATGGGTGAATCCTGTCATTTGCTCTTTATTCTCCCTAGGACAGCAGTGGAAGGGGGACTCACCATATGGCCAATCCCTCAAGTGTCTCAGTCTCTGGGTCTCCTGTTATCCAACCACATGCAACCACAATCCGAGTCCCAAGACCATTCCACATTTCTGCTTGGAGACTTTCAAATGCGTGTCCTCCAGGCAAAACTTGATGGCCCCTGTTGGCTTGGCCCACCCTGGGCAGTAGCTGGTTCCCCCCCGGTGTCAGTGTCCTACTGCTCCCCAACATTTTACTGAGAGGTGCTGCCTATTCCAGCCAGCAGCCCAGGCTGCAGACCACTTTCTCACTGCTGCCAGTCAGTAGCAAATGAATGTCTGGACTTTGAACAGAAAGCAAGTAACAGCACTGGGAGTGGACCCCTGACTTCCCGCTCTGGATGCTGCAGCCTCACAAAAACAGGGAGAGCAATGTCAAATTGCAATCTTGTTTCAGGCCTTATGTGAATACTGAGATGCGGAACTGTGGAAAGAGTTTGTGAACCAGAGAATCTTTGGTAAAGAAAGAGGAGAGAATGTCATGAGCAGAGTGGGAATACCCCAATAGCATGAATGGCTGTTCCTGGTGGGTACAATCGCCTAAGTCATTGCTTCATTTATATTCCTGCCATACCTAGCTGAGTGCTCACCACTTCATGGTGGCCTCCCAAATGTCCTAAAAGTTGTCACTTTGCTAGCTTCCTCTAGGAATAAATAAGACAAGCAGCTAACGTGGATTTGTGGCTATCTGAGGACCGCTATTTTTGTGGGAAAAAGCTCAGCATTATGCATGTAGACAGTGAGCCAGCAGTGAAGCCAAAGTGAGGAATAATGGTGCCTTTAGAGTTTCTTTTCCAAATGCCTGCCATTAGGGTTTTAAGTTCTGAAAGGAGCTTATTGCTTTCAGGCAGGACTGTTTTACCACAAGAAAATTGGAAAAAGGAGGAAGAAAGAAGAGGGAGGGGAGAGGAAAAAAAAGGAGTCTTGTATTGTATAAAAACAATTGAGACAGTGGAAAGTGGAATTGGTTACTAATGATCTGTGGCTAAGAAAGCATTAAACACATTCAGGCTCCAGCCTCTGTGATGATAATACTCAGTGGGTGAGAGGAAGGCAACGTGAATGTCAGGGAAGTAGGAAAGTGCTATGGCGCTGCTGCAGCGTGGTGCGACTGCCACCCTGGTTTCCGCGCTCAGCCGGAGCCTGGCTGCCTCATGCCCACTGGGTGCCAGTGATGCGGTCCCACATCAGCGATCAGCAACCGCTTTCTTGGCTGCTCCTTTTGGAAAAGCAAACAAACAAGTTTTTGTCTAAGATCTGTCCGTTTCCTCTGGGGTCCTGCCGAGAGCTCATTTGAAAGCGGGTTGTAAGGAGCCTCATTGCAGCAGGGAAGAGCGTGTGCTACTGCTGCAGGAGCCGCTGGGTAAAATTCTATGGCTTGTGCTGCACAGGGGGTCAGGCTATGTGATTGTTGTAGCAGTTCTTGCTGCCCTTAAGACCCACGTCATTGTCTGCTTCAGCAGGGCTGGCTTACAGCCTAGGGGCTGCAACACAGGTTGGGGGGTGTTTTGTGAAATGCTGGCATTTTTTTTCTCCCAGCTGCCCACTGCCTGTGATTTTAGTTTATGCTGCTCAGAAGAGTCTGTCTTGTGCACTGGGTTCATATAAACTGCTTTATTTAAATCTTGTTTTAAATATTTATGATGACAGTACTTTTGTGGCCACAGGCTCTGTGGACACAGAACAGCTGTGACATGGGTCTTTGCGCTTTGTGTCTGTGGGATACGTCCCTCATCCTCTCAGTAGATTCTTTGCCCTGTAGAGCTTTTCTGAGCAGTCTGTCCTGGGAGTGTCCCTGCCCTATCCTGGTGCCCCTGCACTGCTCACCCCTCCAGCCAGCTGCAGGCCAGTGGGAAGAGCAGTCTTTCTGGGCTCTTCGTATTTCCTGCCTGCAAATGTGTCAGTCAGCAGTGAGGAAGGTGAAGGCAGGGGTGTCTGCTTTCCCAACTCTGCAGATAGGTATCGCTGTCCTGGAGTTGCACAGAGATAAGTGCAAAATCTGGCTCACGTTTCCGTGTTAGCCGCTGAATCCTCTGGTAGGAGAACAACTCATGAAGATGTCCCAGTAACACTTCACAGTTCACACAGTGAGGTGCTGCCAGGCAGACAGGCTTTGTGTCAGAACCTCGATCCAGTCCCAAAAACTTAGAACATCTGGATGATTTCCTGTCCAAGCCTCAGCCCTGTAAGGTGGCCAGGTTGGCTGTATTTCATGAGCCAAAAGTGAAAGAATACAGTGGTTAGGTAACCAGTCTCCATTTGGAGATCCTCATTTTATTATTTTGCTAAAATATCCTCTAGTTTGATGACTTCAGTCATAGGCTGCCCTGTTTATTTGCTCTGCTGCTAAACTGTGATTTCTGAAATCATTCCCTGTTGGGGCTTTTATAATTCTCAGCTTCCCTAATAACCTTAATTTTCTGTCACAATTTTCTTTTTCAGTGTTAACACCTGCTGTTTTTTTCTTCTTTGTTAACTGGAAACTCTTATGGCACGCCTCTCTTTAGTAAAGTGCTTATGGTGAACTGACATATCCTAATAAAATCCTGTGCTCATATGGAGCTCAGATACTGAGGAAATTTGAAAGATGTCTGAAACACTTTTCTATTAAGGTAATGAAAACACATTCATCTTCAGTAATATTGTATAGGAAATTTAACAGTAAAAAATGGTGTGGTCATTCCAGTCAGACTACAGCTTTGACCTTGCTTGCATTTCTGAAAAATTAAGGAAGAAAAGGAAAAATCCATTGTATATACTTTTTCATGTAATTAATATAAAATTTATTTAATTTTTTTGTGTGGTAAATAATACAAATATATGACTCAGTAGACATTAGCCTGTTCTTTACTCACTAGGAAAGAATTTTTGCTGGGAAATTTTCTCTTTATGCTGTCTCCGATATGTGAGATCTATCTGTGCTTGTTCTCGCCATCACACCAGAATAAAAATTAGTTTTTCTTTGACAGACCTGTTAAATTTTTTTGTGTTGCAGATAAAACTAGCCTCAGATTACTTACCATACTGTGTTTCTACATGAAATTGTCACCGTTTTGGTCTCATTTGCTCCTGTTTAAGTGTCATGATAACCACCTCACAGTCCCAGGCATCACTCAGTTTACAGTGAGGATGCATCAGTCAGAACTGGCTCCCAAGATGGAATAGTGCATCAGTGTAAATCTTGGAATGACATCAGTGGCATGACTCTGGATCTGTGTCAGTGGATGTTAGAGGGCATTTCCTTCTTCTTTGGAGACTTCTCCCACTCTTCAACAGAAGGCCAGTCCCATGGGACGCTTGTTTAACTTCTTTGCTAGCTCTGAGTCAGGAAAATTATTTCCTTTAGACAGGGATTTTATCTGGAGTGGATTCCCTCTTCCAGTAGTTTTGTATCATAACCAGTAGAATAAAACACTTCCCGTGGCATCTTCCATGATAGAAAGATGATACAAGAAATTGGAGTGTAGAGGATAACACAAAAACAAGACATAATTAAAGTAGTCTTTGTACAGGATGAAAGTTGCTTCTCTCCAAGCAGGCACTGAGGAAATAGCTACCTTCAGCAAAGTTCAAATACTTTTTATTTCACATTCCTTTTCTTCATGTTCACAGGTCCATCATTGATGTGCACACATTGCTTATGATATAAGAATTAACGATGATTTATGACTTATCTTTTTTATCATTTGTTTCTACCTTTGCCATTCCAGTTCTAAACTGAGACCAAGATGTTATGATGACTTTGAACTTGTGCAAAGAGGCAACAGGAAGCTATGACTGGTCTAGTGCTTTGCTCAAGTGAATTTCCATATTACAAACTGACTCCTAAGAATGTAAAAACCCCAGTCATGAGGTAGGCTGAATGTATATGATTAATTATTTGTACCAGTATACCCAGGAAGTCCGATTCAAGGACTGTGGACCTGAAGATGCAGATATAGAGCAACATGAAGTCCTTGCTCTACAAACCAAACTCTTTAGATATTGAACAAGATATGCTAAGTGATACAGATCCCTGTTCTGAAAAGTCATATATTTTTATTTAAGTTTAGCTCTTATAAGATTTATGTAATACTTTCTGCTTGCAGTGGATGGCCAGGGAACTGTCATTTCCTATCCACTGATGCCACACCATCACAAATTTTCAGAATTGTGTAAGCCACACCAAAGTTTATCATAGTTCATCTTTCTATGAGCTCTTGCCACCTCAAATGTGTCCTTTGTGTCCTTATGTTGAGGTGACCCTAAATGAAAAAATATATTCAAGATACAGATGAACAGAGTAATAATTATGTTTTTGCCTTGTTTTTTATTTACTGGCATTTGAGTTGTTTATTTAACTGCTGCTGAGCAGAGCTGATGTTTCTGTGGAGCTGTCTATTGTAACCTTGAGCATCTGCTACCAAACGGTAATCGTCACCTGAGAGTCCATAATTTTATTTCACTGTGAAGGTTATTTTTTCTATTGTAAGTGCAGACCTCCTGTTTCATGTCTTTTAGCCCTTTACCTATCCCTGCCAGGACCTTCCAATTTATGCTATGGCTGCTCAGTTTCTTTAAAAACCCTTCATGGGAGACTTTACCCAAAGGGTTTTGAACATCCGGTTGTATTTTATTTGACTCTCTCACCTGACCCATATGTTAATTAACTTCAAAAAACTCAAATGGATTTTACAAGCCATAATGCCCCACAATGGAACTGACATTGGTGCTTCTGTATAAGTTGCATTCAGACACATATTAGTCCTTTATTGTAGCTTTTACAAATTTGTGCGCTAGAGTTACAAACTTGCAGGTCTGTAGCTCTCCAGATCCTCACTGGCATTGCGTTTGCTAGCCGTCAGTGTTCAGTGCCTAAAAATCAACATAGGAGGTTAGGCACCCCTATGAGTGATTCAGCTCTTACTTCCTTGAGTTTTCTCAGAACTCTTGATAAATATTATCCAGTTCAGACGACTCATTAATACTTGTGTTAACGATACATCAGCCTCTCCACAGTCAGGTATGTTTCAGATAGATCCTCTGCAGTATTGCCTTCAAAAACCACTTCTAGTGAGGAAATATCAGCAGTTTCTCCTACAGTGATCCTAGAAACATAGAATCATAGAATGATTTGGGTTTAGACATTAGAGATCATCTAGTTCCAGCCCCCCACCACGGGCAGGAAAACTTGTTATTAGAGCAGAATGTCCAGAGTCCCATCCAACCTGAGCTTGAATATTTCCAGGAATGGCGCATCCACAGCTTCTCTGGGTAATCTGCTTTACCAGTGCCTCACCACCCTCACAACAAAGAATATTCTTCTAATATTTAATTTTAACCTGATTTCTTTCAGTTTGAAGTCTTTCCCCCTTGTTCTTCCATCACACACTCTTGTAAAAAGTCTCTGTCTTTCTTGTAGGCTCCCTTCAGGTACTGGGAAGCCACAGTGATGCAGGTATTCACTCTGCTTTTCTGCAACAGTCTTATACCCCAGACTATTCAGCCTGTCGGGGGCTCCACAGATTGCCTGGTGGGCTTTTTGCTCTGATGTTGATGCTTCCTCTATAAGAGGAATTATTATTTCGTTTGATTGCTCCAGCCAAATGTTCTTCAACTTTTTTCTTTTCCTTTTTCCTTTTTCCTTTTTCCTTTTTCCTTTTTCCTTTTTCCTTTTTCCTTTTTCCTTTTTCCTTTTTCCTTTTTCCTTTTTCCTTTTTCCTTTTTCCTTTTTCCTTTTTCCTTTTTCCTTTTTCCTTTTTCCTTTCCTTTCCTTTCCTTTCCTTGGCATGCCTAATTATATTTTTGCATTTAGTCTGCCAAGTTTTATGATCCTTTTTATTTTCTTCATTTGGATACCGCTTCTGCTTTTTGAATGATGCCTTATCAATGCTAATAAGCTCTTTTACTTGTCAAATCTTTAGCTCACTGCTCCATCATGCCTGGGGTTTTTTTACTGATTCTCAAGTTTTTCCTAATGGATGGTGTACACTGGAGCTCTGCTTTTAGTAGGATGTTCTTTGGTAGTCCCTGTGCTATCCATAAGGATTTTGTTCTCTCAGATAAGTCTTTTAGTTTCTTTTTAAACAAGTTTCCTCATTTTAATATACTTCAATTTCTTGAAGTTTAGTCCAGTTGTGGTGGCTTTTTGGTCTTTGATGCTCCAGACAGTATATTTGATCTAAGTATGTTATGGTCATTGCTTTTAAATGGTGCTTTTTTCTATGAACTTTTGAACCAGAACCTACATAGTCTTTACTGTCATGAAACAAAGTATTTTGAAATCCTGAGATGAAAAGATTTTAAGGTGATAAGGAGACAGCTCAGGTATGTGTACCAGTGTCAGTGGGATTGATTTGAAGGCAGAATGGTAGAGGAGGTTTAGGAATATATTTTGAAGTATTCAATTGTTATGGAATTTATCAGAGATCAGGAAAGAGAGTAGTGTGGAGATGGAATGATTCAGGCTAATACCACTGGAGGAACAGAGCTGGGGTCAGCACGATACCATAGAGTGACTGCAGGCAGTAGAGAGAACAAGCAGAGGAGAGGAAGTGATGGACCAGGAAGGTAATTTCTGGTAGCCACGCTTAGAGTGAATTTGAAGAGTAATCAAATAATATTTTGGTTGGATGGTGTGGCACGAGGAGATAATATGACCTTTCTCCATGCTAATTTGTTCATGTGAACACAGCTGCCCTCTATGCAAACTAGGTCAACAGCTTGAAGGCATTTGGACAACTGGGCCCCTGTCTGAAGGAGTTCATATATTAAAAACGATTCAAACCTCAGAAAATGTTAATGGACTAATGCATGAGAGAAATTAAGGATTAGAAGTTGTGAGTAGTGCCGACAGTCATGGAAATATACCAAAGTCCTGCAATGCTACATTACTTGTGCCATACTGCTTAGAAGATCCTCTAGGAAAATTAGCAGGAGAACCTCAGGTCACAATTGTAGCAAAAGGCTAATCCTTCAATTAATCAAATCACTGTGGATGAACTTTTTTATGCAAAGGGAGAAGGTAATTTTGCATTACTGCTTTGCACATGTAGGCTTTATTCACTGAGGAAATGTAATCATCAGTCCAGGCAGTACTTTTCTCCTTGCCTCCCAGACGCTAGCTTAGAAATAAATGTGTGCAGAATGGATCTGTGTGGTAGTAGCTATATTCTTTCCCTCTGATTTATTTGGTCCCATACACGCTGAATACATCAGGCATTTGTTTAAGTGTATCTTTCTGGGTAACTGTGGACTGGAGGAATATTGAACTTGGTATAATACGAATCTCTCAATAAATAAAAAATCTCCCACTAAATCTCTCTTTATAAAGGCTGAGAAGAACGATCTGTAGAATTCCACCTGCGTATGAATCGATTTCAATCAGCCTTTAGGAGGTTTCAGGCTGTGTTAGCTGTAGGATAGAACAGCACAGCAGCAAAACTGCCCTCACATCCCTTATTGACAGTTTTGTTATTAAACATGGAATATTTAGATTGAGGAGATTCATCCCAGTACTGCAGATGCCCAGCCCTGTTATCTTCATTTCAAGTCTGCTCTAATGCTATCCACAAGCATAGCTTCCCCATCATATGTAACAGGACACTAACTTCTCCAGACAGGTCTTTTCTGCAAATGAATTATCTCTTTAAGGGAGGGAGACTGAGGGGGAGATTTTCTGGTTACTGTTTTTAAGGGCAACTTCTGTATTTAGGAAAATGGGCCACCTTCCCCATTTCAGAATCCTCTGATTCAGATATGAGCAAGGTGAGAGGTTAGAGGCCTCATTGTTAATGAGTGAGGCAGCCTCTGATTTTTACACTAATTGAAGCATTTACATTTTTCAGCAGAACTAAAATGCAAAACTAACACATTCCTTGGAGATTTATAACCCCACAATGGATTCTCCTATCGTCTCTCCCTTAATTATCCCAAATTATTTGAAGTCTCATGAAGAAGAAAGAAATTAATATTAATATTCCATTTAGAATATACTCTAAAATGCAGTAGAAAATTGAGGCAATAATAATGATAAAGAGGGTAGCTAAGATGATTTGGAATATATAATATTTCTTCTCTTCATTGCAGCTTTCTTATACTAAAGGAAGGTAGGAAAACTTGGCCTTGTATTCATATAGCAAAGCAACTTTTTTCTGCATTAGCTTTCAGTATATAAGTAAAAGTGTAGTAAAATATTGTTCTGTTTGTTAAATCTAATATTTAATGTAATGTGTAAAAAATGTAATGCTCTGTGCATTAATCAGAAAAAAAAATAGGGATAAAAGAAATTGGATAACTCTTTTTGAATAGTGTTTGTATATGGGGAGCAATATACAGGTGTGACTCATCACTGGTGTGTAGATAGGAGAAATAGCTAGAAGAAAAGAGCAGCTATAAACTGGACATGAACTGAAGCAGAAATTATAGTTTAACTTGAAAGAACGGAGGAAATTACAGTTACCAGAAGAGGAAACAGTTGGGTCAAACTAATAAAAAACTGCAAATGTTGAATTTGTGTCTATGGACCATAGGTCAGAGAGAGAGAGAGTCTACTTGCACGACATTGGCAGAGAGGTGCCACAGAGAACGGTGGGAGTGGGAAAGGAAGAGTGACTCTTCATTTGGATGGTGAGACCAAAGTATCTGGTAAATGTCCAGCTGGCCTCTGACTGATTACTGTTATGAGCTACAGGTTTGTAATTGGCCTTTTCTGCTCCAAGATGGTCACAGCTGCTGTGCCAAGTTCCTTGCTCCCAGCTCCAGGGCACTGACTACAGAGCTCCCACTGCTCTGGAAGTTTGTAGTTACAAGAGGGGAGTGGAGGATTGGTTTTGTTTAGGTTTACAAGTGTCTTAAGATAAACACAGCCTTGAGAAATGGTCCTTGATGGTGGGATGCTATACACACTGAACGCCAAAGTATGACCAAGTTCAGTTTTGAAACTGAGAGCATATTATGTATCTGAGTCCCATTTCTACATTTTGTTCTGTGCAAATTTGTTCAGCGTTTCCACTCACTAAGGGAAGACAGGGACTTTCAAAGAACCCACTATTTGTGAAGATGTTGGCTTAAATACACCTGCCCTGGTGTTGCACTGTGGGCTATGTTATCCCATGAAGTAATGATTCATTTCTCGGACCATATTTTGGGTCAAAATTGTAACTTTTTAAAAGTGGGAGGGATATGGTGTAACTACTCTCCTATGCTTACAAACCCTTTTTTTCCTCACTGTCTTAGTACAGTATTAGGAAGTTGCTGTAAGGGTGGAAGACATCAACTACAGTGAAGCCTGTTTGCAGAGCTCTTGTATAGGGTGTCACATATAGGGGCCTGAGGATGGATTGTGGGTGAAATGACAGTCATATTAAAAAAAACTGAAACACCAACAATACAGAATTATACTGAAAATAGTGTACAGACTTGAGCTCAGCTGTGAATTAAAAAACCCATTTTAGTGCTTCTTTTTAGCTTGAAAATAGCCTTTACTTTCTTCGTAACAGTTTGCCTGCTCTGTTTTGTTTGGTCAGCTTTGAGAGGCTCAAGATATATTTGTAACAAGTATTGAGGCATAGAAAAATGTATGAAAACCAGTCATGGTCAACATGCAGTCCAGCTGCTCAGGACTCTGCATTGCTTCACAGACTGGTAGTGCTGTGTGTATGTGCAATTGTAGTGTAGCTAGGGAATACTGTGGGTAGGATATTTGGGGTTAATTTTTAGTATAGTCCTTCTGTGACAGAAACTTCTGTTTCTCAGCCTTCTCCAACAAGACAAAATATTTGGGAAGGAACACTAGGTCCCAATGAAATGTTTTGTTGTTCTGTTCAATATAGCAACATTTGGGCTCAGGAAAAGTAATTTTGTGATCCTGCCTCCTTGGTTTTACTTAAAAGTCAAAAAAAAAAAAACAAAATCAAACCAAAACTCATGGCTAAAGATGTTAGTAGTAGCTACAGGTTTTTGGCATGAATGTTTTTGTGTTTTGAATAGTTACTAGTGAATATGTGACCTTTAAACATAATGGAATAGGGAAACTAGATTTTATTTCATTTAGTTAGATGTAAAAATCAAGAACACTTGCAATCCATCTTTGAGAAACAGTAATGTGATAGATAAAGCATTGGACTGGGATTTTAATCTAGACTTTGTTGTAGAATTTCTGCATCATTTTGTCCAAGAAAATTAACCAGAACACTTAACCAGGGCTTTTCTTATCTGTGAAATGAATATGATAATCCCACATTACCAGGCTGTGACAAATCCATGAATATTACTTGTATTTATTGAACAGTTTCAGATTAATTTTTTCTCTACCTCAATTATTTAAAAAAAAAACTTTCAAAAAAAACCTGACTAAAGATATGAAAGCTATCACATTACATGTCTAATATAAATTGCCTGACACATGCTAGACTGTTGAATGTCCCTGGATGAAAAATTAAAATAATTTGTTCAAATTATTGAACTGCTGGTTGCCTAAACTATCATATGACCAAAGATTTCTTACTGACTTCATGTTCACTGAAAATTTCTACAGCAGTCATGAAAAGTTATGCATCTTAGTTACATTCCTTATTATTTTTTTCATTAAGTAAGAGACATGAGACTAAAATGACACAATTTTATTATTAAAACTAGAGTTTAATTTCCAAATATATTTTTTTATGTAGAAAAAGTTTATGGATTGTTTTGTTGTTCATCATTTAATGAGCAACAAAATATTCTGCAAACTGCCATGGAAGAAAATAACACATGCAAAAGGATGAAGAAGGAAATAGAACAGCACATGCTATAAATTGAATAAAATAAATACAAGCTATCTATGTATGCTTTTTATTGCATGCCTTTTTCTCTATTACTTTGGGTAGAAAGAAATACTCTACATTTCTTCATGGGAATTAGGATATTGAATTCTAGATGCTGCTTTGTACATTTTCTTAATTTGGAAAAACAAGAAATGTGGGGGCTTCCATTCTTGTTTCCATTTCTGTACAGTTGTCTCCTGTGTATCCCATATCAAATCTGCAGTTGTGCTCATTTGCAAGAAGAGTGCCACATGTGAGTGCACGATGGTCTGATGGTGAAAGGCTTGCCTTCCTTCCCTTTTCTGGGGATCCCAAAGGCCGCATTTGTCTTACAGTCTCTTTGCTATGGGTGTAACTAAATGTAAAGCACTTTGGGATGTTCAGCTGTATAAAGTGTTGCCATTGAAATGAAAGCTGGTTTTCTGCAGAAAAACACAAAAGGAAAAAACTCAAATGAACAGCAACAAAAAGCAAATGAAAAGGTTTCCAGGGATGAAACTCTGAACACAGTTTGATAAATAAAACATTAGAAAGAAGGGAAAATACTTCCGGAAAACAAATCAATAAAATTAAAAAAAAAAAAAAAATCTATTTGAGAAAGTTGACAGACTTGCAGAAATTTCTAGCTTACAAGGTATTTGCAGAGAGCAAATATGATGAATCAAGACACTATCATCAAAGTAAAACCCCTAAGTATTAAAATTTTAAATCTAACTTGTAGAGAGTCCAAATCTTTTCCTCTGTGACATAAATTTGCACAGGCAGTAGAAGCTTCCAATTACAGAGTTTCTTCTGTATTTTACATTCTTGGAGATAGTGTTTGTCCTTTTGTAAAATGAATGTGAGATTCTGTCCTTCCCAATTTATGACTTCTACATTACATATTAGGAACTAGAATTATTTATAAAAACAGAAAAATAATAAAGCTTAACAAGCTCATTGATGGATAGCCCTATTTATTCACTGCACAAGGACACTCTTGCCATGGCGAAACAGTGACAGTGCTTACCCTGACTTGTCATTCAGCCATGGATTAGACCCTAGGTATTCCATCTCTCAGGTAAATGCCCTGATAACAGGGCTGTGGAAGTACAGGCATAATCATGTAATTTTTTCTCTCTATTGATTCTAGAGGTTTGTGTCCAACGCAACAGAATAAGGAGCCCCATGGAGGTCTCCCATTCTGCCACAGCACCCCAAACCCTCACATTATTAAGTTGCAGTCCAAGAACAAGTATCACGATATCCAACTCCTCTTTGCTCTTTTTGGAAAAGTAGCCTCTGTCTAAATCCAGGAACACTCACCTGCTCCTCCTTCCTACCAGGCTGTTTTAGGAAGTCACGGCTCTACCTCCTTGTCACCTTCCTCATAAGAGGTTCCGATCCCCACATGATCTTCTGAAGGAACTTCTCTTCTGGGAGGGCAGCGTTTGAAGCAGGGCAGAGGCACACGTCTCCTGGCTCCAGTTGTGCTGAGCATCTCTTAAATTTTTTTTTCTATTGAAAGTTTCTGGAAAGTAAATGAACCTTGGACCAAACCAGTTTTGCTTTGCTAGAGATCTGATGTTTGCTATACACATATTCTCCTGATAACTTAATAGACCCACCAAAAAAAAAAAAAAAAAAAAAAATCAATCTCTATTAGACTTTTTGTTTCAATCTTCAATGATGTCTTCTCATCAAAATTCATGTTCTGAAGGTTCTGGGTTTGAGTTAGCTTTTATAGCTTTCCCATACCAGACCATATTAACTCCTGTTGTAATCTACCAGTCTATGCTGAACTGAAACTAGTGCATTGATGTCTCTCTCTTTACAAAATGTTCATGCTTCTCAGGTTTGGATTGTTATATGTTTAAGGGCAAGGAATAACAGAAGTGTGAATTGCCTTTTAAATTTGCAGTTATCCTCTGCATTTTAGTTATTTATGCTCAAATGTCTCGAAGGTGTCAATTCACTTTGTCTTAGAAGTATAATTTGGTGAAAATTGGATCTTCTCCCTGGTTTAAAGGATACATACCAACAAACATTTCCATGCCAGATGTACTTCAGAGTGAGAAGTTGGATTGATCTTTAAAGTTGGAGTATTTTTTCATGTTTTGCTTAAACTTACTCAGTTTGAGGTAAACTGACTCTCCTGACATTTGATAGTTTGCTTCAGTAATGCTGTGAGCCCCTGCTTTTTTAGTGGGTGTGTAAAATAGTTTAGGTAAGACTTGTCAAGTTCTGAATGTTAGTTTCTGTTTCCCTTTGTTTGGACAAATAGCTTGGTGTATTTGATTTCCTGAAACATATATGTTAAGAAAACACGTCTTGCACAGTGGCTTTACCTCTGCCTTAGACTGAAATGCAGTAGGAAGGTGGGAGAAGGCCTCAGCTGAAACTGAAGAGAAAAAAAGAAGTACACATGCACCATTTAAATCTGGATCCACAGAAGATAGTTTTTATGGCAGCTTTATTTTTGTGGGTTTCTAACAACCGTCTTATTTAATCTGATTGTGAATAGGGAGTGAAGAGGTACTGCCATGAATGCTAGCACATGGTCTAAGCTCCAGCTTTCTTTATTACTTCCATTATCACAATGGATTGTCAATGGCCTGAATTGCTAACATCCTTATAGGAACAATAAGACTAAAATTGTTCTGTCATTCACTGATGTGTGAATCAACAATCAAATGATTGATCAATTTCTCTGTGCTTCAATAGCTACTTTCATCCTGATTTGCTATATAAAACGCTGCAGTTTCAGCTAAGTTTTCTAAGGGGTAGGTAAAGTAAAATAGGCAATTAGACATAATCTTAGATTTAAAAATTTAAAACCCATCAGCATCTCTGTCTTGCAAAGAAAATACATTTCAAAATCTGAAAATACAAAAACTTTTGTAAGGAAGAAGTATCCTTAAAAAGAAAAATCCTGTAGACCTGGTAGTCTGCGTGTGAATGGCTTTCATGAATTTTTAATTTTTTTTTATTATTATTATTTTTCCATCTTTTAAAAAAAACCTTTGGACTCTGGAAGCTTTTAAGAAGGAGAAGTTTTTGAAGTGAAACAATAGGAAGTGCTAAATATTTTATTAGTGATTTGTGATAACATGCTTTTCCTTTATTCCTTTAATAGAAAAAACTCATGACAGTTAGTAAAATGAGGAGGATTAATGTATGAAAATGTAATGCATGGCAGCCTTTGGGTAATATATTTATAAACAATTTCTTTAAAAAAGAAAGTATGTCAAAATAGATTACAAGAAGACTGGGAAATTATTGTACACAAACAGATCTGATCAAACAGAATACACAGTCCATGAGGTTTTTTTCTGTAATGTCTGCTGCCTTCCAACTGAGATCATCCACTCTTCATTTGCTTCCCTCTCTCATGAGAATGTCATGCTGCTTTTGTTCACCACCTTGGTTTAAAACAGAGTAAAATCTCAAGAGTTTAATGTAGGAAAAATGCTTCATTGTTTAAGTGAGGTTTCATCCCGACTCACTTTTCATTTTATTTATTCCTTATTGCTGTTGTTGGTAAACCTGTGCCCTTCATGATCTGCAGGTAATCATTCACTTTTAAACATTAATATGACCAGAGCTGTATGTTCTACATAATCTGTCAAAACTAAGAAAGAATGAATAGCTGCAGAATCAAAAAACAAGCACCCAAATATAAAGATAAAAACTGAGACAGAAACCATCAAAATAGAAAAGTTGAGGCAGACAAAGGCTGAGTAATAGTTTTGACAGGCCGACTGGAAGCCACTGTGCTTTAGGCTGTGAGGGCTTCATCCAAATTTCCCTGGTGGCAGTAGAATGGCTTCAGCAGGCTTTGATTCAAATCCAATTCAGCCAATTTATTGAATGATTTCTTCATTTTTGTCACACCAGTCTTGTTGCTGAGCAGGAATGAGGAGGAAGGGGACAAGGGGAGGCCAAAGGAAAGTTGACCACACAAATGTAATGTTGGAAGCATTAGACTGCATGGGGTTGTTCAGCCTCCACAAAGAACCAAACTTATTCCCATGGAAACCAATGTTCAAAGATGAATAAGTAGCCTGGCTCTCAGCAGCTCCCTTTCCTTTTTTCTCTTTTCTTCTCTCTTGGGATGTTTTGTTGTTGTTTTTGGTAAAGGGAAAGAAAGAGCCTCTTCACCTCCAAGCAGCTTGAGAAAAGACTGGCAACATTCATTCCACTAATAAGGTGTCAATTAATGCAAAGAGGAATGTCCTGGATTTCTCAAAGAGATGTATTTTTCAATAGGAGCTAGTCAAGATGTTGATGAGGTTTTGTTTCTCTCTGTTTTTTTGTCTTGTTTTGTTTAAATGGAACATAGACTTTCTCAAAAAAGAGGCCTGTTAAACTAATGTTGTAAGTCTGCCCTCACGTGTTGGATTTTAACTCTTCAGAAGAGAAAGCGTAAATGAGCTCAAAGGAATCTGCCAGATGTACTGTGGCACCACCCAGTACAGATATTCTGTTCTGCCTTTTGAAGTCTGGATACAGATGTAGGTGTAGCGATGGGTTACACACACAGGAAATATACAGAGGTATGCACTATCCATTTAATGTAGCAGATATGGTCATTGTAATTCCTGCACTAAATAGATAATGAATTCAAAGGGAATGTTACAGAGCTGTTGCTAATGGTATCAGCATTATAATGTGTTGCAACTATTGATTGATATCAAAAAAGATGAAAGGTGGGCTGAAAAGCACAAGACTTATCAACCAACTTTTAATAAGTAAGGATAAGGTAGTCTCAGAAATCTGAAGGAAATCCTTTGCGTTTGGCTTCTTGAGAGGAGAGTTTCGGAGAATAGGAAATGCCGTAGGATATAGCGTCATATAGGAAATGTCCAGTGTGAGTCAGCATGAATCAGTGCTTAGACGGGGCACAATTGCTTTTGCAGGCTTTGGAACCAGTGAAGCCAGGTCTCCTGCAGGCTTCTACCTGGGCCAGCTGACTCTATCTCTGAAAGTGTCAGTATCCACTGAATTTTTTGGTATCATAAGCATCTATAGAAGAGCTTTACCATCTAAAGGAGGACCTCTTCCATGTGGATCCTCTGATACCCAAATGATGATCTCATGCTGCAGTCTTTCCTTTATTAGGGAATAAATTTTAGTTGCTCTCCCTTTCTCCTCTCCAGACATCTGTTTCTGTAAAATTTATAAAAAAATAATGTCTGTCTGTCTATTCCACTTGGCTGACATCAGACAGTAGGCTCAAAATTATTGGGGAAACCAGCCAGAAAAAAATATTGCCCAAGCATCATTTCCTTAGGAAGCTCAGCTAAAAAGTTAGTATTAGCAATAAATTGTGCATTGGAGCTACCACTGGGCAAAGGCAGTGTGGCACTGAAGCTGTGTGTGCCTAAGTGCAGTCTGGTGAGCTGCTCCCATTGCTCTTCTCTCGGTTTTTAGTTCCGAGATTCAGGTGGTTTTAGAGTCTTTTTGCCTTCTGCAAAGCTCTGAGCCAGACGTAAAAAAGAGATGGAATCTTCAGGTTCTGATTTTTCAAGGTTGCATGCTTTGTTTATTGTTTCTTATCTTACAATTTTCTCAGTGCCCAACAAAGATCTGTGCAGCTGCCTGGGCATTTGATGACTCCTCCTCTCACTGGCTGTTGCTATCTTTTATACTAATTGCTACGTATTCTTTATTTATCATTATTTGCCAATACCTATCACTTATACTAAAAAGGTCATCCGTACTTTGACCCCATCTCTTTAAACTACTTTGTGCCACTGTCACTGCTGAAAATGGAGTGAGGGAAGAAGAAAGAAGAAGCAGGAGAAAATGCCCCAAATCCTCCATCTTGCTCCCATTCACCGCCACACTAAAAACCCAAACCTACTGTTTTCTCACCCTGTGATACGCTAAACTACAATCTTTCACACTCTTGTGGCCTGCAAACCCTCTCGCAGTGCAGGAAGCCTTTCCCATGGATGGGATCAAAGCCAGTGTCTCTCTGAGCTCTGGGCTGGGGTCCCAGACCCCCCCATCCAGGTCTCTGACCCTCCAGGGCAGCCAAAGGAATGCCCTGGACTCCAACACATTTCAACTGTAAACTTTCTCCTGGGCCCTGTGGACAAACAAACTTTCCTCCAGCTGCTGTGTGGGTGAACGGTCACAGCTGAGTCCTTGGCAGGGGGCAGTCAGAGCCTCACTGCTTCTCAGTTTACCCACTGTTTTTTTGGGGTGTGGGCACCTGCTCACCAGAAAGGGATAGAGGCCACACAAGGCCTTCTGGACGTTTAGGATCTGTGCTCAAATCAGCAGTTTGCAGTGGGTTTCAACTCCTGAGTAATTAATTTCCATGGCATTTTTAAAAAGCCTTTGAAAAGACCTGCATGCTCTTCTCCTCCATGAATATGAGTGTCAGTTTGGTTTAATGACTCTACCTGGAGTACTTAAATTGGTGTGTTGGGTTTTTTTGTGTGTTTTTTTTGTTTGTTTGTTTGTTTGTTTGTTTTTTGCTTTGTTTTGTTTTGGTTTTGTTTTTTTACTCTTTTAAAGTTTTGGGGTTTTTTTTTTTTCCTTTCTAGACAATAATTGATGGATGTGGAGTGTGAAAAATGTGTTTTCTGCTGCAATGTGTAGAAACCTGAGTCTACATTTCTTCACTGCTGTCTAGGGTTTTCGTTTTTATCTGCATGGTGTTGTTCTTGCTGTATATCCTCCCTTCCTTCTTTTCCCTTTCTCAGGACAGTGCTTAATAAATTGCATTTATCTTTTCAGAACACTGAAATTATAATCTCTGTTAAAAAAACCCAAAACCTTAAAAACCCACCGCATTTTACAGCAGACTCTTCCTTCTCCAACTCCATCACATATGGTCAGTGATAGTTAGCTCGCTGTGATCCCTTTAGCTCCTAGTGTGTTTAAGAAGTTCCTTATATGCTAAGAAGGGCACACAGCCAAAGCTGCTTGTGCTGAGACTTTTTTTCTGTGTGAATATGAAGCAGGGCAATGGCATTGTAACTGCTCTGCAGAGTGAGCTCATTTTCAGTATTCCCTTTTATCCTGAAGCGATGACCTTTCTATTACCAGCCTCTCTGAAAGGAAGGAGTACAACCACGTCTTGTCTGTGTCTTCCTGTTTATGGTTTATATGTGGCTCAAAGTTCTGCCAGAAACTCAACACCATTTTACTGCCTGATTTTACATTCTGCCTGTGATGTACTAATTATCAGGGTGTGACAGAGCACTTATTTCCTATCATAAACCAGGGCTGTTACCCAGGAAGGAAATTTTGTTTGAGTCATGAAAAGATGTAACAATATGAAATATTCTCGGAAGCCCATATTCTGATCCAGTTGACACTGATGGGAATGTTGGTTTTGTCTTCCCTTTGAGAGCCACATAATGAAAGACAAGGCATTTCTATGCCTGCTCCTATTTTATTTTTTGAGAGCAAATTCCCCACACTACTGTCAGCACTGGACAGTTGTATACCTCAGCTGAATATCTTGTGCAGCACTAGCAGGAGATACTCAGTATTCTAGGGAGCCACAGTCTTTGTGGATGTAAATTAGTGTAACTCCTTTCACATCAGGGGCAGTGCATTGTTTTATACTATGGGGAAGTCTTGCTCTCAGCTTCAACCTGCCATTTCCTCCCCTTTTTAGAAGGGTAAAAGCAGAGTCTGCACTTTTACTCCATGCCTACTAAGGGGAGGATGGGAAGAAAGAAGTAAAACAATTTGGAGGCTGTGTGGCAGTTCCCTAGTTCCCTACTTGTAATACACAGTTAATGCCCATGACTTAATGGGAATACACTTGCACTCAGCCACACTTGCCTACGGCGAAGGAGACAATGAAGTAATTCTGCTTATACCATCACAAGGCTTCACTTGAACAGCAAAAGCACAAGTAGAAAGCAGATTCAAACCAAGAGCAAGGGTGAACAGAGGGCAGCCTCCAGCCCGGCCAGGGCTCTGAACGCCGTGCTCAGCAACACTGGTTGTTGGGCACCTGTGAGTCAGGTTTGAGCCTTGTGCTGCTGTTGCTATCAGTTTTTCATATATTCACTGGCTGATGTCTATTTCTTCCTCCTTTGTGGAAGAGATGCTCAAATTTAAACACAAGTAAGAAAGTTGGTCTTTTTAGACAATTCCAGCAGACTATACAGCCCACAGTGTTCAGAACATGTGCGATATTATATTATAGATGTTTCTGGTTGTGAGAGCAGAATTCAGCCCTGAACTAATTTACATGATTAACATGAAGACAGAATGTCCCGCCATACTTTTATAGCACTGGAATGAAAATTTTGATTTATATTCCAACTCAGTTACATTTCTGACTGATATCCTCCCCCTTCTGATCTTCCTCCTGAAAAAAAAAAAAAAAAAAAAAAAAAGGCGGCAGCATTTTCATCTTTAACTTTTATCTTAAGCATCTCTTTCCGATCTTCTGCAGACTGAACCTTGACAGTTTTCAATGAAATAGATGGCCCCTTCTGTTCCATATATCCCATAATTTATGGGCATCTTGCACCTGTCAAATGCCACATTTCCTCCCTCTGGGAGCATGCCCCTGTTCATGTAACTCTTCTTTCCTTGTAACTAAAGAGAGAGCTACAGGTGTCAGTTAAGCCATGAGTATTTCTTTGATCTTTTTTAGATATTTTTTAATTGGAATTTTTCTTCCTAAGGGCTTTTCCTGTGTAACACTACTTTCAAATAGAGCAGCGTTTGTTTTGTTTTTGGTAAGCCTGGAGCCCAAATTCTGCTGCTGCTTCCAGTGAAAAATGGAAGCAATTCCCCTCATTTTGGCAGATCACTCTGCATTAAACCTTATCCACAAAATAGTTTTGGTCTCCCTTTCATCTTTCATTTCTTGTTCAGAAACAATATGCCTATTTATGAATAGCCCTTCAGTGAGCTTCAAATCCACCCTTTATTTGAGAAAGCACTCAGATAGTTTCCCAGATCAGGAATATAGAAAATACTCACTGTTCTAGCTAGGAAATTTAATGATTTAAAAAAAAAAAAAGAAAAAAATCAGGTATACTGAAGAAAAAACAGATACTTAATTTTCTGTGGAACTGATATACCCTTTGTCAGGACAGCAACTCTTTCCAGCTGATGTTCTGCAGCTGAAACAGGAGATGGGAGTCTAAAGCACCCAGTACTGGTGCTAGCATTTCTTTATGCTATCCAAAAGCCTTCATGTAGTCATTACTGGCTTTCTCTGCACCACTGAAATTCAAACTGAATTTTTCCTCACCTCTGTCTCTTCTTTCAGAGATTTTAGTAGTAATAAATCCTAAAAAGCACATTTTTAAAACTAACACCATCAGCCATAGCTGGCATTTTAAACAGCTCAAACTGGCTATCTAACCTGACCACTTTCATTTTTGATTCTGGCCCTTCCTTCTCCCTCTGGTTCTCCTGTCTTCTCAAAAAGACTCTGCTGCCTGTGTGAAATGGTTGGTAAGTGTCTGTGTTTCTAAAATAATTCCGTACCTGTGAGGTTTCCAAAAACTCTGAAACCATTTCTGCATATATATATATATATATATATATATATATATAAAATTTTTTTCTTCTTCTTCTTCTTCTCTTGGTAATGTTTTCCTTTCTGTGTTGGAGCATTCACGTTGGGGCAGAGCCCAGACCATCCTGTTTCAGGCTTTCTTGTGCTGCAACTAGCTATCCTTGTACTCCTTGCCCTGCCTGAAATGCCCCTGAACAGTACTGCAGGTGCAGAACAAGCCCCCTGGGCTCCCCCAGTCCCACTTACCCACCCCACTCCAGCCCTGGACCTTCCATGAGTCAGGGGGACCACACAGCACCTTCTGCCTCTGCCTAGAGGAGCCATTCAAGGTATATATGTGTGTGTACATGCATGTATGCATGTTTTAACCTTCAGTGTAATAAATTTTTCTCTCCTTTCAGTGTGACATGATAGAATTTAGAAAAGTTAGAAATTAGTTCAGCTGTATTTCCCTATACTTTAACATCTCTCGTGTATCAGGTAAGGTTTCTAGTAGTGTGTGTTTTCTCATCTCAGCCTATTGAACTATTGTCTTTAATATATTTCTTGCAACATCTCTTTGGAAGGAAATGTTTTAGAAATGTAAGGAGGATGTGCGAGCTTTCTGCTATGTTTATTCAATTCTCAACCCTCCAAACACTTGAGAATTCGAATTATTCAACTAGGCTTAATGAGGCTGACTCGGAGTGAAGTTATGTGCATGAAAGTCAAGGATAGGAGGCCTTGATGTTATGCATTTTTAGGTGGTTGTGGGGTTTTCAATATTAATGTTTATTACTGAGTAGTCTGAAGGAGAGCTCAGGCTGTACCTTTTCATCAGAGCTTGCTACTAGTTACCTTGCTGCAAAGGAGCTCCTTGGGGGGTGTCTGGAATGTGAAGGTTTGTTTGTGGAAGCACTGCCATCTGTCAGTGCAGATCTGAGGGCTTCATGTCAGCTACTGCAACCTCAAACCTTGCCAACAGCTAAAGCTGCAAGCTCTGTGCAGGTTTGTGACACTAACCTCTGAACTCTTAGATCGATGCCTTTCCTTTTGCCTCTGTTTCCCAATTAGTAGAATGGGAAAAACAATTTTGGATGTTCAAAATAGCCAGCATGAAACATCACTGTGCTGTACTTTGTTCCCTAACACAAACCACAAAGAAATGGGTAAGAAAATTGGACTAGTCTAAAAGGCTGACCGTTTTCCCATCCCAGTGTGTTTAGGCATTGAAGGTCGGTTCAAGGTTTGTTTTTTCTCCTGTATTGTCTTTGACTCTCTTTTTATGATCCTGTAGGGTGTTAGAGGGCCAGTTTGCTTGTGGCCTTAGCAGTTTTGGGCAATGGGACTGCAGGAAGGACTTCTGGCCTCATGCTGGAGACCTGAAGACAGGTCCCCATACAGCTCTGGAGAAGAGACTGTTCAGATAGCCTGGCAAAGATGCACATGAGTGTGGGGACATTTTAGTGCTGGTCTGCATTAAACAGCCGGGACTCCTCACAACTAATCTTACAAGCCTCTCTGGGGCTTTATCCTGACCTCATCCCTGCTCCCGTCTATTAGTAAGAAAAAATCCTGTTGAGTCACCCTAAGGAAATGTTTAGAAGATAACTTCTTTTGTTGAGTCACCCTAAGGAAATGTTTAGAAGATAACTTTTTTTTTTTTTTTTTTTTTTTTTTTTTTTTTTTTTTTTTTCTTCCTAGGTGTGCCCTTTGCTCTGCTAAAGCAGCTGCTGGGTAAGGCCAAGTGCCATCCTAGACTTTCTGAGCAGCAAATTCTGCTGAATGCATCTGTGAGAGCAGAGCAGCAGGTACCTTTTGTTTTTGTAATGTTTTTATTTTCTGATTTTACTCATACCTTCAGATATGCATATTTGCAGAAGTATCTCACTTTAATGAAGTAAATACTCATATTATACTCAGATCCCTCCCACAAAGCTGAGTATTTGTCCTCTACAACACAGTTTTGGGTTTTACACTTTGTTGCAATATTCATACTACAAATATAAAAAATGCATAGCCATAGAATTGCTTTTGGGATATTCTATGTCACAGTAAATGGATGAAATTTTTGATTTTTATTCTCATTCTACTTGAAGGAATATTGAAGAATCTGAGAATTTTAGAATTCCTCACAAAATAAAAATTCCACCTTTTAATTAGCTTTACTAAAATAAACATCATCCACGCGTAGCACTATGGGGTTTTGGAAATAAAGTCCCGCCTGTTCCTTCAGAGCATTTTGCGGAAGAATGACAAGTGGAAGCGCAGGAGAGGGAGGTATGCTTGTTGGTGACTTGGAACATAAGCAGGACCCTCCATTCCAATTCTATCTCTAAAACCCTCCCTGGTGTGAGACAGCTGTTGCCTCTGAAGCCTTCTACATATCTCTCAAAATCCCAAGGGTGCTTCCTTTTTTAACCTGTATTGTATCCCTACTGCCCTTGAGATCCTATATTACAGCTGCTTTCCTCAGAATGATTTGATAAGAATATCTGTTTTGGACCATGTCAGTGTTAGAGAATTGCTGTCAAGCATCAAGAGCTGTGCTCTCTCCCCCCCTGGGGCTTCAGAGATGCTATTCTAAAATTAAAGTGTTTGGTATAGATAAGATGCTTAGGGTTATAATGAGGTCAAGAGTTGCTGGCAGTTTCCAACAAGATTTTTTAAAAAATGAGTTGATTAGATCTCTGGCTGTGGTTATTTCCCTTCTTTCAACAGAGAAATATAGTCAGACCAGGTAGAGAAACAGGAACAGAAAGGTTTAGAAAAATGTTTGGAAATTATTCTGATTGCATTGTCTAATTCAAGTTGCCCCATTTTATTATGTTGGCATCCTCTGCAATGCAATGTGACATGAAATATGTGATGTAATGAGATATGCCCGCCAAAATGCAATGTGCTTTGTTTTAGTCAGAATATATTAATCCACTTACTGAATAATTGACCCAAAGACATTCTGTCAAACAGTATTAAATTATTCACTGGATTTCCAAACCAGCAGGCAGTGTCCTTTAAATATTTAAGAATAATGTCAAATAATTTTCCACACCAAAATTTTTTTTTTTTAAATGTTTATATTCCTTGGCTATTCTCTGTTGTTTAAGGAGGGCAGGATAATTGAATAAAAGCTAATGTGCCCTTCAGGTTTCTTATCTTTCTTACCTACCAGCACTCCAGAAGGGGAAGAAAATGCTCACCTGGTTCAGCTGTCAGACCCAGCCAGATCCATTAACACTTTTTATGCCTCACCCATGCATTTTTAAGGAAATCCCAAACTCTCCACATGCCTATACCTGTACCGGTGCCTATACCTGTACTGGTACCTATACCTATAATTTCACCACATAGCCTGTTGCCTCAGCACTGGCGTTCCCCCAGAGAGGGTGCAGCAGAGACTGTGAAGTGTCCTGCTATTTCCTACCCTCAGGCCTCATAGTTACCTCTCTAGGTGTGCATTATGAGATAACAGCCTTGCCGGATCAATTTTGGTGTGGAAAATAGGTTTCCTTAAAAAAGGGACACCAGTACAGCAGCATTCAAGTTCTACCAATTACTGTGTCTGACACCTTTCCCCTTGAAGGTTGCATGCTGAATGAGTGCAGGGTATATTTCTGGCTTGTTTAAAAAAGATGAGGACAGGCATCTGATAGCTTACCTTAATTATTCCATTTCCTCCTCCCTATATACTTTTCCAAAACCTAATTATAGTGCTCATGGCCCCTGCTATCAGCTAGTACTCGGATTAATATAAAGCCACGGAAAGGACAGCTACCTCCCTTCACGCTTTCCACAACATTGCAAATCTATTCCAGCAGTCTTTTGATACTAATATTTTGATACATTCATCATTGTGTTAGCATGAGCAGTGAGAAACATTTACAGTCTATAAGCTCTTCCAGGAACAACTGTTCATATTACTCCTGTTAAGTCCATTCAATTTTCCACCTGAAATACTACATTTATCCAGTCAGGGTTTGACATCTATTTTTTGGGCGGGAGGGGGTTGCTTTTAATAACAAGTTTTATTTAATTTTATGTTTTACTTCTCCTAAAGAATAAACTAAGGCAATCTGTTATGTATTGTCAATCAAGTAAGATGCACTTGGCTGCATCCTCGGGTTTGTTATCTAGGTCCTGATATGGGGACGTTTTTGTGCATATGCATCTCTGTGTGTTGAGGTGCAATTGCTTATCTGTTCTGTAGCTTTATTTGGACTGGAATTTGCTGCAATGTCCTCACAAGTGCAGGAATGCTGTCCAGGGTTATGGTCTGTGTGCTGTTGGGGGACACTGGGCAGCTCTGCTCAATAAGGTTGCAATTGCAAGCCACAAGTGTCGTCGCACTCTGCTTCTTTTAGTAAACAATCAGACTCTAAGTATGCTAAATATTCTTTATTTGTCAAAATAAAGTAATGATTATTTTGCAACTATTCTACCTTAAAGGCATTTAAATCTGGCTGTAGGAGACAGAACACCCTATGACTCTGCTCAGGCACAATGAAAGTAAAGCCCAAATGGAATAAAAATATATAGGAAATTCTTATCATCATAATAATCATCATCTTCCTCTTTGGACTAGGGAGAAAATTATGGCAGCATTAAAAATAAACTTTGCACCACCTGCAAAAACTTACATAGGTCTTTGAACTTTAAATTCCAAGATTGCCATGGACCTCATGGGTTTCAATGTTCTGGCACTTTGGAACAGCAACAGCAAACCAAGCCTTGGCCAAAGAATGCACTGCTCCATTATTTTGCCTTGATGGACTCCCTCCGCTATAATCCCAATGGACTCCCCTGATGTAATCCCTACTCACTGCACAGGGAAATTCACCCCCAGAGCAAGAACTTGTGAGAGAATTCTTTTGGTGTAAAATGGACACCCTTTTCTCATACTACTTTTGTGCAGAAACACCAGGGTTTGTGCATGGTACTGGTGTGAAAAGCGCATGTCCAAGATTCCTGTTAGCAGTCACCACATGCAGCAGAGGTGATGGATGGAGCTAATTGGGAAGGAAGTTGCTGTTTTATGAGAAATTCTACATTAAATTCTGTTAAATGGAACAGGAAGAAAGAGACCTATAGTAATTTCCAGGAAAAAGAAAAGAAATTAGGGTCACACCAAAGGCTTAAGAGAATCAAAAATCTTTGATTCTAGTTTCAACCTTTAAAAAATCTGCATAATAAATCTGCACATATAAAGGAATTAAAATCCATAAATTGAAGGAGAAACTATAAATCTTTTTTAGAAATGCCGTGCTGGAGCACTGTGATCTTCCTTTGATGGTTAATTTCTCTGTGCTCCAGGTTTCACTATTTTGCAACCTTTTCCCTTGTTGGTCTGTAATACCTCAGGTGGGTCAAGCCCAGATTTTGCCCCTAACATGCTGTTCACACTGTGCCTGTTGAACGGGGCAGCACAGAGCAGTGACTTCTGCTTTGAGAGGTAATTCTTCAAGCAGCATCTACCACCGTGAAAGATCACGAAGCCCGGACACGGAGGTGACTGTGTCCCAGTGACCTGCCCCAAAGAATACACCTTCCTGCAGGATCTTGTCAGGGTGGAGGGCCTCCTGCAGACACAGCCAGGTGAAAAGTGAAGGAGAAAAGGAAGAGAAGGGCTGGTGGAGGTCTGGATGTGATTCCACTTACTGTTCCTTTGGGTAGAGGTTCACAGGTGCTGTACAGACACCCTGCTCCAGCAATGGAATGGAAGGGGAATTTCTCCTCTTCAGCCCTGAGGGACAGCCCTGGGGCTAACAGGCGCTATAACCTTGCCTTGGCGGGATTCTTACAAGTGAAATTCTGTCTTTGTCTGAACACAGAGAGGTGGAACGCATTCCCCAGATATGCAGCTAATGGCTACTAGAGCTAGGGTGAAAACCTTTCCCTTCGCATTCCATTCGGAAGCAAGACTCTGTGTGTGGTGCGCCGCTCTGCCGGTGACATTCCCCATGCTGACAGACATTACTGCACAGCCCACGCAAAGGAATCAAATGAGTGGGGAGAACTGGCTTTGCCTTGGCTGCCGTGCCAGCAGGATGTTGACATGTTGCCGACTGTGTGCAGCCCTGCAAACTAAGCTTTTTGGGAGGAAGGCTGCCAAAGCTTTACAGAAAAGTGTCTCAAACCTCAGGTGCTGCAGCATTATCAGGCAGGGCGGTGATGTGCTGGGCTGTGCTCTGTGCGTGTGTGCTGGTGGCTAACACCATTGTGAAGCAAACGTCTTTTGAACGAATTGGTGCCAGAGGGGACATGCACTGCATCCCGAGGCAGCCTCAGCGAGACATCCAGCTGATTAGATATTGAGGTCAGGCGCTGAGATACCAAGGTCATGCCACGTCCTGCTTTCCTCATCCAGCTGGCCCCTGATAAAATAGCAGCTGGTAAGACCACCAATCAGATAAGGTGGCAATTTTCAACAGTCTCAAATAATTGTTGCAGCCAGGGAGGTCCAAATAAGATCACTCAGATGCTGGAGTGATTTAGCCATTTCTGATTTCTCCTCCACCCCCTTTTTTTCCTATTCTTCTTTCTGAAGACAGTCATGTGACTGTGAGCACAGGGAGAGCTCGCAGCGTCCCTCACCATCCTCAGAACAAAATGTGAGGGTTGATTTATGGGATGGATTACTTGGAAGTGGTAATTCTTTGCTCTTTATGATGTTTTGTCGGAAGGTGCAGTACCCTCCAGTCAGAGCAGCTGGATTGCACTGAGGTTTTTACAAAAGGGGTAAGAGAAGGGGGGTGGTGTTGGGCACAGAAGCTCCTCTAACACAGCAGTTAATAAGACACCAGCACATTAATCATGTGATAGATATTGAATCTAACAGGGCAAGGCAATAGTTTTTAAAAACAGGCAGTTAAGCTACTACCTGGTAGAAAAAGGCTGACTGACCAGCACAGCTTTTATGCCACTATTTGCAATTAGAGTTATTTTTTTATCCTTTTTTTTTTTTTTTTCCCTCCCTGTTTGAAAGTTTTAAAATGCCTTTTTTAATCCTGCAAGAAAATAAGAGATAAACCATTCAAGGCTGTAACAGAGGACTGGGCAGTCCTTTCCTTCTTTACCTGCCTTAGCCTGGGCTACACCTCTGGTGTTTACAAAGGACCCTGCTGTGGTCTCTCTCCTGAGCTATACTGCCAGGGCTTGGCATGGGCGAAAGTCTCCTGAGGGTCATGGCACAGAAGAAAGTCTCTAATGCTGTGATATAGCCAGGAGAGACACCTAATTGAAAGAGATGTGATTGTCAGCTGCAGGCTGGAAATGTGACTCTTAAGGAAGGTTTATCTTACCAGACCATGTACACCTTGGCCTCTTTTATGACCCCCTGTCTGAGTAGAATTGCCAAAGTGGGGGAAGTACTGGGGTAATTTTGCTGTACAGCTATAGATGAGCCCACACCTCATTGGTGTCCTTCATTTAAAGGAGCTTCAGTCATTTTAATGCTGTGGTCACCGATGTTATAGTGAAACTTATTCTTCATTACTACACTGTTTATTGTCAAAAACACTACAAAACAAAGAAGTAAACATTACTAAATGAACCACTCACATGAGTTTTTAGGTTTTCAGCATGTGCGTGCACCCTTCATTTTTAGCCTTGGTCAAACTGCTTGCAAGTTGGGAGAACTGGGCAAGACCAAAGCAGACATAGTAGTCATAAACAGAATCATAGATTTGTCAAAGTTGGAAAGACCTTTAAGATTATCTAGTCCAACTGTCAACCTAGCTGTACCCTCCTGCTCATGATTAAACTCCATCACTTCCCTTGGCAGTCTGACTAGGTAAAGTTTTGTCTTGCTTCCCATATGACAAATATAGATTTCCAGGGACATGCCTCTTGGCCACTACTGTATGATGAAATGGGCCCTTAAAGTAGGAAGCAAACAGATGTCACCACTGTAAATGAATCATAAGAATTGCCTTCCCAGAGGACATCTCATGTCCATCTTGCTCATTAATCAGTCCCTGACAGTGATCAAAGCCTGATGTTACAAGGAAAGATAAAAAAATAATTGTAATAAACAGAGACAAAAATGCTTCAAGCCAGTACTATGGGAAAAAAATTTTCTCTTGACTCTGGACAAATCGTTAGCAAATGCGAAGCAACAAAAGGCGAATAGATGGTTCTGCTGCTGAGAATCATAAAATGGAGTTTCATGGTCAGTGTTGGCAATAGCTACAGTAAGTGCAGCTTCCAGGGCTGGCTGTGTTTGTAAGATGGAGTCATAAATTTGGGGGGTAGATCATTTAGGAAAGACACCTGAATTGCCTGAGGATCACCAGTTCCAGGAAGGCTTGTGAGGAGCTCCCTTTATTTCAGTGAGCATTATAACTGGTACAACTCATTACAGCTTTTTTGATTGTTGTCTGGGAACTTTCCTTCACTGGACTCAAGGAGATCACAGTGTTTCTCAACAGCTGAACACCTGACCCATGATTTTCAGATGTGGTTTAGTTTTGTTTTGCCTTTTAAAGGTCGCAGATTGCACTTAGAGGTCTTTGTGTTTGGTTTTACGGACTTAAGAAGACATTTGATAGTAGCAGTGCTGAATAATGTCTGCATGGATTTCCTGACGCTAATCAGACTAATTACTTTTCTTTTTTTCCTTTTTTCCTTTCTTCTTTTTTTCTTTTTTTCCTCTTCCTCTCTTCCCCTTCCCCATTTTTGATCTTAAGGGGTGAGCTAGACTAGGAAAGATAGGAGATAATTTCTCTAGAAAGTTCTGATATATTTTTCTGAAAAATAACTTTAAATTTTTCTTCTGGTTTCCCAGATGTTTGCTCTCTGAAATTTTTCTCCATGTCATAGCATCAGAATATACTGCAGGTTGCAAGGTAATCGGGGGAGATGCCTGAGCTAGTTCTAACTGAGTGGGAGTTTGAAATAACACTGCTGCAGACATATTTCTTCTGGTATCTTAGCCAGTTCAGAGTGGTTGGCTATCTTCACTTCACACTGCTGTCTGGGATGTAGATATATGTTTCCAATCCTTAGTCAATTAGCAGAAAATATTGACAAGCGCTTGCACACTTTAGTGTTTGTTTCTCAGTGAAAAATCCTTCCCTAAGTACATTATGGTGTAATTTCACTTGCAGCTGACTAAATACAAATATAACTCATGCAGACATGTTTGCCACCCACCTCTGTCTCTGCAGAGATCTGTGGGCAAATCCTGGCCAAAGGAAAATCTTTGCCCCATTGAACTCACTGGTGAAACACTTGTTGACTATTTTGGGACCAAAGTATGTATTGCAGTGAACACTCAGCCTGTAAAGAGCAAGACTGCCTGTTTTCTCTCACAGAAGCCCCTGAACTTGGCAGCTGGGCTGTCATTTTGAGCATTGGTGCTTAACAAATCATCACCTGTGATGTTTTCTTACTCTAGGGGAAAACAGGTCTTTTTTCACTGTGTTGTTCTAGCATATGATATAATTACCAATGTTAAGGTAGGTTTTGTTTCTTTTCCTCCACACTTGGCACTTGGATTACATTTGCTTTTAGGTGGTTGGTTGGTGTTTTATTTATTTTGATTGTTTGGGTTGTTTTGTTTTGTTTTGGTTTTTGTGTGTGTGTTTTGTTTTGTTGGGGTTTGTTTGTTTGTTTGGTGTGGGTTTTGTTTGTTTGTTTGTCTTTCCCAACAAAATACAGAAACACAGGGAAGCATGGGGTTGCTTTACAGTTGCCAGAACACACAATCAGAAGAGTTTAAGCCCACCTAACTCCCACCCATAAAGTCTGCATCTCATCTAGAATCCCTATCTGCAATCCAGCACTGACTTCCTAGGAGTCCTTTCCCTGCACACACTTGCAAGTTTTAGGTAGTTTCCTAATTAGCCTGAACACACTATGGTGGCTCTGTTTTAGTTCCATATGTATTCTTGGAAGCAGATGCTCTGGGGCAACAAGGTCTTCCTGTGAGCCAGAGCTGTGGTGCAGTGAAAGCAGTGATGGACCGGCAGCTCACTTCCACCTCCTTCTTCCCCAGGGATGTCTGTGAAGCTTCCTGAAGGAGCGTGCTGTGACACCAGACAGGAAGGCAGAGCCCACTGCTTCAGGACTGAACCTAAAAGGCCAGCAGGCACATACTAGCTCCTGCTCCTCCAGTCTCTTTTCTTTTGTAGAGAAATATTTGTGCCTTAAACCTCAGAAATGGAGCGAAGACTGAATTGGTGATTAAGTTATATGGCTAGATCACTCTCACCTGTGAAAGTATTTAATTATTTGTAGAAATAATTAACTTTCTTGCTAGAAAATGTAGGTGTCATCTGACAACAGAAACCTAAAAGTTTTGGAGGCAGCACCTAAACAGGACATTCAGAGTAGATTGATTGATTTCCAGTTTTGGTTAGTAGGCTGACAATTTATCTCTAAAGAAACAATAATAATAACAACAACAACAACAGTAAGAGATAATAGTAATAATAAAATAGAAATAAGAGAAGAAAAAGAGAGAATTAAATCTTTTGTCAACAAAAGCCACTTTTTTTTATTCTCAGGCCTTTGAAAATGTCTCAAACTTTCTTTCTGTAATTGTTATGGAAACATTTTTGATGTCTGTGCGAAAACATCTGGAAGCTTACAGTGGCATCTGGACATAAATATTAAAAGATCAACAAAAACATGATGTGAATTAGCCATGTGGATTGCCATAAAAACCACAACCACAAACCCGTCCTCCACAGTCTGGCTGCAAATGCGGGTGCTTTCTCGCTTGGTTTTAATGTGTTTATGAACTGATATTCAGAAAGTAAGTGGTCCTGACTAATGATTTGGTTTCCTTTCATTTTGATCACTCTTAATCACACTAGAAATTCCCTCATCTGATTTAATAGGGAATAGGACAGGGGAAGTCCCTCATTCCTTTTCCAAGCCCTCATCTAAATTTTTGGTGTTCTGTATGGAAGTTTTGTTTCCATTTGTGAAATGTGTGCTTGCAAGGCTCCTTCTTCTGCAGGACACAGTCCAGACTTCCACTGATTTTTTTCTGCAGTGGACAGAGCTACCTGAGGGTAGCTGTTGTGGGCAGTCACTGCTCTGTGTTACAAGAAGACTTGTTTTAGGGTGCGTAGTTTTTACGCTAGTATATCCACTGGTGAGATGTGCTCTGATGAAGGAAAGGTGACTCTAAGGTCCAGCTCACATAGGGCAGCTGAAGGAAAAGAACAACCTCCATCCAGCTCTCCCAAAGAGAGATCCAGCTCTCAAAAAGCAAGCTAAAGTGGCAATTCCATGCTAATTTTTCAGCTTATGCATTATAGTCTCACAACTTTTGAGCCCCTCAGATTGGTAGTGTTGCGAGTCACTTTTTCAAAAGTGGCAAGAACATGAAGGCACACAAACCTCTTTGGTTTTAATGAGTCTGCAGTGCAGATAATCAAAGGTTTTAGAAGCTGACAGGAATCAAACACATATGGATTTGATAACTCAGGTCTTATTGCCTTGATTTTCTCTTGATAAAAACATACATATAGCTTCCTGCCTCTAGAAATGAATACATGAAAGATTGAGCAGTGCTAGTACAATAGAAGTCCTTTAAATTTTCCAAAGAGAACTGGAAAATGCACAGTTCAGTGACATGGACCAGCTAAGCAATGCTGTGTCTTCTAGATGCCATCACTTGCTCTTATCTCATCTTTTTTGCATTCTTGTTGTTTTCTTCCTGGTTTTTAGCTTTGTTTCCCCATTCATTGCAGATTTCAGTGCTATTAACCTCATTCTAAGAAGAGTGTTCAGCTACAGGTCATATGTATCCTACTACCCAATCTGGACGATTTATTGTACTCCTGTTTCTTAATTGACTGAAGAGATGAATAGTATTTCACAATGGAAACAGAGATGCTGTAATTGGCTGTTGCCTTCTCCAGTTGCTAACCCTTGGGATATTCTGGATAGGACCAACTGCAAGGTGAACAAATTGCTCTAAAACACTCTCAAGGATGGAAATACACAGATGTTTGTATTTGATTTCTGCCCTAATATTTAGTGAGGACTCTATAATTTAAATAAAAGGGCTCATTTTTCCCCAATTTAATATCCTTTAAACAGTGTGGGAGTTATAAACATTATAATAATGTTACCACTTTCATATTTAAAAATATGCCCTCTAAGCATTTACATTCAAGATTTGTTTTTCTTCAGATGTGTAAATAACGCATAGCAATTTGCATCTCATGCATAAATCTTTCTCCTGTTGAATACAAATTAAAAAATAAAAATAATCTGGCCCCCAACCCCTTTCATTTGCTTCTTTTCCCACCTCCTCATATTTACAGCAAGTTAGCTCGCTAATTCTTCCAATGAGAATTTTAAGAGTTTACCTGTGTTTAAAGAATTATCTGACTGAAGTTTTCTTCCACCAAGTAAAAAGAAGCCTAGAGCTGATTAATGGTGTTTCCTTTTCCAGTCCTAATGAATGTTTTTCAGGTTTTATTCATCCCAGATGAATTTTAAATGGTGTGTCTGTTTGCGTGCATGAATGTTGCTCTTTCTTGGGATTTATCCCAAATGAGTTTAGCTTCTCTGTACCTTGTAGGACAATATCGATGCTGGCTTAATCAATTTCAATTTGCTGTTAAACCAGAAACGAAACATTTATCAGGATGAGCCAGGAAGGGCTGAATGTACTTTTCGTGTTGCTGAGGTTTCTTTGTGAAATCTGCTCCAAGAAGTTTCCGGAGCTCAAAATTCACAGGAAGCTCTTCTCTGACTTGCACTTACCACCTAGTCTGGATGCACCCTCAGGGTGGTTTTACTCTACATGTTTCTTGCACTGGCAGAGTGTGGGCCTACCGATGAGTATCATGGGGCTCAACCCACTAAAAATAACTTCTCTAGAGAGTCTTGCTGCCTTCGTAAAAACGCAACCAAAATGTCTCATTGAATCATCTTCCTCAGCTCAGACCGGCTCTGCTATTTCTGACTGTAGAGTCACTTCTGCCTCCCCGGCGGCTTCACAGCGAGTGTGGAGCCAGCCCCGGCAGACGTGAGGTGGTGCCAGCAGCAGCAGGAGCTCTCTGGTGGGTGAGAGCCTTCTGCTCGCACAGCGAGTCCCGGCCCCAAGCTGCTGGAGATACGGGGTGTTGCAAACTCCCTGGCTCCTGGAGGCAGGTGCTGCTTCTGTGATCGGCTCTGAGTGCAGTGGCAAGCAGTGGGTGAGCATTTCTTTCTCTGCTGCCTGATCACAGCAATGCTAATTTTAAAGTGGTGAGGAAGCGCAGGGAGGGGATAGCAGGATGGTCCCAGCTGTTCATCCCAAGGACATGGGAGGCACTTCTATCTGAGAGGGAAGGCAGGAACCCCCATTTCACTGCACAGACTGGGAGAGTGGGGAGAAGAGAGTAAAACCTTCCCTAGATTCCTTTTTCACTTCAGAAAAGTGTTTTCAAAGGCTCATCCTCTCTTCTCCTCCTGCAGTTTATATTTAGTTTTAAGCTCTCCTGGCTGCTGCACTGATAGATCCTTACCATTTCCAGAGTAATTAATCAGAACAGGGTTGATTATGCTTTTGTCTCTGACTGTGTAAATCAGGAACCTTCTGTCTAAAATGAGGAGACCTTTGCTGTCTAGGTGCCCTGCTTTCCATCCCCTTCCATACCATGCCTTCCCATCTCTCCAGCATGGCCAGGCAGCCAGGCATTCCTGGATTCACGTGGCATGTGTTGCTCCTGGGTTGAAATCAGGCCAAGGAGGACTGAGGTGAAGGACTAAGCAAGCATCATGGCTTGGGTGGGGGAGCTGTGAGATGGAAGAAGTCACCATTTTGGGGGGCCTGTTAACCCACTTTCATGTTGTGGTGCAAGGGGGAGATGAGAGGGTCTAGAGGGCTTTGGCCCACTTCCTTTGCAGCACAGCCAAGTTCATCACTTCAAGCACACTTCTTCATAATGTGCTTGAATATGGCAGCGCTCATGCAATATGGAATGAGAAGAAAAAATAAGTTTGGATAGAAAAATATCATAGTACAGAAAGCAGCTCAAGATCCCAGTAGTCTCTTATAACAGCTCACAGGCTGCTTCCATCCCTGTTCCACAGAAAACATCGTAAGGGCTTTGGCCCTCACTGTGGGCCTGTCTGGGTCACCTTGAGGCAGCCAGGCTCTCATTTGAGATCACTGGTCACATTGGGACCGCATGAGCAGTGAGGATGTGTGACACCTTCTGTGCGTTCGGAGAGGTTAATTGAAAGAACAAACCGTAATTGTAGGAGCCCCAGCACTACAGACATCAGTGGATTTGCTGCCTCTTCAACATTAGCTCTTTTCCTTTCTATCTCACAGCCCATGAGCATGACCAGAAGGTACCTTCTGCTTTAGAGTAAGCTGTGCCTGCAAATCAAAAAGCTCTTTAAAAATATGTATTTAGACTCAGCACTCCTGTGGGAGTGACTGCTTCTCAGGTTTGTAGTCTCAGGTGCAGAAGGGTTAAAATTATTTGCTCAAAGACTTAAGATGCAGAGCTGAGCAGGCAGTAGGACCTAGGAGTTGCAGTCCTTAAGGGGCCACTCCAAACAGTTGTCCAAAATCCCTTCTTCTCAGTTGATAGCAAATGATAATTTGTAACATTGCCTCTTAGGAAAGCAACTGCGGCGTTGCTTTCCAAATCAACCCGGGTCAGAAATCTTCCAGTTACCCTAGCTAAAACTGCAGGAAGCATTTCTGAAGGACAGACACACTACGTGTCTTTTTTTTCCACCTGCCTAAACGCTGGGCTGTGTGATTCTGTTCTGGTCTTAAAGAGGAATGATGCAGCTCCAGCTTGCAGGGTGTAACATTTGATTTTGCTGTATCTGTGGTTAGCAGATCACATTCTTAATACATCCTTACTTGTCAAACAACAGCTCTGTAGGCAGAGATCAAAGGAGCTGGAGAGAGCACGTTTCCTTCACTCATACAGAAGATGAGAAGTAACACGATCTTGACCTTTGAAAGTCAGGGACAGCTCTGAGAGTGGCTGACGTGAGCCAGTTCTTCTGTTGATCATATAACAGCAACAAATACTGGTGCCGTAACACAGACATGGATTAATTCTCTGGAGGGAGTTGTATTTTTGCGGGTCCTAACCCCTGTAAAACTAGAATTAACTGGATAAACCTGTCCTGTCTTGTTTGTAATTTTAACTATTTTTTACTATACGTATATATGAACAAAGCAAGCTGATCCTTAGTAGATTGCATTGCTAAATTTTGGGTGGAGAAGGAACAACTCCTTGAGTGAATTACACGTTCAGATTATGTCACAAAGACTGTCTCTGTGGGGTTTTATTGCTCCCTAAGTAATGTACCGTCTGCCCTTTCCCAGGAAGGTTTTATACCAGCAACAAGCAGCAGGGGAGTGAAAAATATCATCTGTAGGACATAGTAAACTCACACAAGTAAATGTGGCTATAAACTATAAATAAGCTAGCACATTTACAGATGTTCATTCTAATCCAGATGCGGTACTGTACCTCCAAGGCCTCACAAGTGCAGAAGCTGCTTTGCCATGTTGCATAGAGAATTAACAAAGTCCCATGATGGTGTTGTTGTCTTTTTTTTTTTTTTTTTTTTTTTTTTTTTCCTCCAGCTGCTAAATTACATTAAAAAGCATGAAATAAACACTCAATATTTTCCTTAAATAAATTTATTGTGTAGCAATTATGGCAGTTAATCTCTGTGCGGGTATGTGACTGTAAGTGGGAGGTGTCAATCAATGTAATTAGAAAAGATGTGCCTGAAAAACAACCTCTGCATTACAATATTGCCCCCATTATAAACACCCTACCACATGGTGTGTCCCTTCTTAGTTACACAGTGTAAGTCCTGTGTTGATTCAGGCTTGAATTGCACAGTAAATCTTGTTTGTGAATTTATAGACTGTCCCTTTGAAGGCAGAATTGTGCCAGCCTATTTATTTAAATTCCTTTTTTCACTGCAGCAGCGTGCTTTGGAGATGTAATACCTTATACTCAAAATTCCTGAGTGACAGCAGCTCTGCAAGCTCCTGATACTTATAATACATTACATATTATCAATAAAATGTTGCAAGACATGTCATAGATCTTATTAACATAACTTTAAATTATGGGTACAAGTTTGACCTATCTATTGATGGATTAGAAGCAAAGCTTAGATTGTTAAACAGAATTAAAAGGCTCAGGGCATCATTAAACAAACTGTTCCAAGTAAAATGTCTGTATTTCACCATAAAAAGTCAAAGCATACCTGAAAAGCTAGCTGTCCTCAAGGCAACTTACAAAGTTTAAAAATACCCATAAATACCTCTCAAGTATTTTTTTTAAAAAATTATTTTTGCCATTGCATTCATATTAATTATGATCCAAATTTCTCCCAGAAACTTTGGCTGCCCTAAGACATTTTGATCTGTGTCTCTGGCAATCCCCCAAAGGAAACCAGAGAAAATAAGCTCTGAACTGCCAGGAGATGTAGACAGCACCCAAACCTTTGGTATCAGTGACATGTAGTTTGCCCGCCTGTTGTGTCCCATTTCTGAGTTGAGGTTCATTATGTCAAGACTGGAGAGTGCAGTGACAATGAGCCTCCAAACAGAGATTTACAGTGACTCCTCAGACATGCAGGAGTCTATGCCGGCAGATCTGGAGGAAGACTTTGTACATTAGGTCACAAATTACTCTTCTGCAAATTTTCAGAGACATTTTGTAAGGTTTATTCATGCATGGATAGGTAGCTTGACTAATTTTCTTTTATGGAGTGGGTTTTGGCATTTTAGCTGTAGATCCTTTGCCACATCTTTTTATGCTCTCTTTGTGTTAGCACTTTGGCAACAGGGGAAAAATTAAGGCAAGTCATTTAAGTGACTCGCCTGAAGTTATGTAGAACAAGGATAGCACCATAAACAGCTCAGAGATGTCCTGTTTCCTAGTCCTCTGCTTAATCCTGGAAATATTCCTTTTTTTTCTGCGTGTCATTAGGATTGACTGTCTGTAGCAAGGTAAATAAATCTTCTTCCCTCCTTACTGCCTTTTTTTTTTTTTTTTTTTTTCCTTTTTTCTTTTTTCATTATTTCTGTAATATAATTTCTGGATCAAGTACAAAACGGTGACTGAGGAAAAAAAAGAACTTTTCCATTGACTTGAGAGGGAATGGAGAGAGGAATTTAAAAGAAACATGTCCAGCTGATGAGTAAGCTGGCATGCATCACTGAGTCATTAGCTTATTCTATTTGGGTGGACAGTATTTCACTGTTGATTAAAAAAAACCTAAAAAACCCCCAAAAAACTCAGTTCATTACACATTAAATTAGGAGAACTGCCCCATTATCACAAATCTCTCTTCCTGAGCACTGATCACTCATAGTGACCTTTTGGCTAGGGAGTGGAAGGTGATAGCCTAAATAGTTTTGTGTTAATTATTACTCCTCTGTGCTCTGGAAAATCCTAAAATTTAAACAACTTTGCTGTGCCTCGGGTCCCTTGAGACCTGACGCTGGCAGCAACAAAAGAACATATATATTTTGACAACAGTGTTATAAGTAATTCTGCTGCTTTGTGTTTGTTTTGATTTAGGGTTTTTGTTTGTTTGTTTGTTTTGTTGTAATCTCTCCTAGAATGAGAAAAAAGCTTTTTCTGACAAGTTCAAAAAAATTAGTTTTCACTCCTATTTATTCAGTCTCATATACTGAATAAATAAATGCACAAATAAGGGCAGCTTGAGCTCTGCAGTGGATTTTCCTGACTCTTTCAGTTAACCTTAAAGTTCACTCTACTGAAAACTAATAGCATTTAGTTGTCTAGAAGCCAGAATAATGACATTTTGTGCCATTATTCTAATGCATTTTTCACTGTGCATTTTCTTTAATTATTTCCATGAGTAATATCATTATGCATTCATGCCAATACAATTCTGATAATTAATTTACATGATGGCAATTTCTTAATGATTTTGATGTCAGAGTTAATAGCAACATCTGATAGTGGATCTGTTTGAGATGACATAAATTTAACTTTTAATGTATTGATGCCAAAACCAAGAGCAGCATCAAATTACATTGCAGAAAAATAAACATCCACAGGGTAAAATCCTCAGTAGAAAAGTCTTGATGCTTACCCGAGGTTTATAGGTTCAAAATAAAACCAAGGCCCCTAGACATGATGCATGTCACATTTTTACTTCCTCTTGGTTTATTTATTTATTTACACATTAATGTTATTGATATCTCATATTTAAGAGATCAAATTATATGTTATCATATAAAAGATGTTGTACTCTTGCCTCTAGCTTGGTGCATGTATTCCATGTATTAAAAAAAAAAAAAAAAAAAAAAAAAGCATTAATTAAGCTTTTATCTTTCTATTACTTTAAGCATGAAATCTAAGCTGTTCTGTAGGGAGGGAATTTAGGACTGATGTCTGAACCCAAATTTGTGTCTTGGTTTGTGATTTCAGTTCACATCACTTGGTAATAAAATCAGCAAAATAGAATTTATGTGGAGGCGACATTGTTAATATCAATAAAACAAGAAACAGAACAATGCAAAATAATGTTTGAGATCAATAATTTTAGTACATTTTTTGCTATATGGAAGTGATGCATAAATAAAGAGATAATTGTATGTGTTGCTATAGATATGTATCTATCTTTTTAATATTGACGCATGTAAATATTACAAGAAGATGAACATAAAATAAACCCACAATCTTCAGGTCTTTGTCCAGGAGATTTGAAGACCTCTTTACAAATTTATAGGTATTTTTTTACTCACCAGTTAAATATTTTAGTTCACCTTAGTACTGAAAAAAATTATGTGAAACAAATTATGATAGCCGTAAAATGGTGATGGTTGTTTTCTTTTTTTTTTTTTTTTTAAATGAAAAGTTAAGACTCGTTCCATGACACAATCACTGACATAATATTTATTTCCCCCTGCTTCAGCCTGTTAAATGTATAGATGAAATGTTAAAAACCATTAGAAATAAAATTGATCCTACCATATATCTCAACCTTTTCTCTAACTGGTTTTCATCAATGATATTCACTGAGGGAGTGCACATTTCATTTTAGATTGTGAGGAGATAATTATACAGCCTCAGTTAGACCTTTCATTGCTGGAGTATAAAGGGCTGCTAGTGCAGACCCAGATCATTTGCCTCTAAAATGCACAGCCTTTCCTTTTTCAGACTCAAGCAAGGTGTCTGCCCCTACCTGCTGAACAAGCAGCTATGTCTGATTGCTTTTAGCCTGTCTTAAATTTGTCTTCACAAACAGGAGGTCGCATACCTGTTTGAAGCCAGTACCCCAAGATTCAGACATGTCAGTGTCCATTTTCCGTGTTCAGCCTGTGGAGATGAACAGTTCCACCCAGAGCCAAAGTCTGTTGAATGATTTTAGGTGCCAGTGGTGATGGTGAAGGTGAAAATGACAGCACTAGCTTAATCCCTTGTGTATACTTCTTTGGAAGAAGCCTGCGGGATGAGAGGGACTTTGTTTGCTCAGAATTTTTGACTCTCTTGTGCAGTGTACCATGAGTGCACATGTTCAGCTACACACTTGCAAGTTCTTGTAAATGTAGTGCTGTGGTGGAATACATGAGAAGGACATGGATGGGAGGAGATGTTTGAGAGCCCTTGAGCTTCAACAATCCTTTGTTAGGACACACACATCTTCCACACATTCAGACACAAGCTGAGTTTACCTCAGCCTCTTGGTCTTGAAAGAGCATTTGTTTGAGGCAGATACAAGCAATGACAGTGAGAGAGAAGACTGCAAAAGAGTCTGATATATGGAATGGGAATGTTTTTGCTGTGCAGGCTTTGTCAAATGCTTTTCCTGCTCACACATTTGTGATGAAGATCTAGGATGCTTTCCTCTAAGAGAACATATTCATTTCAGAGCCTTCTAGGGGGGTGGAGAAAAGAAAAGGGAGATTTCTTGCTCTGTAACCTTATATAAATTTCTTTCTTCTTACCTTATATAAAGTAAATTTTATTTTACTAATAAATATTTAAAATAATAGCATTTCATATTTTGGAGACTGAGAAGGGAGTGGAATATTGACTGTCCTTTTTCCTAGTTCTGCAGGAGGTATAGGTTTTAACTGTTCAAGTTTCCTTTGGAAATAGGTTATCAATAATATATCTTTTTAAGAATAGCTGCTCAATGAGAATAGTTTTACGAACAGCTGTTCTCTGAGAAAGAGCAGTATAAACGTTATCTTTATTCCAGGTGAGTAGAGAATCTCTGAAAAGCATTTCTGAGGAGTGTCAGCTTTGTGGGTTGATTGTTGAAAGGTGTAGGAAATACGACTGTGATGTGATTTGCACACTGAGAGACTCTCCCCCACAACCCGAATGGCTTTCTTGTGGCATTTCAGAAACCCCTTTTTTCTGCCTCCAGGCATGTGGAATGCCTGTGCAGAATTTTTTTTTTTTTTTTTTTTTTTTTGTGCAAGGCTTGTCATGAGTCGGACACAACCTCTTTGGAATGCAATGTAGGAGTTTGAAAGGGAGTTTTTAAAAAATCAGAGCTGCCCGAGGACTGTGGGCATTACTAATGAAAATGTGTTTGAATCTAATGATGAAACTAAATGTCCCATAGAATAGAAAGAAATTAACTTCTTCTCTCCCCAAAACTCATACTGAAGTTTCCATAGCCTTAAATCTGGCCCAGATAACTTAGCCTCTGAGTCAAAAACTGCTCCTTATGCCTCACACAAACAGCCACACCCAGCATCTCGTATTATCTTCCATTTCTTCTGTCTGCCAATTATTTGCCACACCCCGTTATTGTGGACTAACTTAAATTAGCTCCTCAGTGACTCAAATATCTATTAACTGCTCAGGAACCAGGAGCTCCATCATGTTAAGAAGCTCCCAGGCTTTAATTGTTGCAATAGAAGTCATTTAAGACACTGATGGTGGCCATGAAGCACAGCAGAAGCATCAGGGGCACCACCTGGCAACAGGGCTGTGTCTCCCAAAGCAGGGGATGTTCACTCATCCCCTACAGCAGAAACACAGGGAGTGCTCTCCAGGTGGTGGGATGCATCTTGCAGCAGTGCCCCTTTGAGTCATGAAGCCTGAGGGAGATGACAGCGATCCACTACTCACTTTCTTTAATCAGGTGTGAGTGCAGAGGTGTGACTGTGGGTATGATCTAACTGCCCTGGTCCTCTGGGCAGAGGCAGAGAGCACAGGTCCTTTCTGCAGGAGCAGCAGTTAGTCAGGAGGCTCATTGTTTCTCTCCTTGACAGCAAGCTGAGGCTGGTTATTAACACACACCAAAAAAAGCTTTCACTCTGAAAGTAATTTTGTTCCCTCCATCCTCCACTGCTACATTTCCTTTGCAAAAACCGTGCTGAGTCACACTACACTGTGGCTAGGGCAGTGGGGCCTCTTTAAGGTGCCACTTTGGCGTGCTGGCTCAGAAGTCTCCGACTGGACCAAGACCAGAAAAGCGAGCAGCGGAGGTGGAGGTAGCTTCTCAGTTCCCATGGCACACACGGCTGTACGGTGAGCTGGGAGAAGTTCCACAGCATGTTACATGACAGCTTTTTAACAAGAGGGAAATTATGTCCTCTGTTACTTGTTGCACTGGGATTGATTACACTGAGCCCTGCAACCCTCTGGATGTCTTAAGTCTGCAGACCACAAAGAGCTTTCACTGGAACTGGACAGTCACTAATGTCCATTTACTGCACTGACCTTGTCATCCGAAGCTTTCAGTCATAGTTTACTGACTAATTGTACCAAGCAATGTGGTTTTAATACAATGGGTATTTGCAATCTGCAATAGTTATATATGAAGCCTTAAAAAATATGCTATGTCTGACTGCTAAATCATATGATTTTAAAGGAGGTTGTGTGTATTTTTACATCCACTTTAGACTTACACACAGATATTTCCAATTGTTTACATATGTTAGAATCTCTTGCATTTAAATAGCTCATTATGCAAATATTTACAAAATACATGGATATTTATTTTTACTGTACCCTCTATTCAGTCACTGAGCTAAGATTTAATGTCTAAACATTGTCTGCAGAGTTGTATGTGCAGTAATGTATTATGAGTAATTATGTACTATATACAGTTATACAACAAAAATAACAAATTCAAAATATATTAGCCTTGCAAAGGCAAGCACTCAAATTTATGGAGCATCAGAGGTAAAGTGCAATCCTATTTCAACCCCTTGTTATGCACATATGCCTTATAATATGGGCTTCACTATCCATGCTTTGGTTGTCCCCAAGCTGCCTTCAGCCACGATGGGTGCATGTGTCCCATCCTGTGTCACAGGCCGAGGCTCTGACCAGGGCTCCAGCCAAGCCTTGGGATCAGACCAAGGCAAATTTATAATGTTTCCCAGGCAAGGATTTTTTCCTGGATTTGGTCACCTAAGCAACTGACCTGGCTCAGTGAGCATGTTTCTGATTTTCTCACTCCAACAGCAAGAGCTTGCAGAAAGAGAACGCCCTGCACTAATTCACCTCTCTGGCTGGAGCCATACACCAAGCAGGACTAATTTTGCATTTGAGACATTTGAAAGAGCACTGTGTTCTCATATAATCAAAGACAGCCTGAAGTAATTGTGTTAAAGGGTTTTCCTGACCAGAATATCTTCCACCGGAAAATGTTTCTTTGCTGGAATTGAAATACTTCATAGGAACATTTTGTTTGTGATGATATTTTTGACAGAAATGTATGTGAGTAATTCAAAATCTGAAGAAAGTTCTTCTCACTGCTGTTTTTTTCAATGTAGGCCTGATTTAATTGCTTTTGCTTTCAGAGCATATATTGTTTATCTTTACTATTCATGAGTTAAATATTACCAAATCCCCTGCACAATGTTCTTGGAACATTTCAATCCTGTTAATTCTGACATTGACCAATTTGATTATTAGAAGGCTTCAACAAGTTTGGGTTTTAACAGTTGTGTGTTTATTGGCCCTTCTGCATGCACAGGGCTTTCCTATATTTTAAGAAAACAGGAAAATTCCAGAAACTTAATTTCAACAGAATTTATAAGTGCTATGAGGATAACATTCAACCTAAAAAAAAACCCCAAACAAACAAAAAAAACCCAACAACAAAACAACAACAACAAAACAACAACAACAACCAAAAAAAACCCGAAACACTGCAAACCATTTGTCCTTGAAAGCTACTCTGAAAACAGTTATTTTTTAAATAATACAATTTATAGAGAATTTGTAGCAGAAAGAGAAGATACTTGAAGCCTTTTTTTTGTTAGCTGAATAAGTTATTAATATGATGTATATAATTGCCTACAGTTAAAATTTCCTAAAGGTAATTTATAGCAATATGCATCCTGCATATTGATAATGTCCTAGGGGGAAAAAAAAAAAAAGAAAAAAAAAAAAAAGAAAAAAAAAAAAAAAAAAAAAAAAGAAAAAATAGAAGTTATCTTAAACTGAAGACAAGTTTGACTACAGTAATATCATTTGGATAAAGATTACTCAGGATACTTAAATGAATCTGATCCCAAATCTTTTATTTCCAGTTCACAAAACATTTTGTAACTTCCTGGGTATTTATATAAATTGACATGTGTCTCACTACATTATGATTATTGAAAAAGGTAAAGTAAAACAATGATAAAGGTGACTCACGTAGACAAGTATCAGAAAATGTTAAGAGTTTTATTAAAAAGAAATGCTTTCATAGCATTTCATACTAAATAAACAGTGTTTGCCTAGTGTCTGATGTAACAGATCAGGATTCTTCAATTCATTATTCACTTGTTCTCCTCGGAGGCATTTGGAAATAGGAGTCCTCACAGCAGGTGCGCTCACAAGTGTATCGTAGGTAGTAAGGAATCCAGCTCCATAGAGAGCGCTGTAACAAGACCTCGTTTGGTTGTAGGCTTTTTCTGTGGAATATTAACTGGTTGGGCAAAAAGAGATCACCCTGGTTTTCCACAGACGCTTAACCTGAAGGGGCTACAACGCCTTCCATGCTTTTTTGCATTTAATTTTCTATTAGCTACTTGTTGGGGATCTTAATCGAGAAATCAGCTTCTGATGTTCTGGGGAGTGGGATTTTTGAACAACTTTCCTACAGATGTATTGAGGGGTAAGAAAGCCAAGAGGGATAATGAAGTGGATCTCAGTGTGTTTATAAAAGGGATTGTAGACCAAGTTTTCTGCAGCAGCAGCCAATTGCCGTTGGTGGCTGAGGAGTTTCTTTTGTTTGTTGAAGCAGACTTGTCCAAATTCAAAAGGACCGAAGTCTTCTCAAAAGCTTCAGTTCCTTTCTGGAGGCCAGCAAAAGCTATCTGAGGCATAGGTTCCTGCTGCTGAAACCCATGGCAATGTCACTGGGGTCTTATCTTTCCTGCTGGCTTCCTTCTCCTCCTACTCCCACCTCAGTCTCACAGAGTGGTCTTGGGAGAGCCAGGCAACGCACACATCACATTTTCACATCTAAAAAAATGAACAAAACATTACATAAACCACTCTGATGAAGGCAATGATGTTTGATTAAAATATGGCGGGGGTACCAATCATCACTGCAGTAAGGCTGCACCACAGAGTTCGCTGCTTGGAAGGCACCAACCCAACCATTTCTACAGTTTCAGCTTGCTCTGCTCTAAACTTAACACTCATTCTGTTCCCCACACCCCCTCTTCTGTCACTGGAGGTATATTCCATCACAGCACCTCAGTTTCAGGTGGAATTCAGAATGCCTTTAAAAAGAAAGAGAAAAAGGAATGCAAAAACCACGACATACTATGCATTTCACATGTGACTTCCATCCACTTCCTGCCATACAGCTACAAAAATGTTGAGTTTATTTATATATAAATAAATACACTTTTTCATCACTGCAACTTGTAAATAGGAAATGAAGTCACAATCCTCGAAATTATAATGGCAGGCACACAGAGACACAGTTGCTGGCACGGAATTCAATTAACAGATAGCAATCACCCTTGGGTGACTGTGTGAGGTGGAAATATACAGGCATGCTAATAAGTAATATCTTAAAGCCAAGGCGTTTATCAGCCAGCAGCCAGACATGGGCATAAGTGTGGGCAGACAGCACTGCTCTGGGATATTTAATAAAACCTGCTCTCTTCACTTGAGGATTTGTGTTTAATCATTTGGTAACATTTTAGAAACATCTAGCCTGGGAAGCTTCTCAAATGGAACTGCTTAGGTCAGAAAACGTAGAGAGTTATTTACTGATACTAAAATAGCCAAAGGAACAGAGTGGATTCTAGGTAATATTAACAGAATGCTTTGTTGCCATCTTTTTGACCTTTTAAGTTTCTGGGGTATGCCTATGTGAATCACTGCCTTATCTGGGGAAACATGCAGGAGGCATTCATTAATATTGGGAAAGTGAGCGATTGAACTGCTGTTTGAAATAATTTTTTAACTCTTTTTTGCTTGGTTGAAAGCCTAAAGCTAAAATAGTTTTCTTCTAGGCTCCTTGAACTTTAATTTGCATTGCAGTTTGGCCTTTCAAAGGCTTCAGGCAGGCCAAGGTTTGTCATCTGCTGAAAGATGTTCAATTTAAACTTTCTCATCAGGGCTCTCATTGTGCCACAGCAGAAGGGTGAACTCACAGGGCTGTTTTTCATGGCTAAATACCACTGCTTGGAGGAAAGGCAAATCCAGTAGCAAAATCATGAGTTTCTTTAAAGGAAGGCGGGGAGACATTTGTTAGGAGCTTCATAAAGAAGAAATGTAAGGGATGGTGTAAGTACATTCTTGGGTAACTCCCCAGATTTAAAGGATTCATAAAATGATAGTGGTTTGGAGCAGGACACAGGAGGCCTGCCAACCTAGTGATGGGACATGCAGGAAGCAGTGTGTGTCAGCCATTATCAAGGAAGGCTGGAGGTGATGGCTGTGAAGCAGACAGTGTTCTGCTGCTACGGCAGACAGTGAGCTGCACCGTGCTCTCACCGCCTTTGGTTTCGCCTCTGACCTGGGTATGCAGTCATGCCTTTTGTGGTCATTGTTCTGCCCCGGCAATTGGGCTGGTGACAGCAGGAAGTCTGTGGTGCCTTCACTCCTTCCCTGAGACAGGGGAACACCCCTCTGAGCTCACTGCCTCAGCAGCCTGCATTGTCCCTCTCACCGGTGTGACTGCCTGCTTTGCTACCTTGGGAACATTTCTCATGCCCATGCAGACTCTGCTGGCCACCAATAGTTGTGTAGCAGCTGAAGCAGTGGTGATTGTCCAGCTTGCAGAGTCTTAGTCATTTTGCTTTGTCACAGGAATCACCAATATGTGGGCTGAAACAAATGTTAAAGATGGGCAGTGACATGCAACAAGCACCCTCTAACAGGTGCTGTCAGTACCTGTTCCCTTTTCCCCTGGGGATTCACTATAAATCAGTGGCCAGAGCTACTGCCAACCGTTTTCCACACTGCTGGCATGCAGCCCAGCCTGGGCTCTGCTCAGGAAGCTGCAAAGTGGCTCTGAATAGCTGCTGTGAAGCTGTCCCTGTGCTGCTCCTCTCACAAAGAGTTTTCAGTGCCCGCCTCACTAATGGATGGGTTTCTTCCATACAGAGTGCCAAACAATGCAGTGATACATTCAGGTTTTATTAGTGTGAGTTTAGCGTGGCCGCATTATTCATAATGGAAACAGCACAAGGGAGCTGCTCTGTTCATCCCAAATGCGAGACCATAAATCCTGTGAGCCAGGCAGCCTCGTCGAACGATGTGTTTTCACCACTTATTTAGCAGGAGAGCTATTTGTAGTCCCTCTGTATGTAAACCCAAGCTGTCTTAATATCGCAAGCCCAAACTGTGTTGGAGGAGGTAATAGCAACAAAAAAATAGCAACCAGTACTTTTCAGAAAACTGAGCCGTAACTCTACGATGCCAGGGCTCAGCCCTCGCTGCCAAGTGAGAGGGGAGCAAGTGCTGTGGATGGGTGCTCTGCTGAGGGGGCTCAGCCCTCACCCAGCTCTGCCCTGTGACAGTGGGGTGCTGAGTTTGCTTCAGTGAGCATGGATCTGCTTTGCTGAGGAGTGTGTGTTTGTGTGGGACACGGGGAGATTTTGTGCTGCTGCTCACTTGGTTTGCTTTCACAGACAGCAGCTGCAGCAGCAGGAGGTGTGTGGTACATTAATGGCCTGAGTGTGGGTAAGCCGGTCAAGAATTAAAGACAACTGTCATTTATTGAGATGAGGACACATCACCTGCCTAACATAAATTGGGCCTTCAGGCGTCAGGAAGCAATGCCAGCTATTCGCTGATTTGCTGTTGTGTGTCCCTGAGGGAGTCAGCCTGGACACACCATGGGAGCAAGCAGTGGCTTGGGAGGAGCTAGGCGGAAAGTGATGCCCTTCAAGTAGGCACCGTGTGACTGTGAGAGAGATAAAGCTGACTTGTGTGCTTCTGCAGTCGAACTAGAGACCCAGAAACAAAGGGCTACAGAAGTTTTTATTGGCCTTTTCAGCTACCGCCTCTTGCAAAACTCCTGTCCCTCTGCTTCCATCAGCCTTCACCAGGCCTGGAAGCTGGGCAATAGAAGCCCCCATCACCTGTGGCCTAAACACTGTTTCTTTGATGCTGTGCAGCACTCATTGAGGGAAATGCTCATGCACATTTTAGATGTATTATTAGTTGACTCAGATGTGATGCTCGGAGAAATTACCAAGCAGGTTCTTGTTACTTTTGCAGGAAATATTGCTTGGACTGTTGGAGATACCTCTCCATCTCTCCTCCCCCTTTCTCTCCTGCAACCATGCTCTCTCCAGTACGGCCATTGAAACAATTCACCCTGGGCTGAGAGAGGAATCTCTCATTTCCTAAGCCTCACCTCTGAAGCAAGCTCTCTACACTCCTCCAGTTACTTTGTTCACTGTTGGTATTAGCACTGGAAATGCTGACAGCAGCTGCTAAAGGTTAAATGTGTTTGTAGAAAATCAATAGTGTGGTGCCCAATTCTCCCTTTCCCCTCAACTTCTCAGGGGGAAAATGGTCCCTGGATACATGAAGAATATAAGTTCACTTTTTTCCATCTCAGAACACATGAATTTATGCAAGAGGCTTAAAGGATATCTTTTATGATCCTGGTTCAGCCACACTTCTCTTAATTCAGTGCTTGGAAGAGTGACAGAGGCTTCTGGAAGTGTTGGTTATTATGCAGGGCATGTGTTTTAAAACGTTAAGTACCTTGATTGTCTCTCACATAGCTAGTGCTGTCAGCAGTTTGCACCGTGCTTTTATGTGCCTTTTTCCTCCCTGAGACACCTGTGTTAAGTTCAGAACTGATTCTGCTTCTGAAGCAATCTATTAAACATCTTCAGTGCACCGCTTCTGTGAAGAGGTCAGTTTGTTCTTTCTGCCTAGAGATGCAAAACTCCCGGCTTCAGTTGGTAAATGCAAGTATTAGGTGAATTGCTTGCTGTTTAACATAAGCTTTTTTTCAATCTTCTCTCTCTAGTGATCCCTTCCTTTAACATAGGAATTTATTATTCATGAAGTGTGGAGACATTACTGTACCAGTCTAAGGCAGATGCAGTAGGGTAGCCTGGCATGCACACGCTCTGATATTCACCCTCTTCCGGAGGACACATTTTCCAGATGATTGAAAACATCTGTTTCTTTCTCTTTCATTCCTTTGTCTTGCTTGCAAGGTGCCAGTGTGGTGCTGGTGGGTTGGCACACATTCATGTCATGAAGCTCTTGGAGCACAACCAGCCTGAAGCTGGTCCCTGCCCCAAACCCCAATTTTGTAATGTTTTTCCCTTGTCTTACTGCTTGAAGAGAAATCTTCGGGGAGGTATTATCTACTTCACCCTCACAGGTCCAAATGCCTCTATGTATCCTTGTTTGTGGGTGGGCTTTTTATTTTTGTTTGTTTGCTTTGTTTTTAATCCAGATATTTCTGATATGTAAATTGACCTGGATCACATCTTCACATACTAGATAAAACAGATTTAATATTAAAATATGGATTTTAGGTGTGATGAACTGGATCAAAATTAAAATTTACTTTGCAAGGTTTCTGCATAAACATTTTTTCCCCTCTTTTTTTCCATCACCTGTCATTCTTATTGTTCTGGGATCACTCTTATTTTGCCATTCCAGCTAGGAATATGGCTCATGGTGTTTGACTAGCCTAACAGCAGCTAATTTTGCTTCTGGAGGGAGCACATTTGCTGAAATAAAGTTAGGTAGGTGTTCCTAAAGTTACCCCAAGGATCTTGGTCAATCTTTAATGAGTAAACCTGAGACAGCAGATCCTGAAGTAAGAGGGACCATTTCTATTGGAATATTAAATGTATTTATTAATCTGTCATCCCAAGATAAGTATGGACATGCAAAATTGATATTTCCCCTGAACAGTGAATATCTTGGTAAAACTCTTATATTACTTATTGCAGAAGTTACAGCTTTTTGGCCAGGTTTTCATTTAACATGATTTAATGTAATTTTGTGGACTGTATTTTGCATACAGTGTGGTTTCTTTCAAAGTTTTTTTTGTTTTTTTGTTTTTTTTTTTTTTTTTTTTTTTTTTGTTGTTGTTGTTGTTGTTGTTGTTGGTTGGTTGCTTGGTTGGTTGGTTGGGTTTTTTTTGTTACAAAAAAACAGACTGTGAATTTAAAAAGCAAAACTGAATACAAAAAATTCCTGGAGAACATAAATCAGTGGGAACTTGAGAAGCAGCAGACTCTTAGAGCTAGTGATAGAGTAGTATTTTTCTTCTTTCTTTTATCATAGAAACGTTCTGTAGAAGTATGTGCTTGGATCCCTAAAAATGTCCAGTTCTCAAGGATGCTGACTAAGTTGGTATCCTTAGTTTTGATTTAAATTAATTATTTTCAGCATGTGGTTCATTTCCAAACAAATCAAACCAAAAAAATCTTGAACTGTAAGTGATGCTTCACATTTCCTGCTGGAAAAGATTTCAGAAGCTCATAAAATGTCTCTAGCCCTTACAATATATCAATTCATATTAATTTATGGTAGTCAATGAACAGTCAGGAATGGTGGAGGAGAGAGATGGAGAGCCTATAATATTTACTTTTTTTTTTCCAGAACTGTATATCAGAGTGCGGGTTTTTTGTTGTTTGTTTTGCTTTGTTTTGTTTTGTTTTGTTTTGTTTTCCTTTATACATGATTCAGGCACAGCATTTCTTCTTCCTTACATCAGGAAAAAAAAGGAAAAAAAATGAAAGAAGGGGGAAAAAAAATCTACATATTTGTATCATATTATGTTCCCTAAGTAGCAAATTCCCTCTGCCAGCTATCTGTGGGTGTGCAGCCCTTCCTCAGGAACATGCTGTATCTTCTGAGTTCCTGTGTTTGTGATATCACAGAGCTTTGGCTCTGAAGAACCATGAATGGGGCCATTATGAGCGGCCGACAGATAATTAAGATTCAGAGAAGGGTAGGCTGCTAAAAGAGTGTTTAGTGAGGAAATTACAAGGCCAATAAAAAAATGTCTTTGTGAGTTTTGATTGTATTCTTTTTTTCAGTGGGTCTAATTTTTCAAGGACTGGCTGGATCATGATGAGGTTTTCTTTCATCCTTTTTTTTCTCTCTACAGCGGAGCTGAGGCTGGAATGTAAGTCCAAGTTAATGAAGCAGCCTCAAAGTTGAGGAGGAAGAGAATAAACTGCAGCTCTGAGGCACAGACCATTCCTCTTTCAAATCCTGCCTTTGCCACTCATTGGAGTTATTTGATTTGAGAACAAGATAAGAATTCACAGTATCTGATTTGTAGAAATAACCTGGAGGAAGGAAAAACAGTCAGAAATATTAATTTCAGATATAATTTTCATCTCTCCAGTTTCCTAAAAGTGTTTCTCATCTCCAATAGCATTAAGCAAATACAAAGTACAGATTTTGGGGAAGTTGTGCACCAACTGACAAGCACATCTCCAAATTCAGCATCTCCAAATTCAGTTCAGCACTTCTTTTTTTGTCAATACTCTGTGACCAGAAAAGGTTTGGAGCATAATTCTCTCCCAGTAATCCATCTTCTCCCTTTCTCTCGCTCTCTCTTTTTTTTTTCCTGGAAAGAAATAGACCTGGAAATTCATTGCTGATTTCCCAGGAGTGTTATTCATGCCAGTTTATTTATGTATTTATTATTCAGGTGCAAACTATTGCAGTTCCTTGTGGTAAACTGCAAATAAAACTGATAGAGGCAGTGGGCTGGCTGTCACACCAAGTGCCATAGGGACGAGTGCCAGTGCTGTGGCTGCTACTGCCCCTAAGTGATGAGGGTGAGTGAGGACAATTCATCCTCCTTGGTGCTCAGGTCTTCCCATGCCTTGTCTAGAGCTGGAAGAGAGCAGTATGCCTTCACAAGGATTTAGTTGTCTCCAGCAGGACATTTAATACAACTATGCTTTAACATGTAAGCATAATAGTTTATTGTGTTAGTGTTGGAATGGCAGCTAGGAGAAATCTATACTAAGGCTGATAAGAAAGGAGGAACTTCAACCTGGAATGGAATCAGTTGCAAAAATAAAAGATGTCTCTAATGTAGCACTTGTTTCTAGGCTTCCTTCTTCTTATACCTAATTTTTCATGACCGTTTCTCATAATTTATTCACATCCACATCCACAGTCCTTTTTTACTGTGTGAAAAACCTACACAAAGGTGGTTCATTGGTTACACAGAAGAAAAAGTGAAACTCCTGTCAAATGCTTAAAGAAATCAAATTAAGTGTCGACATTTTACTATATTGACTTAATTTTGTTCCCTTTCATAACAAAGGATAAAAATGCAAGTTTGAAATGGTTGTGTTCCTTTGTGTGGTAACTTGATTTCCATACAGACATGCCGATTTACACTAGCAGAAGTCCTAATTTCTTATTCGAATGCCATCTTCCTCTGTCATCTTGGTAGAGACAAAATGTTCCTGTATTTTTCGTGTGACCTTGTCTCATCTGCAAAGCTCAGATTTCATTGCCACTCTGGGAAAGGTTACTGGTGAGAAATGTTTGAGCCTAAATGTATTCTTAAATTTGAATAGGACCCATTCTTTTATGTGTTGAAAATCAGGCTTAGGTCCAAATACCTCAGAAACTTGAAGAGATTCAAACTGAATCTAGACTGAATTGTGCAACTTAAATCTTTTTCAAGTACATAAATAATTCTGTGTGCAAAGAGTGTAAATCCACACGTACGTGTGTGCATACACATAGAGGCACGACATATGTATGTTGGTACATAACCACACAAATGTACATGTCTTGCTTCAGTCTCGTACTTGGAAATAATAAATGATTTATATATCTTTCACTGGAATTCCATCAGTGTTTACTTCTTTAAGGAGAATTCAAATTTTAAGTTTTTAAATAATTTCTTTAGTAGCTAAAGTAATTACCAATGGGAAAAAAACCAAACCAAAACAAAGGAATCAGTTTCAGGTTTTTTTGAAAAGTTCTCTCATTGGCCATGAACTAGATTTTAGACATAAATGTAAGTAAGGTATTTTAAAATCTTAGTTCCTTATCATTGTTCTATACCAAAGTCAATATAGATTTCAGTTTGAGTAGGACCATGATAAGAAGCAAATTCTTTATATGGCTAATAAAAGGTAAATTTTGGAAGTGTGAAGTAGTGATTGGCAGAAGTAGGGAAAGGATGTTTTGTGGGATGGATGGCAAATCAGGGAATCAAAATGTGGAAATGAAGTAGACATGGAAACATTCCGGTTGTTTTGGAGAAAATCACTGTCTGACTCCTGATTCTGCAGAAACAAAGACAGGGTGGCCTGGATTTGAATCCTTTTTACCAGCAAATCCAGTCTTCAGGATGGTTTTCATAAGCCGTTCCAGCTTTGGCTCACGTCTGTTTTGAATCAGCAGTTAAACAGTTTGGGTATTTTTCAGTTCCTTGCGGGCTGGCAGAGAAAAGATATGCAGCAGAGAGGACTGAATGAGATGATTTGTTTAACTTTTGCTGGCCTGCAGGGATGCACCTCCCTGAAGGCAGTGGCGTTCACCCACCCTCATTCCCAGTACTGACTGGTGTACCAAGTAGAAGCTGCTGGTCTCACAGACAGAAAATGTTTGGTGCTCAGTGCTTCAAACCCCTATTTACAGAGGTTTTACAAAATTTAGGAGCATAACAGAGATGTCTTCTAAAAACTTGGGGTGCTCTGAACCTGGTGCTGGTTCCAGCTTGGCAGGAGTGGCTCCAATGGACACAGGAAAAACAGAGAAACAGCCAACTGTTATATGCCTCCCCAAACCCTTGTTCATAAGCTGGTGCTAAACCTCTGCTAAACTGCAAAAGTATCCAAATGGGTCTTTTGCACACCAAATTGCAGGCACCAAATTTCATTAGAAGTTTTGTGACTTTAGAGCAAGACAAAAGCCATTAAAAAGAAGAAAATCAAAATTTTGGCCTAATTTTGTCTCACCTATGGACATATATAATAATTAAAAAAAAAAAAAAAAAAAAAAAAAAAAAAAAAAAAAAAAAGAAAAAAGACAAGGCTGAGCTGTTGAGAAAGTGAAAGGCTGGTATTTCTCAGTTAACAAAGAGATATTTGGGTAATGCTAGCATTCCAAAGACCTGGAGAAGATTTCAGCCCTTTGGTGCAAAGTGCCCTGCAAATGCAAGGTATGAGACAGCTCCTGTCTCCAGGAATTTGCCTTCTCTGCTCATAACCTGCAGGGAGGGAGGATATCCTGCCTGAGGCATTGTAAGCGGCTAACTGGAAAGCTGAAAGCAGAACCCGGTTCTCCAGTGCCTGGCATGATGAGCTTCACTCTGGATTGGTTACTGTTTTCCCACAGCAGTGGTCTGCTGCACTAATTGGGATTAGGTCCCCAGTGCACTTAATGCTTCCTGAGCACAGAGGAGGAAGCAAACTCTGTCATGAAAAGCTCGACAGTTGTAGCTGCTTAATTGATGGGGTTATTTTAAATCCAGTCAGTTAAATTGCTACGGTCACCCTTTATTATAGCCTAGGCAATTTTATTTCAACTTAGCTTTAATCAATTAGGAATTGATTTTAACTAAGTCAGTATAAGAACATCTGATCTGGTTTAACAAAATTGGTTTTAGAGAAGTGAAATGGGTGCAGATTCAGCATGAGCCCAAAGAAGGCTTGCTTTCTCTTTTTGACTACTAATTATCAGGTACAGGACATCCCAGTAAAACCCCAGATCCTGCGCAGCCTCAGCAGATCCTGTCCCAGTCTTGAGCCCTGGCAAAATAAAACATACAGAAAGGCAGGTAATGATGCTTGCCTGAACAAAGGACTCTCTCCTCAACAACTTGTGCGCATATGAACAAGCGCATCCTCATCCTGACTGCACTGGTCAGTGGAGGAGCTTTGGGAGCAGCAAGGGACATGCAAGTTAAGAACTTGCTAACTCTGCCTGCCCAGGCTGCAGCCCCCCAGGCCACTGAGGCAGCAAACCGTCTTGGTCTTCCACTATGTGCTTTTAATTCATTTGTTTTCAGCCAGTTTATTGTTTTGAAAAGGTTTGCAAAGATGGCTGAGCTGGAAGTATGGCAAGGAAAGTGACAGGGGGCAGGTGGAGGTAGGAAGAGGACACAACAGTTCTGCTTCTTGGCTATATATTGTGAAAATGGAAATCCCAGGAGAATTGGGAATTATCAACCAAGAATTTTGAGACGTGACAATTTCTAATTATGTCTTGCTTTCATGACTATGAAACATTTGCAAGGTTTTATGACACTTTTGATGCTTTTTTTCTCCAAATTATTATTCTGATATTTTTACCATACTGTAAATTGATACTATGTTTAAAAAAAAACCTATCCTGTTCCCTTCAATTTGCTGCTGTTTACCACGATTGTTATGAGTTCTCATATAGGAACTTTTTACCACTCAGTGTTGGAATCTTACATTTCTGTTCTCATAAATGGTAATAATAAAGCTAAAGGACCCAATATTTCTGGTAGTATCAGAAGAAAAAAGCAATATTTCTGCCTAGGACTTGTTTACTTTGTGCCAGAGCCGTTCCCATACTTGACTCCTTCTGTAGGTACAAGTAGTGTTAATGAGGTGTTAATGTGTATGTAGGCGGTGAGTACATAAATCTGCCTTTGATCAGTCAGTGTTATTTCCCTTTTTTTTCTCCCTTTTTTCTTTTTTTTTTTTTTTTTTTTTTTTTTTTTCTTTTTTTCTAACCTTGAAATGCTGTTTGCACTGCGAAAGCCTTTTGACTTAAGAGAAATTTCTCCAGGAGCTGAAAGAACTTCTGAAAACAATGTCTAGTGTAACTGCCACTGACTCAGTGAGGTCAGTACTGCTCCTTTGATTACAATTGTTTGAAGAGCAAAAAACATATCCCAAGGGTTTGCCTGCGTGTAGTGTTTGTACTGCTTTAAATATAGGCTTGAAACTAGTATATTGAAAGCAGTATATAAACCCTAGTATAACGCAGTTGTGCTATTATCAGGAAGTCATTCTGATCTTCCCTGATCCCACAAATGCAGAGCAGATCACAGTGTCTCCCTATCTGCAGTAGCATAATAACTTCAATTTTTTTTTTTTTTTTTTTTTAATGCATACCTAAGGAGCTAACTTGGCACAGAGACTAGGTGTGTTAGTTTCTTGGTTTACAATTATTAACACACATAAAAAAAAATGAAAGCAAGGCATTTAAAGTGAGAAAGCTCCAGAAAATAGAAAAATTACTCTCTCATCTTACTGATGTGGGCTTCCTTATCCTGTTGCCTTTGCTATCTCTCTTACTCACTCCTGCTGACCTAAAGCAGCATCACCTCCTGTTTATCTGAGTCTCATGAGAAAAACAATTGACTATGGGGGGTGTGTGTGGCTTTCCTAAGGTAAACGAGTACAAAGTGAAGTTGAAAAGTTGTCTAGGTCAATACTCATGTGTCCTCCAGACTCTCTAGGCATCCGGTTGGGACTCTGAGGCCTGGCACAATCATATGTTCCAGTGGAAGACTGCATGGGTTTCAGCACATATCTCTCTTGGGTCACCGCGTTTGCTGCGGTCATGCCTCACAAGTGGCCAATAACAGACTCTACTGTCCCAGGTGCTGCAGAGCCAAGCCAGCTCTGCACAGCAGCCTGAGCCATGGTGTTGGCCTGGCTTCACACAGCAGAAGGGAGACGTGCAGCTCACAGTGGGAGACAACGGCGTGGTCGCAGCAGCCAGTGTGCTGGCACTGAGGCTGGTGGAGGGCTGAACATGGGCGATTTCCCAAGAAAAGAAGCTGAAATAGAAAAGGAGGGAAAGTGAAGTGAGAAAGAGAAGCTGGGAAAGATGTATGCTCCAAGAAAACTGTGATTCAGGCTGGAGGAAGCAGCCCACTAGCATAAATTGACAACCCAGTCAAAACTGTATAAAAGGCTCCAGGAGCAGCTGGAGGCACCCAGTGATGATGGCTCTGTAGCTATCCCTCTTGGCTCTCTACCTTTCCCTCCTGTCTGGGGTCTCATTCTCAATTCAGTTTTCTCCCACAGGCCACATGGCAGGAAAGGGAATCAGGCTTGAAACATGGAGAATTGATTTAAATCAGACAAGCTGGGCTCCTGTTCCAAATCCTACTTTAGAGGATGTCTGTCTCTCTCTTGTAACTATAGAAAATCCTGGTTTGTTTATCCTTGCCAAACTTCAGTCAACCTTTAGAAGCGCTTCTCTTCCCCCTTTCTCCTAACTCCAAGAATGAGGTAGGAGGGTAGGAGAGGTGGTTGACTGCATAAAGCTTTGTCCATGGGTTGCGAAGGTGTAGAGTAGCTGAAGGACTGGGTCTCAGCCCCCTGGGCCCAGAGGTTTCTGCCTTATCTGCCTGTAATGACTCCAGTTCTGCCTGTTTGTGTTTGGAAGAAAACAACAATTCCTAAAATAGGAAAGGGAAAGTGTAAACATACTAGCAAAGGAGAAGCATAGCAAACTATGCACAACTCTGTGTACAACTCTTATTTATAAGGTTTGTTCCCTGAACCAAGGAAGCCTGCCGCAGCAGAGGTAAAGCATGTGGCCCTGGAAACATTTGCTGTTTCCTACACAAGCAACAGCTTCTATTTTTATCTCCCCCACTCCAGTTCATGTTTTGTTGTCCCAGTTGGAGTTTAATGTGCTTTGCAGTTTCCTCTATTTTTCTTTTTGAGTGTGTTTTGATTTTTTAATGTTGAATTCTCTGCTGACAAAAGGTGCCAGTCCGTTTAACAGCTGCTGGGAGACAAGTGCTCAGTGGATACAGACAGCATGGCAGTGTGGGAGGCCAGATGAGACATCCTTTGGGCAAGCAAGCACCATGTGTCCTTGGCCTCTGTGTCCGTTTACCCCTTCAGCTGCTCTGTTCAGAGCACATCATAGGCGATGCTGATTTTTGGAATGGGAGTTTAGTGCTTTGGATGTGAAAGCGTGCTATATGTTTTCACACCTGAAAGCTCTTCAAGGAGAGATCTGAGATTTTTCCTTTCGTGTGCATACATTAAACTTTCTTTGACTGGCTTCAGATTATTTATTTTTTTTTTTTACAGCATATGGCGATTGCTTCCAATGTGTGTTTATAGAAACTGGAGACATTTCCATTCCTAGTTTAGGGAAGACTTGACAGATATTTGATTTGAGTTGGTTTGTTATTCCTAGTTCTGGCTTATTGCAACCACAGTGCCTACTGTTGTATCTCTATTGATTGCAGACAGACATCCTGAGGGATAACCCTGTCTTCCCTTTCATTTAAAAAGGAGACTAAAAGGCCAGTAGTTGTGAAGACAGACACAAATACCTAATGCAGACTGTTTGATGAGACTGAAAGTGTGTTGCTGTGAGTTCCGAAATGTCATAATTTATGACATTGATGTCATAAACTTCTCTGAAAGTTTATGACATCAGAGACTTCTCTGTCACTCGTTGAGATACCCACAACATGTGGATGTGTAGAACTGTGCTGAAAAGGCTGCAGAAGAAGAGTACCTGCATTTTTTTGGGTTAAACTAGCAAGAGAGTGCTGAAGTGAAACCCTGAAGGACACCCAATCTGAATTCAAAACTCTGCCAACTCTAAAGCAAAATTGCATCTGACACCCCCTACTCACACTCCCTTATTTCTGTCCAGCCAAGCAAATTCCATTTGACCCCTGGATTTAGCAGGTTTGGGACAGTTTCCTTGAGCCTTATTCAAGGAAGAAACAAGATGATTTGGTTTATATTTGCACATCTAGAGCACAAGAGTGCCTGGGAGTTTCTCTGGCAGCCCAGATGTTTTTCCTAATAGAAAAAGGTCCTGACCATGTCCCATTGTCTCAGTAGTTTAGGGGTGAAGGGCAAGTATGATTATCTGCTGGCACTAAAGATCTTGCTTCCATCATTGTAGCAACTTAATCAAAGAGTCTGTTCCAGTTCTTCAGCATTGCATTCTCTTGCCTGAGATACCTGGGCTGCTGATCTGACTTTCCTTTAAAACGCTGGAGGGTTTGACTGGTCTGGAAATGAAGGAAGCTTGAACAGGTAAAAGCAGGCCAGAGTAAAATCCTGGAGCATGGGTAGCAGCAGCAGTGCAACTCCTGTAGCAGGACATTCAGCACAGGCGAATAGCCCAGGAGTTTACCTCTGGCCTCTCTGTTATACGTTGCCTAAGCATTTGTGGGGGGCTCTGTTGTATTGCCCCATGCCTCCTCATTTAAAGCCAACATGACCATGTTCTCAAAATTGTTGAAGATTCCCAAAAATGCAGGACTGTGTCTCACAGTATGAGAAGACAGTCTTCAGCTTTTTTTACCTCTTTCCTACCACTCTTAGAAGTGAAAATGAGGGTAGGAGAACAAGCAAACATCAAACTCCAAGCCCTAAAAATTTGGGGTTGCCATTGTACAAATCTTTTAAAGCAACATGTTTGCTCTATTTCATTTAATGAATTGATCTGATTGCTTGTGCTCCTGTGAAGTCACTTCCTCTTACTCATTTAGTTTTCCTTCCTCCCTCTAAGCCCCAGAATTCAGACCTTTCTCATCACACTGCCTGTCTGTTGGAAGGAGATCTCTTATCATTCCTACCAAATGAGAGAAAATCAAAGTCCGTGCTACGCAGCAGTAAAAGAGCAATGTTGCTGCCTGGAATTGCATCAGGAGCTCCTTCCTTACTAGAGCATATAGGTGCTACAGCAGGGAAACAAGCAGCTGAGCCTGTTCAAAAGCTTTTGAAAGAAAGAATTCTTTCTTGCATTAAGTTAATTAGTAAGAAATGAAACAAGAAGCTGATGCATGAAAGAAAAGGATTAGGTGTATTGTATCTTAGTAGCTCAGTGGAATTTCAAGGAAAAGGGATCCAACTTGTCAGTGATAAGAAATAAGTGTTTCAATTTTGAGAAAAATTCACTGTGTTTTACCTGCTGATGGAGAGAGAGCATTCAGCTACTGAGGCAAACGTGATAGCAGATTATCCAGGGAAATTTGTGTGACCAGTTAGTGCTCAAGCACAGTCCTGTCTGAACCACTTCCTGGTTCCTGTAAACTGAGAAGCACCATCTAATTCTCTTCTGCTGTCACTCAAACTGGCTGATTCAGGGAGTAGGAAACTCAAAAATGAACACACTCACTCCTCCCCAGCACTCAGCAGCACCAGGAAAATAAGGCAAACAGATGGGAGTCAATGTATCATCCAAATTAAATCCCACCCTTCATGAAAATGTGCCAGCTGAAGAGGAGACAGGATTCTTATTGGTGTCCTTTGCCATAGATAGCAAATGTGATTTTTTTTTTTTTTTTTGGCTCAAAAATAGCAGCGAGTGCTTTGCTTTTTCCCTCTTTTGGGTGCTTGTCATCTTGGCCAGGTTGTCTTTGAAGCTTGGGATGTGCAGAAGCATGAGACTTCCCAGAGAAAGCTCCAGATGCCCTTGGCAAACTTGTTTCTCCTAAATCCTGCTTTCCTGCTGTGTCTGTGGCTGGGGTTGAAATTTTCACAGAAAAACTAGCTGGGTAGTTAAGAAAAATCTAACAGGCTCGTGAGCTGTATTTTATGTGGACAAGATGTATTTCCATCTGGAGCTGGGGCGGGGCGGGGGGGGGGGCAGTTTCTCCTTGCCTTGCTGACAGACTTCATGTTGTCATGAACAAAACTTCCTTTTAATGGCTATTGGGATCCCTTTCCCCTTCATGTGTTTTAACTGTGACATTTGGAAATATTACTCAGGAAATCTCTCTCCATCTGGGTCTCCAGCAGCCTCAACACCTGCACCACTGATGCACCCCTGTCTCTCTCCACGGTAAGCCCATCTCTTTCCCTGCAGCTGTCCCCTTCAGATTCTCTGCCTCAGTCTGTCAGCAGATTCACCAACAGAAACCAGCTAACGGATCCTGGTCAGTTCTTTTTCCAGCCTATAAATGTGACAGGAGACTTCTCTATTTGCTCAGTTTCCATTACTTTCCTCAAAGTGGAGAATGTTTCTGCAATATTTGAGGAGGCACAGATTTACCTGGAAGTCTCCCCACCTGTTTACAGGGAGCAAGACATCACTCATTTTCAAAACTCCCAAGACAAGTACTTCTTTAGTCTGAGTTTTGAAGGGGGCAGTTTAGGGCTGCCTCCTTCCCTTCTCAGCTACAGCACAGCCTCATTACGCCCATACAAAAGGCTCTTTCCCTCAGCTCTAGGATCACCTCTGCTTTTCTGAGCATCTCCATCAGCAGCAAACAGCCTGCTGAACAGCCCTCTTCTTCCACTTCATCCTCTGCAAAGTCAGGTGAGGTGGCTAGGAGGAAGTTCTGCCACCTGTGAAACAGCACTGCTGATCTCTTCACAGGTGAAGCTGACATCACCCCACGAGGTACAACTGCACACCCATGCACCACTGGTAACCTGAGCAGCCTGCTGGCACCTTCACTCACTGTGGTAGCTTCCTGGTCTGGCTCTGAAGGGCTTGTTATCTGCTCCAAAATAAAGCTGGGGACTGGCAGGAAGTCTTGACCAGCTGTGCTCCTTGATCCGCACTCAGGATCCCAAGCAGGGTAAGCTAACAGACTAAAAGCGGGTAGGTGGGTATGTGCAATTTAAAATTTTATACATATTCATAATTATATGTACTATACTTTATATTTATGTGTGTATATATATGTACATGCATATATAAAGTATCTGTGTATAGTTACTGAGGAGAACTATGAGAGTATCACTCAGAAACCATTCAAATTGTAACACCACAGCAGAAAGCTGGATCAGCTCTACTGAAGCCAATGGAACAATGAATCAGATTAATGTGCCATTTTCCTTGGGTAAAGAGGATATTTACATGAAGTACAGCATTTCAAAATGGTCAAGGGTGCTTTAAAGTCTGTGAAACATTGTTGTTTAAATATATGTGTAAAATTTCCTTTTCTAGCTGGTAAGACAGTTGCTAGGGAGTTTACTAGCATGAGTGGTCTTTTCCAAATTAATTTTACACTTTAATTAGAGTAAGTATTGTGCTGCTAGAAGATAGAGAGAATATGGAAAGAGCATTAAGTTCATTGCAGTTGTAGGTTTCACACCTATTGTAGATACAATATGTTGAAAGGTGGACGTACTATGGGAGTCCTAAGTGCTGCCAGCAATTCCATGTAGCTAGTGAGTTTATGTAAAATCATTGACCTTGATCTGAGGATAGACCTCTTTAACACAATCAATACAGGTGCAATCAGATAAGAACATTCTACTGTTTTATTAAAGTGCATCTAATTCAAAACTCAATAACTCTCACAAATCCTTAATCAGAAAAGATGTCCTGGGAGGTATTTAGGTGAGTGATCTTATAACTCTTGCTCTCTCCTTGTTAGGATGACATTTTACAAATAGACATATCTGCTTCCTCCTTACCCTCCCGGCCATAATTCTTTCACTACACAGTTGTGTTGATTATCGTGCATTTATCAAGTATTTTTTGCCTTCATTTATTTAGAGAGACTGAGCCAAGTGACAGCTTCTCTTTACCCTGTCCCCCTGCATCAGTGTGGCCAAGCATACAAATGCAAATATGGGTCACTTGCAGGCGCGCTGTGCCCTGTGTTCTAGTCCTTGTCTTAGATGTGTGACACTATAGGAGGTGTAATGTTAATGCATGCTCCCTAGCACAGGGTGGCTGGGGATAAAGAAAGAAAACAGTCCAAGTGCAACATTATGTGATAGTTTAAGCAGAATGAAAGCCAAAGGCAATGACTGTATTTTTAGAAATTTTTTAGATCAAAATGATGCATACCGAATAAGACAAAATAACCACATGGTAGAGAGCTCCGAGAATACTGCTTACAGTGAGGTAATTATTATTCTTTCCAGGTGATCCTCAGCATGTTCCTTGATAATGATAAACAAATTGTAATTTGGAGAAATTGAGCTGAAGGCAGATTTCTTTTTAGTCATTTAGGTTTGTATATGGCAGACTGAGGGGATCAGGTCTTTAGTGTAAGTGTGAATGGCTACACATGCTTAACTAGACCCCTGGTTCCCTTCATTACACAGAGCAGCACTTAGCCAGTCCATAGAATAAAATAAGAAAAGAAATCAAATAGGTTTGTAACTATGTATAGCACAGAGAGGCTCAAGAGGCCGCAGCACTGCAACAGTCTCCTTAGCATACGTGTCCAGTGAAAAGAGAGGATGTCTGGACTGTGACTCCTCACAGCCAGGAATCTTCCAGTTTGATTCTGATCCCTTTAATCCCTCAGACTTGAACCTAGTTATTTGGAACTTTTTTTACAATAACTATATATTAGTTATTGGAATTAATTTTTATATTATGAAAAAAAAAAATGCTGTCCAGATATTATGGGTCTTCCTCAGCCTTCTTCCTCACTCTATTTCTACCTCAGTTGTTTTAAGACCTAAGGGGTTTGTTGTCTTGCTCAAGATAATGCTTACAAAGGACAAAACTACCAAGTTCCAGTTCCCACATGCACAAACACACCAGCATCTGTGCTTTCCAGGTGCAGAATTCTGTGTCTCCTGTACAAGGTGGGCCAAAGTAATATCTCCTGTGGTAGAAACAGGATTTGAAAGGGGATGGACCAAGCTATTTTGATGGCTCAGCGCTCCCTGAGGCACTGTAATACCTCAGATACAGCACGAAGCTGCGTTGTCTTAGCTTGGGTCCCAAGGTCACTGAAGCATTAGCGCTGCACAGTGCAAGACCTAGTCACTTTGTCGTTGGCATCATCTTCTCCAAAATGCTGAGGTGATTTGTCAGATTTCACATGAGAATTGGAATTAAACAACTGAGGAAAGTGCTATGTATTTGTTTTGGGTTTTTTTTTTGTGTGTTTTGTTTATTTGTTTTAAATTACTGAGCTTTTGATTAAGCTCAAATATCTCTTTAAAACACAGTTGTGACAGAAGATGTGCTGGACAGTGGAATGCTTAAATTCAAAGGCCTGCTAAGTATCTTGGCCTTTGCCACAAAAAGCTTTGCTGATTCAAGACATTACATAAAAACTTCAGCTGCACTGCAATCTCTCAGTAGTTACTCTAGCTAGCCTTTTCACTCTCCTTCTGCAAGGCTAAATAATACACTCTTTTTTTGTAATCAGAATTTATATCATATCATCTCTGAAAGGTATTTTTGTGTGTTTCAACTTTGATAAATGCAGCCCTCATCACCAGTGGAACAGAAATAACATTAAAATTTATCTCTGCACACTTCTGTGTGCTGGGTCTGCAGTTCAAAAGCAGCTTTATTTTGGAGAGCTTGGGGAGGGGGAAATGCTGGTGTATGGATGTACACAACACTTTAGATGAAGAGTTAAAAAAGGAAACTGATATTTCTTTGTGTTAAAGGGAAAAACAACAGTGAAAGACACTGAAAAACTGTCCAGATGCTGCATTATATCCACAATGATATGTAGCTATTCTGTATTAATGAAATAGGGCCATAGAATCTGAGTAAGTTTGTGCCTTGTACTGATGTGTTGGGCTCTGAAGGATTCCCACCCCCAATGGAAAAGAAGGATACAAGATATCTAATTAAAAACAGGAGCTTGAGAAGCATAAGACTTTAAACTCTTCTACTTAATGGAATTTGCTGTGGTGCTAAAATAGTATTCCCCCGTCTTTCTGACATGAAAAACATTTGTGAATATTTCATTTTTTTGTGGAACAAATTATGGTAAGAATGAGTCTTTGAGAGAAAAAAAAAATGCTCAGATTGGTACAATCTCATTTAAAATGTGCATGTATAAAATAGAGCAGATATACAAAGTGTTGTCTGCTGCTTCACTAAGAGACTGTTATGAGCTGCATGCCCTTTCAGCATCGTGCTCAACATGTACCATTTGCCTGTCTCGACCCCAGTCTTACTGCAAACTCCTTTCTTTATATAATTTGGGCATTGGGAATGTATGAACTGTGGGGTTTCAGCTCCTACTCAGCAATCCAAAACTGCAAGGTCACATATCACTGGGCAGAAAATTCTCCCTATCTTTCCAACTGATTCTCAGACAGTATGGCATAAAAGACTGATCCCTTCCAGTCAAAATATGAACAGCCAAGCAACCATTTATGCTGGATTTGTTAAACTTATTAATTTAATTTGCACTTACTGTTACAAGAATGACCGAACTCCAGGCAAGGAGGTAAGGAAGATACACCAGAGATGAATGGACCCAGGATTAATTTTTTTTTTTTTTTTTTTTTTTTTTTTTTTTTTTTTTTTTTTTTTTTTTTTTTTTTTTTTTTTTTTTTTTTTTGGTCAGTACACTCATTGCTGAAGTGGGTGATGTCAAGAGAGGCATCTCCTGCTACATTTTGCTTTTAATATTGGACTGATTTTAGAAAAGTTGATGAGAAAAAAAATTGCTTGAGGATGAGTTGAAGAGTGACTAATCTTCCAAAATCCAGCTCTGGCAAGGACACTCTCTGTACCCTTGACCAAAGGGTCCCTTTAACTTTTCCCTTGATAAAATGAAAATAACCCAGTACTTGCAAGATTATTAACAGGAATATGCCAATGAAGATAAGAGAAACTTCGGTGCACGCTAGGATCAAGAGGAAAATTTTCAGCCATTCCAGTAGGTCAGGTCCCATTGTCAGTATGGGAAGCTGTAAAATAAGTTTTCTTGTCCAAATGACACTGGTGGATTACTTGGGACATTCTCTGGGAAGCAAAGACTTGTTTGTCCAGTCACATCTTCTCAGGAGCAATGGGTTTAATGGGAAGTTTCTGTAGAGGTATGGGCTGAAATTATATTCTTGATACCTTGTTTCTACCATGGAACTCTCTCTTCAGTAGACCCCACCCACTTTCCACAATGTCCCAGCCCTTTTGGATGTCAGTGAGTATGACTTGAGGAAGGTGTGCGTGGCAGGGGTCGGGGGAGAGCTACTTTTTGCCCCCATAAACTCTTCTTTGTCATAATCCCCTTATGATGGCCTTTATCAGAGGACATCTCCAGAAAATTCCAAAGTTAATCTGGGTCAGCCTTTGCAAATTTGTGTGTGCATCTTCAGCATTACTGCTATTTTTCTTTTGCTGATTATGAATGAAGATTCCCAGACTCCTGAAGGTCGTAGCTCAAAAAAAAAATCAAAACAAAAACCAAACAACAAAAAACCCAAACAAACCAAAAATGAACAAACAAACAAAAAAACCAACCAAACAAAACCCCCCCAGAGTTTTTCCTCAGCATGAGAGGATAATTTTGTTTTTCCATCTTTAAAAATCAGAAGTATGTCTGTGTCTTCTATGGTTTGGGTCACATACTTGAACATGCATGTAGACACTACAGCAGGGAAAATTATTTCCTGCAGATGCTATTAAGGTGACTTTTATTTTAATTTGAGAGCCAAAGAGTCTCAACGTCACTAACCCAATGACAAATGAATGTGAATGATGGATGTCAAATGAAAGATCTTTTTGTTATAGCTGGGTTGCCTTATTTTTAAAAAAGCATCTAAAAAAATAAAAGTGAAGCAAGGTGTAAGTACATATTCTTTTCCTCAGAATGCATCATATAAGCCCTTTGCATTCTGTTGAGTGATTAAATGAAAATGACTTGGGCCAGCAAAGATGTGGAATGGATTTTTGTCACTGAGCAAGCCTATTGAAATGACTCTGTTTCCCAGAGCACGATGTTTAAACAGTGTTTGTTTTGGAGCATGGGTCACTCTGGGGCATGTTTGCTCACATAAGCTACACACAAATGTAGGCTAAAGAAAACAATAAATGTTAGCTGTCAGGAGATCTTATTAAGAATTTGCAGAAGATCTTACTCTTAAATAAGATAGAGAGAGGAAATATCTCACAATCAAAGGCTTCACTTGTCTTCATGGTTAGCCTTTGTCCCAGCCAAAAATATAGGACACATTTAATATAATCTCAGTGTATCATATAATCAGACTGTCTCAGGGATATCTTATGCTACTCTGATAGTCAACAATCAAGTGTGGTCAAGGACAGTCAAATTGTTTTATTGCACATAACTTGGCAAAGGCTAAGGGAAAATGTGTATGAATTTAATGGCTCAAGGCTTTTATTACTTTCCCAATAGTTGATTTTAAAAATGTACTTCCTTGCCTTCACGTCAAATGCAAAGTGAAATGGATGGCCTTAAAAACCATAAGTTGGAGAGAGAAAGAGAAAGAATAGCATTCCTCAGATGTGAACCTTCAAACTGGTCTAAAGAGGACCTGAAGTCAGCAAAGGATGTCCTAGAAGACTCAGGACAGCTGTAAAGGGTGACACTACAGGACAGGTTAATTCATGTTCAACAGACCTGATATTAGAGGACAGGCTTATGGAACTTTCAACAGGAAAGACTCCTGCTATTCTGCTGTAGAAGTACTACAGATGTCCTGTCCACCTCATTTAACCCTCCTTTAATGGAGAGAAGTCCACAGGGAATGAATCAGGAAAACAAGCGATTTGCATTGATTCATGTATGAGAATGAGAACAAATATTTGATTTGGGAGAGAAGTAAAAAGTGTGGGTAAATGCATTCCCATTCTATGGAACTGAAGTTTTTTTCCCTAAATCATCATCAGAGTGAGGATAGAAGAAGCAAGCCAGAATTTTTTTTTTTTCCTTTTGATTACAAAGCCCAGGTTACAATCCTAGTAAAGTGAAACTTGAGTGAGTGATTTAATCTTTATTAAAATTCTGCTAGCACAATAGAACTAGAAATATTGCTGATACTAAATTTGGAAATAATTACACACTGACCAATATACTGCACTTTTAAAGCATTAGTAAATGTTCTCTTTGGTGTATGTCAGGTAGCAAGAACAATTCCTTTGTCAACCCACAGCAGTGCCCCCAAGTACAGAGACTGTTTTGTTGATTTGAGATGGTAAGGAGCATGGCTAGCTGTAGTACAGATACCCAAACAGCTCCTGTTTAAACAGGAGGTCATAGCTGGTATGTTACAACTCCTGCATAAGTGCTACACAGTCTCTGTCAACTAAGAACAACCAAAACTTGATTTTAATTTCTGCCGCAAAAAAGGACAGCTCTGGTGCCCAGCCTCAGACAGGATTTGCTATTGAGTCAGCGTTGGTCAAAAAGGCAGAGCTCCTCCAGTTAGAACATGACCTACAGAAACAACCCAGCTTTTCAAAGACAGTTTGGCTTTTGACCAAACCCTGTGCATCTTGTAAAACTTGACAGGATCGTGTTGAAAAGGCTTTAATGCAGGATTTTGTGGAAGTGACCATTGACTTCAGAATTCACAGGCATGTGAGGTAGGTTGGCTGACTTCTGTCAGGAGATTATGTCCTGGAGGCACTGCTAGAGATATTTCTTCTAGTGGAAACAGACAGGAACATTGAAGATTAATTTGTAGTCCAATTATTATTTTTTTCCTAGATTATCTCTGACTTTTATCATGAGCTTGACATCTTTCATATGGTCTTCATAAATTTATACCACACAGTTAAAGTTCTTTGAGGAGTTTAAGTTTAAAGCAGGATTGAAATATTTTAAAGGACTTTATAATGACACATTGGAAGCACAGCAAATCCCTTGATAGCCTAAATGGATGGAAACATTCTAGATTACAAATGAGTTAGAGATTAATTCATGGCACCTTGTACAGGCTTGGGGAATTCTATATGTTTGAAATAGTTCCCCAGCACAAGCAACCTGCTGGACAGTAGAAATGTCCTCTCAGCCTCTCCTCACTTCCCAGAATGAGTGTTTAGTGGAAGGAATCTTTCTCCCATTGCTGTTGTCTCCATTGCAGCCTCTTTATTGTCAACAAGGTTGAAGAAGTTGTAGGACATTCCTCTGTGTACTGCAAGTTATGGAAAATGTGTCATAATAAGAATTCAGAACCCAGGAAAAAGACTGGTTCACATTTAAAAGATTGTAGACTAAAAATGCCTAAATGCAGCTGTCTATAGAAAGCGAGTTTAGGATTACACACTGCTGGGACAAGTGACCAAAATGCCCCAAGGTAGTTAGAGCCAGGAAAGCTTGCTACATTCTTAGATGCCCAGTTGAAATTGAATCAAGACTTGGAAACAGGTTTGCATCTTTTGTTTGAAACAACTTGAAGTAAACAGGATATTTGTAGAATCAAAAAAGAACTTCTATATGGTGTCATTTCTGGAATATCTTCAATTGTTCTCCACTCTACTTTTTGATTTCTAACATAAGGACAGCAGGACTGGGGACTCAGGGATCGTTCAGATGACTCCTCTTCTTCCAAATGATCAGCAAAAGCTGAAATTGGTATTTCCCCTAGGGAATAATCTTTTTATTTACGCATTTATCATTATGTCTGTAGAAGAATTCTGTGAAATAGCTTTTACCTTTCCCAGTACTTCCTTTGATTGAAACCAAGTTCATTCTCTTGCAGAGGCTCCAGGCTGAGAAAGTCCATGTGTTGCTGAGTTTTTGGCACATTGTGATGGGTTAATTTTTGTGGTGGATTAGCTTTGGCAAACACCCAAATTTCCATCTAGCTGCTCACTCATAACCCCTCTCCAGGGGGCATGAGGACAACATAGGATAAGAAAGGTCATTGGTTAACATAAAGAGGGAAATTGCTCACCGGTTACTGTTGCAGGCAGTACAGACTTGACTTGGAGAAAGTTAATTTAATTTATTGCCAATTAAAATAGAATCTAGCAGTAAGACACAAAGAAATACAAAGATATACCCTCCTGTCCCCTTCTTTTCTCTCCCCTCCCTTCTCCTCTCCAGACTCCTGAACATGGTCCCCAAGTGGTGCCGGGGGCAGTTATGGCCAGAATGCAGAGGTTTAGTGATTTCTTTTTCCTGCTCTTTTCCTCTCACACTTTCCCTGTGCTTTGTTGTGAATTCTCCTTCCAGTCTGCAGTCCCTTAGGAAATATCTTCCTGGGCTCTCCATGGGCTGCAGTTCCTTCAGATGTACCTGCTCCTCCTCTGACCTTGATGTTCCCTCCGTGGTTTCTCATTCCCTTTAGTTCTCCTCTTCGCTCTGTGTTGCCTTATCACAGAGACACCGTCTGATGGGCTCATCCGTGTCCTGCAGTGGGTCTGGTGGAGCCAGCTGGAGTCGGCTCCATCTGCCATGGGTCAGCTCCTCCTCTCTTCTCTCAGACTCACCCCTGTAGTCCTGCCTCTGCCAACAACTTGCGGACACTCAACACAACTTTGAAGCTAGGAAAGTGAGGCAAATGTTTGTCTGTTCTGACCAGATAGCTTTAGAAAATGAACAGTTTTGCTCACCGCACTGTGACTGTTCAAGACTTCTTTATGATAAACAGGAGAGCTTTTTGTGCTCCTGGTAACTAGGTCTAATTGTTTTAACTCTCCTCTTCAATTCAAAGCATGCAGTGCCTCACCCAGCCTGCACTCCTTGTCCTACTGTGTTCAAGGAGAGTTTTTGTTTGTCCTGCAGCCATGGGGATTTGGGCAGGTGGCACATAGCTGGACCTCTTGGCATTCCTATCTGAAGACACCCCTTGCTTTTCCTAGTCAAAAAATATATAGAGCTCTTTCTTAAAATGCTGGTGCTCCACCACCCTTGGTTGATTGTTTTAGGTTCTTAATGAACATCATTGTCTGAGCAGTAACCTTGTACCCAGACTGTACTGGATTTATTTGAGCTGTGGGAGATCAACTGGCAGACAGCTGATGAAAGAATTGCTGTGAGGTGGGCATAGGAACTCCTGCCTCACCATTTTCTTTATTAAGGCTAAAGGTGCAAGGGTGTCAATCATCTTCTGTGTAAAGGTCTGAAAGGGCTCTCAGAGCTCAGTATTTTTAGCTCTTTAACAGATTATTTCTTTTACTTTTAGAGGTAACAATAGCTCTTAGGTTAAGAGGGAAACAAAAGCCTCATTAGTTTTGGAATTTCAAATGAACTCAATAAGGCATTGAGGAGATTTTTTTTTTTTTTTTTTTTTTTTTTTTTTTTTTCTCCCCACAGGAACCTGAAGAGTTGCTTAAAGGATGTTGTGAAAAAGAAGGGAAAACCTCCAGCTTAGGGGGTCTCTGTGCTTACAAAATACAAATATGAGCAGCCTTGGCATGCCACAGAGCAGCTCAGGAGCACAGTGCGCCCCAGCCAACACAGCAGCAGCCCCTCCCTGCTGGGGTGAAGGCAGTGCCAGAGGCCACAGAGGATTAGATCAGCCGAGCTGAAGCCTCTGTTCTGGAGCAGCTCGAGTTAAAGGGCCACAGCTGCCAGGCCCTACTGTGTCTGGGCAGACCACCCCTTACCATGGGCTCGTGTAACTTGGATACAGACCATACAGGGTGTGGCCAGACCTCTGCTGCTTGAGCTCCTCAAGACTGCTACTGCAGCTGCCAGAGAGGGTCTCAGGAGGCCTCAGATGCCCCACTCATACACCAAACAAATGTAACTACATTTCTAATTTGGTCAAAATCAGAAATCAATATGAAAGTGTAGGAGATATTTGTTGAATTTTTTTTCCTTTTTCCCTAGGGGGATGTCATCTCCTCGCTCTCCTCCAACACCCCGTCTGTGTTCACTCATCCAGATTTTTTGTTGTTATTTGAGTGCTATTCAGAGTGTTGTTTGAGTTTTTTTCCCCTCTAGGATATAATATATTCAACCCTTTTTTTGCAGATTCCCTGTATCAGGAAACTGGATCTCCACCATGATGGTGTTTGGGAATGGAACCCCATGTTTTTTGAAGTAAAAGCCTTTGCGTTGAAACTAAACTTTTGATGAAGCTCATTATTGATGCATGATTCTCATCCAGCAGATCGCGAGTGTATCAGCAAATCAAGCGTCTGTTCCAAGAGAGAACACCTAGGTCAGAGAGGACCAGGTACTTTGGAGTCTACTCAGGAGCATTCGATTTCCATGTGGCATTTTGCTTTTCTTGTCTGGAGAATGCTTTTAGCTGGAGCTCCATCTGCTTAGTTTGCCATAACTGAGTTACTGCTGAAATATTCTTCCTTTGCACTTTCTATAATGTGCAAAATAGAAAGAAAGGAAGCATAAAAACATATATTAGAATTATACTGAGCACATTTCTTTTGAAACTATAATTTATAAAAATGAGTACATATGATTTTGCAATTATAAATATATGAAATAAATGCATTAGTTAAGAAGTTAAGCTTTCAAATGGGGTAATTATTAACCAAATGCATTTTACAGTGTTTTGATGACCACTTTTTCACATTGTGTTAATATTCATTAGCTATATTCATACTAGTAATGCTAATATTGCGCAAAGCCATTAGTTTGCTACTAAGTCAATAATGGATGATACTGATTCCAAGCCTCCACTCCACTAAAAGATACATACAGTTTTTTGGATTTTTTTCTGTTGAGTGGGAAAATTAACCTGAGTTTTCACTTGGATATTGTCAATTAAGCTGTTTATGCTGATTACAGAGATGAATGTGGAGTCAGTTATTGAGAGTCTATGAACAAAATATTGATCTGCTTCTGTCCACTTGAAAGCAGAAATTGGGTTCAAAATCAACTGCCCTGCTTCCGGAGGAGGACTCTGAATATATCTCCTCATGGACTTTATCTCAACTGCCTTGTAGATAGAACTCCTTCACTGGTAATTTCTCATTAAGAAGTTTCAGCAACACTTCTTAGACAAGATGTTTTTAAGGATAACTCTGGAATATTTCATTTGCTACATTACCTGAATGGATTTTCAGATAGTTTATCCTGTTATTCTTCCTCTCAAAAACATTCACTTTTATTTTATCAAATATCTCTCTAAGATGTAATCATTGTTCGGGTGGTGGATTGAACTAGCAATGGTTATGTATGTGCCACATTTTCCTCCTTGCTTTAGGAAAACTTTTATAAGATTATTCGCAAGTAAAATATTTTATTATACTAATATCAGGAGCATTTTATGCTACTAGTAAAATGTGTGCGTTGTTTTAGAGGCTGGATTGTAAAATGAACCATATATCTTGTAAATCAACAGAAGGAAGAGGCCTCAGTGGTTGTTTCAGATGCTAAGCATACAGATTTTAGTAATAGGGTGTCTATGTTTAATTTTTAATTTATTTAGCCACAATATCTATTCTAACTTAAGGCTTAAAAAATGCAAATATTGAAAAATTCTTTAATACAGAACACGTACACAGGCATTTGACTTCCAGCTTGGTATGTTTCATCTGCTTCATCTTCTTTTGCAGGGTGTTAACTTCTGGGAATAAACTCCTCTCAGCTGTAAAAATGAACCCTTAGCCCACGTGTTCATGAAATGGATTGAGTTCATTGTGGCGCTGATTTACTGCAACTAGATGCAAGATTGACGCATCCAGGAGAAACCATTCCACGTATCTCATCAGTCTCTGGAACTGCCCCCTTAATCTCTTTACTAGATTTGATTGTTCTCTAACAAGCCAACAAATACCTCCAGAGCAGGTGAGATTTTTCTTTCAGTGAAAGGCCCAGATGGGATGAGCAGAGTTATTGTGGACAGGACAGATTAAAATGTCTCAACTTAGTGTAAGCATCAGCAGAAATAGGGCTGGGGCAAAACTCCTTTGTCTTCTTATTCTTGCAGCAGAGGAAAGCTGCAGACAACAGGAAAAATGAAGTGGAAGGTCAGAGCCCATGCTGCATCCTCTTCCTGTAATCCTGATGCTCTTTTTCTTTGTCCCCTTTCAGGCTGTGATATGAAGACTGACTTATGGTGGGACTTTTGCTGAGGTGTGGATTTGGGGCTAGGAGGCCCCGTAAGGAAAATAAAAGCATTATGCACCACAATTAGAAAGTTGATGCCCAGTAGAGCTCTGCAGAGGGTCATAGAGTAATTCTTTGCCAAAGTAAACTAAATCAGAAGTAACTCCATTAAAGCCAGCAGATTAAAACCTGTTTGGACAATCAGAAATGGGCCCTGTGTGGGAAAACACAAACCACTTCTGATAATTTTGTGGAGAGCAGGGAGCAGAAAAAAAAGCAATATCCGACCTGACAGAAATCTTGATAACCTGGAAAACTAGGTGAAAGCCAGGAATATAAACATCTCATCTTGAGAAAACAAAAAACCCCCAGGCAATCTCTTGACATTTAAGGAAGACTTGATCTCCTAGTGAACTAAATACTAAAGAAGACCTAACATATCTGAATAGTGCTTGTGGAAATTCCCCAGGGAAGGATGATCATGCATAAGAACAATCCTCCTTTGGTGAAGGGGAGGAAGGGACTGCAGGCTTGAGAAACCAACTTGGAGGAATGAGACAGAAGAACAATTATAACTTTTTATTTCATCCTGTGAAGTCAGTGGCCTGGACTTATCAGAGCATGATTCTAATAACACCAAGGCTGCGGGTTCAATCCCAAGAGTTGGGCTTGATGATTCTTGTGGATTCCTTCCAACTCAGAATATTCTGTGAATCTGTGAAAAATTCATTCACAAAAAATGCTCCTACAGAAAATAGGAGGATGGGTATTAATCTCCTAGAGACTGAGGAAATACTTTGGAAACAGAAGGCAAGTCTCCTGAGGTTTGGGTTCTAGAAACAAATTACTCTTTTCAGAAAAAAAAAAAAAAAAAGACCCCTGAGTTGGGTTTAGTCCATGGTGCTGCCATGGTGCTGCTATTTGGGGACCAACTGTAATCTGTTTAAGCTCATATTCTGCATTTGCAAGTGCTGGAATCAAATGCTCAGTTCTCACTAGTGCATAATTAAATTCTTATTCCCAATTGAAGCCATTGGCAAAACTTTCACTGACTTCAACAGTGTTGGATTAAGCTTTCACTGAATGTCATGAGAATTTGAAAAGCAAAATCAATCCAGATCTTGCAAAGGTCCCCTTGTCTTTGTTGTGGATCAAACCAAAACCATAATGTAAAAACCAAAACCATCAACAACAAAAAAAAACCAAAACACAAACAAAGCTTTGCCATGAATGAAATAAGAATAAGGAATCATAATGGTATCCTGAATAATTTCCAGGAGGCAGACAAACTGAGTCACTTGGGGGTCTACAGTGATAATAAGAATCATGTAAGTACTGTGTAGCAAAAAATATTTCTTGGTTATTCTGCTCTTTTTGGCACAATCCTTCTGGTAGAAATGTATACATTTATTTTGTTGTTGCTCAAGAGCTCCCAGTGAGTAATTCCTGCTCTGCAGATGGTATATGATGTAGATGATTTTTCAAGTCCAATTTCAAACTGTAGTGCTGTGGTTTATCACAAAATGTTTTGCTGTAATTTAATGGCAAGAACTCCGAGAAGCCAGTTTCCACTGTTAATTTTCAAATAAATCCAGTCCCTTCCTAGGTGTATTCCTCATTATAAATTTGCAATTAAAATCCAACGAGAAGCAGGAGTGCCTGGCTGTAGAGGAAGTTCTTCCCTTCCAAGCTCCATCCTACACCATGTGAGCAAAGGCTGCAGAAGTTTGGGAAACTGGTAAGACTGCAGAGTTTTTTCTCAGGGAAAGTGATACAAAATAAGTATCGTTCATCTTACAGTAACCCCCCTCCAAAAAAAAACCCCAAAAAACAACCCAACAAAACAAATCCAAAACTAATTAAATAGAACAGACTAACCTTTTGTAGAAATAGCAAATGTATTTAGTCTATTAATAAACCACAGTTAAAGATGTGTGGAATGGAAGGTGACCTGAGTTTCCCCTGATGATTTGGGAGATTGTTCTGGTGCTCACTGAACAGAAGCTTGTCAATTGAAGTTATCCACTGTTGTTCCCAAACCTATGCTTTGTCATAGCAGTGACCTCTGGTCCTTGCTCTAATTCCCTCACGATCAGAAGGAAATTATACCAGGAAAGATGAAGAGTTCATTTAGTCAGAGATGCAAACGCTAGGAGAAACTGTTGACCCCATTTACAGGATTTGCTCCTGCTCTGCTGTTGTTACAGCCCTGAGAGAGGACTGGACTATCCACTCTTACCAGCTGAACTATATCAGTAACACTCCATCCTGCAGTCCTGTCTTTGAGTCGTCAACATTTTTCTTTGGCTTTAGGAGTGACATAATGGGCTAAGTAGGGCTCGAGCAGATACTGCATTTCTAGGGGGGCACCAGAATAGGACTGCAACTGCTGTGGTCACTCACCAGCATGCCAGACCTGGTCTGCCCTTCTCTGGCTGCGGGCTTTCTCTCCTGTCCCCCACTGCCCCAACATTCCCAGCTCCCCATCCCTTGGATAGAGGGAGTTGCCAGACTCTGTCTTAGCCGCACCTCAGTCTCCTTTTGCCTTCTGCTCCTGCCTGTCATGGTCCAAGGGTTCTGGGTACACAGCTACAGTATGTAAATACGGTTATGCTTTCTGATACCTCCCATGAAACACTATCAGCTGTATGTTGTTTATCAGTACTTTGTGATTACACCTGAAGACTGGAAAACATATATCCCGTAAAAATGTTCTTACTTAGTGTGTTCTACCTTCTGAGATACTTCATCCTCGCTTTTATTCATATTACATTTCCACAGTTTTCTGGCAGGTCTGTTTTTCAGCGTGTGTGGATTTTTACCTATCAGATTGCACTGGAGAAGAAAACATTTATTTTCAAACGTTTATGGGACTAAAATAATAATGCTATTATCTACACTCTTGATTACCAGGATTTTCTCGTATATGTACAGATCCTCCAGATAGGCAGATTAAGTGATCAGAAGGTTCTTAGTGGGCCCCAGGCTCAGAGTGTACACTAAAGAGGATCAAGCCTGCTTTAATTCATGCGCTGCTTTGCTAATGCTCCTGCTCTTTCTCAGGAGACTTTCTGAAATATGTTATCTGGGTCCCAGTGTGGTCCCATTGAATTGGACAGACAGTCTTTGGCCCTGATGGACAATAAACTGGGGCTGACTTGGAGCAATAATGTGTAAAGAAACATTTTGCTCATCTGGAGCTTGAGCCATCTCAGTCTTTCACATGTGCTGGCAGACCTTGAGTATCTTGCTCTTATTTGCTCAGTGCTCCTAGTAAATGTCTCTAGGATCTAGTGAGCATGCATGTCTCTTTGTAGCCATTCACAAATCCAAGGTGTTTGAGGGAGCATAAGAGAGGGCCAGCTGTGTCCCTCAGAAAAAAAAGAAAAGAAGTGGAACAAGGAACAAAGGCTTTTCTTTTGCTAACTCATTGAACAGTTTTTAGGCAGGCAATGGGACTTGCCTATAAAGAAAGTTTCTGAGAAGCTGACATTTCTCCATGGCCTAGCTAGCATGTAGCAATTTGAACAATGAATGTAGGAATCCACCCTGAAAATATGATTTATCCATCAGCTTTTTTTTGTTGTTGTTGTTGTTGTTTTTTTAAGGCATGATTGCTTTCTGACTAGGATATGAGCTCTGAATTGCTTAAGAATTTTGAGAAACTTCCTTTATAGAGCTTGAAAATACAATAATGTAGAGATGAAAGATTCCATTAGAATTAACGATGGGGACAGAACTGGACTGGCATCCAGGTTGAAATGCCAAAATCTTGAACAGTTCTTTTCCAGTTTCTGAATGTGTATGTGGCTCCCAGTCTTTGTCACGTCTGCTAGCAAATATCAGAGCCAGAAGATGACAAGAAATGTGCAGAAGTGGGGAGAGTGTTATGGGGTAGGAGTGAGCTTTTGACACTGAGTCTAAGAAAAAAGAAATGAAAGGATCTTTTTTGCTTAAGAATGTAAAATTACATGAAAATTGGGGCTGATAAAAGAGAGGTAGACAAGAATAGATGAATAGATTAAGTGCCTTGAAAGGAACAATGGGGGTGGATGCAACTGTTGAGGAAGGTAAGTCCTGTGGATGTGAGAAAAACCTCACTGTACCTCATAAACAGAGGTAGAAGACTTGAGTTTAAGTTTCAAGAGTAAGAAATTGTTGAAAAAGGGCTCTAGAAAGTCGAGGCAGCCAAGAAGAAATGACAGTAGTGTGAGTTCAGTAGCAGTGTTTTGAAAAGATTAGGCTGTAGTGATTTCATCGGGTAACATTCCTTTCCTCACTTCTCTTGTTTCACAGGGAGGAGGGTAATCTCTCATTTATTTATAACTATCCCACGTGTGAGATGAAAGTCAGAGCTGGTTATGTTTGGCTCCACGGTCCACCACAGGTATAGGATCCTGTGAGAAATCCTTACTTGTCAGGCCTCTAATTTTATGCTCTGACAACCTTATGGCATCGCAATAACCTCCGTTAAGACCCCGCAACCAACCCAGCAGCAATGCCAAGCTGCCCAGTCTAACTTGGTCTTCCATGAACACCGGCTTTCAGTGTAGGAACAGTGCTATGAAGCTGAGGTGCACTTGTATGACTTCATCCACGAAGCAAAAACACAGCCTTCCAAAATAGCTTGTGTCTGTCCTTTAGTTGTTCTGCTCAATGACGTCACCCAAATAAGAGGAACATACCTTCCAAAAATATTATAATGGAGGCAGAAAACTGTTTTCTCCCAAGGGCAAAGATGAAAATCAAGGGGGAAAAAAAAGCACTGTCAAGTAAGACCCTTCTGTCTGTTTTTAGTTCCAGAAAGGCTAGTTTGGTAAAGCTTGGGCTGGATGGCTTTCAAAGGCAAATCCTCCAGGCTACTTTAGGTGAACTTGATATCGTCTTTGAGTCAGACTAGTCTCTTAAAATGCAGCAAGACCAAAAAAGGACTTGTGATTAAGGAGACCACACATCCTTGGTGTCCTGGAAGCATGCCAGGGTATGAGATGATATTTCAGTCCTTTGCATTCCTGAGAATGTCCTTTTGTCCCATGAAAGGCTGACATCTTCCAGTGTCATAACAAAATGATGAGACAAGGGAGGGAGGTGTCTGTCTAATGAATCAGTCTAGAGACCGGCTAGCAGGCTGCTGGTAGGGTGATTGACTGTTGCTTTTCTGGGCTCTCCAGTGCAGGGTGCAGGGCTGTGGGACTCTGATGTTCATTCCTGTCCTCTGGCTGCCCCCTGTTGGCTGGTCCACCACGTCTGCAATGGACCTGGCATCTCCCATGTGCGGCGCTTGGAAAGGCTGGACACAAACGAGAAGGATGTTCAAAGGAAGTCAGCACGTAAATTACAAAATCATCTTTTTGTGTGTCCCTTAATGTGACATGAAGTGTGTTGCTGTGTGGTGGTTTTTTGGGTGTTTGTTTGTTTGTTTGTTTGTGGGGGGGGGTTTTGTTGTTTTTGTTTGTTTTTGGGGGGTTGGTTTGGTTTTTTTGGGGGTTGTTGTTGTTGTTGTTTTTGGTTTGTGGGGTTTTTTTGTTTGTTTGTGTGGGGTTTTTTTGTTTTTTTTTTTGTTGTTGTTTCTGTTTTTTCTCTTGCCAAACTCTGTATGGTTTAAGTTTAAAAGGGTGATGACTGCACAATTAAACTTTTGGAATGCTATGCTGGAAGCCAGCAGCTGCTTTCATTTCTGCTTAGATTTACTTTCATTTCTGATTCATATTTTCTCTCATTGGCTTTCTTGCACACAACCTCCTGTGCCAAAATCATTGCTAACTTTATAAATATAAAATGGCTACATCTGCTAAAAATCACCCCTGTATGAAATAGCTGTATCCAAAATTCCAGACAGGTAAACTCTTCTCAAGTTATATTAAACATAGAGAAATGCGAATTCCAGAAGTTCTTTCCTCAGCTATTCAAATACAAGTTGCATTGCGGAGAGTGGGAACTTCAACAAGCTTACTGAGGGGAGAATTGAGGCGTTTCTGCTGTAAAGGAGCTGGAAAAAATGTCATTTTTCTGCTACCGTGACCTATCTACCCACAGATCCTCCTCTAGAAGGGCATGAGAACTCTCCTCCTAGATTATAGGGACATCTAGCTCAGTATACTAGGCTGACAGGGCTACCAGCAGATGTTTAGGAAAAGTATATCGGCACAGGACACATGCAGCATGATCCTTCCTTTGATGTATTCTCTTACCATCCAGAAGCCACTGCATTTGAGACTTACTATGCAGAGACTGGTTAAGGTCTGACACTTTTATAGCCACCAATGAACTAACTCAGTGTCTAAAAGTTGCTCATGGATATAGCCCTGTTAACTTTGTGAACTCCATGCAGCTCTAAATGCTTGTCTGTACCATTATTTGACTAATACATCATAAGTAATGCAGTGAACTAATCTCCCATTCTGGAGCACATTGCAATTCTATTTTCTCAGTTAAGATCCTCTCACATTCCTCTTCCTCCTCACCATGGTGTATGTGGGCAACTCGCATCCAGCTGCAGATGGCAGCTGGCCCAACTCACAATTCAGCTGTGTGCAGCTGTTTTGTTGAGGGATGCCAGGTGGTCAGTCAGTTGACAGGCTGTCCATATTGTTGTTAGTTATGGGCAGAAATAGTGTTCTGTGAGTCTCTGCAGTGGGGAAATGCATGGAATGATGGTCCTGTTTTGGCCCTTTAAGCATACAGCAGGAGCAGGAAGATCCCTCTTCATGACTCCATGTTGTGTGTAATGGACATCTCTCCATAATGGATCCTAAGGTGTCCATAGCTATGATCACAGTAACTTAGATGTTAACTTTACCAGCCTTATCCTTTGTACCACATTACAAGGTATAGAAGTTAGAACTATTTTTCAAGCTCAGTTAGACTCCTGGAGACAGCAGCAATCCAAGATGCAGAACTTTCCCAGGCCTCCAATTTAATGCGATCCTGAGGTGAAATGGAGCCAAGAAAAGCCAAGTAAGAATCTCCAAAGACTCAAGCTGTCATAAAGACCGTGTTCTTTCAGCAGAGGATGCATAGGAGGCCAAGCGACAGTGGTGTGACACATTTTCTCATGGGAAGCACAGCCTTGCTTCCCAGGCTTTCTAAGAGTCCTCTCTGGTGGATGTGCCAACACATTCTGCACTGCACCCCAAGACAGCTGGAGACCAAGTAATCTGACCTAGCTGGTAGTGATGTGAGACTTTCCAGCAACTGTTGACTGCAAAAGACAAAGATCATCCTGTAAGGCAGAATTACTCTTTTGAAACAGGAAATGCATAGAAATAGGATTCAAAACTGATGCCCAGAAAAGGTAATGGGAAAAAACTATGCATTCAATCTATGAGTACGGATTCTTTAGTCCAGCAGGTGCCAGTCTGCTGCATTTGCAGATGGTATATCAAGGGAGCCCCAATGGCTAGTTAGAGCAATTCCTGCACTAATGTGAACAGAGATTTTGATTTCACGGTCTGAAATAAAATGACTCAAATATAATTATGCAAGCTTATTAATTTATTTGCTATGGGTCGGTAACCCTTCATAGTCTATAGCACGAGTTACATGAAGGGCCGGGGGGATTGAAGCTCAAATTTAACAGAGTCGGATTCCTATATGGAAATTGGAAGAAACGAAGCACTAAATTGCATGTTTTATGATGATATCTTATTAAGAAAAAATTAATGCCCAACTTTGAAAGCATCAAATTCATGCTGAACAGAAGCAGTATAAAAAGAACACTCTCATGAAAGTTTGAACTGAATGATTTATAAGCAAGTTACATCCCCCTGTCCAGTGCTAGAAACATGGACAAATCTTGAAAGTTACCAGCTCAGGATGTCCAATATAACATGAGCTTTCTATTTGCAGAGGGAATTTCTGCACTGTTGTCAGAGGTACTACTGGCAGATTTAGTAAAGCCAGGGTATTGTATAAAGCATGTGTCTTGGTTTTGAGATAAATTTTGAGAGAAAACACCCTGGAATGAGCATTTCCTCCAAGGAGAAAGGGTTCAGTAATTCCCTTTTCTTTTACCAATGAGAGAAATGGATACCAGGGGGTAAAAGTGAAAAAACCCCAGTTTATTAAGACAGGGAAAAAAAAAAAGAAAAGAAAAGAAAAGAAAAGAAAAAAAAAAAAAAAAAAAAAAGTTGTCCACAAGGCACAGAAAAAGAAAGAAAAATAAATTGAATAAATGCTAGATATTGAAATTGTGTGTGGCAGCCTATGTTCCTCTGCATGACATCTGATGCTTTGTCCTCAGGGCTCTGTGAGCATTTCAGATTTCAGTATATGGAAGTATTAAGATGCTTCTCCTACAAAGTGGAAAGGGGGTTATTGGATCAGACTTCTTCCATTCCCAGTGCAATAGGCTGTTATGGTATAAGATGTGTGCACTGAGTGAATGACTGTGGTCTGAACACACTGCACTGTATTTGGAGGCTTAAACAAGACAAAGAACCTGTCCCACACAAACAGAACATCAAGCAGAACAGGGATGAAAGGAGTCGGGCATTTAATCTGGGTGCTGCCAAACACATGTGGAGTCTTTGTTGACACTCTCAGGAAACTATTACATCTGTGTGCCAGAGCCACTTGATCAATGCATAGATCACAGAATCCATTAGGCTCACAGACTGTTCTAAGTTGGAAGGGACCCCAAGGGTCATCAAGTCCAACTCTCAAGTGAATGGCCCAGATATTACAGTATACTTTTCTCACATGCAAAAGCTGGCCCTGTAGGCCCTCCCAGCTGGACCTAGATGTAGTCAGGACCTTCTGTTAGGGCACCTCGCAAGGGCACAAGCTTTGACCATTGTGAACTTGATTTGAGCCTGGGAGCCAGAAGCAAGGGAACTGCACACCTGGTTCAACTCTTCAAACCACCTCTTAAGGGCTTTTATCTTATGTGGGGATACAAAACACTACTTTGTATTTCTTCCTTCAAAACTGTCTTGATATATGTGATGGAAAATCTAGTGACAAAACTTTCCAGCAGGGATAAAAATTAAACCACATTCATTTTTTCCATTCACTTCCCTACTTTCTCCATTCATGAGGAGGATACATATGATGGCTATGTCAGTATCAACGGTGGAGTTCATGTCTTGACCTCAAAAGATACTTCATACCTAAGTGGCATTCTCGTGGCCTCCATAACATAGGCCTGCTCATAAACTTAATATTAGATAAGATGGTTAAGTGTCTTTCCTCAGAAGAGGGAGTTGTGAGGTTGAACCTTTTTTAGTATAAAGAATATCAAACTGAAACTCACTTCCCAGATAAATGTCCTAAGATGATGCAAAAGGACTGTGCCTGAGGTGTGATAGCATTCCAGTTCCTCTTCCAGAGTTACTACTAGATTTTTTTTTTTAGGAACATACAGCCGGTGGGAGATAGCAAGTTCCAAAGCTCAGCATACACATTAGTATTTATATAATTTTTTGTGCCATATAGTGTAATTAGGACTAACTTTGATAATGGTGATTTACTTAGCCTTTAGATGGAAAAAAAGCCTTGTTGTTAAATTAAAATACTACTCTTTTTTTTTTTTTTTTTTAAGAGGATCTAGACTACTACACATGGCTGTAATGCTCTCCTAAACTGATGTAAAGATGATGCATTTGACTTAGGCAATAAACCTGAATCCTGCTGGTGATTATTTGATTGCAATTCATAGAAGTCTATTATAGAAATGTGAGAAGGAATAACAGCATCACTTTAGAAGAAGATAAAAACCCCTGACCCTCATCTCTCTGCACTGAAATGAAACCCAAAGTTATTCCAAATTAATTTTATAGAAGGAGTCTTATCTGGTCTCTACTCATGCTTGACATTTTACCAAGTTCTTTCCCTCCCGGTGCTTTTCTCATGGGACACAATGAAATTTAGCATTCATAAATTGCTCAGGGCCCTTTGTAAAATCCCAGCCGATGATTTCAGGACCTTCCTTCCTTGTTCTGAAAATCTTGTTGCTGAACTCAAATCTTTCATCAGTCTCTAGCTGGGGTCTGCTTGCCATTGCATCCAAATCCCACACCTTCCAGGGCAGATAAGTTGCTGAGAATGCTTCAGCACTACAAGACACATTCAGCAATGGGCTTTTTGATGGTGGTGATAAGAGGTGTGCAGAGAAATGTGAAGACCAGTTTATGCCTCAGTGGCTTCTGTGCAATATAGAATCATAAAATAGAGTCATTTATGTGGAAAAGAGCCTTAAGAACATTGAGTCCAAACATAAACCCAACACTGCCAAGTCCACCCCTAAACCATTTCCTTAAGAGAGCATACCATATTCATTAGTAGTCATTTACCTTACTACATTAGGTAGCAGAGATAAACTAGCTTTGCAATACCAAGCTTGAGGGATGCTTAGTGCAGCTGCAGCTGAATGCAGCAAGGCATGGATTGCACCTTAGGCTGGCAGTGCTGAAGCAGCTCGTACAGATCCATGCTGTATCAGCTTCACCCATTTGGAGTATACAAGCTGTCTGTTTTAAAAGTCTGCCTGCATGATCTCTACCTTAATTGCTGTATACCCCACAGTTGTAGGAAAAGAGTGGGAACAGGGATAATAGAAGGCTTTGGTTAAGGCATTGGGCTGATGAAAGCCTTCAATTTTCCCCTGACTCTTGAGATGTTCAGTGGTACTGCTCAGCTTGTATTAAGGAAACTACAGGAGTGAAAACTGGCTCTGATAGGGGAAGAGGTTGGGTTAGCAACAGTAAGGTTAAACCCCTACTCTCAGGAAAACACTTAGGAGAAGACCACTCACTTTGGCTGCATAGGCTGGTCATTTTAAAAGCAGAGTTCTTATCTGATAGCCTTTCCTCGATTTTTTCCCCTAGAACCTGCATTTGGCTGCCAAAGGACAGCTGATGTATTGGTGCTGTTGCTCCCACAGTGCCACAGCCATAACCCTTCTTCTGTTGTATAATAGAACTCCTCATCAACACCTCACAGCTGTGGGGTCAGGATTTAATTAAAACATCATAAAGATGTCTTTGGGGAACTGGACACAAGATTATTTTGCATGCAATGCAGCATTGCAGAAAAAACGTGACTCGGTCTACTTGAACCCAGGGCGACCAATTCAGGTGACCAAAAAAGACTAGCCGAAACATATAGAATCAAATAGATGATATAAAGTAAATCTGGCTTCATGAAAATATACATAAGGTGTGTTATTTTCCAGTATGCTTTTGTGAGCAGCATTTGCTTGAATTCTATTAGAAAATGTAAAGATGCTGCCAAAAGAAGAGCGCTGAAGAGAAGGGGAAGGAGCAAAATCAGTCTACTTGGAATGTTGTTTGAAACACCTTAAAAGGTCTCTTATGTCAGGTAAAGTTTGTAAACAAAACTTACTTCCAAAAAATCCTAGGAATATAGTTAGTTGTTGCATTTATCTTCTTTTTGCCAGAGTCGGGATTAAATGCTCGAAACAGTATTTTGTGTTCGGACTCAGATGTTTATTAATTCTTATCTATATTACAGTCTCACAAGCCATGAGTTCTATAGTGCTTCTAGCTAACTAAGTAAAAATGGCTCCCTCTCTATCTCTTTACAAGGCCTTTAATTGTCTAGTTGAGAAAAGACACCTAAATTATTTTTACTTTTAGCCCAAGAGCCAACCATCCATAGTCTGCAATGTGGAGTTTTTTTATCCAGTTACAAAATGCTGCTGCCTAAACCCATGAAGAAGGTGAAAAAGAAGGACCAGCCTCTACCCTCAGACCTCCATCTTGCTTTATATACATTACTATATTTGAAAACCTTAAACTCTAAGTTTTCCACCATATGATATTACACACTTCTATTCAATCTACACACCCAGTGCTATCATCCCATTTTGGAAGCCTTTTCCAAGGCCTCAGGTCAAATGCAATGTTTTCTTGGGGGTCAGTGCATGTCAGCACAGAAAGTCTAAAATTCTCAGTACCCAGGGTTCCAACAGTTAGTGACTAATTTAATTAGTTTCATTTTTGCTATGAAATACCAGAGTATGAAGTGGTGAAGGACGAACTGCTACCACAGTTATCACTGTGCCTTTGCCTAGAAAATTACAAGGACTGTGTTTAATTCTGTCTCTGGTCCACTCCTGTTAAGTCGGATATGTGGTATCTCCTACACCCCTGGTTTTGAGCTTTATTCCTGAAATATTTGATTCACCACTAGATAACTTCCATTTCATGGAAGTTGCCATAATTCCAGCTTCCAGCTGATTTCAGCTAATTATTGTGAAGTTATTTGGTGATGATAGAGCAGTAATTTGAACAAACAAACAAAAAATACTGTAAAAGTCTTATGGATCCTTTTTGATTTTAAATAGTTTATTTTAGTGGTTTCAGTTCTCAAGAATTAAAACGATCCAATCAACAGATTGACAACTGTAGGAGAAGGGAACACAGGTGACCTTGCCCCTGATAAGAAACAGCCGTGTTAATTACCCAATACAGCCGCGCCCTTGATGAGTCACAGCTATATCTAAAAAAGGTAAGTGTGATGAAAGGGAGTGGGTTAGCTGGTGAGGAGGAATCATGTGAAGGAGGATCCTGGGGTGAGAGAATCATTGCTGTGAGGTCAGTCTGCTGTTGGAACTTGCAGTCGCAGTCTAGCTGGGTAAAAGCCTGCAGTCAGAGTCTGTAAGCCAATACCTGCAGTCATAATTTAGCAGGAAATAAGCAGCAGTCAGAGGCTGCAAGGGAAATGTACAGTAGGAGCTTGCTGTGGCCAGAGTTGGTGAATAGCTGGAGTCAGGATGGCTAAGCTTTAAAGAGGAATAAGCCAGGGTCCTTTTCATGCTGTGGTAAACAAGAAGTCTGTGTCTCAGCTCATTTCTACCCTCTGATAAGAGGGCTGTGCAACAGACAACAATGCCTTTGTCACCTTTTTCTGGGGGGGGGGTGTGTGTGTGTGTGTATGTATGTGTCAGAGAGGGGCTGGGATGGGGATGTCCCTGAGTTATCTCTTCCCAGCCTGTCTGGGTTCCAGCTGGTACCACTGCTCACTGGATCCAGCAGCAGTGCTAGTTCCCTGCCTGTAGGATAAGACACTTTATTTATGGTTTTGAGCTAGAGGTGCAGACTGCCAAGGAACAGAAGGACCTTACACTGCCTGCCATTGCTGCAAATGATGATAACTCTATTGATTTTAGTGGCTCTGGCAGCTTCAGAGCCAGAGAGAATTCCTAGCCTGACAGGATTGGTTCCTGTGTGAGGAAGGACAGTTTTATTCTCCCAGCATCCCTGGATCATATAAAGGAATTACACAAAGAAAGGCTAAAGGAAAGAAAGGCTGGTATATCAGCTCTTTGGGATTGGTGATGAATTTTGTATGACGTTTACTATTTTTCTTAAACGAAAAATTGGAGAACAGTGTTTCCTTTCTACCCCAAACTAAGGTTCATGGCCAAGTTTTTAAATATACATATTCAAATCAACCATTTAGGAAATTTGTAGCATAAGCCAGTCGACTCTCACTAAGCCATATTTCCTCTAATAGGAAAAATCATAACTCTGGGGACAATATTCCATTTATTAGGTTCTTGGGGGAAATAAGGAATAAGAACTGTAAAGATGAAGTTGGCAGCCCTGGATGAGAATAAAGACTCAAAAGAAATCCATCAGTTCCTGAAGGAATGTGCAAATTCCTCTAATAGTCCTGTGTCATCTTTACTGGAAGCTGTTTCTACGTGACTAAGATTGTGAATGTTTGGCTGTACAACTGTGCCTCTGTTAGAGGCTAACAGTGGTTTCAGTTGGTCAAATGGCTGATATAATTACTGCCTGGGTTTGGGGTGCTTTGGAGGGCTTTTCTCATCCTTCATACAACTTCTCCCATGCCACGGTGATGAATATGCTCTTCACTTGCTCAGCATTACCAGTTCTTTGCTCACACCAGCCAGAGGACTTTCTCTGCTTCATTGACTCTGGAGGATTTGAAGTAGAGGCTTTTATCAGATGCCTATGAAATGTCTTTCTGCTCCCTGCACTTCTTCATAAACCATGACTGGTCTGCTTGTCTTTCATCACATACAACTCCATTTCCAGTGCACAGACTCCTTGGGTCTCCAGCAAATGTGTGTTCTGAAGCATTAAAATGCAAACCTCAGCATGGGACTCCTGAGGATCATGTGTTATCTTGCTGTCACTGTCTTCCTTGGGCTTTTCATGCTAATAACTTTCCTAACACTGTAAGATGTAAATTTGAGTATTAAATATTACATTCACTGCTTGGATTTTGTTTTCTCCTATCTCACCTGTGGCTCATTTTCACAAGTTGTTGTTTGTTGTATAAAAGATTCTGCATCATTTTCTTTCCTGAATATATTGCTGTCCTGGTTAATAGGCAATGTTACTTATGTCAGCATAAAGAGAAGTGCATTTTTTTTCTTCATATTATACACATTGCTTAACTGCATTTGGCTTGCTTCTAATCAGAAGCTGGTTTTATGTGTTCCTTAAGGAATAATTAAAAAGTGGGGGTTTTATGTTTGTTTGGTTAATTGGTTTGGTGGGGGTTTTTCAGCAAGCAGCAAGGAAAGTTTTCTCCATCCCACAGACTGGCTATGAACTTACCTGTACAGGAAATGTTTCTTTATCCAAATTTGTAATTAATTCTATAGACATAAGACATTAATCTGTCTGTCTATCCATGCATCTATTCTTTGCCACAATTATTTATATTGCCCTGTTTGAAAATGTTGCTATGAGAATTTAAGTGACATGATATTCTCACCCTACTGAGAGGGTTTGTCTGTCAAATGTGGTTGGTAGTGCGCGTTGCTGTGCAGAATGTGGATGCTTAACCATTTCTGCAGCGCCCAAGAAGGTCCCATATATTTGATAGTTCATGGTCCTGCTGATTGAAAATAGTTCTAAATTTACCTTCTGAGGTAATCTATTGATAGCACTGTCCTCAAGATCTTTCATTTCTGTGTGTCTTCGTGAATTTGCAACTGCCTAGTATGCCAGAGAACAAGCAACTCATACCTGACTGGTCTGACCTCCCACCCTTCTGTCCCCCTCTCAGAATAGATTCTTTCCAGTCTCTGCTCCTCTTGTTCCTTTTCTCTGATTTTTGCAGGAGTACAAAGGTCATGGAGAGGAAGAGATGGTTGACCACGCCTTCTGACATGAAGAAAAAAAATCTGCATTTTTTAAATAGAAGGATGGAATAAAGTGATTTCTCCTCTGCGTATGTAAAGCAAATTTGGGATCTCATTCATCCCTTGAAGAACCATGTTTTATGACCTCTGAATCCGTCTCTTGGAATGTTCTCTGAAGATGAATGTGGTTCTGTCACAGCAGTAAGTTTTGTTTCTAAGTGGTGTGGTGTTGTGGGGGTTTTTTGTGTTGTTTTTTTTTTTTTTTTTTTTTTTTAAATTAGAGTGTGACATGACATTTGAAATCTAAATGATGCTATGTTTTCAGAGGTGATGACCATCAAATGGTCTAATGGCTTCATTTACGGTTCTGATGCTCAAGGGACCAAACTGACAGAGAAAGTCCCCTAAGTCCTGAAATGTGTAACTGAAGCCACACACATTTGAAACCTCAGCTCTTAGTGTTTCCAGGTAATCAGCAAAGCTTCACCACATGACACAATTAAAGAAACTCCAACACCTAGAGAATGAGGCCAAGTGCTTTCTGTAGGTGCATTTACCACTGCAAAAATCTACTCTCAACAGTGAAACATGGAGTAAGGGTTTGCCTGATTTTTTTTTTAATGTTTAAACTTTCTTTGGGTTTTTTTTCATGAAAGTTATAAGAAATATAACAAATAAATAATGTTGAATGTTGTTATCAATCAAAATGTAAAATGCTTTTATTGTACAATAAGGTAGTGGTAAAACTAACAGAACAACATTCAAATATAAAAGATTAAACAAAAGTGTGTCCAGTTTTGGTCAAGGACAAGTTTGTTTTTTTGTAGCAGCCGTGCAGAGGTAGAGCTTGGAGCTGTGTGTGTGTGACCAAGACTCTAATGTTATTTCATACCATCTTAAATCATTGCCAGGAGCTGAGGAGAAAGGGACTCTCTTGTTTTCAGGAAAAATGGGCATTCCTTTAGGGTCTTGGGAATCCATGGTGGGCAAAGGGTCTGTCCACCATTTTTTTTTCCATAATCCCAGCTTTTGTGAACATTTTTGTATGTAAATCACCCTCTCTTTGTACGTTTTTGTTACTAGTTTGTTGCTGTTAGTTTTCTTACCTCATTGTTGTTCCAGTAAATTTTTCCTATCTCGGGCCAGGATTCCCCAGTTTACAGAAAAACAAACCATGAGCCACTCCTCTCCTACACTCCAGTTACCTTTTTCACAATTTGATTTTGAGCAATAATGGGCATTGCTTTCATACATGGTGGTCAGGACACTCCGTCCAACTGCAGAGTGAAATGTCATCATCTTCCAGCCTCTCATCCAGCATGCAAATAGTTTTTTGTACTGCTTGACATGCTGTGGTTTTGGATTAATTTAGGGTTTCTAACAGGTACCGTGTGAAGTCTTATCACCCAGCTCCAGTGTGCCTGAGGAATAGTGCTCTAATCTGCATGCCCTGCCCTGGGCATGAGTAACTTCTAAAGCATGAGCCATGGGAGACTGTTCCATAGAGCAACAGTGCCTAACAGCTGGTTAGGGGTTTTCCAGAATCAGAAGGACTGCATCCCTCTGTGTCATCCTGGGGCGAGGGAGGAAGTCTGGTGTTTGCTCTGCTCCCAAGATGAAGTGAAACTCTTGAGAGAGCAGAATTGAATTGACTTCTCCTTGTCTATTCATATAATATGAAACTAGACATTGTCTGGCAGTACTTGTATTGTAGATGTCTCGAGCAGAGTCAGACACCTTTGCATTCTACACAGATACTCTGAGTTTATGTGGATAAAAGCTCCCTAAGGGGGGTCTATGGCCCAGATCCGATAAAATATTCAGGTTTCTCACTTCCTACTTAAATCAATGATCAGCTATTAACTGCCAAGCATTTCAGGAGTACTCCTAGTGCCATGGAAAGATCAAAGAGGAGCAAGACCTTGGTAGTGAGAAATTTGCACAAAGAATGAGGTGTTTCCGGAGACCAAGACATAGACAAGGTAGAAAAATAGACCAATAAAAAGAAAAGAGCCAGAAACTGGATTTTGGAATTAATGAAGGAATTTCTGCATCCAGAGTATTGTCTGTGTGGACAATGATTAGAAGAATAAGAGGAATAGTACTTCTGGTTTAGTTTAATTATATCATTCTTGCATTACCACAGAAAATCAATCTGAATGTGGATTATCAAAAGAGTTTAATTTACATTAAAGCACCAACACAGCAGCACCAAGGATGAAATCAGTAAAAAAATTAATCTCAGATTGTGTTGACAAAAAATGTAAAATACTGTAAAAATTGATGTGACTGGGATTTCCCAAGTACACTTGGAAGAAGCAGGAAAGAAGGTGATTTGAGGAATAATATCAAAGATTCAAAGTTTATCAAAAAATGAGAAGTTTCTAGAGAAAAAAAGTAAAAGAGTGAGGAGATAAGAGACATAAAAGCCAAGAGAGAATAGGATTTGGGGATTTGAGGTTATGTTGAAGTTACTTGAGAGAGCCAGAAGTTGAAATATTTGACAATTATGAGATTACTATGTGGTTTGGGTTGGTGGTTGTGGTTTTTTGTTTGTTTTTTGTGTTTTTTGTTTTTGTTTTTTTTTTTTTTTTTTTTTGTTGTTGTTTTTTTTTTTTGTGTGTGTGTGTGGACTGCTAGAGAGGTTTTGGGAAGAGTCTAGGGTAGAAGTGGAAGAAAAGACTCTGGATATTTATTGCAAGAAGCATATCCAACAAAGCTGAAGGGGAAAAGGAAAGGGTAATGAGAAAGCAGGGAGTGGCAAAGCAGAGCCAAGATTATTTTTTCCTAAGATGGTGAAAGATGAGTCAGAAGAGAATAAGCTACAGAAAGGTTGTATAAGAGTTTGTGTCATGAAGTGAAGTATCTGTGGCAGGTAGATGAGCTGTAAGAGCAGGGGAAGCATCAGTGCTTGGCAGGGAGCTGTTTGTCTAAGAGAAAGTAAAGTGGATGGTCGTTTTCATGGGTAAGAGGAGTTATGAAGGAGCTACAAATGAGGGAAGAGCACATGAAGCTGCAGATTAAGAAAGCTCATGATACTGAGGCTGGTATCTCAGCTAGAAGATTGAAATGTAAAGAACCAGGAGAATCCAGAGCTAAAATTAGGGGGCAAGGATGATGGAGAGGAATTGAAGGGATAGGAGATGGCAAGAAGAGTTGAGATGAAAAGAAGTATCAGTTAGAGTATTGTGTAGAGGATAAAGAATGAGAAAGGGAAGGAGGACAGGCTTAGAGGGGAGGTCAAACTTTTCCACCACAGCCAAAACCAGGAAGTGGAGAGGGAGAAAAGTCTTCTGTAAGTGAAGGTAGCTGCAGACAATAGACAGAGACTTACTCTTTGCCATAAGGAGTTTTTAATAGTTCTTCATGGAAAATTGGGAAAGCCTGCTTCCTCAGCTCCTAGAGGGTGAAGAAAAGGAGGGAGACAGGATAAACTTAACAGTGTCTGCGAAGAACTTAGATGCATGGGGATAGGAAAGAAGGTATTTTATAATCCTAAAGATTTTCTTTTCAAAACCTCATAAACCATATTCATAGCAAAGCTGTGAGAAACTGAAGCATAGAAAGGAGGTTTCAGGAGATGCTAATTTAAAATATACCTGCCGGGATCCAGCTCTTAGGTAATCATTTTAATTTCCCCTGATCCTTTCTGGATAGAGTTCACAAGCCTTTTAAATCTTGTTTTGGCCTTCTGCCTTCATAACTGTTTATTTCCTATGACTTTTATCCAACTCAAACTTCATGGGCTGTTTCACTGAGCTGTTTAAAATTTAGCTGAGACATTCTGTCTTTCTTAGACCAATATCTTAAATGACTGGAACTCCATAATGGTATGAACCTTTCTGTGATAACTAAAAAAAAAACAGTGATGTTGGTTGCTTACTAAAATCCTGGTGTCAGAAGAGACAACCCAACTTATAGACAACCTTCAAACAGAGGTGACAGCAGATAGGACCTTCTGTCCTGCAGGCTTTTGATACAGTTCCACGTTTTTTTTTTAATCTAGAATCAAGACTAATAAGTAAAAATATAAAATTTGAAATTTCATATAGCAGTAAAGTTGTGTGAAAAATTTTCTTGTAACTCAAGTTTTCAAAATACTAACCTCTATTTAGTCACACATTTACCTCCAAAACTGAATGAGTATCTCTGGAGCCCTTGAGGCATAGCAGTGCATCTGCTGCAGATGACACCTCACAGCTTCAGAGTGGAGGTCTTCCCAAGTGCCATGGCAGGGAATTGTTGGTACATCACAGCACTTATGGGGAAAACCCAAGGCTGTTTGAACAGAGACGGGCCTTCTAAACAGAGAAAAATATTTTTCTGTAGGGGTTTGTGGAAAGAGTGTTTTTTCTGGATGATCTTTCTTGGCTAGCTTCACCTCAGAGATGTTTCTACCCAAGAAAGAGCATCACCTCCTGTGTGGGCTTGGCTCACTTTGGCCAGGGCTGGGTACCAGAGGAGGGTCTCGCATCAGGGTCTCTGGGGCTCCAGAGGGCTTGGAAGCACCTGACCCATTATACTTAGAACCAGAGTAGGAAATTAGAGGTGATCAAGAAAATAACTGTGCCCTTTAGGTTTTCTTTTTTACATTTTCTTAGTATATAAGAAAGGCCTGAAAAGTAATTTTATTTTTCAACTCTTTACATTGACAAACATTTTTTTAAATTGTTGATTGAAGTCTGTTGTAGACCAAAAGAGAACTAATAAAATGGAGAAGTCAGAAGATTCAAGTGGAGGGAAGCTGAGGAGAGAAAACACCTCAGGCAGGAAGTTTAAAATTCCAGTGGTGCTTTTCTTAACACCTATTTATCTTTACTGGATTAACAATTTAGGTAAATGGCACCAGGGTCAAAGAATTATCACCTCAGTCCCTGCAACTGTGGAGACACAGAGACCATATAAGTTCTCAGTGAGCATGTCCACCTGATTGATGATACTGAAATACCTGTATAACCTGCTGGTTTTTATTTTGGCTTAAATCTGTATAAAGGAACTTTCCTGTTGGCACTGTGTGAGTTAATTGAAGCCAGTGAGTTGGATTATAATTAACTGAAACTTTAGTATTAATATTATTTGCACCGGCCCAGGAAGCACAAGATGGCTAAGGGAGGATTTCACAGTCGGGGGGAGCTTCATCAGAGACTGTCTTGCCATCAGGAACCATAAGCCTACCCTCCACAAGCAAAGGCACAACTTGTGTCCAGGGCTGAGTACCCCTTTGGTAGCAGTTTAACCAAAGACTGGCCCCACCACCCATGAAATCACAGCCTCTTAATGTTTCCTTGGTCTTTGGGTTTTACATGGACTAGTTATGAGACCTGAGGTCCCCTGCTAAATGGAAGCAGGACAAGATAAGCGGTTGGATACATTCTAAGCAAAAGAAGGAAATACTGCCTCAGGGAAATAAATGTCTCTCACTTTATCTCATAAGATTGATTAGAAGTATGCTTAGTGGATCATCTTCATGACAGGAACTTTCAGAAGAACCTCAGCAGTTCTGGCGCCCACATCTCCTCATCAGATCAAAAAGGGAGTTTCATATTTTGAGGCTAACTGCAGGTGGTTCTGCACATGTTGGTAGTTTAGAAAATGGTAGGGTTTGTGTTTACCCTCTTAAGCTATAGCATAAAAGTTTGATTTGGTTTTATCCAGATGATAGCTAATGTGGTGAAAATACTTCCCTGCTAAATCCTGTCTTGAGACAAGGAGCCTGTGTTTAGTGTAAGATAGCCACAAAGCTTTTCTTTTTAAGCCTAAGAAGCTGTGCCTTTTGCCATTCACAAGAATTATTATACAATAAAAACACAGTGTAGACAAGGTTCATAAATTTTACCAGATGAAAACTTACTGAAGTGAGCCTCATAGCGAGTACAAAGCTGATCTTGGTGAATTCACCCTATGGCAAAACTACAGCACACAGCCTGTGCTGTGCTTTTACCTCTGGCTGCACAGGAACGTTGCCTGGCTGGGGCTGGGTAACAGAAAGGACGGATACAAAGAGTTTGGGGTAAGCCAGAAGTCTCTCCTCACCTGTTTTATGGGAAATCAAGCTGTGTTGGTCTCTGCTACTATTATTGCAGCAGGATTTGGAATTTGTGCCAATTATGCATCAGCAAAATAATTTCAGTGCAACAGGGTTGCAGCTCAGGCAGAGGGAAGGGAAGCCTTCACCAGGGGATTGCTGCTAGCACACGCTTGTGTGTGCAGCACGTACATCTGCATTCTTAGACACATTAAAAACAAAAACCCCTGGCACACTGAGAACTTAGTGTGGGCCAAGCTGTAATGCTCAGTCTCTGTGCAATGCTGTTATCCTATAATTTTGCCTCAGGACAGGCTTAGCCAAGCCTGCATACATTTATCCATATGAATAGCAAGTATTTCATGGAAAGCAGGAAGCAAACCAGGTGGGCCTGCTGGCAGGGGACTCATGGTTTTATTTACAAGGAGCGAGTGCATATCGAGTGCCTGGCTCTGTATTCCCTTGTTACTCACAAGTCCATCTGATTTTTGCAAAGGCACTTTCCAGGGCTGTTGCTGGAATCCTGCATGTTGCGAACAACAGGGAGGTCCGGGATGGTGGGCCACACTGGTTTGAAGCATGTCAGCTTAGCTGCTCTTCACTCACTACCATGGGTAAATGCACTTAGGAGCCCTCTCCCTCTTTCACTTCTCCACTATTTTTTTTCCCTTTTGGTTGTAGACAGTGGAGCCTTTCAAAGCTTTTGATAAACTTATGTAATTGGGTATGTTTTCCAAAGCACGTCTCTGTTCTTTCCGAGGGCTTAGCTAAGAACATTATTCCAATTCTTCTCTAGGCCTTCAAAAGTGCCGATCCTTTCAAACATGTGCAGTGTGAAGGATTACAAATTTGTTTTTCAAAGGACCCCAAATCCCTGCTGCTTTCATCAGTTCCCCTTCTTGTGCTCCCAGTTTTCTCCCCTCACCCATCTCATAGCCCCAGCTCTGAGCTGCAGGATGCTGACATTCCCTCTTCTCCTGCCCCTCCACCTCTCACTTTTTCTTCTCCTTTTCTGCTCCTCCCACTGCCCATACTCCCCTATATATATTTTATATATATATATATATATATATATATTTTTTTTTTTTTAATATGAAACAAAAGTGCCGGGAAGCATTGCCATGGCAGCAATGCCGCAGCGGGCCCTCCCATCCGTGTGCATGTGAGCTCTAAACTTTTAATATAATGGCCTGAAAAGAACAGGAAGGGGACAGCTTGAGGCAGAGAAAAAGAGTGAGGGAGAGTGCAAAAGCAATGAAAAGTGGGACAAAACCATTGGAAATGCATTCAGGCTGACATCACCACCCTTTCTCACAGTGGTCATTCACTTAGGAGGCTCCAGTGTCCATTCACTGTCTTAAAGCTAGCTTTCTAGAGCCCTGGGAGACCATCTTTCCCAGCCTGAATGCCTTTTTTGTTGTGAAACAGTGAACTGTTTCTGAAACCTTGCATAAAGGGCTGAGTAATTCACTGCAGTTGCCAGGAAGTCTGAGCCACTTGTGAGCTAACAATAGTTAACTTTATCTGCCGGCCCGAGCCCCCCTTCCAGCTGTAGGTCCTGAATTCTAATAAGGGCTTTACTCATGCCTCTGAGGTTATGGTAATATTTTATACATCTTTTTTCATTAAGACACAGTCATAGCTACTGTTGAGGCACCGGAGGCAAGTGCTGTCAAATGATGTGGGGTGGGGGTGAAAGGAGGGAAAAGAAAGAAAATAGCTTTTTACATCAGGCAAGCGGTTTGGTCATTTTATAGTAGAAATACAAAATCTGTTTGAGCAAAACCAGGGATCATAATTTTTAAAAATTCACTTTACAACCCCCAGAGTCAAGCTAGATGTTACAATTGTTTTCTAGGTGTGGAACAACCTCCGCTTTCCATAATTCGGGGTTGCTGGTTTTATTTTTGCTCTCCTCCTTCTCTGTCCCTGCACTGCGGGCACGATGGTGACAAATGAGTGAATCATGAAGGAAATAGATGAATTTGTTTGGGTTTCCCTTTTAATCCAGATTTGGATGTTGATGCGCAGGAAAATTCCTCACAGTGACAGCACAGCTGTGTATAAGCAGTGACACAAAACAGTGATTCATGCCGTCGTTCTGCAATGCTGATAACGACAGCGTGTCTTTGAGAGATGTGGATCATTGTTTTTTTTTCTATACCTTCTGAACTGGTTTCTTTCTTGAGAACTGAAAAAATCAAGTGTAAGAGGAGTTCTAAATTGTCCCTTTGGCCTCCAGTGTTTTGAAAAAGAAGAGAAAAATTGCTTATTCCTCACTTTTAAGCAAATGATCACTCAGAGTGGAATTTATTTCAGAGCATCAATGTGACTATTCCTGTTCAAGGTAAAAGCACAGCTTGAACCATTCTTCCATGTCTTTGGTGTCTGTGCCTTACTTGCCATGCCTTGAGAAATAGTATTAGAAATGCCTGGATGGAAATAAAAACACATATTTCAATGTCCCACACAATACTTTATTAATGTTTATAAAAAGTGATTGAAAGATGCATACAAATTTTGTAAAACTAAACCACAGAAATGTTCCTGATGTATTCCCCTATTGCAGCAATACTTTTTCTTCATCTGTACTCATGACACCAACTGATGCCAGTGGGAGCTGCATGTGTTGTGGATGAGGTCACTGTAGGGTCACTGCATAGTAAATAAGTTGCTTGGCTTTTTGGTTAAGTTCAAGTATTGAATTGCTTTCATATATTTTCTCCAAGTGACCTTTACCGGGGGGAATACCATGCTCTGATGGAGTGACAGATCTGAACTGGCCCTTTTACAGGCTAACAGCAATGACTTCTGAACTCTGCTGTGGGTTTGTCTTGCTGAGACTGAAAAGCTGCTTTTGGCGAGTGGAGGCTCACGAGCCATGTGCTGTGTGCATACACACAGGTGTGCATATATCCACCCCTCCCCAAAAACTCTCCTTTTCCCTAATCCACATGAAATGTGAGTGCAGTCAGATATCAGAATTGACAGAGCCCACAGGTAGCAGGTAGAGGGGAGTGTGGGGATGCAGGAGAGATGTTTTACAGAGACTTTTATTACTAGTGAACTAACTGTAAAGTCATCAAAGCTATCCCTGTGGTCCTGACTGAAAGCTCTGATCTACTGGTAGTATGGCTTTCTCTCAGCACAGACTGCTTCTGCTCTTGAGCTGAAACATGTGAGCTGAAGCTGACTGTGTTGCGTTTTGACAACCTATTTAAATAAAATTAATCCATTTGCTAATCCTTTGCAGGGAGGGAGTATAAATTAGAGGGGCTAACAGCATATGATGGAAAGAAAAGGAATCCAGCTTTCTAATTTACAGTGACCTTTAGGATTCACCATATACCTTTACCATCCACAAATGAACATTTAATCTAATTCTGGAGATAAGTTTTGAAGCATGAAAAAATCTGTACGCTTTTTTCCATGTCCAAATGTAGACCAGGTACTTTTGAAAGTCCTGACCTGTGATCTGGACTTAAAATTTATATATTTATATATAAATATAATATATTAATTTGTCAGACATGTCTGTATGATGCAATCCCTCTCTAAGCATCTCTTCCCTTTCAGAGCAATGTAAATACTCCAAGAAACCACATGCCTCAACTAGATACAATATTATTTCATTCTCTCACTTCACAGGCTATCTACCCACCAGAAAGTGCGATATTGAAGCAACACCATCAAATTTGAGTGTGATAGAATACTAGGAAAAAGCCAAAACAAACACTGAAAAATTTACAGTAGCACTCCTGTATTTCAAACTGATAGGCATGACTTCTTCTGAAAAAAGATAGTGACTAAGATTTTTTATTTTTTTTTTTTTTAAATTTCTTGATAACCAGGTCAAATATTTTATACCCTGTGTTATGAAACCTCAAAAACCCAGCTGTGGAGTTACCTGGGATAGAATGTCTCTGGGCTTTTATGTTTTACTTGTGCTTTCATGTTCCATAAATCAATCTCTTTCATTTCAGTGCCCTACTCAGCCCCTTTTGGCTCCTAAGGCTTTGTCCTCTGCTTTTGTAGACTTATTTTTTTTTCCTATTTCTAAGCCTGATCTCTCTTCCCTTCTGTTCTGACAGATCTTTCTCTCACTCTTGGAGTTTTCATTATTTAGCAGGATTCTTTATCCTCTTCTGCCACCTGGACTGTGTCTCACTTGTTCTTGCTCATTCCTACTTCAAAGATTTCTTTGTTTCCAAGCCTCTCCTGCTGGACCTGGCTTTCTGTTTTATTAGAAAGTTCTGACTCAGAAAACCTCAGTACCCTGTGAAGGACCATCTTAGCTCCTGGTAATGGTGTTCTACAGCCCTGGAACTGCGCAGAGTTACCTTGGAATACAAAACTCTGAGGGAAACAAATAGCTAACCGCCTACTCAGAGCTCTGCTCTTCTGTCCTGGTAGCCGAGAGGTTGCAGGTTTGCCTTTCCATGAGACTCCTGCGTGACAAGATCCAATAGCTCTCCACCCATCTGTGGACTGGGGACAGCATGGAACCCCAGAAGCTGAGCTGTAAGAACAGACAACTTTTCTGGCACTGCTGTTCCATCAGACTTCAATGGCTCCCCCAAGCTTTTCTACATCTGGCTTGAGAGAAACGGACTCTGAGCCAGAAATGGCAACAGACCCTTAGCCTTGACACTGAGAGCCACAGCACTCCTCCTCACTCTCTTCGTCACACAAGGACCAAGAAAAAGTAAGTGTCATGAAAGCTCAAAGAGAGGTTTATACATGAATAAAAGAATGCTTCACTCTATGACAGTTCTTAGCTGGAACCCCTCTTACAAGGAAAGCTGAGGCAGGAGGAAAGGCTTTTCCTCTTTTTACATCTTTAGAGAGTAAATATTCTAAAATAAAACTGCACAGGAGACAGTAAAGCCAGTGAAAGTCTCTGTTACATTAGCATACCAAAGTCACCAGTGTGAACCCGGCATGTGGAGTTTGCCTGTTCATTAACTGGATTGCTCTGTTTTGATGGTGCACTGGTTTAGCACTGATGTAACACCTCCACAGCCAAACACTGTGAGCTGGTTTGAAAGACTGTAAGCATTTCCTTCAGGTGGCCAGGCAAGCAAAGCGAAATGAAAGCTGCTGGTGGGTGACAAGAATAAAAATACAGGATAAGAGAGTGCGATATTTCTCAGAGCCACACTGGGAACGCTGCAGGAATCCTAAAGAACACATCCAAGCTGAAAGGAGAGAGGAAAAATTTTTGGTGGGAGGTGATGCAAACAATTACTGTGCAAGCACCAAGAGCAGGCCTGCCTCTTATTTTTGGGTTTTTTTTCCTTTTTTTTTAATGGCTCGGGGAATATATTTGCCAACACTGTTTCCTAGTTCTTAATGCTCTGTCGTGTAGCACAACCAGAAAACTTGATGGAAAATGCCACTTAAGAATTGAACCATTCGTCCTTCGTTCAGAAACCTGATACTTGTCCAGCTGTTCTCCCAATTCATCTTTGCCAGTGAAGTCTAATTTCAACTGCATGTGTGTCTTTATCATTTCTGAAGCAGGAAATATTAATCACTAAATCTGATTGGTCTCATTGCTGCTTACCCCAGGGCAGCTTTTTTAGCTTATGAAAACTAGTGTCAGTTGACATTGTCATCCACATGGCTTGATAACTAAGAGCTGAAGATAGGCTATTTCCATTTTAACTAGACAATAAAGCTGAGAAGCTGATAGATGCTCAGGTAGGGCAGATTTCAGCGGGGAAGCTTTATGAAATTAAGTTTGTCATTGGCCTCATACCCACCCTGTCTCTGGAAATGGAGCTGCCTATGCTTATCCTTTTAATGTTTTTATTAAGAGATGTGAGCAAAGTTGGGAGAAGACTGTGCAGCCAACTGAGAAAATTAAGGGGGAAAAGGCTTATTGTTATATAAATGTCCTTTCCTCCCACTTTTGCAGAGCTGCTCTTGATCCTTTCAAAGCAGTGTCCTTTCGAGAAAAGAAGATGCTGTTAGCTGGAATCATACAAAGAAGAAATTACAACAGTTAGTCTTTTATGTTAATATTTTAGTCCATTACTGCTTTTATTACTTATCTAGCACAAGCTGGATGCTAGAGGCTTTTCAGATAGCAGACTCTGTGTTCTGGTGTATAGTGTACGGATGATATATGCAGGAGGATGCATGAGCTGCCATCTAATTAGGTGCTGGCATGTACCTGAGGAGATGAACACTTGCCTCCTAGCTCTGCAGTGCAGGGGTAAGCCAGACTAAACAAATTTTTAAAGTTGCTCTGCTCTTAGCTTTGAGGTGGGAGGCCTCATCTCTTCTCAGTGTGTTACTTTTCCTGCTGGTAAAAGAGAAGCTGCTTTGCTTTGTCGCTGTGTCTTCAGATTTCAGAAAGTATCACCAAACGTAACTTCCCATGTAGATTAGGACTGCTTAGCATACTGGGACACGCTCTCATTAAAGGCCTTCGTGCACTGCTACGGCATGATACGTCAATAAATGCATTTCTTTCTCTGTCAGAACACCTTTTCATTTTCTGTACTTGATTCCACAAACAAGCACTCAAATTTCACTTGTATTTTTAATGAGTTTGCTTCATACCTCCTTTTATTTTTTTATTATTATTATTATTTGAAGGATGAATATTTTAAATTAAACAGAAAGGGAAAGGGGCAAGCCAAGTATAGGGGCAAGTCCTACAGTGCTTAGGATGAAGTTTATTGTAATTTCCTCCATTTTTCCCCTCATGTTCTTCCTTGGAGAAAAGTTTGAATGGAATATCAGGCAGAGTTGATTCTTGATTTCTCTGGTTACCACTGTAGAGGAAAATTCATTACACCTAATTGCCTAAGCAATTGCATAAGCAGGTAATACCTTCTGCTCTCAATAGATGGGATTTTCTAAACTGATGCACTCACCTGTCCTCTAACAAAATCTCTGAAAACTGGAGATGAATTTTTGACCTGGTCCATTGGGTCTTCACCCTTTTGCATGGGAGGACTGAGGTTAAGCACCTCCAGAGGGTTATGTCCACACATTCACACTTCAGATACCTCCTTCAACAGAAGCAGAAGGTTAAAAACTGGGCAGAAAGGGACAACTTGCTGTGTTTCTTCTGAGTTTTCCCACCTGCTCCTGGCATTGCACATGCCAAAACAGAGGTGACACAAGAGCAGCAGAAGTGGGCTCCTCTTTGCTTTTTAAGGAGGATCAGTGTTGGTCCTGATGAACTGGACAGAGGTTTTCCAAGTGCCCTAGGGCATCCTGTGGCTTCACAGACAGCAAAATGCTACACAGGGATATGTTCAGTTTTGAGTTTTGCACAGCTCTTTCTGAAGCTGAATCCCTGTGTGACATTGTGCTGTAAACTGACATTAAAGAACTTGAGACCCGAGGTCCTCTGTAGGGACAACTGTGGGCAGTCACCTCTCCAGTCACCACGCCTAAGACAGTCCCCTTGGGATTAGTTGCTGGCATATTGGGGAACGTGGGTTGGGTGCTCAGTGGCCCTGACCACACCACCTCTATATAAACATATAAACATAGAGCCTGCGCTTAAACTGAACATCTCTGAAGTCCTTGGGTATATAGCGCAATTCAGGGTTTGGTTTAGCACAAACAAACATACGTGTTTGGTTTGGAACACTTGCCTATGGCTGAACCATATTACAGTTTTGGCCCAGTATCTCTGACTGCAAACCAATCTTCCTTTATTCACAGGTTAACGCCTGAGTGTACACACAGGCAAACACAGAGAAGCCGCTGGGGAAGGCAAGCAATCAAGTGGGGAATTCTGCATGTTGTGAGCCCACACAGAACCACAGAACCCAGCTGATGAATACATGAAGGAGTGCTGGCTTCTGACTGTGCCAGTTTCTTAACATTTGGGATCATTAATGACTTCTCTCTTCTATTGGGAAAAAAAAAAAAAAAAAAAGTCAGCAGTTCCTGTATTTTTCGGAGTCACAAGCAAAGCATTTAGCACCACAAATAAACTCATAATTTGACAGGCAAACTGCCCAGAAAAGTGAAAGCAGATTTCTCCCTCCAAGTCCCTGAATACCTTAGTGATCCTTTACTTGGTTTTCAAGTGCTGTTTCCTTTTTGTTTAATCACAGGTTACGGTCAAGCTACTCTTCAAAATATCAAGCCCTGTCCATGTGCATTTTCTTAAGGTTAAGTATGTTCACAGTCTCCTGCTTTGCCAGCAAAAACAGATACCACACAGAAATACCTACACATGTCCAGAGCTGTTGCTGAGTAGCTCTCATTTTTTATTTACCTACCATCCATCAATATATTTTTTTCCCTTACGTGCAAATCCAGCATCCAAAGAGTTGGCATAACAAGTATTCAAGAAGTTGTATTTGCTGTGAAATTCAACAAAAGGAATTAGCTACAGTATGTGAACAATAACTTCATAAATGGCTGAGGCTGATAAAGGCCACAGCCAGGCAGAATGTTCAAGCCTCTTGGAAATTAATTGATGCTGTGTCTTTCCCAAGAAATTTCCAGCCAAGAAGCCCAGTGGATTCTCAAAAGGGCTAGGAAGCAGATGGTATCCCGAGGTTTGGTCTGCCTGCCTTAGGTTCCTTGTTGGAGCCAATCCTTTGGATGCTCTCCTGGAACTGGTCTGGGAGGATTATTGTGCATTCCCAGCCTCTCTGAAGGACCAGACTTCCTTGTCACACACAGCTATCCAGTCCTGGATAAACACGATGCTTCAGCACAGTGTGTTTCCAAGGGTTTACATTATCTAGGACGGTGGTTGAGGAAAGACAGTAATGGAGCATGGGGCTTTGCTGCCTTGCTGTGTGGCTGCTGCTGCAGCAGAGAAAGAAAGGTGGTACTTGCATTTGCATCGAGTCACAGTAAGTGAAATTCTGATGGTTATGGGGAAAAAAGAAGCAATGTGATAGTGGTTCAGCACTGAAGCAAGTACCCACCAAAGCTGTGCACTTTCCATCCTTGGACAGCCAAAACTCAACTGGACAGGCCTCAGCAACTTGCTTTAAATTTAAATTTAGCCATGCTTGAGTGGAGTTTGGACTGGAGACCTCCAAGCCCCATGCAACCTAAACTGTGCCATGATTCCATGAGAGAGAAAGGTAAGATGAGCCTCTCCTCTCCTCTCCTCTCCTCTCCTCTCCTCTCCTCTCCTCTCCTCTCCTCTCCTCTCCTCTCCTCTCCTCTCCTCTCCTCTCCTCTCCTCTCCTCTCCTCTCCTCTCCTCTCCTCTCCTCTCCTCTCCATACATCTTTTGGATTAACATTTGACTACTCCTCTGCTATAAAGGAAAGTTTTGATGGTGACTCATCATTCCACAATACACACCTGATTTTGAGAAGAAACACACATCCCAGTGGCAATTTCATGCAAAGTTTTCAATATTAAATGACTTACTAAAGACCATGCAGTACACTGGCAGCAGAACCTCTGACCTGGTAGTCTGAGCACTAATGGTTTGTAGCCAGAGGATTCACACTTCCTTCTGTCCCTCTGAGGAAAGGAGAAGGATATTTCTCTGGGCAGCCTGTCACCATGGTGAAATGACAGTTGTGATCATCCTGTGTAAACCACCTGAAATCCATGTGTACAGGGGCAAAAAAAAAATAACCTTAAAAGTAACCTCTACCAATCATATTAAAGGGAGAAGAGTGGCATATTTAATTTTGTTTAATAGCCATCAGGGTAAGAACAGACTCCAGTCCTTTCCATAGAAGTTTAATAAAAAGTTTATTAATGTTCTTAAATAAAGGTTTTAATGTCTCACACCTACTTTTTGGATTCCAGATGAACTCATCTTCTTTGTTATCAGCTTTTTCATTTGATTTGGGGGGATATATATATATATATATTTATATAATTTTTTTTTTTTTTTTTTTTTTTTTTTTTTTTTTTTTTTTTTTTTTTTTGTCCTCTTCTTCTTGCCAGCAAATTCTGGAGAAGTTTCCAGGCTGCAGGGCGTGTCTGCAGTCGGGATAGCTGTACGAGTGGGAGCTGCGTGCTGGTTGAGTTGTGAGCAGACGCGGAGCTGTCTCCCCGCAGTCTCGGGAGCCCCCCAGGTGCCTGCACACCGCGCTCGGTGCGGAGCGGCAGCCGCAGCGCCGCGCCGTAACTCATTCATTAATTAATCGCGCCGTAATGAGGTGCATGGCTGAGGTGACGGCTGCAGGAGCGCTTTAGCGGGTGAATACAAAGCCAAGCGCCGGTGCCACGCAGGCACAGCCTCATGAGCGGGGCACTGGCTCGGCGGCGATGCCCGTGTGCTTTCTGTGTCCCGGCTTGTGACAAGAGCATCCCAAAGGGCGGAGAGGGAGGAGCGGGAGCGGCGGGGCTGGGCACTGCCTGGAGCTGGCCTGCTTTCTTGCTTCCCCAAAAAAGATTTTATTGAAATGAAGGATTAGCGCCTCGTGATGGGACACCACGGGTAGAGGGAGGGTGGAAGAGATATACATTTTTTTTTTTTTTGATCCGTGTTAATTTTTGTATTGCAGAAGAATTTGTAAGGCCTCTTTTTGCCGCTCTGGATATTCATATTTTCCTCTTCCTTAAAGCTGTGAAATTTCCTGAATTGTGAAAAACACAGGTCCTTACTCAGGTTTTCAGGTCAGCAAAAAAATCTGTGATCATCTAAGATGAAATTGCTGTGACTTTTCTCGGGATTAATTTGTGATATGCCACATTCAGGGAATGCATTGCCTGCACCTTTGAAGATGAAAGATGAAGTCGAGGGAATAGTTCTGGATTTGCCTGCATGTAACAGTGGCTTATTTGGCCAGAAGCTTTTCATAAGGGAAATCACAAATGATTTCCAAAGTTGACTGTATTATTATGTCACACAGAAAGGGGAAATTATAGGCCCACTTCTCTTTCATGAGATGTGATTAATTCCTGTTGATTTGATCACTGTTGGGATGTGTGTCAGGTGGGGATTGAGTGGGACAGGGAGGAGAGAGGACTCAATAGCAGGCAGCCATTTATGATTATCTTCAATCGTAATTTTTCCTCACTGGAAGTCACTAAAAGGCCTTGACTACAGGATAATGTTCATACACCTATTTTTTTCCTGCTGTAAACAGCAAAACGTCTTGTGTAGAGAGTAGGGAATATGAATTGTCATGTCAGGACTCCAGATTACTTCAATCCTTACGGTAAAATGCTGCAAGTCTGGATTTGAGAGGTAGCTGGTACCATGCTGCAGGGTCTTGATAGAGCAAACAAATCTCTGTGAAAATGGAGACACCTTCGCTGTAACAGGAGTGCCACTGCCTACACAGCTATTAGCAGTTGCAAAGCCTGTGTAATCGGTCATGGGGATAAGGGACAGAAATATTTCTAGGTGTAGCACTTTCTTGCTGATTTCAGGATTGTCCTACAAAGTAACATGACCAGCCTCACCAATTCAGCCCTTGCATGTTCCCTTCTTCTTGAGAACTTGCCTTTCTTCAAAAAAGAACAGTATCTGTCAAAGACAACTAATCCCTATTGCTTGCTCTCAGGGGGTCCTTTCATGTGGCAAGAAAAAAAACCACAGCTTAGCTGAGTGAAAGTGGGCTGATGTTCTAATTTTGTTCTTCTACTTTCCTTTTGTTTTACAATCTGTTTAGGATTAGAAATGTACTTAGGAGATGTAATTCTCTTGAAATGGAGTTTCTGTCAAAAAAAAACCCTCAAAATGTCATGACAAGGAACAATCTTAAAAAGTTTGAAACTTCTTGTTTCAGCAGTCTTTAATGGAATTGTGCTTAAAAAAAATAGCCCATGAAATTGCTTTGTTTTGACATTTACCAAATGAAACTTTTGGACCTTTTGTGTACAAATGGTATTTTTCATTTCAAAAGTGACCTAAATGAGAAGGAAACAAAGTTTAACAAGAGAATTAATCACTTGGAGAATGAAGCATTCATTTCGAGTTGAATAGTTTAGTCTGAATTAGCCCATCAAGAAACTCAAAATAGTTTACTGTAATCAGAATGGCATTTTTCCTGATTTGTCAACAGAACAAAAATAATAAAACCACTTCTTATACACCTCACCTTTAAGCTGAGGACAAAATAAACATTTTTTAATTTGATTATTTGATTTGCAACAGCAGCAGGACACGGCAACATAGCAAAAGAGCTGCCTAAGATGCTTCTAATTTCCATGGTGAGTGGGAGCAGGCCAGTTGCAAGAACACAACAACAGCTTACCCAGCCCCACAGCTTTTGGTGATGTGAGAAATATAGCTGCAGATAGTAAAGCAAACATAAAAAAAAAAAAAAAAAAAAAAAAATTAGTCTACAGCTAAATTTCTGAGCCAAGAGGCACTACCTATTAGCCATCAAATCTTTTCAGCTGTTGTCTTCTTCCAGTGGAACACAGCCCTAGGAGCTCTAATTTTGTTGCTGAAGCCCTGCATTACTGGCCTGGTCACCTCAGCTTCCTTGGAGCTCTTACCACATGTTCCCCAGTGCTGTGGCTGCTGCCCATGTGCAATGAGCCTGGGGGCTAAAAATACCCATTACAAATGCTATGGCATAGCAGCACCATTTTTTTCTCTGTATGAAATCCTTCCATGTGGATTGTGTTACCATCCCTCCTCAGCTAGCACATGCCGTCTGGGATTAACTGGCCCATGAAACTGAGTCCTGGCGAGGACCAGCGCAAACCCAATTCTGTCCACACTCCAGAGCTCCCCTTGAGGGCATTTGGGAGGCTCTTGTCAGGTGCCTCTTCTGGGGATTGTTCCTCACAGGGTCAGCATTCATTTCACTTCCTCTCTTCAGGTATAGTCCAGACTTGGCAAGAGGCCCTCAGTGTCCCCCTCCCTAGTCCCCATAGTGACCTCCCCTTCAGGCTCCCTGGCCTGTCGTAGTGGCCCTGCTTAGTGGTGTCACACAAACTTTCATATGAAGACTTCTTTGGAAGCCTTTCACATCCCTTTGAAGGGATAGGAAGGGGACTCGATGAGGCAGAAGTATGTAGACAGAGCAGGGGACAAGTGTGTAGGAAACTTAACTCTGTGTAAGTTATCCTATCCAGACACTTTGTCACTCCAGACATTTTGTAACACTTTGTCACTCCTTACCCTGTAAACCTAGTGTAGTCTTACCAGCATGAGTAGAGGTTCCTTTTATATCTGTACATGAGGTCCACATTTGTAATGTAATCTGTTCTTGCCACTGTGTGTGTGTGTGTGTGTGTGTGTGTGTGTATATATAAAAGTAGCCATACAGATGCTTATAAACTAGTGAAGTTCATCAGCTCTGTGAAATTAGGAACATACACGTCACTGCGGTAGCTTGAAAAAAATAACACAAGGCTTATCCCTTTCAGGCTATCTTTCTTGTTGCAGCAGTTTCTGCAAACAGGGTGGCAGGAGGGACTGGGTTACAAGAAGTTTGTGATGAGGTATGGGACCCTTCAGTCTTGGCTGTCTGGTTAAGGTGTGACTCCATCTAGCAGCGCATGCAGCTTTCTTCCATCAAGAATAATTTTTTTTTATTTGCGTTATCTCTCCTGGACAGAGACCCCTCACAAACTGTCTGACCCTTTGTTCTGAGCCGAGGTTCCCTCTAGAAAAATGTTTGTGACTAGAGTGTGGGAAAGATGGTATTTCTTTCCTTTTTTGTAGTTAAGGGCCGAGGTGAGCTGGCACCAAGAGCACAGCTTCACTTCCCCTGCCCTGTGCAGTGAGGGTTTTGAGATTGTGAATGTATTTGCAGCATGTTTCATGGACGCTATCACTGGCTGTATAAAAGAGCAGTTTATTACAGCAAAAGCTCTGCTGATAGCGCGGTACCCGCAGTGAGCTCACAAGGATGGCTGGATTATTAAGGGATGGAAAAAGAGCCTTTTAGAAGTGTCACTCCTACACACTAGGGTACAGCAGGAGGTGCACAGTGACGGTCTGTGTGTCTCTCACAGCAGGGACTGTTGGCACAATGGCTTCTGGTTTTGCTTCCTGTTCAGTATTATTTGTTTTATGTTGATACTGTCAATGCACTTAAAGAGATTATTTTTCCAATGGCATAAACAAAATGACTTGCATTTTCCAAGGCGAGTAATGGTAATGAGAACTCAGGCTTCAAGGGGAAATGATAGTAAGGTTGACAGCTAGGAGAAATAAATCTCGTACATTCAAGTTAGTCTGAGCTGACTGTCATTTCCTTAAATAAATTAATAGTCAAGTCCCCATCTTCTTACCTTATGAGGATGGGGAGAAGAGGGAATGAGCCGTGACCTTGTAGCGGGCAGTGTTTTTAGCAGGTGATCTCTTACCATTAGCTCGAACCAAGCTTCAAGCAAGACATGAATTTGGTGGTTCTCCTCAGGCCGATGTCAAACTTCTGCCCGCCCCCTTCCATCTACTACCTTGCATCAGCCCAGAGCTAGACATGATTACAGAGACAGAGGATGATGTAAGGACTCTTCTGAAGCCAGCTGGGCATAACAGGTCACTTCAGAAACATCTCCGGCCCTTCTCCCCTATCTGCTGTCACCCCTGCCACCCCTTGCTGAAGTGCGTAGCCTTGAGCTAGACTGAAATGGGGAGGGGGAGTCATGTTATTAATAGCTCTGAATCACTGTTCCCTGGAAGATGCTGAGCATTTGTTTATCCTTTGTTCCCAGGGGACAACATACTGTACATTACAGCCATTTGTTGGTTTGGTTTTTATCCCCACCCAAATACAGAACAGTGGCAGCTGAGCCGCTGTATGAGAATGGCATTGAAATGTGTAATGCACCATAAATAAACAGAAATAGACAGCCAGGAAGCTGTGGTAATCACTGCTTTGATGTAGCATGAATTATGATGTGTGTATATATGTCAGCGAGTGTGCGGGGGCGGGGTTTCAGGGTCTCATGTTTCTGGCTGTTCTTGTTTTGACTCAGCTGCTGTTGCTCTGGGAGGAGAGCGAACTCAGCTTGTCATTTACCTATCTCCACCTTCGCACTGACAGCTGTGCATGTCCCTTGACTCAGAGCAGAGGGATCTCATCCCTCCCGTCTGTTCCCTTGGAGTCCCTCCCTCCGCCTCCTCCCTGTCCCCTTTGCCCCGGTAGCAGGGCAGAAGGGGTAATCCTGGCTGTCTCCCAGGACCGGGTTACTCCTCCTGCAACCTAGAGAGGATCCTCTTACATCCTGGGCTTCAACATCACTTTCCAGGAGTAGCTAATTTATGTTTCTTGGGTCTACATGAGGCTGAGTGGGTGGTGGTGGTTTTGTTTTGGGTTTTTTTGGTTTTTTTTTTGGGTTTTTTTTTTTTGGGGGGGGGGGTGTTTTTGTTTTTTTGGTGTTTTTGTTTTGTTTTGTTTTGGTTTTGTTTTTGTTTTCTTCTCTTGCTGGTTTCCTGCTGCTGCTGGGATAGTGAAAAAGGCAACGGCTGTGTTAGCACAGACAGGTGAGGTTATTAAAAACTCGGTGTCATGCTTCCCTCAAGATACCAAAATTAAAAAGGTGGCTGTTGCAGCCTAGTGCTCTGGGATCAGTATGATACACACAAAATCCTCCAAAGAGAGGAAAGCCAGCAGAAAAAAAAATGTAGCACGCGTGTCTCCTTGTTGATTATCTCCTATCAGCTTCCCGGGGACTCCTTTAGCTGGCACAGCAAGCTGCTTGTTTGGAATTATCTCCTGCCCATCCCTGCTACAGCAGCAAGACAGCTTATTAGAACAGCCTAGCTTTCTTTTTGTGCTCTTTGCATTAATTTTTTACCTGGAGCCAATAGCCTCCCTCTGAAAAACTTGTTTGGTCTGAATAGCCACAAATGAGTCTAACAGTGCTTAAGTGCTGTTCGGGTTCAATGAATTCTCTGACCTTATGATAATTTAGGTGTCACAGGGCACCAATAAATGCCAAAAACTGTCTGCCAGTCTGTAACTAGCTGCATAACCACCGCCGAGCGCTGCGGTGCTCAGGCAGCCTGCGAGGCCAATTAACGAGGCTGGAGCAGCAGCATCCCTGCGGCCCCGCGTCCATCCGCGCCCTCTGGCGGCTCCCGGCCCGAGAGCGCCGCTGTCCGCCCTGCCGTCATCCCACCTTGCCATCATCCCCCCTGCCATCACCCCGAACTGCCATCATCTCGCCCTGCCATCACCCCGAACTGCCATCATCCCGCCCTGCCATCACCCCGAACTGCCATCATCCCACCTTGCCATCATCCCGAACTGCTATCACCCCGAACTGCCATCATCCCACTTTGCCATCATCCCGAACTGCTATCACCCCGAACTGCCATCATCCCACTTTGCCATCATCCCACTTTGCCATCATCCCGAACTGCTATCACCCCGAACTGCCATCATCCCACTTTGCCATCATCCCACCTTGCCATCATCCTGCCTGCCATCACCCCGAACTGCCATCATCCCACTTTGCCATCATCTCACCTTGCCATCATCCCGCCTGCCATCACCCCGAACTGCCATCATCCCACTTTGCCATCATCCCACCTTGCCATCATCCCGCCTGCCATCACCCCGAACTGCCATCATCTCACTTTGCCATCACCCCGAACTGCCATCATCCCACTTTGCCATCATCCCGCCCTGCCATCACCCCGAACTGCCATCATCCCATTTTGCCATCATCCCCCCTGCCATCACCTCGCCCTGCCATCACCCTGCCCTCCCGGCTCAGCTCTGGGCGCTGCTCTCCCCCCTGGGCTGAAAACATCCACCAAAATGTTCATTCTTCTCATGCAAGAAGGGCAATTTCCTATCTGGGGTGAGTGAGGCAGGGGAAGCACAGGCCTTGGCTCTGCTGAAAAGCATCTGTGTCGAGCAGGGAAAAGGTTTAAGAACACAGAAAACTGGGAGAGCTTAAATACCTAAAAAAATTTCAGCCGAGTCAGTCAAGTCTGACAGGCGTAGATAGTCCTAATTAACTGCTGAGCATGGGCAAAATGTTCTTGCAGGGGTGATATAGTGACGTAACCAAAGACCGTGCAGAGTGTCTGAGTGGAGGAGTGCTTTTTAGCTTGACAGTTTCAATGGAAATTTGGTGTCTTCATACCTCCAAGCAGAGGTGTATTTTTCTCATTGTTGTTACTTAATATACTTCCACTTTACTATCTTTATTATCGTTATACATTTTATTTACTAGCAAAGAGGAAAGGCTGTACACTGAAGTCTTTCTACATACAGGGACTGCAGTACAAAAAAGCAAGAGGCAGCCCTGCAATTTTTCTCCGAGGAATAAAGATACACGTTGGTGGAGCTAAGTTAATGCTGTAACTAACCTCTCCCTGACTCAGCAAGGAACTGAGGGATGTGCTTAACTTTATTCGCATACTTTAAGAAGTTTGTGAAACAGATGAAACCTTGTTGCTCTGGCATAGCTGCACACTAATACATGCATTAGAAAATGCTGTCACAGCACACCTGTATTGCCACACATGGTAATTAGTCAAATTGCAAGACAATTATCATTCCAGTGCTGAGATTGCTGACTTGCACTTGCTTCACAAATGCTGGAAACATCTTCCTCATTCAGAACTAGCAGGCCTAATTCTGTGTTATGTTGTAGCTCCATTGCCCTCCAGCAACACAAAAGGCCTGAAGGGGCTAGAAATAGCCTCTGGAGAGCAATCTCTGACATAAGATGCTCATCCCAGCCCATCTGTTGGCATACCACAGCTCCTCAACTCTAGCTTGCTCCAACTGTCTCACAAACCTCTGCCTGGGGCCCTTATTGGAAAGGGGCCATGTGTTTGACACATACAAGCAGAGAGCACTGCCTAGCAGTAGCTCAAAAGCAACTTATGGTCCTAGGGGCTAAATTAAACTCAGTTCAGGAGACAATAACAATTCAGGAAGCGCCCCTTCCCTGACTCCTATCCACCAAATAGCATCTCCTCCTCCCCTTCTGTTCACTGTCTGTCCCCTAGGAGATCCTTGCTAGCCCTTTCTCCTGCAGGAGTTGGAGCAGGGGGATGGTGCAGAACTAGGCAAGGAGCCAGGGATGGTGTATTTTGGAAATGGCGGTAAGCAGGAGAGGGAAGGGAAAAGCAGGCTGTGTCTCTTTCATCTCAGTGAGCATGCCCATGCACAGTGGCAGGATGAACCATAGGAAGCCCATGGTGAGCCAGCCCCTGTTTCTGGAGACAGAACAGTAAAGTGGAATGTCTCTGCCTTCATTCCAACGTGCCAGCTCTCAGTGAATGGGCCGAGGGCTTTGGGCAAGAGGTAGGACTCCTTGTGTTTAAAGCCACTAATCAATCCCTGCCTTTCACTCAGGATAGAAATGCTCTCCTATTTGGTCTGTCAGGTTGCCTGTGACTGTCCTCCAGTGGGAATGGAGCTGTTGGTTCTCTCCCACCACGGGTCTGTGATGGCCTTGGGCTTTCCAACGCTGTCACTGAAGTGCAGAGCAGAAGGTTGCCCCACTGTCCACCTGCCAAGAACCAGTAGCTCAGACACTGGGTGCCCACTTCTTCTCCTTCATTTGGATGTTGCTCTCATCATAAATCCTGCTTCTGTTATGCACAACATTTTCAAAACAAAAATTATATAAGCATGAGAAATAGCCACTGCCCTTGACTTTAGATTGCTTTTCTTTTAAAGATAGGACTTGCTAAACTAACAATACAAAATAGCTCATTCTAAGTCATATCTCTTTTTTATTAGCTTTAGAGGTTCAAATCACCCAAGAAGAACATGAGGGTTTTTAATGATCTTTCTTGATCAGAGGAAGATGAACATAAGGGGATTCTGCAGTGCAAGAGTTATTTGACAATGCAAGCCTGATATAATAAATTATTCTGTTAATTTCTGTATGTAAAGCATATGTAAACCAGCCCAAATATCAGTATAGTCAGATTTTTTTTTAGTTTTTAATTTCTTTTGCATTGCAGAAGAAAAATACATTTTTTAAATAAAAAAATATTGACGTTTCTGTTCTCACCAGCTGAAATTAATGGAAGGTTTGTCATTGTCTTAAATGAAGTGAGAATCACACCACTGCAGTGTTGCTTAGTGTCATAAAGTTGTCAAGCTGCCAGTTTCCTGTTGGCATGTTAATGGCTTCTTTTTAAATGATATTTAAAGCAGATAAATTATTTGTATAGTGATTTATTCTATTTTGCAATTAATTGCAGTCATTGAAATATGTTTTATCTTACACTGGGGCTTTATTTTATAGGGTGAAGCCATTATATTTCCATTTTTTTGTGGTATTTGAGAGCTTTATATTTGCCCAAAAGATGGAAGTATGACAGTTAATGACTTGATGCAAATTCAGTGTTCTGCTTTCAGTTTATGACATTCAGTCAGAGTCTTTGCTGAGTAGAGGTTTACATTTTAAGGCCTTTTTTTTTTTTTTTAATCTTCTGACATTATTGCTGGGATTTCAGATAAATCCAGTATTTTTAGACTCCAGGTTTTTTGGTTTTATTTGCTGTGTTTTGTTTTTGTTTTTTTCCCAAGGAATAACAAGAATGAAATGTGTATGTAAAACAATGATACATCATAAAACACATCACTTTTGCTTGAAGATACTGCTAGCATTAAAATATTAGTAGTTATAAATCCATCTCCAAGAGAAATTACTATATTTCTCTGCATTCAACCAGCTGTTAACTAAATAGATAGATACTTTTTCTAAATTGTCTAAATTTTAGGGTCACGTATCTCCTTGTAATGGCTCGGTCTTTGAAGAAGCATTCTTCCAGTTGTTAAGCTAGCTCTCAAAATAAAGTCTTTTCTACTGTTTATATGCATGCAGATGAAATTTGTATTCACAGAGAGAGCTAAACCAAGGCTTATATTCTTTTTCCCCTGAAGATCTACTCTCCCACATTTTAGATGTTTCTGCTTTTGAGGGGTGGAAGCGCACGTGAATCACAGCAATTGAAAAAGCAGCCAAACCTGCAGATTTCTGGTATTTCTCTGTCCTTCATATTTTACAATGCTCATTGGGCTCCTGAACTTAACAGAAGCTTGGCCATTCAAGCATTGGTACTATGAATACCTAAACCTAGGAAATCTAGAAAGCATGAAAACTAAGATTTGCTACCCCTTGAATAACTGTTTATAATGTATGGAGGGGAATAGAGCAGTACATTATGGGGAAGCTTAACTAGAGTTCCCAGGGGATGAAGTGACTGGCCTTAGGATTATGTCAATACCACTGGCATTGCAATCCTGTTCAAAGGCTCCATTGGGCAAGGAGCTGGGCCTCTACCTAATCAAAGGCAGCCCACCTAGTAAAACTGAAAGCACTTATGCTGATGCAGGTAACACAAATGCAAAAACACTCCTAGTTCTGGCTGTCAGTAGCCTGTCTATATTCAGTCTAGTGTCTGGGCTGTATTTCCTTAAACAATGTGGGAGTTTTTGTGGTATATTTTTAATAAATATTATTGAATGATAATTTATCCTCAAAAGCAAAAGTAGAATTTATTCAGGATTGCTCTTCTATTTAGTAGTTTTTAAATGAGCGCATAAATTAATAGGTAAGCTTGTTAACAACTCTGAAATAAAATTAATTTGTTGATGTAAATTGTTACCCAGCAAGAATTTCAGGCCTGCAAAATAGCTACTTTTAGTCGCTGACTGTCACAGTGCCTTAAGTAATTTCCACAAGTTCCATGAAACATCTTATAGATGCTTTTATTTAATGTTAATATTTTATATTATTCTGATGGTAACATTTGCTCTTCTTTAATAAAACAACTTCTCCTAGACACCAGACTCCTAGGAAAATTGGAAAGAGAAATAGGAAAACAAATCGCTCTAAAGCACCCACTCATCAGCCCTGTATCATAATTCAGAGTTGATAATAAACTTTGCTAAAAAATAAAGCAAATTTAGCCATGTGACAGCAACTGATGTTTGAACGTTGTAGCAAACGGATGATCTCTGAGTAATAGAAATTAAAGGTCGGTCATTCAAATAAGAGTTATTTTATTTGACTTACATGATTAGTGGCCATTACTACTATTTCAACAGATCGGTAAATGGTTTTTTACTTTTGCATTATATCCCCAGAGCAGCACAAAACTATCTCAACACATTGATATGTGTAGTAGCAGAAAACACCCACAGTGAAATCAGAGGTGTCATTGCAGCAAGGGCAGAGACACCTCTGGTGAGGTTAGCCTGGATGCCACTTAAAGGATGCTCTGCATATGGTCCTTAGTGCATAGCAGCTACATGTGCTTGTCATTTCTAGGTAGATCTGTCCATTTTATCCCAAACTCCCAGCGCCACAGTGTGCTGCTGCCACTGTCCAAGCTGGTTTCCTTAGTTCTAGTACAAGTATTGTAGGAGCAGGGAACACAGGTGACCTTGCTCCTGATAAGTAGCAGCTGTGTTAATTACCCAATACAGCCTCGCCCTTGATGAGTCACAGCTATATCCAAAAAAGATAAGTATGATGAAAGGGAGTAGGTTAGCTGGTGAGGGATCATCATGGAGGATCATGAACAGGAGAATCATGTAGAAGAAAGATCCTGGGGAGACAGAATTACTGCTATGAGGTCAGTCTGGGTCTGCAGTTAGAGCCTGTTGGAACCTGCAGCCACAGTCTAGCTGGGTAAAAGCCTGCAGTCAGTCTGCAAACCAATACCTGCAGTCACAGCTCAGACAGAAATAACCAGCAGCCAGAGGTTGCAAAGGAAATGTACAGTAGGAGTTTGCTGTGGCCAGAGTTGGTGAATAGCTGCAGTCAGGATGGCTGAGCTGTAAAGAGGAATAAACCAGGGTCGTTTTCATGCTGTGGTAAACAAGAATCTGTGTCTTGGCTCATTTCTGCTCTCTAATGAAAAGGCTGCTGTAGAATAGTGTGCCTGTGCCTGCTGACATCGTTACCCTTGGCTCCATGAACATACCCATGGAAACAGATGCGCCAACCTTCCCTTTTTAAAATGCTTGTGGAAGATTTGCAAAATCTGTTTAGTGGAGACCAGACCACTAACGAAAGAATGAAATTTCTGTCAATGTAAGGAGCAAACCATAGAGGCATGGATGCAAGTACAGGAATTGCAGCCTCACCTGTACTCTGGGGAGTGCGGTGACTTCCCTGCTGTCTACACTAGCTTTCTCAGTGGCTTACCCACAATGTGATTGTACAGATCCTTGTATGTGAAAACAGTTCAGTAGCCTCAAATGAGACTGCACAGAGGGTGGGATTTTCCTCTTACACACAGCTGAACTTTAGGAATTGAAAGGGATCCAAAGTCACGTGATAGATCTAGTCATACGTCCAGTGGATGACATTATGTGAACTCAACTGCTCCTCTTGGCTGGTAGGAACTTTCTGTGAGGATAGAAGGCCAAGGTGTAGCCATAACTTCTTCTTTGTAAAAATGATTATTTATAATTCATTGTTTTTATTTTATTACCAGTAGAATGTAAGGTGAAATAAATGATTCATAAGGCTCATCTTCCCTTATCTTCTTGGGCTCACTGGTGATGAAATTTATGCTTGTTTCTCCATTTACTGTAATTGCCCTTTATCAGAATTCAGGCTATACTTTGCTGTCTGATTTTGATAGCTGGAAGTAATGCAAAATGAATGTTTTTAAAGTAGATTATTACAGGGAAAAGAAAGGTTTTCTATCACCACGATGGTGTTTGCAAAGGGGATCTAAATTTTCTTTCAAACACTACTGTAAATGCTTAATCCTCTCACCTCTATGAATATTTATAAATACAAGAATCCGAGTTACCTTTCCTGTCACCCCAAAACCAAACATATTGATAAGGCAATATGAAACAAAAAAAAAAAAAAAAAAACAGTTTTGACTTGAGAATTTCTCTCCTTAGTAGAGAAGCAGATATGAAAATAACTTAAATAATAAGCTGAATAAGCTCAGCTTAATAAGCTTCAATGTCAGGGTTATATCTGCTCCTGGTGCTAAGAGGGATAGTATTTGAGGGTGACAGATGAACAGTCTGTTTTCTTCTGGCCTTAAATTCTATTAAATCAGATCTCTCAACTCTGGAAAAGCACAGCACTTTTCTCTGAACCAGCCAGAGATACAGAAAAATGTGTCAGACCAAGGTGCCTTTCAGGGCACCTTGAAGGGCCTCTGGTAATGCCTTGGTGGCTCAGTCAGTGGGAATACTGCAAATATGATACTTGCACAGCTCAAAGTGGCCTTTGAAGGCAGCACAATGAGAAGCAGTCCTGAGTATTTTGTGAAAGCTTCCTCCCTCAGCTGCTGCTGGCAGCAGACCTGTGGGCTGGGAACTGGTCTGGCGATGGAGGGTCAAGATGAGCAGCTGCCCTTTAGTGTATTTGCATTTACTTACATCTGAATTTGTTGCTCTGAAAAATATGGAGATGCATCCAGAGCTCAGCCTCCCAGCCCAGGATGAAGAGGGAAATCAGCGTGCTGCAGGAGGATGTGGCCAGCCATATGCTGAGGAGGAAAGGCTGTGTGGCTGCCACCGCAGGGTCTGCACCAAGAGCAAGGATCTCTGGACAGAAGCAATGCTGGCCACCTCCTTCCTCCTGGCAGGGCACCAATTTGCAGACATTATCCCCAAGCAACCGGAGATGAGCTAAGCCAGATGAAATTTGGCCAGTTCAGGTGATAAAGCACTTTGCTGCTGCAGAGCTCATTTTGAACCTCACAGCCCTTTCTGGACCTAGAAGGTAAACAAGGGAATTGATTAAATTTATTGGCTTATTAAGAGTGACTGACTTAATTCAAGATTTAGTCTACTTCATTTGTTGCTCATCATAGGTAATTCTAGATGATTAAGGATGTGGGGCTATCAGTTTTCCAGATATTGGGTAAACACCACTGTCCTCATGTCTTGTCCTAATTATTTAGATTTGTAAGTTCTGATTTACAGTTACCTATGATGTTTATATATATTTTTTTCTAATTGGCTTGTCAAAGACACAGGAAAGAAATTTTACTTCCAAGAAAAATTCCAACACAGAAAATTTCAAATCATAGTTCACTTCCATTAGCAGAAATCTCCCTTGAGTTTGAGGTACAAATCCAAGAGTCATTAAATAGCTAGTTGTTGGAGCAACTAACCTAAAACCCCAAAAGGAGGAAAAAAATTTCTCAGAGCAGGGAATGGGTGCTTTAAGTGTTTACATCACCTGAGCAGTACCAGAAATATGAAAAAGTTAATGATGATCATGTTAAAGCTATGAAAATTGAGAACAACACGAAAGTGAAGAGAAATAGTTAAAAGGACTGGGGAAAATAATTAACTGCTTAAAAGGCAGCATGTTAAAACAACAGAATAGAGAAGGCTATTAGTAGTAAAATACTCATCCATTTAAATGTGAAAATCCTGTCTAAACGAGGAAAATAAAAGACAGGCTAAACTCATCCTGTTGAACATAGAACTCTAATGAGGCAAGCCAAAAAAAGATTTTGAAGACCAACTTCCTACAGGCATAAAAGTGACTAATAAGAAGCTTCTCAGAAACAGGAAGCCTTTTGGAAAGTCAATGGGCTGAGAGATGATTAAGGTGCAAATAGGATACTCCAGGAAGCAGTGCTGTGGTGAGAAAGCTAAATGAATTATTTGCATCAATGTTCTCTTCAGAAGAGGTCATGAAGGTTTCCACACCTGAGCCATTCTTTACAGGTTCAAGCCTGAAGAGCACTCAGAAATCGAACTGTCAACAGAGGAGATTTTCAGAGCAATTCAATAAAATGAGCAGTAGCAAATCTCAAGGACCACGTAGCATTAAACCAAGCATTCTAAAGAAGCTAAAATATGAGACTGCTAAACTACTAATTTCTGAAATCACTCTTGAAAGCAGAGAAATAGAAAGTCACAAGTCTGATGCTGTTAAAAAAAAAAAAAAAAAAAAAAAGTTTAAGGAGCAGAATGGAAAAACTACTGACCAGTAAAATTGATTTCTGTACCAGACAAATTGGTAGAGCTCATAGAAAGTAGAATTGGTAAACATATCATTTTTTAGAGAGCAAACATGCCTCACAAATCCATTATCATCCTTTGGAGGAGTTAATGAGAATCAGGCTAAGGGCAAGTTGCTGATATACAGTGGACCTGGGTTTTCACAAAGTGATTCACATCACCAAAGGTCTTTAAAGGAATTAAACAGTCATGGGATAAAAAGGAGGTCCTCTCCCATGGTTTAATACATGATTTAAAGAAAAGTAACAAAGATTAAAGATGAACTGCCATGCTAACCAAGTGGAGAAATGGGGCACAATTCAATCCCACAGGGCCCCTGCTGTGACCCATGCTGTTCTGAATTAGATATAGGAATCGGGATGAAGCCAGGCTATGCTCCAACTTTCTAGCCTTCAATTGTTTTCTTTGATCAGGAATATGGTTTAATTTGAGTACAGACTGAACAGGTTGATGCATAGGCCTTTATGACCAGGAGATCATTGCCAGGTTTGTGTTGTTGAGATATTGTGGGTTCGTAAGCAGGCTTGAAGAGAAAGGAAGAAACTCTTTCTTAGGTTAGAAACTGCAGTAGTGGCAGGCATCAGGGAATATGTTGGGTATGCCCTGGACTTGACAGAGCTGGCAGATATGCCTCTTGTGTATGTCAAGCAAATTAAATGCTAATATTGACCCACCACTAGCAAAGATTGTTGACTGAGGATGGGAGAAAAGAAATGATTTGCCAATCTATAGACCAAGATGTCAGAAATATGATACTACAACAAGAAGCAACTTTTTATCATTGAAACATTAGATTTTCAAAAATTGTTACACTAAAGCAGTTTTATTACTCTCTTGTATGAATCAAAACTCTCTGTTAAATTTGGCTCTCTGGGAAATTTAGGTAATTTTTTTACTGCAGTTACATGGAGATAATTGATTGTCAAAAACTAAGTGGTCACAAGGAAAAATTAATTCCTCTGCTTTAATTAGTGAGCCTTTTCAGACACTCTGAAGCCTTAACCCATGAGAACTTTAGGGTAAAAACAGCCTTTGTATTGGCAGCTACACATCTATGTTCTTTTTTTATATTAAATAACAGTAACATTTCTCCTTTAGAGATGTTATGGTTCCATTAAATGAGATGCTGTTTCAAAACTTATCTTTCAAATAAACTGCACTATAGCTGTTGCATACAATGATCATAACTCTGAACGACAAATCTATTCACAAAGTGCATTGATGATACTTACAGTTATATTTCTAAGCCTTTTGCTAGCATAACGGCTGTTTTGGGGCATGGTAGTTAGTGTGGTTGTGTAGTTTTTACTTCCAAGTAACATTACAGCCTAACAGCAAGACTCTCATGTAAGAAACACCTATATCTCACTATCAGTGGAGCCATGAGTAAAGAACAGGTAAATAAACCTTTCTTTGTATGGTTTGTTATAGCTTGCATACATATACACTCCCATATCTTCGTATGTACTGCACATCTTGGGTAGCAGGGCAGGCTGTAGGGCATTTGGCAGGTATGTGGCAGGCACTGCATATGTACATTGTGTAATCTACCAGGGAAAACTCCTGTACAGGAAAATAATGATTTACAGACATTAAATTAGTGAGACTCCCAAGAACCCACAGCACAACGCTGTCAAAACAGCTGTAAAAATCTACTTTCCCACTCTTACCATGACAGTGAAATTAGTGGAATGAAGAATTTAATTAGGTTGTCTCCTTGCGCTGTTTGGCACTGCCTCGTGTTTTGTGTAATAACAGGCCCTGCCATCAAATTGCTCCAAGCTCTGGTTAGAACAAATCAGTTCACATCAATTCACGTGAACAGTACAATGACAGGTTACACCATTGAAATGTGGAGTTAATGTGCAAGGCAAGGCCAATCTGATCTGACAGCAGTATATAGTGATGGTGAGCAGCTAGCTGTCAACAAGGACACAAGTGCACAGAGACAGAAATCCTGGAACATCCAACAGATTCTTCTTTTACTTATCCTCCTTTTGAACTGATTCAGTGAAATTGCTTGCATTTGCAAGGATACCAGGAAAAAATTAGGTCAAGTAGCACAATATTGTCCCTGAAATACTTCCATTGAAATGGGTAGAATGATATCCACTTCTTTCTTTCAGGGCTAAATCCAGCCCATTTTTATTTCTGATGCATTTTGCATAAAATGAATTAATCAGTTGACAGGTTTAGAGTAGGAAGAGATTTAAAAAAAACCCCAAACTAAATCTGTTTCATGATGTTCCCAAATTTGCTCTAGGCAGAGAGAAACTTCTGTGAAGTCTCTTTCTATCTTTTCCTTGTTTGAGTAGTCTTCCACAGATACCCGTTATCAATTACTGTTGATAACACTATGCTGGAAGAGATGAATTTTGGGTTGAGCTGTTAAGTCCATTCCTATATGTATGGTGAAAGGCCAACACCTTCCCTCCATATACAATTTCTGCATCAAGACTAGGATATTAAAACCATATGACTTCAATTCTGCTTATCTTTGAGAGATTAGGGAACCACAAAATTATGAAAGCAAACAGCTGCATGAACTTCTTATCACACGGCTGAATTTTTCACCATTCTTTTTCTTTTAGTGTATTTGCTAATTTATGTCCCAGCAAGACTACAAATAAAGCTCAGCTGACAAGTGGAAAGTGAGAATAAGCATTGAGTTTGTATCTAGTGAACAGAAAATTTTATCTGCTTGGACAATGTCTTACCATTTGCGGGAGGAGGTGAACAGATAATAAGTACAAATCTTTGTTAATGTAACCGTAAAGTTTTACAGCTAAAATTGAAAAGGTCAAGGAGTGCAAAAATCAAGGTTTCTCTAGCAATCTTTAACTTGGCTTCATTCCACAGTATTTTCTATTTTATGTTGTTAAATATGTCATGTAATATATTCCTCTTTGACGCTAAATGCATATGATAAGTACACAGGGCATGAATTGTGGAACAAGTTACTGTTGCCATGGGAACTTTAACTTTTGCATATGCCAGGTTTGAATCTGTAATAGTGAAATCATAAGACTGTGCTGAATTGGAGTGTGGCACATCCCTCTGACCAACCCCTTTGAAGCAATCCCTTCTTACGTACCTCCCTACGAGCTCCATCTTCCCACATCTGATCTGCAACAGGTCCCTACACTGGGGCAGGGAAACATTGGACTGTTCTGCCTCTCTTTTTCAGAGAGTCCATTGAATTTCTTCCTGATACTGTCCACTTACAGGTGAGCCTCTTGAGGCTTGCACACAGAGATCTGACCTATATTGCCTTGTTCAATGAGTTCTTCAACACGTATTTAGCAACACTTAGCAGTTCTTTGGCAATTCCAGATGCATCTTCCCTTAGCCTCTCACAGCTACAGAGTTATGGACCTATTTTATGTTGTGAAGAGCAAGGCTATTTATTGTATGGCAACTTCTACTGAACCCAGCCAGAACCTGGAACTCTACTCTAGGGGCTTGAACAGAATAATGTGTTCCCTAAGCATTTATACTGTCAGTTTCCTAGAGAAATACACTGCACAGAAACATTCTTCCTTTAGGCCCTTTCCCTAACCTAGTCCAAAAATGGAAATTGCTGTCTTGCTGAAGTCCTGATGCAGCATTTGTTTGCTTCCAGATACACCTCAAACCCTGAAATATCAAAAGCATGAAATAGATCTGCAGAGTGAAACATGTTTGTAGATAACAAAACTGTTCATTTAGTCAGTCTCCAAAGATGCTTGTCACCTTGTGGGGATTTTTTCCAATATCCTTGGGTATTTTCCTTCCTGTGGCCCAGAATGTCTGGCTGAAATATAGCTCCTGAGGTATCTCAGTTCATAGTGGTGAGAAGTCCAAACTCTGTGTCCATCGTGCAGTTCTGTGGACCTCATCTGAGGGGAGATCCAAACAGGAGTGATATAGGAATACAGTTTCCTGGGGAAATGCCAAGCCACTGTTCAGACATTTTGATACAGGCTGGTGAGGTAGCCTGGATGGCTCCACAACCTCTATGAGTATGAACCACTTTGTTCTCACCACTTTTCTGTCCAGTGATTTTTCACAGCTTTAAATTCAGGAGGAAGAGGCATGTGTGGGGAAGCGTGGAGAGAGAGAAAGAAGGGAAAAAAAGAAGGAAAGAAGGTTGGTCTGTTTCTCTTCTACAATACACGCAATTATCAAAGGAAAGTGACAATCAACAGAAATTAGAAGGTAGCTTCCCAAGCAGCAACACTGTGTGCCATCACTTGGTGAACAAAGAGTTTATTCTTTCCCTTTTGGGATGAACACCCATGCCAAATATTCTGGCACGTTCTTGAGCCTGCTATCCAAATAATATTCACTTACTAACAGGAACATTTGTTTGTGGTTGATGCTCTAAGTTATACTGCTGGGGTTTGCAGGGCATGAGAATTTTCAGTGTTGTAAAGAGCATAAAAGGCCACCTCCTCTCTCTGCAGGCAAGCAGAGACTCTGCATTCTCTTCATGTAGGCTCTTCTTTGTCTTTAGTCTGGAGATTGTCTTAGATCCAAATCAACCAAACAAAAGCTGATTATCTCAACTTTAAATAGAGGGATTATGGAGGAGAAGTTGAAACTGGGTAACCGATCTCGCACTTGAGCAGCTGAGGGGGATAACCCTTCAGATGAAGCAGATTTGGAGGAAGAAAGGGGGAAAAAAAATTCCAAGCTGAAGATTAATGCAGAGCCATAGCTCCAAGTGTCATGAGTGACATTTGACTCATCATTCATAGTTACTTGTATCTGTATAAAAAGGGAGCACAAATAAATAACAATTTTAATTCATTCTCCAGCAGTGAACCTGCTTTTCTTCTGAAAAGTTCACCATAAGGGAAACTTCCTTGAGAAGCATTAAAAAGAAGTAAAATGCCAATGTCATTAATGACATCTTTGTCTATTCTCATCCTACAAACCCACAACAAATGTTTTGGGCTTTTTGTTAGCAACATATATTTCCTCCTACTTGTTGTGGTTGTCTTGAAACTAAATGGACTGCAATTAAATTCTTAAAAATACCCCCTCTAGAACAGCTCTCTTCTAGGAGTACTGTAGAACGGGTCCCAAAATAGTACCAAAAAATGCTCAACAGAATTCAGATATTATATCTATTCAAAGGTAATTTTAAGCAACTCTTTAATTTTCCCAGTCCTTGTTTACTTAGGCTAGCATCCTGAAAACTATTTTTCATCTTCACTGTTAAGGCAAAAATGCTGATGGTAGCCTGGGCTTCCTGAAGGAGATTTGGTGGCTCCTGGGTTTCCCTAGGATACAGGAACACATAGCCTTTCCCTCTGTCTGATTACAGTCTCTCTCCACAGTCCGTGTTGGGGGAATTTTGGAGTCATCTCAGCATTAGTGTGCTCACAAAGGGTTTTCCTGTGCTTGTACAAGCTCCCGGAGTTGCTGTGTTGCTTCAGGCTAGGAGAGAGATAGAAGCCAGGTTTTGCCTTCAAAATACACTAAAACTGAAAACAGTTTTCTGGCATGACCACACTAGCACTCTTTTGACTCTGAAATGGGTGTATTGTTGAAGATCATATGGATCAAGATTTCTGGAAGTAAGATAAACCGGATTCCATGGGAGCTTTTTTCTGTTTTCTATCTAACCTAAAAAAATTAATACTTGAAATTGTAACTGCTGAAGACATGTTTTTCTCCAGATCAACATATATGGAAACGGACCTGATTCTGCTTTAAGTTAGTACAATTTCAAGGAGGTGATTCTGATTTATACTCAGGTAACTGAGAGGAAAATCAGTTCTATTATATCCATAAGAGTGCTCATATTTTAAAAGGGGTAGAGTTTTAAGCTGTCATTTCAGCCAAGACAAATAGATTTTCTTGTCACCCATCCTCAGAGTCCATGACAGCTCAGAGCTCTTTTGGATGGATTTTTGAGTTGAAGAAGGATAGCAACAAACTACAAAAACATCACAGAGTGTCGTTCTGTATTCTACCTTTTCTTCTAGTCTTCTTCATATCATCTTAAACTAGATAAAACAGCAGTGCACAGCATGAGTAACATTTTGATGTCATTCAGGCTACCAAGGAAGAGGAAGATACAGCTTAGTTCAAAGTGCCAGACATGCAATGGCAAGATTAATTTACAGCAAAGCTGGAAATATGAGTAAGTTTGAATTATGCTCCTCCATATTACAATAAAAAAAAATTTAAAATTGCACTATGGAAATTGATGTGGCATAGTGTACAGGGGAAAGGAAAACAAAGCAATTCATTCCACTTTAGAGACAGCATCAGAGTCTAGTAGTAAGACAAGCTAGTGAGGACATATAACACCAGTGTTAGAAGAGAAAGGTATTTGTCTTCCCAAGTCAGGCCAAATTCTACTTTTTTAATTGTTGTGGGGAATACAGGTTTACACCTGAACCAATAAAAGCAGGATGAGCTCCTTTTCAGCATGCAGGAAGAGAAGAGATACAGATCACTCTACAAAACAGAAGGAAAGAGTGCAGAGTAATTCACCAAAACATATTTCCCCCTCCAGTATAAAGCAGTGGGGAACAGCAATCAAAATTGATTGTTCCAGTTAAAATTCTACATTATGATGTTACAGAAAAAGTAGCATGATGAGCTCAGCTTTTCTACAACATGTCACAAAAAAATATAGGCAGGCGCCTATTATGATTAAGGAGTTCTTTGGCACATCGTACATTTTCTTGATTCATTATACATCATTTAAATTTCTTTTTTGTCATGAGGTTTTGTTCACTTCATGGACAAGCCATTAAATTCAAATTACATCTTGAAGGAAGTTTACTTCATTTGAGCCTTACCATGGAAAGGTATTGTATGTATTTGTATTTCTAATGTGGGTGAATGGGTCAGACCTTAATAGCAGGTGAGACAGTGTGATAGTCAAGATGTATCAATAGCGTTACTCTTTTTTGCTTTAGCTGTCCACTTCTACATTTTCTGTGCAGAAACTCCAAATATTTATGTAAATATGTAAATCAGGGTGATAAAAATGATAGAAAACCTTTTTTTTCCTCCAGCTCCTGAGCCATAATTTTATGTTTTATTGCTGATTACAGTGACATTAAATAGTCAGTAAAACAAGTATATCTGCATCACACAGTGCATAAACAGCATTTTGGATGACTGTCTAAGTTATTTAAAATTTTTCAGTAGCATGATATTTAGAACTGTACCCTTTCTTAGAAATTCCTTTCCTTTTTTGACTTCTCAGTGGCAGTGATTCTTATGAGTAAGAGGCTAGAGCTGTGCAATTAAATTCATTACACTGAAACAGAAAGTCTTTATTTGCCATTAATTTGAAATTAAATTGTCATTCAGTCTCCCCCTTCATTGAAAGGTAAGCGTTTCATAAAACTAGAATACAAAAGTGTGTACTCAGTTGGAGGCTTGTGCAGTTCTTGAAAGCCTTCTAAATATGATTACAACTTCTCTGATCATTTCTGACTTCTGCTGCCCCCATGAATCCTCCTTCTCTCCCTTCCACCCTTACCTTAGGGTTTGCCTTATGCCAAGCAAGACAGAAAATCTGCCCAGCTTGAAAATGAAAGCAGGTTTGGTTTTTGTTTTTATATTTTTTTGACAAAAGAGTTTCTAGTTGGAGCTCATTCAGACCCTTGCTGGGTTGTCAGAAACCAGTGACAGAAACAGCTTCTGATTCATGGTTGTGCTTTGTTACCTTTCAAAACATTTGTGTTTGAAAGCTCTACTATTGCTGGCATGTGTTAGGGTTTACTACATGCAGATGTCATTATGCAAGGTGCTGATCTTCTTCAATGTAGACAGGAGGAGTCCAGTGTCTTGGAAGACCTTTCAGGATCATGTCCAAACCCTAGAAATAGTCTTACTTCTGCTTTCACTCAAACCATTGCTGCTGAGTGATCTTTGTGATAAAGCTAGGATTTCATTTTACCTTATCTGTGATTTTTATTTATTGTAGTGTTTTGCTGGTTGCTGAAAGTCCAGCAAGATTTTGCATTATAAATATAAACCTTTCTCTACCATTGTATGGTGTTATTGTGTCAGGAAATAAAAAAAATTCTGAGGCTGCTTTCCAAGTATGTCAAACTGTTGAACAGGATGGCACATGGATTAATTATTTCATTCGATACATGACCAGGATGTCAACTCAGCCTCAGCAAAGGCCTCTGGGAGAAAAACAGAATTACCTGTACTTATACAAATATGTTCTGGAGATTAGCTGCAGTAGACCCAGTAGCCACTTTGGAAGAAAAATAAAAAGTATTCTCATCCTTAGCTAGTGGACTCCTCTAGGAAAATTATGAAAATAGATGAGTAACTGTCAGTACAGAAGGTTGATAAACATAGCAGTTCTTCAGATAGACACTGATTTTCATTATGGTAAAGAAAGTCATGCACATATTCTCCTAACTGTCTTTTAAAAAATACCTATGTTATAGTCACAGATACCAGTTTTCACCTTAACCATGGAATAGTGCCTCTCCTTAGAATGTCTGCTGTATCCCAAGGAGCTTAGTTAGCAGTAGGAGCACAATTACTGCCCTTGAATTAAACTATAAAAGGAAGATTCTTCGCTGAACTACAGTCCTTCCCCTCCTATTCATTTTGTACAAGATGCATTTCCACCTGGGAGCTGCTAGTAAGCTTTCATAATACAGCAGATAATATAGTCTCTGGAATGTGCCCATAGTCCAGGACAACACTTTGGAAAAGGCACCTTAAACCTCTGTAGTTAAGCAGATTATCATATTCACAATATTCCTAAACTCCACCTACATGAATAATAAGAACTTTGGTCTGTTGCTTCAGGGAGAGCTTCATCAGTGCTTATAACATCCTCATCTGCTCCAGAATTTGGCTCTTCCACACCCACTGGCAGACCTTGATTCTCCCTTGACATGGGCTGGGGTATTTATACCAACCATGATATGCTTACAAGGAGATTGATGGTGACATCCCCATCAGAACTGGATGCTGTGGAAGGTATTTTTTTGACAGAGTTTCATATGCCTGAAGTCTTGTCAATGTGGCCAGTAAAGGAGTTTGGCTCTGCTGGGCACATTTTTGTAATAAACTGTCTCAGTGGGAGTCCTGTCTCCTCCATTCAGCTTCCGAAACCACAAAGGAAAAACCACAACCAACCTGCAGATCTGCATACGTTCTGTTTAACACTGTGAATAAGTAAGAGGTCTCGACACTTCTCAAACATGTGTAGGGCAAATATTTCTCTTCTGGGGAATGATAGACTTACAGTTTATATAGTGAAATTGCATTTCTCAGTGCTCAGGAAAGCTTTTCGCTGTTGATCATACTTGGTAAATTGTGCCTCTGAGATGACATGCAAACATCAGTGTTTGCAGGTATGTCAAGGTAAATGCATATTTAGGCACAATTGAAGAGAGGGCCAGTGTTTGGGGGAAAGGGTTATTTTTAATGATGTGCCCCTGGCACTGATCTGGGATATCACACCAGAGTCAGCCCACTTGTTCTTGAGATTCATCAGGCTGGTCCTCTTTTTAATAAAATTACAATTTGTATTCCTTCATAAGACCATGATCTAATATACATATTTCAGTAAAATAACCAGCTCTTAGAGGCTCGGGAAAGCTTAGAAAAAAATCATAATGGCTTGTTTCTCGCTCCTCCAAATGTGCTTGATTTCCTTTTCCAGCGCTCAAATGCACATCTAATTTTACTACTAACTGTTAGTCAGAAATGAGCTTTGTTTATTTCAATGGGCTTTTTTACAAAATGTTAGAGATATATTAGATTGTTTTATAATACTTACATTATGGCATAAATATTTTTGCAAGTGTACTAAAAAGTGGATTGCTTCTCCACTTCTCTGTGTCTTCAGAGAAAGTTTTCTGTATTTTTTGGGATGTAGTAGTGCTTTCTTATTGTTTCTGAGGCCAGTGGTTACAGACATAGTCACTCATACGCACAAACACACACACTTGCAGACGTGATCATACGGATAGACAGCTTTCAAAAACCTTGGTCTTCATGTAGGGGCCTGTATTAAATGACCTTTCATGGAGATTAAAAGACCAGAACAAAACACAAGTAGTAATGAATCAAAATAAAAGTGAATAGAAAACTTCCAAGTTGGGTGAAAATTCTAAGACATAGTCCTTATCCAAGTCAAAATCTACTCTATTTTTGAATATCTCTCATTCAGAAAAATAATACTGATGTAAATGTCTTGATTTTAAAAGTGCACTTTTGTATTTCTATTTGCTAAAATCTTTTTGAGGAGAATTAACTGAGAAGTCAACACTGTCCCAGAAATAATTCCAAACTGAAGAGCACAATGTTTCCTTTAGTGAGGTTGAGACCTGGGGTTGAGGATGTAATGTTTCTTTCTGGATTAGGTTTCTGTACGGAGTTAGGATTTCTGTCTGAAGGGATACCAGTATCTGTAAAGATCAGATGATGGAGGTCCAAGCTGTCCCTGTCTTAAAATGCCCCATGCATGTGTGGTGCCCTCATGCCTCTTGTTCTTATTTATGCTGCAGTTCAGCCCAAGAGCGAGGACTTAGGAAACCACCTGGCCCACAGTATAAGAGCCACTCCCAACACACAGGTCTGAACCTCTCCTAGATTTTTTCCAGGAAGAAATCCAAGTCCTTCTCTTTTTCTGAACATACTCTAGCACTGGATTGCACCTCTTGTGAGGGGGTAGAATTATCCCAAACCTCAGAATGTTGTCAGGGACACACTGACAGAGAGGTGCTTCTGTTGCCTCAACCTAGGTTATACCAAACCTTTGACAAGACACATTTAAACGGATGTGCCAGCCACACTAGATGGACATGTATTAGTGAGATTAGTATGTCATTGTGTAGTGTTCTACAGTGGCTGGAGGTGTTTAAATAGTTTTTAGGCATCAGAAAACTTATTCCCTGTTAAGGCCACTGTGGAATGGTACACCATTTCCCAGAGTTTGATTCAAAGAGCACCAAAGTCAGTAGGAATCTTAGTGTTACTTGAGAGATTTCGACCTGGCTGACCAGGTGGGGTTTTTTTCTCTCTGCTTGGATGTAAATTCAACAAAACTTTGTGTCTTTTTCATTGGGAAATCTATTCTCACAGCTAGAGACCTTTTCTGTTAAAAAATACTAAGCTTGGAAGAGGAGAAGAGGCTGGTCTAGAGAACAAAGCAAATGCTGCACTTTTAGTGGCGTTTTCAGCAGTGAAGTGAATATTTTCCTTTTGTTAGAGTGCCAAATGTGTGGTCTATTGCACAAAACAAAATATGGCCCTCTGCTCTCCTTTTCTAAAGAAGGTTACCTGTAAGGTATGGCACTTCTTTGTGTTCTTGGAAGCCCTGGCTTCGTATGAAATCCAACTCCAGACCATATATTTAGTGTACGAGTAATGTGGGGATGTTAAATTTAGAGACACAGTGTAAGGTCTTGATTTCCTGTGAAGGAGGATCAAGCTGAAGTGACCCTGTGCTAATTGCTGTGATACTGTGCAAGACACCTTGAAATTTATCTGTGATGCAATTTTGTTCCAGCAACCAAAATAAAGTTATCATGAATTCTCACAGCCATCTGTAGCATATTTTTTGATGACTGTGCATCATAGGTATGTATTCCCAGAAAGTCTGAAGAATAATAATTAATAGGCCTGATTCCAAATTACTGATGTACCTAGGAGGATTTCCATCAGCTTTAATGAGGGTTGAAACATGCCTTAGCTGAGCTATTTGGGGAAGAAGAAGCTTTCTAAATTACATATTTCTCTAGCTCTGTAGAAGGTTCTTTGGGGTCACTGTCTGTTCTGGGTGAAACACACATTTCCAGCCACAAACAGAAGGACTGCTCATCTCACCTGACAAGCATGTTGGCAAGGTAAGGAGACAGTAAAATAAACTCCACCCTCTCCAGTTCTCAGATTATTTGTTCCGCAAAATCCAGGAAAAAGGACATAGTTTGTGACATAGCCAAAAGCTAAATAACTTACAACTCCTGCAGTCCCAAAGGCCTTTAAGAAGAAAAAACGCCAAAGTCAAGGATGCCTACTCCTTCAGCAGTTTCCTCCTTTTGTAGCAAAGGAGCTATAGCCCAAAGGGATCATTTAATAGCAACTGGGGGCACAGAATCCCCCTGTGGAAACCAGGGATAAAAGCAGTGGTGGAGTCTACAGTGAGTTATCAGGCAGGATTATAGCCATATCTCCAGACAAAAGAGACAAAAATAGTGACAGGAAATTCTAACAGAAAAGAGAAGACCTGTGTCTATTCCTCAGTCAGAAACTAAGAGATTGTTTTGGCAATGCCCAGGAGAAGTTCAGTCTCAACATATGCCTAAATTGAGCTAATTCTTTCTGCCTCACCCGCAGCAGTTGCATGCTCCCTCAGCGAGCAGCAGGGATGGAAAATTTGGCAAGACTTCTCCCTGCCTCTGTTCATCCCAAGGTTGCCTCAGTCTCTTCCACACTCATTTACAAATAGCCAGCTCCCCTGAAATCCTCAAGTGTGTCTAGACATTGGCTAATCCCTTCCCTTGTGCCAGCTGGGTGACATCAGCATACTGAATATTGCTACAGATCTCTGCACAAGCCAGGTCTCTTGGCACACATTATCACATGCCTTTCCCGTGCTACTTTGCTGAAATCACTGCAGACAGGGGAATGCCGCCAAGGGCTACCTGTTGTGATCTCTCTGGAGCATGAAGGTGACAGCTTCACCTAAGAGAGAAATTCTGCGCACTCCTGGGAGACTCTGAAAAAGTAATCAAACTTCATGGTCATGGCTGTCCTCCTCAAGGAACCACTGTGGATTCTGGTACTTTGCCTGTACTTAGTGGTAGTTAATCTAGATGTTTCAAACTTTTCACATCATTTTTCTTTCACTTTTCATATCACATATTCCTTTTGAGGTCTATAAGCTTTGATCCCGTCCAAGAAAACCCGAGGATCCAGGAAGTTACCACTTTGCACAGCAGGAAATTCAGTGATCTCCTGCCACCTGGCTGATTGCTTACCACTGCACGAGGCTGTCAGCATCACACAGGCTGCTGAATGCTTACTTCCTAAAAGATATTCCAAGTTCAATGACATTCTTCTTCTCTATTATGTATAAAAGAAACAAAAGATCCTGTCAGAATAAAGCCATTTACTGCATACTCAGAAATACCTTTAATTGTTGCATGGCACTTAAATACTTACAAAATGTTGAGATCAATAGATTGATCTTACTGAGTCATCTGTCTCCCACCTATTCAAATGTTCGTGCTCAGCATTGTAATTATCTCACCACCTAGAAATTGGGAGTTAGGAGTGTCAGAAAATCACAGTCATAGAATGGCTCAGGTTTGGAAGGGACCACTGGAGGTCATCTATTCCAGCCTCCATGCTCAAGCATGATCCCCTGGAGCACACTACTCAGGATTGTGTCCAGACAGCTTTTGAATATCTTCAGGCAAGGAGTCTCTATGACTTCTCTGGGCAACATGTTCCAGTGCTCAGTCACCCTCACAGTAGAGAAGCTCTTCCTCATGTCCAGAGTACCAAAATGATGTCTGTTTCCCTTTTTCTGAATAAGGCTGTTCTAGACATCTTTGCTGTGCAAAATGGAGCGGGAAGAATGCTGCAGAGGGGAAATGCTTGGGAGCAAGGTCATCAGCTTTCACAGGCTGACCCACCTGGTTTCACAGGTGGGTCTCTGCCCTCTCTGAACCGATAAACACTGCCTTGTTTTCCAGGAGATTATGTTCAGGCAGTATCTGCAGCACTTGTATGCTACACAGGGAAATGGAACTTGACACTGTCTGCTCAGCACATTGATCTGTCTTTTAGTCTAATGTCCTGGCTGCAAACATTGACAATATTCAAACCTTTCAAAGATGAAAGATCTCCACAATATGGACCCTCGACAGTTGTGCAGCAGCACATAATGAGATAAAATCTCCTAGCTGATCACCTGCCTGGTGATCACGCCTTGGGGCGTGAGATTTAACTTAACATTGTTCACAGCTTAAAAAAAGTATACTTTGTAGAAATTATTTCAGCTTTGGTCTTACTCCACACTGAGAAGTGGTAGACACTAGCAACAGAAACACCATTCAAACACCAACTTCTGAGGGGAGTTAATTATGTTTTAAATATCTACCATTTTAGTCTAATAAATAACATCTGACTTATGCATCCATGTAACAATAAAACAAGATTTTATATCATCTTTTTCATTGTTACACCAGTCAAAAGTCACACATACAGATGACCGAACACCACAGTTTACAGTATTAATAAGTTTTTTCTCCCGTCCTTTTTTTTTTTTTTTTTTAATATCAGGTTCTCAACCCTGGTTATCCAAAATATCCAAAGTACTATGTTTTAACAAACAAAATTAGGCAGATGTATCATCCACTGTGGGATTTAAACCCATTGTCACTGGGGAGAAAGCTGCATTTTAATAGATGAAGATGTCAAACCATGTTATAGAAGCTCTTGTGACTGCATATTTATCACAGTGTCATAGGGGTCCCTAGCAAACTGAAAGATTTCACTATTTATTCACAGTGAAGACACTTAATTAATGACTAGGCCTAATCAGCCTGTTTTATTATTTACAAGGATTCCAACATGGCTTAGCTCAACTGATATGCAAACAAACCACCCTCAGCCTGCTCTAATTAATAATTCTGAACCAGACTCACAGAGTGGCACTGTCAAGTAGCTCTTTGGTGATTTACAACACCTCCTCCGTGAGATTCACATTGCTGCATGCAAATGAGCTGCCACCCCTGTGAATCCTTCATTTTAAAATACAATGTGCCGTCTTGTTGACTACAGGAATGCCCTTATCTTCACACATGACTTAATGGAGACAAATGTCTGATTTGGGCAGGTTTGTGGAAACATTCATGGACACACACCTACACAGGATGTCATTTCAGAAATGTTTAGGAGGTGAGGAAGAAAGATCCCCTTTTGCCTCTGGCGCAGTTGCTGCTGCAGAATTCTTCCACCAAGTTGCCAGCCTCAACTTTCCCAAAAAGGGAGGGATTACCCATTGTCTTGAAAAAAATTGTCAGAGAGGTAGAAGTTGTTATGAAACAAGTTGACTCCAATGTCACACATTGGTACTGGGTGATCTCGCTGGATGATTACATGCTATAGCAGTCTGAAGATGAAAAGAAGCAGATTTTCTTCTGCAGGAGGTTAGTGGAAAATTACCATAAAAATAAAAATAGGAATTAATAGGAGTAATTTGCATTTACAAGTGATTGGAGAATGTTTCACATTTTTAGGTGAATTTTGTATTCACAGTGGAGAAACTGAGGAAAAGAGAAGGTCAGAGAAAGTCAGGAAGATATACTACCAGCTGGGGTTGGCAGAAGTGCATTCACACCAGCAGACCTAATTTTCTCTGAAAAAGACTTCTAAATACAGAGGGAAAACATTATGAGTGAAGCAATATAAGCCAGATGAAAATAGCTCATGAGTGTGAGTCATCTCACTTGTGACTGCTGTCCTATTCCATTGTGAGCCACACTTGAGAAACACTGTGAAGCAGCACATCAGGAAGAGAAAAGATCTCCCTCAAAGCTATTAACTGAAATGCAAACCCAGTGGTGCTTAGCGCCTGCCATGTTTGTTCAGCTCAGGGAATGCACATGGGCTCGGGTCTGAAAGATGGAAGTTCTGTACCAGAAGCACATATGCACATTCCTTTGATTAGCTGAGGGTGCAAAGGTTCTCAGGAAAAGATGGCCTTAGTGCAAGGGCAGGTGCATTGAATTGCTAATGCAAAATAAACCCCCTGTTACACAGTACGCAGCTTCCCTGCCCTGGAAGGCAGGAAGCTCTGCAGCCCATCAGAGGGCAGGGGTTTCTCCAGGCTCCACGTTGCACCAGGCACCTCCTCCTTCACAAAGATGGTACTGAAAGGAAGTAATTATTAAAGGCTCACTGTCATTCTGAAATTGTGCTGCCTGTGCTGGTGCCACCAAGGTGTTTCCTACTGGGTAATCTCATTAATGAGATGGATAATGGAATGGAGTTTATTAAATGGGGATGATGCAAGCTTGGGAGAAGATGCAACACAGTGGAGTACAGGATGAAAGCTAAAATTTATCATGACAAATTGGAAAAATGGTCTGAGAAAGAAAAAAAAAAATCAATTAAGTCACTAAAAGTAAGTGTGTAGCGCTACATTTAGAGCATTGTACAGAAATAATGTACCACACTAGTACAAGGTAGGAGATTAATTTCTCTGCAGTCATTCCACAGAAAAGGATCTGGTCCTTATAGTAGACTGAAAATGAGGCAATATTAGCTGCAGGGGAAAAAATAAAAAGAGGAAAGGAAAGGGTCATGCCTTTCTAACCTCAAACTGCTAATGATTCCAAGCCTTTTGTCCAGAAGATAGAGCACTATTTGGGAAAGACTGTCATGTGTCACTGAAAACCTCCTTTGTTTGTGCTATTGATGGCACAGTAAGGGTGGTTTTATAGAACATATGAGATGGACTGAAATACCCCACAAGAGCCAAGGAATAGCAATGAAAGATGCTTGTAAGATGAAGGTGTTGAACAAAATTAAAAATGGCAATACTATGAGAAAACCGACAAAAATAAAGAATGAGGAAACTCTCTATACATACAACGTTATTTTTATTCAGAAACTCAGAAACACTTATAATAAAATATGTAAAAAGCCTTGGGGTTTCTGGAATTTTTAAATAACTTTTTCCATTAGTCAACTTATGGACAGAGTTTCCTTAGATTTAGAAAGGAAACAGGGTGTAGCTGGATAAGGCAGACAGGCAAATGGACAATTTATCAAAATGCTATGCACTCAACTAGATAAAAACTATTAATTTGTAACCTGGCTATTAAGAACTGTCAAGCCTCAAGTCAGGTTGGCAATTCTCAAGTTTGAAAATGCAATTTGTTGTCTGCAACATTAAATTAAAAAGTCCCTCTTTGTGTCAGTCTTCACTAATGTTTGTAGATGTAGCAGGGACTTCTGGCATCAGTGAGCCAGCTTCTCGGTTATTATTCTTCTTGGCTTGCAACAAGGTAGAGAAGGAAGCAGAAATTCAAAGATATCTCTTCTGCTTGACGTTTTTGATATTTTGACACACTGCAGAGGGCTGCCTAAACCCTCAGTCAAACTCAAGGTCTGCCTGACTCACATTATGGTCCCTGGACACAGCTCTGTTCCTGTGAGAAGACAAGACCTGAGAGGGTGACATGGGCATTTCTCTGCTGTCAGGGATGTCCCATATCCAGGGTGTAGAAATAGAGTGCCAAAACATTCCTGCTCCTTGTTGTGAAGAGGTAAATAGCCATAGGTCCTCCAAATCCAGTGGCAAAGGCAGTTCCAGAGGTACGATGTACAATGGGTAAGGGGGAGAGTAAAGAAAGAAAGAGGGAGGCTTTCTCCAGCGTAACTTTTGGTGAGTTGTCTTTAGTAAAGGTTTGGGCTGTCAATGGACCCATCAATTCCTTTTGCATAGCTGGCAAATGATTTATCTCTAGGTATACAGATTAGGTAGAGGGTTGCAATATCAACATAGCTTGCATTTGTATGATCTGCAATTACACTTTAAATGTTTAGGGTCCTTGCTGGGTGTTAGTGTCAAGATTTACATGTATAATTTTAAAACCCAAATTATTTAATTTTTATACGTAAAAGACAACAAACAAGGGGATAACAAGCACTTTTCTACATTGTGCAAAATGTGGCATGGCAGCTCTAGTTCATGCTAGCTTTTGCAGGGACACTGGAAGCTATTAATGCTGCACAGAAAAGCAGAACTCTTTAGTGTGTATAGGGATGACTCCTTCTTTGGGAATAATGGGTCTGGCCCACCCAGTGCTTTACAAAATTCTCTAAAATCTCTTTTTTATCCATTTTGCCCTAACAGTGCTGTATATGTGTTTAACACACATTCTAAATATCAGCTCAAATGCTTTTTAGCTGGTGGAGATCTCAGCATAAAATTTTTGTTGTAGGTGTGTTTCCATGCATGTTTCTACAAACACTTGTGCGAATAACACAATGAAAGTTTAAGGGAAGACTATTGCATGAAACGAGAATAAGAAATGTAAGGTGTTCAATACTTAGATAATATTAAAAGTTACAAATACTCAAATTTCATACATTGAAAAACAGAAAAATTGACTTGAAAAGATTGCTATAACTTTTTCCGCTGAGACCATGGACAACAAGCTCAGAATGAGGTTCCCTGCCAAAGAAACTGGTGCAACTACACGAGATTTAATAAAGCTCTTTCAGTTAGCACCAGCAGGCTTATGTATGCTGGAGGAAATGGTGAGGTAGAGAGCAGTTATTCTTAAACCTTATGCAATTTCCTACATGAATATCCAGGTTCTAGGTCCTCACATAGACAAGAAGGCTCTGTGTGAGAATACCCTCTTATAAACTTTTAATTCATTATATGAAGTTTACCATCACTTTTTTCTCCCAGGCTCTTACATATCTGATATGATATGCAGATATACAAATGTATGCATGTAATAAATAGGACAGTTGTCATTAAAATATATTATCTGACTATAGTAAAAGTTAACTTCCAGGGAAAAATCATATTTAATAACATATTAGTTAAAATATGTAATGCAGTTTCCAAAAATAAATGGACACTGAATCTACAGGAAATTCTGAATTAACATTTTCTCTCTCAATCTTTAAAATTCAGTTACTCTTTTATAAATAAAATTCAATATTAGTATGAAAAGAAAAATTACATAGCAACCACAACTGAGACTGTATCAATTCTTTATTCTACTTTTCTCTGCAATGCATGATTATAGTTGCATGATTTTGCTTAATCATTCCTAAAGAAATGCTGTCTTAAAAGTTATATTCTTATGGAGCCTTTCAAAACTGCCTATGTAAAAATACTAAAAATAATCATCTAAAGAAATGGCTGTATCCACATAATCCCACAAAGGATAATAATGCATAAAATGACTGGTGAAATCACAAGAAGAATTTGAGAATTCCTTTCATAAAGATTAAAAAAGACAATGATAATTTACATTTGCTCTTCCAAATGCAGCCAATACCTTTATTTTTTACGAGATTGATGACCGTCTAAACGTCATTTCTCAGCTACCCACAATGAACTGTGCTATGTCTGGCTGTCCTTTGGAGGGGTTGCCCAGAGGATGCGAAGGACTGCGCAGCAAAGCTTGAGCCGGAGACAGAATCTCTGAGGAAATCTTGTTCTCTGAGGGGACAGTTCCTGATGACCTGCCAAAGAGCAGAGGCTATAACGTGGTGTTAGCAGAGTGCAAGCAGCTGCCAGACAGAGCTGGCAGAGGAATCACGAAGTAAGATCAAGAAGGCTTGAAAGTGGGGGCCAGGAGGGAGGAGCAAGCAGGAGGAAGATGGAGGAAAGAACAGGCTCTAACAGCTCAAGAGACTAATAGAGCCATGCTGAGCTGCAAGGCAGCATCTCCACAAACCCGTCTGTCAGAAAATGGGCAAGTAGCCAGATAGGTCCTTGTCTCCTCCCTGGCATTGGAAATGGTTATCAAACCTGAGTGACTGTGATGGGTGACTTGAAAAGTACTTCAGAAGAAGGTGTGTCATTCTTCAGAAAACCCACTGTCCAGGACTGCTATACACAGATATTGAGGGCACTACTCTCTGCAAACTGGGAATTGTTTGACCAGCTGGGAGAACCCACAAGTGTGAGTTGGAGGGTGATCTATCACATCACAATGCAGCAATAAAACAATTTTGAAGACTAAATGCTCCTAAGCTAGGAGTCAAATGGAACCCAGTGTAAAGAAGAAAAACACAGACAACTACACCTACATTCAAAGAGTTTTGGGTTTGAGTCCGTGTGAGAAAATCTGTTCACTGCTTTGCCCATATTGAATTGGATCAACAATATTAGGTGGTAGGAAGTGTAGACATTTTTGTTATAAACGCTGCGTAGAAAACTCTGATTTCATGCACATTTTCTCCCATGCAGCTCAGGAATTATGACTACTTCAGAAATTTAGGTTTAGAGAATGATAGAACACTTGGATGTCTGTATAGTCTATTAAAAGGCAAAAATCAGCCAATTATACTAATTATTCCTGAAGACCAAAAATTGAAAATAATATTTTAAAAAAAGGATTCAGTTGAATTAAAATGAACATGGAGTGAAATAGCATATAGTTGTACAAAACCCCAGGCTTCAACCATGCCTTTTGTGGCTAGAAGGATAAGTGCTTTGTTCCATGGTAGCTCGCTATGTTTTCTATCTCTGTTTTTTTGGACTCTGAGTGTCATTAGTTTTGTTTTTTATGCTGTTAGACACTGTAATATGCTGAGGGTGGGTGGGTGTGCAGGCAGAAGGTTGTTAATTGCCTTGATATTTTGACTGTCCTGTGAGGAACTGAGAGTAAACTGCTAGAAGAAAGCTGGTCATGGAAATATAAAGACAGGCTGCAGGTTTTTCTAAGTTTCACCTGTGGTGAAAACCCATTAGAAGAGAGGGGGCCAGAGAAGCCTTCCTCCCTGGGACAAGTGCCTTTTTGTTGTCTAAGGAGTTGAGAGACCTGCGATCTTCTCCCCTGAAAATGCTGCTAATGGACATGTGCTTGTAGCACTCCGAAGCTGTTGCTTGCAGATTAGATTTAAATTACCATCCCTAGGACAAAGTGCCAACAAAATGTTTTCACTGGTTGGCCCTGTATACTGTGGAGTCTTTCTTTTCCTCTCAGAAAGGCAATATTTCACATGATCTTGTTGAGGCCTCGAGTTGGCAGAAGCACTTGAATGCCAGCTGGGAAAACATCTAAATGTGAAGATCACATAGGCACCAGATTAGTTTGTGATTTTAAAAGAGGTTTCTCTGAACAGCCAAGAGAAAAATGCGATTTTGTACCTTCTTTAATGAAGACAAGAAAATAAGGCGCAAGGTAATTTTTTCCTTAGCAAAGGAAGAAGCTAGAAAAATGTGAGAATCTTTGAAATATCACACAGCTCACAGTGATATTGCTATTGTGCTGGCTCCCAGTCCAAGTAAGGTTCAATGCTGGCTTTATCAAGTTAAGCATGATGAGTTCCCTGGAGAGTGGAAGAGAAATAATAGGCCAAGTCATGTGTATATCTAGCTTTGTATATACCTAAAAAGCATCAGCAAATTTTGCTTACACAGACCTCATTGGAGTGCTTTAAGATTAGGATTATACCTTTTGGGACACATCTTTAGTAGATGACAGTTATGACTCTTTGATGGATAAAATAGGTTACCTCTATAGAGAGCACTTGGCTGTGCATATTGCTGATGTTGGCACGTTGGATACATCCTAAAGCACACACTAAAGTGCACAGAACTCTGAAGCACATCTCTCTCTCTTTAAAAGACTGGATGAGCCACAAGTCTTACAGGGAAAGAAAGATGTATATCTGGGATAGGACCCGGAGAACATCTCATGGAGATTTTGACTGATGGAAGTTATCCCTACTACCAGAACCCATGGCTAGTCCATGGACAGCCCAAAGAGGACTAAAGACTAAGCAAGACTGGGACATGCCATCTGTGGGAGATGTCTGTGATACCTGAAAACAGCCCTGAAAATGTGAGAACCAAGCTGCAGTGCCAGGGAAGTTTCAAAATGTGATTCATTATCAACGCCAAGATCAAAACAACATAGAACTGAATTTGATGGTCATGGAGAAAACATGACTGAGTTAGTAAATTGATAAATGTGGAGGAGGAAAATGCTGCGGAAGGACATACAGAACACAACTGGTTTTATTAAGATTATAAATGTCAGTCATTATTTATTTATACATGTATTTTACTAAAGGGTAAACTCAGACAAGTCAAGGTCTTCTTGTTACCATTAGTGATATATTAATTGAAATATTTTTTTTGCTTCTGTTTGCTGTCTGGATTATGTGGCAGAGAGCTGTATGCTTTTGCCAGGATGTTTGATGGGACATTGAATTAACTCAGCATTACAAGACAGGAGCATACCACCGCTCTTAAATCTTTCTCCTTCCCTCAGTACTTCCTGCTACATTTGTCTGACTCTGCTCTTGCTCAAGGTATTGACACAGAAAAGCAAGTTTTGCCAAGGTTATTTCTCTGCACCTAATAAATTCTAAACCCTCTAAATGCTTCATTCTTTCAGCGAGTTTTCTTTCCTCTGGTTTAAATAGAAGAAAAAGCATTTCAGGAACAAGATCCTTTCTTCTTGTTTTGTGTGGTATTAATTTCTTCAGAGTAAATCATTTCCCTAATAGCTCCATCCCACACAGACACCACTAAAAGAATTCTTCACCACCACTGAAGACAGTGCATCTTGAAGGACTCAGTACCTCCTGCTCTGTTTGGCATCTGCATGTCTAAGTAGAGAGATTTGGGAATGTCTCAAGGAAAGAAGTTTAATTTGAAAGTCCTATTCACAGGGTAAGTAAACCTAAATAACAGAAATCCAGATCTGCCTACTCCAGAATCATTTCTGCAATAGCTGACCTCTTTGGGAACAAGTTTGTTCCTATTTCAACTCTCACGTTGGTCATTTGAATTGTAGACCAGTTGGTGGTATGGTGAGCTCAATTAAGATATAACAGGTCTCAAGTTTTGCAACTAAAAAAAAAGTCAGGTCTAAATTACAGTCCAAAGGAATGGACCTCAAAACTTGTCACTGATCTGGGTGCTCAGAAAATGTTTTTACAAGGCCTGCAACTTTCATCCACAGTCAGAATCATACATGAGCATCCATGGTCCGTTTAATACCAATTTTTTTCTCTGCTTTCTTCAGGGAGCACAGGAAAATGCTTCTCTTCCTTCCATTCCCCTCTTGCAATATTGCAAGGCAAGACTATTCATTAGTCAGATGAGCTACGGGTATAAGTGTAGTCATATTCACCTTTAATAAAGTTATACCATTCTACCAGAGATCCGACTTCCAACTGCATTTAGATATTATCGTTTTCTGCTGGAAACAGTGACTTTTGTCAGTGGAAAGTACAACTGTAACAGTTATCAGACTGTTCTTGACTTGGAGCTTGCTTTTTGGAACTGATGGACTGATGAGTTTGCACACATGAAATCATGTTCCTATGAGCAAGGTCTGAGACATGTAAATGCCTTGACTGACATCCCAACTCAAATGAAATCGATAAATTTGCCTTTGTTTTCAGCAGGAGATGGTTTTCATCTTTGCTGTATATCATCTATTTCAGTCTTCACTACACATTTTATAGCTAGTTTAATTTTGAGATATATGTGGCCAAGCAGTATAGCCATGTTTTTCAGCCTAGCCAATCAGATTGTAGAAAAATTGTTTTTGTAAAATTAAAGAGTATGAGTAGGCAGCATATCTCAGGAAAGAGATGTTAAAATTACTTATTTAACATTACTGTTTTGTTAGCCAATCAAATAAACATTTCCATAATGTTTTTATCTCCAAAAAAAAGCCACACAACTCAGTTTAATACTGATCAAAATATCATATTCCAAAATAAATATCAATATGTGGACTGAAACCAATGAAAAGGATTAAGAGAGAGGATTGTGATTCTGAAAATCCTGTGCACAACAGTGAGATTGTTCTCTCAGCAATGGACTTTGCTAGCTGGAGTATGAGAAGACACAGAACTCACTCATTGCTCTAAAAGCAAAAGTCTCCAGAGAGCAATGACAACTGCTAAAGATTAGAGCCTTTCTCCCATAAGCTCTAGTAAATTTTTGGGAGACAGTGTTAACCCTGACCTCTAAGACTTTTTTTTATGGCATTTTCATTGAAACCAGTGAAGTGTTACTGAGCCTGACCAGATGCCCAGGTCTAATGCTGCAGAAGAAAGAGCTGGGCCAAAGAAACTTGGGAAGCATGAAAGGACCCAGCTTTTAAGGAAGGTCCTTTCTTTAAGTGAGTTGTTCATGGGCTGTCTGTTTTTTGGGGGGGGGTTTATTTGGGTGGTTTTTTTTGTTTTTTTTTGTTTTTGTTTTTTTTTTTTGGTGTTGGTTGTTTTTGTTTTTGTTTTTGTTTTGTTTTGTTTTGTTTTTTATTCTTGATGAGAAGTGGAAACAACAGCACAGCAGGCTAATCAGGAGAGATGTTTCCCCCTTCACAGTCATCTGGGATTTTTCTCAAAAGGTCTAAATTAGTATAGTTCAGTATCTACATAGGTCAGGAAGTTATGGGTCTCACTCTGGAAGGCAATAAGCAGCATCACGCTAAAAGAAGGACAACATGAATTATCATTCATCTGCTTTGAGTAGAAGGGACTGGAGCAGAGAACATAGGGACCTGTCGTAGATTGTTTCTCTATACTGTCTTTTTTCTCTTTGTTTTTTCACTCTCACAAATAATGTGCTCTTTGAAAAAGCCTGTTTGATTCACTGCTCATGAGCAGGTAATATATTGCTCACTAAGTGTTCTGACAGTTTGATTTGGTTTCTCTCCGGTTTTGGATGGTGTCTCAAGATGATGTTAAAAGTGGACATCTAGATGCAGAAACTGGTGCTTGTTGCTGCCAGCTGAGGCTTGGCAAATGAGCTACCTAGTTAAGCTGTATGCATTAAATGAAGCTGTCACCAGTGTGCCAGCCAGCTATACTAAATGTCCAATTAGAAATCCATCCGGTACCTTTAATTCCAAGGTATATTTTACAAATACACTCTAACACATAGGAAAGCATTCACCTACTGTGATGAAGTCACCTCTGGGGTGCAACGTGGGAGCTGTAACCACGTGAAACTGCAGGAGGAGAAAATATATCAGCAGCACACAGCTAATTCATCTCATCTTCTACACAATACCATGCCAAAATTTTTACAGCTAAGCAAATAATGTCAGACGACATTCTAAGGCATCTCCTTCATGTGGGTGGCAACAAGCAGCATAGCATAAGGGTTATTATAAATATTGTGAATCTGTTTGAAAAAAAGTCTCTTGAGTTAATGTTCTGAAACATATCAAGCTAATATGACAATTAATTTTTTTTTAATACCTTTACAGCATCTTGAGAAAGAGCCAAGAAATTAATTTTTTCTCATTTTGTAACATTTGTCATACACTGAGTTCTGCAGGCATCTAGAAATATCCTTGTAAATACTGACAGGTCTGAGTGAAGACTCTGTGGAAGCAAAGCTGCAAGTACAGCCCTATGAAATCCTGTGTTGGTTTCACACAGGCTTTCCAGAGTGGTCCCACTGGTCTCAGGTCTGCATCTTCATCTGCAGGTTTCAAGTAGCTTCAGTAAAAATGAATTTTATTTGGAGCATTTTTCTATCAACTTTCTGTTGTCAACATATATCCCAAAAAAGCTCATTTCTACATTTTACTTACTAGGACCTCTTAGGTTTTATCCAAAAGGCCTTTTAACTCCCTCTTCTCAGATTTTGTCACTTGTGAGATTTTCCCAAAAATGACTGTCAGCCCCATCCTCATGTGGCACTGTGAGTTGGGGAGGACTGCTAGGCTTTACCCACAGCCCCAGAGCTACTTCATTTGCTTCCTATTTCTCTGTAGGAAATGGAGGGATGGGTCCTCCTGCAGAAGTGCCTGTGTTAGCATTCTTTAAAGTCTCCCTCTGAGGTGAAACTATTACTTTGGGTGGCTTTTCTGGTCCTTCACTATCTGTGAGTTAGATGAAGTCAGTGAAGTCAGTAAAGACAGTTTTGTGTTAAAAGTCTCTAACTTTAAAGTGTCCCAGACACCGATTTTATGTAAATAAAGTTAAAGAAAATGGGCAGTCAGCGATAAACACAGTCAGTAATATAAATCAAATGACAGCTCTGTCTTTTGTGCCCTTTGTTCATATAGATGCTGGGTCAGGGAAAGGAAGGAAAAATAATATTATGGTAGAATTGGTTTAGAACCTGTTTCTTGATTAACACTCACAAGTAAATGGCATTTAGGTAAAGTAGCCATTTGCCCTCTCAAAGCATGTGCTCTCATTTAATACATCAGCAGTACACAGTGTGTTTGCTGGAAGTCTTGAAAACAGCCCCAGCTCTGAACTGAATGGCTGCTTTTGTCTCCTCTAGGAGCAGAAGGATTTTCCTTATCCAGGGGAAGAAAGAAGTATTTTCAGAGAAATCTTAGAGTCCAGGGCATTTCTTTAGTTGCCCTGGAGGGTCAGAGACCTAGGCAGGGGGGTCTGGGACCCCAGCCCAGAGCTCAGAGCCCACATAAACACTAGATTTGATTTCAGTCCATGGGAGAGGCTTCTTGCACTGCAAGAAGCATTGCAAGCCACAAGAGTGTGAAAAATAGTAGTTTAGTATATCACAGGGTGAAAAAACAGTAAGTTTGAAATTTTTGGCATTAAAGTAAATGAGGCAAGATGGAGAATTTAGGGTGTTGTCTCCTTCTTCTTCATTCTTCTTCCCTCACTCCATTTCTGCAGTGACGTTAGCACAAAGTAGTTAGTGAGGATTGGGTCAGAGTAAAGATGACCTTTTTAGTAATAGTAATAAACATTAGTAAAAAATAGTAAATAAAGAATATGTAGCAATTAGTATAAAAGATAAAAACAGCCCAGAAACAAGAGGAGTCACCAGATGTCCGAGCCGCGGCAAACATCTTTTAGACACTGAGAAAATTGCAAGATAAGAACTAATAAACGAAGCATGTAACCTTAAAGACCCCGTCTTTTCCTGCGTTTAGCACAAAGCTTTGCAGAAGGCCAAAACTCTAAAACCACCTAAATGCCAAAGAATTTAAACTCCAGAGAAAAAGAGCCCCCAACAACTGCCGTCCCTGAGTGAGCAGAAACAAACAAGACTTAGCGCCAGGTTCTCTGCCAGGAGTCATGGGGTTTTTGGACAAGCTGGAAAGGCCACATCACATCAGTAGGCCTAGCAGGCAGCGAGGGCTGAGAAGACAGGGCACCTCTCTGCAGCTCGGCGCTGCCATCCACATTGCCATGCCAGACAAGGTCACCACAGGCAACAGGTTGTTCTCTCAGGGGACACAGCATCCTCCTTTGTTTGCTTCCCACTTCTTCCATTCACTTGCACCACCTGCTCCAAACTTCTCTGACAGTCCCAGTTTAACACCCCTGCCCCAGTAAAGTCCCACTCTGCAGGCAAAAGAAGCAAGTCTGAACTTTCTCCTGAACCCAACAGCACTGCTTATTAATCAGCCAGACAGTTCATGTCTGAGACATAAGGGCATTCCTCTCGGGGGGAGAACATGCTGCTTCCAGGGAGATCTCTTCCACCATCTGCCCACATCAAATCTAGGAAGCAGAATATTGGAAAGCAAATTCAGCACAGATGTATAACACGTGAAAGTCTGTTGACTTCAGGGTATATTTGTATTGCATTTAGCCTCAGGAATCTAAACCAGAGACAGCCTTTTCTACCCTCTCCACTGCCACTCCAATGTAGATGTCAGTAGACACATACTGTGACACCTAATTCAGATTTCAGTATGATCATCAGTGGAGTTGCATTATGGTTTTAATTTGTTATTTGGTTGTTTTCTTCTGCAAGGAAATAGTTTACATGGCAATTACAAGACAGGCAACTGTTATATAAATTGTGTTATTTTACCAAATTGGAATTCCCAATCACCTGTGTGACTTGGGAGGGTCACTAAGCTCTTCATGCTCAGAAGATGTATACCCTTAATATATAATTTCTGTCAAAAGTGTTTGGAAAAGTATTTTTAAATGAGTCCTTACTTCATGTTGCAAAGGGCTATAAAATATCAGCCATAACGTCATGCTATCACAGTTGGGTTGTGCCTGGGTTTGATGTACAGAGTGTAGCAGGTCTTTGTTAACTAATGTTAGTTTGGAAGAAGAATGAGGAGGTCTGCAGTCTCTTCCCTGTCTTAGGCCTTCCCTATCCAAGGAGTAAGAAGCATCCAGCAGACAGTTCCTTCTAAGGCAGTGTTAAGGAAAGGGCTCCAGGGCTGTGCTCATTTAGTCCATCATATCTAAGTCTGTGCACGTTCACCCAGTGCAAATTGTTCCTCTTTCATTTGCCCTTCTCTCAGACAGAGAGATGTTTTAAAAGCAAATAAATGAATATAAAAAACAAACAGAGAAAATAAGACATTCTTCCACATAAAACTGTCCTGACGAAGGCAGAAACTAAAACAACATGTGAAAATGTTAATTGTGTTGTCAGATATACCTCTGGAATGAGCTCAATAAGACAGTGCTAAGTATGGCACAAGAACTTGTATAAAATGTACTACAAAGTCTAAATTTAAGAAAATATGAATGGAAGGGGGGGGGTGGTTTTGTTTGGTTGGTTGGTTGGTTGTTTTTTTCTTTTTTCTTTCTTTTTAACATCCTGAACATGTTGGGTTTCCTTTGGTTAGCACCCACTGAATTAAAATATGTAGAAACTAACTGAGAAATACTGTTTTTCTATTATAGATTAAGACCCCTTTTCCCTATTATTAGAGAAAGTGATTTTTCCACTTCAGCAATCCTTCAGCAAAAACAAAGATAGAACTCAATATTCTTGATAGATCTTGGATAAAATGAAGACAGGAAAGAAAACCTTTCACACTGGTTTTATGGGCTGGAAAGAAACAGGACTGCATATCTTGTCTTATTCCAGCTCTTAATGGCACGTTGTGACCTCTGGCGGAGTCTGCTGAAGTCAATGGAGTTGCACCAGGGATTGGTACTGGAGCTCATGGTCTGAAACTGCCAGTAAATAAAAGGCCAGATGCATATTTATTTCATTGTTTAATGCTAAACAACTTGTATATGAAAATAAAAGAGAGAAGGAATATTTTTCTTACACATTTTCGTGCAGGTTCCTACAAGCACAGAAACATTGTGGTTTGGTGGATGTCCAGTGAGGTCTCCCGTAAGACGAGTGGTGAGGAGCTGCAGACCTCCACTGGGCAGAACAACTGGCCTTGGCAATTTCTCACTCAGGGGACAGGAGGAGGGGAGCCGGGAACCAGAGTACAGTTGGGCACATGGTCACACAGTGAGCACACCATTTCCAGTGGCTGGGACAATTTAGCTCATACTGAATATGCACTACGTGCACATGCAGTCTATTTTTCTGCCCATGTCTCTAAAATTTTGGGGTTTCTTCAACATCATTTTTGGCTGACTGGCAAAGAAGCTTTAAGGAAACGATCAAGAATCTACAGAAGGAGTTTAACTTCTGAAGTCTGTATAGTAGCGATACTCTGGGCTTTTAGGGGAAAGTGTGCCATTACATTTCCAGAAACACTGGGAGAGGCACATTGCCTCAAATAACTGTAAGAGGCAGAAGAACAAGAGTGAACTTTCAGCACCTGAGATTTATGTGTCAAAAACACCTCAGCCCTTGTACATGTTTTATGAGTGTTAAAATAAAAAGTACAGTCCCTATGTGTCAGGTGGTGAACAAGCAATACTTCTATAAGATTTAGCTCTTTGGCAATTCTTGAAACTCCTTAAATCCCTGAAATTCTGAGTGATTGCTCCAGAGGGGTGTGAAATCTATACCTGGACTTCAGGCTGAGTTTCGGTTGTTGGCTGCAGGGGCATTTTTGGTGCCAGAGAGATCCCAGGAGGTCACAGGGAAAAAGGAGAGAAAAGAAAAAGGCAGTTGTATTTTGAAGCACAGTTGTTAAATAAACATGTTTTTCCAATAAATAATAAATAAGTCTGGGAACGTCTTCTGCTATGCCGTGCCAGTGGGGGTAAGCCTGCATTTACATGTGGAGGCTTGGCAGAATGAGTGCTTGACTCACCAGATATACAGTATAAAGTCTGTGAAATGCTGAACTTGCCAAAGTGAGAGGCAGATTCTGTCAGCTTTGCTCCTGATGAGTAGGACTGTGCTCTGCACCTGACTATTTGAGAAGGAAACTACTACACAACGGAAGAAGGCTGTCAATGTTGACCAAAATAAATATGGGTCTTTTTTTTTAACTGCTAACGTGCACAGTTTCCTTAGAAAGAAGAGGTTTTTCAATGGTCTTTTCTTTCATTTCAATTTGTTTCCCACATTATTTGTTTCCCACGTCTATCTCATTTTAAGCAAGAGACTGCTTGCTGCTAATGTTTTGCAGCCGTTTTCCAAAAGACACTGTATACAACACTTGTCACAAGCATGCTGTTCTGGCTATATCAGTGCGCAAAACCAAGAAGAGATTCATTTTTAGAGCAGGATGTTACTCCAGGAGCTGTTCTTTCAGCTGTGTGCGTGGGCTTAGCAGAGAATATGCAGGCTGAAAGAGGAGGGAGGGCTCAATTAACTACCTCCAGGGTTCTAAAGTACACCATCACACTCATTTACAACAAGTTTCTCTACAGTTAAAAAGGAAATCTTTTCCACCATTTTATTCAAGCTCTGGAGTAGAATTTCATGGAGAATTAGATCTGTGGTTCAGCATTTTAAATATCAATTTAGGTTCTAATCTTGACAATACAATGTTGGGTTTATTTCTCCTAAGATCCATAGCACCTCTCCTTAGGACTTGTTATGCCTGGTAAATGTAAATGACTGTTCAGAGAAAACATGGAGAACCCTTCTTAAAAAATGTGTACTGCATCTTCAGCTGAGGAGCAGAGGTGGAGGGGGCAGAGGTTCACCCGGTCTGAGTGACTTCACCATGTACATCACTCATCCTTACTTAGGATGTTAGGATGACTTTCTGGTCATACTTCAGAATGGATGGAAAGGCATTTTGATCAGTGTTTATTTTTCTTTAATGGGATACACAGAATTAAACCATGTTCAGGCTTACTCACCCTGGGCCCCAGGGGGAGAAGAGAAGACATCTGCCTTTCCTACTTCATCTCTCCTCTTTCCTTGGGAAACCAAAGCCCAGTTAGGGTCCGTGCTGCAGCAAATGCTGCTGAATTTTGCCAGATCTGCACATCAGGTTCCTTCACGTGTACTTTTCCCGACAGTAACAGTTTCTCAAGTGTCTTTGCAAATGGTATGACATGCCCTTTTTTTTGTATGAGGTGACCAGCAAAGGAGACACCTCCATTAATGATCATCCACTCACTCCTGTGCTCCGAGGATCGTAGGTTTTGGCCCTTTTCTGGCTGGAACTCTTGCTGTGGAAGAAAAAAAAAAACAAAAAAAAACAAAAACAAACAAACAAACCCCCCCCCCCCCCCAAAAAAAAAAACCAAAAAAACCCCCAAAAACAAAAACAAAAACAAAAACCACAAAACAACCCACAAACCACCACCACACGCTTTTCTTGTATATAGAAGTCTTAGTTATACTTGGATTGAAGGGCCTAGAAGATTCTTTATATTCAAAGAGCAAACACCGCCGCTATCATTATGAATTACTATTCCTGATGAGTCTAATTCTTTTTACTGCCATTACAGCAGATGTTCACATATCTATCCTCAGTGGCTGAATCAATCTTTCCAAACTCCCAATAAATATTCCAGGAAGAATACTAGATTTTATAACAGCATTTCCTGGCCTTTGCAGGAGAAGAAAAGCTCCTTCAAGTCAGCTTTTCACACTGCTTACCTGCAAAGCCTAAGGGACACCAGATAGGGACCCCTTGCTGAACATTGTTGTTATACAGGCATATATTCACAGTGACACCATTTTCCCCTGTTAACAGCCTTCAGTACAATATTTTTCTCTCTGTGGCTATGTCTCTTCTTTTAGTTTCATCCATCTTCAAGTGCATGAGCTCTGTTGTGGTTAATTATAAACTTCAGGGACTTCTGACACAGGGAATTTCTCAGAACACAAACCAAGTGAACAAGCGGGCATCCCCTGATAGAACCTGGAAAATAGAAAGCCTAGTGAAATAAAACATGTGTTGCTCAGAAAAGCAGTCAGATTTGTAATCTCCCAAACTAGGTAGATTATCCGCATATAGATTTCTTCTTACTTCTTTCTTGCTTTCATCTAGAAGATTAGCAGCTTTCAGCTGCTAATCATCACCAGTGTGTCTCCTAGAATGGTTGTTACTATTTTCCTGTCTCTTCCTGGAAATTCTGTTCATTATAGTCCTGTTTTATTATATAACAGTTTTCAGAAAACTAGGAAAAAATTCTTTCCCATAACCTTGTGTTAGCTTCTATCCTTCCTGTAACTCCTCTTGAAGCCCCTTGGACCTCATGTTTCCTCTGCTCTATATTGGCTCCTCTTTTCCATTGCTATGAGAAGCAAGAGGTCTTATAGGGAAAAACAGTGGATACACCCTTATTCATTAGGAATGAATCTATGGACAGAGGGCAGGTACATGAAAATAGGCAGTATCAGCCCCAGAAGGTTGTCAGCCTGAAATAGAGTGGAACAGGTAAACCAAGGAGTCATTTGACTAGGGGAAGGCATTGCCAAATGGCTGAGTCAAGCCCTGCTCTTAAGTGAGGTTTTGGTTTCCTGTGCACTAGACAGAACTGCCTCTGAGATGTTTGGGATAAAATAAATGGATGAAATGTTGCCTTTAGCATAATTTTTTTTATATATGTCTTCCATGTTCTTCTGTTTTTAAGTGTTTTTCAAGCCTGCCTGCAGCCTTGAATTGGCTCTTTGGCATGGAGTTTGAACAAGACTGAAATTGAGTTAAAAAATATAATGAGATTCTGAAACAGTTGAGTTATTCTTAAGATTTGCTCATGTTTAGCTATCTTTCCTTTTATGGAACACTTGTAGGGATTAGCACATGGCACACCAAAGGATATATATACATCTTATGAAATAGTATACTTTAGGTCCCATAGTTTCTGCTTGGAGATTTCCTCCCTCAATATCTTTTTGTTTTGCTGTACTTTCTTTCCGTCCAAAGGGAGACTTTGCTGATGCCAATGGTGTGTTCCAAAAATAATCTCACCCAATGCCCTCCTACAGCAGGAAAGCACACCTCACACAGCAGGTGTGGTTTACAAGAGCATGACACTCTTCAGATATCTTTAAAAAGAAGAAACATAACTGGAAAGCAGAGAATGAATTCAAAGGTCGACTAAGCCAGGTTGGATAGGTTCTAGTGGAAGGTGTCCCTGCCCATGGCAGAGGAATTGGAACTAGATGATTTTTGAGGTCCTTTCCAACCCAAACCATTCAATGATTCTTTTTCTGCTGCTGTTAACATGTTCCAAACCCTACGTATCTGGAAAGTCCATCCAGTTTTGGATGTGGGGTAGCTGGATGAGTACAAGCACATAGCGTACATACAGTGGGTCTCATAAGGGCAACTATAAGTACCAGTTGCAGTATAATGTAATTTTAGGAATACTTTTAAGTTACTGGTGGCCCAAAATGAATCACAGCTCCAATTTAATTATATAGGCTTTTTATACGATATAAAGATTTTCTTGTCTAAGAATTAGATCCACAAAATGCAGCATACTGAGGGGGGAGCAGGACCTGAAACAAGAGAATGGGGAAATGACACAGAGGCGGTAGTGGTGGTGCCTTTTAATTCATAAAATGAAAAAAAAAAAAACAGTCTGAAATAGCATAAACCAACAACAGGTTAGTCATTCATTTCAAAACATTCTCACCATCCAAATGGGGGCTATTTTGAGCCTTTACTATCTCAGTGTGTTGCTGATCATATTCCTCTTCCTGGTATTTATCTTCTAAGAGTGATGGTCCTCTTTTGTGAATCAGAGAGCTTGAACCCTAAGACTGTGTATTGCTAAATCTTGTGGGGAAAGATTCCTCTTTCCTTTCAAAAGCACAGCACCTTATACTCCTCAGCAAAGTTACAGAGGTCAGTAGAATAAAGGCCAGCCCCCTGTGTTTCCTGGGTCCAGAGTAAGGCCCACTGCCTGCAAATGAATTTTTCCATACCAGCATAACAATGAGGAGGATAGGTTTTATATACATCAAGTTTCCTATCTGAACAGGTAATTAAATTCAAAGGAAAAACAAACAAACAATAACAATATATCTATATTTTTAAACCAGTAGATTTTTTGTAGTTTCAAAGTATTTTCATTCAGTTATTCATGGCAACATAATGTTTATAGAACCGATAAAGGCAAGCAGGAAGCTGTAAATAATGGATGTCTAGAAAAGCTGTCTTAAAAACAAGTGTACCTGTGAGGAACAATTGGCAGACTGTTGGGACTTTTATGGATAATTACATTACACAGGATCTCATAATGTCAGAGGCAATATAATAAATAGGCTGTTCACTTTGGTGTTCCCTACAGTCAGCTACAGCTATCTGGGAAGCAACTCTTCATTTTTCTGGTTTGTGTGAAAATGATGCCTTTTTGTCAGGAGCTCCTTGCTTTGCAGAACACCACACCACCCAGCAGCTTCTCGTAGCAGTTGCAAATTGATTATACCAAACTGTCAGTGTGAGAACTCTGGCGCTTGCCTTGTCTTGCTCAGCTCTGACTCCTAAGCTCCTCCAAAGCCCCAAGCTAGCCACAGTGATGCTTGCTTGGAATGGACTCTACAGTTCCAGGTCTTAAGTATACTAGACATCACCTCTCACCCCATGGCTGCCCTCTGTGGTTGGTGCTCTGCACCTTGCAGAGGGAACTCAGGATCTCTCAAGACTGGGCATCTACTTTGTTGTTTTCCTGTGAAACCAATGAAATTCTGCTGGGATTATTTGGCGGGTAGAGGTGGTTTGTTTTTTGGGTGTTGGTTGTTTGGGTTTTTTTTGTTTGTTTGTTTTGGTTTGGGTTTTTTTGTGTGTGTGTGTTTTTTTTTTTTTTGTCTGTTTTGTTTTGTTTTGAGGGGATTTTTTGTTTGCTTTGGAGGGGTTTATGTTGTTGTGTGGTTTGAAGATTTTCGTTTGTTTGTTTGTTGTGTTTTTTTGGTTGGTTGGCTTTGGGGATATTTTAGCAGTACAGGAATATTAGTCAAGAAAAAAAAAAAAAATACGTCTGGAACTTACATGCATTTTGCTCTGCCCTGCAAACAGATAGCTCCTCAGGTCTTTCAGGAAAGCATCGAGAGAAAAGAAGTGGCAACTCAGAGCTGCTCTGAGGTAAGGATTTTCTTGGAGATGCAAATCTTAGGCCCGTACTTCTCATTGTATATTCCCCTGCATGGCCCAGTGGTGGACATCTGTGATAAAAAGGTGTTGTTGGTCAGATATGCATTTGGCTGGGCTCTTCTTCTTACCTGGGTGCTAATAGCAAACTCCTGAAGGGATACCTATCCCTGCTGGAACGAACGTGCAGCATCCAGCTTCATTGGAGGTCAGCCAGTATCTGCTGATTCTTGAACTACTGCTCTGACAGGCACACATAAAAGACAGAATTTGGGAGCAGAGCTTAGGGTACATTTTCTCTACAATGTTCCCTGTTCACACAAGATAGGGATGGCAAACTGAAAAGCACCACTCCCATGGTCTTTTTGTCCCAGCTTCTCCAACACGGTCATGCCATCACGAGGTGGAGGATCAGCCCTTTCCTATCAAGTGTCTCCATCTCTTTGAAATGATGCTGCTGAGCTGGATGAATTGGAAATAAGATGGACACTTAAGCATGGAGTTGTTCACTGCAGTTTTGGACACAGCTGGAAGCACGTGATGAAGTGGGGTGAGGAGAGTACTGGCGATTTGCATGTTTTTTCCTCTTGTGTGTTTTTTTATTCCTCCTCCACTCCCCGTCCCAAATCTACAAGACAAGTGCTGGTGTATGGGATAGACCTGCAAACAGAGAAACATCCCAGTTTGCTCAATATTTACCAGGAACAGAATCTTGCTCTAGGCATTTCTGGTTGTCATCTGAGGCAGAGAGCAAAATAAATGCAGCCATCTTTCAGAGTCTGCTTGAGGAGCCAGTCATTTTATGTTGTAATGACATGTGCATTTAATAAAGACACAGTATTCTAAGGAGAGTAAAACTGTGCCCGAATCTTAGAGGCATATAGACATTAAGAATGAAGATTTCATTTAATTGTGGCTTGCTGCTGTGCACAATTTACCAAAATGGCAGTAAACTGCTATTGAACTGTAACATCTAAAGATGTCTAAGTGCTTGGATAATTTGTGGTTTTTTCCTCCCTTGGAAGATAGTAATAAAATAGCTAAAAAAATAGGAAGAAAGGATTGCATTGAGGCTAAGAGAGCAAAGAGAGTAGTCCCATACTCAAGGGCTCTAATACAAACATCATCCCCAAGGAGAGGCATATTTGACCCCCTTACCTTTACTGTTACAAATAATAAAATGATGGGCTTGTATGCCAGAGAGATGCAGTCCAGCAGTACTGGTGCTTTTGTAAGATCAGGAGCCCTTTAAGAAAGTTCTCATAGGTAAGTTGTGGGCTTAGCTTTCCCTAATTGGATTTTACAGCCTCTTAAAAGTAGTATGTGATCCCTTCTTCTCCTTAGCCTCCATTCCACAGCCAGAGGTAAAACCCAATGGCTGCAGTTGCACAGGATTTTTGTCCACAGTTGAATCCCTTTATTGTCACTTAATGCAACTCTGAGGGTCTTGGCTCTGTTTGGGTGGCCCAGGAAGCTCCCTTTGATCCCTGCCCATTAGTGGAATCCCTTGGGAATCAGACCAACACCCACCGGATTGCCTATGATGATTATCTGGCTGAAACACCTGAGCCCTATGGAACTGACAGAAGCATTTTGCATGCTTTCAGTGTCTCCTATGGGGCCTTTAGTTCAAAATTACTATGACAAGATATAAGTTGATGGAGATGACAGGGCTCTGAGTATAAAATTTAGAAGAGCCACTTCACACCCTGGCATAGCAAAGAGAGCTCAGCTGATGATGAGAAGGCATGGCAAGGCATGTCCAAGGACCTGGACAGCACTGGCCTCCTCAGTAACAGAAGTTGTGCCAGTGGGAGCTCCAAGATAAGAGTTGGAGAAGATCCAAGCAGACATTCAGGAGAGGAGTTTGGGAGGAGCACAGACAGCAGAAAAGAAGTTGGAGAAACCAAAAGGAAGATTCGGTGAAAGGAGTGCTGAGTTTTATTCAGACTTTTCTTAGCTACAAATGGTTTTGTTTTGTTTGTTTGGTATGGGGTTTTGTGTTTTAGTTTCTTGGGGTTTTTTGGTTGGTTGTTTTTGTTGTTGTTGTTTCTTGGTTTTTTTGGTTTTTTTTAGTTTTGATGCAGTCTATGGTAATATTTGTGTCCACTGGGCATGGCAAACATTAGTCCTAGGTGCAGAGATTTTATTAGGCTAAGCAATGGGCTCCTGTTCCTTGGATGGGTAAATGAAGGATACCCAGCAGCCAGCTCTCTGCAGGGATGAAGCATGGGGAGCTAAGATTTTACAGACTGCAGTGTTACAGCACCAGTGTTGACCCACCTGCTTACAGAGACCAAGAAAATTGACATTTGGGTAGTATCAAAGGTATTGTGTTGAACCACAATCTCAGGATTGTGAATTATTCTTATTAATAGAAAGTGTAATCTACCTCTAGGAGATAACAAATAAGTAAAGTTCATAGCTACTATTACCTCCAGATACATTCAGTGTGAGTATTTCACACTGAAAGTTATCTTGCATTCATGTAAATTACATTGACTAGAAAATACTAATGCTCTCCCCAAGATAACAAATGTAAATGTAAACTATTCTAATCTCATGGTGCTAATGTATCTAGGGAAGGTTTATTACACTATGAAATTTAGATGAATCACAGAAGTGGAATGTTGGAAGAAATTACCAGGTAGTGATGTCCTCAGCTGTGTGCCCAGGCAGGTGGATGGCAAACTGCAGAAATTAAGAACCCACTCTGCCATGAGAACCCCTCTTTCAGCCATCATTCAGAGACAGAGCTGTCCACTTTCCTCTGGATTTGTCAGTGGGATGAAGAAAACACAATAAATTCTTTCTTTTATTTTTCCATATCTTCAGAATTTCATTTTGTGTATTTTTTTTTTTTTTTTTTTTTTTTTTTTTTTTTTTTTTTTTTTTTTTTTTTTTACTATTTGTATTGAGTTGCTCATCTCTGACACATCTGCTAGCAAGGAATGAATAAAGAAAGCCAAATGAGCTGAATGAGTTTTCTGAAGAATAGTGTGAAATTAACTTGAAAAATCATTCAGCAGTTGTTTGAGACAACAAAGAAAACTGCGGAAAGTCTGTTGCATATTTATAGAGGTGTTCTCAGGACCTATCAGATTGGTCTGCAGTGCCTCTCTCATTTTGCCCACATGAAAGTGGGAGAGCTTGTAATTTTTGCCAGGTGGCTGTGCAGCCATCCATTAGCCAGGAAGGCTGCTCCAGAGCTGAGGCAAAAGATTTTAAAATTATTTTTATTAGCTTAATATGCTACACTCTAAAATGAGTTTTTCACTTTGTTTACCCCAGCGCCTGAGAGTTCAGAGCTCACACCCCCTGGCCACTTTGTAAAGTAAAACAATGACCTGCCAGACAGCTGAAGAAATTTCTCTGTGTGCAGCTCGCTATGTTTCTAGTAGAGGTGAAAGGTGCTAGGCTGGCATCCTTGGACAATAGAGCCATTCACCATTTTGTGTTGGTTTGCTACAAGATTTCATGCTAGATTCACCAAGTAACCACGTTACTGGCCAAAGGGGCTACCCCAGAGGTGCCAGAGTAATTCTGTCAGCTGTGGTTTACTCAGTCCTTTGCCACCTGGAAACTCATTGAGTTGTTAATGTGATTTCTGGTCATCCTTTTTCTATCATAGTCAGCATCTGCCCAGGACTGCACTAACCCCATGGGGTGTTTCACACAGACCCCAAGCAGCTGTCAAATGGTGACAGCTCTTTTCTGCGCTTGACCACATTTGAGACAATTGAGACCTTGAGAGCTAAGGCTCAGTATGGATTTCCCGACCTGGTACACAGGACACAAAAATATGGAGAGTGATAGAAGAAAACTACTTTTAGATAAGAATGAAAGGCAAGTGCTGTGAAGAATGAAAACATTGATTTCACTTCTAAGCGCTCATTTAGTTAGCAAAAATTACTGTCCCCCCCTCTTATTTGATGTTCAAAAAGGCATGACTTTCTGAGCTTGGCCTTGTATGAGAAGATACAGTATTTGAACGTTCATATCAGCAAAATGGCAAAGAACAAGGACTGAAGTTTGGCTTGTTGAAATCAATGGAGTTTTGCCATCAATATTTAATTGAGACAATTTTCTTCCTCAGGCACATTGTGGATCAAGAGTAAGGAATTAATCCACTGATTTTTTTTTTTTTTTTTTTTTTTTTTTTTTTTTTTTTTTTTTTTTTTTTTTTTTTTTAGTCATCTGCAGTTCAGAAAATATATTTATCAATCTGGGACTTTAACCAAAAGGAAGAGGTTTACAAACAACTAAAGCATGTTCTTTCCAGATTTACAAAACAAGTAAACTAGCAAACCCAGTATTTATCCATGAATAAATTTAGCTAGGAAAAAGGATGAAACTGAAAAACAGAACCGACATTATTTAAAGGATTTGTCCACAGATTTTTTTAACACTAGGAAGAACTTGCTTTAACAGCAATAATATTTTCGAGGTTATTTATATGGGTTTCTTTCTGAAAAAGCTGACTCCTGCAGCATATATAAAATAAATAAAAATAACTTTTTATTTCTTTACCTTTTAATCTTTATATTACTTTTTGCCTTGAATCGCCAGTCTATCCTTCAAACTTTTTTGATGTCATTAATCATGGTTTTGTGTGTCCGGTTGTGTCCCCGCTCCGGGTGGGAGCTGACCCCCAGCTAGCTCGGGTCAACACAGACACAAAGTTTCCAGTTTGTTTTGGCTTCTCGGCTTGGCAGCTGGACCCAAAGGTGACAGTCAACAGCAGCAGAAGAGAAAAGGCTGGCTCTCAGCTTAGCAGGTTAAAGGATGTTTATTAGCAGAGATCTCCAAGCTCCGATTCGAGCGGCTGAGAGATTCCAGGCTGAGAACCCAGCGGCTGAGAGCTTCCAGGCTGAGAACCCAGTGGCTGAGAGAGCTTCCTCCTCCCTCCTACCCCCTATATGCGGGGGAGGGTCCCAGGGAGGATACAAAAAAGACCACAAATCAGGGGTTTCAGGGGGTAACAAGGTGTGCCCACCCCCAAGCTTCAGACCACTAAAATCCAGAGCTAAAGGAATTTCCCCCAGGCTACCTATCACCTGAAGCTCTCTGCCGGAGATTTCACAATCCGGGAGGGACCCCGGGAGTGATAGGCAAGCTGCCCCAGAGAGGGGGGTTGGGGCAGAGGGGATGTTACATGTCATTGAGGTATGGGATGATTGACACAAAACACCTTATTATACAGACAACACAAAAGGGATACAGAATTGGGGATACAGTGAAACGAACCATAACATAAACTTCTTACAAAAATCTAATAAAACAGTTCTGCACCACCACAGTTTTGGAATATTATGTTCATTCTTTTTTCAAATATGCCGTATTGCCATGACTATTTTTCAGTCTTAGGCTCTTCACAGGTACCATTTACTTTGAAGAAGCTTCTAATCCTTACTTCTCTCATTTCCTCTCTCTTACTGTTTTGACTTCAGAGAGGGAAGAAGGTTTCTTCTTTCACATTTTCTTTGACTGACCCATGAAAATGATGTATGATAGAAGCTTTAAAAAGAAATATGTCTGTTAGTGCCTTTGAAAATTAGTCTCTTTGTTCTTATGGCTGATGTTTTTGTTGCATAGCCATGATCTGTTATCTGTGTTTGTTTTGAAGATTCAGTTACCTTCCCTTATTCCGCTGCAATTCTCAAAGTCTAGAGCAGAAGCAGCAAACTTGAGGAGTGGGGCAATGAAAACATCAGGCAGTTCAATAAATCCAAGAGCAAGATGTTGCATTGGAGTCAGGGTAATCCCAGATCTAAGTATGGACTGGGAGAAGAGCTCATTGAGAACATCCCTGCAGAGAAGGGACTGGATGTTCTGGTGGATGGAAAACTGAACTTGAACCAGCAGTGTATGCCCATAGACCAGATGGCCAGGCTGGATCAAAAGCAGTGTGGCCAGCAGGCCGAAGGAGGTGATTCTCCCCCACGACTCTGCCCTTGTGATACACCACCAGGAGTATTGGGTCCACCTCTGGGGTGCTTTGTGCAAGAAAAATGAGGATCTCTAAGAGTGGGTCCAGAGGAGTGTGACAAAGATGTTCCGAGGGCTGGAGTGTCTCTCCTATTGTTGAGTTTCTTCCTGCCCACACCAGAGCCAGATCTCTCTAGGCCCCACCCGTGCTGGGGCGATTTCCCCAGGGGGCAGGGCCCAGAGGCAGGGACAAGCCAATGCCCAATCAGGGACAAGGTGGGAGTGGAACAGAGTTGGGTTACATTCCAGTGTGGGGGATGGGCGCAGCCAAGCAGGGACAGACCACGTGATACAGTTAAAGGGGAACATTACAAATCCGATGAAACACAATATAAACCAAATTAATGCATTAAAACATCCTATGAAGTCAGGCTGAGAGGGCTAAGCCTGGAGAAGACAAGGCAGCAGGGAGACCTCATTTTGGCCCCCCAGTACTTAAAAGGAGCTTATTAAAAACAGGAGAAGGGACATTTCATATGGACGAACAGCAATAAGACGAGGGGGAACAGTTTTAAACTAAAGAGGAGAGATTTAGACAGGAAAGGAGATCCCCCAGTACCTGTAAAGTTCTAAATACAAACAAATAGGCTAAGTAGAATAGACAGATTCACATCTAACTCCAGTATGTATAAATTCAAGTCTTCTCAGCGCAGTTATCCAAACAGTCTTTGGTTCTCCACAAAGACTGTCTTACTTACAGGAACTGTATGAATACATCTTATATATCTGGATTTGTGCTTTTGCGTAATCTTCAAATCACTATCAGTTAATATTTCTAAATGGATGTTACCAAGTCATATTTACTTACAGTCAATTTAATTTTACCAGAACCTTTACATTTTGATGAAACTGTTTTTATTGCATTTGATAACCATCTGCCTTGAGAAGGATCTAGTCTATTGGTCTTAAGAAATCCTTTGGTATCAGTAGGATTCAAGACAAATAGAAAGCCAACACCTGCAATTCACAGCCAGTGATACTGAGCAATTTTGATACCAATTGATAGGCACTGGTACCTTTCAAACTTGATAAGCTACACTCGTAGGTCATAGAATCATGGAACATAGAATCATAGAATGTTAAGGGTTGGAAAGGAGCTTAAAGATCAATTAGTCCCATCCCCTCTGCCCATGGACAGGGACGTCCCCCACTTGACCAGGTTCCTCAAGGCCATTTCTAAACAGGCTTTAAACGCTACCAGGACTGGAGCATCCAGAACCTCCCTGGGCAACATGTTCCAGTGTCTAACCATCCTCACAGTAAAGAATTTTTTCCTAAATTTCCTCTCTCTCAGTTTGTACCCATTACTCCTTGTTGTATCACTGACAAAGAGTCCACCTCTGGCTTCCCTGTAGGTGCCTTCAGACACTGGAAGGCTGATATGATGTCTCCACACAACCTTCCCTTCTCTAGGCTAAACAGCTCCAATTTTGTCAGCCTGTCTTTGTAAGGGAAGTGCTTCACTCTTAGCAATTCCTCTGATATGATGTCTCCACACAACCTTCTCTTCTCTAGGCTAAACATCTCCAATTTTGTCAGCCTGTCTTTGTAAGGGAAGTGCTTCACTCTTAGCAATTTTGTGGCCCTCCTCTGGATTTATACAACAGTTCCATATCCTTCTTATATGTTGTTGGCACCAGAACTGTGTGCAGTACTCCAGGTGGAGTCTCACAAGAGCAGAGTATAGGGCAGAATCACCTCCTTTGACTTTCTGGCCATGTTGCTTTTGAAGCAGCCCAGGATGTTGCTGGCTTTCTGGGCTGTGACCACACTGCTGGCTCATTGAATTTTTCATCAACCATCATCAAGCTTTTCTCTCAATCATTTCTCCACCCACTTGTAGATGTGTCTGTGGTTGCCATGACCCAGGTGTACACCTTACACTTCCCATTCTTGAACTTCATGATGTTTGCAATGGCCCACCTCTCAAGGACGTCAAGGTTCCTCCTCTGGATGGCATCTCTTTCCTCCCTGTCAACTGCTCCACAAAGCCTCATGTCACCAGGAAATTTCCAGAGGATGCACTTGATCCATGTCACTGACAAAGAAGTAAACACTGAGATCAATGGACAACATTTTGATATTCACAGGCATCCATGCCTTTCAAGTTCAATAAGAATCCAAACACTTTGTTCCAAAGGAACTTTTTGATACTGGTAGCAACCAAGACCTGTAGCTAGTGAGCCGTTTTAGTATGGATAGACATTGAGACCAATCAGTTTTGACACATATCTATTGAGACCAATCAGTTTTGACACATATCTAATGGTGTTTATAGCAATAGGTCATTACCATATCAATGTCAACAGGTGTTGATGCCTTCTTATCTCAGTAGGCATTTATTTCCTTTGGTCTAAGAATTATTCTTTTTCATATTGGTACAAATCAAGACCTAAAGAAAACAAGACCTTTCAATATTTGTAGGCTTGAGTATCTACTAATTCTACAGAATTTTAGTGGATACCTTGTAATGTACTAGAAATAAAAGTAATATTGTATGGTCCCCAGTTAAATAGTGCTGCAAATTAGTATGTCCCCAAAACTGAAAGGTTTAATAAGAAATTATGGGAAATAATGGAAGCTACTCCTAGACTAAGCAAATTACAGAATATATTCCAGTTAACAATAATTTTTTCATGGAAAATTATTTTCTAGATGCATATGAATTTCCCGATAAGTATCAGTACAATTGTTAAAGATCATATAACATGTAATTGTAATGTAGTTAAACACTGATAATTCCATTTCTTTTCATCCATTTTGTATGTGTATAGGTAGACAGAACAATTAAAAAGTTATAAAAGAGTTCACATTGATTTGCACAGCTCTGATTCAAAGCAGAGCAAAATCCCAGATGGGCAGCAGAATTAAACTGCACTGTGGCAAAATAAAAAGAAATGTATTAACTTCCATTTTTTTGCCCTACTTTTTCTGAAAGCCTGTAAATTAGCTGCTACTTACAGTTCTAATACAGAGCAAAGCATTTGTTATCCACTTAGCAGTGCTACTCATCTCTGCTAGGGAAAATATCAATGTTAGTGCACTTCTACTAAAAAGCACTCAAGAATTAAAAAAAAAAGCCAACAACTAAACCAGAAGCAATTTAGCTTTGATCTAAAATCCAGCACTTGTATATAAAAGAAATGTAACTTGAAGGTTACTAATGCATTTTCTATGTCACTTCTATTTATATAGAAATAAAAATAAAGTCACTTCATACCAAATGCACTTATTACTTTCTCCTGTAGCTGTGTCCTTTACAGGAGGACCTAAATTTCTAGCTATTGTTAAGGTTTGCATTTCCTAGGCTTTATTGACAATGTTTCAGTGAAGTAATAATGAAATAGCACAACCTAACATTCACTAGTTGTTTTATAGGCAGTGATATTGTTCTTTTATACATCATTAGAACTTGTTACTGAGTTGATTAAAAAAAAAAATTGAAAGTCTTACGTACCTAGATATACAAGACAGTGAGAGAATTTGTTCCTAAAAAGATGGGATCTTCCACAACAGATGGACTTTGTAGGGCCCAGCTCTTTCAGGCTTCAGTCAGCTCCTAAGCCACATATTGGTATGCACGTATATTATTCACTAAAATAATTGTTTTGTTTACAAATAAACACTGAGCTTTGGAAGTATTTTCTTTCTCCCTGTCTTTTTTTTTCAAGAACTGAAAAAATGCATATGATTCAAGAGAAAGGGCTGAAATAATTTCTTAGGACTCTCAGAGCCCTAAATCTTGACCTGGGTTTTTACTAGGATGTACTTCACCACTTTTGTTTATTTCATTGTATATATTTATCCTTTTAATTAGATTGTGTGATTGATAAAACTTCTCAACTTGAAGATTTTGGCTCCTAATATGTTACAGGAAGTGTACCTTCCTTCCCATGTTCCTCTTCCATGTTCCCCTCTGCTTGCATGCTGACTGGGTGAGTCTGCGTGTAGTGACCCCGATTTACAGACTGTGAAGGCATGCTTTGCTTCTGGGTCACAGCTGTGGCACCTCAGCAGGGACGTGCCAGCAGGCAGCAGTGCCAGTCACTGCATTCACTGCAGGTTGTACAGAGGTTTTCAAGGTGCTTCCATGAATGTGATGAGACATCAGAGATCAGCCTTCAGTCACCATGAACTCAGCAATTCAGATCAAGATGAGATCTGTAGTCATCTGTCGTCCTCTCACAAAACATTTTCCTTTTATGGTGAGGTACGCTGGAGGGAATGTGCATGCTGGTAGATAACTATGTTTCCCAGGAAAGAACTTATTTTCTATGGTTATAATGAGGTCATCAGAGCTGGTAACTGCAAGCTCAGCTAACAGACCTGCCTCCATGTTTAAACAAAGTGAGGTTTGTTTTCTTCTCCCTCATTCACCAGTGCCCACTGTCAATTGTCATTGTCTGCACAAACAGTATCAAGCACATATGTATCACTTTGAATCTTGAGTGGCCTGCTCCTCTGAGGATGTTACCTGTTACCTATACCTCTGAACCATCCTTTATCAACCATTTTGTAACTTGCTAATTTTGACTCTCAGAGTGCTCAAAGAGCATGGGTCAGTCAGGTTGTATGCATATTCTTTATTTTATTTCAACTACTAAACATGATCTGTTTTCTCTCTCTGGATACATTACATGGCAAAGCATAAACAAATCATAATAAATGGAGTATGGAATCTGAATGCCTCTGTGAGGTTTTCCCACCAGGTCAAGGACGCGTCTCTATTTTCCTGATGCATTTACAGTTCTATTTGTTAGGAGCTGTGGCAAAGTCTGTATAGCAGAAGGGTATACAGACTCCAGCACTTGGATGTGACTAAAGGAGAAACTTTTGGCTTCATTGACCTGTTACTGAATGTGCATGCCTAGCAAGTCCCTTCTGTTTTACAGAAGGTCATAAATAATGCACATTCCTCACGTGCACATTCTCAGCCTTGGGTGCTGTTTCAGAGTGAGGTACACATATATGTAGTAAAGAGCATGTTATGAAAATACAGTCTCTAGCTGACAGAAATGGGTGGCTGTATTGTGGTCAACATCAGAAATCCAATCTAACTCCTTCTGCTTAAACATGTATGCAGTCACCCCTCAGTCTGATTTTGTTTTTTTTTCCTCCCGGTGATGCAAATGCATCCAAATGAATTCATCACAAGTCTTAACAATGCACAAACTTTCTAACAGACAAGTTGCCTTCTGGAGCAGTAACAGATCTCACTTCCTTCCATTGGCGTGAGGATGTGATGGCTCTAAGCTCAGCAGGCCACAGCCCTCAAGGAAGAGGAACAATTCCTTGAGTTCATCCTCTAGGATCTCCCAGCAAGAAAGCCCATAGGTATGGGCTGATTCCCTTGCTTTCAGCCTGTTTACAAGGGAGTGAAAATAAGTACCTACTCACCAGAAGTAACACTGAAGAATCCACACAGTTATACAACTTATGTCTGTTGTTCCAACAAGAGTTCTGGAGTCGTACTGTGGCAGATATCACTGAGAATTATGGTTACTTAACTGGCTCACCAGAGAATCAGCCACTGTCCTCTTTGGAGCTTGGGAGCCAGCTGTACAAACACCTCAGGGAGTCAAGTCCCTGCAACAAATATCTCATTTGGTGGGCACAAGTCATGTTATGCCTACAAGCTGAAAGCTACAGCAGCAGTTTTCAGCTTTTAGTGCTCCAAAATTTTTATTGCTAGTTAAATAAAAGCCAACTGAAGTTTTCACCTCAATGAAGCCTATAATTTTGTGGGACCCAGTGGCTACATTTTTCACATGGTTGTAGGAAGGGAATGAAATCTCTGGACAGCACTTATTATCCATTCTCCTAGGCATTCACTCCGTATTCTGATAAAGATCAGCCTTGGGCTTTCTGGTTATTGATCTCAGCTGAAAGGCAGATCTCTCAGATCCGGCAAGTGTTTCTGCTAATATATTTTCCTTCCAACATTAATACTCTTTCTAATTTCAACCTCAAGAAGCAGCAATAAATTTCAGTCTGTGGCTTTAGCTTGTAAAAGCAGAGTGGACCGTGTGAATATGTGTTGGACAGCTTGTCACAGACTGCTGCAAAATCCAATTATTTCTGGGGTTATTATACCTTCTTTCTCTACAGCTATTCTAATTGAGGGGAGGGGGAGGAAAATAAGGCTGAATGTCCACCCCAGTGTCAGAAAAACACTAAATCTCAAATAGCTGAGATGCAATCAAACTTGCCTACAGTATCTAATGAAATGCACTGTGTAATTTGAGCTTGTTATCTGAACTGATAGGCAGAAAATACTGATGCATCTGTCTGGAAATCAATAACTGCAAAAGTTACTTTTAAATACAGTTGTGTGTCTTAATTGCCTTGACTGGGCCAAGTTCTGGCTTCTTCATTGGGCAGAAATGTTGCAAACCTGTGATTCTTCTGGTGGACTATTTCCTCATAGACATGACAACTGTGAGTGTTGGCTCAGCCTCCCCACAGAGACCTGCCAGGAGAAATGGGTTTGTACCTTGCAAAGGGAAGGTACAGCCTTGCACCCAAGGTGGGGCAGAGATGATGTCGGCTCGAGACCAGGATGCCGCACTGAGATATCATTGCTGGCTTTCTCCAGGCACAGTGCAGCCATGTGGGCTCTTCCTCGGGGTGCTGTCTGGATACATGGAGTTTTACTCCATCTCAAGTCCTAGGCAAATCAATTGAGAGTATATAAAGGCAGGATAGAAAAGAAAGCATCAAGCTTGCTGTTCAGCAAGACTAATGCAAAAAAAATGACAAGCTCTTTTTCTGTTTTTAACTTACAATATTCTGGATTAATTCTTAAATATATGGAGGAAGTGTTGCAGTCCATACAGACAGATTTAAAGAGCAAATCACACTTTGGCATACATAGCTTATTATGTGCACTGGTATTGTAATATCTCAGTTAATTACTGTGAATTATTTGCTTATTGTTGCTCCTTGGAATTTATGGGACAAAGATCAAGTTTAAACAAATCTTTTTGATCTTTTAATGGATTTTGTAAAGGCAAAGGTACGAAAATCCCATCCGTATTTCTACATATTTGAACGTTATTAGAATTGAGGTTTTCTTAAGCTGTTGATGCAGAAACGAAAAGGAAATTTCATTTGCATAAGCTACAGAGCAAGTATCAATCCCAGCATTAAATGTTGTTACACAGCTCTGTGAATAATAATAACCCTTTTGTTTCATTATAGAACTGACATCAGTTTTTCTAGATGATACTAAGAGAAATATTTCGGAAGCAGTTAGTGTTAAACAAATGGTCTGGCTCTTGGGTGACATTAGCTAATCAGATATAAATGAGGGCTTGAAAAATAGGATAAAAACAACTTAATTTGTAGGCTAAATATAAGTCAAATGGGTTTTGCTTGCCCTTTATGGTCTGGAGGAGTTTTCTCAGAAACAAGAAGATAGCTAGATGAAGAAAGAAGACTGTGACATTTGTCTGGATCTGATGATTGTCATTTGAATTTGTATGCACCATATTCAATTTTTATTTTTATTATGCAGTTTGAGTTTATAATCTTGAATCTTAAAGGCTGGAACTAGCTTCTGACAATGGGCTACTAAATCTGCCCATGGCCATGCAGGCAGCTTTGAATTAGCTGCCACAAAATTGAAGGGCCAAGACCAGACCAGTCTGTTCAGTTTCTAGTATGGAATAGAAGTGGCAGTGGACAGAAATTGAAACACAGGAAGCTCTGTCTGTACATCAGGAAACCCTTTATTTTACTGCAAGTGTGACCAAACACTGGAATATGTTAGCCAGGGAGGATGTGGAGTCTCCCTCCCAAAAACCATCTGGACACAGTCCTCAATAATTTGCTCTAGGTGGCCGTGCTTGAGCAAGAAGGTTGGACCAGATGACTTCCAAAGGTCATTTCCAACCTCAGCAAGTCTATGATCCTGTGAAGAGGGGTAAGGACTCAGGGAAAAAGCCTGCCTCATTTTATATTGCCTGAGAGCTAGAGATATATAATGACGTAACTTGGCATAAGCCATAGTTCAGCCTCTTCCTCAGCATGCAAAGCTAATCCAGATATCAACAGGTCTGAAGCATGAGCCTTTGGCACAAGAAAAATTTTCTGGCACAAGCAACATCCCAGCAGTCTGCTACCCTAAGCAGTTGCCTGCCCTGCTCATGGCTCAAGACAGTCCAGTCTACACCTCATTTAGGTTATGTTCTTACACATCCAAATGCCATTTAGTCTTGATATGCATGCCTTCTCATAGCACACCCCAACTGCACATTTTTTAGTAGCTTCAGCATGTCCTGCCTAAAAGATCTCTGCAATCCATTACTGGATAATATTTTCTTTAGCAGAAGCACAACTAGAAACATATTACTATGAGTGACACTTTTTAAAAATTAGAGTAACTACTGCAAATCTTTATCCTGACAAGGTTCAAGGGGTCAGAAAAGCTTTTATATAACCTGTAATTGGTATCATGCTTTCCACAAGCTCATTATACTGTATCTGTGAAAAATGATTTAGTGGTAGACTTGGTAGTGAGAGTAACACTTGGACTTGATGAGCTTAAAGATCCTTTCCAACCTAAAAACTTCTATGATTCTTTGATTTTGTAGCAGATAACAAGTTCCCTTCATGCTGAATCCGTACACACTGCAGCAACCACTGTCACAGCACGAGGAGCCGCAACCAACAGAATTTGTTGCTGACATTTTACAGCAAGCTGAATTCAGATTTGTTGTGCAGTGCAAGAAATTGATAAAAAAGTGATCATTGGGCAGATGTGACCTCAAATTTAGCTTACACTTCTGAATGTTTTCCACATACTTATTTTCAATTCCAAGGAGAGAAAGAACGTATTCTATGGAAAGATGCCAAATTGCCCAGTAGATTGTTAGTAATTAAATGGTAACAGCAACCCAATTTCTTCATTCCTTAGACCCTGTGCAAGCTTAGTTTGGATTCCTGACAGCTATTTTTCTCTGATGATGATAAATATTATAAGAAATATCTTTAAGCTGGTCACAGCAAAAAACTTCATGGACCATATGTGGCATCTGATCTATGCACTTCATCAGCTTGGGACCTTCAACACATCTAATTCAGATACATTTTCACACTACACTCAGCATGCCTTTCATGTAGCAAAAGCCTCTAAGTGCATCTCAGAGGTAGGAAAATGCTAGAAAAATATTGCTGTATTTGCACTGTGCTCTAGTTCCCAATTTCCCTCATGCCTCTCAAGTTTGCTTCTGCAGACAGCTGCAGGTTCACAGTGATATCCCATGAAAGTCCTCACGAAGTTAGACTTTATAAATCCTGCCCTTTTAGATATTGAAGATACTGAATATTTACCTGGGTTCAAAGAGAGACAGGCAAATTAATATTGCCTCTAAATTCATACAAACCATGGACACATTAGGAAGCCCACATGATGTGTAACTACTGGTGATAGATGAAAAAGTAACTGAGGAAGAAAATTTAGGTATAAATGTCCTATTCTTATGCTCTTCTCTAAGCATCTGCTGTAGGCTATGTCAAATGCAGAGTGGTGACTTAGCTGGCTCTTTGGTCTGACCCGGTATGTCTGTGCTCATGCTAAAGAGCTTCATTTATTCAAGGTATTCCTGACTTACGCACCTTGAATTATTCCCTGGTGAATACGTAGAGGACCTCAGAGCCTGTATTAGAAGACTCAAGTTTGAAAGTATGCTTCTACTGCAGGAGCCTTGAGCAATGAAGACACATCACAGCAGAGGAACAGATCTGCTCATTTTGGTCTGCCAACTGGATGAAAGTATACAGCAAATTATTTATCCTGGCTTCTAATTGGTGGCATGAGATATTCCTTCCCTTTTTAAGTAGTTTCATCCTGCTCTCTTTGGACTTCCTGCCAAAGAGTATGAGAAGGGGGCTGAGTCCTGGGTCTGTTTCTGTGACTCAGAGCTGCAGGAACATTACCAATCAGAGCATCACCCAGACCAGGGGCCATGATGTGTTTTTCCTCTAGCCAATATGTCGGCTCCCATACCCAGGTCAGGAACAGGTTCCCCCAGTGATGTGAACTAATAAATGTCATCTTCCTTCTTTGAGGCTACACACTAATGAACCATAGTTTTCTAACAATGGAAATTCAAATTTAGATATCTGAATCTGAATGTTTATGACTCAGTCCTTTACAGGAACTAACTGTAAGCAAATTAATTTAATATTTATAAAAAGTTAACATCTGAAGACAATGAATAAGAAAAAATTAACCAGGATGGTTTATATGAGATTATTCTGGGAATAAATTCTGCTTAATTGTGATTTGTGTGTTTTAATAGAAAGATCTTTAAATCATGGTTAGTCTGATATAAATTATATTGACTCTTCAAGCACTGCAAAATACTGAGGTAGACTCCAAACATCCCTGATGTAGTTTCAACCATGGATTCCTCCTTTTTTCCCCTTAAGTAAAGGTTTATTTTTAAAATTTGTTTTCCCTTTGCATTTTTTTTACCTACAGAAATAATGTTTTCCTATCCTTTTCTGAATAAAGAAAGTAAAAGAAAAAAGGCCAAATTCTCATATTGGCAGCTGGGATTTCTTGGGGGAACAAAGAATAAAAAAGAAAAAGGAAGGTAGAGCTTTACATGGAGAGAGAATATGGCGAGATTTCTCATGAGCATTGAAAAGGGTCAAACATTAATGGAAATCTGACAGTATAGTTCTCTGAAATGAAAAACTTCATTTTCTAATGCTAGTGTAAGTTCTCTGACAGGTGAGGGGTTTGCTTTTGCAATAAAAAAAATATTCAAAAGTAGTCTCAAGAGATGAAGAAGGGAGGGAGGGAGGGAGGGAGGGAGGGAGGGAGGAAGGAAGGAAGGAAGGAAGGAAGGAAGGAAGGAAGGAAGGAAGGAAGGAAGGAAGGAAGGAAGGAAGGAAGGAAGGAAGGAAGGAAGGAAGGAAGGAAGGAAGGAAGGAAGGAAGGAAGGAAGGAAGGAAGGAAGGGAGGAAGGGAGGAAGGGAGGAAGGAGGGAGGGAAGGAGGGAGGGAGGGAAGACAGAAGAATTTTGCTCTTTCTATTTTAGATATGAAGACCTAAGGACAAACCTGTTCCTAGTCTCTACAGGTCCCAAATAACATAGGAAGATAGGAAGAAAGGCAAAAACAGCTCTTCAGCTTTCCTGGAAGCAGCTACTATGAGGCTTCATCATGAGACATGGAAACTTTTTCTTCTCTCTCTCTTTCCCTGGACACACCAAGCTAGTCAGCCTGCCTGGAGAGCAAGACAACGTGTGTCACCTCAATAAGCTTTGAGTTTTATACCCATAATTTTTAAGTTTATTACATAGGGTAATGTTTATTGTTAAGTCATTTGCAGAGTATTTAAACATGACAGCACAGCTCTAGCTCTGCACAGCCTTAACTCTCATGCTACCTTTGTATAAGCTGGAAAATAAGAAGTCACTTTAATATATTTAAAGGGAAGAGGAAGATGAAAGTGTCTGTTTCTGCGGCTTCTTCGAGACAGCCCTGGCACAACCTTGACTCTGCAAGGGAAAGGATGGCCTGATTTCAGCACCAAGTGGGTGATTTCTCTGCTGGGATTGCTGCTGTGGTCAGTCCAGCAATTAATGTCACTGAGGTCAGCAAGCAGGCATGAGGTGGTAATGACTTTCAGTTGCCACTGACCTGCCTGGATCCTAGCCAGAGACCTAGAAATTGAAATTTTTGCAGACTGCTAGCAGTCCCTTTAGTTTCCTTTTACTTAGCATATTTCAAGCTGTGGAACAACGGAAGATGAAAAAATCAAAGGCAAGTAGATGTTGCAGGGATGATAAAAAAAGAGGCAAGAGCAATGGGAAATTGGATTGGCAGGTAAATGATGTGAAGAGATATAGATCTAGAAAGGAGTAATTTCAGATGTTTGTCTGTCACTGTTTTTAGTTGTGCACCCATCCCACATAGTTCTAATATCAAAAGATCACGAGCAGTATTTGGTTCTCAAATATATAGGGTTTTTTTAAAAATGCAGCTGACTTCCTGATTTGCAAAGCAAAACTTTTTTGGTTGGCAATTAGTAGTGCTGTGGTGAATCACTCCTCAACTGTTGTTTCACTCGCTCCCTTTCTTCCATAAATGCTTCTAAGAATAGCTGTTATAGAAATAACTTTCATCTAGGGGAATAGCCCAAAATAGCAAACTCTATCCCTAAAAATTATCAGACTGATTAGTCATTAGCAGAATATTAGATTGGAAAGAACAAAAGCCTGAAAGTAGATAACAAATGTGTTTGTTATCAGTTTATTTTTCACTATGATTTATGCTTAAAAGTACAAAAAAATCAGTAAGCTCATGTTTCTAGAGAAAGGAAGGTTAATTTCCTTAAAATCCTGTAACACCTTGCTAAAATCACATGTTGTCAACATTGTGCTTACAAGTAAATTATTCTGCCAGAAATAAAAGATTTAAGTTTCATTACATCCTAATCCTGATGTTGGGTTGTTTGGGTTTTTTTTGTTTGTTTGTTTTTGTTTGGTTTTTTTGTTGTTGTTGTTGTGTTTGTGGTTTTGTTTGTTTGTTTGTTTGTTTGTGTGTGTGTGTGTGTTTGGGGGGTTTTTTGGGTTTTTTTTGAAAAGCAGTAAATGGGCCAGTACATATATCTTCCATGTGCTGAATTTTACAGACAGCTATAGTGCTTTAATAAGTCATGTCACTCCAGTGACACCAGCAGAACTGGCAGAGAAATTTTGCCTCAAAATCTCAACACCTTTGAGAAGCCTCTTTTCAGTATAGTATCAGTGAGAGGAGGATAGAAAGTATGCTTTGTGCAGCTGAGAGAATAGTGCCCAATGGACTAAATTTCTGAACTCAGTTCACCTAGATGTAGTTTTGTACGGTCTTGTGCAGCTCAGTGGGATGGTCAGTCTCTTTAGATTCTGTGCTTTGTTAGATAACAGAGTTTATTTGCTATTTGGCAACTGGCTAATGTCCAGGGTTTTAAATCCAATTACATTTTATGTGGTACTTTTGCTACTTTACATAGCCCCTTAAGACGGCCTGAAGGCATGTAATAGGTATAGATTATTTATTTAGTCAACCAATAACTTCAGAGTTCTCTTCCTCTGAGCTTCCACAACTAAGAAGCCCAGGTTATGCCCTCCTGTGCACTGGGATCTCGATTCACCTGTGTGTGAGTTCAACTCTCTCCTCTTTTACAAATAGCTTCTCAAATCCACACACGGTGTAGAAATAGCCCCATCCTCATCTTAAAAAAACCCAGGAAGCTATGTAGGTTGTAAAAAGTTACCGAGTCTAAGCAGCTGATGCCATGAGAAAAGCCTCTCAGATCAGAGGAGACAGAGAAGGGGCAAATGAACAAACACGGACAAACGCACAATGAAGGCTAGGGAGTGGCCTGTGCCATTTTCCCTGCCACCTATGATCTACAAATGTATGTCATGTTCCCAGGAACCTGGCAGGGGGGAAATCACAGCAAAGAGAAAGATACACTCTGAGCTATCTTTCTGTCTTAGTCTCTTCTCTGAACAGACTCTATTGTTGACCTGCTTAGGATGGCTGAGGGTGGTAGCAGCACAAGTTGTCACGAATTGCTCAGTTCACCATCCCGCAGCTCGCTGTCCCCTCAGGCATGCTTCAGACACAGGCTGGCACCATCCCAGTCAAGCTGAAAGCTGAGTTTAATTTCTAACATAATGATTTATTCATTGTAGTATTGGACAGTGGTACAGACTGACAAGCCGGAAGTTCGCACCTTGTGGTGTTTTTGAGGGCAGGCTTACGGTTCTGTGCTCCTTCAGCTTGGCAGCCTTGTTCACTGGCTTATATGCTCAGCCAGGCTAGCTGATGATTGCATCAGTTCGGTGCTTTGCTTCTTGATTCCTAAATCACAGTGCCTGCTACTATGACAAATTCTGATACCACGTCTCCTCACAGACCAAACCTGATGCTGTCCTCCCAGTTTCTTCTGTGCATGTTCTTGATACAGGAATGCATGCAAATTTGAAAATTAAGGACTAGTAGGACTGTGATTAGTAGGTGATGATTCCCTCCAGAAAATTGATGGACTGGTCATGGCAAGGGCACGTAAGAGCAACAGATATGCTGTGGTGCTAAAAAAACTTATAGTGGGACAAATAGCATTTGTTTGAGGTGCCAGTGGCATCTATCTCAACTAGGGTATATTGGGTTATATCTAGGGAGTGAAGGGAAGTACAGTCAAGGTTATTTATTCCATCAGATTTTGTATACTGGCTGTATAAAGTAGACTTTATAGGACCATGAAGTGCTGTATGAGTGTTACCATTTCATCACAGTTCAACATCTGAAAACTGGAAATTAAGACCTGTCTCTGCATTATCCCTGGGGCCAGGACTGACATATTTATTCTCTTTTAATTAGTCACAGCAAACGCCAGGCTGGGTCAGGGGAAGCTGGAAGGGAGAATCTCAGAATGAGCATTTAAATCCTGCCTTACTGCAAGGGGATAAACAGAAGGGTATCTTTGACTCTCTGACCTCTAACACTGTGTGGGCTCTCCTGAGCATTGATTTCCACTACAGGGTTTGCTACAAAGGGATACACACACAATTAACTCTCAAGGAGAGAAGGGCAGTCTGGGAGTGACAACAGAATATGTACGTAATTTCTGGGAGTGACAACAGAATTTGTACGTAATTTTACTTTTGGTTTCAGAAAAGGTAGGCAAGGCAGGGTGTGGATGCACTGCCCTTTCCCATTCCCACTGTTTTCGTGGGAGGTTCCCCTCGCACAGTCAGGCACAGTTCCACTCACAGATTTGTACTGGTTGCAGAGGTCCTGAGGCTCCTCTCAGTCAGTAGTAGACATACGTGTCACCCAGCTCTCCATCTCACCATGCCTGCAGTGAGGAGCCACAGCACCAGCAGGCCATGAAGGGAAGCAGTCTTCTCAGCTGGCGCAGCAGGTGCTGAAAAGGCCATTTTACTTACGTTATTGCATTCATTATAAGGTCATCCCCAGTAATGATGTCGTATGCAGATGCTTCACAGTCTGGTGGAGGGGAAAGGACAGGGGAGCACATAAAAGATACTGAAATCCTCTGTGAATTTCTGTAAGGCGTGGCAAGGAGAGGAGCAAGTGGAAATTCACCTCTGTGCTTTCCGCTGCACAGAGATAACTTCAAGAAAAAAAAAAAAAAATCAAAAATTAAGCGCTACAGTGATTTGCAAAGGTAATTACAACATGGCTTTTGTTTATGTCCTCAAAAAACAACTAGAATAAGAATTTTTCACCACTTGGAGAAAGAAGATAATGAACTATTACTATTAATGTTATCTGAAAAGAACTGGCAAAGATTTTTTCAGGTTTTTTTATTCATCATGTTTCTGTCCATTTTATGTTTGCTTCCTATAAATATTCTGGCAGAAAAATTTACTGTCAATAATGTACTTCAGAACAGTAAATATTTAAAATTTTTACTGATAGCAGATCTGAAATCCTTTAAATTTCTACCAAACATTTTCACAGACACATAATTATTCAGTAGAGGCACAGAAATACCATGTGAATAGCACATTAAATCCAAACAGGTTTGACCTTTTTTTTTTTTATTTTATTTTTTTTTTTAACCTACAGAAAGCTGCTCACAAACAACCAACGGTTTTTGGATATTATCCTCAAGTAAGTTAAAATGAAAAATAAGGAAGTAATATTCAAGCAGATTTGCGGACAGGAAAGAAATGGACTACAAGTCCAAGTTAACTATTTAATTTCTTATTGCTGGAAATTTAGCTAATAAATTTACTGGTAACTATAAATCTATAAAGGATCCATGTCCCAATATGCTATGTATTTTGAAATTATTCTTCCTAGTGTTTACCAGAAAGATTTTCACTTAAAAAGAAATATTGTAAATAAATGGGGGGGGGGGGGGGGGGTGGAATTAAACCCCATAATTATTTTAGTGACAGTATTTTTTCAAAATATTAAACAGTGACTTCTAAGCTACACTTTTTCTATAGCTGTGTTACCATTAAACTGCCTCATCAGTGCTATTCCACATGGTGCACTGGACAGCCCACATTCTCTGTGGGTTTTCCCTCATCTTATGTAGCTTCTAGTGGTGCGGTTCTATCATTATCTCTTATCTTGTTACTGAGTGCAGACCTCAGAGTGCAGCAGTGCTTCTTTCGGCAAAATATTGATCATGTTAGTCTCTTCTCCCTTCCTCCCCATTCCCTTCATCTTCCTAACCTTTTTACCAATTTACTTGCTCTTTCTTTCTACTGTATTAAAACAAGCCTATGGGCCAAGCCATTTATTTCTCTTTCTTGTTTTATGACTCTTCCTGTTGCATCAGAAAGTCTCGACAATGTATGAAAAGCTACTTCACGTGAAGAAAGGCTTCTGTACATAATAATAGCACATGATGCCATTTGTGCCACAGAGGCTCTTTGGGGCCCTCTGCAATGTAGCTTCTGACAGATTATGCAAAACAGACAAGACAACATACAGAACTCTAAAACACATGTGGCTTGCACCCAAGTCAAATTAATTCACTTAAGTGAATTAATTGAAGCTGCCAATTTCAATAAATATATAGAGATTTGAAAAAACAAAAAATCAGTCCTATCTTCTCACATTCTCATTTCAAAAATGCAGGCACCTTCACACTTTATCATATATATTGCATGTGACTTTTCTGCCAAACAGCCTGGAATTTAAAATAATATGGTATTTTAGGCTCTAATTTAGGGGACTGGTTATTGAAACACTGCTCTTATCTAGCTGGTCTGTAACTAAACTGATTAGCTGTGTACAGTGCAGACAATGACAGCACTGAACACTATGAATTTAAAGAAGCAGCCTACTCATAGCAAAAATTGTGGGAGTGAGCTTTGGGATGGATAGCAGAAATTTACTGATGTGATTTCTGGTCTGGAAATTCTTCTGACTATTGAAGCTCTTTGTGCTTTTCTGCAGGCTGTCAAAAGGACAAAGACTTTAAACAAAAGTTCAAGTTCAATCTCTGTTTGACTTCCCCTCTTAAAACAAGAAAACCAAATCTTTTTTCTCAGTTTTACATTTTACTTCACACTTCAGTGTGAACTTAGCCCTCCCCATATTTCCGTCTTTGTGTGACTTGGCCTGAGGGTGGAGGGGTTAGAGAAACAACTTGAAAATAACACCTTAGGCAAGCCAGACAACATTGTAGTGCCCCAAATAAATTCAGTGCCCCTTCTCCAGGGGGAGACATTGAAGGTCAGAAAAGGAGAAGTTTCTCCTGTTTTTCATAGAACATAGAATAATTCAGGTTAAAAAAGACCTTTAAGGTCATCAAGTCTAGCCACAAAGGAGTTCAAGTTAGCCAAACAGGATCTGGCTTTTCCTCTCCAAAGTGGCTTGTTGCCTTTATATCTTTTTGACCACAAAATTAATTAATTATTTCAAAGCCTGACTTCCTACCATATTGCAGGTAGGAATGAGAGCTCAAATACTTCCTAATTGTCCTCAGTTTACCTCTGGTTCTCTTGTTGGAAGGCTTTTATTTCCATAGATAATGTTAAGGTTGACTTACTCCTGCTGCTGGTCCAAGGCTTCCACAATCTGCCGCGCCATTGAAGTCAATAGGAGCTTTGCTATCAAATGAGCTGCAAGCTGGAGGCAATCCATAATTATTTAACTCTGATTGCTACCTAGAACTTGCTCTGTAATGGCCACTAATTTTCTGCTAATCTGTATCTGACTAAAGACTCGGACGGAGTACTCCGGAGCACTCCCCATTCCCAGGGAGGTTAATCAAATCACAATTGCTGCTCTTTTATGTCAGAAATAGGGGATGAGGTAACATAAACCCCACAAAATTTAAGCTAAATAACAGGTCCAAAGGAGACAAAATGATGAGTGTCTGCTGTGGTCAGCAGAGAGTCAGTAGCACCGAGGCCATCCACACATTTAGCATGAGGAGCAGCAGCAGCCCAGAACTCCTCCACCACCCCCCGCTGCCACAGCACAGTCTGATCACCTCCTGCCCGCATCTCATCTGACTAACAGCCAGCTGCCTCAGCCCTGTGCTCAGAAACACTGGCCAAAATTTCATTTAAACCAAATGGGCCCTCATTACTCTTAGAGTCCTCTCGCTGCAGCACAGCATGACGCTGGGACTAGGTATTATTTTGTTTTAATCAGTGTTGCTGATATTTCAGAGAGAAGGGGAGAGAGAGAGTGAGAGGATTTCACTGCAGCCTTTAATGTGGCTGTAGTGAGATGCTGTTATATATTGGGCTGTGTCTCAGTATAGGGGCTTGTTTGACAGGCCCTGTCATCATCTACCTCCAAGATTATCATTCATGCTGCTGGAAAGACAACTTTATTGGACTAAATATTGGCATGTGTCTGTGTGGCCCACACAGGTAAAGACTCTCCCTGGGCCGTGTGTCTGAGTCACTGTGCGTGGGTGTAACGACTGCACTAGTTATTATTAATCTCTCTGAAACCTCTTTACAGTGATTAAGGGAGTACTGTATGAAAGCAATCTGCTTTGTGGGCTCTCGCCAAGGAAGACCCACTAAGCAGATTTTGTTGGATCCTTCAGCCAAACTGCTCTTTTCTTGGCAACTGAAATGTGCATCAACATAGATGCAATGTCAATTTTCAGCATTTTTGTAATGTACTTTATTCAGATTATTTGGATGCTACACAAACCACCAATTCAAATCACAGTATTTAACATTGCCAGTCACTTTTCTGATGCGCCAATGTATATAAATAAACCTGAGCAGGAGACAAAAGGTCACATTTAAAAGATACCTAGAAGGGAAAAAATAGTGTGCTCTTTTTGCCTCCAACCCCCTTTTTGCGAATAAGACACTTGAGGGGGGATTTCAATAAGAGATGAATGGCAGGTATATGCCAGCAGGTGATGGACTCCCTGCAATTCATGGCCAGAATGGCAGAGCAAATTGCCAGGGATCTGCTCAGCTTTTCTCCAAACGGGGCAGTTGGGAATGAGAGGAGCCAAGCTCTCACTGAGGAAGCCATGAAGCTGAGATCATGTGACAATGGCCTGTAGCTAGAATGGAAGTTCTGGTAACCCTGGTTTTGGATGAAAACAATGATCACACAGAAAGCTTTAATCTATGTATGTTACTAAACAGGCCTGGTAGCCAGTTTGCCTGAGTCAGAGGAAGACTCTAGTAGATTTCACCTGACCCGTTTTCTTTGAGCTGTGGTACCTTTAACTTCTGTTTACTCCTGTAAAGTGTCATAGATATATAGAAATATCTAAATCTATCTTTCAGAAAAGCTCAACCTTTTTATCTCTTCCCACATCCATTTCTAGCAACAGATCAAAGCCTGGGTTTACTATTCTACTATGTGCCTCATGACATCTCGTCCTCACATACCAGAAAGTGACTGTCTCTAAAGAAACTAAGCAACTCTAAGAGGCTAAGGAAAGCAGAGTAAAATAGCAGCAGACTTAAGTTTTTCCATCTTTGTCTGTTCCAGGAAGGTTAGGCTGGAGAAAACCTAGACACTCTGAAGGAAGCAGAAAACAAGAATGAAAAAGAAACCTGTCTCAAGCAGGAAGGAAAAGTAAAAAAAAAAAAAAAAAAAAAAGAACATAACCTTAGGCAGAATGATAGATATTTGGAGTTCAGAGTGCTACACCAGTCTGACCATACCCAACTTTGACCACCTACAGCAGTTTTTATATCATCATCTTTGTGTCATTAAGGAATTAATGTTAAGGTGATGTGCCATTTTCTTCCATATCACTTGCATACACTATACATCATATCGTCATCATTTCAGTTTCTATTGTGTTAAAGTACTTAACAGAAGTCAGTTCCTTTCTGACTTCATATATTCAGTGTATGTTAGTTGTGGTTTTTGTCTTTCCAGAGAGCAAGTGAGCCAAAATACCCAGGTAACCTCTGAAATGCATTTCTTACATCTAGAAGACAAACAAGCTTACCCTTAAGAAAACAGTAAAGAACAAACACACAGAAAACTCTTTACTAGCTTAATAGGACCCATGTGATAATATCATAGAATCAGAGAATCACAGAATGGTTTGGGTTGGAAGAGACTTTAATAATCATCCCGTTCCAACCCTCCTGCCATGAGCAGGGACACCTTTCACTAGACCAGATTGCTCAGAGCCCCATCCAGCCTGGCCTTGAACACTTCCTGGGACATTAACAACTTCTCTGGGAAACCCATTCAGCACCTCACCACCCCTACACAACTTCTTCTAATCTGAACTTAGCCTCTGTCAGTTTGAAGCCATTATCCTTTGTCCTGTCATGCTCTGTAAACAGTCTCTCTCCACCAGTCTTGCGGGCTCCCTTCAAGTACTGGAAGGCCACAGATAGGTCACCCTGAATTCTTCTCTTCTCCATGCTGAACAGTCCAAACTCTTTCCCCCTTTCCTCACAGGAGAGGTGTTCCATTCATCTAATCTCCTTAGTGGGCCTCCTCTGGACCCATTCCAACAAGTCAATGTCTGTCCTCTGCTGAGGGCCCCAAAGCTGGGCACAGCACTGCAGATGTGGTCTCATGAAAGCAGAGCAGAGAGTAAAAATCCCCTCCCTGCTTTTGATGCAGCCCAGGGTGTGATTGGTTTTCTGGGCTGCAAGTGCACACTGCCAGGCCATGTCCAGTTCTTATCCACCAGCAGTCCCAAGCCCTTCTTGGGAGGCTTTTGATCTGTTCATCCCCAGTCTGTATTGATAGTACCGGTTGCCCTGATCCAGGTGCTGCAACATGCACTCGGTCTTCTTAAATCTCATGAGATTCCCATGCAACCACTTCTTGAGCTTGTCTGGATCCCTCTGGATGGCATCCCATCCTTCAGGTGTGTCAACCATACCTCTCAGCTTGGCATCCGAGGGTGCACTTAGTGATGTCATAGTCTTCTGCCTTTGCGTACATAACCATAAAATGACACTGACTAAATAAACTTACATACGGATGGGTATTTGGCTGTTTAAAACTGTGCATCCTTGAGTGACTTTCAAAAAGAGATAAGTAGGCAGGTATCAGCCTGCCTCTACAGCACGCAGAGGAACTATCCTTGCTTTACCACACTTGATACGGCACCAGTTATCCCGTTTTAGTTTCATCTGTTTTGTCAATCTGCATCATGAGGCTGCCTAGTGATGATCTTGCCCCTCTCTACTGCCCACAGAGTGACGTACAATCATTGGTGCAGCAGGGTGAAACAGCTTCTCCAATGTGGCTCTGGTCCTTGCAATAGCAAGCAAAACAATTTTGGCAAGCCTCCTTTCTTCCTCCTAGAGTACCTGCAATGTCTAAAACAGTAAGGTCTGTTGCTGGAGGTTTGAGGTGATGATATTCAAATGAAAGACAATTTCTAAACTTCAAATACTGTTAAAGAAACAGGATGATGAGGACTTGGCTGAAGGAAAAAAACCCAAATTCAGGTATGTGCAGTAATGAAATAATAGTATCCCACACTATTTGCCTGTTAATGGTGGAGGAGCAGGGCAAGTGTTAAAGACCCCTTGACCTTCCCAATAAATCTACACTTGAAAGGGAGGGGATTAAAATGTCTTAAAAATCATGTGCTGGAAACTGAAAGAGCTTAACATTTTCCTTATGCTGATGTCAGACAACTTTCCCAACCCCTACATCAATTATACATAACCCCAGCAGGTTAAAACTGAAGTACACAGCTGCTGGTATGTTAAGGTAAGAGTTTTTTCAAAAATCCTTAGGTGTCTTGACTTGGCCTTGCTCCACTTTACTGCCTTTGTCCAGGGGACTGCTACAAAACATCTGAATTGTCTACACAGATTATCATGATCCTGTTCTTGATTTTCACCAATTTTCCATTGTGCGAGTGTGGGATTACAGGAACATGTGATCATCCCATTGGAGAAGGCCCCTTCCAGCTTTACAGACCACTTGTGCTGGGCTCAGTCAGTTCTTCTTCCTGAAAGTGCTGTAAGAATTCATCCAAATTACCAGCTCTGCTTAGCAGCATGAAAACAAAATGAAAAAGAGGAAATAGAAGCATAGCCATAACCTACCTGGTGAAAGAGGAGAAATACAAAACTCTACCAAAGAGAATAAAGAAAAAACATTTTGGTGTGGTAAAAAGAAGATGTAATAATCAATGTGCTGAAACAATGTGCAGTAATGATTATAAGGAAATATTTTATAAGATCCAACAAAAATAAAATAAAAAATAGATGTTCAAATTACCTAAACCCAGAATCTCTCTAGAAGAACAAATGTTTTGCATGTTAGTAGTAAATGTCTGTGTGACGCCAGTAAAACCTTGTTGGATATTAGAACAAATATGAAGAGGAAAAAGCCTTACCCCAAATCATCAACAATCTGCCTCTGTTCCAGTAATAATATGATTACTTCTGTGACTAACACTGAAGATTTTTACAGGCACCCTGTCTGCACAACACTCAGCTGCAACGAAATTGCCTTCTTACTCCAGAGAGACACAAAATTTAACTTGTAGTCATCTAAGAGCTGCTTGCACAGTGCCACATTTGTACTGGAGAGAAAACAAAGAAACAAAGCCAGGCTCACATTTTTTGTTCACATGCTTTCAGTTCTTGTAAAATTATATGCACTGAAGCTTGAAAATGTAATTTACTACTTTGTGTTACTTAATACATATATATATGCATATAATTACATATATATATATGTATTAAGTAACACAAAGTAGTAAATTACATTTTATTATAACTATTATATATATATGACATATTATTTATAATTTTAATACATATAAAATTGTATATAATTATATAGTCATTATATAAGTACAAATTAGTGATAAATTTGATTCCTGGAGGAACCCCTCCATTGCCATCCACTGAGTCTGAAACCAGCTGCTGCTTTCTCACCAAACTGGAGGCAGATTCAAATCTTTGTTGCCCTAAACACATTTCCAAAATAGCATCATCTACTTCAAAGCCTTTTGGGGAATTCATAACATGTGTTGTTCCCTTTTCCTGTATACAATGATATATCAGCTTGTGGGTTGTTATGGTTCACTGATTGGTACTTCTGCCATCCGTAGTCACCATGAATGGCATCTCACTGTATGAATATGCTCCCTGCATATTCCCTTATAGGGCCTGGAACAAGTTTGCAGAAAACCAACATGAATTCTTCCTGGTGGGAGGGAGACCTGAGCACTCAGCCACCATGGGTGCTCATCAGCACACTTAGAGGAACACTTTTTTTTTCAAAGCTGGCTGCAGAGTCTGAACCAGGAAAGGCTATGGGCTGTAGCTGTGTGAGGCTGAATTGAGAAAAAGGACTGTGCAGAGTCAATGGCTTAGAAGACTAAACAAAAATTGGTTATATTTTATGCTGCAAACTTTTTAGTTTGCTTTAAGAGCTGTTTCATTCAATTAGTCTCCTATTTTTCAGTGGGGTTGAAATATTTTCAATAGAAAAGATATCTTCCAAACAGAAAAGTTATCCCTTTGATAGTCTTTATCTATAAGGTGTTTGTATTTCTGAATGAGGCACTATAATAAACAACATTTCAGAAGCAGTACACATATCTCAGTAAGGCTTCAGGACAACAGGTGGATGAATTCTTCAAATCAACCTAGAGATAATTTTTAGGATACTAAATCTTTTTCCAGTTTGAAAACTCATTATGTTTGCCATATGTGTAAGGGAGATGAGGGACTGAAAATGGCTTAATAGTCACATTTTTGACAAATAGGCTTTATCAACAACAGGAAAAAACCCCCCAAACTATACAATACCTTCAAGACTAGCGCTATTTTCAATCGTACATTTAACAAAATGGAAAGTAATTGTGTCTGTCTTTGACAACCATCCGTCTTCAATATTAATAATTCTCAAAAAGTCATACAGGAGTGGTTTATCTGAAATTTCTTTGAACAACTTCTCCACCGTCTTCCCACATAAGAACACTTGGCCCACTCTGCTATGCAAGCACAGAGCATTTGTGAGGAAATTGGTACTGTTTTAATTTCTTTGTGAGCTGACATCGTTGCCTAGTGAAAGTCTTCCCTTTACCCAAGAGCGTATGCATCTCACCTCCACAAAAAAATCATATTACAATAAGACCTTACACATAATTTAAATAAAACAAGACACCCCCTTTAACTGAGCAAGATGAAGCCCAATTTGGACATTTGGAAGGCACTGAAATGTCCAAAGGTTTGAGTGGTTCTGGCAGATTGTGTGAAACTTGAGAGAGTGTCTTAGGGCAGCCTCTCAGAAAGAAGAAAGGGGACAGCCCTGGAGCACTGGGTGGTGTGCGGCCCAGAAGGCACCAGCCCCATTGCTTCCCCTGCTGCTCGGTGAACAGGGAACAAGAACACCCCAGAGGTACAGCAAAACATGACAGAGATGATGTTTTAATGCCATGAGCACAGACGAAGCATGAAGAGCCTCTTTATGCCCCATACCTCGCTTTACACCAGTGCCCGGGTTAAGCTCCCTTTCACCTCTCACTCTTGCAATGCAGAGTAGCTATGAGAAAAAGTGGAGGATCCTGCAGGACATAAGCAGCACTGCTGCTAGTCTGGGCTTTGAAAGCAGCCAGGAGTTGTTCTTTGCAACCCAAAGGAGATACAACGCTGTCATGGAAAATAATTATAGGAAGACCCTTCCAGCTATAAAATTGTTAAAACCCCCATAAGGGCTTCCAACTGTTTGTTTTGTTATTTTGGAATTTTTGGGTTGTTTTTCTCTGAATTTCTAGCTTTGTTCTCAGGCCATTTTTATAATACTATATAATAGAATCTGTTTGAGTCTCTTGCTGTGTCTCATTTGCAGCTGTGTGGTGCACATAGCAATTAGCTGCTGATCTCCAGTCTTTAGCATGTTTTATTGTACTTTTCATTCTCTGTATTCCATAAAAAGTCAAAGTCCTGATCCCCTTACACAAAAAACAACTTTGAAATGTGGGACCTAATACATACTGAAATGCCTGATGAACTTTCTGTGCACTTGCCCTGGTGTGTGAGTGTTTGTGCTTGTGTGCACACATATGTGTGCACGTGTCTGTGAGAGGCCAAGAGAGGGAAAGCACTCTTTCAAATCCAGCTGAGCAATACAGGAGAACATACTGTTAGAGATTTTGGCAAATATACTAAAATATATTGAAGAAACAAATTTGATTTGCATCTGCAGTTATCTTTTTCTGAAGGTGAGTTTTCATACTAAGTATGTGTGTTCTTCCACAGCAGAGTAACCAAACACCAGCAGAGACCTAGCCTTGCCTTAATTAGTGTGATACATTTTTGTGTCTTGTAAACAACTATTTATTGCCTAAATAAACTATGTTTAGATCAAGAAAGTGGTAACACAAAATAGTGACCGATTTAAAATTTCAAAAATTAGGAAAAACTAAGACTAGAATCTTAATAATTGAGACTATGGTCAACAGAATGACTTTCTTGAACAAGGTTCTAGAGAAAAATATAATATTCAAACAGACATATGCTCAGTAATTTGAATGAACTCCTGATCTCGCTAAGGCAAGTAGTAAAATTAATTTCCTAAAGCAACATGTGGAAAAACGAAATATTTCAGCACAGCTTCCATGCATTTGGACAAGATTTTTTTTTTTTTTTTTTTTAAAGGGTTTCAGTAAACCCATTTCTTTTTGGCAAAATTAGAACCTCTCTTACAACACAAACTGAAAATTAATATAGTTTTGCTGGAATCCTGGATTTTTTTGGGATGTGTGTATGTGATAGAGATAAATGTAAACAAAGAAAAACAATTTCAATATAAAGGAAATAAAAATGCATTTTACATCAAGCTCTCTTTCCATTGTCTCCCTTAACAATAATTTCACAGTATCTTTACTTTCTGCTAATGTATGGCTGTGACTTCTCTTGAGGAACTTCAGCATCCATATTGGCTGAGGTTTCAGTGTTGCCTTTCCTTCAACAAACCAACTACTTCATGACCTGCCCATGTTACTAACAATTCACGGTAAAGAAGAGGCAATGGACGTGACTCCCTGTGTTCCTCATGAACAGAGGTCCTCCTCCCTGACAGCCTTTGGAGGGCAGCTCATCATGCTCACAGTGTGATAAGCATTACAATACTGCTCTCACCTCTCCACGAAGATGCCATGCAAACATTACTGAATTTAAGTTTCACAGCATCTCTGCAAAAGGAAAATGTCTGTGCCACCTCAGATTATAAAGGGTAAACTTCAAGTCAGGAGTGGGTGCAGTACAATTTATTTGGCTAAAGGATGTTATCCAAAATGGAGATGCCTACTATAAACATGGTCTCCCTGAGGTGGCCAGAAAGAAGCAGTTCCCTCTGAGAAATATTTATCTCATCCTAAAACAGGAATGAAGTAATTTTGATGCACTGTGCTCTAGACATATTAATTCTTCTCTTAATTTCTGGCTTCTGAAGGGAGACAGAAGTGACAGTCTCAGATATACTGTAGAGTCATCTGTGGGGAGGTGACCCTCGCATAATTTCCACCCTACATGCCAAACTCATAGAAAGCTTGCACTCCAAGTGAGATTTGCATCAAGATCACTCAAGTACCAGACTCAAGCTAACCAAAAATAAATCTTTGTCCAGTAATACAAGGCACAGGTGTGAATATACAGACCTCTGTATATGCATGTTAGGAAAAAGAAGGACAGTGGGAAGAGGGGAAGGAGAAGGATGTTATTTTAGCAGTAGGACTTCTGTCACAAGCTCTTGGAAGCCTTCACCACAGGGAAATTTAGTCTTCTCTTTCAGCCTCACACATAGCAGAATTCAATGCGTGCAACCTGGAAGCCACAGTGAATTTACAGTAAAACTTCCTGCAAAGGAGGAAAAAAACCCTCCTGGCTGTTACCACAGCAGCTTAGTTTCAAAACCAGAAAGTGGATGAAAATCAGGGTGCCAATATCTAAAGGTCTTTGAGACTCTCTTCTGCCTCTGCAGCCCTCAAAACAAAATGGTTGGAGAGACTTTGTGGCAGGGAATTTGCGCTGGGCACAGCCCGGTCACTCCTCACAGCACAACCAGGCAGTAGGGATGGTCCTGGGCTGGTTCATCCATGTCCAAACCCACAGAAGTTGGCACTGTTTTCAGCAGATGATTCCTGAAGTTTTTTCTCACCTCTGAATCAGTTTCCTGCAATTCAGCTGAGCCATTAGCAGAAGACTGCCATGCTGCTTCCTCCACCAGAAGTGTCCAATGCCAGCAGTACTCAAGTGCCTTCAGGAGCATTACTGTTCCCATAAGCAATGAGAGGATAGAGTGAGCCTTATGAGCTGGATATTTTATTATTTTGTGTCTGTAAGAAAGGCTGTTATACTCAGGTAAGGCAAACACAAGATGTTCCTTAGCTATATGTCACAACATACAAACACAAGCCAGAGGCACAAAAATGTAAGACTCAGATTTGCCTTAGATGCTATCCCCCCATCCCTTTACCTTCTGATAACTTTTATGTAGATAACACATTATATTTTTTTCAGTCACTTTACCTTGTTTTCTATTATTTTTTCTTCCTGCCTTCCCTGTTGCCAAAAGAATGTACAATTTTACAGATGGATAAAAGCAATTTTCAATTGCAGACAACTACAGGAAAAGCCTGCATGAACTCATCTTTCCTATTCCCAGCAAAGGAGAGCTGACAGAAAGTAGGAATCATACCACATATTTGTGTGGCCATGTCAAACCCACCTGGATTTGAAGCATAGAGCAGAGTTTGTGCTTTGTTCTGATATTACCTGGGCAAAGAGGCAAAAGGCAATTAGACCAGCTTGGTCCTCATCTCACAGCCAGAGTGATGGACCATACCTCCTGGGAGACATGCGGTTTGCTCTCTCTGGGGCTCCAGTAATGTTCATTGCTCTCATTTGAGACCAAGAGAATGGCTGAGGAGACACCAAGGTCCACTCATTCCTGAGCCTTAGGTCCTCCAAGGCACTCTAATTCCTTCTGATTTTGAAGGCTTTTCCTACCATCATATCTGCCTGCCTTCCCGTCTTTTGTTCTCTGCTCCTTTTCTTTCTCTCCTCATGCACACTTCCAGCACCCCCTTCCCAGTAAAATGCAGCACAGGCAGGCAGAACAGTCTGGCATTGGCCTTTCAATATATTTAAATACCAGCAATTCACTGAGCTGGAAAATTGTAAATCTGCAATTTTATTAAAAAAGGTGGTCACCCTGTTCTTTGGAGCCATGTTCAGAGACAGCAGCATAATTAATGGACCTTTATGCAACACAGAAGCAAAGAATGGCAAATTTATTAAGACTAGTAAGATGACATTTTTAATTTCTAAGAAACCAACTTTCCATATCTAGTTTTGCTTATTGTTACATGAAAAGAAAGGCTGTTTAAACCATTCTATGCAGGTGAAAACACTGTCACATATTTTTTGTTTGTTTGTTTGTTTGAGCTAACATGGGTGAGGATAGCACCTGGCACTGAGGGATTACTAATGTCTTCTAACAGCATGCGTGTGGTGCCTACTCTATACCATGTCTAGACACCTTCCTAGCATTTCATGTAACACCATTTCAAACAAAACCAGAGACAGACCAGTGCTGTCAGCACAGCTCATTTTAGTTATAAAGGACATTCTTATTTGATGTGCTGCTGGGAAAGCTAAGCAAGGCAACTCAAGCCATAAAACAAGCTTTCAATTGGGCAATATAAAAGGGGAAGCACAAGCCACCGAAATAGAAAATAAAGGTAAAAGATTTCAAAGGTAAGACAGGAGTCTCTCACATGGGGGGGGGGGGGGTGTATAAATGAAATGAAATGAAATTAAATCAAATTAAATAAATCTTGTCATCATCCTTTTCACAAAATGTGGGTGGACTGACATAGCTGTAGTGAATTATGACAGTGGTGTGAATTATGTGTGCAAAGGGACAGATGACATTACACCAGTCTAGAGAATAAAAAGGCCACAGAGCTATACAACTGGCCACAGAAATGTGGAAGGTGTGATGAGACATGAAGCACCATCTTCTTTGGGGAAACCCTTTTGAATTAAGGACATGGTATGAACTCAGAGTGGAGCACCTTCTCCAGAATAACTAAAAGTGCATATCTCTTTCTTCTCACTAGGAATATTTTCTCCAAATTAGCAAAGACACTTTCACAGGAACATGTCTTGCAGAATAAGTCCTTAAGCAACAAAGCCCTGAGAGGAAATAAGTACTCTGCAGAGAGGATGGGGAATATAGCAGCTCTAGAATAAGCTCTTGGTTGCTGATGGCCACTTCCCTTTTCTAGATAACTGAGACTTCCTAAACCCCAACAGAAATGTTTGGCTGGGGCCTGACACTTCAGTGCTCTTGGAAAGAGTTCTGCCAAGAAAAGATAACTGAAATGCCAAGTTAAAAAAACCCAGACTTCTTCCACCCTTTCTGTTCTCCTTATTCTGGCAGTTCTGTCATTCAGTCTCTATAAGACATCCATCATTCAGGACTTGAGTTGTCTGCTTAGTCCCTCTTTTACACAGAAAGCTGTGCAAACACTGAGCTTAGCTGAAAGAGTGTGAGCCAGTGGTATCTGTCAAGAGAAACTATTAATTCAACCCCACGATATTTAAAAATATCTAGACATTTAAAAGTAAAAGAGCATTTCAATTTATTTCCCTACCTATGTTAAGCTGCATCATTTATGAATATCGCCTGTGGGCTAAAAGAAGATAATTTGCTATGAGCTTGAAAAACCAAATTATTATTGCCTGTTATGTTCTTTACATAAATATTTGGGATATATTTATTTATTATTCACATATTTATGTTATATTTTGTCAAGGACTCTCTCTCTTGTTAGCCCCACAGTCTCTTCAGGTTCTTATTTTCTGTCCTCTCAGTAGTTGCATATAGTTACAGCAAATCAGGCCTGATGAACCACAGGCACTTTCACACTTCTTTCCATATCTGGGTGTAGTACTCAGTGAGAGGAGCCACTCAGGCATATGGCCTGTAATAAGCTGAGCTCCAGTGAGTTGGAACCTCTTGCTTCAACAGCTATTTGGCCATTTGTTTTCTTGCTGCAGCACTTTGATTGTTTTCCTCCCTTTGACAGAATGATGAAAGCAGCCAGAGGGTTTATGAACCACCTCCACCAAATGGCAGCCATATTCCAGTAGTCAGGTAGAAAATGGGGAGATGATCAGGGAAAAGGTACCCACTGACTCTGGAAATCCTGAGGATTAAAAGCACATATCCTGCCAGAAGAGAGAGCAACATACATGCAGTCAAAACTTCCCAAACCAGCTGTGGTGGCTTTTGGTGATCTTTCAGCTAAAGCTGTCCATGCAGCAACTGGCAGTCTCAGTTTCTCTCTTACAGCAAAACTGGGATAACTATTTTTTACAGTACATATATTTGGTAATTATTACAGAATGCAGTTTAGAAGCACATCAGTGTAAAGGTATTTGAATAGTTTAATCCATCTCAGTGAAAAATATCACTTACAGCAAGCAGCAGACAAACCGAGTGCAACAGCGGAATAGGAAATAAGGCTGGAATTTTTCAAACAAATGTGTGAAAAAATATAGGCCTTTGAGCAATGCAAACATATAACAGAAACAAGCAAGAAAAAACTAAGCCTTATCCCTGGCCTAAAGGATGCCAAGCAGTATAATTTCTGAAGAGAATTCAAGGGACTTGCAGTAAATGAGGCTTTGTTTCCTTCCTCTCATGCCTGTATCTTAAGCACGCAAGCTGATCAAACGTTTATTGCTACTGAAGATACAGGACAACAGCTGTGTTACCTTTTGAGCCCCAGGACAGCGCAGACAGAGTTCTACATTTGTCCTAATTGGAAGAAACTGTAAAGTTTTACATCAAACTCTTTTGCAACAGAGAGGCGAGCTTTCAGCTGCAGTGAATTATTCATGAAATGGTTCTGCTTCCCACAGAACATTTCAATTTTTCATTGAAAACCTGAGCAGGCAAACCAAGAAACTGCATGAAATACTTCAATTCTGAAAAGCCATCACAGCACTCCAGAGATCCCATTCTGTTTCTTGGTTGGGGACTTTGCCTCTCTACCAAACTTGATTTCCCAAATAAAATGGCCAGGCAGTAGTACTGATGCATACCTTCCCAGCTACGTGAGAAAGGAAGACTCTTAATTACGGAAGATGAAAATAAGTCAAGGAGTCATAACTGTGCATTTATTTGTTGGGACTTGAAAACTTCTACTGCCTAACTCACTCATTGTTTCCACTGGATAGGGAGGAAAAATGCATGAAGGGCAATGTGGAAGAAAAATGGGCACGGATTCTTTCAGCCTACTCAACTGCAGCAGCTAGCTTGTGTAGGAAGTGAAGCAGAGCTACAAGGCCCTCCAAAAATGAACAGGAGAGCCACTGAAGTACGGAAAACCAATGAGCAGAAAAAGAGCCCACTCGGTCTTGCTCAGTGACAGCCATAGGATGTGTCAGACAGCTTTCACAGACATGTCAGCTCAGCACCCAGTCTAAAAGAAAGGTGCAAGTGAATATGTAGTGTGAAGGTGAACTTACACCCAAAGAGGACCACAAAAAAGTACAAGGATTCAGAAGAAAAATCTTTGACATCCTCAAGCCAAAAGAATACATTGACAAGAAAAGCAGCTTAAAGTCAATTGCTGACTGTACTTACTTTCTAGAACAAATTGCTTTTGATTTCACCAACCAGAATCTCAGCTGGTGTAACTTAGATAGCTGACTTCTGTAAAATTCATGCCCATTTACCTGTTGAGCTTCTTGCCCTTAGAGAAGTGGCCTATTATCTAAGGTGAAAAAGACATCCTTTGGCTATGCTTAAACTTCTGTTCAAGCAGAAAATACCATGAGCTGGAAGCTTTAGAAGTGGCAATGCTTCCTCTCAGCTATTAAAAAAACAGAGGTAAGAAGCCAGTTTCACTCTTGAGATCAAAAAAAAGTCTGGCATTTAGTTTTGAAAAGAAAAAGGAATCATCTGAAGCAAGGTGAAGACTAGGGGTGTTAATGTAGGGGAGCTCTTAAATGTATCTGTAAAGAGGATCAGAGATAAACATGCAAAAGGAGTTTGACATATTTCTCAGAGGGAGAACTTATGAATGATTTGATATGTTTGAAACTTGGTGTGATGACTTTCAGAACCAAAAGATCAAGAGACTCTTGATCAAGGGAATCTAGGAGAGGCAGAAAGAGAAGCATGGGTGAAAGAATATAAGCTCATAGCAAAATACCTTTCTTTCTGTGTTTCAGGTCCTTTTTCTCTGTGGTGGGAAGGAAAGGTCAGAAATATATGAGCACCTGTCTTTGAAAGCTGGGTAGCATCCACTGATAGCATCAGAAAAAGTTTGATTTGGGCTCTGTTTGAGGAAAAAGTCCTGATCAATTCTCACTTGTACTCATGTACTCATCCTTCTGTACAAGGGAAAACAGTTGGTTAGCTGATCAGATAAGGAAATGCCAAACAGGATACCCAATTATAGCAGAAAGCTGATCTACGAAATGAATTATCTTCTTGATTCTCTGAATCACATAGAAAACTGGAGAAAGATAAAGAAAACTATTAGATGCTGGAAAGGAATTTACTGGATTGTTTTGACTGCTCCAAGTGTGTTGGAGTCCACAGCATTCCTTTAGTTGCCCTAGAGGGTCAGGGACCTGGGCAGGGGGGTCTGGGACCCCAGCCCAGAGCCCAGAGCTCAGAGAGACACTGAATTTAATTTCAGTCCATGGGAGAGGCTTCTTGCACTGCAGGAAGCATTGCAGGCCACAAAAGTGTAAAAATAGTAGTTTAGTATATCACAAAGTAAAAAACCAGTGAGTTTAAGATTCGTAGCATTAAAGTGAATAGGGCAAGATGGAGAATTTAGGGTGTTGTCTCTTTCTTCTTCCTTCTTGTTCCCTCACTCCATTTCTGCAGTGACGTTGGCACAAAGTAGTTAGTGAGGATTGGGTCAGAGTAAAGATGACCTTTTTGGTAATAGTGATAGACATTGGTAAGAAGTAGTAAATAAAGAATACGTAGCAATTAGTATAAAAGATAAGGACAGCCCAGAGACAGGAGGAGTCACCAGATGTCCGAGCCGCGGCAAACACCTTTTGGACACTGAGAAAATTGTAAGATAAGAACTAATAAACGAAGCATGTAACCTTGAAGACTCCATCTTTTCCTGCATTTGGCACAGAGCTTTGCAGAGGGCCAGAACTCTAAAACCACCTGAATGCCAGGGAAAAGGAGCCCCCAACACAAGTGATTCCCAAGGTACAAAGTTCAGCAGTGCTTCTAGAGCTGCTTCAGAAAATCTGGGCATATCATCTCCCCCTAGCTTAGTGGGCAAGTTTGTCTGCAGAAAACATGGATGACCTGGTCACTTACAGGAGCTCAGTGACCATACACATAGCATAGCTATGAATCACCCTGCCTTTAACCACTCTTTTTCCCTCAGCACTGGTCATGCAGAAACTGGCTGTAACAGCAAAGTGCCTAACAGAGCTGGAAGGGCATGCACCATCTCCATGTCCTCCTGAGGTCTTGTACGAGGCTGTGCTTAAGTGCTTCCTGCCTGGCTGACACATGTTGGCTCTGTTCCTGTGCCAGGGTTTACTGGCTCAGCTGCTGCAGCTGTCCAGGGCCACTGCTGGGCTCATCTTTGGTCAGCTGAACACAAAATTCCAATTGCTATTGGGCCAGGCAGCAATATTTCTTTCTCCAAGATGTGAGCACTGGCAACTGTTTTAAAATTCCATGTTGAATATTCCCCTGTGTGTGTGTGTGCATTCTGTTACTTGCAGTATCTGCTTAGAAGTATTAAAGCAAAATGTCTTTGTTTGTTTTGTCTTTTTGTATTTGACAACTACTGATGTAACTTTACTTTTGTTTGTAAATGAAAGCCTGTTTGCCGCTGAGTCACAGAAGGCAAGACATAATAAATATAGCTCCTAATGAACCCAGAAAATTGTGGATCACTGGAATGACAATCAGAAAGGGAGTCTTTTTTAACCAGCGACAGCAAAACAGAAGGATTGTGTTTCCTGTGCAGAATTCCCTGTCACTCACATGCTTTGACTTTATGTCAAATGTGGGTTATATTCCCCAAAATACAAATGTGAGTATCAAGAGCAGTAGCAGATACTGCCCTTTATATGAAAACCAGAATAGAGGAAGCCCAGCATCCCCCATATAGGCCTCCTAATGCAGCTGTCTGCTGGAAGAAATTATAAATGCAAACCAGGAAGCTGAAGCACAGAATGATGACAGAATCACATCCATGTTCTGATTCCCCCAGTGTTTATCCCTCATCTTCAGTATTCCTCAGTCTTTCAAATAGCTTGACCAAGGCATGAAGTATTTGAACCCTTGTCTTAATTTTTAAGTTTTAGGAAAGTTCTACTATTGCTAAGACTAGCATATTTCAGATCCACTGGGAGACAGGAGCATCACAGGAGCTGACTGTGTACCCACATTGGTACTTGATTCTCTGAGACTGAGAGGACATGTCCACACAGTGTGTGACAGAATTCTTAGAAAATTGGCAGGCTATAGAGGCACTGAGGCCTATGCCATCCTTGCAACCACAGAGTTGGGTGAAGTAATAACGATAGTGAGGACATTGAGCTAATGAGTGAAAAAAACTGAGAGTAGGACCCTACTACACTGTCATCGTGGAGATTACGGGGTTGTCAAGCTGGTAGCTCGAGGGATGGAATGAGAGAACAAAATGCCTCTTCCTCAATATGAATTAAAGGCTTTCTTGGACCTCTAGAATGAGAGAACAATGTGACTTGGTGACCTTAGCCTTTTCAGAGACACCGTGTAAACCTTCCTATGTTCTTCACCAGCACAGTACAAACTATTTTCCTCAACTCTAATGGCTTAAAAACAGCTACCATAAAGTCCTGAATGTTTTCATAAGAGAAGTGGTGTTGCTGAAGTTCTGTGGGGAATCACAAGAGGAATCATGCTGTGCTTCTGAAAAAGTTTTGTCTCAACAACCTTAGTGGTGGATTGTGTCCGTCCTGACCTGCAACCACAGAGGCAGTGGATCAGAGCACAAGATGTGCTCAAAATGATCCCTGGAATTAAACTCTCAGTACCAAGAGAAATGTCTTCATGGGTGCTCTGGTTTGCAAAAATTCTCTGTTTCTCATGGCCAGGTTTATTTTGCTGTAAAGTATTCACTGAAGCAGACAGCAGACACAGAGACTTCCCTCAGGTCACAAAGAGAAGAAAGTATCATTTCCCAAACTGTAGTTGGCCAATCACCATGGTGGAAGGCTGTAGTGCTAATGTAGACTATTGCACGCACAGCTAGCAACATAGTGCCTTTGAGAGGCTTGCAACACCTGCTATTCTCAGCCTTCTCCTTTCCTCTCCTTTTGAAGTTTCCTCACATACAATGCAATGCTGCTACTTCCGAAGTCCATTCCCCTGAGGAAGACCAGAAAGTCATTCTGGTTTTCCCCATTTTATTTGCTTCCACGTTAATTACTCAGGTGGTAATTGAGGGGACTTTGAATATTTATTAAAACTACATCAAAGGTGTAGCACTGTTTTTTCTTTCTGCATGACCCACAAGGAAACAAAAAACCCCAGATAATTCCATTCAATTTCAGGTTATTTATTCCCATAGCTTCCATCTGGGTATTTTTTTCTAAAGTGGTGGTAGACTGGGTTTCATTGTTGTTCATGGCTAATTTAGTTCTCTGCACATGTTTCAAGCATTTTGCTAAGAAGGCACATTGTAATGACACTGATGGTGAAGTTTCTTCACCAACAGCCCCTCTCTGAAGTACTAGACTGTCTGAGGGGAATGGTCCCAGACTCACAACCTCTTTGCAGGACTGTCTGAGGGGAATGGTCCCAGACTCACAACCTCTTTGCAGGACTGTCTGAGGGGAATGGTCCCAGACTCACAACCTCTTTGCAGGACTGTCTGAGGGGAATGGTCCCAGACGCACAATCTCTTTGCAGGACAAAAGGTACACTATAGCTCATTATCTCAGAGAAGAATTCCAGAAGGATTGAAATCTGCAAGTTCTCTCAATGTGAGCATCAAAGAGAGGCTGATCCCCTGCCAAGCAAGAAAGTTAAAGCTATGAGAACATCAGCCCGCTAAGCCACAGTGCTAGACTTGATTGCAGATTAAGCAAGGATAAATACATTTTATTCACTACAGCATGATAGCTTGAAATAGATATTCAAAATATATATCTGAAATAATTTCTTCTACTCACACTCTAAAAAGGTGTCATTGCCTCACTGCCAGTGGAGCATATTACATTATATACATACCTTTTTCATGGCTATGACATTAATAGAAGAATAAGCACAGTATTGACAGCTGATTTATCTACTTATTTAAGAAAAATCCATGTATTTATTAGAAAATCATTAGCATAAACTGGTCTCAGGGATTTCTTACTGTTTATAATTACTAAAAATATGCATACATTCTTTATTAAAAAAAAAAAAAAATAAAAATGGAAGCATGGCTTTGTCGTCCATGTGAGCTATGACTTTTCTTTGTTACAGGTTATGGCAGCAAACTGAAATAGATGCCATTCTGAACTCAAAAAGGAATTAAATTCCAGCAATTGAAAGTTTTTCTGGTGTCTGGTGCATCAGGGACCTCAGTCTACCTTATCTGGGGCTTGATATTTTGGTTATAGTTGTATATAGCATTCATGGCATAGAATGAGAGTTTAGCAGAAATGCCTAACACTGTCTGCCTCTCTTTCACAGTGGCCACTGCTGGAGTATTCTACAAATTTATTTCCCTCCAACCCAGCCACACATGACAGAGGATTTTGGCTGTTGCAGCATATCTACTGTGTTAGGGTACTGTTCTTTCCTTATAAGCATCAGCCTGGGTCATAAATGGGGTTCACTTCATGTTAGTGCAAAATGTGGAAAAAGTAGGGAGGTTTTATCCTGTGGTTTTACTCCTTCGACAGAACATATCTTTCTGGTTTAAGCTGTCTTCCAAATAGTTGAGATTCATTAACCTGTGGAGCTGTCTTTTGTGATGGTGCCTCACCAGTCTCTAGAGCATAACGGATTTGATTCAACTAGACATTGAATTTTTTTGACAGCTGTGACTAGTGGAGCTGAATCCCACTGTAAGTAACATCTTCTGCTGGTTTTGTAAGTCAGGGCTGGTTCCAGCTCTAACACACTGTTCTTGCTCACCCTGCTCTCTGTTCTGTACACTTGCCACAACCTGTACGAGGTTGTTGCCACAATTCTGTATGAGTCACATTCTTTCTGTAGTTCCATACTGTATTTTCATAGTTTTTCCACCTGCACCAACAGAAAATTATTAAAACCAAAAAGTGCTTCAAAACAAGCGTGTGTCAAAAAGAAATCTCTCTTCTAAGTATCCCCCTTGCTGCTGGCAACTATTACTTTCAGTTACAAAGATAATTTAAATTTTGTCGAGATATCGCTCACATTTCTAAATTACCTCCTTCTTGACGGAGCTGTAACTTTTCCTGTCGTGTTCTTCCACTCGGGATATTTTTTCACATTACTCCTATTAACGTATCTTGTTGAGTAATTACTCAGGGCCAAGGCATCTGGCCGAGGTTTGCTGCTGTCAGTGCCTATGTCCAGCCGATTGGCCCTTGGTTGCAGAGGTTGCACAGGGCCAAACTGCTCTGTCTGCATTGTGGTCCTTGCTTATCTCAATTCCCCTTGGACTGGGGAATGTATTGCAAGACATTACAAGCCTCCCCTCAAGGCTCCCACCCAATTGTTGGCTTGGTTCGATATTTTTTTCTTTGGGGGGCGGGCAGTTTTGTTTGCGTTTTTTTGTTTGCTTTTTACTTTGGCTTTGGCTGGTTGTTTTGGGTTTTTTAAAGAGCCAATAAGGGGATGGTAAGTATTCAGATCTTGTCATGATGTTCAGAGAGCAATCAGACTTCAACCCAAGAATGGGGTATTTGGGTGAAAGGCTATCTATCCTATGGTGTAGAAAACACCATTGTTGGGAGTAAATATACAGACTGATGTCAAGAGTGTTGTGACTCTATAATACAAAACTTTTTATTTTCTGATGCATGCTACGTAATGCAAATCCAAAAGGATTCTGTTGATATAATATCTGAGGGGTCATTATTAGATGCTGATTTTAAATACAGTTGTGTTTTGACAACTTAGAGATAAATCCTATGCTTACAGAAATGACAGGTTTACACAGAGTGGTGCAAATTATTTTGATGTACAGCAAACCTCAGTTGTTATTCTAATCAGGTTGCAGTACATTTGATGTATAACTCCACTGCTCCATTTACACCACAGCATATAAAGTTGTCCTCATGTGTGTGCACATTTATACTTATAAATACACATGTACCCAAACTGTACATACAGGTATATTTATATGCACACCAAACTTTATTTTATACACGCAAGTAAATATGAAAATATATACACATAAACAGATGTATATAAATCTGTGACCTCTAGTGACCTACAATAAAGAATTACAAATTGGAGAGAGGATAAATACCATTTTCTTTTTTTATTGTTGTTGTTCTTTTGTCTGGAATGGGTTACATACCCTTTGAATGGAGCTAAAGAAAAACATAATTAGTTACACAGGAAGGAAAAGCTTTTGATGTTTATGAATCACTTCTGTCAAATTTGTACAAGTATAATACAATAGACAGGGTATATATACACAGCAGCCCCCTTCATGTTTAAAACATTCTAGAGAGCTTAACAAGTGATAACCTAAGATAAAGCTGCTGTTGGGTCAAAGCATGAATTAAACAAGTGTTGCCTTTAGTCTTGACATGAAAGCATTTACAGAGCCAATGTTCTAAATCTCTGCTGGCAGAATATTCAGAGGTAGAAAACGATAGAGCACTTAAGATGCACAGGCCCTTTCAGCTATGGATTTATAATGATATTTCTGTAGAGCATTTGTAGAACACAAAACCTGACTTGGGCAGTAAGGAAGTAATACCTCAGCTCAATATGCAGGGCCTGGAAATTAGATGTGCAGCTGGAATTTTAAGAGCTAATGAAAACCTGAGAACAGTTCACCTTCTGAGGGACAGACAGAAACAGCATCTGACTTCATGAACTGTCACCCTGGTTTTTCTGAGTTTTTTAAAGCCTTTTGATTGTTCATAAGATGGAGTCACACTTTTTAGCTTCTGTACAATATTAGGAGCAGTTTTTGCCTTTTCTCACACATGTAACATAAACAAATCCTTTGTTTTTCATTCTCTGTCCTTTGTTTGCATATTTCTAACCTGAAAACAATTGTAACTGACAGTTGGTCTGGCCATTCGGCTGGGAGGTGATAACTCCAGAAGCCCATCCACAGCCAGACCCACAAATGTGTAAAAAGTAAGAAATAAACAGGCAGAGGGGCTCTCGGCCTTGGCTCAGCCTTGGGCTCTCTCGGAGGAACGTCTCTGCCTTGCAAATCTCTCATCTCCGTGTGGTTGCTTTGCGTGTTGCAATCACAGTGAACCTTCCCTCCCCCTTGCTGCTTTTGTAAATTCACGTGACTCAAGGCTTTTTCTTGCTTATACTTTGCAGGTACACTTCATGATTATGCCACTGCCAGGCTGGAAGTTCCTAAACAGGTATCACTGAGGCAATGGTTCAATCACATAGTTTATTCAATAAACTACTTCCTTCTATCCTTAGTGAATCAGCCCAAAGAAGGGGAGAGGGGAATTTCCCTGTGTCCAGTCAGAAAATATGGCTGAGCAGTTTATTGTGTTGCTGTCACCTTGTGGATGGACACCTGTCAGCCAAGATTTAGACAACTGGAAAGATCTGGGTGGATGCCCCTCCCTAAACAGCATCAAAAATCTGGAGGATGGTTGTGGCTTGTAGTTGCTTCTTGACTGATCCCAACAATTAATCCAGCTCTCTGGTGTGGGCCAGATTCTGTTATAATCTTGGTCTTACATTGGTCTTACATTATATTAGAATGAACTATTTGTATCTTCTTGAACCTCAAATGTGCTTTAAAATAAATTGCATTCACTTTTTAAAACTCTGTTTCATGTGTAAAATGCCCCCAGGAAAACCAGAGTGGATAAGAACAAAGAGGAAACTCTCAAGGTGCTTAGCATTAGCCAAGACTCAGGTCACAGACAGAAGCCTTTCATCAATACAAATTTTTCATGTAAAGTATAGAGCTGAAGACTAAATTGTCCTTGGCCCAAATTTGATTTTTTTAACAATGTGTTTCAGGATGATTTCAATAAAGAATGAAAGCAGATTAATTTGAAAGAAAATGGATTCTAACTGCTTAACTCCAGGCTTGCTATCCAAATCTCCTTGGTTGCCCACACTGCATCAGCATCTTGACTTTTGTTTTCCTTTTTGTAAGCTCTATAAATGTCCTGGATTCTGTATTCCTGAGTGCACACAAAACCTCTTTCTGAGCATCTACCATCTAATGAAAGTCTAAAAACACTTGTCACAGAGTACACCTCACCCAGAGGGATGGGGTCAGACACCAAACAAAACAGAAAAGCACCAGTATTTCCTAAGAGACACTGCTGGATAGGAAGGGGCATGCACGGGGTCTGTGCCCTCGGTATCCTGCCAGAGACCAAGCACGTGATTCCATGCTGTGCAAGGACCCTAACCTTGGCAGGACATGCTATCCTAAGCAAAAGGTCTCTCCCCTGGGCTTACTGTACCTGCACAGAAAAAATGCAGCATGAGAGACCAACAAAATCAGAAGAGAGCTCAAGCAGTAAGGGCACTCACCTTCACTCTTGGAGATGTTGGGGGTTCAGGCCCTCTTACACAAAACACAACCTTTGGACAAAAAATTTGAACTTTACAATGTGTATATCCCATTTATATCCAAAAGATCTGTGTGAAGTGTGGCATAACCTTTACCTAACACAGAATCTCATTTTACCTTTATAAATGGCTTTAAGGGAGTTTACCTGAAGAGCAGGTGCTTTCTAAGGATTGGTAGCTGATGGCACTAACTCATTAGCACTGTAGGTGAAGGGGCTGCACCACACATCTCCTGCCTAGAAGATCACTTCTCCTTGGTGTAGAGCCAACCACTCCAAGACCATGCTGCCCAGTATCACTACATGTAAAAACTGCTTAAAAGGCTGCTGCTAATATGTACTGGAGGTTAATTGCAGGAGCTGGGAAAGCTGATGTTTGTCTGAAAACAAACATAATATATGTTTGTAGTGGGAAGTTGTAAACAAGGAGGCATGCTGGGTAGGTAGCCTCAAGCTAGCGGAATTTTTAAAAAATCTTGAGACTTTTCTTTACATTATTTATAGGCTGGAGAAGATTCATTGCTTGTGAAACAACAGGAAGCCTTTGTGCTACATCTATTGACAAACTGAAACCTTCTGGAGTGAAATTTGCTTTGATATCCTGTAGAGATTTTCTCCCAAATTCTGAGTTTCTTAAATATGCTGCTCCCAAGACTGCTCCTTCTCTCACAAGCACATTCTCTTGCTACGCCTCGTATGGTGTGCGCAACATTTCACAGTGAACCAAACCCCATGTGGTGGGGGAGAATTATCAAGGGTGCATGGTATCTTTAAAGAGAAAATTAGCAAAACACTGATTCTTATTAACTCAAATAAAAGCAAATTTCATTAAAGCGTTAGCAAAGAGTGAAAAAAACTGTTACGTACACAAAGTTGGTGTGTTCTCTGCAGAACCCAGCATAAGCTAAAGATGTTACTTTCATAATATTATCAGAAAGTAGGGAACACAGCAAGAAAGAGGACTGAAAGACTAATTCCTCCCCCAGGAAAACAAGACAAAGCACTGTATCCTAAGAGAATAGTCTGTACTCACTGTGATCCTTTATCCTTTGTGGCAATGCGAGAGTAGTCAGCAAAGGCTCAGTGGGCAATATTCCATTGCGTGTAACTCTTCTGAAGTCCAAGATAGCACAACAGAGTTTACACAGCCTATATCAGACTCAAAACAGGGATTGCATTTTATTTTTTGTGATTTATTGAACTGCAGTAGCCCCTAGAGGCTTTTAGTAGGACTGCTGTCCCATTGTGCTCCATGTGTTAACAGGAAAGGACAACGAGAGGACACTTTGGCATTCACTTGGACTTCACTGAGGTCTGGCACAAGCTCAGAAGTCTTCTGTACTTCCTTTCCAGAGATCAGCTTCTGTCCTCTTTTGCATGAATCACTGAGGGAGGTACTCTGATAAAGACCCTCAAAGTTGGTGTTGCTTGCTGTTTGCACCAACTCATCCTCACCTGCTGCAAACAAAAACTCTTTTGCCAGAGGGAAACAAAGACCCTGCAACGTTGTAGATGGGCTTCACAGCAGAGATCTTCTACTAGCCAGTCCCAAGAGCTAAGGGAAAACAACAACAAAGATACAGCAAAGCTAGCAGTACAGCTGTCAGAAAAGCACTGGGATAGTCAAACACGAGCTTCAGTCATTCCCTCTGGGCTGGGAAGAGAGATATCTTGTCCTGTGGGGCTGTTAAGAGAAAAGTAATTAACAACTAAGACAAAAAAAATAAAAGTAGACCAGCAGGAGTAACCACTTCAGAACAGATGTTTTAAATTGATAAACTTATTTTTCTTTATGTGGGTAATTTTTTTTTTTCTTTTTTTTTGGAGGGGGGTGCTGGTGTGTCTTGTTTTTGCTTTGCCTAAGTCTTGAAGCTATAGAATTGCTCAAGAGAGGATCTTCACTTCTAAATAGGCTTTATACAATATGAAAATACCACTACATACTTCAGGGACAGGCAAAGGATGGAAGCAGATATGACAGTAATGCTGGATCCCTGCCCATTAAATATATCTGAAAACAGCCTCTGGTGCAACTGGCACTGGCTAAAAGACAGTTTAACTTTCTCAGCACACTGTTGAGTCCTAAATCCACTTTGAGCACAGTAAATGGCTCTTCCCTCCATGGCATCCTGATGCGTTTTATATAAGTAACATTTTCTTTTTATACTAGGTTTCTTCGAAGGATGTTAAATACTTTAGAAAACTTTCCAAAGCTCATTAAAGTCTTGCAAAAGCAGTAAATATACTTTAAATTATGTTCAATATGATCACTGAAAACAGTACTGCTTCTATCATGGAGATTCATCCCATGGTGGTTTTTCTGCAGTACATTTAAAATCCAGAGGCGGTCTGAAATTCTAAAACACTACTCAGTCGGTTGGGAAAGGATATGCATGACAAAATCATGTGTCAAAAGGACAGCAAAGAAGGCTCTTGTTTTCAGAAGGTAATCTTCAAAATAAGAATGACCTGTAAAGACAAGTCTTTCTGATGCATCTAGTTTGTCTGCAACAAGCATGGAATTTGGACAAGAATCGTAATTTTCTCCATAAAGCAAAGACTGATCCTTTCAGCACATGGCTGTATGCTGATCCAAAGGGATTAGGGCATCCTAGTCATCAGCCAACATCATCTCTGTAGAGCTTTCCTCAGTTACTTCTTCTATTGCAAGTTTTTGCCTCTCAATACTTGCTGAGGGGCTGGATGAAACTCATGCCTCAAGATATTCAGTTAGGGCAATTTAGTGCCAATTCCTCTGCTGGCTGTTACATGCGGTCCTCAGAGGGAGATGTAGAAGGCTCCTCTTTGCACGTGTTTTTCCCAGTAGGAAGCCAAGACTGGTTCTTCTCCTCAAAGATAAGTACTCAAAGAAGAGGATATGGCAAACAGGAATGAGCAGGAAAAATCATCCAAGCACATCCATGGGAAGATCATAGTTAATGAGCAGAAAGTGCAGAGCTTAAAGAGTAAAGTCTGACTTAGCAGTGTTTGTTAGTGTGTCGCTGCTGCAGACCTGGTATAGACACATAGGAGATTAAGGAAATGGAATATAATCCAACCACAACCACTTTTTCTGTAGCTATCTTTTCTTTTCAGTTAAAGAAATCCAAACAAACTCACTTTTCAACATTTTAGCTCTCTAGCAGAGGCTCATCAGGGAGGGGAGGCAGGAACTCCTGTCAGCCTGCTGGGGCCAGACCACCCTGCTAGTTGTGGAAGGGAGCACATGCACTGCCTGGCAAGGATGCTCCTTGCATACATGTTGCACAAAGCCCACAGCATGCTCATGGACCAAATTTCATACCTTGAACCGTGGGCTCAGCCAGGTGTTTGTTCTTGCTGGGAGTATGGTTATTTAGCTTTTCTTTGGATTTGATCTAAAGATCTAAAGGGGCTCAAGGCAGGAATGCTTAAAGGTTTCACTTATATAAAAACTGAGACAGAATATAAAATCACACAGAAGGTAAGCAGTACAAATAAGTATTTATCACATCATGTGAAATGGGTGGCATTAATAGCATGCCTAATATTTTTGTTAACTGAGAAAAGATGCTGCAGAGTGGTATTACTATTGACAGCAGTGCATTCTTATAGATGAAACTTTGAGCCAAAAAGACTGGCACTGCTCATACTACATTTTTGTCTATCTAGCTTTGCTTTTAGCATCTCTATAGGACTAACATTTTTTATCCATAAGATCCAGAACAATTAGGACTACCCTTCTGCCAGGTATGACCAATAAAAGTTTAGCAAGAGCAGTTGCAACGTACTTAGAGATGTAGGTATGACCTTAGGATCCAGCCGCTCTGGATCTATTTTCATCTGCCTACCACAGAAGGAAATCTAGCATGACATAGTTTGCGCACATAAACTGAGCAAATCCTAAATATTACAGTCGTACCCCCACCACTACCTCTACTAAACTCCTTAAATATAGTTCTTTCAGAGAAATGCTGTCAATAGGAGTAGAGACCATTTCCTTTAATGTGCACTTTAAACTAGCCCAGAGCTAACCAAAATATCCCCAGCACCTGGTGAGCACTTAGGACCTGCATAGTTTCCAGCTCAGCAGGAATTCACAGAACTCCAAGACTGTGCCAATTGATTTGGTGGGCCACTGCAACTTGAAGTTGAGAGCAGCCTGCAGTATGTAATATAATAATGTGTTTTCCTTGGGGAGTTTAATTTTTCCTTCAGCCCAGGCTCTGTAGCTAGTTTGCGCAATGCAATTAGCAGAATTTGTTGCTGCAATTGGAGTTTGCAATAGCGTTTCAATCAGGATATGTGAGGCACAATCAAATCTAATTCATTTTTTCCTAACTGTATGGGCTCCTCAATGCTAGTGCAAGGAAAGGATTGTAAAAATTCATTTTTTGTCATCACAGTAAAAGCTCTGCCTATGAATACATACACAAATCATGCCAGGTGTAAAAACAGCAGCCATTTTACATGGTCACTTCTAGAAAAGAATTTAACTTCACAGAGTGAGAGAATGCAACATGTGACAGTTGTGGATTTAATTCAGGCAAATTATCTTCTCTGATAAAGTAGTGGGTGTAATCCTTAGAGAAGGGTTCTACCATTTTAATCACAGCAGTGGAGTGGTAGGACTCTGTGTGTAGGCAAGTGATAAAATAAATCTTGAGATCCTGTTCTGAGCTATCACACTCTTATGTTCTCATTTTATACTTCTTTTTGCAGTCCTTCATGAATTAGGATGAGTTATAATAGAATGTTTATTTAGATGAAGGCAGAATTTGCAGGCAGGCCATACAGAGAGCAGTTTGCGTATTTTGGGTGGGTTCTCTGCAGCTCAGATCCATTCCTTCACTTCTGACTTGTAAATAGCAAAAAACATTTGTTATTCAGTTTTCAAAGACAGCGTAATGTGTTGGTCTATCACACAAGTTGGCTGTCAATAAGAACTTCTGAAACAGCCCACCCCTTCATGGCTGGAAAATATTAAGTAGCAACTATGAAAATGTAAATGCTTGCCTTTTGTGTTTTTCAGGAAACAAAAAAAGAACAAAAATTTGAACATTGTCTTTTCCAATAGAGATTTTTTAATGTGCTGACACTTACAAACTTTTTGAATATTACCACCTTTTAGCTTCACTCACTATATCACCATTAGCTTTGTGGTCTGAATAGCATAGTTAAATCATTGTGAACACTGTAGTTAAATTATTAATGTTGCCTTGGTTGCTAATCCAGTGATGACTGCTTGTTACTTTGGATTGTGTGGCTGGCTACAGCTCATTGCCTTTTGTCCCTGTCTTCCCAGGATACCATCTCTAACCAATTACCTAGTTTGATGTTTTCGTCTTATTCTTGCTAGCTTTTCCTTTGGCATCACAGCAATAGTGCTAATAAAATCTGGATTGGACCTGGAATAGGGAAGCTACATTTTTATCCATGGAGCAAGCCCAGCTCAGTCTGGAGCACAGTAGGCTTCCCTGCTTTACCATGTCAGACTTTGGCTGAGGTACTGAAGTGGACTAATTAATGCCATTTCTGTTACTGTCACCTACACCCAGGGAGGTAAGCTCATACCACATGGCTGAGGTCATGCTATCAACAATTCCTTGTACCCATGCAGGTCCTCTGGATTTGAACCAGCAACCCACAACTGAGTCTATAGCCTGCACAAATTCCTAGAGCTATCTAACGACTTTGCCATGGATTGTTTCAGCAGCGTCCAAAATAAGCCACTTAAAACCAGTGGAAAGATCCAGCTGGGTACTGAATGTTTTCTGGTGGAGTATTCTGCATTTCAGTAATTCTAGTTCCCAGTTAGAATAAAAACCATTCCTAAAATAACTGTTTCCTACAATTGCCAATTCTTAAAAAAAAAAAAAAAAAAAAAAAAAAAAAAAAAAAAGTCAGTAATGGATAATTTTAAAGTATTTTCCTCTGAATCATTTCATTTTGGTTTTTTATGACATTCAGTGTTGTAATTGTACATCTTTAGTATAACTAATATTATACACCGATAGTATATAGGAATTGTTTACAATACTCTAAACAACCCATCAAAATTAAGTGCCCCAGCATTGTATTTTGAATTTTCTCTGTAAAAAGTAAAAAAGTTGAACTGCAAAATACTCTGATTTATGTGAAACAACATGTTTAATGGAGAGTTGGTATTCATCTACTGCTACCAATAGCTAGAGGCACTACTGTGATACATTTATTTGGCTTATCATAATACACTTGGATGTTGGGTTTTTTGAAAATATCGGTTAGTATCTTAGTTAATATTCAAAGGTTAACCTTTGAATACCATAACCTTTGACATACCCAGAGCATCAAAGGCTACTTACTGTGTGGGTCTGGATCTTCTCTCTTTTCTATGGTATCCTCAGGCTTGATTTGGCTGTTCTCTGGCTGTGCTGGATCACAGAATTACAGAATGTTAAGGGGTTAGAATTGCCCTTAGAGGTTACCTAGTCCCAACACCCCTCCCATGGGCAGGGGCGCCTCCCACTAGACCAGGTTTCTCAAGGCCCTATCCAATCTGGCTGGCCAGGGTAGGGGCATCCACAACCTCCCTGGGCAACCTGTTACAGTGTCTAACCACACCCACAGTGAAGAATTTCTTCCTAATATCTAAGCTAAATTTCCCCTCTTTCAGCTTTTACCCATTACTCCTTGTCCTTTCACTACAGTTCCTGAGGAAGAACCTCTCCCTCCTCTTGCTTGTGTTTCATGGCCCCACATTCAGGCCCCACGCCCGCTTGTTCCTTTCACGAGCCAGAAACTCATGATCTAAGTGGAAGAGGCCTATGCCAAAGTGATTTTCTATATACGTACTATATACGTATCTCTTTATTTATCCATACCTATATAAATATATTGATATAAAATCCTCTTTGTATTTAGATGTATTTGCCCATATTTGAGGGAAAAGATGTTATAGTGAAACACTAAACTGTCTTATTTGCTTTCCCAGATAATGATGTTATTTCTTGGTATAATCAGGAAATAAAAATTTGAAGCCTTTGTCAAGCTGAAGACAGCTAAAGTGCCAGGAAGGAGGACAAGGCACCTCTTCCAGAGCAAAGAACACAAGGCTGCCTATCACCACCAATTCTGCTGCTGTAGAAAGCCACCCCAAAGCAGCCCCTACCAGCCCAGCAGAGGCAGCACTCTCTCCTCACCAGCCTACTTGCAATCCCTCTGGGGAAGGTTGATCTCCTGTCCACTCTTGGCAGGAGCCTCAGCAGGGGAAGCTTTTGTATCAAGTGTGTCGGGCAAGCCAGGCTGCTCGATTTCTGAGTTTGACCTAAAAAGAAAATTATCGAAAGGCAGCAGACAGATGTATTGCCTCCAGCTACTATCAAAGATCCTTGGCTTGACATCTGTGTCCGTACAAAGGTCTTTGCTGTAGACATTGAAACAGATGCCAGGCCTTCTTGGATCTTTTGCAAGACAGAAGACCTTTAAACTTGACTGCCTGCTATGTCTTAGATGCACTTCTTTATCATCTTGTCTCTATAACAATTTGCTGCTTATAAAGTATGATAGCACCAGTAAGTCAAGTAGCTCTTTGCTTTGGCTTTCTTGTGGAGCATCTGTCATGTGAAGCCCATTGATTTCAGCAATCTTTCAGAACAACTTTCTGTGCTGAGTGAGAGTGAGGAGAGCATTTACTTGTAGAGAGGCAGGAGCAGGGATTCATCCCACAGGGAATATTTGTTTTGCCTACACCACAGAGAAAAACCACCATTGAAAAAAATGGCTTACAAGGAATAGTTGAATTAATGGTGAACTAAGTTTTCCTCAGGGACAGGCAAAAGCAAATGATATTTGCTATATCTCAGTCAATGTTATTTGCCATCTTGTAGTAAAGAGTTCATTCTCATCTGTACGGACAGTCCAGGTCCAAGAGTCATCCTGAACTCTGCAGCAAAAAACCATGGAGAGCTTCTCACTGGTGCCAATGAGAGCTCTGAACTGCGGCTTCTCAGTAGCCCATTATATGCCAGGTCAACTCAGGACAGGCCAAACAAAAGATCTGCTTTGGGACCAGAGGAGGGAGGAACATTTCTTTGACTCTCTGTTTCTTTAAAAAAAGCAGATGGAACTTTATGACAGAAGGAAATTTAAAAAAAAAAAAAAAAAAATCACTAATGCATAGCATTCACTTTTATTTTGGCTAAATTCTGCAAGAAATCTGAAGCAAAACTGTAACACTGAGTGCCATCAATGAAAAAATTAATTTAATCTTTATCAATGGAAATTCATTATTTAAAGATTCATGAGTGCTTCTCGCACACCGATTTCTGTCTTGCTTCCTCAAATTTGTATCTCTTGCATGAGTTAAAAAATACAGAGTCCTAAGAAATAATGAAGGCTCTGCAGATTTCTTGGCTATCTTCAGAACAGGCTTTGGAACTCTGAGCTGGAAGAGTAAGACCCTGCCAGTGCCTCTGTGGAGAAGAGACAGCAATGTACATTCACCCATTTACACACCAAAGAGTTCATGCAAGAAATAAATAGTTTAAAATGTTCCAGCACTTAGGGATTTTCCAGCAGAGCTCTAAACAACCACAAATCCATCAGAAAACCAACAAACTATATCAACAGCCTACAGAACAGTTTTTCCTGTTTTCATTAAACTTTTTTCCTCCCATCCCTAAATTTATTACAAAAATGAAGTGCATATAATGTCTCATTTCTCCCAATCTTTCTTTCTTGCTTGCTTGCTTGCTTACTTTCTTTCTCTACTCATGGTTATTTCAAAACTTAGCCCAGGTACAAATGAAAAAAAGATCATGGATATCTTTCACTGGTTCTTGCTAATTTTTCTGAAAGTAAGGATTGCCTTGACCGGAAGGCTTAGTAAAAACTGAGATTTGACATGCAGGTGATCTTTTTTTTAGAGTAGGAAAAAGATAAAATTTCTAAGAGAAAGAAAAATAAAAAAAGCTTTATTTCCAAAACATTCATATGAATTTCCTGACTGAAAGTAATTGATAATTTCTCTGTTTTGATGTTTCAGGCAACATGACTGAAAGGTCCAAGAAACTTGGTCATGAAGTGAAAGCCTCATTTCATATTCAAATGCAAAAACATCCCCTACAATATATTTCCTGTGATGGGTTGCTCTTTTTACACATACAGTTATCAGTGACACCTGAAATACGTGACTACAGCTTTCAGCCCCTGAAGGCAGTTTGTTACAAGTACGCATGTTGATAATGGCTAACATGTATTTATATCTTATTTCCCAGTGCCCAAAAGGCACCTTAGTCTTTCCCTATAAACAGCACTTAAATACAGATAATGGATGCTAGCAGCTGCTTTGCCATTAACTTCTCTTGGGCCAATGCAGACTTTAATTATGCAGGTCATTGTGGAAAGCATTCCCAGAGCCCAGTGAGATATGTCTTGCATATTGGAAATTTTGTGTTTTCACATATCTGAACATGAGCCAAGGTTTTTTCCTCCTGCTATGAGGATGGGTCATTCACATTAGGGCCAAGGCATGGACTGGGGTATTTAATTAACAGTATACCAAACTCCCATTTTTCTTTTCTTCTGAGCATTGTTTTTTCCTCGTTCCTTTTTTATTCTCCTTAGGGAATAAGAATATCTATTGTCTTAAAAATAACCTCAGTTTTCTAAGACCAGTTAATCTGGTAGCTTGGTGAGTTTATTTTCTAGAAAACAATGAAATGCAGAGTGCAAATGGAATTGTTTCAAGAGCTAGCAGGATGGAATCTGTGTGAAATTTCCCCCACTGTCTCAGCTGTTTTCACTATATGCCAAATCACAGATTCAGATGGCTGAAATAGATTAATCTCTCCAGTCTTTGATTTGGTTGCTACAGAGCCCTGTACCTCACACACACAAAAGGTTAAAAAAAAAAAAAAAAAAAAAAAAAAAAAAAAAAAAAAAAAAAACCACACCAAAAAACACTCCTTCCACAGTCTTATACAAATTCCAGAGAATTTTGATTTACAGATTAAAAGCATACAAAGTTTCAGAAAACAAGCTTATATACAATCAAAAACCATAGTCCTGTGCCAACTAACATGGCTCCTTTCCCAAAAAGTGTTTTTTGGGAAAGTAGACAGTATGATCCCATGGTTGACTCAGAAGTCCTCTAACTCTGATTTTGCACTGATAGGGAAAAAAAGTGTAAATTTGAATCCCTTAGTGTCAGGCATAAGCAGTTCATCTGTCCAGTCTGTACATTTTTCTAAAGCACATCTTCTGGTAGCCTGCTGAAGTGCTGACTGGCATTGCTGAAGACGCCCTGTATGTGCCTTTCTACTCACATGGCTTCCTCTGCACCCCTCCTTTGGGGTAACTTAAACACTACAAACCACGGGGGCACTGGGACCTCCCAGTTCCCTCTTGTAGCCTGAAACTCCAGACTGCTGATGGACAGTCCTCACACCACAGCATGGTGTCACACCTGACACTCAGGAAGCCCGCAGGATAAAGCATGCCCTGTCTTTACCAGCTTGTGGAGGATAGCTGGGCGCAGGGGAGCTCCCTGAGACCGGGACTTTGACAATCTCCTCAAGATGAGTGAGGAGGGGTGGTGTTCCATGGGCCCAACTAGACAGAAACTAGAGCACAAGGCAAGAGCTGGAATTGCAGGGGAGTAGTATGGGCTCCCCGGCAGTGTGTAACCTTTGGTTCAGGAAGCATCACAAGTGATTGTCTCTGGAGAGTCCTCTTTGGCAAGCTCAGAATTGTGTCCCTTGAGTGATGGACGTGCACCAGTTTCACCTCAGCAAATATAAGCAGCCCACACCCAGCTCCAGTCAGTCTCTGAAGTCTGTCCACTGGCTATGAAGCATGTGATTTTTCCAGATATTCTAGGTTTTGGGGTGGTTTGTTTTGCAATGTCCCTGCACAAGTTCCATTTCAAAAGGTTCATCTCAGAGCCCTCAAATAACAGTGACTTTTAATTACTATCTATCCATATTGGATTTGAACAAGTGACAAAGAGATTAAAGGAGCCATTCCTGATCCCATGACCCATCTCCTGAGTCCAGCAATCCCTGAAGAATGCGATTCATTAACTGAACTGCTTTTGCTGACTGTATTTTTCCAGTGCCTCATAACCTACATGAAATTACAATATTTTTCCCATTCTCACTGTGTGTATGTCAGACACTTACTTCAGTTATTTTCCTAGCTAGCCTCATAGGAGTTGTGTAAATGGCATTATCAAAATTGCATCTCCCTGATTCATTATTTCCATTTTTATAAAATAGCTGAGTTAGTAAAGACACTATCAAAGGGGTTTTTAAATAAACATGCTTAATCTTCTGGAGATTAAAAGAGATAGTATGGGTGACATATAACGATTATTTTACCCCAAAGCCATCAGAAATACAACGTACAAGAAAAACACATCAAACAAATAGGCACAATAGAGAGCATTTCAACGAGAAGATAATCACACTTCAGGATTTGCTTCTACTCAGTGGCCTAAATATTGCCCTATATGTATAATAACCTGAAAGAGGAATACTAAAAACCTCTAGATTTATACTCACAGTCTGCTTAAAAGAATGAACTGCAACTAGTAACTATACTCATTTATTTTAAAATTAATTCTTAGGAGTTCAATCTGTCCAACAGGCAAAAATAAAAAATAATTTAGGAAGCTGGAAAATAAAAAGTAAGGCAATCAATTTCTGGCATGATGCAAATTTTGATTGAGAAGAGTAAAATGATTAGGCAATGTGTCTCTAACCAGGTATCAAGAAAATTACACTGACACTCTGATTATCGTAATATTTTTCACAGAAAATGTATGATATGCAGAGGAAACATATGGCATGCCAGTGTAAAAACTTGTGGGAGGCAGCATAAATTCAACTTCATAGAGAAGGAGTTCATTTAATAAATCAGAAATCCTTCTGCTATTCATCCTGGCTGCAGAGGGATGGCTGATGCAGAATAATGCCCAATTTTCATACACCATGCTGGACCATTAGATATAGAGATGATATCACGTTCTGTCCCGATCCTCTGTTGGTGTAACTGGCATAAATCAACTGAAGTTAATTGAGCTATGCAGATTTACCCCGGTAGCTGGGAGAAAATCACATATTCATTTACAGCATGCCTGAGAAGCCTGGAGAAGGGTATTTTAAGGCATACTGTTGGGGGCTTACCCCAACATTGAGGTGGTTTCAGGGTCTTTGCTCCCCTGCACAGCTCCGAGCCGAGCCAAAGGAAGAGACGGAGTTCTCAGGTTTAGATTTTCAATGTTGCATACTTCGTTTATTGTTTCTTATCTTACAATTTTCTCGGAGTCCGACAAGATGTTCGCAGCTGCATGGATTCCTCACGTCTCCCCCCGAGCTGGGCTGTCCTTATCTTTTATACTAATTACTACGTATTTCTTGTTTACTATTTCTTACCAATGTCTATCACTATTACTAAAAAGGTCATCTTGACTTTGACCCAATCCTCACTAACTACTTTGTGCCACGTCAATGCAGCAATGGAGTGAGGGAAGGAGAAGGAGAAGAAGAAGGAGACAACGCCCCAGATTCTCCATCTCGTCCCCATTCACTTCAATGCTAGGAACCTAAAACTACTATTTTTTCATTCTGTGATAAGCTAAACTACTATTTCTCACATTCTTGTGGCCTGTAAACCTTCTCTCAGTGTAGGAAGTTTTTCCCATGGACTGAAATCAAAGCCAGTGTCTCTCTGAGCTCTGGGCTGGGGTCCCAGACCCCCCTGCCCAGGTCCCTGACCCTCCAGGGCAACCAAAGGAATGCCCTGGACTCCAACAGCATACCATGTTCTTTGAAGTTAGGGCCCTGGTTAACTCTTTCCAGCAGATGCAGCCACTTTGTGACTAATGGCTTCTCCATTGACTACATATGTGAACTCATATTCCATAGGATCCAAGTTCCTGCCAGATTTTCACTGAGACAAGATCTCATTTCTACTGTGTAATTATTCTGTTAATTAAGTTTTCACACGTTTCAGTCATGTGCACTGTGACATTTCATCTGTCCCCAAATCATTCTACTAGTACAAAGAGACAAAGTAAGGAAAAAAAAATCAGAAATGGTACCTGTCTATATAACTACAGTTAAAATTGTGGATCATAGTTCTTGCTAGCTGATAGTCCATATTGCCACCTGACTAGCACATAGTCTTAGCAAGATCCAATGTTTTCCAAACAGCTGAGGCCAATGGCCCAAAAGAGCCATGGATTACAGAGAGTGTTTGGAAAGAGAAGGATTTTTTTCAATCCCTGTAAAAGAATGGTCTAAAATCCACTCTCTTTGTCCCTCTCTCCCCAATCACTTTGCTTTAATACATTTTTCTAAGACAGCTTCAAGCACTGCAATTTCAAATCCACCCCTTTAATGTTTGCTTACCTGGTGTGACAATAAAAACCTCACCTCAGGTAAGGAGCCCCACCACAGATCCTCTTATCAGTCACCACCTATGAACAGTACATGCTGTGTTCACATCACCATCAGGAGAGAAGTTAAATAGTTAGCTTCTTTCTGCTTGAATCAGACAATAGATTTTTACTCTGTTTGACTTCTTTCAGCCCAGACTATATGACAAATGCATTACACGTCAAGCAGTGGGCAGGCTCACAGCTGCTGCTGGAAAAGCAGTGGTTACTGAGACCATTTCACTCTGGGCCAATGCTCAGGTCTGTTTAACAGCTGAGAACATCAAGATTCATCACTGCTGGGCTGCAAGATTTTCCCCTGTAATCAAGCACGATATTGACATTGAGTGAGTGTTAAATCAGGGCCCCAAATATCCAGAATTTCCAATGTATATTTAGGCTTAAATACAGGGAGGAGACAGGAATATTACTTGGTTTAGTTCAAAATAAAATGGAAATTCAATTTTGTTGTTGTTCTGTACCTGTATACTACCAGTAGTTCTTCTCAGAAGTAGTAAAATGCATCATATTCTTGTTGGCATTAAAAAAAAAAAAAAAAAAAAGGGCAAGAAAAGAAAGAAATCCAGAAAAAACACCAGGTGTTTGATATTCAAACAAAACATTCACATATTTGCATTGACATGAATGAGCAAGGTTTCTCAGTCGTTGCAATGGGAGCTTGGATGAAAGAAACAGATCTAAAGGTTTATTCCACTGCTTTTTCCTAAGACTGCCTGCAAGGTACTTTTCTGCCTTTTTTTTTTTTTTTTTTTTTTTTTTAATCTTATCAATATGTATTTCAGAATTTCTTACTTTTATGTTTAACACATCTCTTTTAAAAGGGAGCACTTTCTAAGGATGCTACTTAGATAGACAGTGGTACAAAAAGGCAGACACAGACCAGGAGGAAATCTTTTGAAAGCCCACGGGAAATGGCAGGGATGGAAAGCAGATCTTTCCAGAGCAAGTCAGTCCTTGGTACCTTCCCATTATATGCAGCCAGTGTTTATTGTGGCCTTTCACAGGTGCCAGGTGGTGCTCTGGACTAGGATAGCTAAGTGCTAAGGACAAGCCCAACATTGTACACTATTACAGTCACTCATCAAAACGAGAGCTCTGAGGTCTGTTTTTCCCTTCAGAAAGCACTCGAGTTCATTTATCCCACCTTTTAATCAGGCACCACTTCTCTTTTGAGTAAAGCTTAAGCCAAGGGAAAATCTGAGTACAAGCTGAGGAAAAGAATCCTACCTTTTTGTCAAAGAAGAGCAGTTTGTTCTTGATTTCAAGCAAGAGGCAGTTTGATCTTAATAATATTGTGCTATAACCTCCTCTCAAATTAGGACATTAAGAATTCTTCCACTTTTGCTTCTGCAGGTCTTCAGCACGTAGCTCTGGTTTGAAATATGGTTAGCAATCTGTACAAAACCATGGAGCTAAGAATAAAAAAGGCAATTAGGGTTACATTCAGGTGAGCACACCATTCTAAAATAGTAAGGATTTTGATAATTATACAGTTCAAGGATAATACGTATCAGTGTCTCCCTTGAGAACCTTCAGTTCATCTCCTGGTCTTTATTTCTAATTAATCCTTGAATCCTTTTGTAGGTTAATACAATTAACAATAGTGATAAACTTGCTGTAGTGTATAGCAAATTAGATTTATAGAGCTTGCTTTTCTTTGCTATGACCATCAGGGGTCTGAGGAAACCCTCTTAAACTGGTCTTAATTTCAACATTAGTCAATGACATGCATGCTCAAACACCTTTTTTTAACCATGCCGAGGGTACCAAAAAGACAAAATCAGTTTTGTTCAATATTTTTTCAAAAGACTACTACAGAAACCAACATTTTCCACTCCTGGACACTTGCTGTATTCTCATTGCACTGTGACTATCCAAAATGAATAATCAGCATGTCCTTAAAGACATAGACTAATCTTAAAAAAACTCAGGCTTAGATATAAACCCAAAAATTAATACATAAAAATAATTATTTTCCTCATGGAAATGTAAAGAGAGAAAGGCTCTGTAGGGTGAAACGGTATTTGGCATTATATTGATTCATTTTCTCTTTGCTTCTCACTCTTATTTTGCCAGCCTGCTGTTGTTTCTACCTTTTCCAGGTCTTAACAGCTGGATGTGAATCAAAACACATGGGTGCTTCTCTCACTGCTGCAATTTAGATTTTCCTTTTCATCACCCACAAATGTATATTGAAATAAAATAAAATAAAATAAAATAAAATAAAATAAAATAAAATAAAATAAAATAAACCAGCAAAATGAGACCAGCTATTCTTACAAAAAGAATTGGTTATGCAATATAAATACTGAAAACTGAGAAAAAAAAGAGTAATTTTTAAAGGGTTTTCGATTAAATCTATACTCCCACTGTCCTCTGTTGCTCTGTGTCCATGCCTTTTTTGCTTCTTTTCTCTATTTTCAAAAATATCTCTAGTGCTGTGAAGGACTTAAAGGTAAACATTTTCATCTGTGTGGTTATACATTCAAAATGTGTGATTGAGGAGTGGAAGCCTGAAATGAAAGGGCTTATTAATAACATTTTTTTTTCATACAGCAGTAAGAAAAAGCTTCATTTGTTCACCCCTTGATTGTCTTTTTCTTTTCAATTACCTCTTCTAAAAGGAAGTTTAATGTCATTTCTGGATTCCAGAAGGTCTCCAATTAAAAAGAAAACAAGACAAAACACTTTCAGCTTCAGGTAGGTTTTCCTCTGACTTTTTCCCCATCATGTTATCTATTTGTTAATAAGGCAGCCGGGATGCACTAACTTGGATTGAGAAAAGCTAATTTTTGTGTGGGCCAATAAAACTTACGTCCCCTAGCCCTGGTGCCAATCCCCTACCCTGGGCTGCCTAATACCAGGATCTCCTTCTGATCTAAGACATCAGGCGGCCCTTGCACCTGGGCTCACTAGCAAGGCAAGCTGTCCCTTCTGGGGCTTTCCTGCAGCCCCCCTCTCCAGTGTGCCCCACGGCAGAGCGCACCGGGCTGCCCCAGTGGGGGTGGTGCAGCAGGAGGGCACACAGGAGCTCAGGCTCAATCCTGCTCTAGGGGGTCTTTTCACCATTCTCCACTCCTGTGCTGCTATCCTACTCTAGCATACTCCAGGATAGAGTAGGATAGCAGCACAAGAGTTTCACCACTCTCCACTCCTGTGCTGTTCCTCCAATGGTTTGTACTCCCTAAGTGCACAGCAGTGTTCCCTGTTTTTTTCTCCAAGACTATGTTCCTACAACAGTGATGCAACCTTTTTTCTTCTTAGACAGGGCACAGGACCCCAGATTTTGTGAGGCTGTCACAATGAAAAGAGGGTTTATAAACTGAGACAAGCCTCAGTTGAAATAGGAATGCAAACTCCTACCAAAATCTAGCAGAAGAGCAACAAAGGAACACATTCCACCTTAAATGAGTCTTCTTTCCAGTCACTCTGTGTGAAGGACTGCCCTATGAAAATGGTTCAGAAGATTTAAAACATCTTGCAGTGAAGTAGATCACGCACTTCAGGACCCATTGAAAATGTATGGTGCTCCAAAATCTAAAATAAATGAATACCAAATCTTTCCATGATTCTTTGGCCTAGGCTAGTGCCAGAAAGCAGATGAGCAGAAAAAGAGGAATGCCTCCAGATAGTTTTGTACAGGTAAATGATTTTTAACCCATCATTTCAAACTGAACATGCACCCCAGGGCAGAACTTTCTAGCTATTCAAAGAAAGGCTTTTCCTTTTACTGTAACATTGGAGCAGATCACCAACATTAATTAATTTATCTTTGCGGTATTTCTTGTCTTGCTCTAGTGTTTACAAGACACCAACATTAATACCAGTTTACACATGTATTACACAGGAGATCATCTGCATTTCAGCTCAGGGACAATGTTTCTGGTAGTTGGTTTTGCTGAATGCTAATTAACACTAGCATAAAATACTTATTTTAAAAATGTTCAATAATATGGTGTTTGGCTGGTATAAGAGTAAATGGCGCTATTCTTTAAAATCATGATTATTGGTAAACCAGTTGTCAAACAGAAGCTTCTTAAATGTACTTCCAGGACAGCAAACATAAAAGAGAGAAAAATAGGCAACTATAAACTCTAAAAACCAGCAAACATTCAGGTGGTGCTGTAAATTCTTCAAAGGCAACTTATCTTTTCCTTGTTAAAGAGCTGTAAATGATCTCCTGGGATCATGGATCTTTGCTGAGATTATTCAAGACAGCTGAGAGAGATTCTGCCCTAGAAAAAGGAGTATTGTTTTGCTCTGCAAAATATGTTGTTCCTTGGCTCTTACATGTCAGAATTAAGAACAGTCCACTTAGAGAAGAACCATAGTTGGATGTTTTCAGTACATTTCAATATCTTGCTGCTCTTCAACCAAAATATCACTGTACTTGTCTGGCTTGCCAATGTTGCACCTTTCTCACCTCTCCCAGAAATCTCCGTGATCAGTCTCTAGAGTGTCCTGAGGCACAAATAATGGGACAGGAAAAGAAGCATAAAACCAGCTGATTTGTGATGGGTTATTTTGTTTCCTCTCTGATTACGTTTTGTTGAGTTGTCAAGGGGTCTGTTATGGGAGAGCTTTTGATAACTACCCTGGCTTTACAGAGACAGTCCAGTTTTTCTCAACTATGGACTTTTTGCAGTAGAGTTTGTACCTTGAAATAGGGAAATGAGTGATTAAGCAGCTATTTTCATGGCTCTGTAATTTTTATCTCACCTTTTCTTCCTGTGATTTTTTCTTAAGTCCAATACTTTAACAAGTTACTCATCTCTTTCTTGCAACTCAGACAGCTCTTATTTTTTAACAAAGCCAACTGATTGCTGCCAGCCTCCTATTTAGTGGCTATTTCAAGTATTTATCCCAGCATACAACATTGTCTGTAAAGAAAGATATAGCTGCACATTGAGCAGGTCTGTGTCACTGCCTACTCTCTCTGCAGCTTTGCTTAATACTCCCTTCCTCTTGAGTCTGGCATGCTTAGGACACCCAGACTCAACCTTTTGTTCTAGCAGAGATCTGACATGTCCAGCATAAGAGAGAATATCCTTCTTGTCATCAAGCCATGGGTGAGGCTGGGCAGGACCACCTTCTGCTTGTCCTTTTGCATGCAGACAAGGAGGACAAACACACAGATAACAATACCACCCAAGGGAGTGCCCCTATCCCTTTGCCTTAGCTGCTCTTTTCCAGATTTTCCCATGTGTCCACAAGTGCCTATCTTGCCACATGAAGACATGGATCTGTTTAATAACTGATATGCTATAAAATGAATAAAACTGGAAAGGTTTTCAATCAGGCTATTGTTAATGAGCCCCAGTTAAACAGAATATTTGCTTGTGGTGGGTTGGCCCTGGCAAGGCAATGGATGCCCACCAAAACCACTCTAACACATCCCACCTCAGAGGGAGAAGGTATATCTTTGATATATTCTCTCTCCTCTTCCCACAAGAGGAGAGAGAATATACCAAAAAGGTTCGTGGGTCGAGATAAGGACAGAGAGAGATCACTCACCAGTTATTGTCATGGGCAAAACAGACTTGATTTGGGGGAAAAAAATAACTTTACCTACTACCAATCAAATTAGAATGCAATAAGGAGAAATAAAAACAAATTTTAAAACACCTTCCCCCTACCCCTTCTTTCTTGCCAACCTTGACTTTACTCCTGACTGCGGAATGGGGCCTGTGGTCAGTTCATCACAAGTTGTCTTTGCCACCCTGTCCTCCTGAGAGAGAGGACTCCACAATCTTGCCCTGCTCCAGTATAGGATCCCCCTCACAGCAGACCATCTTCCATGAACTTCTCCAGAGTCCTTGCCACAGTTCCTTATGACCTGCTCCAGCACGGGACTCTTCCATGGAGTGCAGTCTTTCAGGAATAGGCTGCTCCAGTGTGGGTCCCCCAAGGGGTTACAAGACCTGTCAGCTAGCTTGCTCCAGCACAGGCTCCTCTCTCCAGCATCCACAGGTTCTGCCAGGATCCTGCCCCAGTGCAGGCTTCTCCTTTGGGCATCCATCTGATCCTGCATGGGGTTCTCATGAGGCTGCAGGTGGATCTCTTCTCCCTGTAGAACTTCATGGACTGCAGGGGCACAGCTGCCTCACCATGGTCTGAGCCACAGGCTGCAGGGAAATGTCTGCTCCAGCACCTGGTAGAAGCCCTCTCTTTCTTCACTGAGCTTGGTGTCTGCAGTGTTGGTTCTCACACACTCTCACTCCTCTCTTCTTTGGCTGCAGTTGTTGTTTTGCAGGGTTTTTTTATCCCCTTCTTAAATACTCTACCAGTGAGACACTACCACTGTCACTGACAGGCTTGGCTTTGGCCTCTGGCAAGTCTGTCTTGAAGCCAGCTGGAATTGGCCCTGTCAGACACAAGAAGCTTTAATCATCTTCTGTCAGAAGCCACCCCTGGCACCCTTGCTACTAAAAAACTTGCCACACCAACCAAATATACATAATTTCTATATTTAAAATTACCTTTTAATTTTAGTAAGAAGCTTGTTTGAATACTATATATATGAGATCTGGTCCTGTGGTTAAGTGCCAGAAGGAATGCAAACTGAACCTTGTCAGTAAAAATTGCTTAAAGAACCAGTCAGAGAATGATAATATCACCAAAAAATCCCAGCACCCACTTTTTTCCTGACATTGTGTGTCATCGGAGTTCTGTGTTTACTTTGTGGGAACAGAGATAAGTGACATGGAAACATCAAATTAATTGCTTTGCAGTCAACAATCCATCTGCTAGATGCATTGGATTACTTTTTAGCTTACCACCATTTCTAGAAGAGGTTGCTTTCTAAATTACATTCCATTAGTTGCAGTTATCCTAATTTGAACCTAAGGCCCCTCTCCTCAAGATAGTATCCACTAAAAGAAAAGAAGTTTTGACACAAATCTCCATGCATTTTTTAAATGCACTTCTTCTGCGTAATTCAAGCAAGAGTACATCATTATAATAATCTCAGACACATTATACTATTTTCAGACACACAAAGCTGAATCTATATTGAATGAGCAGGTAAGATTAGTGTGTCTCATTACCACTCATAAACCCTTCTGCAACTGTGTTTTACACTTGGACAGTTAAAATGGCAACCTTTTCAGAAGGAAAACAGTTTAAATACCAATCAAAGAATTTTGACATAATGTAGTTTGAACATCTTGGCAAGATCATCAAAAACGGAATTAATTGCTGAATGATAGCACAAATGTGGTACTCTGAAGGATTCAACACTTCTGGAGCTTATCTCATGCTCCACTGAAATTCCATAATGTATCTACACTGAATGCTGTGATTTCAGAGAAACTAAAATTAAGACTTTGCATGCCTATTTACATGCAAATTATTGCAAAGAAATTGAATTACCAGTTCTTCCAAAAAATTAATTTTGGCCAGGCGTTCTTGAATAAGTTAAATAACTATACCTGTGGTGTGTTCAATGCAAAACCAAAGGAGTTTTATATCAGAGATTTTGCAGAAAACTCAGATTATTACCTTAAATCTCAGGGTAAACAGATTAAGATTTAATTCCATGGAAAGGATTAAGAACCTCTAATAGACCTTGATGGTTAGAAATCAGGCACGACAGCAATCGTATTTTAAATACCAGATTCCTACAATCTGTCTGGACTATGTAGGGGGCATACTTTTCTGCTAGAAAGTAGCAACAAACTAAAATCATGGAATCTCCTCTTGCTGTGGCACTATGCATCAGCAGTGAAGGGGACATTCTATTTGGAGCCTATTCCTAAGCACAGCCTGTCATTGTCTTTCTCAGAATTTATTCATGTCTCTGGCCATTCATTCATTTAATGACTAGCAAAAGGAAAAAATATGTTTAGGTAACAGTGATGGTAATGACAGTGGCACATACTATTCACTTTGCATTTAACAGAAAATATAGAAACATTCTATAGAGTAAGCACTGGTGTCATCTTTCACCTTATCCTCCCTTTTCTCAATTCTAGCATTAGACCCGATTTTTCCATGCCTTTCTTTCCATCTGTCTTTGACTCTCAGATGATTTCCTAGATTTTTCCTTTCTGCAGGAAAATAGTTTCAATATGACATGCAGAAAGTAACTTTTACTCCCGTATGGTATTTAGGACACCTTCCTTGGAAGTGGCAAATGTAGTTTTGAATGTCCTCTGATCCAGGAGTGAGTCAAAGACAATTCCCAGTTCTATCCAAGGGATGCTGCCTTCTCACCATTGAAATTAAGTTGTAGTTTGTGTTTTGGGTGAGCCAACACTCCCTGTGTACCCTAAATGAATTATGAGGATCTCTATTGGTCAGAAACACTGAGAATTCTGAGATAAAGTTTGGAATTTCCTACATAGATATTCCTATTTTCCTTCTACCTCTGAGACACATTTACATCCCAAGGATCACACAATGCTGCTGTCCTTTGAAAAGCCACCAGTTCATTAATCATTCCCAATTAACAACACTGTGGAGGACCAAAAATCATTTTTAAGGATGGGGAGCATATTGCCAAAGGAAATAATGAGACAGATTTTTTTTTTTTTTTCCCCCCCTTGAGCTGTTTACAAATCACAGTAAAAATGAAGCAGTATTGCACATAGTGTTTTACTTCAGAGTGGATGCAAAAATGGATAAATGAAATAGCTTGAGTACGCTTAAACAGGAAGTACAAGTCAAAACTGGAAAATTCAGCCAAAGTTGAAGTCTTTGGCGGTGCCTTGGCCCCTACCCTTATCTCATCTGTTGGACTGACCTTTTCTGAACCAAAGAAAAATTTTTCAATGCTGAGTCAAAGATTGTAAAAAACCAGCCTAGGTACAGAGAGATGCTGCCTCTAGAATCCATTCCCAGTTTCAGTCACATTTGTGGTGGGTGCTGAAAGATCAATTGCCTAAGATTCAAATTCTAGCCGCTCCTTATTTCAGGAGAGGAAAATTAATCCAGACAAAACTTCACCTGGCTAAGATGACCCAGTTGGGGTGGCTGGTGGTGGGAGGGCGAGCGATGAACTCAGTTCTGCCATGCTCTGTCCCACCCCCTGTCTGCACCCATGTGTGGGAAATGACACCCAGTAGTCACCCTCCAAGTCATCTCTGTGCTGGCACTTACCCCACTAGGAATGAATGCACTGGAAATGCTTCTTGCCACAGGACGCCCTTTCCCTTCCTCTGCTTGTGTTTCACTTTTCCTTTTTCTTTGGAGCACAGAAGAGTCCCTCAGATTGATGTTGACATACATGAAACTATATAAACTTTTTAATCCATAACATACATACATATATACATAAACATATACTCATACATATGTTCTTCTATCAAAGTGCTTTAATTTATTCTACTTATATCTTTTGCATTGCACAGGTTTCTAAATCTACTCTCTAATGTTTTTTACCTAAGTCTCAATGTCACCTTAAATTCAAATGTCAATGTATTTGTCCAGGCCTACTTGCAGAACCAGCCAGCTGAGAAATAGGGCACGAATTCATTAGCAAATCACACCTACCAGAACTGACCTTACAACCTGCATGAATCAAAAGGAAAGTCTTAGCTTGGCTGACTTCTGTGAAAAAGCAGAGGCTAACCAGTATAGTCAAAGAGAGCAAGATTTGTAAAGCACAAAATGTTGTTATTAATCATGTAACATCAAATCAAAAACAATGAAAGGAAAAAAATATAGAAATAAGTCTCTGAGACTATTCTGGTGAATTTGGCAGCTGCTTACTAGCTTAAAAAACTAAGGGCACAGGTAGCCTTTATCAGTGTGGAACTGTAGAGTCACATAATGACAGCCTACACATTTTCACTCTAGAGAAGTAAACATTTTACAGCATGAAAGAAATTGCTGTAGTGACCCAGGGGAGCTACAAACGTTTCTTGGATGAGGACAATTAACCAAACCAATATAGTTAATTTTGCCACAGGTTTTAAATGATGTAGAAAGCAGACTACACACTTTGCCTTAGTAGACTTAGATACTGCAACAGAAGAAAATTTCAGTAAAATCCCACAGCAGCCAGGGCTGCAAATGAGAAGCCAAGACACCTGCAGGAATAGATTTGCATGGATCTTAACAACATCGCTGAATTTCTGTTAGCTGGGTTCAGCAGGGACCAGCCGAGACCAGCACAGTCCAGCTCTGTGATACAGCCCGGTTGGCACCTCTGTCACCACTAGAACAGCTAGAACAGCTGTAATCACCTGCATGAAGCACCTTCCCTCCCTGGAAGGGTCTCCTAATGCACCCTTCTTCATCAAAACAGGCTGTGTCTTAACTAAATATTAACTCCATACCACAGATTAGGAAGTAGAGGTCCATGGCTTATCCCTGCTTATGCAACAGGACATTCATGCAACTAGTCCAAAAACAGTCCCTACTGAATCTTGATTCCCACACAGCTGTGCTTACAATGGTTTTAGAGATGAGCCTCTCTGTGAGCCACTCACCCTTAGAAGCAGTGAAGGAGGAGAAGCACCCATGGCTGCCCACAGCATTCAGGCAGGTGGCACTCCAAATCTGTGCCATAGTGGCCGAGGCATGCACACACCCAGGCTGGTTATGATGGTAGTGGTTTAGACACACAACTGTGCCAGGGAGCTGTTGCCTGCTGCTGCCCTGTCCTAATTGAGGACAAGGCTGTGATGGATGCACGCGCCCCATGCTAGCCAGCCAGCACACAGCAGAGCGACAGCAGCAAAACATCACTTGCACAGAGCCTGTGCCTTTGTCAGGAGCATTTCTTTCCTCCTTTTTAACTAGATGACAGGGACCAATTAAACTAATGAGCCTCACAAAGTATTTCCCCTGGCTAACAGCAGCCTGTATTAATGTTTGCAGAAGTGCAGCATTTGGGCCATAAGCTTTCTTATTAGATGTTAACACTTTGCAAGATGCTTAAACACCCTATGAAATTCTGTATCTCTTAGACCAGTATCTTTGCAGGTGTAGGATTCACCTCTCATTGCCTGTAGCTGACTGTATCCCAGCACCCTGTAGATGTGGGCACCCAAGTACCACAGCTGTTCCTGCACAAGACCCAGTTTCTCATAAAAGAGTCATAGGGAACTATATGAAACCCAGCCAGGCACTTTTTCTTCAGTGAATCGAGCCTGATTTTGCAATTGTGTCATCTACTGTTTTGGTTTGTGGAGTATTGGTTTGGGGTTTTTTTTCTGGAGAAAGCTTAAATTAAAAATATAATTCCTTTCAGTTTAATCTCCCTCAGCCTGCTAAATCAGGTTTGGAAAAAAATATGCAGGTTTACTCTTTCAAGATATCTTGGTTTTAGAACTTTTGTAATAAATTATGATGAAGAAAATTTCTCTGTTGAACTTGATGAGCTTCTGCTTAAGAGAGAAAAATAGGCAACTATTGACGTTGGCTTGGATTCTTTCAGCTTGCTTTAATTACCAGTCTTCTTATATTCCTGTAAATTGCCAGACTTTCAAATGTGCTGTAAATGCAAACAGTGAAGAGAAATTAAACATGGATATAACATCAGAAAAGAAAAGAGTTTATTAACTTTTTCAGGTCCTATTTCAGCGTTCCATCAAGCATATGCCATATTGCAATGGATACAGGCCCTGGAATTTAAATCTAGATCTGAATTTGCTTGCCTTCAAAATCAGGGTCTTTCCAGAACTGTGGCTGCCCCACAGACCCACTGCTGAAACTGAAACTATTGCACATTCTAGACTCAATTTTTTTAACTTGTGGGCAATATTTTTTTTTCTTCTTTTTTTTTTTTTTTTTTTTTTTTTTTCCTTTTTTCCCCCTTATTAAACTCCTGCAGTGATAAGCAATCATCACTGAGGTTGCAAGCCTGTAACAGATTAACTACCTCAGGCTCTCCTGCTAGACCTGTGCTGTGACTTTTCTATATGTGATTTGGGTCTCTATGTCATTATTACAGAGTGTTTGGTCAGCATTGCTGCCAGGGAAAACTGCCTGGGCCTTTTGGTGGGAGGTTGGTACAACCATGATCCAAGGCTCCCCTGGGTCCTTGTTAGAGGACCTCATGAGAACCAGGATGGACAAACAAGCAGACGTGCAAAGCTCTCCATTTATGTGGAAGGAAAGCACAGAGCACTTTCAGAATAGTCTAGCACTTCATGCAAGAAAACCAATCTAAAGAGAAAAGAGGCAAGAGCTCAGCATATCCTTGGATACAGACACAACCACAAACTTCCATGAGGGTCAGACTGAAGGTGGAATAAGACAGGAGTTTTGGTCTTTTGATGAGGCTTATAGATTATACAGTTAATAGACTAGAATCTACACACTTCCTCAGAGCAGGAACTTCCAATTCTGGAAGAAAACTGTTAGCTGAAATCAGGTTTCAGAGTCCAAGGATGCAAAAGCAATATGAACAAGGCACTTAGCACTGCGCTAATCACTCCAGCGTTTCATGTTACCTTAAGGTGCATAAGTAATCCTCTATTAATCACCATCCTTTCCTTGTTTCACTCCTGCTCAGCTGTAGACAGAGACTTCTAAGTACTTTGAGGGATTGCTGCTGGCAAAACATTACACTGGAATGTTCCCCAGTTGTCCTCCACCTTGCAAAGAAAGGGTGTTAGGATTTACATAGAAAGTGCTCAGCTCTTAACCAAATAGATAATTTAGAAGCCAATAAAAACATCTAACTAGCAGAGAACTAGCATCCTGGGAAGCCAGATATCTTTCACATCTGAAATGATACGTCAATATCACAGGAAACCCTTGCATTCACATATCACTTCATCTCTAAAGACAGCAGCACATATAAAATTATTTAACTTCATAGTGTCTGCATTAGCTCATCTGTTGTAAAGATGAAGACATTTACGAAGATCCTGGACCTGCAAGGAGTTACCCAGATGACACTACCCTCCCACTCTGGCAAAACAATGCCCTGACTGATAATGCCAAAGACACAGAGAACAGTGATCAGTGACCAGAATAAAAAAATTAATTCCAGAAAGCAGCTTCATTCAGGACATGTCCTTAAATCTGAGCATTTGCTTTTCTGTTCCAGGAACAGGATACAGGGCTCCTGGTTACTAGCCATTTGCTCAAATCATTATTCTTGTAATTAAATATAATGTTAAAAATTTGAAGGCAATAATTCTTTTAGCTCATTCTATAGAGCAATTTTATCTTGCGTTTTTGTATTGCTGCTGAAGTCAGTGATATTTTCACCAATTATTTCAGTATGATAAAGATCAAGCTCTTCATACACATACTAACTTTTATTTGACTAAGGTAAAAGAATTAGGCTACTGTTTGCTTTGCGTTTACCTGAGTTTTTTTGCAAAACAACGCCTTTCATTTTACTTCAGTGACTACCAGCTGTTCTGAACAGTGTGTACTTTTCCATCTAAAAGCTAAATATGTCAATTACTCTCCAAAGGCATTTGCCAGGCTTGAGATTTCTTTTAACAGACAGTCAGTAACAGTTTCAAGTTGCTCACAACACTATGAAACCAGCTACAGGCAATCATTGCTTTTATTGAAGAAAATAAAATGACCACAATTATATTATATTGGATTCTCTTATACTTGGAACTTGAAATTGGAGCTGTGCTGAAAGGAACAGATAGTGCACAGACTGTGATTTAATATACACCAATACTTGAAATTAAAACCCACAAACTACACCCATCATCTTTACTTACACATCGGTCACTTAATAACTTTTAACGATCATGCCAAGGGAAGAAAACCACATGGCAAACACTACATTATTGCTGCAGTCCTGTCCAAAATCCCACTTTGGGTAAACAGTATTCCACCAGTATTTTGATATGACATGCTGCTTTCTTCACTTCAGCTTACATGCTGTTGATAAGCATTATTGAATACTTTGAGATCCTGTTCTCAGTTCATAGCTGCTGAGGTCCTCCTTAGTGTAAAATAACACCACATTTCTGCTGTCTAGGTAGCTACACTTCAGGCTGAAAATTTCAACTAGTCCAGGCTGAAAATTTGGCTCACTGGATTTAGATATATAAGAGACTTAGTTGGTGTAATGTAATAGTAGTAAGAGCAAACAGATGACAAAAAAAAAAAAAAAAAAACCAAGAAAACAACCAAACCATGCTTTCATAGTTAGTCTTGCTGAAACTCACCACAAAGAAGATGTGTTCCTGGTGTTTTTGGGAAGGCAAGCCTTAAGAACCTGATTGCAATGCCAGTGTTTGGGGTTTGGTTGCTAGTCACACTAGAAACCACCACTTTAGTAGAAACTTGGTGGAGAAAACCTTCTCATACAAAAAATATATGTATATTTGAGCTGCCATCCTCAGAGTTTGCTAGCACATGAACTCCCTGAAAGATGGATCAATTTTGAAGCAAGCTCACACAGGACCCTGCAACTCTTCAGGACATGGAACACTTTCTGCATGACCCAAGGGGATACTAAAGGCACCAATCACCCTGCAGGTGTGCTCTGTATTAAAGCATAATGAAATGGTATACAGGAGGCTCTACTTCAAGCAAATCACTATCCCACAGTCCAGCCTAAACCTTTCCTCAATCTGAGTATCTCTGCACACACGCACACAAACTTGTAAGGTCTTGTCAGCACACAGACCTACAGTGTTCATCTTTCTGTACTGCAGAAAATTGTACAGCATACAAAGCCTGTCTTATCTGGTTATATTCCCTCCTTGCTTAACTCAGCTCTTTCTATGGTAAAATTCTTCCAAAATTTGAATTTCTTAGCACATTCTATATTAAGAAATCCCAAAGAAACAAAACCCCACACCCCAAATAAACTCCAAAACTCCAGAAAGACAAACCCCCAAACACGCAAAACAAAATCAAACAAACCCCCGTTTTGTTATAAACAGATGATTGAAACTGAGGTGGGAGAGATCTGAGAGCAACAAACAAATCCCCTCCATTTCAGAATGAAATGCAACGAAGCCTACATATTAAGAGAGAATTCTCCACCATTTTCTGATGCATTTGCCTAATATCCTGCCCTTCCTAGTGCTCCTCTATATCATCCCTACTGTCAGTGAGGATAAAGAGGCAACAAGCAGAAAAAATACCTCATCTACTTTAGAAATTTGTGCCAGGGAAAAGGATGGGTTGATTTTTAAAGGTGCTTGGCTCTCTCTACTGGTCACTGAGGGAGATGAGATCATTTGCTTTGATGAGATGGTCAACTTTCACCAAGTTTCTGAGGGAAGGCCTACTCCTAAAAGAGTTTCTAAAAGGGTCACTGTTTAGATGAGCCTAAGTTTCTTCAAAAAGGTGGTGGATATACATATTACATGCAAGGGCACACAGTCAGCACCACCCCTCAGCTCTGCCTTCTCCCTTTGTGATTCTGATTAGAGAGAACCTCAGTAAGATTTCTTGGTTGAGATAACATTTCAGTGTCTTGGCCATGAGGCTGGGTCCTCCAGAGGATCAGAATGTTAAAAAAACCCTGTTTGCGTTGTTTCGTGAACAAAGGATGCAGAAAGGAACAATTTTACTCCTCAATACATGTTTGTACCTTAAAATAAGACCTGTAGGAAGGCCTTGCCTGCATAATTGACAGACTGAACTATCAAAGGTGAAAACTGCACTCCTGGTTCCCTTTCAACATTTTTTTTTTTGAGGGGGGTAAGAGAGGAAGCCTTCAGAATATATTGGCTGTGAAACTCCAATGAAGTAATTTTTTTTATTGTTCAATGTGATTTATAACTTACTGGTTTGGGATATATACACCTAGCCACTGTTTGGAAAGAACAAATAGTATGTGAGGTCAACAAGGAGGAAATGGCTTGTATAATGCTATTTCCTTTGATTTCCTGCAGAATCCCTCAAATCTTCCTGAAGAGGGAGGTATCATTTGTTACTGATCTCTGCGGCAGCGGAAACCATATCCTAACACATGTGCTCAAAAAAAAAGCTGAAAATTAGAGCAGAGTAGTAAATAGAGATCTCTTGAAAATCACTCTAAGATTCTGCTATTCAGACTTGGTCTTTATCCAGTAAAAGAAAGAGAGGAGAAATCCCACAAGCCAATGTTTAAAACCTGCATCTGAGATGCACAAAAGCTAGCCCGAAGTCTCTAGCTGGCCTGCCCACAGCAGCTTTCTGAACCTGTCTATTGCACACTTTAGCTTGCAAAGCTCTGACTCCCATTGAATCTGCTATAGATTCAAACACTCTCAATGCCTCCCATTACAACTTTTCCACTTCATATAAAAAAAAAATTAACTACTTCTTGGCCCAGACACAGCACTTGGAGTATTTCACCTCCCAAAACACAGGGAAGAGACTGAATCACCTGTCTGTGTTTAGTGCAAACTCCAGAAGAGATTAAAGAAAGGCTGACTACGGATTGCTGGATAGAGAGGCTATTTGGTCTCAAGAAGATCCAGATTTAAAAAAAAAAAAAAAAAAAAAAAAAAAAAAAAAAAAAAAAAAAGGTGCCTTTTCTTTTTAGTATTTTTAATGTAATTTTATTACATTTCAGAACCAAAACACTGGATATGGAACCTAAACACTGATAATGTGGGAGTGGGTCCTTATCTCTATCTGAGCATCCAGGACCCCATTGAAAAATTGTGTTTTTCAAGAGAACATGATACTAAAATTTAGTGAGCCACCTTAGTGCAGTCTTGAGTAGCCTCTTCTGGCAAATAGCACATTTATATATGTTGTATAGAACAATACATTGTGAGTTTATTGGCAAATGGCAAAAATTCTATCTGTCTCAAGATTTACATACATGTCACTCTTCTGTGTCCAGCTTTTAACAGATAGTTTGAGGGAGCCAAGACATTGTGAAAGGAGCTATGCAGTTTATCCAGATACCTCAAGACAAAAAGAGAAGAGTAGCAATTATCATCTGCTGGTGCAGTTTGTTTCGGGAGGAATTTCTTGAGCTGAGCTGGGCTGAAGACAGACAAGGACAGGAAAAAATACCCATAGTAACTTCAAATCCTGACAAAGTGCCTCGGGGAACTTTTGTACCTTGATGAGCAGCATGAATTTTAGAAGGTTTTGTGTTTGTTGTTTGTCTTGTTCAAGATCCTTTGGATTCTGGTGGCTGTGGTTTTATTAAAACCTACCCTGTTTTGAGGGCTCCTGAGCTGATGGCCTTGGGTTGAATGCATGCCTTTACAAGTGGCTTGAAATCACTCACTGTCACACTGACTCTTCTGTTTCATTTTCTGCTTACTGAGCACAGAGCGGAGATGGATGCTTTCACTGGGTCTGTCACCTGCAAAGCCTTGGAGGGAGGGCCCAGAAATAAACATGGTGATTTTTCTTTCTGTCCTACTAATCCCAGTGGAAGTCAACATTTTCTAAATCCCCCTAGAATATTTTGTGGTTAAAGGAAAGACATCATCTCACTTACTTTTTGCACATTAACAGCACATGCATATTTTTCAGTAAAGCTACAGTACAGAGATGGCTCTTTCACTTGAAGTTAGCCAGAAGTGAGGCACATTGTGCCATTTCCCATGTCACTCCAGTGTATGCCCCTATGCTGCACTTCCAGAATAGTTCATATCCATCCTTCTGACAGTGGGCGCAGAGCCTCACTCAGCGCTCTCAATATATCTCACATTTTTCTTTCATTCCTATTATTTTCCTTTGAATCTGCATGATGCCAGTGATCAAAGCTGGCCCCCCTTTTCTTCCTCTGCATGTCATCCTATCAGTGAATGACCCTAGAGGAGTGCAGCTCGCAGAGCATTCACCCATTGGGTGCCTCTATGAAACCAAGAAAAGCCAAGCAACTTCTTTAGTAGAATTTCATCAGAGGGTTGTTAAGTTCTAAAACAAACAGAAAATAGCAGCTTTGATTTTCTCTGGGTATGTGGAGTTAAAGATCTGAAATTCTATAAAGAAAATAAAAGTGGGAGAGCCTTTCAAAGATGGAAAGAAATGGGAGAACAAAGATGATTTCTCTTAGAAATGTCAAGTGAATAACCTGTTTCTCTGGGTAAGACCAGGCTGGAAAGGAGCCACTCTTTACTCTGACATCTCCTTACTAAAAAGTGCTGAATCCATGGTACCCATGCTACCTTTATGTTGTGCCCTCACTGCTGAGTGGTGAAGTAAAAACTGAATTTTTTAAGCATAAAGTGCAGTCAGAGGGGCAAATTTCCCCCAGGGTTATGATTGCCTTTTCCCATGTATTCTACAGAAACTCTAGATGTTTCCTTCATAACAATTCCTCTTTCTGAATAATTTTTCTTAATTATTTATTTTACAAAAATTGCATGCATTATAAGATCTTAAGTCCAGGGTAAGTTGAATTCTGTCTGATCAAAAAAACCCCCAAACCTTCTCATCTCACCTTAACAAAAAAGAAGGTAGCTTATTTTCTAATTTGTTCTCTTTTTTCTTCAATACACCATCTCCTTCTGGGGCAGTTGCTACTGATTGTGATGCGGGGTTTGTTAATTTAGGGATTTCTTTTTGATGAGATATTTTCTAAATAAAGATTAAAATAAAAGCCAATAAATACTTGCACACTAATCATCAGGTAGCTTCCAAGTCTTTCCCCATCTGGGTCAGAATTTAGAAGCATTAATCTAAGAATCCTATGTCCATTCATATGAACTTCTGCGTCCCCTACATATATTAGCACTATTTTAAAGCTGGTCTTAGTCACAGCAACTGCATAACTGATCATCTCTTACAGCAAAGGTTTTTCTTTTTCATAAAAGAAAATGTTCCTCTTCCAGTTTACCTAGGGAAAGAACTTATCAAATTTAAATTATAAATTAAGTAATTGAGTAATAGCCCACTTTTTTTTTTTTCCTTTGGTAAAGGAAAATATTTCTCAAAATTAGTCATCAGGGACCAGTGGAAATGTTCATATTTTAGGAACTGAAGAATGCAGCTTTGCTGAAGTTCTGGAAAACTTGAGAGAAGAGCAAAAGTTGGTATGCAGACAGAGGAATAAGAATCATAGAATCACAGAATCATTTAGGCTGGAAAAGATCTTTGTGCTCATCAAGTCCAACCATAAACCCAACACTGACAAATCCACCACTAAACTAGGTCCATAAATGCCACATCTACACACCTTTTAAATACCTTCAGAGATGGTGACTCAACCACTTTCCCCACTTCAACTTTTTTCAATGCCTAACAATCCTTTTGGTGCAGAAGTTTTTTCTAATATTCAATTTAATCCTTCCCATGTGCAGCTTGAGGCCATTTTCTCTCATCCTGTCACTTGGTACTTGGGAGAAGAGACTGATCTCTACTCAGCTATAACCTTCTAGACAGTTCTAGAAAGTGTCAAGTCCCCCACTGAGTCTCCTGTTCTCCAGGCTAAATGATCCCAGCTCCCTCAGCTGCTCCTCATCAGAGTTGTGTTCCAGACCCTTCAAAGTTGCCATTCTCTAAACTTGCTCCAGCACCTCAATGTTTTCTTGTTTTAAGCGACCCAGAACTGAAGACTGGGCTCAAGGGCTGACCTCACCAGTGCCAGGTACAGAGGGGAAATCATTGCCCTACTGGACACGGTGCAGAAGCCAAAAATTATGTTCATGACAACTACAAAGTAGGAATAAAGATAGAATAGAGTGAAAAGTTGCAGAAGATACCTCTTGGGGCACATCATGTGTAGAGCAAGAGAATGGTCAAGATGAGGTTTTGTGACCATTTAGAAATCAAAATAAGCATAGAGGTACCTTAAATAGTTTCAATTTTTTGCCTTCTATGTAGTCACCTGTTACCTGCTTGTTTCAGTTACAAGGAAAAAAAAAAAAAAAGCTCCTGCTTCAGTTCCTATCGCAGCTCTACTGCAGCTGTGGAAGAGCAACTCCGTGCACCAGTTGTCAGCTGAGCCCCCAGCTGCAGATTCTTTATTAGTGGTGATAATTTCAGAAGCAGAAGGGAACACAGCTCGACCTGCAAAACCCAGGCTACTAGGTTCCCAGGCTATATGAATTCCTATTCATAAAAATGATCCCTTTATTCATAAACTGAGCAAAATTGATAATGAGACAATAAAAAACCAATGGGGAGCCCTTGCAGTCAACCATAAGGGGTTTCATCTGACTCCACAGGATATGCAATAAGGAGCAAAGACATAAAAGGAGAGTTTAGTAGGATCAAATCCAATGGGATTGCACAGCAGTTATGTACTTCCTATATGGCAAAATATTTCAGAAAACTGTGGAAAATCATCAGTTTTTAGTGTGCAGTTGGTATGAGAAAAAAAAAGATTGGACACAGATGAGTTATTCTGCCTTGCTACTCATCTGAAAAGCTTGCCCTTCTCTGGACACTAGAGAAGCAAAATATCCTTCATGTAGTGAGGTGCCCAAAACCAGACACAGTACTTGAGGCGCAGCCTCACCAGTACTGAAAATCCTGTTTTCAGAGATATGTCATCATGATGGACAAATTGTTTCCCACTGTAGAGAATACTGTAAATCCTGAATGATGACTTGGATTGTCTAAGAAAAAGTATTCAGGAAGTGCACACTTAAAAGATGCATCAGAAGTCCTGAGTGATTTTTGATGTGTCTACATTAGGATTTTCATTTGTTTCAGCAAAACTTACTATGTTTTGTTTCACACTGCAGAGCTGTCCTGGCTCTGAAGCCCCCGCAGAGGAAATGAAATCAACAGCTGGAAGACCCCTCTGTGCATAGACTATGAGGGCAAATAGCCCAGTTTTTCCTTTTTTGGGGGGGTCTCTCCCCAGAGGCAGTAGCTTGAGATATCATTCTGCTGCTGCACCATGATAAAATTAAAGGAACTGGGGGTATGAGACTGCTATGGGAAATCTGGTATCATGGCATTTAGGAAACCCGGCCTGGCTGTGTGAGAGTGAATCGTGTAGAGAATGAAGTGGGGCATCCATTGGCTTACTGCAGCCACCCGTGAGAAGTGGATTCAGTCCCAGAGGTTAAAGCCACTGGTGGTGGGAGTGTGATTGCCAGAGTGCCTCCTAAATGGTCAGACCGAGAAGTTTCCTAAAAAGTTCTTATCAAAGATGCTGTTAACAACCACAAATATGCCTTAATTTGCAGTTAAAACATGCCAAGAGCATTTATACCCACAATTTCTACCTTATCCCTGCTCCATGTTTTTTCCAGCCTTCCTTAGAGTAATATAGAGGTAAATTCCCTATCACTTTATCATCACTTCCTTACTGAAAGTGTAGATAACTCAGAGTTTTGTGTTTTAAACTGAATGTTTGGAAAAATGGACTTAACGCTAATAGTTTTCTGTGTTTTGGGAACATCTCGAAAATTCTATGCATCTTTTTTTCAGCTCTTTAAAATAAAGGCAATCTTTCTTCTAAATCTCTGTAAAGCAACCATAAACTACCATAGCAATACTAAAGCAGAACAGTATCCCGAAGACTTGAAGCTTCCCCATGAAAAAGTTAACAGATTTTGTGTCGTCCTAGTTCTATTCAAAAACTGCTTCAAGAAAATGACCTAGTAACAAAAAACCCCATATTTTCAGTACTGAAAGCTTTTCCCTGGCTGAAAGACAAAACCACAAAACTGTGCCAAAGTGAAAAATATTTCAGGCTTCAATAAAATAACTTTTTGGTTTTCTCATGAACATTATGGAGAGCTACTTTTTTTCCATTTAATCCAGATGGTTTGCCCCTTCCTCTGTCAGTATAGACACACATAAGATCAATTCACATCTGTGCAGAATGTTTCCACCCACCCTGTTTAATTTTTCTGTACAAGTCATAATTTAACTACATAAATAAACCCCTTTCTTTGTTCATCTCCGTTCCAAATAATAACTGCTTTCATTAAAAAGAGCTAAGGTTTTTCTGGGTAGCTTGCACCTTTAAACCTAGAAATTAATTACAGGTAGTCCCTCCTGTTGTCAAGCCACGCTACGTTTCCCCGGCTAAAGCCCAAATAACACAAAATCCAGTTAGAGGCTATTGCAAAGGCATGTTTTCATCTCCTCATTGGTGAATGTTGTTTATCTTTTTCAGCTTTAACCAAGTCCTTTATCATTTCGAATGCTTCTAAGTCACCTTGAAATCTTCCCTTTTGCAGAGAAAAATCCATCAGCATTTGCTTTTCCTCTCTTCATTTCCCCTGAACAAATATTACTCATTTATCTCAAACTGCCTTTTTCTAACAAGTCTCACAAAAAGTCACTCAAAAACGTATAGACCAGATGTTCCACAGGAAAACCTTTGTTCAAAGATTTTTTACTTCCTTCTCATATTCTGAACTTTCCCAGAGCTATTTTGTGGGCTGGGGTTCTGTGTGCTGTTGTAGGGATACGTGTAGATATATATGTATGTATATTAATTGTATCATAAATTTTTAAGTAGGTTCTTGAATGAAGGCACTTGAGATTTCTCCCAGTGACTGGCCTTAAGCATTTGTCATTCATTACAGTTTCACTGCCATAACCTGCTAGAAACCTTCCAAGTTAGTTAAGACTTAGCTTAAGGCTCCTTTCACCCATGGCTGTCTCTAAACAAATTATGCATTTTGAATTGCAAGGTGCTCCCTCCCTACAGCCATGCAAATCATTTCTAATACTATAACTGCAATTGGCAGCTAGGAAGATACTCCATAATTGTTGCTCGTGATCTCCTTTTGTAAACCATGAGCAAATGACAATTTCAGACAGTAAAAGTCTCACATATACTTGGAAACTTTCAAAAATTTCTCTTGGGAGTTTTGCTAATTTTCATTCTCCCTCTTCTTTCAGTGGGACAATTTATGTACCATACACATAGTCATCACTGCTCACTGGAGCTGGAACACTGAGTAGAAGCAGGAGCCTCATGCATTTGTATTTTTCCTGTTCGATTCCTACAGGGGAAGCATGTGAATATTACTATGGTTGCATGTGGAAAATACACACCCTACTATAGGTACCATTTAAAAAAATAACATTTGAATACTGACTGCAACAACCTTCTGTACATAGCGCAGAGATTTGTTACTTCTAACATCACCGTGTGGCAAGGATGCCACTCTCTAAATGACGACCACCATACATGCAAGCACAAAACAAACTGGATATAATTATAAATGGCTATGTAGAGATAAGAAGACTATTTTGATCTCAAGTTATTCAATTTCAAGAGTTTGAAATTATATTACTAACACTTTACAAGTAAGAAACACAGGCAAGCCTTAGCAGATGGTACGAAGGTTTGCTGGCATCTCATTTAGACGCATGAGACTACTCCTTCCTGTAGTTTCCCAAAAAGGCTGGATAGGCCCTTGAAACAGGCAGCAGTAATGCAGACTGGGGTTATGTCAGATGCCTCTCTAAGGATCTCTCCAAACTGCCACCATGTGCCTGTGGGGGCAATTGGTGCCCACCACTACAACTGGAGGGAGATCTCTGTATACTGCCCCACAATCATAGACACCCAAGCTGCAAGCTAAGAATAGCTCTCATTGCTGATGACTTGCTGAGCTCTTTACTGAAGATTGTCTTGGAAGGAACCATTAATCTTCAGATAATTTCCGTTCTGGAAATGGAAACCTACTCTGAAAAAGCCAGTCATATAATTTTTCATCATATGGCTCACTTCAGTCCCTTCCATTGAAACATAACTGGTTCTTAGTGCTTTATTTTTTCCAGCTTTTTGTCTACTTTAGTGTACACATGCCCTTTAAACAAGTTAAAAGATCTTAATATTTTTTAAAGTTGAAAAGAAAAGAAAAAAAACTCTCTATTGCCTCTTTTCTCTGATACTGTCTTTTAAGGAGATAATCTTGTCTTCTAAGCTGCTTGTTCAGAGAGCTGCCCATTATTGTATGTCCAAAATGACTTGTGATTTTGTAGGTTGTAATTGAAAAAATGGCAGAAGGAAACAATCTTTTAAATAACTACAGAAATGTGCTCCCCTTCTTAGAGTGCTCACAGTTATTATCATGAGCAATGTCCAAGTCATTAAGCCCCATCTGAGATTAAAGCTCTCACCTTACACTTCTTTTATCTCTAAAGACCTTTCTGATATACATGTCGTAAGTGCTCTGGGGAGATATAGAGGGGTGTCAGCATAGCCTGACTACATTAATTATCTTGAATTTCGACCAACCTCTCTACACTCAGGAGAGAGCTAAATTTAATACCTCTTATCACATTGCAAATCTCATGATATATTAGGAAAGCAAAGCAGGCTTTAGTTTTAGACTGCTTTTCTTTCTCAGGGTATCTTAAAGGATCTTTGCAACAAGAAGTTGAATGGAGATGACCCAGAATCCATGGCAGTAGGTGATTTAGAAATTCAGTCTTCAGCTGATGTCTGCTAGCAATGGCTGTATGAGATTCCCAGACCCTGGAACAAAGGTTTTTACTAGAAGCAGTACTTGCCATAATATTTTTCCAATATTATTCTTTTCACAGAGTTTTTAACATCCAGTGAGTTGTGTACAAAAGACACTTGGAAATGAAATAAATTTAATTACACATTGAGAAGATGCAATTTTAGCTGAGCAGTATTCATTACCTGTATTTTTTGGTACTACCACCTGACAGCAAATCTGGGTCCTAGGATAAAAAAATGAAGCCATGAATCTTCCGTGCAGGAAGGAAAACAACATCAGTAACTCACATAATATCACTAACTCAATTTAGACTACTGCTTACATTCTTCTTCTCCTACATTCTCAGTTCATCGAGTCCTTTTTCACACTTGTATAGATCAGTAGACTTCAAGACAATTTTGAACTGGGTTCTGAGCAACCTCGTCTAGGGGAAGGTGTCCCTGCCCATGACAGGGGAACTGGAACTAGATGATCCCTAAGGTCCCTTTCAACACAAATCATAGATTCTATGATTCTATGATTAAAGCAGGACATGGCACAGCATCTAATATTGTCTGGCACGCCAATCAGAAGAACCTTATCTTTGAAAACTGATCTTGAACAGCAACTAGATCATGAGCACAGCTACCACAATTTGATATAACAAAACAGATTTGCTTCTCCCTATTGACTTCTCATTGGTTTACCTTCTAATAATTTCCTACAATGCTAACCACTGAATACTTTACCAATACCTCTAAATTATCTCGAAAGTACTCATTTTTTTCCCTGTTAGATAATTATACACTGAATTAAAATCACAGTAGGACATGTATGCCTTTACTTCTACTTGCTGAGATTTAAGTTGCCTCTCTCATCTGTTGATAGATGCATGTACCATAATGCAAGCAGGATATTCAAAAGTTAATTCTTTTTCTTTTCCCTCTTTAAATAACTTAGCTTTTTTTAAGGATCAACTAACTCAAGTAGCTCTCCTGTATTCCTTTATTAGCTTGCAGCATGCTTTTTTAAGCATGACATGGCAACACAGTTTAAAAATTAACATGATCTTAAAGGTCTTTTTTCCAATCTCAACAAGTCTATGATTCTAAGAATGGCTGTGATGAATCTGTTCTTTAAAAAAGACTAATCCACCACTCAGTCTGATTTCCCCTTTCTAGTTATAGGGGTGTTTTGTTTGTTTTGTTTTAAGCAGGCAAATGGGAAAATTCTTTAGGATATTTTTGGAAAAACAACAATTCAAATAGCTAAAACTCAGATCATGCCTATAAAAAATACTGGAATGGTTAGTTCAATGTGCATATCCTGAAGTAAAGTGTATTTCAGGTGTGTGCTATAGGGAGAATTCAGTTTCATTTGGGCACTAGTTTGATTTACCCTAAAGAGAGTATGATAAATTGCTTACTCTCCTCTTCTTCCGGCAGGAGAACGTGAGATACAAAACTAGCGGTGGTCCACTATTACCATCCATACTGGGTAACTAGTGTCACACCTGTGCATTGTGAAAGCAAAGTCCTCTCTTTGCTGTCGTGTCATCAGCTCACCATGACAGCACATAGCATGCTAGGCTCATAGATGGAACTACCCAAAGTCATGGGCAATGCTGGATCCATCTCTACATTTGTTTCCATTTACACCACCAGTTCTCTGGTGTAAAAGTGCAATGGCTGCCTTAGACTTGATTTGAGATGAACAGTTCTTCCTCAGCAAAGCATTTGACAGGATGAAGTTAAACATAGGAATAAATGAAGGAATCAAAGAACAGATTACATTGGTCATGGTGAAGGTCATCTAGTCAGGCATTCTTGCTCAAAGCAGGTCTGCTACAGCAGGTCACCCATGACCATACCATGTCAAGTATCAAATATTTTCAAGGATGGAGCAATTTGTTGTTGCTCTGGACAATTTGTTGTGATAGGACACTTTAGCAGGATGGCATCCTGTACATTTGCAAATGTGAGCAAATAAATCGATTAAGCATGGGAAGAATTTCCAAGCAGGTACATGCATCCTCTTCTCTGGGAAACTATCCTCATCCAGAATATAAAAGTCTCATGCTTAATAGAGATTGCATGGAAATGCCATCACCAATTTGTTCCAGGCCTACAGATCATTTGCAAAGAGTTTGTTCCACTGACTCCCCATTCACAGTTCATACTTTGACGCTTTGTTACACAATTCAACCTCTTTCTTTCTGGATGATTTGCTTAATTCTTCATCCCAGCACAAAGTCTAAATAAGACATTTTACCCTACATGAAGTATTCTCCTGGTTAATGTTTGTGCATTTCAGGCTGATGTTTACTTTACTTTAATATAATCTATAATACTTTGCTTTAATAGAAGACCCCAAGCACTCAAATAACTGAAAGGCAGACACAAATGGCTTGCAATCAAGACCATTAAATCTGAATTCATACTCACCTTGCTTTTCTTCCACTTCTGCTTCTCATAAATTATACAGACGAGCTCAGTAACAATAGCTGTAGGTTTGGCACAAGTTGTTCCTACCCCGTTTCCCACTCAGAGACCTTAGATCTGCAGCAGCCTGAACTGTCAACACAAGAGAAAAGACAATCAAATAAAGACATGAGTAGACCTATGTAAAACTTAAACTACTGAGTGATGATTAGCTGATGAATGCTCTCACTCTAACTGACATTAACAGAAGCTGCTAATTGATCTGTGCAAACTTAAACCCAACTTTGGGTATCTATTTTTGACATAACTGGCCAAATTCTCCATGAAGAACTGCTGCATTATTTGCAATAAACACAACTTCACAATAGGCCTCTATATTTGATGGCTTATAAAAAAAAGAGACAGAAGAACACTCCTTTCATTATTGTGTTTCTCAAATTACAAGTTTCAGAGGGCATCTTTAGAAGGCTTTTACTCTATTACATGACATTACTGGCAATGTTGACTGAGATAATTTAGAGTTAAACTAACTAAACTAACTAAATGGGAATTGACACATTTTTTTCTTATTTCTTCCCATAAAGCATAATAACCATGTACATCCACAGCAATTCCAGAGAAACAATGAGTAAACCACATTTGATGTTGGCTGCATACTCACAGATGATGTTCAAGTATTGTCCTGGACTATCTAAATGTTTTGACAGCATGACTGAACTGGAAATATCTTTAGGTTAGCATGACTTGTACAATTTCACATTTCCCTCTTTCTGGACATTTTGCAAGTAAGCTGTTTTCCTTCATTACTTATTGAAATCAATGAGATTTACACATTCCTTTAGGTTAGGAACAGCCCTAGAGTGAGCTTTCTCCTTGGTATCTGGACACTTGCATTTCTGTTCTCAATACAACATAGGAATTATAGACACGTCTTTACAGGAAAATCATGGAGATAATTTGCATGGAGATTCAGAAAAGTTGGATTGTGGAAGGTGATTGTATCTGGGCCAGGGAGCACATCCCTTATTGAGAGAACACAGGTGAAGAGGAGACACCATTTCACAATTCTGTTTTCACCTGTAAAACCTACCTGTAGAATCTACGTAGGCAAGTTCAGCTGTTGAAACACATAGAAGTCTAATGGTAATTTACAGCTTCATCCTGGTGGGACTGAACCATGCAGTAAGTCAGCCTGTGCACAGATGGGACTTCTATCTCTCATCAGCTGCTGCAAAAATATACTTACTTTGTGTAATAACCTTGTCTTTTTCCTGAGTCCCCACAAGAGAGTGAAGAAATTGCATCACAGACACTGATCTTGCTATATGAACAAGTCCTGAGTCTTCCATATTGCTCACGAAGTCTCATGAGCTCCACAGCCAGCTGGAGCTAAATTCTCTAGCCAGGTAACCCTGTTATTCTTCCTCATGGCAAGGTGCTATACTTTGCTTCACATCCCTGCTGTGCCTGCAGGTGTGGGCAGCCCACATCAGTGACTCCTGATCTTAGGCAGTTCTGCCTTGCAAATTGAAAAGACCTATTATCTGTTCTTCTCTTGTTTTTTGTTGTTGATGTTTTTTGGTTGTTTGTTTTTTGTTTTGTTTTTGTTTTTTCCCAGTGCACTCTTTCTTCATCTGCTTAATTCATCATCAGAGAGCATATGAAAGCTGTTGTGTAAGGAAGAATGAAAGAAGAAATTAATATGTGGAAAAGGTAAAGGAGGAGGTTTTTTAAACTTGTTTCAAAATAGAAGGGGAAAAAGACTGAATGGAAAATGTAAATCCAAAGCACATTTAAAAGTCTCATTGAGGAAGGCAAAGTATAACTTATTTCTGGAATTCACTGCTACATTAAGTCCACACCTGACTTTTAAAGATTAATAATTTTGAATTTGAGATCTCTGAAATGAATCGCATTAGTTTCTATGCGAGGGAAAAGAAAAACAAAAAAAACCCCAGTGATCTATCAGTAATCATGAATATGAGCTTTAAAACTTTCTACAAAGTTGATTTGTCAGGCACAATTTCAGATCCTGTACCATTTAGCAGATAAAGGAATTATGGCCTTCTTTCTTATCAGTTTCGGTGCTAGTAAAAAATCCTAAGGACAATTTACTGAGTATAATAATACAGCAATGTAGCCACAGCAACTGGTTTTTATACTGCAGGGAAAAAAGGCTCTTAAATTTATTTTATGCAAACAGTACCAGGTATCAAACTTTATTAAACTAATCACCTTAATTGATATGATAATTGCCTTATCATTCAAATTTCCTTAAGTTACTCAAATATAATTTTAAAACCCTAATCTATATTGCTGTATTTTAATGTATTTATTTATGTAATCAGAGACATGGAAGAGGCTTACAGTTTAAAATTTCAGAGCTGGGTACATTTCTTTTTCACTGGGTAAAAAAAAATCCTAGGGTTTTTTTCCTTTCTGGCTTCCTTTGTCAATCACCTTCATATACTACTGCCTTTAAAACAATAAATGATCTTCCCTTCCTTTCAGATGCAGAATAGATTTTTCTCTGTATTGATCTCATCTAGGTTTCTTTGTGTGTGAATACATGGTAAGCAGGCTACACTCTTCTCCATGGTACAAGAAGAAAGAAAAAAGCCTGAACTGGCATCATGGACAGTCTCCAAAACAGCTTCTCTTTCAAGTCCAGAGGGAGAAAACAGGCCAGGAAAACTTTCACTTCAAGTGTCTACACTGTTTGCTTTTGTAGATTTATTTAAGGTAGTTTTCTAAGGGATCAGTATTTAATTACTTTATAGACCACTATCTTTATTTGAAAGGAAAGATGAACCAGCTTAAAAAAAAAAAAAGTATTCTTAGTAAGAATTCCCTAGCTTTGTTAAAAATTCTATGTTGCATTTTGAAGAGAATCAAACAAAATGCAAGGCCAAAGCCTTATTGGTAAGAGATTGGAATGATACTTAAAGCAATGGAGAGGATGAGACCACTTTCATTTTTGTATTACAATTACTTTTCCCCATTCCTTTAAATTCTTCTGGAAGAGACTGGAAAGTTCCCATGGAAATATAACTTATCTAAAGAAAATTGCTTTATAGTATTCTACTCTGAGTCATGTCACTGACTTCTATGGCTCAACATTTGCGATAAAAACAAAACCCAAAATTTTAACCAAGTCCAGACACTCAAAACGTCAATTTTCAGAGAGGCTACCTGATGGGGCTTTTGTGCCCTTGCTGTTTATTTATAAGAAGTAAGAAACTGCAGACTTTGTACTCTAATTTGTATTATTCAAGCCAGCAAAGATGACAGATATTTTTTAAGCTGCAGTTAGCAAGACAGCATAGATTGAAATGCTTTCTTTATTATTATTATTGCTTTTGATGCACACAAATCCTTTAAGAAGAATTTTAGCAATTGTTCCATTACTGAATGTCCCCTCTTCCCTTCAGATGAATTATTCATTTGTTGTTGTCATAGCAATCGTTCCTCTCTCTGAAATGTTTAATAACTAGTCCTGACTCCCAACTAGACAATGAATTGAGGTGTAACAAAAGCTTTACTAACTAATGTGCTTGTGGCAGACGTGTTGTTTGTTTTCCATCTACACTTGCCTTGAGCTGTTGTCAGTCCAGTGCAGTGCTATTAGCAATGACAGCAAAGATGCCTGTAAGGAATGCCCTTCACTTAAGCTGGTTTCTTCGATAGTGTCCAGCTCCTTTGCAGAGTGATGAGCCTCTACTTTTTCTCTGCTCTTTCCAAAGCAGCAGCAGGCAGCCACTGCTCTATTCAGAGGACACCTTGCTGTGACAGATAGGGATGTAGGATTTAGTGGACATTAAGAATCACATAAAGTGTCAAGCCTTAAAATGGAGAAGGGTGACAGTGGCATTTTCACTGTTTTAAGCCTGTGTCTACATTACTCACCTGTGCTGATTTATTCTTTAACTGTGTCCCACAAGGCAGACCAAGTAGATGTTGATCTTACCTGTCTCTTTGCCCCAACCATTATCATGATTGGCATGACTGATATTTTGCATCTGAGAACTGTATTGAAGAACATAATAATCTTTCCATCTACCTTACTCCTGAGTGCAAGAAAGTATTCAGAGATTATGTAGATCTGAACTTTTTTACCATTTTTACAACAGTGCCATTTGGGAATATTACACAGACAGAATCAACAGCCCTCTTAACTCTTAATTTTCCTAGCAGAAAGATGTCTCCTTCCTTAACAATCACAGAATAGGTCAGGTTGGAAGGGACCACAGTGGGTCATTTGGTCCAACCCTCCGTGCCCAGCAGGATCATCCTAGGGCCCACTGCAAAGGATTGTGTCCAGGAGGTTCTTGGTTCTCTCCGGTGGGAGAGACTCCACAACATCTCTGGACAATCTGTTCCAGTGCTCAGTCACTTGCACAGAAAAGAAATTCTTCCTCATATTCAGGTGGAACTTTCTGGGCATCAGTTTCATCCCATTTCCTCTTATCCTATTGCTTGGCATCAGCAAGAGGAGCCTGGCTGCATCCTCTTGGCAACCCACCTTCAGATACTGACAGACACCAAGGAGGTCCCCTCTCAGTCACCTCTTCTTGAGGCTGAGCAGGCCCAGCTCCCTCAGCCTTGTAAGAGAGATGCTCCAGTACCTTGACCAACTTTGTAGCCCTCCACTGGGCGCACTCCAGAATCTTCATGTCTCTCTTGTACAGAGGAGCCCAAACAATGGTGTCACCCCATCCAATTGAAGACCTAAAGTCACATTAGAGAGGGCATTTTTCCTTTCTTTTGTGGAATTTTGGAAAGCCAGTTTGGGTGATGGCCAGCAGCTGGGGGCGATGTTCAGCTGAAAGATGGAAGAGATGAGAGAGAGAAAGCTGGAGTGGGCTATTCCTCACCTGGCTGGGTATTCTGGAGCATATTCCTCTTCATCACAGCCTCCTTCTTCAGCCACTCAAGATTTGGGAATGAAAAATACTCATTTTTTGGGGGGGAAAAGCAAGGTATGAGTTTGTTGGCTTGGGAGTCCTCCTGCCCAAATCCATCTTTTGAAGTCATCAAGCATCTTGTGAACATAAACCCCCCAAAAGACTGATTCAGCTACTTTGTCTGCCTCTTCCTCCTGCCTCTCCTCCATCTATTCTCCTGCTCTCTATCTCTGTTTTCGTCTCTTGGAATCTCAGCTTCAGTGGTTCCTAGCCTCCAAGCCCAGTCTCACTCAATACAAATGCAATCCATTCCTTGCACACTTTTTTTGAGGTCAGCTATAAGATAATTCAAAACTGATTCTGAGTTCTCTATTAACCTTCTACAGTCATTTCATTCTGTCTATTATTCCCCTGGCTTCATAGTTTATGCGAACCCTGGCATGCCATTCGTAAACCTCAGAAGGTGGCACTGCCCAAAAGAAGACAGAATTAGCCCTGTTGTTTTAGTTTGGTTCAGTTCAGAGCAGTTAGCTTTATAATCCTCATGTGTACTCATGTTGCAGTTTCACATATATCCTGTATGAGTTTCCCCTTTGGCAGAAACGATGGACACTCTTGGTTGTTAAGCAGTTGATATACTAGAACTCAGCTAGAGCTGTGTGTAAGTTGTGGATAAATGATCTATAGGTTATGCCACATTATTCTGCAGTGTTCTGAAAGGACAGTGAAAGGCCCCACTCATGGTCTCAATATTGGCCAAAATCCATCTGACATGAAACAAAAGCCTAAATCTAAAAATTCTGTGTTTGGCCTGAAAGAGATACATCGGTTAATGCAACATTCTATGAACAGAATTTCTGGATTAAAGACCTGACAGAAGCGTACTTGAGCTTCTGATGCTGGTTTCTAATTCAGGAATAGCAGTCTATTTTCTTGGAAGAGAGATCATGAGAATAACAAAAGTTTATATTTTAGGACACCAGCTGCCTTCAAGCTTGAGCAAGGCACGTGGAATGAATGACTTATTTTTGTCCAGCCTGCTGGGATGACAAAACCCAAAACACTCGGCCAACAAGAATTTGCTTCCAGGGAGGGATATGGAACCAGTTCTGCTATGCCGGCACAACTCTCATGAGATAAAAGATGTCATTCAGGGAAGTGGTGCCAGAAGCCAATGGACAACATCCTTTTTTTCACTTCCACTTGCAGTGCGTGTAGGGGAGAAAAAGAGTGACTTTGCCAATACAGGTATTAGAAAAACTCCTGGGGAGACAAGTTATTATCCCAAGAGATGGGCATGGAGGCACAGCACCTTTTCAAATTTATCCTTTCACATTTCATTTTACTACTTTACCCTGGATTTTGCCCTTAGTTTTGGCAGTGTTTACACATGAATTATTCTTTTCAGTCAGGAAAGGTCCAGCAAGCTTCTCCAGAGAAGGCTCTGCCCCTCTAAAACATCTCTTTTGATTTTCTATCCACACGGTGAATAGTACATTCAGCATCATTTACTCATGCACAAGTTGGTATATATTTGATCTAACAAGATCTTTATCTATTCAATGTCCTGTTGAAAAGGTCTTCTGAGTCCTTTCCAGACCTCTGAGACACAAATATTTAATATAAAGCAGAATATGCATGACTGGGTTTAGGAATACTTTGTGACACTAGTACTCATTATATGTGGCCTATGCCAAAAACTCCCTTATTTTAATATTTTTTCATAAATCATCATTTGCTGTTATGCCTCTATTTTACTTCATGAATGTGCAATGAATAGTCTCTGGGTTAGACTGAATTTGACTTTTGTAGCTCATTAATACCAAAACTGGGGTAAAAGGAGAACAATACTTAAAAAGAATTCCTCTGATTCAGAAAAATATTGAAAAAGATGCAGAGGTTTAAAAAAATATTTCCTTAATTTAATAGATATTTCAGAATTGTGAAGCAATAATTTTCCATGCAAAATAGAACAAATAATATAGTATGCAATATGTAGCTGTGTGTCAATTTGAATAAATATAATGTTGTTTTCTAAATCATGTAAAAATACAGGCCTTGCCCAGCAAAGTGTACTAGCTTGTATGCTCCCTGGATGAATTAAGCCAGTCTACCTAAACCATCTGCCATTACAAGAAGACAAGGTAAAGCTTTATTGGACTAGGCTTACCTAGCAGAGTCAACCTTCTCCTTCCAGCCCTGTCTCCTAATTTTGTTTACCCCAAGATCACTTATGGAATAAAGAGCCAGAATAGTTTTGCAATTCAACCCTTGCTCCTGTCTTTCAGCACTCTAACATTGCAATACTTTGGTACACTGAGTGGTTATGAGTGGTTTGCGATCCAGTGAATTAAAAGGATATTTCTCTTCCTTTGAAGTAAGCTTTCCTGTTTCTTCTGTGGACCTTTCAATATCTTGTAGGATCACTATCATGGGGAAATACTAGAAGTAATCACCTTTGCAGTGTGTTAGATGCAGTCCATCAATATCTTGGCCTTTGTTAATCCTCCCAGACAGTTCCTAAGCTGTAAGATTGAGATCAGAACTGAAGCCTGGAAACAAGGTAGTCAATAGTTTCATATTGTTCTTTTGGTACCTGTAGAGATGTGAACATAGGTCCACATTAGAAAACAGCCCTTCCGTAGTCTGAAATGCTCTTGACTTCTAAGGCAGACCTCAAAGTATCTATTACTCCATTTTTGTTTACAGGAAGCAACAAAGAATTAGAAATTCCTCAAAATAATGGGCTACTTGTAAAAGTATCACAGAGAAAGGCACCACAGACTCAACACATTTGTACTTCAAAGAGACTTGTGTTTTCCCAGCCTGAAGGAGAAACCCCCACCTGTAGCAGCCCCTTATCTATTGTGTGCTGGTTTGGACTGGGGTTGAGTTGATTTTCGTCACAGTAGCTGGTATGGGACTATGTTTAGAATTTGAGTTGGAAACAGTGCTGATAAGACAGGGATGTTGTAGTTCTTGCTGACCTGGGCTTTCACTGAGTGGAGGCCATTTCTGCCTCAGCAAATAAGCTGAGGATGCACAGGGAGTTATACAGGGACACAGCCAGGACAGCTGACCCCAACTGACCAAAAGAGATATTTTTTAACATATGGCATATAGCATATAGCATATAAAGCTGGGAAAAGAACAGGTAGGGGGCATTTGGAGTGATGGCATTTGTATTCCCAAATAATTCTTCCTGCTTTCCTGAGGACAGCTAGTGTGACTTTTTCTTACCCATTGAACTCTCTATCTCAACCCATAAGTATTGTCACTTTTACTTTCATATTTTCTCCCCCATCCTGGCAGGTGGAAGTGAGCAAGCAACTGTGTGGGACTTAATTACCAAATGGAATTAAAACACCCCACCATGGAACAATCTGAAAGAGATACTGCTGGTTTTGGAAACTCAAGTGGTTCCAGACGCAATTCAGTCTAAGTAGCAGTAGAGCAGGGCTTGCTCACTACGGCACAATGATGTGCTGAAGCGCCGAAGGCAGAGACAAGAACGAGGAAGAGATCTTCCGTAGAGGTTCCAAGGTGGTTTATTACCAAGGAGGGTCCAGGGATAAAACACAAAGAATAATGATGTGCAGGTACTTTTATACAGGGGAGGACCTAGGGGAGAGTGAAAATTTTCAGCCAATAGGGAAAGGAGTGGGGAGGAACACAAGGTGGGGTTTACAATACTTTGACAAATGAGGAGGCACGGGGGGAAGGAAGCAATCTGAACTAACCAATGGGGCTTTGAAGAAGAGGGGATTTCCAGGGCAAGGGGGCTGGTACCAGAAGGGCTCCTCAGTAGGAGGAGGGACAGGGAACAATCTGGATCAAGGGGCAGGACGAGGAAAAGATAAGACAGCTAGGTGGGAAGATACAACTTGGATTAAACTAACAATACAGGGGGGAACAGAACAAACCATTGTGAATAAAAACATACTGCGACAAGAAACAAATGTACGTGGTTCAAAATGGAAATGTTGTACACTGATTTTCAGAACTTTTCGTGAAAACTTACTAATTAATTGATGAAAAGAAAAAAAAAATCACAGTTTTTAGGGGAGACAGATGATAGGAACACCTTGATTTTGTTGCCATTTCACACATCCATTTGACATAGTTTAAAACTACCATCTCTGGGATAGCCAGAACAGAGCCTGAAAGAGCTGTGTGGACAATTATCAGCATGAGTGACTCTAATCCATGAAGCATCTTTGCCATGGGCACTCAAAGAGTCAGTTGTAGGAAGATAATGTCACTGGTTATGTTGTTAGAGGGCTGTAGATGTGCAGCCCTCAGCTCTCCTGTACTTTCGGAGAACTCAGAAGCATGCTTGAGCCCCAGAAGAGGTTGTCAGCAGCAGAGAACAGCAGGAATGCCAAGCTGCTGCTGAGTGCTCTTGAGCCACAATTGCCTCTTGGACCCATCTACATACCTGTCCTCCCACAGAGTTCAGGTATAGACTTTCTTCTTCTTTCCAGCAGAGGAAATGGCTGCAGGAAGAAATGTTTTCACAAACATAAGCTTTAGTCCTCAGCTCCCTTCTGAACTGACTTTTCTTATGACTTCTGCCTGCAGGACCTCTGCTGTCCCTTCTCTCTTTCTCTTGCCTCAAAGAAAAACTCAATGTTTTATACTTCTGAGTTAATGAGTCAGCCTGCCTGACCTGACTGTCAGGATGAATCAGCAGTTTGTTCTGCACCTCCACGCCATACTGACACTCTCTCTCAAGTGGATTTGGCATAATTTAATAATATTTTTTTTGTATTAATCCAGTGAAGATTCTCTCATACCTTAAAAGTGTGGCTTGATCATTAATGTTGTTTCACTTAAGGTGGGCTGTCGCAGTGCCTTTCTTGGAGCTGCTGCTCTGTCCACTCAGGCTAGCTCTGACACCACAATCAGTCGAGGAACACGCCTCTGGATCCTGGGAACCAGAGGAGCGGCCAAGGGGGTTTTCTCCTTAACACGGGAAAGACCTTGCTGAAGACGGAGGGAGGAGTCAGACTCAGTTGGAGGGAAAAGTCCAAGGTGTTTATTCAGCCCCATGCGGAGACGTCCGAACCTCAGGGGAACTGCTCCAGCCGAGCCACCTGGGCGGTGAGCTCTGGGATTAAATACAGAGGAGGGACTAAGGGAGGAGACAAACCAACATCCAATGAGGGACAAGGTGGGAGTGGAACAGGGTCGGAGGGACGTTTAAAGAAACCAATGAGAATATAAAGGGAGGAACGTCCTCTGCTCCTCCCCTATCATTCAGTGTCCTTACCTGAACTCTTTGGAAGCCAGGAGGAACAATCAAATGACAGGCAGGGCCCGTAGGAGGGGACTGGGAGGAATATGGGAGGATTGACAGGGAAGGGGGGCAGGGACAAACCTCAGAACGTAACATTTCTCAGGAGAACAGGGAAATGCAGAACAAACCATTATAATGAAAATAAATTACATAAAATACAATATGAAAATAAATAACACAAAGCACAATGCAACAGTGGATCTACTAGCCCAGCTTCAGCCTAGGTATGAGATGGATTTTGTTCTTTGCAATATCCTCTGATAGCAGCTACTGGTTCGTGAGTAACTTTTCTGTTCTTTTACATAACTCTGCAAAGAGGATTCCAGAGTGGAAGCCTTCATTCAAAACCAATTCCTTATTTCAATTCCACATACATTTATTAGCAAACATATATAAAATTAAAACTTAAATACTAGCAATTCACAACCATACCTGCATTTATTATAATTTGTGAAAATATTTATATTAAATAAACATTAGTATCACTGCAGTACATGTGAACTGGTAAAGACAAATCTCTGAACCAGGTAATTCAGGAGTTATGGAATCCTAGATCTGAATCTGCAAATGTTTTGAGTAAGTTAAAAAGCTATAGACTCATCTGCAACTGCAGGGATAATATTTTCTGCATTTTTATTTGTTTAGTTACTTAAATTCAGTGGCTAATTTATTCATAGCTGAGAAAATTTTGGCTACTGAAAAATGGAATAGCATATTATCTCTCTTCCAATCCATAAATATAAATGAGGTGTAACAGAATGAGATCTGGTAGTTCTAAAATCATGACAGACATGATGATCAGAAACTATTAGTATAATTTGTTAACAGCGGACAATACTTCCTTTGTTCAATGAATCAATTAGCTTCAAAACTCATTTCAATAAATGGATGTTTTGCCTACGTAACCAGCTATTTAAAGTGGTTTAATTTAACTAAAACAAACAACTTTATAAAGCTGGGTTTGCAATTTTAATTGATTTGCAAATTCCATCCAATTTTACCTTGACAAGAAACACAAATATAAGCATTCTCATAAGAGGGTAAATAGTAAATATATCTACCACCATTTTTCTAAATTACTCTCTAATCATAATCCAACTAAATGTATATCAGGCTATACCCTGACTAAATGCATATAATATATTCACCTCATTAAAATAAGTACTTTATTTAGCAGACAAGCTGTATTTAGGTGAAAATCAGCACCCTCCCATGGTTACTAATCAGGAGGGTTCAATATTCTTTTAGGAAGGTGACTAATAAGTAAAAATGCAAACCAAGATTAAAATTGATTGATAAACTAATTTTCCTGGTTTCTGGTTTAAATGATGATTAAAATTGGTAATCCACAGTAGTCAACTCCTGCTTTCTATTAGAAACATGGCTTTAATTGTTTTTTCTGTGGCAGAATACATCACAAATGAAATAAAAACCACTTGTGATAATCTATCTGTGGGGTAATTTTGAAGCACAAAGTATCCTTTTACTATGCTGGGGAAATTTTCCAGACTCAAAGTTAGTGGGTAAGCATCCCTTGGGATTGGCACAAATCCAACTTGATATCATTATGCCTTACACTTCTAGTTAATTGCAACCCAGCTTTAAAGATCATTTATATGTATGTAATTCTTTAATTATCTAGAGCTCTTTGTAATATTAATATAACATCCTGCAATATTATTCACATTTCTCTCATTACTATCGATGCTTACAAATACCATTGTATATGGAAAGCTGCCAACTTCACTTAAGCCACTGAATTTTTTTGTCCATCATTCAATTTTCTTGGCATACATTCACAAAATAGAGGTATTTTCAAGGAGTAAATGATGGTAACCTGCATTGTACTGCTTGAAAGAAAAACCTCTTTCATCTCAACTGTCCCCTGATCATCTCTGTAAGAGAATCTCTTCAACATCCCTTCTTCCCTTTCCTCTTGCTCTTATGAAGTGAAAGACAGCCAGTCTTGCCATTTAAGGATTGAAGTGACAACTCTGAAGATTGCTGAAGACTGTAACGTCCTATAGACCCAGCGGAAATTAAAAATTACTGTCATAGTCTTGAAAAGAGTCAAAATATATGGGATGTTCAAATTTCAGCTTTCTTCCTCATGTTGCTCAATGGAGCCATGCAAATGCTTTATCAAGCAGAGATTCTTCATACAGAAGACATTGAAAACTGAATACAAGGGGTATGTTCAGCATACTCCAAAAAGGCAAAATAAACCCTACTGCAAGACAATCAGTACCTCTCTGCTGCACATGGAGTGAAGGACACATTAAATGAAGAAGGTAGAGTGCCCTATGCATAGACTCATACTGTTGCCTGCCTTTTTGCCCTGCCTTTTCCAGTTGGCATGGTGGTGTTTGGATACAGGAGAATTTTGCTATGCTGAACCTTTTACTTCTCTGTCCAAAACTCACACAGGGGTCCACAGAGACCTCAGTACCATTGCACTCAGGTGCTGCAGAAAGAACTCCTACCTGTTGCTGCTCCATGGGCATTCTACTTTTGCCTGGTAGCTAGCCAGCCTTGGAGAGAGACTTGCATCTTGGCTTTCCTTGAACAGAACAGAGTAAAAGAGAAATGGTTTAGCTGGGGAAAAGAACACAATATCAGAATTTCCTAGTATTTTTCCCATTGCTCCCAGAAAATGATCAGAAGTCTTGCGTCAACCACTGAGAGAAATCACTGAAGTAATATCAGAGTGTTTGTCACAAGCTCCCACTCCATTACAGCCATCTGTACCCAAACTGTACTTAAACTATCCCTTCATTACATCGATCCCTCTTCTACATAGATGAACATCTATTTTGTAGGAGACAGTTCCTCTTAAACAAGGACTCAGATGCAATTCACTGAAGCAAAAAAGAGGAAATTACATCCTGGATACTAGCTGCTTTAAATTTTCAGGAAAAAAAATTAATATTTAAGTAATCTTGCCCTCTAGGCTGTACACAACTGCATTACAAAGCCAAGTAAACAAGAGGCTGCTCCGTCATTTAAATTTGAATACAAGGAAAGACTAACATGTTATCTCTGCATCTCTGTGCTGGTGATATTTAATTTTTAGTGTTGTAGAAAGAGGCATTTTTGTACACATATACTAATAGCCCAATCTGTGTCATAAATTAAAAGGCAGCCCCAAGTATCTTTTGCAATTCTATTCAGATGGATCTAATAAAAACAGTAATGGTTTTTACAATGCTCTGTCTTGCTGTACAAGAAACAGAGATGTTACTGAATGTTCTGTGTCTTACTATATCTGAGAAAAAATTCAGAGTAGGAGCTATTTTATGCAAAGTAGCTCATCCCCAGAAAATTCTGCTTTTTCCTCTGTCTCTGCTACCTTCATATCTTCAGTCTAATGTTTAACAGAAATCTAATTTTAAAAACAAACAAACAAACAAACAAACAACAACAACAACCACCAAACTGGAATACTCCTCTGATAGGAAATTCTAGTATTTTGATACTTGATTTGTGTATAAATACCTAATGAGGATACAGGAACAAGTAAAACAGAGGGAGACAGTGGTGCCTAGCAAAAGAAGTGGCAATTGGCACAAACTTACAGACTGGAAATTCAATTAAAAGAGTTTGCTGTGAGAGTGGTCAAACACTGGCTGACTGGCACAAGATTCCCAGACAAATTGTGGAGTTTCCAGCCTTAGATATGTTCAACACCCAACTGATTGTTACCTTGAGTAACCTGTTCTAGCCTGGACCCTGTTTCTGACTGGAGACCTCTAAGGGTCTCTCCCAGTTTCACCTGTTCCATGATATCAGAGTCTCAGCAAATTTTTAAGGCAACAGAGCAAAGTATTCCACTGTAAGATTTACAGTTTAAATAATCATGTCAGTATTCTTGTATGGAAGCCAGCTAGTTTGTTGAATCTAACTGATAAATTTGTTTTCAAATATTTTTGATATTAAATTACAATTACCCCTTCACTTGTCATTAACTTGGGGTAAAGTATTGCTTTTTTTAGCTTCCTTTACCAATCCATCCTTCATTTTTTATCATGTGTTCTTGTTAACATATGACATAGCTAAACTATGGGAGAAAGACATAAGTGATTGAGTACCCACATTTTAATTTTAAGAGCTTGAAAAAATCTTCTGCAAGTCAAGAGTAAATATTTTTGTTTTGTTCAAGAAACTAAAATATTTAAAATTCATCAGGCAAATGACCAAAGCTATATAATTTCAATTTTTCTAATAAGAGAAAATTTAATATCTGGAAGCATTATTCTATTCCCTGTAGTTTGTAGAGACTATGTTTCCTTCAGGGGAAAAAAAAAAGAAAAAACAAAAACAAAACAAAAACAAACAAACAAAACCCCAACAAAACAAAAACAAACAAACAACAACAACAAACAACCACATAGAAACAAGCTACTAATAAGAACTGGGATAACAAAGTACAATGGGAGATGATCACAATAATTTCTGGAATCTTATTGCGTAATTTGTCACTGAAAAGGGGTCACTTAAAATTTGGTAACTCCCACAGAGGTCTACGAAATAAAATATTGGGGGTCGGGAGTGACAATTTCCCGATCCTTCTGTGAAAGAGCTTGGTTATGTTGTATGTGACAGAAGTTAGGAGCTAATAATAAGGTAGATTATCTCTCTCTCATCTTGCAGTTCATATGCAAAATATCTGTTCCTGTCCGCACTGACATAAAATCTGAGAGTCAGTGGAGAACACACATCCCAGTGAAAAATTACAATTCGAATAGCTCCAGAGCCAGATAAGATTTCACAGTCCTGTTCCCTGCTCTGACACTTCGCGGGATGGCACTACCCCTTCTGCTGTAGCAGCACAAGGAGGCCACCCCAGTCAAAAGCAAACCAGCAAAAAAACAAAGAGAGGATCATTTTTCAAGTTGTTCCATTCCCTGAAAAGCAACTGCACGTTCACAGGGAAGTCAGCAGGACCACACAGCCAGGGAGCACAAGGAGCAATGACAGCCTCAAATAGATCAGCCTAAGTGGTCGCTGAGCAGGTCTCTGTCTCACAAAACTCTGTGCCCATGTGTTTGTGTAAAGGAGGCCTTTATCTTTTCAAAGCAAAGAGCTGTTAATTAACTGGGCAAGTACTGGCACTGGGACTAAGTGAGAGAACTGGCACATCTCAGGAAATTATATTTAGTTCAGTTAAGAGAGAAATTGTGGAGAGGAAGATTAAATCTGTGTGTACCTCCTGGAGGACTTCAGATGGACTATAAAAGCTATCACTCGCTAGGGGTTTTCTCCACAGCATACAACCCTAGGTGTTAAATAGACACAAGTCCAGGCTTCCTAATGAGGCGGACATGAGAAAAAGCTGCAGCTGGTTAGTTGAACTGAGGGACAGACCCTCAGATTGAGTCTCCGGGAAGGCAAATGACACACAGATCCTCTTCTGTCTTTTAAAACTGGGCTGCTTACCTTGGATGTGCACAGTTACCATACTTTCCTTTTACCTTGCCTGAGTCATTCATGATCCCAGGGCTCCAGCACAGCAAGGTATTTCTCACCCAAAGGCATGGCCAAGCTCCAAACTGTAGCACAAAACACCCACATGAGCATCCCTGCTTCCAGCCTCTTCCCTGGAGAGAGCAAAGGGCAGCAGAGCAGCTGCTGCTGCAGTCCTGATGGCACAGTGTGTTTCTTAGAGTATTTTTCACATCCTTAATGCACAGCATCTTTTTCAAATGGTAGAATCCCTTAACTTCTGTGTTCATAAGCATATACAGTTTTTTGGAAAAAATCTTTAAGTACCTCAGAGAGACAAAAAATACTCAGCAATTGATCTTCTATGACATTTATGTACACAACTAAAGATCAGCCACCATATATTAAACATAATATACATTGTAGATACATTTTGCCCCCTTGCTATTCATGAGGAATGAAAGTGCTTCTGAGGACAGGTGTGAGAAATGAAAAGTGCTTAGACTGTGTAGGGAAAGATGGTTCCGAATAACATTAAATTTTAATAACTTGTGAGTTTTGTCATCAGCAGAGCAGCAGTAGATGTGAGAAAGTAGGAGTAAGAACCACATGGAAATCTTTTTGCACATATCAGTCCTTTTTAGTTTCATTTTTTCTCCCACCAATTTTTTGAAGGATACTGCTGACTCCAAGTCTTCAGCTGTTGTGAGTCACATTGTGTTTATCACCTGCCAGCGTCCAGGAGATCTCTAGGCAAGTGGCATATGCAATCTGGGAATATGATCTATTTGAAGGAAAAATCTAGCTCTCTCTTTTTCTATCCAGAAAAGCAAGCAGAAGTAGTGATGATTTCTCTATGGCAGAGCTAATTAATTCAAAACACACCTCCTTTTTTTCACTGCTTAATAATAAAGAAACACAGTACTGATCTACTTCCCAGTAGAAATTCAAACAAAAATAGGTGTGGTTATTGATTGATCTTGTATAACCAGCTGCTACAATTATCTTCTCTCAACCTGTTAATCTAAAGAGAAAAACAGGCAACTGCCAATAATACACTACCAATACAGGAAATCTACAGAATATGGGATGTGATGTTCAGTTCCCACAGCTGGAGTTCTCTTGACCAGTTGTGTGCTGAAGATCGGAGCAAGCTGGCAATTGTTTAAACACATCTAATTCAGCTGGTCAATTATTCACAGGAACAGCAAAGCAGGAAAATAGTTTCTTTTAGTGTAAAGTATGCATACACATCTATCAAATGGCTTGCAGCAAGATCTGTGGCTATTTTTTCTCTCCTCTGTGCCCCTGGTTTTCCTTCCACTCCTCGCTCTTTGCTAGGCCAGGTTCACATGGTCTGAGTGACCTCTTGTTGCTGTGTAATGGGGAGCATGAGAGTCTTGGCCTCAGTTGAATCCTCAAGGTTCTGCTGTTCACAGTTAAGGACTAGCTGCATTTTCTTCCCTGCTGTAAGCTACAATATCCTCCTTCCCTCTCAAGAAAGATGTTAAGATGGAGCTCCAGGTAGGTTAAACAGTCTCCACCTTGCCGTGGCCCCCTGCACACCTCGGGGAAGCCCACCAAAAATTTGGCCCAAGATAGCAGGAGATGAGCATCTCAGCATCTTTATGTACTCAGTAATTCTTGAAAATAAGAGCAGATACAGTAGTTTATCTTTCAGCTCATGGCCTGCCTAACTCTCTTTTAAAAAATAGACATTGTAGGCTGCATTGCCTAACACAGGTTTTGTAAGTTCATTAGTGTTACAGTGTTCAGCATCTGCAGTCTGGTTGACAGCCAGAGACAGAGCAGCCTGTACAATTTTTTTTGAAGACCTGTTTTGACACACAAAAAAATCCCTGTTAATTCACAATAATAATTTATTGCAGTCTCACACCTCAGCAGGAGGTCCTGTCAGATTGATAAGACTGAAATCTCAGTCGTGTTTGTTTGAAGGTTTTGCAAAGCTCTTTACCTTTTTAATTTATTATTTAGGGAACATTGCAAGCACAAAAAATTCTTTATGAAATACAGGAGAAGGCAAGGTCTCTGGTACCAAAAGTCCTGTGATCTGCTTCAAATATAGTACATGTAAAATCAGTTTAGATGCAACTGTGTGCAAAGGTGCCTGTTATGTGGGAAACACAATGTACAGGTTTTCATTAAAATACAAAAAAACCTTGAACTCTCAGAAGACCTCCACTGATTTTCTTTCCTTTGAAATCATGCAATGATACATAACTGACAGATCTGTTTTTACACTAAAGCATTATTGGAAGCTGGCAGTGTAGTACATTTTTTTCAACATTGCACTAAGAGGCCAAAAGTTGAGCCTATTAAAAAGAAGAGAAATCTGTACTGAGGCAACAGATTTCATATTAAATGATTATATATATTCTTATATAATCATAATATGATTACAGAAACAAATAAAAAAGACTCCTTATCCTACATGCATACTAGACTTCTAGAGGAAAAAAAAGTCCTGGGGGTTTAATTGCATCTGTTGACTTGAAAGAATGATTTCATGATAGTAACATGTGGAAACTGCTATTCTAACTTCACTCTTCCACAAAGCTCTCTTCTTCTGTATTGTCTCCAGACCTGTAGTTGTTATTGTACTTGATGTCTCCTCTTGCTAGAGGTTAGGATTTGGGGGTGTGCATATGCTGCTTCTGTTCTTCAGACTTTTTTTCATATCATACCACAGTTAATGCTGGCTATTAATTGTGAATATGCATCCCACATTTGACCCTTAAAGACTGCAGGTAGGTATTACAAGATAATATATAATAATTATTATATTATGATATGTTATCTATATATCATAATATATTTTATACAGTATCATCACAACTAATGGGAAAACTGTCACGTCCTGCAGAACACAGCTCAAAAAGGGAGAAGTTGGGGCAGAGAAACTGTTCTAATGAACTACTCCTTAATCAGAAAAAATACACTATTAAGTGGCCTGATAATATATGAACAGCAATATTAAATTTAAAATTTTGAAAGCTGAAATCCCTTCCCAAGACTGAAAAATAAATATGGCAAATAACTTCTGCCAATATATCATTATTTGCTGTCAAGTGAAAAAAACCCAGACATAAGAATACCAATGGTTTCACCTCTGTGATATATTCTTGAGAGACCTTTTTGTTGGCATTTAGATAAAAACAAGATTTTTTGGGTAAAGGCTGCATTGTGCTCGCTCTTTAGGAGCAGATTTTCCTGGATTTCATATGAAGCAGTAGATTATTAGGAATTAAGTTGCTGTGAGCTCCATAGGTCACAAATATTTCAGTACTTTGTTCAAACTAATGGTGGGCACTGCTACAGACAAATTTTAAATTTAAATGTATTTTAAATAGGAAAAAAAAAAAAAAAAAATCCAAACCAGAACCAAACCCCTCCACCTTTCCCTGCCTTAGAAACAATATTTTTCACTTTATGTTCAGTAGTGGTGCATCTTTAGTGCTTTTGCATTAGAAATACTCTTTGTTTATTTACTTGCATGGACACCCACGACCAGCTTCTTCTCATTAGTGTAGCAGAGGGTCAATGTAATTCTGTTAAAGTAATTCAAGTAACTATAGCTTCCCACTGCTGTAATGTCCACCCTCCTAATAAGAAAATCTACTTGTCTGTAGATTTTTATTTTTTCTTTAAAGTTTAATAGGCAGAAACATGTTTATTGAAGAAACCTAAACCATGAGACCAAATACTTTAGAAAGAGTCAGTTTCATCTTATACCTAGCAATTATTTTGCTGATCACCAGCGCACAATTACACAAATGTACAAAGATATAATTTTGTTCTTGCACAGCACTGGGAAGTTTGCGGGTAAAGGAGTATTGCAGAGCACTACTACATGACAGAAAATGTGTCAATTAGGCTATTTCAGTGCAGCCTGAAGACTGCGATGCAAACCAACATAACATATATATATTTATATCATATAGCTGGACCTTCCGACCCTTTTGTGACAATAATTAGGCTGAACACTACACTGTAAGCAAGGAAGGGAAGGACATCTGGGATATAATTTTGTCTTACTGCAATAATCTGTGTAAATATAATATTTTTTTCTGTCTCTGTTCACCTTTTTTTTAAAAAGATGGACTGTCTGAAAAGTAGTAAGCATTGGGGTAGCTACATTGTACCCAGTATTTTGAACACGATCCTGTAAAACATTATTTTTCTTGGCAGAGATTCAAGAATACACTGAATCTTATTCCTGGCTATCTGGCATGGAAACAATCCTAATTTGAACTTTTCACATATTTGCTGTTACACATTAGAGCCATCTACACAAGAAGACAAACTACCTGTTTACCTGGAACCAGCTGTTTGACCAAGAGAATACTAAGGCAGCAGACCTTTATAATAAAATATGGATTAAGAAAAACCTAATTATCAAGTACTATGTCAGATGCACACCCCAGGAGCTAAGACCAGTCCTAAGAGATTACTCTTCTAATCTTGCACCATTTTAAAAGAGTAATAATTTACTCCTGATATGTATTTTCTGCCTGCCTGCTAAATCATTATAATCAGTTTCCAACTATCTAATCCTTAATTTTCTTAGTAACTTCTTGTGAAAAAATCTGCCTTGTCTTAATGCCATCTTTTTCATCAGCACAATTAAGATTAAATTATTAGATTTAATCACATATTACATTACACAGATTTAGACATCATTTACAAGGATCCCTATTGAATCTAAAAACCTTACCAAAATCAATAGGGTTGTGATTTTTATAAGCGATAACAATTAAGGCCACCGGCAGCATTGACTTGGCATGAAACAGCAAGAGGCACCAACTGGCATTAACGTTTCTGATGCCTTGAGTTTCTGGCCTTGTGCATTTTGACTGTCTGGCCATTTTGGTGCTTGTACTATGATTAATGAGGTTCTTAAATAGCGGGGGATTATGCAAAGATGATGAATTTTGAGAATTTCAGACTTCAGAAAAACCTTTGAAATTTAACTTATAGCTTGATCTTCTGGGAGAAAAAAGTTAGTAACCAGAAACAGGTTATGACATGACTTGCACAATTCATTTGCTTTGTGACCACCTTGAACTTCATCACAAAAATTACAAGAAGACAGTTTTCACAAAATTCTGCTGCTCGTAGCCAATAATTTTAAAGGTTTAGAGTTCATGCTGAAAGAGTTGTCTATAGGTGTAATGAGAAAATCAAACTGGAAAAAAGTTTACCATCTTAGTTGTAAAACCTAAGGACTGATTTTTTACTCCCTAATTTCCTCTTAGAACACAAAATAATAGTGAAAATACAATTTTTTCAAGCATACTCAAGGGACTGAGTTTGTTGCCATTTTTGCTAACTGAGTTTGTTGCCATTTTTGTTAACTGAGTTTGTTAATATTTATTGTGTGATGGAAGAACAATCTTCATTCTTTGTATTAAGTCTTTCCTTTAAAAAGGAAAACTCCTTTTTAAAAGGAGTTATAAAGACCAGATCCAGAACTATTTATGATGTTTTAATGTCTCCTTTCAAAATAACATCCATCATGACATCAGTACTGAACTATTAAGTGTAATATATTTTGTCTGGTACTTTCATCTTCTATCATGATAACATGGTCCACTAGTGTGTTAATACAAAGGAATCCCAGAGACTCATAGTAGCATTTTATCTCAGCAGAAATTCCTGCCAAGAGTAGAAAAGCAAAACATAGAATAACATTTCTAATGGGTAAGTCTGAACTTTCATTTGATTTTACCATTTCTGTATATGTTTTAAGGCACATACAGTGCTTACAGAAATGCAGTGCACAAAGCTCCCTTGTCTGGTGAGAATGCCTCACCAGTCTTGAAGAAGTCTGTACAGAGAACCCATGATCACTTTCCTTGAAGTGCTAAATCTAATCTAAGGTCTATATCTTGCTCATCTTTTGTTAGTTTTGATATTTTACAACAGACCAGCAGGTATCACTAAAACACAAAACATCACAAATTATATTTGCAGTTCTGCTTCACAAACCAGAAGATCCCACAGTGAGATGAAATTTCTATCCTAAATCAGCACACACTCATCATAGATAGCACTGTAATCTGTCATTAAAATTTTAATCTGCATATTTTATCTTTGTCTTATAAAACAACTTTCCCACTAAGAGTGAAGCCCTTATCTCTCAGATGGACAGATTAAGAGAATGACAAAAGGCTGGGCAAGCTCTGTAACTATACCATTACATCAATAACAAGAGGGAAATCAGTTGGCTGCAATAAAATAAAAATAATCTTTAGTTAATAATCTCACGGAATTTATGATTCCAAAGTATTTTCTTTGAATTTCCCATCCTTAAGATCTCAATTTTTCTTAGGCCAGAGAGAAGAGAAGGCTCCTCTGTAATTATTTTCAACACAGGAAACTAATCCCAGAATCACAGAACCTACTACATTGGAACAGGTTTCTGAGATCATTGAGAACAACCTATGACCAAGCACCACCATTTCAGCTAGACCATAGCACTAAGTGCCACGTCTAGTCTTTCCTTAAACACCTCCAGGGACTCCACCACCCCCCCAGACAGCCCATTCCAATGTCTAATCACCCCTTATGTGAAGAACTTCTCTCTGATATCCAACTTAAACCTCCCCTGGCACAATTTAAGACTGTGTCCTCTCATCCTCTCATTGGTTGCCTGGCAGAAGAAAATGATCCCCACCTGGCTACACCCTCTTTTCAGGTGGCTGTAGGGAACAATCCTTCAGCTCCCTCAGCTTCTCCTCATCAGACTTTTGCTCCAGACCCTTTGCCAGCTTTGTTGCCCTTCTCTGGACAAGCTCCTTCATCTCAATGTCCTTCCTGAGTTGAGCAGCCCAGAACTGGAGACAGAACTCAAGGGGTGGCCTCACCAGTGCCTGGTGTAATGAGCTGTTGAAAACTTCTCCCACCACATTCTCATGAAATTTCCATCTCAATTTCCAATCCAAATAATTTTAGACAAGTTCAGATATGTTAGCTTAGATATGCTAAACCATATGAACAGGGGCTTTTAAGCTCCAGATTAAAATACAAATTAAAAAACTGATAAAACTGTCTCAGTTCATCTTCCTGAAACTACCATTTTCTCTTCTACTTAGAAAATTGCCAGCATTTTATGATAGGCTATTCAAAAGACAAGATTTTTTCCATTTCTCAGAGACATCAGATATTCCATCAGATTCATTCAGCACACAAAGAGTGTAAAAAAATTCATTGTTGTCATTGTCTTTCCCTTCCTCCATCAAGCTCTACAGAGGGACTGTCTGTCTTGTTGGCCTGTGGAGCTGAGTGTCTCAATTATTTCTGGTCAATATGAATTTCTTAACTGACTGTAACAAAAGCAGTATTGAGCCTTAATTTGGAGTGCAGCTAAGTAATAAACATTTGCTGTATGTATATTTAGAATGGGGGTATATGCACAAAGATTACCCCACCTCTGCTCCTCCAAGATATGCCATGTGTGGTGCTGTACAATGATTTTCAATTTCAAGAGCAAGAAGAAAATGGAAAATAGTATTGCTTGAGCTTTTCAGTATTTACATCAAAACCAAACAGGCTATGACTTACGGAGAGAAATTGTATTTGTGTACATGACTCTAAAACTCTTTGAAGTGTTTCTAGCAAACCTTTGTTAAAGAGATCAAAATTAAGTAGCAAAAATGGAATTTTTCAGTTCTACTAACGTTTTAAGCTATTAATCCTTTTTGGGAAAAAAAAAAAAAAAAATCTAAATTTCTGTTCTAGTTAAATAGCCCTCCTCTCCAGCTTTGTAGGGCTCAGGTGCCAGCTGTGCTTACTCCAAATCAGCAAACACAGTCCAAACCTAGAAAATTCTCTTATCAGCCTGCTCTAGATTCCCAGGAATGTGTATTGTGAAAGTTGGAATTTTCAGTATTGCCTCACACATATCCCTACAGAAAGCATGCTTCAGGACTACGGATTTCATTTAAGAACTTACTTTACAAAGAAAATTTTCCTCCACCCCCTAGTTTATATATCCATGTTTTAGAACCCACCAGAACCCAAAGTAGCAGAGGGCTTTCATATCTGCTTATGGCTAGAAAATCAAGTTTGTGAGACCCTGGTATCCTTTTGCTATTTGAGTTTATTGTTGTTGTTTCATGAGCAAAACAAAAATCTATCCAGACACCTGGCAGAACTACTCCATTTTTTCCAGATTACAAACTTTTTCTTTCTCTTTTCTGCCTGTTTTTGATTGAAAGACATGAGGACTCACTGAACTTAACTCTTTAACAAGTCAGTTTCTAAACAAACAGGCAGCACTTCTCCTTTTTCCCATCCTAGCCTGGAAGAGCAGCCTTCATCCTTGCTGCTTGTATGACTACTGTTCCCATCACAGACAACTTCTTTAACAAACATATTTCATTTGTTTAACATCTTCCTTTGAAAAATCAATACCCTGTAAGCAGACTGGTTTTTCTGTCATGAATTTCCACCCCAAAGACACACAAATGGAAATCATCATTCTTTGAAAACTACAGTCCTTAGGATTTAGGATAAACCAAACGGAGCAAAACATTCTCCTTCAGTTTCCATAAGAAAAATTGAAACAAAATTGGTGATATTTCTAAAATTGGAACTTTTCTCTTTTTCCAGCCAAAGTGCATTGTTTTTTCTGGCATCACTTCAGTGCTGATCTATCTGCCTGTCTCCCAGGAGCAGCAGGCTGGTTGTCTGTGGCACATTTTCCTTGTCTTTGGTAGTGCTTCCTATTTGGACTACTGCTTCTAAGATAAACTGTACTGTCCCATCTGTCTTTTGCACTGATTCAAGTATTTTAATTAGAAGATTATTTAAACCAGCTTTTAAAGATACTCAGTCCACCAAAACACTGAAAACCACTCCTATGAAAAAAAGTCAAAAGCCAATTTAGGAAATTAGTAAGAGCAGTCAAGTTGCCTAGTTTTAAACTCTTAAGTCAGCACAGAATTTTTCCTATAAATTATTAGGAATTATAAAGGTACCTATTTTCAAGGATAAATAGCGGTAACATTATAAATCTGGCATAAATTTTCTGTCTAAGAAACTGGATTTAAGTATTTTCTTGGACAATTTGGTTGACTTGCCAGTTCACAAAATGAGTTTTGAATAAGTAGAGCTATTTAATGGCACTGTCATTGTTATTTAGTAAAAGTATTCTTTTACTTCTGAGTCATATAATTGTCTGTTTCTGTTTTAATATTGACTGCATTAATTTTTCTAGTATTCATTGTGAAAGTGGATGTACATAAGTCCATGAAGAAATCAAGCATCTATTGTTTCATAGAAGTACCCATTTGAATATTCCAGAAACTTTACAATAAATCTTGGGGGTTTGACGTAAGTCAGCACGTGCCCCGGGCATTTCTTCCCACCACCCTCCTCTATGTTTTTGTGTGAAACGTGGATGCATACCTGAACCTCCTCAAAAGCAATTCCATTAGACAAGCCCCACCCTGCTGTCTACCTCAACACGAATGGAGACAGAAGTCTTATGGAGTCCTGGACATGTTGGTCCTTTCCAATGCAACAGCTTTAGATACGTTTAAAGATATTAAAAGTTAAGTAAGAACTAAAATCCTTCCCCAGAGCCAGCTACAGAGAAGCTGTGTCAGCTCTCAGCGTTGAAACATGAGGTGTGAGTTGGTTGCCCAGACGATGCAATTGTGCTGAGCCTGCAGAGGCCAATTGCCTTAGAGGATTTCATGGTGAGACATTGATTTATACTGTTCCATGAAGAATGATTTTGGGTAAGGTTTTTATTTGAGAGTGAAAACAAATTGGAAAATGTATGACACAGTCATAGGAGATATAAGGTAGGAGATATAATCAGTCTGGTGAGTTTACCACTACTCTAGAGATAACAACAATATGTTAAATTACAAATAACAAGGAAAATAACTTTCTCTTGAAGAAAGTATTCATTCAGCAGTATATCCAGAGGTTGATCTGACCTCCTTTGAATGAAGCTAGATATTCCTGGATGGATAGTATACAGTATTTTAGTACATCTTGCAGGAACCATAAAGAGAACACCTTTTCCAGAAAGTCTGAGCAACTGGTCTGACTCAGTGTTTGAAAGCACCATCAAATATAAAGTCTGCAAGGTAGGCAGTTGCTAGTCAATGAGCATCAAACACAAGTATTAACTGCATGCACTGAGGACCACCTTTCCCAAAAGCAATCTGTCATCCTCTGCTGCAGCCACAAATATTCATAAGACAGAAGCATGGCATCACACCATGCCTGTTCTAATACATGTCCTTTTAAATTATAGGGTAATTTTTTTGCTTGTCTTTCAAATAATCTAATACCAGAAATTAATTTCAGACCAAGGAATTCTGTGTGCAGGAAGAATCAAGCATGCTCTCTAATCCTTTGCATAACCTCCTCCCTAAAAAGGGACATATACACTGAGTATTAGTAATTGCCAATGGCATTTAAGCTGTGTTCAAGATAATTTGCATTTGAAGGGTAAGGAGTTCCCGCTATGCAGAGGAGACACGTCATATTCCTAGGGCTGAACAAGATTCATCCACCTTAGCAGTAGATAGAAATGGAGAGGGCTGGTTGCTCTCTCACTTTTATTTCCTCCAGTTGCTCGAGACTTTCTAATTTCCATCTCTGCAGTCGTGGGGAGATTGGTCTGGTCTCATGCTGGCCATGTGAAGGAGGAGTGGGCCTTCTTCTATCTGTCATATGATGTATTCACATTATAAGGCAGGAATAGTATGGGTGGGAGTGATGCATATCATCAAGAGATATTGACATTTATGATCAACCCTGAAAAATGCACTGAATGTGAATTTGATTTGGAATCTGTTTAAACCTTACCATGCATCTGTCTTAATGTACAATTAGCAGAGAGAAAACATCTTACAGGTAGGTTCCATTTCACTCACTCACAAAAATTCCTTTTCAAGAAAATATTTTGTGGTTATATTTAAAATGTACATTGTATGCATATTTAAGCAGATGCCAAAAGTATTTATGAGAACTTTAAAAAGTCTAAATTCCTGAATGTCTTCTGACTCAATAAGAATTAGAGAATCAGGAACTTTAAAAAAAAAAAAAATCCCCCTGTATGATTCTTCTCACATTTGAGAGCATAAAAATTAGAAATCAGGAAAAGTATTTTCTGTAGTACAAAAAATGTGAATCATTGAAAGGTCACAAACTCTTAGTAGCTATGGCAATGGCAGTAGAAACTCTGGATTCAACTTTCATGGCCTATTACAGCTGTTTGAGTCATCATGTTCCACTTTCCATGACTGTATCTTGTCTGATAAGCTGTGGCATGTATTATTGTTTCATATGATATGCATGTGTCAATGTGAGGAAGAGTGACCTGCTCATTTATCTTGATCAGTATGCTCACTGCATAGCTAAAATCAGTGAATTTAGAGTATCTTTCTAAGTGGGGAAAGAAAATGTGCCTGAGCAATGCAGAATGAGAGAGGCCAGCTCCCTTGCATGTCTCTGGTCTCTCTGAGCAAACACAAACTCACAGCGTGCAGGAGAAAGGGAAGAGTGAATCAAGGAGCCTTGCACTAATTGTGAACAATTTCTTAGCGTAAAAGGACAACGACAACAAGCTGTTTCAAGTTATTTGCTGCCTTTCTTAGATGAAAACAAAAATATAATAAACAATTCAAAGGAAATCAGGGATTTTGACACTAAAGGAAATTTTGAAATATTTTCCCATTAAGGGGAAAAAAGAAAAAAAAAAAAGGAAAATCTTTCTTTTTGATTTAATCACAACCAATTGCACTTGGTGGCATTTTCTTTTTATTTGGCAGGTGAACTAAGAAATCAATTATTGTTCCGTATATTGTACAGCACAGTACATTGCTGCACCATTCTGAATACCTTTTAAGTTATGACCCTTACCTCCTGAGGTAGATTTACAGAAATGGGGGGGGGTTGTATTTTTCTTTCTAAGTCAATAAAATCCCAGGGGAAAAAGGAATCTTTTACGTGACAGAAATTCCACAACTGAAATCCTTAGACCTTTCCATAAATTCTGATTGGTGGATAAATTAATGATGTATCTAAATTGGAAATGAGATGTGTATCTTAATGGTCCGTTTCCCCTGTAAGCAAATGAATAAATAAATAAATCACACTACTTTTGTAGACAAAATGCAAAGTTGCTTGCATGTTTCTATTCAAGGTCTAAATACTTTCAAATCATGATGTGAACATGAGAAAAGAAGGGCAATAGAAAACGTGTCATATACCCATGATTCAGTGTGCAAGAAAAAAAAAAAAATCCATTTGTTCATAAGATGGAAAACAATAGAGGTCATTAAAAGGATAAAACACTTTAATGAACAAATCACAGATTTTAGAACCCTCTGTACTGCTTGGCTGAAGATGTAGTGAATATTACTCAGCAGATGTAGAATGCTGCATGCCACACACAATTAAAACGCAGTGCAACTCATTATTACCATGGGGCTTTCAGGTCAAAACAACTTGGTGTATTTAGATTTTCATGGTAAATAAATATGAGAATCAAAACCCTGAGTTTACAAGGATGTAGTGATAACCTAACAAAAAAGATTACGGGAAAGAGTAGCAAGAAATCATGTCATATCTACATCTCTATAACTCACAAAATTAAAAACACCATCTACTTTTACACAAAAGTTACTATTCTAAAATAATTTTTATTATTTTTTTTTTTTAGTACTGGATTTCTGGGAACATAATCTTTTATACTGTAGATGATCAGTGTAAATTTGTTTCTGTAGCTAACATGCTTGGAACCTGCTAAGAAAATTGACCTCCAAATCCCACGTATGAAAACTGGACATGCATGATTGCTCCACACCAACACAGAGCATGTTCAGTTAATGCTAACATTATAAGGGTTGTGCTAACAACATAAACTGAAATTAAACCTTTTCACTACCCATCTGCATCTGAACTTTCATAAACTGAAAAAAGTGTAGAAGAGATGCATTCAATTTCAGCTTGAGTCCCTGGCCTGATTATGTTATACATGTCAATATACATTCTCTTAATTAAAAGCGGTTCAGTGAACACTTGTGGTAAGAAAAAGGGAGACTATCGTCCTCTTATTGCTACCCAAGATATTACTCAGAAAAAAATAGGAAGTAAATTAATGGGGGAAAACAACCACTAAAGACAAAGCTGTTGTGCTGTGTTATCATAGTGTTCTCCTATGCTGAAAATACAAACAGAAAACAAAAGGTGTAATTATATTTCCCTTGATGACCAACTGTGGAGCTTAAAACCACACGAAAATGCATAACATCTCTGAGGAAAACCAAATGCTACTCTTAACCACATATCACAAATCTTCACAAACAATGGGAAGGCACCTGCTGGAAAACTGCAATTTAAGAGTGAAAGAGTAGCATTGAGCCCAAGGCTTTCTACCACCCTCATCTCTCTCCATTTCACATATCCTGATGTGGTTTCGGCACAGCAAAGAAGACTGTGTTTTGATTTTAGTTTATTTTTTGCTTTCTTTTTTCTCAATTCTCTTCAGTTTCCTTGTCTCTTTCTACCTCTTCCCTAATCAGTCTGCTCCAGTGACACCCACTGAAGTCATCCCACAGTGACCATCAGCACACACAGCACATAAATGGGTTCCACAGGGGAATGTTTTCAGCAATTATGATTTGGTAGTGAAGGGTTACCACACAAAGACTGAATTTGGAAGGCTGCAAAGAGCTGATAATTGTGTTCAAGAGCTTTAATTACACTTCTGGCAAAGACGGCTTTTCACTCAGGGTAATGCAGATCCTTGGATGAGAAGACGTGATGGACTGGAAGAGTCACTGGGCACTGGCATAGAAACTGAGTCAGGAAGAAAAAAATATCTAAAGTTGGCTTGTGTTATTTGTTTTCCCTCTCAGAACCAGGATATGGATGATTTATGTTTCAGAGGGAATAAAACATTCTCTGGTGTGCTAGCAGACCTTTGTTTCATTGCAGAGATGAGAGATAATCCTTGGTATCTATTCCCACCATAACTGGATGCACATGGTAGAGAGACTCTTATTTTAGCCCATTTTGATGGTTTGATCAATTCTGGACCTGGGAATAGAAGGAAGACCTGAGAAACCTCCAGCCAGTCAGCCTCACCTTCAGTCCTGGAAAGGTGATGGAACGGATCATTATGGAGGTAACCATCAAGCACATAGAAGAAAAGAAGGTCATCAGGAGTAGTCAGCATGAATTCACCAAGGAGAATTCATGCTTGATCAGTCTGATATCCTACTATGATAGCATAGCAGGATGGGATAATGGGCGAAGAGCAGGAGGTGTTGTCTGACTTCAGCAAGGTTTTTGATGGTGTCTCCCATAGCAATCTCATAAGTAAGCTCAGAAAATGTGTATTGGATGAATGGACAGTGAGGTGGATCAAGAACTGGCTGAATGGCAGAGCTCAGAGGGTTTTGATGAGTGGAGCAGAATCCAGTTAGAGACCTGTGGTGTTCCCCAAGGATCAATACTGGGTCCAGTCTTATTCAACTTGTTTGTAAACAGCCTGGATGAAGGGATAGGAAGTACCCTAAACAAGTTTGCTGATGACCCAAAATTGGGGGGAATGCCTGATCCACCTGAAGGCTCTGCTGCCATTCCATGGGACCTTGATAGGCTGGAGAGCTGGACAGAGAAAAACCTAATGAGGTTCAACCAGGACAAGTGCAGGTCCTGCACCTGGGGAGGAATAGCCCCAAGTACCAGCACAGGCTGGGGACTGACCTGGAGAGCAGCTCTGCTGAGGAGGATGTGGGATGACAGGTGGATGACCAGTCATTGGCGAGCTGACCATGAGCCAGAAGTGTCTTTGAGGCCAGGAGGGCCGATGAGATCCTGGGGTGCATCGGGAACGGCGTTGTCAGCACGTTGAGGGAGGTGATCCTCCCCCTCTACTCAGCCCTGGTGAGGCCACATCTGGGGCACTGTGTTCAACTGTGGTCTCCACAGTTTAAGAAAGACAAGGATTAACTGGTGAGGGTGCAGCAGGGGGGTCACAAAGGCAAAAGGGTCTGGAGCATCTCTCTTATGAGAAGAAACTGCAGGAGCTGGACCTCTTTAGTCTGGAGGAGAATGAGAGGGGGCCTCATCAATAAATACAAGTATATCATAGGCTGGTGCCCAGAGGATGGTGGCAGATTCTTTTGGGGCTCAGTGACAGGACTAGGAGTAATGTACATAAGCTAAAGCACAAGAAGTTTCAGCTCAACATGAGGAAGAACTTCTTTACATCAAGGGTAGCAGAGCACTGGAACAGGCTGCCCAGGGATGTCGTGGACTTTCCCTCTCTGGAGATATTCAACACTCACCTGCATATGGCATTGTGTAACCAGCTCTAGGTGACCCTAACAATTCCATTATTCTGTAATAATATTTAGGAAAAGAACATCTACATTCACCTTCACATAGAGAAGCAAATTAAAACAAATTAAAAACATTGAAATGATATTTAGAGCAGACTACACTGGAACACAAATCTGACTCCCTCATGTTGTAGTGACTGCAGTCAGGCTTGTACAGATAAATATCATGACAACTGATGGCTCTGCATCTTGTCTTCCAGAAATCCTGCCAAATCCTACTGACGCTCTCTGCCCTCTCTTCCCTGGGCTTTTCCAATCTAACAACCCTGAAGTCTAAAGAGATTAGAGAAGTTTCCATTCCAATCATTTGAAGCCTATACATTTTTGTCTCATTTTTGTCTTATTTAGGTTTTGGGTTTGTTTGGTTTTTTTTTTTTTACATACATGAATGGTCTTCAGTTAGACTACGATGGTTTCTTCTTATATATTTGCACAGTAATTTTGAAAATGCATATAAACCTGAGACTTTTCACAAATACCTAGTGTAATTTTCATCGAATAGCGAGAAAATCTATCACTATTTACTTCTAAATGAAACTCAAAGATGGTCCCCATCCCATCTGGAAACAGTTGCAAAAAGCATCACATTGCCAAGAAAATATGATATTATACGTGAAAGAAGAGCCGCAGGCAGTCGAAAGAAAATGAGTAAATCTTAGAGTGTACTTATTTTTAATATAGAGCTATGTCAAGCAAAAGCACAAACAAATAAATGGGAAAATAAAAATTTCATTAAACTACCATGGGAAAACTTCTTGCCTTTTCATTTTTATTTTTTTTTTAATAACGACTAATATTTCTTACTTCCATTGTGGAAGATAGAGACCAATGAATGGAAGAGAAGGAAGTAAGTTTCTATTTTAATCAGTGCATATTTCTTCAAGTAAACTTCTTTACTAAAATTGACCAAGGCAGCAAAACAGCAGGCATCCAAACTGAGATTTGGGAATTTCTAGTTTTACTATAGATGAAAAGAACTTTTGGTCTTTAACCTTATTTCTTTGAAGCAAAGGAACATGAGGAAATGCTTGTCTAGCATACCAGTAACTTCCACATCTCTACCTTGGCACTTACCCTGCACTGGAGAAGAGAGTGAAAAATTATCTAAACCCTCACAATCGTCTTCTTTCTACAGGAAAGCCACATACTACCATGGATTTGACAATAACTTATTTTTTGCAACAGCTCAACTCTGTGTTATGGTATGGCATTTATTTTTAATTTCCTTTAAAAAGGAAGCTGAGTGGTGGGCTTGGGAGACATAGAAAGGTTCCAGAGAAGACATTCAACGTAATTTTATTATCTACTAGCCCTTCTGGGCCCATAGGTTTTCACAATTCAATTTGTCTCAGTGAAGGTTGAGCAGAAAAGCAGCTACACAACCACATACCTGCCCCACTATCTTCTCAGCAGCTTTTGGTCTTGCCAGGAACAGGAGAGTCATTAGCAAAGATTAAGTACAGATGTAATGAGCAACATAAGATAGGAAAAAATATATATATTCAATCTTCACTACTCAAAAAAGCAATTTACACAGATCATGTGTCTCTATTTCCCCAGGTTACAAAACCATATCTGACACTGTATTAGTTTAAATGACTTCTGTAAGCCGTCTAGTTTTCCCACCACATTTAACATATTAAATCCAGAGCAATTACTTCTCAATCTTCAAATAAGACATACTTTTCCACATAAGATAAACCTTTTGCAAAACAGTTGATTAAGAGTGATAAGAAACTTCAGACTTTTCTGATGTTGTCAAACAGGATGCTAATTTAAGCTATTTCTGGTGATAGCATTTTCTTATTTTCTTTTTTCTTTCTCTCTTTCAGTCAGTGTCAACATTTAGTCACATGAAACCCAGACTAAATGGAAACAATCTAAATTCAATGCTAACACAGAGTCCCTTTCCCCCATTGGCTTTTCAGGGACTCTGAATAACAGGAAAGTTCCTAGAATTTTAATAACTGTCATGGTGGTGGTGCTTCTTCCAAAAATTTTCTACCCTGCACTGTAAGCAAAATAAATGACTGTTCTGATAACTGTAAAGCTGTCAGATGGCGACTATAAGGGTCCTGTCTCCCCTATTCTAAAATTCAGGAAAATATGCTTTTCCATTGACCTTCCCAGGTTAACCCAAATTCCCCCTTTGCAAGAACATCTGGAGGAAATTAAATGCGATAACGCAAATCTTTCTAAATGGTTTGAGTTGATACTTCCATAAAAGTCTTATTTCATTTATGTTGCTATATATCCCCTGTCTTTCCACTCTCTTGTTCACAGACAATAAAAGATATTACTTATATCTATCAAAAGACATTTAAGAGCTTTAAGAAGCAGAGCAAGTTCACCCAGTTTGGCCTATACTGGTTAAAAAAAAAAAAAAAAAATCCCAAACCAAACAGTACATACTTCTTATGTAAACTGTTAGATTTTAAATCCTGAGGTAGGTTCTGTGACACATAGGCACATAAAGAACTCTCAATCTTTCCGCACAAACCCCTCAGCCTTGGCCAAACAGTTTCTCTCTTCCAGAATGAGTTTTCCATGTACCAGGGAGCTTGCTCATGGCTTTTCATTGGATCTGTCACCCCTTCATCCTTTTGCCTCTGCCATCATCCCCAGCACCCTAACATCACCCCCAGCATCTTACTGCTTTCTCAGCTCAACGGTATTAAACAAGTTTAAAATTTGATTTAAGTAGGATATGATTTATCCAACATTAAATGCAGAGTGCTTCTCCATCTACATCCCTCCTCATGCACATAGGACAGCAAATAGAGCCTAGCCTTCTACATAGGAAAATCATGTAATAACCTAAAAGTAGTAACCCATGAAGTTCAAATTGCTTCTATGAGATAAATTACAAAAAAATATGCAGATAAATACACTACTTGCCTTTTCCCATTTAGAAAAATTGCTGTTGCTTCCTCTGAGATAACAAATTCAGTATCTTGATTAGAAAAAAAGAGGAAGTATCTATATTTCTCTTTTCCCCCCTTTAGCCACACAGGCCCAACAGTGGTTTCTAAAAAGATCCACCTGAAATGAGTAACACCAGTGTTCTACTGTGATTGATCAAGGACATCTCAGTATTACAAATTTATTTACTGGCTGATAGTGAAGCAGATGCCCACAACTGATGGCTCCATATTTTGTCTTTCAGGGCTACTGAATTGAAATTTAGAGAAAAGCAGCCTTGCTGTTGTATTTTTATAGTGATGCCATGACATCTGGAATACAAATCTTAGTTAATACTCCCCTATGGCAATCCACCCCCAAAACAGATCAATTACAATTACACACTCATGCTAAAAGTCTATTAAAGGAATGTGTGACTTGATAGTTAAAAATCACTCAAAAACAAACCAAGAAATTTTATTTCTAGTGATGAAGCTGAAAGTGCAAGAAATCACAGGAAAGTATACCTTTCTTGGTCCCCTCTTTATATTATCTCCTTCTTTTGTATCATTATTAAAGACCAGGATGATCACTTGAGCCTCAAGCTTCCACTTAAAGGACTTAGATGGGGACTAGGTCTGCATTCAATCACATGGCCTTCCTGCTTTCGTGCTGCTGGTCTGATGGCAGCAGGCTAGTAATTTCTTGCCTGTGGATATGTGGTGGTGGTAGATGTGTTAATGCAAACATGCAGAATTTAAGTCATAGATTTCTAAGAATGGGTTGAAGTGAAGCCAAATATTCTGTACTGGTACCCCACACATCAGAGTAGAAAGTCTTCCATTTTGGAAAGAATGTTACATAAATGTCTAAGCAGAGCAGCATTGGACAAATTTCTTTGATGATATCAAAATTAGTTTTTCACTGAATAGGGTCAATTGGTATTTTTACAAAATGAAAAATTTATTTCAGATTTTTTTTCTGCTAAGATTTGTCCCAGTTTTAAAGAAATACATTATTTCAAATTGGAACTCCAAAAAATATTTAATAACACACTATTTTTAAACTACTAGGATTAATTTAGGATGACAACTAAGAATCTGTAGAGCACAATCTGCATTGCAAAGATTCAGTTTTTTCTCTCTAATGACTTACTAAATATTTTAATTCTCCTTTGTATTTTTAATTTTTTTCCTTTTTCCATATTCAAATTGATAACAGTTTTACTAAAATGCTACTATAGTTTAAAAATAGTTGAATTGAAATACAATTTAAATGTATAAAAATCATGCTACTCAGTACAAATTTAAATGGGGGGATCTCAAAGACAATTTGGGGCTTTTTTTGTGTATTATGTTTCTGGTTTTGGCCTCAGCACTGTCTTATCACAATGAGTTTTAGAGCCTTAGAAAGAGTTTTTCTGTATCACTTTTATGGAACCACCTAGATGCCTATTGAAGCTCAGTAACTCTGCCTCATAGTTTTCTGTGCAATTTCTGCCAACATTCAGATTTTGAACCCGTGATCTTGTAGGCTGATGAGGCTAGTGCAAGAACAGGACTTAATAATTGGATGTCAGCAGCCTGTAGATAAGAAGGTTTGATCTTGAGATAGGAAATTGATGACCACATTTTTTAAGATGCACAATTATAGATTGAGAGTCTTTTGGAAGGGAAATGTGACTATCACTGTTACTTAGTCAATAAATAAATATGACAAAACCACTTAATTCTGTAATCCTTTGAATATCAAGGTTCAGATCTGCTCTTTCTGAAGCCAACAGGGACTTTGGTCCAACTTTGAAACACTTTGAAGAAATTTTATCTTAAGACAGAGTTCCAGCTTATGCAAAAACTGCCATAATTAAAAAAAAAAAAAAACAAACAACCCACTGGTCTGGGTGTGGATAGTGGTTCTGGAAAAAGAAGAAATCTCAAATCCAAAAGAAAATTTGGCCAAACAAAAGATACATAAATAAAAACTTCTGGAACCAGTCTTCACCTAGGGTACTTCAAATAAAAGGAAATTTTAAGAATGTTACATCAGAAGGTAATTATCAAACAGAAGGATGAGAATATGCACAAATTCAGAGAATTTATGGATAGAATTTGAGAGACTACTCATAAATAATGTAGAAAGTTTAGTTCAGGAAGGGTTTACAAGACCTTCCTTGGCATTCTACAGAAAATCTTTTGTCACGCCATGATTTCTTTGATAAGCCTTGCCTGAAGTATGTGGAACTTCTTGAGAGGGAAAAGTCTAAGCCAGATGAAAACATAGTGGACTCACTACTTGAATATTCTCAGTTCTCACAAAAAGAACCATCTGCCATGCTCCAAGAGTCCCGTAATATGTCACTCTTTCAGAAGATGTTACAGATTGGGATTTTTTTTTCTTTGTCCAGGACCAGTTCATTATCATTAATTAGCAACTTTCTGGGGTATTGGGATTACAAAACTGTGTTTATCATACCGAGGAGGTCCCAGCACTTAACAAAGTAGAAATTGGAGAAATTGTAAGGTATTATACAAGAAAAGGTTGAAGTGAAATGCTCAGCTCTACATCTTCTAAAAATAAACAGAGTAGATAAAAAGCAGTTTTCTTGCTCCTCTGTGCATTCAGTGGAAAGAAACTATCAAACTTTTGCACCCCACTGGTCCAAGATGCATTAAAAATCTCTCTCAGTCAAGAGCAAAATGTGTCAACCAACATTGCTATTCTGGTTCAATTTAAGGGGAAAAAGAAATCTATTTTTCTAAAAGCTGGCAGTGGAAAAATCTCATCCAAACATTCATTCATGCTCTAGAGTGGTCATGTGTTTCATGTTTAATGGGAGAAATTTAGAGAACACAGATGCTGATAGCCAGCATTGACCCATGCTGAGTGTTGACAAAAGGCATGCAAGTGTGGCACTATTTTTGTGTGAACATAAGACAGCAACTTAATTTAGAGCATCTTCCAAACAGTTTTGGTTCTCTCTGTTCATCAGCTGTAGTGTGCAATTATACAGTATTTTTGTATCAGATCAATGAAGACAGTGAGCTCATAGCTTTCTTAGGGCCTCTTGGTGATCTCTAAAAGAGTTTCGAGAGCTCCGAAACCTGAAAACAAAGATATGTGGTAGGTATGGAGGCGGCAGTAGGCAAATAGAGGAGCTGAATCCCTTCTGCAGTAATCAACTTAACCTGAAGTGAGAAATTCACCTTTTGCTACTGCAGCACACGGCACTTAGCAGGGTTACTGCAGAACCCTAATATGATAATTGTAATTGTTATTACATGTGATGCCTACGCCTCTAATCAGGTAGAGGCAACAGGCATGCAATGGTCATGCATCAGCATTTGAGGAGAAGCTGTAAGTGAAGAGAAATGAAGGGATGGAGGAAGAATATGACCTTTAAAAGATTAAAGGGGATATCACATTGCCTCTGTCAGTGTGTACTGATATAGAACCTGTTCCTTTTCAGATGCCTTTTTTCCCTTCTTTTACAGTAACATGCTGAAGCTGAGTACTTACGAGTAATGCTTGGTGCAAAACAAGGATGATACTTCAGAGCAATAAACTCTAATGTGAAACCCTGTCTAGGAACACTGTAAATACTTATACATTCTCATCTAGCCTTTTTCTACAAACCTTTGGTTTGCAGTAAATATTATGGTTTCAACCTAATCCCAGCCTAAATCTTTATTTTATAAGAGTGCTACACACAGAACTTTTCGCCCCGTTATCAGCTTTATTATGAGGCTAAATTAGAGAGCCAAATGTTAGGAAAAGACCAGCCAAAATACCCTTCTTGAGACTGTAATCAGAAGCTAATTTTGTATTCATGTCCATATTTGTTTCCATCTACTCATAAAAAAGGGTGGGGGACCTTTGAACCATGGATTTTTTTTAATTCATCTTTGTCTGAAAATAAGCTTTTGAAATTCTTCTTACAGTTTTTGTTTATAATAGAACCAGGATAAAGCATGTTGTCCTACTATGTATTTCAGTGACAGACATTTTCACAAGATGTGACAAATTTGCAATGATCTCAGTGGTATGTGTCAGCTGCTAGGGAATGAATTTCATTTACCATTAGGTCAGTCTACTTCTAGTGTTCAGGAAGACAGGATGCCCTGTGTGTCACTGCCTGTGAACAAACATGCTTCATACTCCCAGTATCAGCAAGCCACCCTGAAACCAAGCTTGTCCTCAGTATTTCCCAGTAAAGTGGCCTAAAACCCCCACAGAGTCAGATGTCCTTTAGCATCAAAGTGGACCCATGACACATAATGAAAAGAGTTTATGTCTAGGGATTGCTCAGTTCTGTAAAACAAACAACATATATTGTTCTTATTTTGCATTCCTATTTTTGCTTTTTTGTGGACTTCCCTGTTTGGTTTCTAACTTTTAAATATTTTATTTATTTGTTTTTACTGTCTGCCTCTGTTCTTCCTTATCATACTCAAAAGACAATAAGCCTCCATCTAAGTCTCGTGCACATGAACAGCCACTTTCCCAGAGAGACCAGCAACACTGGCTGGAAAATTCCTGCTGGAGATAAAAAAACTGCTGCTTGCAAGAGCTCTTCCTTGTCACGAGCTGCATGGGGGACAACATGCTAAGGGGCTACTTTGTGTCAGAAGGCCACTGTCTCCTATATTCTGCCTACTTATTTTCTTTTATTTTCTGCTAAAATATGTGCTTCTGATGTATACCTAGTATCCATCTCCAGTGCCCATTTATTACACGTTCAAGAAAGTGCCCTTCATCTTTTCCACAGATTGTCTAAAATGTTTGGTGTGAATGACCCATCAAAGATTTATTAAGGTGAATTAGCTGAGACAGAGCACATCACCAACATGGCACACAATAATTTAATTAACCATAAACACAAGTGTCACAATACAAAAAGGTAAATCCAGACAGATATAATTGGCACACTTCCTTACCCATCATATTTTATCATCACACTAGATCAAATCCATATTTTTAATCCAATTCTATTAAAAGGCAGAAAAGTGCCAAGCTGTCCAAAGTTTGGACCCAATAAATAGTTAGGGAGCTTTCCACCCTTACCAAGTCAGACTGCCTTCTGTATCATGCATTAGGTGGTCTAATTAATCTATTTCAATATGCCTGCCTATTTCAGTACTCCCTTTTCTGTGGTTAAGAGGGTTCCATCAAAGTTTTCATCCGTGGGAAATGAAGCCACCTGAGACTTGTGAGGTCCAAATACCGAAGCTGGTGGATGTACTGTTACATTATTACTTCCATGGCTCTAGCAGGGCATACAGTGGACACTACAGAAGAAATACTGTACTTAAACCATGCAGTTGCATAAAGAGTAGGGTTGCACCCACTGGTTAGACTGACATTAGAATGTTTTGCACAGACTCTAGAAGCAAGCTCAGAATAACAGATGAGTTCATTTTCATAGTAAAAATCATGAGAAAAAAGAAAAACTCCAAGCCTTCAGCTTCACACTCATAATCAGAGATTTTACATTACAATTTTTCTGCATTTTGCTTTTGATAAATTAAATATGATATTGGAAGTGACCAAACAATTATGTCCACTGGAAATACTGGAAAAATAATGAAGATGGTAGCCTATTCTTTATATATTATTCACAGACACAACATCTTATATATATAATCTTAGATATGCTCTTCCAGAACCCAAAGCATAAATAACTTTGAAAAAGCAAATTGGAGAACACTGGGGGGGGGGGGGAACAAAAAACAAAAAACAAACAAACAAAAAAAAACCACCAAAAAAACCCCACTTATCAGAAGGATACCAACAGTAAATGTGTGCCTAAATGGCTCAGCAGAAACCTCCTCCTACATCTGACAGCTCTCCATACACAGAGCAATTCAGTGCCCTTTGAACACATACACAGTGTTTTCTGAACTGATTATGATGCTGGCATATGGTCCATTTACCAAGAAAGAAAAAGACAGACTTTTTAAAAGCATTGCCATGACCATTATGACAAAGAAAAAGTTGGCCTCTATTACAGGGCCTGAGCCAACATTTATTTAAATAAATGAAAATATTTTCACTGACTGCAAAGCGTACTTTGGATCTGGTCCACAGTACTTGGAGAGTGTTGCTGATATTCCTGGCCTCATAAAGAGCCAGAGATTAGAGCACCACCAACACTTAGCTAAATAAAAACTGTTCTTTTAAAAAAAGCCTATAAAGAATAATAGGGAGGAATTCAAAAGGTTTCCTTGGTATTCAAGAGGCTTCTGAAAATGAGTGACATGGCTCTTATAGAAATTGTAATGATCTTATGCTGTTTGATAAAGTACTGTAGCTATGTTGCAATGTTCTATTGATCAAATTACTCAATATGATTTAGGAGCATTCTCCAGTAAAGGCTATAACAGTTCTCTATGAAACCATAACAATATAAGACCGCATGCAATATCTTGTTAAATGTTGCCCAAGAAGTCCTGAGAGACATTTTTAGATACAGCATTTTGCTTACAAGTCCTAGAAAGTGCTCAGTTTAGAGTCAGCCCTAAGGAAGTATCTGTTTTCCCACTAGGCTGTAGTGTCCTGCAAGGCCCTCACCTCGATCCTAAACAACAGTTCATCTCAGAACTGGAAGTTCCACAGGTTGAGGTCACTCCTGGCATTGTTTTCATCCACCCTGTAGGCCTTCAGCATGGAAGCAGGAAGCCCATTGTTCCTTGTCTTGATTCCCTCTCTCTGTGCTCCCTTTCACACTCCTGAACTCTCTGACAGCCCTAAATAAGGATGACTTTTTGGAAGCAAACAAAGTATGACTGCACTGCTTTGTACAGTTCAACAAAGCTCTGGAGGTATCTAAATGCCCTGCTGGAGATGAAGTATGGATGATTCTGGTTAGAAAGGGTATTGAAGATGAGCCAGCAGGAGCTTATTCAGGACAACACCAAGACCAAAATGAAGTACTACAGGAGAGAAAGCCCAAAATGAGACCATCAGTCCATCTGAGGATGGCATTTGGAAGCATTTGCATTAACAAGGCTCCTCTCTGTGTACAGAATTTCACATATATCCCAAAACTGGATTGCCAAAGGGATGCAGTTTCTTGTTTTCCTCATTTTAACTACTACAGATCAAACCCTCAGTTATAAAATTTGTAATTTATCAGGTACTTTCACTGCCACCCCAGTATTTCAAATAACTCTTAAACTGTAACCCATGTGTTTCTTTTTCTTTCTTGCAGCTATTAAAATGATGCAAAGCCCTGCTTTCAAAAAGGTACGCAACTCTTGCTCTAAGCAGAAACATTTTTCAGAACAGTGTTAAGCTCTGCCAGAAGCTCACAAGCAAGTGTGGGGAAAAAAAAAAAAAAAAAAAAAAAAAAAAAAAAAAAAAAAAAAAAAAGCAAAAAAAAAAGCCAGCGCAGAAGCAAATGACAAGGTACCTAGGATTGTGCAGGCATTGAAACCTGTAAAAAGGTGATAGCACTCACCTCATCCTGTGCCAACATAGCACCAATCCTACATGGACATTATGAATTCCTTGGAGTTGTGACAACATGTGGGGTACTTGCTACATGCTCTCCTCCAGTTTTGCTGCGCAGGGATGTTTCTTCCTGAAGTAAAATGAAGCATAAGAGTGTTTTGGATGAGAAAAGAACACAGACATGACATCTATAAAATATGACCTACTCAGTACAAGTGCAAAGAAAGAAAAAAGTAGTTTCAGTAGAAGGTTCTCTAAAATAAAATTTAAATAAATCAATGTTCAGAGGGCAATGAAACAAGAAGAATTGTAAAACTTACTCTAAACTTTAATTTTTGAGGTTTCTTTTTATTTATATTTGAAATTTATGCAAGATTTTGACACAAAATATACTAAAACTGAACTTAGAACCATTAGTTGAGAATGAAAGTGACAGAACAGTTTAGAGAAACATAAATTCAGCAGTGCTATAGCCAACAAATCTGACTGTCAGTCCTTACATCATCCAAGCATCAAATGTTGCCAATAACAGAGTTTAGGTTGCATGGAATATATAACCCAGAATGACTGTATAATAAAAATATATGAGTGTTCAGAATTTTATATGGATTTCAAGAAAGTATTTCATATTGTATCTGCAGAATGGAAAGACAGAGTGGTAAAAAGAGAGAGAAATACTATACTGACTTAAATACTAAAGTGCGTAAGTAGAAGATGGTGCAGTTAAATTATATACACTGCTTATTATATTACTTATTATGGTCTCCAAAGAACAAGCCAACACTAGTATGCAGGCAAGTTTTTTCTTGGAAAAGTAAACTCCTGCCTTCTTATTCTGAGAAAATAAGCCCTCTCTTTTAGAACTGACGTGCTACTTTAACACCTAAGCGCTTTAAATTCTTTAATGTCTTCATTTCCACATGCCTCTGGAAATAATGCTATTTACGTTAAACAGATTATGCAGTGTTGTTTTTAAAGACTAATGAGTTCTTTTATTGCCTGTTTGTGTTTAAGGAAACTGTAGGGGCACTGGAAAGAGACGAAATATCCTATCTGCATCATAAACTTTAAAAATAACTTTGGACAGTTGTCATGACAGGGAACTAAATCCAGATTACCCTAACCCCAGACTGATACCTTAACTTCTGAATTATCTTCTTTTGTATTACAAGATGACATTAAGCAAGTAGACAGAAAAGTGGGCAGCCAGGCCATATTCTTAAGAAAGAAGTGGGAAACAAAAGCTTTACTGCTAGTTAAGCTCTCCCACTGGTGCTTCTCCAGTGCAACAGGCTTTTTAATTTAACTGAATTTAGTAGTCAAGAGAAGCGTGAGACAACTTAAGCCTTAAAGGGAGGACAATGATGATGATGATTACCAAAGAGTAAGAGAGTGAGCACTCCATAAGTAGGCTCTGCTAACAACATATAAAGATCTAAATGCTGCTCACTCACACAGCCTACTTCCTTACCCATCAAAATCATTGGTTTTTTAATTCTTATCATGCTGCATCATATTAATAGACAACTCTGACAAGAATCAATAGCAAAGAAGCTTGTTCATTTAATTTGGCTGGCTCTTAACTCATTAAAATTAAACATTTTGAATTAACATAATTTATTTAGCAGAATAATTCTTACAGCAAGTACCATCTACAATTATGGGGAAAGAGGGGGATACAAAAATTTGATAGAAATTTGGGATATAAAACGGTAAAAAAGGAATTGAACACAACAAAATAAAAAGAATAAGCTTTATCCAGTGATCCAATGACTCTTCTTCAGTTTAAAATAATCAAGAGTGATGGGGAACTGAAGCAGCAAGTCCAGTCAGAGGAACTGATTAGAGAGAGTTAATCTTAAAAGGATAACTCATGAGGGGTGAGGGAAGGAAACATGACAGCGTGATATTCAGAGGTAATTATTAGCTGGATCACCTGTACTTTATCTCCTTGGCCTCTCGGACAATATTAAGAGTGGCTCTCTCTGATCTGGAAAGAAACAAGCAAAGCCTAACGAAAGAACACTCTCTACATGGCTTCCTTGTGCCACTTGTAGCAGTGATGAAAGATGCAAAGGGAGCATGACAGCCCCTGAATAAGTCTGTAATTACTTCCATTTAAAGATGTTACAGCTTCCAAGGCACAGAGCAAACAGTTTTTAAATGAGTGACATTGCATGCATCTGGCAGAACAAGAGAAACATTAGCCAGACAGAGGAGATTAAGCTCTGAAAATGTCAATTTTAAGACTAAAAAGGGTTAAGACTTTAATGTCAGTGATTTATTCAGATAACACCCATGAACATTAAAAGGGCATGAGTTATGCTCATAACTTCCCATGTGTCAAGAATGACAAGACTTTCTCAGAGTCTGCTGAATAGAGAAATCTGTCAGAAACAGATGGGAAATCAAATTTTGCTGAGAAACAGAAGATTCTGATCTCCTCAAGAGAACCTACAAATTACTGTATGTACCGTAGCAAAGTAAGAAAGACTATGGACAAAACCTTAGGAGGAAAAAGAAAAAATATCAGCATGTGTGCATGTGAGCAACAAATAGCTGGTACGTGTCCCTCATCATTTGTGCTCTGTTGCTTTGTATACCCCTAAGTTTATGAAGCTTGCTGCCTGTCATTAAAATAAACTCCTTCTGCAAGCCAGGGTTGTGCTATGATGTGGGATGGCACAGTGCAGAGGGTTACACAGCACAGGTCATGATGAACCTCGAATCTTAAAAATACAACACAGGAACAAAAAGTATTGAACTGGTGTAATTTATGCACTCATTTGTGAACCACCTATGCTCAATATAACTGCCTTTTTTTCCCTCCACCTCTGAAACAAACAAAGAATCCTCAGGGGAAGGCAACTCCCTGAGACCACTCTGTCAAAGGTAACAAACATCCTGCACAAACTCTATGTGCACCCCACTCAAGTGAAACTTACCTAGCCCAGAATACGATCAACTTTTGAGCATGACAGATTCCGAGGGCTATGTGCAATAACCACTACTGGGTACTCTCATGCCACTTTCCTCTGGACAGTGCTGCAAAGACCAGTGTTCAACTTCTCCTAGGACTTTCTGTCTGGAATGGAACACTAAAGAACCATGGGGTTAGAAAATTACAACTGAGTAATTGCCTAACTACAAAATACTGCCTGTATGAAAAATACAGCAACTGAAATTTCTTCACATTTCCTTTTATGGGTATTGCTTTTCACTACTCACTGGTTTGCTAAAGTTTACCTCTGCTGGCTTAAAAATGAACTGTTTAAACAAAACATCAACCACACAATAATCTACTCAGAGAGACTGCTTTACTCCTGCTGACACCACTTTTGCAATTACAAATTAGTTGGTGCTGGGTTTCCCGTGTTGAGTGCTGAGCCTTTTTCTTGCAGGAAGTCAGTCAAAACTTAGCTGTATATGGATTTTAAAAGTTACAGTTGATATGGCAAAAGCTCACCATTTAGAAATAACACTTCACAGAAGGAAAAAAACAGATTTTTTTTTTTTTTTTACTCTTGACATGGGATGTTCTGTGTTAGGTCTAGTGGAGTTTTTCTGCAATTGCAAGCACCTGACACAAGAGCATTTCTCTTTCCACCACCATCAGAGACCAGAAGCTTCCCAAGAACCGGACAGAAGAGTATCCAGTGTTAAAAATAAACATGGGGAGGAAATGTGGACTGGAGAAATTGTGGCTTGGACTATGCCGAAGAGATCTGGTTGCTGGCTGAATAAGACTGAAAGATTTTGAGGAAAGGACATAGATTTTGTGCATTTCAGGCCATGTGTGTCTTGAGAGGTAACTGAGACCACCTACACAAGATAAATGGGAAATGTGACTCCGTGCTGCAGGGGGGATGTACTAAACAAGAACCCAGTGTGCACGACCAGGCCTGAATGAGCCAACTATCTGGATGAAGAGCAGGGTCTACAGGAAGAAAAAGCAAATTCTGCAGGTCATGTCAAAGAAAAGAACCTGGGAAAAGGCAGAGGAGGAACTCAGAAGCAGATGTAGACAACTCAAGAAGATGAGTAGGTAAATTTTCTGAACAAAAGGAGGGATACAGGTAGAATTCCAGAATCTGCCAGGACAGCTGACAAAACTGCAAGGCAAAGCAGATGAGACTGGGTATAGAGGAGTGAAGCAGGCTGAAGGAGGATCTTTGTCCATTAAAGCACTCTTCAATGCATGGAAGGGAGATGGTGAGTTCAAGCCTCCCCTCTTCCTCTGCAACCAGCCACTACCCTTGCATGGCTCACCCACAGAAATGTCCCAGTCAGCAGGGGTTTTGGCCACTGTTACTCTAGTGATGAGTTTGGTCAAGAGTGAGCAGATGATGGTTTTTTTCACAGATATTTTGTCATAATTTCTAGATGCTAAATGCACCAAAGAGTTAGTAGAATGATAAAATTGAAATGAAAATGCTCAGTATTACAGAAAATCCCCAGAATAAATTTGTTTCTCCTGAACACAATCATAAGCAAGCTGTCCCCAAATACAAATCCCTGTCACCATTTTGTAGGGATGGTTCTAATTTGCGCTTTTCAGAACAGCAACAGAAGCAAAGGGTTTTCCAAAATACAGATCATTTAACACTATCTTCTCCTTTAAGAACATAAGGGGCACCACTGAAACCCTTAACAACAACATGCTTCAACTTCTGCTAAGCCCAAAATTGTCCATGGACATAGACTACATGATCACTGTAGGTCCCTTCCAACTTAAGTACTCTATTCTAGTCTAGTCTATTTATCTTTTGCAAGGCCAACTTAATTGGAAAAGAAAAAGCACAAAGCTTTAGACACAGTAGCTTTTATCACAGCTGCAGCAGCTCTATTACTACTATGAAAAAACAGAATTATAAAGGAAAATTCTTGGTTCAGACTATGAAAAGTTCAAGGCAAGAAAGATAATGCAGATAATATCCAATAACATGCTTGACAAGGCCAAACTTTACTTCCTATTTTCATCTACTGGTATGAAAGTTTTTGGGTTGTTTTCCTTACTAAAGTGAGGTAGTTGCCATTACAAGATTTTCAGAACTACTCAGGTTTTTTATTATTCATCTGTTTTTTTTTCTTCCCACATAATTTCTTAGGTAATACATCATCCTTTCCACCCTTTGGAGCTTCTGGTGTGATATTGTCTAATAGATGCAGTGCATTGATTCTGGACTGCTGAGAATTACTGGCTGGCACAATAAGTAACAGGAAAGTATTAACTGCTGCAGATAGAGTCCCTTCTTCTGTGGAGAGGATCACTCCCTTCAGTCAAAACTAAATATTCTAAGTATTTCCCCTTTGTATTTTCCCAGTTTCCAGGCTGTTGAAGTGGATCCCTGCAATTTGTCGCCTTTATGCAACATTACCAGATAACTCTATTTAACTAAAGGGTTTGTTGCTCTGTATTTATATGACTGATCCTCAGCCCAAAGCTCTGATTTTCACAACCTTCAGACAGACTCAGAATTGATTAGTGCTATGTAACACCTTCCAAGTTCCACCTACATATAAGAAATGTCAGATGAGCTATGCAGCATTAGGACGAATAAAGTGCAGTAATCCAGGCTGCAAGAGGAAGAATTTGCAGCATCACAATCAGCACACATTGTTGTAAAGCCCCTGTATTTGCTGTTTTACAAAGAGAGCAGATGTCAACACAGGTTCTAAGTCTGGCAAACATATATGAGATTAGATTTGTTTTTTTTCGTATAAACTTTGTTAAGATTGCCTCCTCATAGACATAAAGATAGCAGAGGTTCTAGAAGAGTGTACAAACCAAGTCTTAAGGGTGATGAGTAATAAGTGGCTTTAAGGTGCAACAATGTTGTTCCCAGTAGATTGCTCTTCATTCCAAATTATATCTCAAATGTTTGTGGTGCTTCCCAAGGGAGTGTCATCATTCTGAAGAGAGGAAGTAATCTGAAGATACCAGTGGTGTACACAGAGGCTGTTCAATCTTAATGATATTTGCAATAAGACATTGGGAGTGACAGTCACAAATATCCCATTGCAAAATAACCAAATAGCTACAATAAATTCAATTTCCATTATCTGCATAATAAAGCCTCTTTATTAAGTTCATCTCATTAATGACTGAAATATTTTACTATTGAGTACAAACACTATCATGGGAAACTTTTAGATTGATTAATTTTTCTTTTAAGTTGCTTGAATGTGATAAGGGTTCTAAACTCTAGAAGACCTAGTTTCTGACCTTTTTGGAGCTTAGCTGAGAAGCAACTTGAGGAAGAGTAAAAATTGCTCAGATTTAAATTCAGAAATGATGAAGCAATGCATATTGTAAAAAGGACAAAGCACAAAGCAAATGGTGCTGAGAAAAATTATGGTTCTCCTGTTATTACAGGAGAATCTGGGTTAAAATGAAGGAAAATATAACAAAAAATATAAAGAATACCAGGAATACCTTTCATAATGAGTTCACAATAAAACGTAGCTAAACAGGTTGAAATGGCTTTTCTGGAACATAAGAAGAGGAACAATAGCCTGTTATAAGGGAGATTATAATGCCTGATTTCATCATTTCTCAAAACTAATAAGGCACACGAGAAGAAGAAAATTGAAGGTATTTAAGTAAGACAATCATGTTGTATATTGGGAATTGGAGACAAAGATTTCTAAGCTGATGTAAGGCACAGACTGTCAGACTAGACGAGTGGGTTAAAATTATTTTAAATTATTCCTTTCTCATCCCCTCTATTCTTTTTTTACTATTTTTCCCCCCACACACACACTTCCCAGAACTATCAAGCATCTCTTAGCAAGTATAAAGGTCCTGAACTACTGATGTTTACCTTAAACCACGTTATAAATCTTAATTTGACCATTAGATGAGGGATGTGAGGAAGAAACACCAAATAGCCCTGTAGAGTGCAGTTTCATGATACAGCTAAATTATCCTAATGGCATTCCCTGCCAGTGTAGCTACCTAAACTGTCACACTACTGAGCCATATGTCACACCCATATTTGGGCCAGAACCGAACCACTGCAAGTCAGGAGACTGGAGAAGGGGCAAAACCCTTTGCACCAACAGTTAGAGGATTAATGTAGCTATAATGTAAAATGCAGTGGTTTGCAGTAGAATGTGTGTGTTGAGGTGGGGATGGGGCTTTAATTTTGAATTCCTCCTTGTGAGCAGCTCTGTGTTCTGCCACTTCTCACGGACACATTAGCATTACTACTAACATGAGTGGGGGAACCAGGAAAGGATGTGAGGAGAAAAGGAAAGGACAATCTTTGAGCTGGATGCTTCTGATGCTGTCAAACTGCATCAAAATCAAGAGGTTCCAAAGTCAGACATGGAGTGGGAAGTCCTTTCATTTAGCAGATTCTTGCAAGATGTCATTCAGAAAAGAAAATATATGTATATGACAGCTGTACCAGGGCCACCACATGTGGTCAGATTATTACTCCATTTGGCCTTTGGATCTCAGAGTTAGCAGAGGATTAGTAGAGTTTTCAAAGACAAATAGCCCTTAACAGATTGACTACTAATTGAAAATATTATATGTGTGTATGCAGAGGAAAATTCCTGCTCCCTCAATCAGCATTTCCCTCATTCAATGAAGAGCTTCAAGCTTGAGTTGTTGTCTTAGCTTGCATAATGGCAAAAATTATTTATGATGCTAATGTTATCAAATACATCTACAAGATTTGTCTGGCTGACCTCCTAAGGCTCTGATTTTCATGATGCAGTGACTATGCATTAGTAAAAAAAAAAAAAGTATTTTATTGTTCTATTACTGTCCTTTGATTTTATTCTCTGGTTTTGGTGGTGGGGTTTTTTTGTTTGTTTGTTTTGGTTTGGGTTGGGTTTTTTGTTTTTGTTTTGTTGGGGTTTTTATTTTCATGTCCCTATGGAGGTTGGTCTGTTATCATTATGTTCATCAAACTTCAAGAAAATGGGAGAAAAAATATACAAACACAGACATTATCACATAATAAAAAGCAAGTTAAAACACTGTATCACACTACATTTAGACAAAGACAGTTTCCCCATGATTAGATCAATTTTAACAATAGGGAAGCTTTGACTTTAATTCCTTATGGAGTTCTTCAGGACTTGCTGTGCCCTAGCTTGAGTACATCAACTTAGAAAGGTCTCCCTGAATCCCCTCAAAAAATCCCACCTAGATACTTCAAATCTCATTGAAATAGCTCTCTGATGAAAACATTTGCCTGATATGTCAATTTATAGACATACTTCACTGATATATTCCCTCCCACATCACGTATCTTCACTTGATGCTTTGTCCATAATATGCTTATGGAATCAAACCATCTCACAGGCATGCATACACTCGTATTTTCTTGTTTGCTGAATCATCTGAGAATTGCAATTCTTCTGCCTAACAAACGTCCTCATTGATCTGTATAGGTAAAGAGACTCTGGAACTATTGGGATGCCAGACATTATAAACACAGCAGAACAAGTCTCAGCTCTGCCAGATTAAACAGAACTCATCCAAGAAAAAATCATTTAGTCATCACAGACACATAGCATATTTCAATTTTACTCAACAGAATTAGCATCCTCCTCATTTTAGTTGGTACAGGAAAAATAAATTATTTGATGGAGCAGATCCAAGTGTATCTGTACCCACTGTTCTTTAATTTGAGGCAATTTTTTATACAATAAGAACTCCAGTCACACTTTATTCCAATTCTGCTACATTAAGTAATGGATTTATTTCAGCTTGGTTTAACCAAGAACATTATGCTGCTATTGGAAAAGCCTTCCTTTCGCTTTGACATCTCAAAAGCAGAATTTTTATCAGCCTGGGATGCCTCCTGCAGATGAGTTAGGAGCATCTGCTTTTATCTGTAACCTGCATTCCTCCTCTTTTTCAGTCTTAAGATTGAAAGCAATAACAACAATGCTTTGAAGCTCTTCATTCAATAACTTAGAGCAATAGCTGGGATTAACAGCTTCCACAATATTTTTTGCTTTCCTATCACCTGACTTGAGAAACACATAACAACATATGTTATTTTCTTCATCACAGGTGAAATGCATGGTAAGAAGTCACTTTACTTTGTGCTCAGAGCAGAAAAACTGCCAAGAGGGAACAAGTCAGACCTAGGTCACCTTCTGACTTAATTCATGGAAGAGAACAGAAAGGACAGAGCCAAAATACACAGTTCTGCTGAAGCCAGATACTTCAGAGCATGCATGATACTTCCAGAGCATACATCCAGAGCAGGTGTTTGTTTTGGTTTTTTTTCCCTCTGTCTCCCAGTAGCTTCACTAGTGCAGATACAACTCAGTGTCCTCTAAATAGCTTTGTATTACTTTATGTAAATCGGAAACATTTCAGAAAGACCGAAGTGTGTTAGAGACTGACTTATGCCTCAGCTAGATTCTTCAGCTATTGAGCTAGGCTGAAAACCTTGCCGTGTAAATATCACATCTGTTTAAATTTTGGCAAGCTATTTAGGTGTTGCAGAACTATGTGCAACAGGGTGCCTCTGTAGGAATTCTTTTACAATGGCTTTCAGAGATCAATTCCAAGCTCAACAGCCATTCTTACCTAGTAGAATAAGCAAATAATTTTATTATAGGCCATTCTGTAGAAAAAACGTGAAGGTGAAATTCATGGAGGTTATGTTCTGCTATTTAAGAGGGCAGAATTGTTTCTTACATGCCAACTCACTTGTTCTAACATCAGTCCAAGGCTCCAGCTGTGAAAATGAGAAGTTCTGCATCACTTGCCTTGTCTCTCACACACATCCTGTCATCCTATGGCACCTTCATTACACAAAACTACACTGCCTTATGACCAAGACACTCGAAACTTGGTATCAGAACTGTATTTCTTATGGCAATTCAGATCACTCAGCAGTCAGAGCAAAGAGGACTTCCTTCTGCAAACCCTCTATACTGAAGCTGCTAGATGGAAGTTATATCCTTGTATACTAAATGAAACCTTTCTGGATTTTAGTAGAAATTTTAGTAGAAATTTGGAAGCAGATACAATGAAAATGGACCAAAATTCTTATGGTAAAATTATTTCCATCAGAAATATAATTAATGGAAATGTGTCAACATCTCAGTTTTTAGAAGCTTCTGTGAAAACTCTATGACAATGCCATTGGTGATCTTGTAAGTTTCAAGCTAGCATGTATAGTCCCCTTAAAAAAGAGAAATCTCCCAAATCTCACACTCTGAGAGCTTCACCTTGCTGTCTTTTCAAGGTTCATAAGGTTCTCAGCTCTGAAAACATAAGTGAGGCACGAGGCTTCTGATTCTTTTAGCCTCATCATTCCTTAGGACATTTTCTGCCTGAAATGATACCTCTAGGTGGGTTCCTTTGTGTTTTGATAAAAAGAAATAAAACAAAACCACTCACCACACTCAGCTGGGCTAATGGACCTGTGTCTGCACCAGTGTATATGGAGACTCTCGAAGTCATTCCAATATTACAGGTATCCAGGATTTCCTGGATATCCTGGTGAAGACCACAATAAGTAAAATGCTAAATGAGAAAATATCCCTTACTAAAAAGGGAAAATGAAAAGAAATAAACCAACAAACAAACCCCAAATAAATTTAGTTGGACCACCAACAGACTCAACTGAACATAAAGAGACAAAAAGGCAAATCTTCCTATTTTACATACCATCAGAATTAGAAATTCAAATACCTATTTCAAAATGAAAGATAGTTTCAGAGAAAGCTGACCAGCGCTGACAAGAAATGGATCATGACAAACTACCATGCCTGAAGTTGGAGAGATAAATACATCATTCCTGCCTGGACACAGACTGGTCTAGTTTTTGCACAGCTGTAATTGACTATCCTTAAAATAAACTTGAAAGCCACTTCAACAGCTCTCCACAGCTGCATTCATTGTTTTGGCAGAATAAATCACAAACTACAATCACCACCAGAACTTATATTCATTGTATTCATTTAGTGACATTTCTTGGCACACATTGGCATAAACCAAACATCAGCCAACCTTAAATTCACATAAATCCATTTCTATTCTTCCATGCAGTGATTCTACCTACATTATTTACTTGATAATTATTAATCTAGATGCTAGAGGCAGTTTGGGGTTTTTTCCTGTCTTCCTAAGCACATCCTATTTTTGGCCTGGTTACAGCAGCCATCACTCTCCAGAAAGATTTAATTTTTCCTGCATCCTTGGCTGGAAAAAGTGGCAGCTGGGGTTTTTTTTTTGGTTTTTGTTTGTTTGTTTATTTTTTGGGGGGGGGGTTGTGTGTTTTATTTGTGTGGGGTTTTTGTTTGTTTGGGGGGTTTTTTGTTTGGGTTTTTGTTTGTTTATTTGGTTTTTTGTTGGTTTGAGGTTTTTTTTGTTGTTGTTGTTTTGGTTTTTGTCTTGTATATAACAGCTGATCACACAGTTAATTGAACATCCAATTAATTTCTGGTGGTGTTAGCCTCAAGACTGTATAACTCCAAAAAAAAAAATCTTTAAATATATAATTGAACAATATTATAAATCTCATAAGTGGAGAACATGAGAAATTTGAAAGATTACAGAACATGGCACATACAGAATGTCTCCCATGCAAAGGTCCAAGCAGTTTAAAAACATTATTTGAAAGAACATAAGATACCTTCATGATCAGTGAATTCCATGTCATTGTACTCATTGGTCAGCCAAAGCACAGAGCCTGTACATGAATCATCCTGCCTAAGGTTACTCAGCAGTCAACTGGGAAGGGGAAAGAGCAACACAAACACCAGTCTTGGCTCTGTATGGTGTTCTGGCCACCCCCAACACACCTGTCCTGAGGAACAGGAGGCAGGTTAATTCTTTCAGCAGTCCAGCAGCCACTGCTTTCCTTTGACAAAGACATCAATTGTACCAGTATCTTGAGTTCCAGTGTCCTTAAGCAAATAACTAAGGTTTTTATTCACCGTATAAGATGGTCCCTGCTTGCAGTTTCTTCTCCAGTGATAGCAGAGGCGTCAACCGTTATATGTGGCAGTGTGACAACCATAAAACACTACACAAAAAGCGATTAAATGTTCTGAAGGAAATTGTAATTTATGTTCATATGAATGGATTTAGGCAAGAAAAATTCTGTGCTTACATCTAAAAATGCGTCAAAAATCTCTTTGCAAAGAGGGTAAATCTTGCTACCTGTTCCCGAAAAGGATGAAGAAACAATGGAAGAGATCTTAAATTTTAACCTCTCCATTTTAAGACAGTTTTTGGTACTCGATTGATGGCCACAAAACTCAAGAGCTACTGTTTAGGAGCCTGCTGATTAAAAGCTCACATCACCTTGCACTTGGAATTGAAAAGCAGAGAGTGTGACAATCCTCTAGAGGCACAAACAAAAGCAGGGAAGAAAAAAATGCAGGTGTAGAAGGTAACTATTTGACTACTAAATTGCCTTGATTTCTCATTCATAATTACCAGGATTTCTTGACAAATGGAAAACACAGGTACTGTGCTTAGAGTGAGGGTGCACCAACAGTCTGTATATATGTAGCAGCAGATAGAAGAAATAAAGAAGAATTAAAGCACAAGGATTAACATACTGATTCTTCACTCCTAAGTTGAAACATGTGAGTAATATTACTAAACTAGGAATGTAGGAACCTGCACTTTCTCTACATGAATGATGAAACGGGAAGAAAATTAAGCAGTCACTGTATTCTTCCCTGCTTGTTGTTTGCTATGGTCCTGGCTGATGCAATTTGATTCTTCCACTTGTAACTGAGCCACAGAAATTTTCTCTTGTTTTTGGTAAGTCAGTCCCCAAAGCTGAGGTGGAAATTCAGATTAGATCTCCTCAGTCAGAAAGTTTGTCTTCATAGGCAGTATTCTAGTACTGTGAAATAGTACTGATGTAGATTCAAAATACCTAATCCAGAAAGAGAATACTTTTCTTTAAATCAGTTTGGGGCAAGATAAAGTAATAAGTTAAATGAAAAAAGAGATACTCCTACATAAGTAGAACAATGCCCACATGATAATCAGAGAGTGTTTGATTCATATTACAACCTGAACTGGCAATAACTGCCCAGCATAGCTGAGTTATGATCTATGTCCTTACCCATAGGAAAATACTACTTTTTAAGAGATGTGTAGGAGTGATATAATTTATTGAAACATAACTCCACAGTAAAGCTAAGAACTCACTGAATCAAGTGCTAACCAAGTCCAGGCAGTTTCCAACTGCTTCAATTTCTTGCACTGCTAGCAGAATGAATGCTGTATCCCTTTGAAAAGAAAAGAAACATCTGCACTCTGTTGTAACCACTCAAATCTGAACAGAGACACCGACAGAACACAGAACTGCTGTTATAGCAGAAAATCCCTCACAACGCTGCCTTTGAACAAGACCCAACCCAGTGGGTCTAGATTCAGAAAAGTCTGTCCACCAGAGTGAAGTAGGAGTTTGTATTCCAGCATGTATAGTGATAAAAACTTATTGTGAAACTGCACCTGGGCTAAATTTCACCACAAACTGACATAGTGTATGTTGAATATATTGTGCACGGTCCAAAATCTGAAGAGACAGGAATATTACTCAAATACCCGGGCTCAGAAGGACTGGCATTTTCAGAACATGAGCACCACTTCATCACTCAGCATTGTTCCCTCCTGTCCTCTTCAGCAGCTGTACCCAAGGCCTGGGACCATTGCATTTAGTCTTGTTCTTCCAGTGCCTGGGACAGCCCATAGCTCACCATCCAAATCAGTGACTGATTTCAGCCTCACCCTTGCTCCAAGTAAGAGCCCTGCCCATCCCTAAATACTATAGAAAGCTGACAGAAGCTCCTCAAAACTGGTAAATACCATTTAGATCCACCAAAAACTCACTTCAGCATCTGTCTGGAGAAAGAGCCATTCCTACTGTGAACCACCCAAGACACAGGGTGTTGGAGAGGTCAGAAAACCAATCTCTTGCCCATGAATAACCTGGCAGGATATTAATCTCTCTGTCAGAAGCAAAAGTGATGTCACTACTGTTCTAGCATGCAAGGAGGAGTATTTCTCATTGCTTCTGTTTTGGTTAGAACATGAGATTTCAGCAGGAGGAAAAAAACCAAAACCGCAAAGCACAAAACCTTAGTGTTCCCCGACGAAATTCTCACAGGGTTGATATTAAATAATCAAACAGCCAATCACTGTTCCAGTCCATGGCTCCAATCTAAGAAGCACATTGACTACTTGTCAGCAATGACAACAAGCATTTGGGAAGCCAGGGGACCTTCCAAGCAGAAAGAGCACTCTGGGGACAGGAAAGGGCATATTCTCTAACTCAGAGAAAAATGAGAACTTCAATTCCCTCACTGTACAAAACAGGATGGAAGATTTGTTTGCCAAGAGTTTTAAGGGAGGTTAAAAATTAGTTTAAAATCATTAGCTAAACATTTAAGCATCCAGGATGAGTTCCAGGTCAAAGATTGTATTATTCACAGTACTTTGAATGTTAACTATTCAAGGCTTCACTTAATATATTTTTCCAACAGTAAGATAATGGAATAACACCAAAACACGGTGTATGTTTATGATCTTTTAAGATTGTAATTTGTTTTGATTACATCAAACAGCATCTGCTCTGCTTTCTCTTTACTCAAAGCACCAAAATGTACCTAATAATAATATCACAGTATTTTGAAATTTGTCTTTCTGCACATTTGTTAGAGTGATATTCTTCCAAAGCAAACTTGAAAATATAAAGCAAAACATGAGGAGAAAACAAAAAAATCTGTCAAGAATATTGCACATTTGCATTTGTTTTACATTTCCGAGGAAAAAAGAATATCTGCTATACCTCAGACCTCACCTCATCTGTGGAGAAGTCCCAATCTTACGTTTGTGCCATGCATTGGTGTAGTGATGTGAAGGTTGTGATTACCGTTGTGTACAATTTTTAATTTCCTAGCGGCAACATTTTTTATTGCGACTGGCAGGTTGTTTATAGTTGTAATTTTGAGATGCGTTTTTGTTGTTGTACTTCTGGTCTTTTATTAGCATGCTGCCAGATATCACCCTATGATGGCCCATGCTGGGTTAGTGATAATGTTGTCTGCACTGGCAGGTCTACCTTGGCAGATTATGGGCATAAAATGGGCAGGGGGCAATCAACTTGTCAGAATATTTACAAATTTCAAATTGCTGTCTACACCCTTAATGACTTGCACAATGAAAAAGATTGCTATGTCACTATATCTGCTCTGCATGAACAATGGTAATAGTTAGAGAAGATGGGCTGGGAGGGAGACAGCCCTCATTAAAAACAAAGAGCTGTGATTGACATGAAAATTTGACTGTGAAGCCAAAAGAAAGGTACACGCATTTAGATTTAAGTGGCTTTATTATGGGGGGGCTTACTAAACCAAGAGAACTTGCTAGCCTTACATAGACTCAGCTGCAGAAATGTCTATCAGTCATACACAAGAGCTAACAGAAAGCCACTGATTGCCCAACTGCTCCATCACATATCTGTTTTCTGGGATACCTCACCTTTCATTGCTGTCCTCTCTGAACTAAGGTGAGAGGGGGGAAAATAATTCAGTCATGGCAAAAGGTAGTAAGAAGAGAAGTTAAAAAAAATTAAATCATTTCAGCTGCTTTGAAAAAACTGAACTACTCTTTATCTGAACTATACTTCTCCACACTCATTGTCTGTATGGAAACCACTGCTGAGAGATCCATCAGCATCCCTGCTAACAACTTCCTCACCCAGCCCTCCTGCCTCTCCAGAGTTTTCCATATTATTCCTGCCAGAAGCCAGGTATAAGACCACGCATCACACACTAACCTAATCATTCCCTCTGGCGAGTAGAAACTCTTCCACTGACCTGAGCAGAGGTCTGTATTCTTAATGAGGGTGTTTTGGGTAAAACAGCGCTAGGTCACTCAGGCACCAAGATGGTGGTGGCGATCACACACGTAGCTCCTCGTATCGCTTTTATCAACACATAAGTAAGCACTTCAAAAAAATGGTAGGTGTTGTGTTAGATCACATTTTTGAGATGACACGTGAAAAATGAGAGAACTGCTCTGACAAGACCAGATGGATAGTAGTAGAACTGGGTATATAAACCAGGTCTCCTTAATACCAAACCTGTTTCTTATCCACGCAGGAGTGCTGTCTTCCTAGTCTGTTTATTATACACAAGACCTACGGGAGATTTTATAGCATAAGGCTTTTGCAGTTTAACTTTATGATTACAAAAGAAGAACAGTTTGAAAGGTACTGCCTGAAATATGATAATTTACTTCTTGTTTCAGTATAGTTTACCAGTATCATTTTTCATAATCTTTGAAAATGTTAAAACGAAGAAGGGTAACAGTCTGAGCATCTGGTTTGTTATAAAATGGAATACATTTACCTAAAAATGAAAGATTTACAAATGCTCTTAATGTTTCTATAGAAACCAGAAAAGTCACAAACCACTGGTGTCAGAGCTGTTAACATAGGAATCACATATGTTTTCTCCATATTTCCAGCATATTTCATAGCAAAAACATATTTCCAGCAGAACAAAACCTGCTTTAACTTCAAAGGAAATGGTAGTGATAGGAAAGTCTTTTGAAATCCAGGATCATTGCTTAGCCACGGGCCAACAGCAACACGAAAGAGTCGCAACATCTGCCAAAATTCCTCATATTCTAAATCTTTACTTTCACTCATAGTCACATATTTCTTCCATTTGCTACATAAGAAGCCATCATAACACACACACTTCAATATTAAATACTTATTACAAATTACTTCAACTTCAGCCCAAACAAAAGCACAAGCCGATTTATTTTGCTGCTTCTCCCTCCTTTCCTTTTATTAAGTACTGTCATAAGAGGTCAGCAGATATTTGAAAGTGAGTGCATTTTCTACAGAAGAAGCAGTCTTCATGAATAAGTTATTTCATTCATCTGACATGGCAAAAGTAGTTTAAATTTACACAAGCAAAAATTCCCATCACAATCAAGAAGCCAATGCATATATAAAGTTGCACCTGTACAACCAACCTGAGTCCCACATACTTCTGACATCTCAGTGAGACTTCTGCACACAGTTATACTCTAGATCCAGAGAGAGAGACCTGGGAGTCTCCACTGGTCACCAGTTAGGTGGAAAGAATCAGCCTTCCATCACGATCATACACATCTTCTGACTGTAATGGGAGTGTGGAGCAACCACAACCCTAACTGAGAGACTCATTCAAAGCAGAAGATACGGATATAATTCTCCATGAAGATCACCATTGGTTGCTAACAAGATTTTTCAGACCAGGAACAAACTTGACCCAAAAAAAACCAAAAAAACCAAACAAACAAAAAAAACAAAACAAAAAAAAAAAATTATAAAATATAGTGATTAAAAGCCTCAGTAACCTATGGCTGTACCTCTGAGTAATCTCTGAATTTGTAAATAAATAAATAAATAAATAAATAAATAAATAAATAAATAAATAAATATATTTAAGCTGTGGAACTTTGAATCTCATATTTAGAAATACCTGAACTTACCAGAGTGAGACTTGTGGGCAAGCTATATTTCTTGCAGCCTGAACACTCAGTTTATAAACATTATAAACATTAAGGTAAGTAAACAGATGACAGCTTCAGTTTAATCCAGTTTAGTCTTAAATAGGAAAAACCATTCATTAAATCTTGACTTCAAGAATTAAAATCTGTTAGCTGTCTCTGCTCTGATTTCTGATCACTAATACAAGACTCATGAGACTTGCATGTTTTGGGATATTTGTAAAAAGAGCAATACATAAGAAAGTAGTAACATCACCATTAAAGGAAACTTCAGCAGATCTTTTAAAATCCTTTTTAATACCACAACGGCTCTTGGCATTAACACTGATAAGAAAGACAAAATTCTCGTCACCTGATTTCAGCTGTCTCACAGTTTAATGGCTTATGAAAGCTAGAAATACAAGATTCCTGTAACATCAACACAGAGAAGAAATTCCACATAAATAAAATAAAACTAAGTGTACTTGGGAGCACACAAGCTTTAGATGAGAACAGGTGACTAGACACCTGATTTTTAGATGGGCAAAATTAAGTGAAATGAACACTTTTCTGCCATTCTCCCCAACCAGATTTCAAATGTTAGCAATTTCTGTGAATCCTGTGTTACTTTCACCAGTATGGTAGGTAGCAGTATGGGTTTAGGAATTACAGCCTTTAGGAAACTGCTGTAATAGTCTCAAGCATTGGTTTAGTGGCTAATAAGGATAGGGAGAGAACACGTTCTGGAGAACTGGAATTTCTACGTCAGTGGTGGTGTTAACATGCTAACCACATGCCTCTGAAAGTCTAGCTCAAGTAGGCATTTTCACAACTATCTCATAATTCATATCTGAGCACATTTTTCTGAGACACAATGGACAGCATAAACTTATAAGAAATAATGCAAGTACTCTTCCTGAAAACAGTGGCAGTAGTAATGTGAACAAATACTCAGTAAAATAAGTCATCTAGAGTGTGATACATGAAGGTTGCCACCTATCAATCAGAACTCTTGAAAAAGGCAAGGTTGAGCATTTAGTTTTCCTTCAGTTTCCATGGGTATTTTAAGGTCTGTAAATGACCTCCCTATAAAAAATTAAATTAAGCCTAGAATTTTTTAAAAAAATACAGTAAGCACCATGCTTCAGAAAAGAATTGTGCTATCTGTAACTTCATTCAACACTAATATTTTTACACACACATAACAGGTATATAAATTATTTCATTTTCATCCTGCTCCCTGGCATTTAGAATTAATATTTTATTATTAATCACTCAAATACAATATACCAGGACAACCAGTGAACTTTTGCTTCACTGGAATGTAGTAGTAACATACTAAAATTCCTTAGTGCTATGTCCATTCATTAACATTGCCACCATTACAACTCTGCCCACCCCACTGTACACAGGAGAATTGACTATGTTGCCACAAAAAGGAGTGTTTCAGGATAGAAGCAAAAACAGATGAAAAAATCTTCCCCTTCAAAAATGCCAAAAAATTACTGTCTCTCACATGTCTGCAGATAGTTTCTATATTTATTTTCTCCTCTCATTAAGGATGTTGTTCTTTATTATTAATTAAATGGAAAATATCCACAGCCAGTGATTGAATTACCCCAAAGTACCTGCTTAAAAAGATCGATATTGATCAAACTAAAGGGTAGAAAGTACCACTAAGTCTTCTTAATGTAAGTGATTTGGCTCAAGGAAGGTTTTGATCAAATTAAGTGGAAGATCTAATTAACCTGTGATTAAATTAAGTGGAGGGCAAGCTGTATAGGCATAAATCCCATACACTTTGAGATGAAACTAATAGTAATGCACATATTTACAGAGGCTGCCAAGGGAAAGCATGCAATATATTCAGCAAAGAAAAAAAGGTCACGGAAAGAAAGGGAAAGTAAAGTATGAAGGGATTAGAATACAGAAAGAAGATAAAGACAGCATCAGATAATGATTACCATTGGAAGAACATTAGCCAAGCCTGGGAGATTAAAGACTGTGAATATACTAAAGCATGATAAAAATTCTTCCAGATTAAAAACCTAAAGCAGTGCAAAACTCAGTGATCCATATTGAAACAGAATTCCAGAAGCTACTAAACAGGCTCTTGTACAAGGTCAAATTATATCAGTCAGTAGTTTGTACCTCATGGGCAGCATGTGATGAGATCAGTGGAAGGGACAAGTTGCCAATTCACAACACAGGCAAACAAGCTCCATGCCATTCCTCCACACAGCAGACCATTGCTGTTTGAGAAATGGGATGTTTATAGCTCTAGAACCACTGAAGAGCCATTTGCAACAATTCAAACTGTCAGATATCCTTCCTTACATGATCCACTGTCTTGTAAGAGACCACTACCTTATTTCTGTCTCAGGGCTCTGAGTAGTATCACCATAACCTATTCCTGAAGAAGTCTGTGCATTTTTCACTGTCTGCCAAAATCGTATTGCAGCAAGGCTGAAACAATGGAAATCAGAGCTCTTTGTGACTCCAAACCACTCAATTCTGGAACAAAATTATATGTCTTCAAAACAACTGGATTATAAATTAGCACTCCATTTAAAAGTATGAGGAAATCTTGAGTTGGATGACAAGACAGGCAGAAATCCCAACAGTTTATTGTCTTTATGTCATAAAGAACTTGTCTTTTTTTCTGAAGTTTTAGAGAAAGAATTGTTGACATTGTTCAGCTAAAAAAAAAAAAAAAAAAAAAAAAAAGGAGTCTTGCACCCTTATTACCTTATTAGACCATAATAATAAATTAAACTTGAGCCTCCAAGGATGATATTTTGAAATGCGGGGCACTTATGCAAATTTTCTTTAAACATTTTTGATACTTTTGATAGATTAAAAAAAAAGTGGGAAAATAAGTGGTTACAAATTATTCAAGAACAATAAGATATTGGATTTAATGGCGTTATAATATTTCTGTATTTCTGCCAGGTACTTGCCGGCTGCAAAAGATTATATAAAAGCGCCCTTCCAGATGTAGTAGTGCCATTATAGCAAGGCAGTGGTAGTTTTTTCAGACAAAATTTCTGACTAGTTTTCTTTTCCTGCTGGACAAATATTGACTTCTCAGAAATGCAAGACAATCATCCAAAAGATACAAGCCCCATAGTTATTTCAGGGCTTAGTGATTATCCACAAGACACCTTTGTGTCTTCTTGAAAACTACCTGTTCAAAGACCATAGGCAATTACCTTGGTCTTCAATTTTATGTAGCAACTCTACTTCCATACCTATTTGTAATTTTCTACAGTTTTGAAGTCTTGTAAACATACAGCTGATAGTAATTTCTGAGAAAAAGAAAAATAAAGCTCATAAACCTGAAAATCCAGCTAGCCAGTCAGCACTGCCAAACCTGAAAACCTGACATATTTTCAATGTTCCTGTAACACATTAATATGGATTTTTGGTTACATTGAGTGCATAGCGATGATTTCTTGTTTAAGCCAGTAGCCAGGCAGCCTTGTATTTTTCTTCCTTTTTCAGCTGAAGAGATTTACTTCTACACAAAATAGCCTCCGTTTTGCAATCAATAGCAGCACTGAACAATTGGATTGGAAATCATAGTGTATAATCAACTCCAAGGCTCAAACGGAAGAATACCTATTGTTCTTTTCTGAGCAGACAAATTGAGACCTCTGTTATCTCTTAAGTATCAACAATTATGCAGTGAAGATATTAATTTTCCTTTAACAGGCATGGAATTATACATCTGGCTGCTGTCAGCTGTTTCATGCTACTGGGGCAATGAATTAACCTTGCCCCATGCTGGCAACTCTGCAAAATTAAAAATTATATCAAGAGCATGCCTTTCCTAACGCACATGATTGTAAAAACTTTACATCATAAAACCTTTTAAAGCAGTTTAATCTTCTTTTATGTATGAAGTAACCTAATTTTTTTTTTTTATATAGTGCCTCTTCATTTCTGTACATCTAATAGTAACAATAACTTAACACAAGGTGTAAGAATATTTTTCACTTCATCTCATGTGGGTTGCAGAACTTGTTGCAGCATCTTCTCTATAATTCATTATATCCCAAGCAAAATTGTCAGGTACCCTGCCAACAATCAGAAACATTGGAAGTTCCCAAAAAGACCTCTGCATCTCTACTGCATTGCACATCATCACGGTTTTCATGACCTTCATGACATTTTACCACACGCCCTGAAATGAGGAAAACTAGATAACAAACCTAAAGAAATGGCTAAAACTAAAACCATTATTTATCTGGGTTCTCATGACAGCCATAGATTAATGGACAAATGACTCCACACATTTCTCTATTTAGGCTTTTCAGACAGATTTTGTTCAGAGCTTTGAATTTTTAACTCCTTTTTCCTCAGAAGGTACTAACTTTTCTGTCTAACTTCCAACTAAAAGGGCATGTAGAAACATTCTTGCAATTGCTTTGAGTTTAATCTCACCCCCAAAAAAAAAAAAAAAAAAAAAAATCCCCAGGTGTTAACCACTACACTAGGTCAATAAAGAGTGCATTGGCTTCTTCAGGGGAGAGTAGTGCTTCGAAAATTCCTCATGCTTTTGTTAACTCCTGTGTCTTCCACTATTATCTCTACCTGTGGAGAATAATGAGCCCCTTATCCTGATACTTAGTGTTAAACACACACTTAAACACTGTTAGACTTCAGTGCTAGTGATTCAATATCTATTCAGTAAGCAATTTGAACTTACTAGGTTTGGGTTGTTTGTTTTTTTTTTTTTCTCCCCAAGTATTTATAAGCAGCTGCCTGTACTAGCAAGTTAGCTGTGCCTGTGCCATTCTAACTCTGCATACATAGCACCTCTTTCTTAGGAGACAGAAGGATTTTGTGTGGGTGTGTGTGTGTTTCTTTCTACATCTTTTCAAGGAAAGGACTAGAAGCATCAAAATAAAGCAAATTTTGAGAAATAATCATTCACTCAGCATGTTTCTAACCTATAGTTCACTTTGAGAATAGTCTTTAATTTAATACTCCCACAGAATACCTTATTTAGGGAAAACAGTAAGGAATCAATACTGAGTTAAAGTCTATGAATTCTTCTTCCTTCATCCCTTGCTTAAGGGAGTTATGTAGTTAAATGTAGTTAAATATTTGTTATATTAGACATTATATTAAATATATATAGATGTAGTTAAATAAAAGTTAAATATTCTTTCTGTATTAGTTATTAATAAAGAATTTCAGACATTTTTGTTTTAAATTGAAAGTGATGGTCTTAAGCCAAAAGTTTTACCTGGATTAGAACCTTCTACTGCTGCCCTCAGGAATGGTGATCTTACCTTGCTGTCTTGGACAGAAAATTTCCGGCCAGAGAAATCCTGCAATTCCTTGCTCCTTATCAGAAATGGCTTCCTTGCCCACCAGTCGTCTGGACAATGAGTAGATTGTTGGAGAACCACTCACCTGAGATCAAATACCAGGGTCCTGAATGCTTCTGACAACCAGAAGGAGCAGATGCATGGAAAAAACTATGGTCAAGGCAGAAGTCCAGTGTGTCTGGAGTTTTTGTTGCCTGCTGTTCGGAGTCTTTCACTAAGGAAATGAGAGTTCTTCTCTCTTTTGGATTGTTAGATGTGGTTAGATTTCCATTTGAGTAATATCTGACTCAAACAAGATAATCTTTCTGCCATTAAGTGGAGAGGTAGTTCAGTTTCCCAGTTACAGAAGTGTTTTGTATCACTTCATAATTGAACAATTTTTCTTTGAAGTTCATACTCTAAAAAAAAAAGGTTCATTTTTCACGTGCTGAAACTTACCCCCGATGCCTATTTTTAATTTTTAAATTTGTTTTATGTATTCCAAAAATATAGTGGATGAAATGAAAATTCCAGACCTATTAATAAAATATTTGCAAAACTCTGAAAAATTACACTTCAGGACAGGTCACCACTAAGGGCTTCCAGAATAAAAATCCTTGCTGCAGATTCCATAAACAATAAGTACATGTGCTTTGACATCTATCAGTTTTGTCCAAAAAAATGCTGTTAAATTAATTGCAAGTTTGAGAGACCCAGGAAATAATCGCTGCCATGATAACATGTACTAAGCAGCAATTTTCTTAAAATTAGCAAATAAAATCAAACTATTTCAGTACAAATTGTTATAGAGGACAGTAAAATATTTTACTAAAGATTCCTTCTGTCCATTCCGTTTCAATTCCTGGGCTATATATTCCTCCTCTTTCTGAGGCAGAAGTCGATAGAAACTGCATATAAAGAACTAGGACAGTATACTGGTCTCTAAGGAGTTTAGATGCCCCAGGCAACCTGGAAATCGTCCATCCTTCCTTGTTTTCAGTCTCTCACACAGCAGAGATACTAAATGTTACACAGCTTTTAATATGCCAGTTCACACACATCTCTAAAGAATATGGATATAATTGGTAATTGCCTAAGAAAATAAAACTAAAATACACCCAAACTCATTAAAAAAAAATGACAGAAAACTTCAAATGTTTGCTTTACTTTCTAAACCTGCGCCTCAAGCAGAATTGTGCTAGGTGCCAGACAGTATGGGATAAAGACCAAAAATTCTTTGTTTCAGGATTAAGTTTTATAAAAATATTGCCGTTCACTTGCATCTCACTGAAGGACAGGGTGGACCCACAAGCAAGAGAGGTCTCTTCTCATTATAACCCCTCGCATGATGCAACCTCCTGTGACCTGATTTAGCAAGCTGAGTGATTCATTCAATGCCTCTTTACTTGGCTAAGAGCCACACAGAAATACCTTAGCTGGGGTTTGAAGGACATGGTTTGTGTACCAGACACGTACCAGGCACTTAGAAGGAATGAGCATGCTGGGTCATAGCAGAGGGTCAGTTAGGCCACTAGGCTCTTTCAGGTAGTGGTCAGCAGCATAAGCCCAGGAAACATCAGAGACACATAAGTACTTCAGGTCCAGAATAAACTCCCATCCACCAGTGATCTGAGGGTCAGGACCTTCACACAGCCAGTGTGCAGTTCTTGCTTTCCACAGTTGGCAGTAATCTTTTGTCCCGGGAGTTTGTTCGGCTGTTTTTCAAGTCACCACAAAGCCGAGAATCCAAGGACAATGTGATGTGCAGAGCACTGTACTAATTATCCTTTCTTCAATAAAAGTAAAATATCCTTTGACCACATGCACAGAGAGACCGAATACAGGAGGCAGTTGGATATGAAATTCCTCAAATAACTGTTAACATACCCACAACTCTAAAGTAAATGTTTATATGTGTCATTACAAAAGACAAAAGGACGGCGAGGGCTGGGAACTCTTGTCCATAGGAGGAAAACAAATTCACATCTTAAAAGATGGGTTTGTCTGTTTTGTTTGTGGAGTCAGGACGGTGGTCACAAACACATTTCACCATTTCTACATTTCAAAGCTGGAGTACAGCAACATCAAATTAAAACCAAAGAAATTAAAAATAGTTTCTTTTAAACATAATTATATCATTAAATGCAATTTTTTTGTATTACACAAAAGGTTAATATCATAGCAGCTTATTAAAAGAATTTCTGTGAGCCTCATCAGAAAAATTAATAATATAGATACCATATGAAGTACAAGAAAAATCCCTGTGATACATTTATCTGTATGAAGTAGCAGTTTTCAAGGTTATTATTTTCATATGTCTTAATAGAGGTGAATGCTGCTAACCAGAAAACTAAATATACTTTGAAATTTATGAATTCAGTAATTGCATTTCCGGCAATAATTAAAAGCAAAGCCAAGAAGAATATTTCAGAAGGGAATAAAAAAAAGTGCCTTCTGAATAAACAGGTACGCATACTACGTAGTACACGTTTAATACCACTGTTTAGAGTTTCTCTATCTATTGTCTGAGAAGACATACATGCAGACCCCCTGCAATGGAGCTTTTCACGACCAAAAATGCTGCCATTCCCCCGTCTGGTGGGACCATAGAACACTAATTGATTCACTGCATAATGCAATATTCTAGACATGGCAAAGAAGAAATGAAGAGCCAGAAAAGCTGAAGTGGATTCTTGATTTTGATTCATGTAAAGTGAAACAAAGTTAAAATGCAAAGGTTGCAACCTGTAAGATTTAGAAGGGTTTTGGAAGCCAGTACTAGGTTACAGATTTCTGCAGAAAGAGACTAGAAAAGTCAGGAAACAGAATGAAGGTACTCACAAAGAGAGAACATTAAAGTCTGGTAGTAAAGGAAAACGAACAAAAAACTCAAGAAAAACTGTAATAGGACCTAGGAAATTCAAATTGGATTCTCCAGACAGATGATATTCATGTATATTAATAATCACTGAGTGGAAGGAGAACTATTACGGTAGTGGTTTGGATAAGTTTTCTCTCTTAGTAACCAGTGGTATCTACTTACCACCATGCTGTATGTTCAAATTGCACCTGGGCCTCTGATTTCTACCAAAGGGAGCGCAACATTGTCTCAAATGTTCACCAAATGTTTGAGGAAAAAGCCTGTAAGGATATTCCAAAAATCATATTAATATAGAATCTTATTTAGGGGAACGTACTAATTTATGTTCCTTTCACAATCATTTGCTACACGGTGGCAACAAACTGTTTGCCTTTTCATCTTCTTTCCCTTTTCTTTCCTTGCTGCTGGCTGTAATCACCTCCACACAAATGGAGTTATTATAGCAGACTTTTCATCTTTACTGGTATTATGCCTATATTTTAAAGAAATGGTTTTGAACTAGGAGTGGTAATGGATGAAAGAGCAAAGTTGAATACAGTGGGAAAATAGCCACATAGCAGAGAAGAATGCCAAATGGAAGGGTAAAGATGACTTTATTTGTTCAAAACACATTACAGGTTATTTTTCATTCCTTCTTAGCCACAGATTCAAAAAATTAATGTTTTTAATTTTCTTTTCTCATTTCAGACTTTTAGTAGTGCCTGTATAAGCATAGGAAGCATTGCTTTAAAGAAAACAAAAACAAATAAAAAACCTCAAAAAATAAACAACAAAAAACATAACCCCCACAATCCTTTATCATTATTTCAATGGAAAAATAGTATATTATCCACTTCCTCTTTCTGAGAGACTAGTTCTTACATAAGATTACCTTTCATCAAAATAACTTCACAAACAAAAATGTAAAGGTACAAAATATCAAGGAAAAACACAACTCTCAGATGAAAAAATGTTGCAGTAGAAGATGTTGCTGGAAATTGACATTCTAATTTCTTTTTATCTTTTCCACTTCTTAAAAGCATATACTAAATTAACTTCCAGTTTTAAAACTGTTTAGTCACTCTGAAGACAGCAAGGCCTTCCAGGCGGAGGGATATTATCTGACATAAAACTAAAGTCAATATCTCTCTTTGTACCAGTATGGAAAGCTGAATCAGAGCTCATTTGCATATGAAGATACAGGAAACATAAGTGAGCTTGTTCATATCAGCTTATCACACAGACTGAGAACTGTGATTGTTGTCTTCTGTTGGTTATGAGGGTGGGACAAGCCAGTCGTGAAACGCAACTTGCCTGAAAAGAAATAGCCAATCCAATGAAAAATGTGTTGTAATCACAGCCTCATCTATCTACTATGTATACCTGAAAAAATGAAACAAAGAACATAAAGAGGGTCCGTTCACCAAAAATAGAACAACACAATACGGAACAAAAGCGAAGTTCAACTTGTTTTTCCCTTTGTACAGAAGGAATCTGTGTTAAAGTACATAGGTGTTTATTGCAAAAGACATAATTAACAAAAACTGGAATTTACCTAGTACTACTTATCCCAATCAGACTCAACTTAGGCCTCTTAAAAACATAATTAAAATAAAGATGTCCCTATCACAACATTATAGTGTTATTTTCACATTGCAGTATTCAGAGCATGAATTCATTCCTTCCTGGGTAGAATACACTTTGACATTCCTTAAAAACATAGTTTTAATCTTAAAGACTATAAAAATTACAGTTTAAAAAAAAAAAAAAGACAAGTTTTCCTACAAGCAGCAAAGACACTTTAGTTAGGGGATTGTTAATCAGAGTTAGAAGACATTGTTAATTCCACATGGATCATCACAATGATAATATTTATTGGCAATGGTCAAGTATTGTCCAACTGCTCTCTGTTACTTATTTATTTGATTAACACACACACCAAAAAAAAAAAAAAAAAAAACCCAAAAAACAACCACTTGGTAGAAACACCAGACCTGTTGTGAATGTTTCCCTGCTTTTTGGACTCAAAGTTTTTTGGTTGAGATTTTTCTTTCTTTCTATTATATAATGCAACATCTGCAGCAAATTCTTTAAAAGATCTTGTAATTAAGTGTGTCCTAATGAAGATATGAGATAAGAGTTTGGTTTTTTTCATTTTAGCAGAACATTCATACTTAGGCTCTACATTTCTCACTGGCATTTTCAACTGCAGCAACTATAAGAGCAGATTCTGCACCTGGCAAAGTCAGTCCCAGTCTCTCATGATATTCCTAGTTTCTGAAAACTGGAGGATAGCCAAAAGGATTTTTCGACTTTAGCGACTCTGTCTGAAACAGTAAAACCGTATCTCTTTTGCCATCTCTACAACATTGTAAGATTCCTTCTTTTTCAGCTGATTACAATGAGGACTGATGGGTAGAGAAGAAATTGTCTGAAAATTGCATCTTGCGGCATTTTGCAGAAGGCAGGTACGCATCATGAATCTTGTACTCTGCCCAATGGAAACCAGTCCTTGGCAAGGATGATCTGTGCTTTCCAGTAAGCTACAGCACAGAATTTGCCGCAGTAGAACAAGCTCCAGTAACAGCCAGCACGTGGTGCTTCAGTGCAAAGGTATGCAACACAAATGTCCAGGAACACGGGATGGTCTATGGAGTCACCATCCAGGTACCTTCCCTCTACCACTACATCCTCCATGGCTTTTTGAAGAATTTGCTAAATAGCTCCACTGTGTTTGGGACATTTTCGCTACGTTGCCATCATCTAGGTTTTTGTTCTGTTAAACATTAGTCTGTCCATGATGCTCTCTGTTAAAAAAAGCTGAATATCTCTTTTCTCAAGTAGCAGGGCAGTCAGAACTTCCGACCCCTCTAATGGGGCTATCCGCAAAAGAAACATCAAGGTTGCTTTATGGTGTCAGCTCATTCCCAATGTGATAATAATATATTTAAAGAGAAACATGAGAGCAATCCAGAGGGAAAAATCACCTGCCTCTGATCCTGCCAAAAGGCAGGTGGTTTGGTTTCAGACATATGGACAATAGGGCAAGAATTGGTGGAAAAGAACTGAAAATTAAGGATGCAGCAAAAACCTGAAAAAGCTTTTCTAAAGCTGACTCATTTAATAATCCATATTATATTTTTGTACATAATTGTTGCTGTCATTTTATTTCCCCAGGATTTTTGTGGATTCACACCACATCATTACAGGTGTCCCACAATTCAGTCTGAATAAAAAGGTGCAGTGAAATACTATAAGTGAGGCATCATGTTTTTTCACACTGTAAACAACCTGTTTTAGACTAAACAAGGGATGAACAGTAAGCTTCAATGAAATGCAGCAATTTCTTTTCCCCTCTGGCTGCTCAAGCCATAGAGCATGATGACAGAGAAAATGACAAGTGAGTCACTAAAACAACATTATTGGAATTGACAGAGATTGAGACAGTCATATTTGACTCCAAAAGATGCAGTCTATGTTTATCTGACTGGGCTGGAGTTGACGAGTTTAGGTACCTGCAGGCTCACATCTGTTTATGTTCTAATCTAAATTCCAATGAGGTTATTGATTCTGTTTATATAAGAACACGGGTGAAGCTGGGTGGGCTTTACAAAGTAAATTGTTGTTTGAACCATGCTAGAAGTGGCTGCTTGTCCCACATATAGTGTTGTGTGCAGTTGCTTATGGAATATGGCTATGCCCATTACAGATATCATTGGCTCTCTGGAGATTAAATGTTCTACAGTACTAACTCCGGAGATTTATAACTCTTGACAATTTTATGGCCTACCTTAAATAGTTGCCCTCTGTAAAAAAAGCAGCCTGTACTTAGAACAGTATGTAATGGTGAGAGCTTCTTTACAGAGTTTTTATAGAGCACTGGATATCAGCTGACAATTCACTCTGAGACAGAAAAAAAACCCAAAAAAACAACAAGCGACAACTTCGCAATAACCTGTGCAGAGGCTTTTTCTGTCCCACTGCATATCAGTAGATCAACAGTGTAATTCCAAACAACATTGAAAAAGTCATCTTAATATTTGTATGCCTCTCCATAATTGTTCCTTTCTTCATGAGGTTGAAAGTCCTGTTAAAAAAAGGGAACTGAATAAACTACTAACAAATGGTACTCTCAACAGGTTAAAGTGATTAAAACCATGTAAGACTGAGTAGAGCCAGTGTTGATGGGGGCCATGTGTAGTTACTTTTCTTGAGGAGAAGCATGGAAGGTTCTAGGTAAAAGCCCATTATCAAGGAACTACTTTATTAAGTAGCTTCTTCATACATCTCTGAAAGTCTAGCTTGAAGTGCAACTAAAAAGGCAGCTCAACAACCCATTCACATCCAAGTGCAAGGGTGTAAGATAAAACTTGTAACCCTTATCCAAGGCTGGATCTAAGCTCCAGAAAAGAAAGCAGAAAGAGGACAGAAAACAAGCTCAGTATCAGAGAGCAGGTTTGCAGGTGTTCCTATGGTTTCATTTCCCTATGGACATTATTTGCAGGGAACAAAGGTTATAATAAAGCAAAGCAATTGCAGTAAATTACTGTGAAGCAAACCAAATACATATTTAGTGGAGAAAGAACTTGGCACCAAGGTCAGTTCCAGGTGGGCTGGAAAACAGCTCACAGAATGGCATAGTAAGTTAACTTTGACATTGCTCTCTTGGAGTAGAAGTGTTGTAGCGTATGTTATTATCCGCTGATATTAATGAGTTCAAGATCATTTGAAAACTGTGTATTGTGCATGAGCATCATACTTTCAAACCTGGAATGCTTATGGGACCACCATAAATCCATTGTTTGATGAAAGACAAGGGTTTTAAAGAAGTCATTTCTATGTAACTTCTCATCAGGTAAAATGCAAAGTTTTTTATTACACTCTTTATGGACTTGTTAGGATGCATAGAGTGCATCCTGAGGGCAAGACTGCTGACATCTCTTCCATCTCTACAGATGGTATCAGCTGTCTGTGGGAACAAACAGCAGAATTTGATATCAAATTCTGCAAAGCAGGCCAATAAAATGTTGATGCATGGAGATGTTTCGGGGCTGTTGTTTGTTTGTTTTTAATTACTTGATATTACCTATGTTTTGCTCTGATCACTTGAAATTCCAAGCCTCTTAAAAAAAGTCAGTGAACCAATCTACAAGTGTCAGATCAGACACAGCAACTTCTTTGCACTTCAGCTATTTCCCACAGGCAGTGCTCTTCTAGCAACAGCATTTTTAATGAAACACCACTGGCATGCCACAGGAAGCATGCAGCTTTCTCAAAACTGATAGGTTACTAAAGAAACTGTGTCTTTAACTCAGTAAGTCAAATAACCTGGAATCTTAAGAACAATTTAAGTTTTACTGAGGCTTTGTGGGAGTCTAGACCCAATAGGATTTGGGATATTTCCCCCTTGCAGAATAAAACTGGTACAACCCACCTCCCACTTTGCACTACGCTGACAGAAAGCCAGGCATGTAAAAGCACATCCAGGTCCTGGAGCATTCAGTGGAAACATTAGAGCATACTAGCTGCTGGAAGACTGTTTTTTTGTATGGCTGAAAATTGCCATCATATCATGAAAGAGCTTCCTTTCTGTTGTAAGGAGAGTTGGGGAAAGGATCACTTACAAAACACATGCATCTCCAAATCAAGCAGTTTGTAATTTTCCTCAGGAGGTTTTTTAGAAAAGAAAATATTTCCATTCAATTTTACATAATTCTTCAAAAGACACAAGGTGATTGCCAGACTGACCCTTCCTTGAAAATTAAGGACTTTATGATTCCCAAAAGTTCTGCTTTGATCACCCATTTATTTTCTGAAAGGTTGCCTAGGGGCTTTCCAAGCAGCCTCTAAATGTAAACCAACTATGTAATGCAAGACAAATGAGTTGTTTTTGTTAATACATGGGTGATTTTGCACATGCCTTTATGCCCATCATGCACAGAGGTGACCATGCAGATGCAAAGTTCTCACCTCCCATGAGGGAAGCTGCGCTGACTCTCCCCAGAGTTTGGCAGGTAGTAAGAGGCAGTCCTGCCAAAGCTGCTCTTCTTAAAAACATGCAAGCAGCACACACACATCTATGGAAGGACCAGAGGCAAGGTTTCTTTTCTGTCTAAGAAGTGAAAAAAAACCTCCCACATGTGCTTTTTGAGCAGCCTCATCATAGATTCTTCCTTACTTGGGGGAGGCTATATTATGGTTTAACCTTTGTTCCAGACAGTATTTTAGGAGCACAGCTTTGCCAGTAGACAACGGGAGAAAACGGAGAAAGTCAGCAAAGAGCTTAGTCACTCAAGGCAAATTCCACAGGGGTATGACACACAATTAAAAATTAACCATTGGTGAGTTAAGGCCACCGCATTTCTTGGATGGCAACCATGCTTTAGCACTTCACAGGCACTTGTTTCTCTTTTCTAATCAATTTTCTTGTGGGTTCATGAAGAAAAACAGTAATGAAACTTGGAAACAAATGGCTTTTCTATATATATTTGAAAGATACAATAGGATGCAATAGGCTTGAAGCATTCACTGGAATCATACAGATTTAAAAGCGCACGGCAAAGAGTATTTCAAAGCACCATGGAAAATCACAACCAAAGTAGACTGAGGAGAGACTTTTTAGGCTATTCCGTATTTGCCAGCAAAGAAAAATAGCAGCTCCAAATGACAAAGCAGGTGAAAATCATGCAGAGTTCTTCAGAATGGCCTGTTATCACCTCAGCAACCCTCATGCACACATAATTGATAAGTAAAAGGAAAAAAACAGTTCTTGATGCCCAGGGCAAAAACAATAAAAAAATTTACAAGTTGTGGCATAGAAAATCTGCAGACACTTTGACTGAAGTGATTAGGGTAGGAAAATAAGATGCAACAGAAACAGAAAACAATCTGGAAGGAAGAAGAGGAAGGTCTTTAACAAGACCTGTAAACCATGTGGCTCAAGGTGTTCCCCTGAGGTGATGCAGAAAGCCTCTGAGATGACATCTATATGAAAAAAAAAAAAAAAAAAAAAAAAAAAAAAAAAAAAAAAGACAAAAAAATGCAGCCATTCAGGGTAGCCCCTGTTTTGGGCAGGCCGAGAAAAGTTTTCTACAAAGCGAAGTGACAAATTTATTTTAGCAGTGGAGATAATGCCTGAAGGCTTGACATGAACTTCCCAAGGTATACCAAGTACCCAAAAATAAAAAAAAAAAAGCCTCAATTTGCTGTTCTTCTAAGTAGCAGCGGACTTCCTCCACAAGTGCTCTGGAATCCCTCCTTTCTAGAAAGCAGCACAGACAGTAACAAGTGGTTCAGTTGGGAGATACTCCATGAAAAATCATAATGCAATGTGCTACTTTTTAAATTTAACTCTTCCCACTACTCCAGCTGGAATAACCCATGCACCCAAACTACCACACTAACTTTTGAATTTATGTCAGACGTTTTGGAAAGAAGGTGGCATGTCCCTGGCCCACATAGCAAAATAAAGGATGATGACAAATATTCAGTGGATGGGTTGGATGAAACACTTATACTTTGCAAGCCTTTGCCTATCAAAATCCTAGGTTAACATCCTTGAACCAAGATGGTCAAATAGGACACAAATCCAACTCCTGCCCTGTTGAAATTTTCATCCTTCTGGATGGATATAAACCACCACAAAGCACATCCTATGGCAATGTTCTGAGCTTAGAAAAATAGTGGCACAATGAGCTAATATTCCCAATCTTTAGCCCTTCCTATTCCTGGTAGCTTTTTAGAGACACAGTGTAAGCAGCTGTTGATAGCAATCACACTGTGAGTTATGATTAAATCTACGGCCAACATGAACCAGAACTCAAATTAAACAGTTGTGTGAGTCTTGAAACTATGCTCAGTTCCAAGCAGGGAGATAAAGAATAGGTCTCCTTGGGTAGATGGCATACATCAAATACCTTATCCTTCAGCCATTCAGTTCATTTTTCCACAGTGCAATCCAAGAAAGGTATTATATTTCATGGGTTCATCTAGCTGACTGACAGGTTTTTGGAAGATGCTCTGCTGTGCAAGGCAGACATGCCCTTAACCACAATAGACACAATGAGCAAGGAAGGATGCTTGGTTACACTTGACAACCTCACCATAGTTTGATGTTTTTCACTAGATTTGAAGAAGAGAAAAAGTCAGAATACCTTCAAAGTAAATTTTCAGACATTGCATACACAGAACATGCAAACAAACAAACAAAATCCACTTATTGAAAAGATACCAGACTAAGACAAGATGTTCAACTCAAAATTACAGGTGAACAAAACCCAAAGTTACTGTGCCCAGTCTCTTTCCTATATTTTGCCTTTGTTTCCTCTATAATCAGAATGTTTCATTTGTAACCCTGAACTACGTATGCTTAAGCTACCCCTTATAATTTATGTACTCACTATGTTCATACTCTCTTCCCAGCTGGATCGCATTTCACATGAGGTGCTGGATGTGGGTCCCCTATGATACATTCCATCTGAAAGAACTTCAAAACAGACATAGTCTGGCTGAATGTAGAAAAAATACTAGAGAAGAGTATGCCAAGGCCTCTTTTAAGTAGTTTAACAAAGTGATGATAGTCCTTTGCAGTCACCCCTGACTTCAAAGGATTGGCTCATGATTATCCCTGGAAGAAAAATGAACCTGCAAACTCATGCACTTCGTATATACTGGCAAATATAACCAAATACCTTGAAACAGGCCAGTAATTAATCAGTAAGATGAATGCTGAAAACAGTTCTCAAGATTTGGGGGATTATGTCTTAAAACTAAACCTAGTACTCAAAACAATATACCAGCTCTGACAATGTGCCGACTGCCCGCACAGATGATTTGGCCAACACAGGATGACTATGTTTTCCTGCGGCCACCCTCAGGCCAAAGTCTCCTTGATGAAGAAAAACCTGAGTAAGGCAGACTAACTTACAAGCTGAGCAAGCTAACAGAATTTCCACAGTACAGAACAAATCTCAAAATTAACAGAAATTTTTATGGTTGACATTTTATTGGGAAGAAGTGAGTGATTAATTCATCCGACAAAAAAAAAATTTAACTACAACACTTGATTGAATGGCTTACTCTACAGTGCTTACTCTGCTTATTGCTCCCATGTATTTAGCAACCAGTTAAAAATATAGCCAACGACCAAAACAGAGCTATATCCCACTTCACTATGTTTTCAGTTCTTGTTTAATACACCAATATATCCTTCTAATCCATTGCTTGGTCTAAATTTCCTTACAATTTAAAAAATCACTAACACTTGGGGTATGGAAATAATAATGGAAAGCTCTGAGGCAAACAGGGATTAATTGTAATTGTCGATTTTTCTGAGCACACTTAAAGTAGCAGCCACATGCTGCCTTATTCCATGAATCCAGGAGATTGTTTGAGCAGGCAGTGTTATATTACTCTGGGGTGGGAATGAAATCATGTGGGAGCAGCAAGTACAGCTCATGGAGAAAAATTACCATTTTATATTTATTACTTTGACTAGTTTAAGTGCCACAGGAATAGACTCTCCAATGCATTTGAGTGCAATTCCCCAACAATTTTACTCTGTTGCTTTGTAAACTATTTTTAGGGAAAGTCTCAGAAGACTTTTAAAGGCACAAGCCACCTGAATTTAAAAGGTTATTCTGGTGGTTTATCAAAAGGATATAAATAATGTGATACATCTTCCAGATTAGATTGATTCTTCAAATTCAGGTAGGAGAACAGAACTTGAGGAGAAAAATTCCCATTTTAAACTTGCACATCATTTTTGTTCCATAAGCTCAAATATGCTTTTTCAGCAGGCTTATCATAATTTTGGATTTCCATTGATAACTCTACAGTGTGGATTCTTCGTGCTTTTAAAACAAGATAATATAAGGAAACCACAGGCTCGAACATACATAACTGCATAATTATACTGTTCACAAGCTAATAGCAAAAGAGCAGAAGGATGTTCTGTTTTAGAGGAGGAAAGTTAAGGAAAAATCAGACAGGCAAAAGTTCATGTCTCTAAAAGGATATTTAATGAAAACTACAATTTTTTCATTAAACAGTAAGATAATTTCAGGTTCCCTACTTTCCTAACTTGCACCTTCACACAGCCATAGACATTAGGCATAACCATGTCTTGGTATCCTCTTCTCCATCATCTTGAAAACATGAAATCTGAGTGCCCAGCATAAAAATGTATCTTCAAGCTGCTAGCAGCCTACTACAGATAAATTTTTGTGTTGACTTTCCAGCACAGGATAATTAATACTTTGAGGAAGTACATGCATTCTCTCAGTGTATGTAGTAATAGCTACACAATGAATAAACCACATAAGGCTGAAAACCGTTTACTGATTTATGGCATAATAATAGTTCAAGGGTGCTTCCTGTTTATTTTAATAATTTTTTCTCTCTTAGTTGCTGATTCTCAGGCTGCACACATTCCCAGGCAGTGTCAGAGCACGCTCTGACACCTCTGAACAAGGCCTCCTTTCCTAGCTGCTGTTCCAGCAGACACCAGCAAGCACCTTCCAACCCACCCTGCTGGCTGCCAAAGCAACTGCTACACTGTAGTTTATGAAATATTTATAGTGCATCTAAAAGGACATAACAGGCTCTCATAACAACTCAAAATCATTTCTGTGGGGAGCTTGCACACTCTCCCCTGGAAGTGCCCAGCGCATCCTTAGTCTGGCCTGGAATGCTGCTGGAATCATAGGTGAGGGAGAAGCCAATACTTTTTTTGGCCATTGTACATATTACACCAGCATCAGAAAGAAAATGAAAAAGGCTTTCTCACGACGCCTATGACATCTAGCTGTCATCATCCTGAAAAATTCTAACCCACCACAGTGACTCTAATCCAGAGCACAATATTAGTCCACACCACTTCATTACAAACTAGTGGTTTCAAGCTCTGTTTCCTTTCTGAAAGCTGGATGCAACAAGCAGCCAGCTCGCTGCGCTCATCAGATGAGGACAACCATGCCAAATCTTCAAGGTCATTGAGCCCTGCAGCATCTGATGGGAACTGCATGATCACAGCCAGACCACAGAGTCCTTAAGACGGCATTTGTCATCCATATGAAAAGACTTTTTGATGGCTCTTCCCTCTCCTACCCCTTGGATAAATCTGTGAATTGATGCAAGGATTAGAAAAAGGTAAATTTCTCCTGCAGTCACACACACATCACTCACACACACACTTGAATAACAGTGCTGGAACTGTTGTATGGCAGGTATTTGGAAGTGAATCTAAACAAATCAGCGTAGACCTAATGACAATGGTGAGTTATGCTGTTTTAAGGTAACTGTAGCTGTAATACACCAAATAATACAACACAATAAGCAAACATATTTTTCTATTATTATTTTTATCATTGCAGTCAAAGCTACTCCTGTTTTGAGAGATATATGAACCATTTTTTTTCAAATTTTGCATACAAAGGCACATGTAAACTATCCTGTAATGGGATCAAACTCTGTGTTAAATGCTCTTCAAAGAACTCTGCACAGATCACTCAACAATATGCCTCACTGTTTTATAGCTGGCCAAATCCTCCTCTCACTGCATCTATTCACTGTCCATTACTCCTCAAGGAATGGAGAGGAGGTCTTCAGCTATCGTGTCTAAAAAGTACAGTATCTTCACCACTAGCACCTTCAAAGCTGCATGGATTTAGCAACAGTAGGAAAGAAAAGGATTTTCTAGATCTTGTCCTTCATTCCAGTGAGAGTTGCCATTATAGAGAAACAATTCCAACACTTGCAAAAGCATTGATTTTTTTTTTTTTTCTTTGAGTGATACAATATATAGTTGACTACAAGGGATAGGCATAGCAAATAATTGAAAAAAAAATTCAAGAAAACACCACTGTTTCTCATGAACCAAACAAAAAGGTTAACCATCAAAGTTGTAATGTCAGGACACACAATCTCCCCAGCTCCACCCCTCTGCCAAAACAGCTCCAGAAAGCTGTAAAAACATAAGTCAGAAATAGCTCAGATGAGTCAGAAAAGTAATGTCTTCCTATTTTACTTTCTCTCCCAGCCCCAGACATATCCAGGTAAACACAAAGACACATTGTGATGAAATCAACTACAGCAAATGAGAAGAACAAAGGATAATGCAGAGATCAATGCAAAGATCAACAGCAGACCATGCCTCTAGGAAACCTCTCTCCTTCCACACTCCAGAAACTGCATGCAATGAACTACAGCCACTTGCCACTTAGGGATGAAAACTGGAGTCAAAAGAAAAATCACAGCAATGACAATAGATGCAGATAAATAATGAGTCCTACCACAGCACTGTCTGGGCTAGGACGAGGGGAAGGACACTCATGACAAATACTTGCATTGGAAAAAGACACTTCAGACATTTCTACAGCTGTTTTCTTCTCATCATTTCCCACTTTATATCTGTAACTATGGGAACACAAAAGAAAACCAAAGATTTAGGGAAGCAGGGACTGAGAAGCAAGACATCAATAGTTTCTTACAGAGATGAAAAGACAGACCAGCAAGATCAAATCTTACCAAGAAAGAAATTGAATGTGGCAGTTCAGTAATGGTCAAATACATCTCTGGTACAGTGTTTAACCCATAAACACAAGCCTTAGGTTTTAAATAAGGTAGCAACATTGCCACATTTGCTTCACCTACAAATAACAATTAAGAATTAGTTGTAAACACACAGCCCATAGACTTTTTCACTTGCCACAGAAATGCACAGTCTCCATTCGGTGTCACTGGCTTTTGTCTAAGGTGAGCTGCTGTTTACCTCATTAAGCACTGGCTTCTGAAATGTCTTGCATCCACTGTGTTCTGTAGCAGAGCAGTTAAATTTGTCACACTTGAAACAGAACCTTGGAAGTATTAACTTTGCTATTTGGCTAATTTTTTTTTTTTAATCTTTTTTTTTTTTAATGTAGAATGAAATAAATCAGATAAAATTCAGAACCCTCTTTTAAACTGATTCTGAGAAAAAAGTTTTTCGTTTCAGATAAGAACAGAAAAGCCTGAGACATAAGATTAATTTACATATTTAGTTTCATTGAGCAAATACTTTTTGCTGGTTGGTATTATGTGACCACATTTAAAGAAGTGGCTTTTCCTCTCAGCTTCAAAGCAAGAGAAAAACAGAAGCATGTACTTTTCTTTTGCTTTAAATCCACACCTACTTCAAATACATCTTTCTTTATGAAAGGCTGAGCTCACTTTTAGATTATAAAATTAAGCACTTAATTCTTCCTCCCCAAAACAAGACATAATTCTGAACACTTGCCTTTAGTGAAGCACATACATTTTTCAAAATTATAAGATTTAAGCAGAGAGACTGAGAAATTTCACACTTAAAAGAATGTTTCCTGGGAAAATGGAAAGAAAGTTACAAAGAAGATTCTGGCTCATCTTTCAGCCTTAAATTATGGGGTCTTTTCTGATTCCAGAGGAAGTCAATAGTCTGACAGGTAACATGCTTAACAAGGGAAAAAATAAAAATCAAACAAAACCAAACCACAATGCTCTAAATTTTTGATTGATTCTTTAAGCTCATAACAGAGCTTGACCATTCTGGCCTAATAACCAAGTTACTAAATACTTTGGTTTGTCTGATGGAGACATAAGGTTAGACCTACAGTGAGAGTGCTAACCAAATGGATAATAGACTGGCAATGAGAGGATGCCAGGTCTGCTCTCATGAGACTATAACACTACATCGCCAGTGACCACTTTCATCCCTGCAAGTAGTTCCAAAGCTTTGCTTGACTGCTTTATTTTCAGTCTAATCTGAAATGAAGGTTTTCTCAGTACACGTCTTTCAACACCTGTTTTCTAAAGACTCAGCCTCTGACCACAGCCATCTCTTCGGTAACTGATAGTTCAAGCTTCAGGTGTTAAATAAAGAATTTGGATAAGGTCATTTCTGTCTCCTCACCCTCCCCACCTGTTCAACTTTTGATATGTAACTTACCTGAAGAACCGAATGGCAGCCTCTAACCACAAGAAAAAACAACGATGGCCAGTAGACCCTGTTGTCTTTGATTCATGACCCACTTAACAAGCGTTCTGTTGAAACCTCAATTCATTTCTTTAGGCCTATTTCTTATTTCTTACAGCACAATCTGTCTTATGGCTCAGTCAGCCCCATGAGGCAAACCCTGGCAGTCCCATCTCCCATCCCACGCAAAAGTACCAGGAGGAGGAGACGAGCTACAGACACTGTCAGTCAGCCCAAGGAGTATATGAAACATCCCACTGCTCAGTCTCAGGCACCAGAAACATCCTGAACTCTCACTCTGACTGAGAGTCACCAGGTGCCAGCAGTCAGACAGGGAAGGACAGAGCAGCCTTCACTGGCTCTCAGTGGACAAAGGGAGGCAGACGTGCTGCTGCCCAGGAGTCCCTGAGTCAGCAGTGATGAAGAAGCACCTGGAGTGCCTCACAGATCAATCTGTGCCTTTAACAAGTGTCAATGAACACACAGGCTTCCTTCTACAGGAAAATATTTTAACTGCACACGAAGGTGATAATTTTGTAAAACTGCAAGTGGATGATACAGCCAGCACTGCTAGTGTGATCACAAAAACCTATGATGGTAAGAATTTTCTATTAAAAAAATGTAGTCCAAATCAATTAGAAAATTTAAAATGTATTCCTCAGAATTCCAAAGGGATGTACAATTTTACATGCAAAAGCCCCCCAAAATGAATGAGACTGAATTTTCAAGGGGCTCTTATAAAACCAACAAAAAACAGCTACAGTAAAGGCTGGCAAATTTGTGGTGTTTGGGGGATTTACTTATAGCCCTTTGCAGACTGTTCCTGATTTTTATTGGGTTTTTTTTCAGTTTATGAATAGATTTATCCTTCTCAAGAAAAAAAAATAACCCACTACTTTTTGGAATGGGCCTGAAATCAAATCTCAAACCAAGGGCTGTGGAGGTCTCTGCAGAAGATGAATAAGCAGAAGTAGTGGGAAGAGTCTATCTCCACCTTTTAACAGGAGCCAGAGCTTACAGCCCAGCCCTTTTGACAGAAGCCATAATCGGGGGCAGCAGCCTGTGTTCCTGGGTGTGAACTGCAGTGCTTGGGGCAGGCACTGACAGCGTCCCAACACCTCTGTACCCGGGGCTGAGAGAAGCACAGGCTGGTGGGTGGCTTGCAAAGAAGAGGGGAGGAAATCACTTCCACCAGCCTTTCTGAGCTTCCCACCTCACGGTTATCTGTCCCCCAGCTAGAACACCAGAACAGACACAGCAGCCCCGCTTCTGCACGTAGCTACCTGGGCAGTCCCAGTGCATGGCCCACACTGATGACAATGGTCACCTCTTTGTAGGATGGGCTAAAGCTGAAATACTAAGGGGTGGGGACATTACTCATTAATCATAGAATATGCTGAGTTGGAAGGGACTCATCAGGATCATCAGGTCTATGTGTATCATCAAGACGTGGATAATCAGCTTGGATAAAATGAATATTCTGTTCATATATATATATATATATTTCATGGCAAATATTTTGCCTGTTAGATGACTTCACCAACAGAAATTCAGGATCAGATAGTGTTATCAATGCGTTACTCACATGGCTGGTTTCTGACCCTCTTTGCTCAGCACCTGGCACTTTATTTGATGAACTGACATATTCAAATGAATTAGGGCTGTGGTTCATAGAACAGGACTTCATGCACAGTATGAGAGGGGATGGAAGAATTTAGAAAAAAAAATGAACCACTATAAACAATGTAAGTTGTTCTGAACTCCTCCAGCCTAAATGAAAGGCTAAATAGTGCAGTGTTTGGTAGCATACAGCAAAACTGATTCTTAATTGCTACATTTTCTTAAAGGCTTATATGTAATGAATGGATAAACATTAAATTTTACTTTAAATACATTGCAGAAAAGCAAGGTGGTTTTGGTGCTTTGTTGTTGTTGTTTGTTTGTTTTTGGGTTTTTTTTTTGATATTTTTTCCATGTCCGCTCACAAACTTTGAAAGTCTTAAGCTGATAGAAGGAAAGGACAGAGGATTTGGAGTTCAAAATGTTGTAGAAGTTTGATGTAAGGATATGAGTCTAGTACCATTCCCATTGCCTAATTTCATGATCTGCCCAAGTGTGCAGAAGCTATATAATTTTAAGTTTTGCGGTCTAGTAAGAACAAAGATCAAATAAGTCTTTCAAAGGTGTGAATGGTCTCCTCTTATGGGAGTTGAGTGACAGCGAAGCAAATAAGGGATCTAATCCTGTCCTCAGAAAACATTTTAATGGCAGCAGGATTAAGCCACAGATTGAAGAATCAAGGTTTCCTTCATTAGTTAAGTGCTAATTGCCCTGGCAGTACACATAATGCTGAACAGGGATGGGAGGAATTGGGTTTATCACTGAGTCAAAACCAGCAGCTCAATTTAACTTGTGGGAGGGAAACAAATGATTCTTACAACCACCAGGTGATGTTCTGCCTTCTGCAAGAAACCTCTCCTGACCTGTCCTCAGAAGAGCAGTTCCAACTTGCTCACCCTTTGGAATATTTACACTGTTGAGCTCTGGATTACCATAAAGGGCTGGTAATAAAGTAAATAAAATTAGCTACTTCCCACAGAGGACTGAGGCACAAATAAAAATGAAAATGAAAAGCAAAGATATAAAATTAGGAAGCTTTTTTCCTCATTTTTGGTTGGGTTTGTGGTTTTTGGTTGTTTTTTTTTGTTTGTTTGTTGGTTTGGTTTTTTTCCTGTTATTTTTAAGGAGAAACTAGGAAATAAAGCGGCATGAGGGAAGCAAAGACATTTTCCATCATGAATTCTTGAACGCTGCACACATGATCTCATTGGTAATGGGTCAGTGCCTCCTGCGGTGCCTTGGGCAAGATGGCTGTGATTTATAAAATGCTTCTAGTGGCTGTTGACATTGCAGAAAGCTTTTATTTCTTTCTCTCCTTTTTTTTTTTTTTTTTTTTTTTCCCTTCTTAGCTGCATCCCTATCTCCATCTTAAGCCTATAAAAATTAAGAACTTCATAACAACCAGTTTGTTGACCTGGTAATTGCACATTGAACCATTTACCACACATACACAATCAACAATTGTCACACTGTTAATAAAGAGATGAAAATTTAAGCACTAATGAGGACATTCATGACACATTGTCATCAGTAGTGCTGATGTCAGAGACAAGTGACCCTGGAGGCTATCAGCTCACACCCAAAGCACCTGAAATCAACACAAAGGCTCCAGACCAGAGAGAAAATAGTGAGTGTTGTAATAACAGAGAGGGACTATTTGCTTTGATTAGTTCATTCCTCAAAAGTGAGCAGAAACAAATTCGGCTATTTTTCTATCATTCTCCTTATAGAAAAAATGCTGTTTCATACACCCAATTATCTCAGAGAACTACAAATCCTAAGAGGACTCAGCTGAGTATCCTAATGCTTCTAAACAGAATGTGGTAGGCAGTCATCAGGTAGTATTTTGGGTTTTGCTACATAAGGAGCATAAAGGGGTTGGTGTAGAAATGACACAAAGAAACCAGAAAAATCATAAAAATACGCCTTCATTATTGCATATACATACGATCTTGATTACTAATGACAAAAAGCAAATGAATTTTCCAGAGTGCTAGTGGCATTTCAGTTTTCTCTAGGTCATTGTAACACAGAAATTTCACATATAGTAAGAAAATAGAGGGTGATTTTTCTGTTTCCTTTGCTTTCCCTATTTAAATAGTAACCCAGATAGCAATAGACCATTGACATCACTAGATTACCACACAGAAAAAGAGCCATAATATCTGCATATTTTATATTTCATCTTTTTCTGGACTCACTATGGTGCCCATCAGTAAACAAGGAGAGATTAGATGGCAAATATCCCTCATTATTTATTTTTATTGTCTATTACTTATTGCTGTTTACTTGCAATTCTTAAAAGCAACACAGGATACCATTCAAAATTATCTATACCATGAGTTTTACTGCACTATTCTCTCCCCATATTATATGTGGGCAGTGAAGAATTTGAGGCTAGATGTTTCCCAGGGTATTGAGCTCCCTCGTTGTCAGAAATTTCAGCAAAAATATACTGCAGAAAACACGCACAGACTGTATATTACTAAATATTTTTCTTCCTTTGTGGCACATTAATACTTTTTACTGCATTTTTTTCTTCTCTTTATGTATGTATGTGTGATATTATTTCACACTATGAATGAGACAAAGATATAATTCCCTTGCCTTGTCAAAGTGGCACAGAAAAAGTCAGTGGCTCTCAGAACATGCACTGCACAATATTGGTTTTCATGAGAAGTACAACTACAAACAGTGACTAAGAAGAGTAGTCAGACTGACGATATTTTTTTTTTTTTTTTTTTTTTTTTTTTAATAAACAGCTTCTAATCAAAGAATTAATAACCTTTCCACACAGGAAAAAAAAAAAAAAAAATCAAAAAAAAATCTAACCAGTAAGGCAGAAAAGCAGAAGAGCCCACAGATTTAATAGGAGCCACTTCAAGTAGATCCTAGCTCTCTGAAGAGTACTTAGTACTCCGTGAAAGATCTTAAGGAACTATAGTCACCCCAGTTTCCCCAGAAAAGAGAAAGAAAAATCTGTAAGATATGTGAACACCTTTCTGGTCCAGACCCACCTCACTCAAGCATTTGGTCCCAAGAAAAAAGAAACTGAACGCAATTATTTGGCCTGCACTTCAAAGTTTGAACTAGGTGATCTAGTGACAACGCTAAATCCTAAAATAAAATAGACTCTTTCTATTATTTTTTGCCCCCTTCTAACCTCCCTCCTTTTTATTCTGTTTCCCTCCCTCAGGCAACTTGCTGAATCTATCCATAATTAGACAAAAGGAATAACCAGAAGCTCTACAAATGCACAGGGTGTATATATGTGTGTGTACCTACATCCCTCCTCCAACCAGAGCCAGAAAAAGGGATGTGCTAAGGGCACGCTCCAAATATCCTGACAAAAACAAGCACAGGATAAAATTCAGAATCTTTGGATAGGTGATAAGTTAAAGATAGAACCCGTGTTACTATAGAGAACACAGTTCCACGTGTTGTATATTTTACAGTTATCTGTTGTTTTGTCTTGCATTCTTTCCCTTTCAAAATATCAGGGGGTCAAATGAAATTCAAAAGACTCCTAAGCCACTGAAAAAACCCCCTCATTGCTCACTAGATGGCGTTTCCTTTCAGAGAAGCATTACGAGAGTGTCAACCTTGACCACTCAGCAGTAAGGTGCAACAGATGATGACTGCATTCTATAAGGTATGCCCTGCTCAAAAACTGAATAAATGGGTAATGAAATGACTGACTCAAAAAAATAGTTATCAAAAACATTGGTTCATTTCTGTCCCATGCCCTGCACAAAGTCACAACTCAAAAATAAGGATACTACCATGAAAATCCATAACAGGAAATATCTTTCCCTTAGGCACTGTTATTTGTCTATGTCAAATTATACTGTCTAATCCAGTGCAAGTGAAAGTGGTGAAATAAGGGTAAAGGAACAGCTGAAAATGCTAAACTTTTCAATTCAGGACAAAAAACCAAGGCCAAGCCTAGCTTCCACAAAGTCTAAAATGCAAAAATGAAAAGAGCAACTATAATATTAATAATTAAAATTGAATTAAAAGTAGTGTAAGTTAAGGCCAAGGGAGTATTTTTACTTTATAAATTTTTTATTGTTTTTGATCAGTTAAAACCACAGAAGGCTTTGAATACAGAAATATGCATGTAAATGAAATAGTATGTACTAAGATGTCCTAACTGAGGACTTTTTTTAATAAACCATAAAAGTTGTATAATTAATGTAATAATATATTAAGGACACAAATAAGTAATGAGAATTATGTTTAAATAACTGCTGTGTAGGCAAGGGTCCAAGAGGATTAAAAACACAACCTTGAATCCAGATTCTCATTTTGTCAATGCCATAGCAATCACTGCACAGTTGCACTGCTATGAGGACCACAGCCATCCAGCCTGAGCCTGGCTCTGGCTTGTTAGGGTATGAGAAGACTCAGTTTGACTTGAATTGCCAGAATTTCTCAGACTCTTAAAGAGAACCTTTATTCCAGAAGAAAAAGGACAGCAATCTCCCTTAGATTAGGAAAGAGCATTGGTTTTCCATTGCCTCCAAAAGTTCATGTCAAGTCACAAGCACAAGAATGAGGAAGGGACAGTGAAGAGCTGTATCTCACTCATCTCCCTTCTAAACTCCTCCTGGGATGCTCGGGTACCCTCTCCACTCCCACAACAAGGTTTATCACAAGTTTCAGAAAAGCAGGAGAGAGGCAGAGCTGGGGGTCTCGGAAACACAGTCCCTGTGCTCAAAATGTTTGATTGCAAACCTCAGCATTTACCAAGTTCTTTAAAGATGAAAGGCAGATTCTGATCATTACAACGAAATTTAGCATGTAGACTTCATAAACATAGGTGGTGCCCAATGTACTTTTCAAACATACAATAGTAGTATTTTGGTACATTATGCAAAATTGACTTTGTAAGGGTGTTGTTGCCCCTATTGTAAGTGTAAGCCACCACATCCTCTCTGAGAATGCCACTCTGCACCTCCAGGTGCAGAGGATCCTTCACAAATATTCTGGGCTTTGTGCGAGAAAAAAAAAAAAAGAGTGTCTAGAGCTGTCACCTCAGCAATTATGGATTAAAGATGCGGTCTGAAATCCAACTACTAAAATACTTGAGCAGTGTTGCTGGCACCCTTTATATGGTAATGAGAGTTTGATGATTTGTAAACTAGGAACACAAATATTTTAAGTATTCAGCAGCAGGAAAGTCAAAGTGCCGGCAAGACCATGAGAGAGGGAAGGAAGCAGTAGCACTGAAGAGAATTATTGTCTGTCATTGAACCCTGCCCATGTGAAGCACAATTTCACAGACACCAGGAGTGTAGTCGCTCTAAACAATTGGACACATACAGTGATCCTGAGAAATTTATTCCCTGCTGACACAAGCAGGGTCAGTCAGTGGGAAAACAATCCAAACTTCTTGGCTAGTTGGCCATATTCTTCCTAAGTAATAAACTTTCTCATCAAGGGTTCTTACACATAGCTAAGCAGATTCACCTTGGAAACTTGTGATTATATGGATGAGTTTGTGCTCTTTTGTGTACTGATGCTCTAATTTAGCATCATTCATAAAAAAAAATGCACATAGATCTCACTTCCAGTATCTAAAAATAAACCAAGTCACATGAAGATATGGTTTACTTCAACATTATTACCACTAATGCCACTAATAGTGTTTTTAAAATAAAAACATTGATTACATGTAAGTTGATGGCTTCATCTCACAGAGCTGAGGAGTTAGGTTACACCCTTTTAGTTTGATTCTCTTGTGATACCTCAAGGATTGTAATTACAGTAGTGATATGCCATGAATGAAGTGTATGCTGTAGATCTGAGATAATCACATGCCCTTGACCTTGTGCTTTTAAGAAGGAAGAGATAGGTGACAGATTTCAGGAGGCATATTCATGCTACCTGAAAACTTGCCCTTATTTTATGTGTAAGATCTGTCTAAAAAAAAAAAAAACCAAAACAGGCATTTGATATTCCTGGAACAGAAGGGTTACATGGGGGCTCAAGGGTAACCTCGCCCTTCCAAACAAAAGCAAATGGGAAAGAAAAATGGAACTAAATGTGCAGATTTATTCTGAAGAGCAATGTAAGGAGCACAATTTTGACATGTACAAAAGCTGTGTTTATTATCCCCTGGAGAGAAGATGAGTGGAGAACCTGACACTGGTTGCATAGTGACACTCCAGGATGGAAGAAAGAAGGCATATAGCCAATTAAGTCTAACATTTGTAACCTGTAGTGCTTTTCCCCTCAAGTGCTTATCTAACACTCTTCAGAATATATTCACAGCTGCAGCTTCTATTTCTGCCATTAGTAAACTTTTCTACTCTCGCTTTAAAGGAGCATGCTCTAAACTTCCTTCCTGGTATGTTTTTATAATGATTCACAAGATCTAGGCCCTCAAATGAAATCCATTTTTTGCTACTTAATATTTTAAGCTCTCTTCTAATTTTAAATTTCCCCTTCCTGTTTTAAAATGAATTCACTTTAGTCCAATCAGTGCTTATTTATTCACTGCCTTTGGATTTCAATCTTGCATTGACCAGGCATATTTTTTCTAGTGTTATGCCAGATGAAAATGAAGACCAAATACAGTATTTTTCTCTCTCATATTACATTTGCTGTCTCTCTTTTACCATATCTACAACAACCTACCAGTTCCCTAGCCTTCTGGACAAAGTGTTTTCATAGACCTTCACTCTTAATTAATGCAGGTGTGCGATATTCCCTTCATCACTGTACCATCAAAACATCCTCAACATCCTTCGCCAAGAAACACATTTGTGAGGGTGTGCGTTAGCTGAACTTTAGAGACCCAGAACCTGAAAGAACACAAGAGTTTAAACTATTTTCCCCTTGAAAACAGTGAAACTGCAAACCGTGATGCGACTTAGAAAGGTTCACAGGCCCTACCTTGCAAGTTTACTTTCAATCAAATGCAGCTACTTCAGTGCTAAAGAATCAGCAGTAAAGCAACATGGGACAAAGGAATTGTAATGAGCAGTAGGATCAGCTCACACTAGCCTCTTTCAGGACTTAACTTTGGACAACACAGGCTGATAATTAAGCATGTTGATATAACACAAGGATAAGGTACATGGCTATGGCTACGCAAAAAAAAAAAAAAAAGGAGGGTTTTGTTGTTGTTTGGGTTTTCCCAACCCGACTATAAAAGACAATGAGATAAAAGCCCTAGGTATTAATCTTCTGACAGTAAGAATCATTTGCATGAAGGAGTAAGAAGATTAGAATAGATAAACGCTTTTATAAGAGCTTTGTGGAAATGTGTAATAGACCTTACAACGTATGCTGATATTTTAAGGTTCTTCACAGAATATTTTAAGGATGTTCTTACAAATTGCAGTGGCTCTTGTATATGAAACTGTGTCATCTGTAAGAGCCTATTTCGGGAGATTATCTTCAAATTTGCTCCTACTTACCATTGACAGTAAATTGCTGCTATTAAACAGATTTCTATAAAAAACCAGCCTGTGATTTAGTCTTGGTGTAGGCTGTGATCTTTCATTTGAGAACTGTACAGAGAACTGTATGGGGACTAATACAACAGATCCATGTGCTTTTAGACTCTTTTATGTAGAATACACTCTATCTACACCCTCAGGACACAAACACTACTCTTGATAGTATTTTTAGAAAGCATACCCTAAATTTGTTCAAGAGCTGCTGCCCTTGTAAGGCAATGCACAAAACACAGTGAATGAGGAATTTACTGCCTTCTGCACTGGGCATGTTGGTGTTTTCAGGGGTCTCATTTGCCCATGAATTCCTTTAGCATCTTCATTGTTTTCCTCAGTCCTTCATTCTTGTTCCAGCTGCAGAGCAAATAACCTGAAGCAGAACCTAGTCCTTCCTGAATTTCCTCTGCCCTGTCCTAAGCCATTCTCTGAGTTAAATTCCCAAGCCTGTCACCTGTCTGAAAACCAGGATGGAAAGCAAGTATTTCCTGAACTTCAGCAATAACTAAAGATACAACTGGTATTAAAGACAAAGTCACTCTGTGTTTATGACCCTTGATTGCTCATCACTGTTTGCTCCCTTGCATCAATACCTTTTGGAATTACAGTTCAAGTTGAGGACTAAAAATAACAGAGAATACACAATTAAATTGAAAAAACAGAACACATGTTGATATTCTCAAACATCCCAGTGGATCCTTGTGAAAACAAGTTCATATTGGAACTAAAAATTAGCACATTAACTATGAAATTTCCTGTCTCTCTTTGTCTCTTTCACCAGAGATGCTAAAGACAGATCATTTCTTTGACCAGTATGACTGACTAGACTCACAGAAGGGTAAAGAACAAGGAGGTTCAACCTCTAGGCTGAACCATTATGACATGTCTTTAACTTCACCTGTACCTGTAGCTAAACCTTACTAGCACAATTTTGGAGTTTGTAATGGCTTTGTGGCCACCTATCTTCCCACTAGCTCAGTTGCTTTTTTACCAACCAGATTTTTCCCTTGTGGAACACTTTAAAACCCAAACACATACTTAACCTAACAACAATACTGTTACCCTCCATTTTCATTTGTTTGTATTTTCTTTCTTAGAGGGTAATTTCTATAACAAGAGTGTTGTGAGCTCACCTAGTGGACCCAGACCAGACTGTGGCTATTCAAATTCAAACATATATCTAAAGATATTTATATATCTCTTTGTATATAAGTCAACAACAAGAACATACTCTAGAAGAAATGGATTTAGCAAAAGACAGGTATTTCCTTTCATATTAAAAGCAGTGTGAGTTAAGAGGAACATTTTTTGTGAATCAGTAGAAGAATACATAAGCTGTTGAATGTTCATTCTTCATTTTTCCTGAAGTACATTGACAGATGGGGAAAGAAGATGATGGAGCAATTATGTCACTGGCATGGAAATTATCTTGTCTCCGTTCTACTTTCCTTGACTTCCTGTTAAAGAATGTTTTAGCTGCAATTTGTCTGTTCTCCTTAGGGTTTGCACAGTGAATGCTTCTTGTAAGGCCTACAAAAAAAGTCTGTGGAGAGAAAAGGGATGCACTAACTTAATGCTACAGCAAACTGTCCTGTTTTCTGCTTCTCTTCTTCTACCCACTTCTAGGAAGTCAGAACAGAAAATGATTGCTGATAGGAAAAGATATGCCAGATAACAAAAGGAAATAGAGTCCAAAACTTTAAAAATTAATAGTGAGTTGTGCCAAAATTTTAAGAAAATTACTGCTTTCTTTAAAAATCTTCAAAAATACTATGATTTTTTTTTCATTTTAGTTGACAGCTAAAATGCCTTAGGGCATTAGTCCACTACTAATTGAAAAATAAACATTTCCTTTCACCACAGAATGACAGGTCAAGGCAGAAGAGACTAATTTTCTTTGGGTCATCTGATCCAATTTCCCTGCTCAGGCAGAGTCCTCTAAAGCCAGTTGCCCAGGACTATATTCAGATAGTATATATGAATGTATCTATATATACACTATATATACTATATGATGTATAGAAAAACACGGATAATTTATGCACAATCCATACATTGAGATCATCTACATAGAGATTTTATATAGACAAATACTAATTATACATAATATACCTATATGTAATATAGACATTCATATACAATAAGAATGAAATTGTATGTGTGAACATAGAGAGAGAGATCGTATAGAGAGACATACAATGAAATACAGGAAACAGGAGAACTAAAGAATTTCAGAGGGCTGCATGAACTCAACCTGTAGACACTGAAAGAAAACTCTGGCCTCTTTGTTAGAAGCCTTAAAATGTATTTTCAGCCCTAGCAATAACCACAGGCTCTGTTTAAACAAATAATTCTACATCTATAATTTATTATGTGGCACCTACAAATCCAAAACATTCAACCATAATAAAGGGTTTATTTTTTCTCTCTCATACAACCAAAATTGTATAAGCTGTGCACACACAGGTGATATCATAACCCTGATGGTTTTTATAAGTTCAAAGATATCCCCAAAGCCAGAAGTGGGACATTGCTCCAGCATTTTGTTAACATAACAGGTTGTGCTTCATAGGTAATCAACTTTAATGTTAATCCATAGGAAGATACAACTCGTAAATATATGTGAGACCTAGTATCAGTTTCAAAGATGGCAAAATGTAACTGATCACACAAGTTGTGCAGGTAGTAACTTTTTTTTGTTTTGACACTAAGAGCTTAAGATGCTTTTCTTACAGTGATGGTTTCTTTGGGGATTTGCCTCAAATTTACCTCCTCAAAGCTCATTCTCTCCAGCTCAGTTCAAGGCTATCACTCCCTGTGCCCTCCCTCCTCATGTGAATTACTTACCTACTTATTCATATAATCTTATCTGCTTCTGCATGAATACAACCCCTACTTAAGGACTTGTACACTACTCAACTGTTCTCCTTTTTAGCTTCAGATTGCTGACTCTCCACTGCATCCCAAAGCTTACCATTCCTGTGCTGCTCAGACTCCTTCTTTTCTCCCTCCCTTCTGCTCTGATTTTCCTGCATTAAGCTGAAGCTTCCCATGGTGTTTTTACAAGCTGTTCATTTGAAAGACAAAAATTACAGCAGATCTTTTCTTAAAAAAATGAAAGGAATAAATATGACAGGGATGAAATATTAATGTCTCCTCTTTCTAATTTCCTTTGATTTTGTTTTTCATCTGGTTTAAAGCTTCGTCGGCTTGCAGTGGAAGCCTGATTGTTCTATCAAGGCTACTTGGCCTTCCTACCACACTAGATTTCAAAATATGCCCATGATCCTTTCTTACACCTTATCTTACTGACCCTGCAACCACCATGCAAACAGGTCAAGGAGATGAGGGGATGGCGTTACTATGAAAACACAATGACATTATAAGTTGCTCCCAGGAAGCAGAAGTAAGGTGGCAAACACAGCAAAGTGATACCTTTTGAACTCCTTATATAGAGAAAAACAAATATTCCTCCTCTCTCTTGGAAACTTTCATTGGCCCTTTCCAAATACTAAAGGAAAAGTCAGGGAAGAACTCTGCAAATAGATCACTGAAGATTTCTTCCCACAAACTCCTCAAGAGAATGAGATCACATAGACCTCTTGAAACCTGACCTACAACTATGCCAGTTGAAAATCAGATTTCTTTGCCCTGGGCAAACTAGGACTACTAAAACTTGAGATATCTCTGCCTCTCTTCCCTAAGTATCAGCAAGGGACTTCTGACAGTCAAACTAAATATTAGCAGTATAGTGTGAATTGATAAAAATCTTACTATAAACACAACTACCTTTTTCACTAGTACCTAGACGTAATAACACTAATACTGGCATCAGTTGTGATTTTCTTGTTGTCAGTTGTTGGTATGAGGCCAATAAATATAGCCAACTATTGCATTGCTTTTAACCAGGAGTTGTTTTGCAAACTGGATCAGAGAGAAAGCATTAAAGTGCTAAAACTAGTTTGTGCTGGAGTAGTAGCAAATTAGAAATGGCACACTGCTACACCAAGCCATGTATATTTCTGCCAGTTGATTTACGAGATCAGGAGAAAAAGAATTTATCACCAGGCATTATCTCTGCCCAGATTTAATGGCTGCTCTGTCATCAACACACAAAAAAATATAGAAGTTGAAAAAGGTCTTTTCAAAAGACAAGGGCTGCTTACAAAGGAATGCTACTCTCTAAGACTCCTTAATAAAATAATAGCCTTGATGGCCTAAATCTTGCAGCACGGTGAGAAATCTATATGGTGGCGGCTTCTGGCTCCAGGCAAATGTTTTTGAATTCATGGCCAAATGGCTAGAGGACTGTCACACCACCTCCAGCCATGGAAAACATATTAAAGTCTGGACTGTCTGGCATTTTTGCTGTCCCATTGTGTCGACCAGTAGGACAAATTTAATGGCAAACCGAGATCCTTTGCTATTGTTCGCTATTAACTCAAAGTCTCTTTTCAAAAATAAGCACTGACAAAGGACAGAGAACTACTTTGGTTCCAGTATAAGAAGTCACAGGAAGAAATAAAAAAGGAAAAAGTAGTTCTTGATATATGGTGAGGCTTAATCTTTAGAGATTAAAAAAAAAAAGGAAGCGATCAGACTATCATTAGTACATTAATGTAAGAACCAGTGCCATGTTTCACCTCAGAGGTGATTGCACTTCAGTGACAGATGAATATGTCCCTCTCTACAGTATGCTGAATGCTTTCACATGTGTTCTGGATTAGAAAACAGGTTGTAAACAAAAGGGTTTATTATAATGGCATTCATCTGAAGAGAAAAAAAGAATAAGTATGTATTCAATAGACCATAAGGAGTTTATCAGAATTACCAGCTTCTACTCTCATTGTAATCCTCGATATAAAAATGATTTGGGTGTCTTTGCACTTCCACTATCCTTAGGCACTCCAAATCACAAGAGCTCTAATTCACACTCCTACGATAGACAACTCATGCCCTCTTTACTGCCCAGAGTCCACAAAATTCATTGCTGGAAAAGTACCAGGTGATACAGATTTTAAAAAGTAGGATGAGGAATTCTAAAGACTTTGTTAAAACCTAATGAAAATGTTGTGTATTATTAAATCCTAGGGGGGGAAAAAGTTTTAATATCACCTCAATTAAAATTACGCTTAATAAAATGGACAACCAAAGTTGTGAAATCTAATATCCCAGGTCAGCAAAAATACTTCTATTTCTAAACTCTAAGTACATTTTTAGAGCCCACTAAATTCAAAATCTGCTTAAAATCACATAAATTGCTGTGGTCAGGATGGCATAACTTAATTCTATTTTATGCTTATGCTGTTTCACTACATAGAGGACCTGAACTTTGCTACTGGCCACTCTATTCTTAATTAAAATACAGTCTTCCTCTCTGAACACACTCAGACTTTGGAAAAGATCAGCTTTGGCATTAGCTCATTTCTAATTACAAGTCATACAGTCTTAATGGAATGCAGCCAAGTGCAGGACCCCTCAGCTGTCTCTCACAATACAATCACTCATCTAAAATTAACATCGGGAATGGACTTATAATTAAAATATATTTTTAAAAGTGTTAAGATACCTACATATGGAGATTATTTTTAAAAAAAATCCTTATTTTGAGGAAAGCATCAGCAGAGAAATTGGAGGCACCACCTGAAACCATATCTTAGAGGCTCTGAGTCACAAAGGGTACTGTCGAAAAGAACAATTTGTTAGGAGTATGATTGGGGAAAGACATTTAAATCCACCTATTAGGGCCTTAGCTCCAGTTATATTTTACCACTAAATTCAAACAATTCATAATAATGTAAAACTCCCTAATTTCTCTCACATAGTCACTGTACTTGAGAAATGCATTAGTTGGCATTTTGTATCCAGAATTATTTTGCTACCATATGCACTACAAAAAAAGGACTGAATTTTGTAGCCTTATGGCAGTAAAGGAAAATGAAAACATCTGTATATGGATCTACTATTTTCCATTTATTTTTTTAATTTCAGCTTTGACAGATTTTGCAACCCAACTCAAGCAAATTTTAAAACCATAGAAGTCCAGTATTTTAACAGAGCTTTGTGTTACACAAGAACAGATATCACGATTATCCTACATCCTAAAAATTATTGCAGAACAAGATTAGATTACATACACTTCACAACAACCATACCAGCCTTTTCTCTTCCAGTATGCAAGAATAAAGTCAAAATATGTCTTTAGTTCTTAAAGAAGGATGCAATATTGCGCTAGAGTTCTGAAATTGTAGCAGGACAGCATATTGGGTCACAACCAACATCTGCAGAGTCTCACCATCTCTGGTTGGGCTGATTGGCCATATTTTTGTATTAAGAAATTCTCTTTAAAAAGCTCTTCCTCTAGAGTCTTTAGATCTGAGATTGTTCAATTCCATGCAGCAATATAGTGTAACACAGTCTGGGAAAACACTCCAGATCCTACTACATGGAGATCTGCTCCAGGGGATCAGGATCTAGACCAATGTGGCTGTGCTTGATCATAGGTTTATGCAGTGATCAGGCTGGAAGTTTGGCAAAGTCAACCAAGCACCCCCATAACCACTTCTTTTTCTCTTCAAGCATATGTCCACCTTTCTACTTGCAATCTGATACACAGGAGGGGTAGGACAAGTATCTACTCTGTTACTATCTGTACTGGCTTGTTCAAGGGCAACCCAAAAATCTTGTCCAAAGAAAGAGTATAATCATTCTACTTGAAGCTGCCCACGCCACTGGAATTTGGTGACCTTCTGCTGCAAATAACGTAAAATACCAAGACTAGCATTTCATGTTGTACCAAAAAAGTCCCAGTGCATTTCAGATATCTAAGCTCTTGGCTTTACATTTGTAACAGAGACAAAAAAACACCCCAAAGGCCCCTGCTGGAATATCAGTTGAATACTGACACAGGAAAAGGTATAATGACCAGCTAACAAATGAACCACTGACAAGTGCCAGAAAAAAACGCATAGGCACATCAATGGGTGCTCCTGCATCTCTCACACACACATACATATGCAATTGAGATGTCATTACTACAGTCACAAGGGGCACGAGTTAACTGAACTCCCACACGCTTTTTGATATAGAAAGTCTGTGCTTTGGAGTAATTAGTGGTTAATTTGTATTGACATGACTGTGCTTGGAAAGTTACTGAGGGTCCCTGATGTGCTCTAAATCACTGTTTTTCTGTAAGGGTAAGGGGCACTGAGCCTGTGCTACTGTTTTTTCTGTAAGAAGAAAGATGTTTCAAACAGCAAGTTAATCTCCAAGACTAGCTTTTCATTTCAGTAGTGAACATTTTGTCTGATCTTTATCACTTTGCATCCCACACCTTTTGTTATTTCTAGGCTTCTCTAAGAAGCCCCAGCAGAAGAGGTTACAGTACCACAAAACTAGTACTGTTTTTAAATAATTTATTTCTAATTTCTGCAATTTAGAACACCTCTCTCTGCTGTGGGTGCCACTTTTCCTCCTCCATTCATAAAAGATATTTTATTACTGTACTCTATGCTAAGAAAATCTTTCAGCAGCCAGCTTCCTACAATGCTAAAGCCTCAGCAGAATGCTAAGGTACAGGGCAACCCAGTACATCTTGAGAAAGGAATACAAATAATGATGAAGCTCTTTGTAACTACAGGACATTATCAGGAGTGCATTTACAGGAAAAGGTACAATCAACATTTTATTAGCTAAATTACTGAGACCAGGCACATACAATTTTTCAATGTACTGGCTCAGGGCCAGAGGGCAGCCATAGCATAATCCCTTGAGAACCCTCCAATGAGCCCCATGAACGCAGTTAGTGCTTTACACATCTCTCCCTACATATATATTTTTTTATATATTAAAATTTGTCTTGTGATTGTTTCTCAAATTGATTCAGCTGTGGGTTGACCAGGCACAAGTAATGTGTGATTGGAGGATGTCCTTGCATTAGGATGTCTGAGCATTACTGAAGCTTTTTTCCATTGCAAAGTGTTTCTTCTGCTTCTATGCACTTTATCATCCAGCAGCATCCTCCATTTTTTAAACATAGCACAAGTAATAAAATGAATAATGTTCTTCAGAGCTGAAGCTTATGTGTTATCACTAATTAGCTTACAAGTCTTCCCACCCCAAGGGAAGCAGGAGGTAGAGCTGGGAGTTAGTGACTTGGAGAGTAAATTTGTATTATGCATGTGGATGTAATGTATTTAATATGTATTTCCCAATACATTCACAGGAAAATACCAAAGAGATTCACAGCACTGTTAATGATTACTTTATCTGGGCTAAGACTCCAAAAGGAACAATAGGAGTATTTTAAATGGCAATTGCCCTCCTAGAAATTTGCATAACCAACTACTGATACCGGTTCAGAAGTTCAGTGTGCATCTAAATTCTGCAAAGCAGATTTTTACTGATGATGGGCAGAAAGAGGCAGGAAGGAGAAGAGATCAAAACCCCAAATGGCATGGATCAAAGCAGCTACACCGAACATGCATCATGGGACAGGAGTGCTAAAAAGGCTTAGCTGAGGATTTCATTACTTAAGAAGATAAGCCTGTAAGTGACAGAGTAAGTATCAAACCCTTATTTTTGGTATCTAATTCCCACACAAAGGGATCCAAACATTGGGGTTTTCCTAAATGCTGAGATTGTTTCTTCATTCATCACTTGGCATTTCCAACACTCTTAGCTTCCCATTAAAAGCTGAGGCAAAGATTATGACAGCCTGCAGATCTAGACTAACAAAGAGCTTTGTACAAACCCTTTTAAAAGCAAGCTGCCTTAACAAAAGTCTAGCCATTAGAATCACCCTCCATCATTCACACCATGCACATATGAACCGCTTATTCCCCACATTAAAAATTTTGTGTATATTCCCACAGGAATCTTATTTGATATTACTTGATATCCATTCTTTTAGATTGCTTTACTCCTGACACCAAAAGTCAAGCACGCCCTAGGAAAATTCTTTGCCATAACTCTCGGTACAGCGTAATCTCTGCCAGGATACCAAAAATTATCTTCCTTCCAGTTCCTACCTGTTCTGTTGTTAACAACAGAATCAGAGCTCTTGTTACAGGCAGGTCCCATACTACATCAAAGTAAACTCTGATTTGTCTACACTGTTCTTCCTCCAGTGCTAATTAACATAAATTTAAATCATCCAAGGAACAGAATCATTAAATGATTTCTTTTCATCTCATTGAAAAACTTCCAAAAGCCCACTTCTCCAAAACACCGAATCTCCATTGAATACAAAGCCATGTAAAAAGATACTACTGCATTATTTTTTGTTGTATCTTTGAAACTTTCTCCCTTCTTATGGTAATATGCCATGAATAAAACAAAATTGCCAAACAGTTAAAAAGCAAAATTGACTGCAGAGACACACACAATTACTTTTTTTGTTGTGTTGGTTTTGATTAAATGATGCCCAAGTTAAAAAAAATCATGGAGGATAAATAATGGGGAGAATTGGCGAGCAGACTCTGTTGACCCAAAAGGATACTGCACAGAGTCTAAGAACACCAACAGAAATCGGTAGCACCACTGGAAGAGTAAAATGTTACCCTGAAAGAATAAGGATATGACAGGTTAAGCATAGCTGAAATAATCCATATAGTGTTTAAGCAGCCTGGGTTGGTGGGTACTCCTGCTGATAATCTATCACAGCTGGAAGATCCCAGAAAAGAATGAACAGGTATGGAAACAACTGCATTACACAGGAAATGGATTGTAATTTTTTTCTGGCTGAAATTTGCCTATTTGAAATTTCTCACCATAAAATAGAAGTAATCAAGTCCAGAATGCTCCTGACTGTGGTATATCATGGTTTTTTGGTTTTGAGGTGTTTTTTTTTTTTTTTTTTTTTCCCAAAAAATGTAGGATGCTCAGATGTATTAAAAAACATTCAGAGAAGTACTTGTGCAAGTAGGACATATGAGGTCTTTAACTCTGCAACACATACAACCTCAAAAGTTCTCATCTTATAATTTTAGTGGTGGGTTTTGTTTATGTATATGAGAAAAAAAAAAAGTGAAAAAATAGTCTTAAGCTTCCTTCCACTATTAGCAATAAGCCTGAAAAAATGACTCTCGGTACCAAAATGAACTTTCCCAAGAAAAGATTTTCCAGCTTTACCTGAAATAACACAGAAGGCCTTCAGTGATTCCTATGGAATACCCAGGGCTAGGATCTGCTAATCCATAATGTTTCTTTTTTCTAACTCTGTCACTGGATCCAATTTGAATGTCTAGAAATTGAAAACTTTGAGTTATCCCAGTCTCAGTTACAGCTTACAAGAAGCCCTGGGGAAGTCAGGTCTTTAGAGGAAGTCCTGCTGCATTGCCTATAACCAGAAAAAATTGTAAGGAAAAAGATTGCAGGGAAAACCATGAAAATGGCACAAAATATAATTATGTGGCAGAAATACGATTATATGTGACTTCATTCAGCTTCCTGTTCCTTAGCTTTTCTGCTACATTTCTCAGTGACAGCAGCTTTAATATTTCTGCAGGATCCATGTTTTGGTCAATGTGGGGACAGTTTAAACAGTCATTCATCCATTACTGTGATGTGTGTCCACAGTATGTGGAGTCTGTCTCTTTGCTCCTAAAACAGAGTGATTAATTTTTCCTTGCCTTTTCTATGGCACTGTCCATGGCAGGGCCTGAAAAGGACTTAGCATTCATTGTCTGCAAGCAAGGCAGAAGCATTCCCTACATTCTAAAAATGGCACAAATTTATTAAGAACAAAAGTTACCTGACTTCAGACTCTGCAGTTGAGCACTTTTTGCTAGTGTGCCCAATCCTGCACACCATCATTTATGTTCATAGCCCAACTCCAAGTAATTCAGTTGAAGATGCTCCCATCTTAAACTGTTAGTGGCATACAAGAAACAACGGTCGAAAATTCCTTGCTAGCTGTGACAAGAACGACCTGAAATCCTCTCACCTAACATCATACAGGATTTCTGTGACAGAAGGAAGAAGAAAGTGCATTTCTACACCCTGATACTCAAGGACAGAACCCAAGAAACTATAATTTCTCTCCTTGCAATTGCCTTGCAATCAGATTCACTAAGCACACTTGAAAGAACATAGACAACAAGCAAAGTACTTCTGGGGAATAATGTCCTTTGTTACATTTTCCTCACTTCTCTTTTAGATAGACCCATTCTAAATACAAGTCAGAAATCCTACGAAAAGGATAGTATTTGAACTTACAAGCAGGCCACCAGTGTGTGTGCACTGTAGCACCTAAGTTGTACTCACCGATTCATTCTGACATTTTGTAGTTTTCGCACATCTCAAGGCTTTTTTGCAACTTCACTGTCTTTTCACATGGATATATTAGTTTATTTGCTTGGAGTTGTGCATGTGTGAGGTTGCCATGGTTTTTAAGAGGGCGAACTATGAAAGGGAATTTATCCCAAGGCATCAGAGTGTTTGTCAGTAGGGTTGTAACCTTCATATCAGTCACAAGAACCTCTGCTGTTTCAGATGAAAGACTGATAGCAGGAATAAGTTTTCATTGCTAACACAGATTGGGCTTAGAGGTCAACAAGATTAGCACTATTTTTGTGACTGTTATGAATATTGTAGAGTAAAGTCTACATATGTCATGAAAAACAGTCTTAATCAATATTTTTTTCCCCAAATCTAGGCAAGGTCCAATTTGGAGTGATTTTATACTTCATTTTTGTAGGCATTCTCTTACTAGAAGACACCTTCAGGCATTCTCATGGAGATGTGGTCCTTCCCACAAGGGCACATACACTCATCCTCATAATCCTCTGCTTTCCCACATAATTAGATGTGTTACTTTCTCCACCATGTAAGCATCTCCTCCTCTGATAGCAGAAAAATGGAGATATTATAGATTAGATAAACGGACAGATGACCTTGGGTGTTGCCACAAGACCTACAGGGAACCAAGGTACCTTTTTTATGACAAAACACGTAGAATGTACTAGTGTACACTTCACTATTTACAGACTCTCCTCTTCATCACATAGAACTTATTTTTATTAAACTGTTTTTTTTAAGATATTCTGCAGCAAAACCCAAACTAGAATAGTTTTATCCACAAGAAAGCAAGAAAAGGTATTTCGGGGCAGAGTGGAAGTGAGGAGTGAAATTCAGACAATATTAAACAACCCACACTATTTGTTGGACTGGAAGGCTTGCTTATCCCTGAGTTCACGTCCTCTTTGCTAAAGAAATTCTTTCTTTAAAAAAAAAGAAAAAGAAAAAAAAAAGGGGGGGGGGGGGAAATAAAGAAAGGTGTAAGGTGTAACTTAACAAAAATAATACAAAATCAACAACAACAAAAAAAAACCTATCCAAAATCCCCATCAGCTATGTTATCATTGGTTATTGAACAAAGCCTATCTCAACTCTATCCGCCTGTGTTACCAGTACAGATTAATGATTTGATAGATTACTGGTTTACCAATTTCAAAATTATCATCCAAATCACGTCAGAACTTCAAAATCACAGCACAGTTATGCAGGTGTCCTAATTTTGTTTCTCAGAGAAGCTAAAGGTCAAGTCAATAAAAGGTCAAGCTGACTAGTAGGTATTCAGATAATATTCTTCTTAACCTGTCACAACATCAATAATTGGTGTCATTATTAATTTCCTAGAACTAAAGAATATAACACTATTAATCTAATAAGAGAGTAGAAAGTATATCATCTTCCTGCCATTCCTATTTTATTAGAATTGAAAGGTTTGAATTCAAATCAGTAAAAGAAAATAGCCTATTGAATCCCTCAAATATTCTGTTCCTATACAGAAATTTACTATTTGAACAATCACACTTTGGAAAGACATAGTACTTTTTTTGAAGTTTAGAATATAACATTGAAATTAACTGGGTTTTTGCAATAATTTAATCTTAGTGATTTTAAAAGTTATAAATGTGTGAGATCCTTTTTATTCCCTTAATTCCTGAACACTTCATCTCTTGATTTTTTTTTAAATCATTACAGGCCATCAGAGGAACATTATGGACCTGATTCTCCAGCACTACAGATTTGCAGGGGTATAAAATTATAACAGAAAAAAAAGTGGCTATTAAGAACATGATCAGTCTTAGGAGGTGCTATTCTTTCCTGTTTGTTTTGCTTACTGTTTAAAAACGCAAAACCTAAAATTCCTTATTTCCCAAGTCTGATTGATCTAGCTTGGTCCAAGTCAGCATGCAGCCCCTCTGAGTGCTCACCATCTCATAGAAGATTCTGAGTTTTGTTTTCTGTATTGTTCACTGTGCTACAGCTAAAGGTCACACAGAAGTGGCTTGTCTACACTTAAAAATATTTCTCAGGGGAGCTATGTGGGTCAACACTACCAAGGAAGACCAAGTTTTACACTGTCAAAAGCTTTCTTTTGATAACATAACCGAAAATAGTCCCTCACATGGCACACTAAAAAGAAAGAAGGAGAGTACGAGTGTCTCTGGTAGGACACATATATGCATAGTTGCATCACACAGGCATACAACTATTTGGGCAGTATTTTAAACAAAAGAAAAATTCATGTGATACCGTAAAATCAAAAAAACTAACAACAAGCCAGCTTTGCAAGACTGAAGCTAAAATTCTATACCTCTGGAAAGCAATAAGACTCACAATAATGCACAGCAGTTCTGTAGAAGATTGAAAGGGGGTCTTCAGCAGAACACTTTTGCTGTAGAGGACAATCTGTATCATGAAATTCAGAATAAGCAAATGTGAAATAGTGAGAGATGAAAGATGATAAATGCATTGTATTGAATACTAAAAAGAGAAATGCTCTCCCTGCAATAAAACAAGGTCATCCAGAAAAATAGCACAGATGAGCTAAGTTGCCTTAGAAAAGTCATTCAAATTTGGTGCTACTACCATGCAATATTTTAAAGTCTTGTTGTTTTTTTACAGGCTTGACAAGCATCAAGCCCTTTCAGGCAAAAAAAATCCAAATCCACCACCCAAACACTGTCAGAAAAACAAGCAAAGGAGAGACAATTCAGTCTGGCAGGCTTGTGGGTGATATACAGGCTTTGGCGTAGCATCACTCTGCACCAGGACTATGGCATCTAAAATAGCAGTATCAAGTGCCAGAATTTGATTTCACGTTTGCCAGACGCAAAATGGAAGTAGAGTTGTGCAAAAGCTATTTACTCAGACAAAACTTCGATGTAGCCAAAAAATCTCTCTAACAAATATTTCATTCAAATATGATTATTAGTTTTATCCACTCACAAAAAAAAGTTGCTTTTACACATTTACATAGCGTTCAATTTTAATTTTAAAATATTTGTCTTAACTGTTTCCTTAATATGGACAAAAAGGACTAAAAGAATAAAACCTAAAAATATTTTAAGGCTGCAAAAATACAGTCATTACCACTAATGTGGTAGTCTGCTGATCTGTCCAGCTCTGACTGGTTCCAGACCTACACCTGTGTGTCCAAACTCTTTTGCGATGGCAGAAATTGGTACTTTAACAAAATTTCAGTCTATCCTGAGCCCAAACATGGGATGACTATTTCCATTTCTAACTGGAATGAGAGAGTATTTCCAGTAGAGAGAGTTGTGGTAGCCCAGAAACCATAACCACCAGTAATAATTCATACTGCACAAGACAAAAATGGAAGATTCAAAGAAAAATTAATACCTGAGGGACTAAGAGACCACTGAGAACAATGAAATATGCCCTGCACTAGATTTGCTGTAGCTGGATTTTAGTAAAGCACTTGATATAGGGATTCTGCCTTACAATCTTAATTCAAATTGGCTTGGATGTGAGAAGAGTTACATGGACAATAAATTGTTTGAAAAAATCTGTAAACAAAGAGTAGTGATTAATGCCACCATATAAAGCTGGAAAACTATATAGTGTAGTGATATAGAGATTAATGTTCAGCAGAACCTCTTAATTTTCATCTATGTTCAGACGATGGGCAGAAAGTACCATTTATATATATATATATGCATCTATAATGAATATATGTACTCACAGACACAGAATACCAAATTCACTAGTAAGAAATCTGGAATATAGAGGTCCAGAAGGCAAGGGCAGTACTGAACACTACCACAGATACAAATTTCCAATTCTGTGTGAGAGCAAGAGGCACAACGCACACTGGGGGATGTGTATGCTGAAGCAATACATGACCCAGCAAACCAGGGAAGACTGCCCACGATGCTTCCAGGATATCACATTCAGTTCTGAACCCCTTAGAATCTAATACTGACAAATTAGGAGTAATTCAGAGAGGAGAAAAAACCCTGCTGCCTAATGGTACTAATATCTAGGCCACAATTCTGCTCAAGTCAATGACAGGCACCTCCATACCTTTGAGGATCAGGCCCTCAATCTCGTGTAGAAGGATTTTCTTATGAAGAAAGATTAAAAGGTCCAAATATGAACAGCTCAGCTAAGCTCTGACTAAAGGGAGATGTGATAACTGCCTATAAATATTTGAAGGGTATAAACATTAAGAAGGGTGATGAATTATTTAGATTGGTACAAGGGATATAACGAGGAGAAATGGGATGAAATTAAGAAAGTGAAAATTTAGGCTGCTCCCTGACAGCGAGGTATATTTCATCTGTGAAATAATTTACACTGAACACCATGAAAGACTTCTTCTATGCAAGATGTATTAACCTGTTAATAGTCTTCCAGCAGAAATGGCAGAAATCCCATATTTTGGGGATATCTGTTTCCCTAATTCAACCTCTCAGGCTCCTGTTCACTTTTCTGTGCAAGAACAAACATTTCCAGCATCATCACTGTAAGCCAGAGAGATTGTACAAACTTGGGAAGTGGATACAGTTTGCTTAAGAAGGAAGCAATAATATTCACACCTTTAATTACAATTGTACTGTAAGTCCAAGGTAGAACAGCAAGTGTCCTGAGGGAAGCATTCCAGCATTTGCAAGTAGCATTAAGACAGACTAACAATGAAGACACGGGCGTTGTGAGAGTAAAAGGCCTGGCTAGAAAATGAACTTGTACATCTCAGAAATACCACTGAAGAGGCAATCTAAGGTCATCATACAAAATTTTGTACTTACACCAGTTGGTTGGTATCTGTTCAAGCAAAAGTGGAATCTCTCTAGATAGAGCACAGTCTGGTCCAGTCACAAAATAGTGCAACATTGTGGAAAAGAGGGACTGCGCTACCCAAGGAATTTCACTGGAACTGCGGATAAAGAGCTTCAAAGTTTAACAGAGCCTTCTTTCATCTCTGCAGCTAGTACTGCAGTTTACAAAGCTTTTATTTTCATTCTCTTCATGATTGATTCACCATCATTATTTGTTAAATCAAACTTTGGAAAGAATTCAACAAATAGGCTCTAAGACAGCAATTTATCATTAGGCTCTTTAAAAATCACAACAACATAAGAAGGCTGAGTATCTTAGGAACACACAGAGTGGAAGATACAAAGTGATACTGTGTGAAGAATCACAGAGTCTGTGTTGGATTGGTGTGGCAAAGTTTTGGTAGTGGGATGAGGCTGCAGGGTTGGCTTCTAGGAGAAACTTTAAGAACTTCCCCCATATCCAACAGAGCCAATGCAAGCTGGCTCCAAGGTGGACCAGCTGCTGGCCAAGGCCATTGATGGGATGTAACACCTTTGGGATTATAGTTTAGAAGGGGGGAAAATCCTGTACAACAGCAACTGCAGCCAAAGAAGAGAGGGTTGAAAATATGTGAGGGAAGCAGCTCTGGAGACATGAAGGTCAGGGAAGGAGGGGGAGAAGATGCTCCAGGTGCTCCAGCAGAGATTTCCCTGCAGCCTGTGCAGACATGCCAAGGGAGCTGCGCCCCTGCAGCCCTTGAAGTTTTGTGTTGGAGCAGAGATCCACCAGCAGCACCTGGTGAAGATCACGGTGAGGAAGGATGTGCCTCTGGAGCCCAGGGAGGTCCAGGGTGGAACAACAATCCACCTGGAGGCCATGGAGGAGCTCATGCCAGAGCAGGTGGATGCCCAAAGGAGGCCGTGAGAAGCCCACACTGGAGTGGGATACTGGCAGGACATGTGGATCCATGGAGAGAGGAGCTTACATTGCATCAGTTTTGCTGGCAGAAATTGCGACCTCATGGGGGTCCTGTGCTGGAGTAGGATGGGACCTACTACGCTGTGGAAGGGCCCCACACTGGAACAGCTTGTGAAGAAGCCCATAAATGGGTGAGTGATCTCTCCCTGTCCCTATCTTGACCCATGAACTTTCTCTCCTCTGTCCAGCTAAATGACAAAGCAATTTTGGTGGACATCTGCCACCCAGACAGGATCAATCTGCCATAGAGAGGTGGGAAGAATAGCTATTTGAATTCCACTGTTGGAGAAAAATGGCTCCACTTTTAAATAATTCCATTACTTTTTACAGTCAATTAAAATGGAAGGCAGTAATAGCATATCTCAAGAACTCATCTTTAAGAAACACATCCTGAAACTTTAAAGTTCTTAATAGGCTAGAACTTGCACTGTACAAGACAGGGAACAATAGAAGAAGCATATCTCACATCAACTCTTACTCTTAGGTTAGCGGACTGGCATACACAAAGGGACACCTAGGTCCCAGTTCTAAAGTGTGTATATTTGTGCATGAACTAATTTTTAATCGGTTCTCTAAACACAGCATTTTCAAGACAACAAAGAAACTTTATAAAGACTGGCATGAATTTTTAGCAACTAAAATGGTCACTGACAAGTTTTTTCCTTATTAGAGACTAGCAGCAGAACTCAAATGACTCACATTTTCTAACTTAGGGTGCTGCCTACTAAGTTGCAAATGCACCTTAATCTATCAAATCAGTTGTTGACCAGGCTAAATACTTCTCACTCTCTGATACCTGACAAGCACAAGGCAGCAGTGCTACAGTTTAAGGACCATAGCCAGTACTTCGATCTAATTCATTCTGGCTGTAACATTACCAGCAGTTTACCTTTCAACTCTACTCTTGGACAGGTAGTCAAAAAGTTTTGTACTGTCTTTCTCACTCTAAAGAACTTGCAGAACGCAGCCACTTATTAAATAAAAGCTTTTCTTTCATAGAATTCCAAAGAAGCATGTTGAGGGAGACACATTTGAAATTAACTCCATAGCATTATGTTAAGATCATATATTGCAGGAAGAAAAGCAAGCAAACTTGGTAAGATTTTTCTCCAGACAATAGGCACAATTTCAGTAGTTTTTGTTCATTCTACAGCAGTCACTCTTAGCCTAGTGATCTCACACAGTATTTCTGTATTCAGCTGCATGTGCATTTAAGTATTGGATTCAACCACACAAAACCATACCTGATTCATATTTATGTAGTACCAGAAAAGTCATGAGTCAAATTCCACCCTCAGTTATATCTTCATTAATCCAGAGAACTTAATTGGCCTCAGTGGCTTTGCTCCAAAGCATGGAATACACCTAAGTATATCTTCATAGCATATAAATCAGGACGGAACATGTGTCCTGCAGCAAACAGCAAAATAGAGTCTTCAGATCAATTTTATGACAGCCTTGCATGCTTACTTTATGACTTCAAAGCTTGAGAGACCAACAATAAAGCTCAGGAGATTTTCTTGATTTTTCAGCCTACATTCCACAGAAACAAACCAACCACAAACCATCCATGCCATAACAGAAGAACAACTAATGCTTTATCCTAAGTGTAGATTACAGAAAGTAGAGCTGGAAGTGACCTTAAGTTCCTGTCCTGTTCAACCCCTGCTCCAAGACAGTCTGCTTTATATAAATCCATCATGACAGACCTCTAATACCAGTTTAAAAATATCTGATAATTGAAATTACACAACCTTGTTAAATAAAATCAATTTCAGTGTTGAACTGTCCTTCCTGATAGAAATGACTTAAGCCCAAATCCACAAAAGGATTCTATATTTAGAACTAGGATTAAAGCAGGATTTAAAAGTCCAGAACCGAAGTCCCCAGATTACCTGCCTTGCTGTCACCAGCTCTAGAGGTACAACTCTTTTCCACATCAAAGTTCCCCAGACCTGAGTGTTGCATTTGCTCGTACAGAGAATACCATTTTTGGCAAGACTGAGTGACTCCGTATCTGGTTCATTTTTTCACTGTCCTGGAGTTGATGAAGAGGAAAGGCAGATGGAGGGATTCTGTCTAGAGCACTTGGCCTTTGCAACACCATCAGATCAATTCTTTCAAACCTACAGTGCCAACTGCCACCTTCCTTCAAAATGAAAAGGACAGAGAAAGGAGAAGAAAGCACAGCACTTCAGCATGTCCTCTGTTTCTACTTCAATCAATAGCTAAAGCACTCCAAAAATCATAGTTATTGAGATTCATTTGCAATTTCATCCTTTAAATAGAAAAAGCACTCACCCACCAAGGTAGCTAATTCCAATGTTGTTTATCTACTTCCACTCAACAGGCTGGACAATGTGCATAATCAAAGTTTTTTAAAACCTAGCTCTGACATAAACGATGAAATAACGAAATCTAGGAAAAGTCCATTTGATAGAACATTAGAGAGGTTTTTTGAGTCACAAAGGGGCTCAAAACTGCCTACGGGACCCCTCTGCAAAGCACATCACTTTTGTGACATGCAACAAATATTTGTGGAATAAGGTAGGGACAGAAATGAGCACTCAGAGAGAACAGTCTTCTGTGGACCCTAGAATCTAAAGATATTGTTAGCAAATTATAATGACCCAGAATAATTTAAAGTCAAGGTATTACAGCTCTCTTAAGAGAATAGGACATGGGTTTGTGACCCCAAGGCATGTCATGACTCTGAACTTTCACCTTCCCCACCCATAACTGCTGAGTGATCTTTTCTTCAAGTACAAAGCAAAGGACCCCAAATTCTTTTTCAGCCTTTACTTGTGGGGACATTATTAGTATTTTGGGTTGATTATTTGTTTTTCTGTGTGCATTTTGTTTGGTTGGTTTTTTTAAGAAGTGACTTTTGCACTATTGCATTTTCATTACTCTTTCAAAAGGCACTCACTATCAGAACCAATTCTACACAGTGAATTCCAAAAAGGGTAAAGAAATTATTTGTAAGCAAAGGATGACATGTTGAATTTTTGTCCCACCTTCCAGCACGTATAAAACAAAATTGTCGCTGGTGGATAGTCTCTAGAGCATACAAGCTTTTGGTTAGGTTGTAGATTCCCCTGCAGCAGTCAAACACCTAAAACAGTGTTACAGCACAGAGGGCTATAGAGATTTCTTGTTCTGTGCATCTGTCAAGTCAGTGTGCTGTGTGCTCTAGTGTAAGGAAAGTTTCAGAAATAAAAGATAACCAAGAAAAATTCTAGACTACTTAATTATTAAGAAAGATTAATCAGGAGATAGATTTTTTTATCTAAATGAGAGTGCTAATATTGAAAAGAAAAAAAAAACACAAAAAATTTTCTGGAACTCACAATTTGTGTGTACACATCATGCCTAGCAGCTCACCCAAGGTGATGGTGGGAGTGTTCCAACACAGTCCACTGATTTCGTCCATATTATCTTTAAAGATCTAAGCACCATGTGAGGAATTGGCACTATAAACAGCAAAATCATAACAGGTGCATAATAGGCACTTCTGAAAAATGATATGGACCTCTGTCACAGATGACACATTTATAATAACTACTGGCAGATAACTGCAGGTTTCAGACCATCCACTGTGTGTGCTCTTGTCATGTTCAACTTCCTAGAAATTTTTCAGTTTCACCCATAAATAAAATCATGCTCTCCTCCTGTTTCTTAGAAGCCATAGAGATTGGCAGAAAAAAGAAAGTGTTTATCTTAACATGTTTATCTGTATTTCAGACTCATTAATTTTCTCCCATAATTTTAAAATATCAGATACAAGTAGGTCCCTTTAGATAGAAAGTTTGAAATCAAGACAAAACTACATTTTCTATTTTACTTTGTTCAATCTTGTGTTAACAATATCAGATATGAATTTCATGCATTAATAATGACTAACTATGCAAAATCAACACCCAATCAGTCCACACCAAAAAAATATTAAAATAACCAGGCTAAATATTTCTTTGTTCTACAGAAAATTATCATTATAATGGAGAAAGGGGGGAAAAAAAGAAATAAGAAAGCCTTTGCCATATTTCTATAATGGAAGAATGGCAGGAGCTGTGTCTAAACCTCACAAACAACCTTAGTTTTAAAAAGAAATCAAACCAAAATAATAAGCTTTGGTTTTGATTGCAGCTAACTCTTGAGTCAGTCAGTGGAGATCAAGATGATCAATATGCCTTCAGACAACAGAGAGTGTTTTCTTTTTCTTAAGTTACAAGGATGCATCAGCTTGAGGGCATCACTACAGCTACTAAGTGATTAGTAAAAGAAAAGCAACTGGAAAAAAAAAAAAAAAATCACTATCCACTTCACAATCATGGATATGACTAGCTGGGTGCCTGTCAACTACCCAGCACTGTACTGGGCTTATGCTCAGCTAAGGAAGTAAAATGAAAAACAAGTCAAATTCTCCATCCAGGAACTTTCACTTCACAACAACACTATGCTTGCTTTCTCAAAAACTTTTAAGGTGAGGCACTGACAGAGCTTAGACTTTACCAGATTTTTATATAGATGCTGGTTTTCTGGAAGGAGGATACACTGAAGCATTAGTTTTTTATACCCACCCTGCACTGGCAGCAGCCGAAGGAGCTGAGTAGTCCTCAGCATTAAAGACAAATCCTAGATAGGCACCTGACCCATGAAGCGTCACCCCAGGAAGAAAACAAAGCTGGGAGCAGAACATTGACCTGGCACCTGGGGACTTAGAGTAGCCCGATCCCAGCTCTGCCCTAATCTCACTGAGAGAATTTACTTAGCTCAATGACACCAGTTGTGCCCTCTTTCCTCACCTCTAAGGGAATAAAAGCAACCGCTAATTACCTGCAAAAGATAGAGTGAAGAAGAAGAGCTGAAAACTACCTTTTAAACACAGGATTAAAGTAAAGGGCAACACAGCTTGAAGACCCATGTAGCAAATTAGACACACATCTTACCTGGACAATTGTTTCTGATTTCTGCAGAGACTAAGTTTGCCAATTAAAAATTAACTAACTAAAAGGAACGTTTCTAACTTTTTATCACAGGCGAGAAAACCATCCTGACATGAAAACAAAGCATTCTAATTTCCTAACTTTTCCAGCAGGGGTGCTACAGGACTTGTCTTGCTATTCAGATGTTTCTCAAGCCACCAAGCGGAGAGCACTTTGGTTTTACTACTTGCAGCCAGTGTTTTCCAGAACACCAAAGAGCAAGGAATCCAATGGTATTCAAACAGGGCTGGCATTGTAGTTTGAAGAAGCTCCCTGCTGAGCAGGAATAAGGAAAACTGAGCATTTAAAGGGACAGCAAAACACACTTAAATATGGGGAGGAGGTAAAACTGGAGCTGTCCCCATCACATTAGGGCACAAACTGACAGCTACTTGTAGCTACCCACTCAGAAGCAGATGGCTTGGAAGCAGATGGCTGTGGAGACTGGAAAACAGCTGGTGTATATAAACCAAAGCAGGGAATTTGGTGGTGATTTCACCCAGTCAAGGCAATACTGTAACATACCCAAGTAGCTCATGACCGTCATGAAGACCTCAGTGTCCTTCTTTCCCAGAAGCCTGTAGTGAAAGGAGTAATTTCTCATACAAGCACAGCTTCTGACTGGTGCCAACACCATTATTTCCTAAGTGGTTCACAACTATGAAGTACATGGCGTTTTTCCAAGACATGCACTTCAGAGTTAAGAGTCACTGGTTTTACAGAGGGAAGGAGAACTCGAGAAAAGGTAAGAAATTAAGAATATTAAAAATACAACAGGAGAAAGCAAACCTGACATGGATTAGAGAGAGGAAAGCACAGGTTGGGAAGAAGAAACTGGTTCGGAAGACAAATATGGCAAAGATGAGGGAGTAAAGTTAGGACTGGGAAATCTATAAATGCACTTACCAGAAAAAGAAAAAAGAAAATGGAATCATTCCAAGCAAATTAAAATATTTTAAAAATCAACTGAGGGGCCTGCCAAGCTACATTCATCAAATAATAGTCATATTTATCCACTATTTTTCAAATTTATTCAACAAATACTATTTGATGCCATAGTTGGTCAAGTACACTCCAGCAAACATACTGTTAAAAAAATAGTAAGTAAGTAATTCAACGGTCCATCCAGCTGTTATTTATCCAGTTATATCATCCATTCCAAAAGGAAGCTGCTTTGTTGTTAAATTTGTTAACTGGAATGGGTGTTGTGACAAAGAGAGGTTAACACTTTGTAACTGATGTACACATGGGTCCTATCCATAGGAATAAGAGAAGGAAACCTGCAGCACTATAATTAACTACCCTACCCAACAAACAGAACATAACCAGGTTTTTCTTTCTTTATAAAATGCAGGCATCGGTGATTTTCCTCTTGTGTAGTAAGAATACTCCTTTGCTTAGTAAGTGTCAACTTTTGACATCCAGATTACAGCAATTAAACTCCTCTGATGCTAAATTCAAAGTTGCAGTTACGAGCAGGAAAATTACTTCTAGTCTGTTTAAATACACTGGTGCTTTGTCAGATTATCATGTTCCCTGTTACTAGAAGAGCATGTGATTAGGTAACTTGCACTTCAGTACATATTCAAATCAATTTTCACTACTGTTATAGGGCAGAATGTTTTCCCCATGTACCATGTTTTCCATCCCAAAATATTTAAGGAATGAAGTATGAGTTCATAGTATATTTTGTTCAGAGAACATTATTACTTCTCCAAAATGAACTACATTAAAAAAATTAAGACATACATTAAAATAAAGTTTGGATACAGAGTAAACTGTCAAATATTAGGAAAATGTCACATTTAATGCTCTACATGTGACTTTACTTTAGATCTCTGGTATACATATGTATAATACAATTTTTGTAATGCAATTGAATAGAAAGTTTCCACATAACCCTTCCTTTTAATCAGTGCACAAGCTGGATGTTGCTTTGGGACTAAATTAGCTATTCGATATTTCTTTTCATCCTCTTCATTCAGCATGTAGTCTCACCTTATTTACTGTATAACATCCATTCCCTGCTCTGAATACCTAATTATTAATTTCCTCATGGGCTTTTGTGTGGCACTCATCACTATGGTATCTGATGTTTCACAAATAATAATGATTTTATCTTCCAGGCCTTTGAGACAAGCTAATAATACTTTCCTCAGTTTGCAGCTGGTGAAAGGGGAACGAAGACCTTGGGAATTACCTGTGATGAGAGAGAGAAGCAGGGAGCAAAGCTTAGAGCTGCAGGTCCCCAGATTTGCAAAGCAAGACCTCATTCTGACAGACTTCATTCTCTTGCCAGCAGGACTCATGGACCACCTCTTACTCAGTCACAGCTGCCTGTGCTCAGCACCCATCCAGGGCAGGAATCCACGGCTGCAGCTGGTCCAGGAAACACACTGCCCAGCTATTACCTCCTGTAGCCCTTCCCACATCTCCACATGCCTAACCTTAAGAGCACCTGCTTCTCTCCAGCTAACTTATTTTGTTGTGTTAGATTGAAACTACAGTCCAAAACTGCTGAGAGAAAAACTGGGAGAGCAATTTATCACTAGACAGCAGTAAATCTCTGGGGCCCTCCATTTGTTATACAGGTTCACTGTAACGTCTGATTCTGGATCCAGATCCTCAGTGCCTCCTGCTTCCAATAATGAAAGTCGCTATGCTAATTCTCCACCTGCTGCCTGGCAGAATTAGAAATGGATCCCCATAGCTTCCTTGCAACTGGTACCTCCAGACAAATACAGCTGGGGGCAAGGAGAGAGAAAGTGGATGTACATATATTTGGGGAACTGAGACCGTAGGTGAGGAAAGTCTCAATTTACACGTGCAAATTCAGAGTTGAAGTTATCTTCATGGTTATTTTTGTCCTTTTTCTAGCCAGAAAACTGCTGTTAGAAAAACAAAGCAAAAATCCAAGTATTACACAATCTTCCAATGATCAACCTAATGCCATAGGTGACTTTTATAGTTTTGAAGGGTTTAATTTTTTCCCCTCAAAATGATTACAACCTATTGAATGTACCTATTATATATAAAAGAATTGATTGTTAACCTTGTCTATGAGCAGTCTGGACTAATTTAAAACTTTGTAGGACAGATTTTCAGCGTAGAACTCTTCTGCCTTTCCTGCTTTAGCATCATAAAGCAAAACAAAGGTGAGTTTAACTATGCAGATGAGGTCTTTGAAGTTTCAAATATCTTTTTTTGTGCCACTCAGAAAACATTGTTTTTTCAGGGGAAAGAAGGTGAGCAAGTAAGGATGTATGTTGACTCTGGCAACCTAGTAAGGATGTATGTTGACTCTGGCAACCTCACCTGCCAGTAAATTCACTTTTCACAGTGGAGAATTTTTCCAAATGACAAATAACACATTCTTGACTCCCTCAAATGGATCTAAATTACCAGAGGACCCTAAAATTATTAATACCTGTGAGGAATCTTGCAGCAAGCATATACAGATACTCCTGCACACGCAAAGACCACAGACGTATTCCATGGAGGCAATGCAATAAAGATAATAAAAATCATGGGGCAAAACAAAGAAAACCCAACACACAGAGCTGAAACTAGCGATTCTTCCTCTAGCAAAATCCTAGCTGATTTCTACACTCTCAAGTTAACTGTCCCCCAAAGGACAGAATGAAATCTCAAGAATTAGCCCCTCTGATAAACAGCTCACCTTTCCATCAGTCCAACAAAAAGCGCAATCTCTGCTCTAAGAAGCCAAAATGCTCTGTGATGGAGAGAGGGAGGAGGAGATGCATCACCCAAGTAGTGATGGCCAAAGACAATTTTCTAAGAAACCCAAAGAAGGTATTATTCTTCACAGGGTGCTAAAAAGCATTTCTTTCAACCACCATACAGAGGCTCCCATGGAATCTTCATCTCCCCCAGGGAAACCCTGAGTGTCCGCCTAGCCACGTATTTTCCTCTACAGGCATACGCATGAGGAGCACTGCTGACACTGCAAGGGAACTCCTTCCCCTCGGTGCCCTAGCAGACACATTTTAGCTGTCCCTTCACAGTAACACAGGTAGGATGGTCACTTGACAGCTCTCTGAATCAGCTCTCAGCACCCCAGGGAGCAAGGCCACATTATGACCAGAAGCACACGTGAGCTGTGTGAGCTGGGCCTTGAAACTGCATCAAAGCACAGGGCTATCAGCACCAAAGATTTCAGCAGATACACCAGTCACCAGATCAGACCTGGAGCATTTCTCCCTCTTTCACCCAGAGAATTCCAGTGCCTGGCAGTAGGGTCCTTCAATCCCCTTACTTGAAGCTGTAGGGGTTTTTTTACAGCAGTTTCAACCATAAAGTCATAGAGACATATATATTTTGTTTTTTCTAGAAATATATTTTCTACCAAAACAATTTGGATAATTAGAGAGCTTTATTTTCCCCCAGTCAAGCATTAAATTTCCTTCTCATTTCCCAACTTCATTTCCACCTACTACATTTAATGTATTTCCAGGTCAGTTCTCACATAGCTCTAACAATTTCTATTCTACTTGTTTAGGAAAATCAGCAAATAGCGTTCAGACAGCTTACTCATACTACTTTACAGCTTGCTGTGGAAATTCATTCCCAGCTGAACTGTGTATTTAAGATAAAACACATGGTAGGTGCTCCCTTTTAAAGCTCAGAGTCACTCAAAGAATCCTCTGGATCAGCTAGACTCTTCTTTCAAAACAAGTGTCCTGCAGAAGAGCTCCACAGGCAGCACTCTATCCTCCTTTATTCCCATGTCCAGGGAGGTAAACACCCCTCTAGGTCCAGGAATTTTTTGTTTTTAATTATTATTACAACAACAAAAAAAATCTCATCTATATGACAAAAATTTCTTTCAAATATCCTCTCCTGTTGCTAAATATGTAGCTAGTCACACACCCATCCAATCCCACATCCACATTATTCTAGTTGAGGAGGGGCACATCACCCAGGCTTCTCTACTCTTCCATGAAGAAGGTGGTGGAAGTTCTTGTGTCCCCCTTTGCTACCTTTCTTCTCCCCATCAAAAGCATGAAGACAAGTAGGCAATCTCTTTTCAACTTTCCCACTGCCCCACACACACACAAACAAAAAATTTTACTTTTTAACCATGTTTTTGTATGGAGTAGAAAAACAATATCAGTTATGGATGACCCAAGCATATCAACTATCAGGCTTCATCATACTGAAATGTCATATCAGCTTGTTAGTTGAGATTTTGCATTGCTTTTCCTCACAAAACAGAAAAAAGTTTACTAGCAGTTACCCATGTAGACATCCTAGAATTTCTTTTCTTCCAGCAAACAGACAACTATTTCTCTCTTTAGAAAGTTTCTAATTAAAAGATAGGTTTCTCTCTCTTTTCCTTTCAAAAGTACCATAAATTATAAATGATATATGTATTCATTGTCTCTAATGCACAACCCAAATACACTTCTCCAGTTTTTTCAACTTTGCTGTCAGAGCGACTTTTTATATCATTTGGGTTGGGAAGAGACAGGCTGCTCAAGAAATCTGATGAAACCCCAAGACTGAAAATGCTGTGTCCCTTAGCTACAGAAAGTACATTCTGAAGGCAGCTGTAATGCAATCAAAGTCACCACACAGTATGGGCCCCTACAAATAATGTTCTCAGTGACATAGTGGAGGTTCTTTGAGCACAAGGTAACACAGCATTCATGCTAGCTCAGTCCTGGGCCTCTGTGAAGCAGATGCTGTCAATCATTTCAGACTGTGTTGAACTGAATGCAACATCTGCAATATGGTGTTTACAGTTTTCCAACAGAGGCAACGCTGAGACAGCCAGCACATTTTACTGAGTAGAACATTAGGCTCTCCTTGAACTATGCTGGGGATTTGAATGAGCTGGCTAACTACACTTTGGTCATTAAGAACTTGGGTTATCATACTAAGTATCCTATCACCAAGCAATCAAAGGATTCAGCCCCTTGTTTAAAAATAAATAAATAAATAAATATAGATAGATAGATAGATATATAAAAAGCACTACATCATCAGGGTTTGAATCCTGAAACTACTGCCACATAAAAAAATCTTACCACCACATGCTGAAATGAAGTAGTTTATTACAGAAAGCTCTCTCCCAGCTCTATGCCATTGTTGTCTCAGCAAGACTCAGAAGGTACTAAGTGACCCACAGCCTTTTACTCTGGATTCAAACCAAGAAGCAGCAGCAGATGTAAATATGTGACAGAAATGACCAATCAGTGGGTCCTCAGTGAGGAGAAGCATTCCTAACTGCAGATGGCTCATCTTACACCTCCTCACTGTGCAACACTGAATGGGCAGTCCCACGAGAACACTCTTGGTCAGGGGATTTTGGCACCTCTGTGTCTGGCAGGGCTCAGAGCAATGAGCAACACAGGCAGCAGAGCCTTGGGAGTCACACCCCCTCTGGTGCTTCAACCTCAGGACTCCTCTCATCCATCCATTCTCCAGCAGTCTGCTTACAAATACTGTTCCTGACACTGTGCAGAAGGGATGCCCCGTGCTGCCCTGTCTCTTCTGGACTCCCATTTAAAGCATGCACCTTTCCCCATATCCTCCATTACAACTCAACAGTAAGAGGTGGGGTTGCACCCTCCTCCCTGGTAGCAGCACCCCAAAGTTCCTTGCACACACAATACTTCAGTGCTCTTCATATTGAGAATTGTGAATATTTCTCTATGCACCATTACAGGGCATCCACAAACTCCCCCTAACCAAAGTCAAGGACCCCCCACCATCTGGGGTGAAGGAGATTCCTTCTCCATTTTGTATCCCCCATTCCCTTCTTTCTTGTGCTTCCTCTGCCTACCCAGGTTTCTCCCAACCCACAGCCTCCAGAGCACGCCTCTCCCCTTACCCCCTTCTTGTTCTGTGAAGAAGTTGCTCAAAAAATTCCTGACATGACAAAATAGCAACTTTGCCAGGCTGGGGCGGGCTTACACTCAACACACTTTATATAGTGCTTAAGAATATGTTAGAAATTATTTGTAGTGTAGTTACAACAACTATAGTAGTTGCACATTGTCAGCTCTCAGATCCCTGGCAGAGATGAGGCCTAAAGCCTCAGTTTGGCAACCATCACTACTTTCACTTAACAGATGGCAAAACTTAAGCTACAACTCGCCTGAATTCAAGTGTTTTTTAAAGAAACAGGGAAAAAGAAGAAAAAAAAACCAACAAAACATTTCTTTTTAAAACTCACTTTTATTTTACCTTCCATCCTTATAAGCACCTATTTGTCTCTAGATATGATGTGGATTCTGTCACAGCAGCAGACATACTACTACCAGAAAAACCAGAGAACAAGTTGCAGTTCCCACTGTATGTATTCCTGCCAAATCAGCACCCAGAGACCAGATGTTCTCTACTTTCAGACCATGTCCTTACCTCGCTTTAGGGTAAAGGCATCTTACTAGACTAAAATTGTTCAAGATAACATATCTGCTACAGAGGGTAGCAAAGCCCTCTTGCACCATCCCCACTAGGTGATCCTGAAAGGTAAAAGCCTTGATTAAACACTGCAAACTATCTTTTTGGCACTACCCTTTTTCTAAACTGATATTTTTTCCTATTGTTTTTAAAGGAAGTAACAGTCCCCTAGTGACACACACCAAACTTTGAGTGTTGACTCAGTTTTGAATTCCCTCTAAAGGTTTTTGCTTCTACACTGTCTGCCCTTTTCCTGCCCACTCCCACCTTCTCCTCTTCATGACAATATTTTAGGGGGACAATGGTACAATTTTTCTGACAATGCATCAATTTCAAACTATGGGAAGCTGGAACAACCTCTGATTCTTCTGTCTAAGGGTTGTTTGCACACTTTGCTCTTCTATTTAAACCCATTGAGTTACCTCCCTTATCTTCAATCTATAATTAGAAGAGATTAAGGAAGCTGACTTATTGCGAAAGGAAATAAACAAAAGAGAACAGAGATGAGTTGAAGGGTAGGGGGTGGGGAAAGTGTAAAATCAGTACAGTCTCCCTCTTGAGAAGGTCATCCCAAGGAAGGGCAAGAGCAAAATCAATGAATTTTGGCTCAGCAGCGATGGGAGTCAATCCATCAGGCAAACTGATGGCAGCCACTCAGGCTTTCACAGACACCACCTGTCGCTGCCAGCAAAATGTCAAATTTATGAATTCATTTCCATAGCAAGATAGCACTCCCCCAGGGCAGCACTGAACAGTTTCACAGCTTCTAGAGCAACCTACTGAGCAGGGAGAAAAGAGGCAGCTCTTCTTCCCCACCAACTGAGGCAAGCTATATTTTAAAGGAATGGATATATGGACCAAATCCAGAGTCACACTTTTTTTAGCATTTGGTTTCTTTAAGCTGAGGTCCCTTATTCAAGATGAACTCAAGGTATACCCCAATTTCCCATTTTTGTGTCATTAGCAAGAGCAAAATGTTACACCCATATGTCTCTCACCCCAGAGTTTAACTTCCCTAGCTGCATCAAATACCTCAGAGATGAAGGTGACAGCACTGACCTCAACTAGTTACACCCAAGTGAGAATTTATCCCATATTCATTATAATTGTAGCTCCCTGTTAGGAAGAGTCTTGTCATGGTAGGGCTGATTCCCTTCAGTTGGTTCAGAGAGCACACTTTCAGTGATTGCCATTCATCACTGAAGATAGCAGGGACAGAAACTTCCCTGAAGTTCTCTTCTCACCCACACAGAGACAAGCACTTATCTTTCCAGCACAAGAAGTGGAAGAATCCTGTATTCTTTTCTTCCTTTTTATCTTTCATCTGTCTTCATAGTATTATCTGGGTGATATTCACTATAAGACAGTGTCACCAGAATCTCTAGAAGTGACAAGCTTTTAGCACAGAAATACTTTCAGGAACATTATAAATGTTTTCAACTGGAAGTGCAACAAACTGAACTAAGATATAGGAGAGCAGATACTCCAGTTGCAACCTGAATTTTAATTTTGTCCAGCTAAGCATACATTAGATCATTAGAAACAGTTTTTAAGGTTAGAAAGATGTCAACCTGGGGAAGGAGAGCGTAATCCTTGACTAAGAACTTAGGGGATATAATTTTAAATTATTGCCAAAGTTTTGATTTAGTAGAGCACTTGGCCCAAATTCCCCAAAGTTTTCACACTTCTCTACTTTTTTTAAAGGTATAATTCCACCATTGAGACTCTCCCAACACACTCAGAAATCATCATTTACCAGCTGTCTAACACCCCAGGTTGTCTAGTTCCATCAGCCCCCAAATTCATGGGCATGCGTTAGTGAAAAAATGACAAAGAGCTGGCACAGTGATGCCAGCCAATTCCCAAGTGAAGGAGATTATTGCCAGTGGAGGAGGATTTAAGTGAAGATACTTAGCACTAAATCTTTCAAAACAGGCACACATATTCTTCCTATGTAGGATGCCCAAAAACAGACATGAACTGATAGGAGGGCAACACCCTACATGGTCCCTTTTAGCTTCATCAGAACTGATTTGTATTGCAGATGCTGCACCCTGCTAGGAGTAGATGTGAGTGCCAGGCTGACTGAATTTTAAGCCCTGAAGTTCTTCAAGTAGGACTGGCAGACGAGGGAGGGGAGCTAACCTCTGTAAGAGCTCCAGGATCATCACAGAGAAATCAGAGACACCCCAGGGCAGAGAGACCCGACTGAACAGTGTGCTCACACCCACTGGTGTAACCACTCTGAAACACAGGACTGCATAGTGAGGACACATGACCAGAGGTGCAGGGTTCATCATAAAACCTGCTGCCAAACCTTCAGATTCTTGGTGTTTCATATATGCTGGAGCGTCTTGGGTTATGTAATCTAAAAATATGTATTCTATTTCATCTGTTGAAAACTGGTTTTAGGGAGATGTTTTTACCTTCTCTTGTAACTCCAGGAGGGAGGGGGGCAGATACCTTCTGATAATGGCCCAGCCATTAAATCCAGGTGGGGCAGTGTTTCTTATCTCTTTCACCACCCCTCCATCCTCCAGGGGATCTTCTGATAATGGGCCATTAGGGCCCAGCAATGACATGACACATTCCATCATCCCATTGTGAGATGCTCCACACAGTGGGGGAGGAGCCAACTGTTCTTAGCCAGGTAAAAACTGGGACTGAAGAACACAAGGGATCTGTTTTTTCCACTGGGTGCCCAGAGGAAGACAGGACTCACCTCGTCACCACTGGACTTTCTACAGGATCATCTCGACTCCACAGAACCACATCTGTTACTCCAGGAGGACTTATTTGGACTGCTTCCAGCACCCTGAGCAACGGGGTGTCAGGTCTGATTTTGTCAGGGTTTTTTCCAGGATTTTTGCTTGCCTTTTTTTTGTTGGTGGTGGTGGTTTTGGTGTTTTTTGTTTTGTTTGGTTGGTTTTTTTGTTTTGTTTTTTGGGGTTTTTTTTGGCAGGGGGTTTTTTGTTTGTTTGTTTTTGTTTTGGGTTGTTTTGGGTTTTGCTTTTTTTTTTAATATTCCTAGTGAAAAACTGTTACTCCTGTTCCCATATCTAAAGCCCCTAATTGCAAAATTATAATAATTTAGGGGGAAGGGGATTTACATTCTCCATTCTAAGGGAAGCTCTAGCTTTCCCTGGCAGACAACTGTCTTTCAAAACCAAGATGTGGAGTTAGACAGCTATAAAAAAAATTTCTCATTTCATGGCAAGCTCTAAGTTACCTCACTTGGCATCCTCATTTCAGAAATTTGTGCAAAGACATACAGAGAACTCACTGTTTGGCAAGCAATTTAATACTTTGCTAAAAGGCCTATGAAGACAAATAGTGCTGTCTTCACAGAAGGAAACATGCAAACAAATTCTCACACTGTCTACAGTGTGAGACAATGTTTAACAAGGTTCTTAATCTTTAAACTGATATTGTTGATCTATTTATAATATATGTCTTCCAGGGTTTTGTGTGGTTTGGGGCTCTTTTTAATCTTCTTTAAGATTAATATATTAATTTTGAATTCAAACTGTATGCATTAACCTGGTTGAAGGCATAATTGTAAGGTACTTTGTCTTAATTAAGGCACCATGATACAGGTCAGTTAAATATCCATATAATTTTATATTTTTTCCCTGAAGGTTCTTCCTTGAAGTCAACCTTTTCTTTTCTTTCCCTATTTTTTAAGACTTAATTTGTAAGTATTAAGAAAGTAGAGAAAATTACTTCACCCTAGTTCCTTTGTATGTTTCTCCTACTTTTATTCTCGCTTTTGAAGATTAATATAAATGAGTATAGAAAAGTGTCTCCCTACTTAATTATGCTTTAGGGAACTTTATTCTTTCTTCCCTCCCCCAAGATCTATTTTAAGGCCCAGTCTCATTCTCTTGTTCATTAAGAAACATTAGGAAACAGCCAACTGTACCATATAGCAGCTGATTCTTCCTTTCATGCACGTCCCCAGCTCACCCTCTTTGCATTGTATAACTCAAAGACAATTCAACTTGAAATAGGATGCTTTGAAAACAAAACTGATGAGCACCTTTCTTTTTAATTTTGCTTTTCCTTGATTGCCATGTAAATTTACCTTGATACCCCACTATCTTTAGCTTCTTGCATAGAAAAGGCAAAAAACAGTCCACATCTCCAGTGTCACTTTTCCTTGTAAGTCTCCAATTTTTAAATGGACCCTTATGATCACAAAAGTTTATACACTGATTCAGGAGGGAGTCCATAATCAGGTAATATCAATCCCAAGCATTTAACAAAACAGAATTCACATCCCTTTTTTCTTCTCGCACCTTCGAAGTCCCTATGTGACTGCACTTTTCCATCTTTGACAATAACATAGGTTTGTATTGGAAAAGACCCTTAGCAGAAAGTAGTCCTGTCACACTGTGCAGGAACTCACAAAGTCAAAAGCAAAGAAGACACAAAAGTACTAAAAGGCAAATACATGATTCTGTAACACAATGTATAAAGTCTAATGGCTTTCTATCACACCATCACTGAAAAGCAGAGCTAAAGACAAGAAGGCATTTGCTTCTGGGCATTGATTCCTCAGCTGAAATTCTTTGGGCCAGAAACTTCATCAGCCAACAGCATCAGAGGCAATGGTAAATTCACAAATTTTCCAACAGCACAAAGGCACAAAATAGTGCTGATGATAAAACCAATGGATCAGCATGGGGCAGAAAGCGGGGATGAGAACACCTTTAGTCAGTAGCATAGCCAGATTCAGTAAATTAAAATGACAGAATAGTTTGAATTGGAAGAAACCGTAAAGTTCATCTAGTTCCAACACCCCTGCCACAGCCAGGGACAGCTTCTACTAGATCAGATTACACAAAGCAGCATCCAGCCTTGTCTTGATCACTTGGCATCCACAGTTTCTCTGGGCAACCTGATCCAGTGCCTCACCACTGTCACAGTGAAGAATTTCTTCCTAAAATCTAAATGAACTCTACTCTCAGTTTAAAGCCACTTCCCCTTGTCTATCACTACACACCCTTGTGAGAAGTCCCTCTCCAGCCTTCCTGTAGGACTCCTTCAGATACCAGAAAGCTACTACAAGGCTTTCCCAGAGCCTACTCTTCTCCAGGCTGAACCACCTCATCACTCTTAGGCTGTCTTCTTCATAGCAGAGGCTCCCCAGCTCCTGATTGTCTTCCTCTGGACTCCCTCCAAGAGGTCCACACACATCTCATACTGGTAGCCCCAGAACAGCATCCAGTGTCTCAGGCTGGGTTTATTAGAGTAGAGTAGAGGGGGAGAATCATCTCCCCCAACCTGCTGGCCACACATCCTTTTCTAGTCTAAAAAAAAAATAAAAATTAAAAAAAAAAATCAATCTTTGTTCTGTCTGCTGGTATAGTTGGGTGAAACGTATGTTGTTCTAAGTTTTAAATAAAATAATGTGCTTTTTAAAGATTTGTGGATTTCACTATATTCTGTTTCTCATTTGCAAAATGCATTAATGTGTTCAAGTTTTAGAGAGGTTTTCTTTCACTCTAGTCTTCTGTACTTTAGCTCTAAAATAGTCAGATATATAAGAATCTAAAATCTAACATTTTTTCCTGAATAAAGGATTTTTTTGTTGTTTTTTTTCTTAGAACTTTACTATTTACCAAAAAAAAAAAAAAAAAAAAAAAAAAAAAAGACAAAACCAACCAACACTAAATCATTAAAGGAGGGATATTTTTTTTTTTTTTTTTTTCTTTTCTGGATAAACACAGGATTCTTTGTGACTAAGTATAAAAATATTGCTTAGGCCATTGGCCAGCTGTATCAGGACTAAAGATCTGCTCAGGGTAACAGCTAATGCTGTGAATACAACAATAAAGAGTTGTTTTCTCTGAGAACTGAGCCAGCAGAACAAAGCTATGTGAGAGTCACAAGTACATCCTATGTTTATGCTCTCCACTACAGGCTTTCAACCTCCAACCTCTGTGTGCTCTCTTCACACTCAGTTAAAATTATTGTGTAAACCAAAGAAACCAGGTACACATACATTTTCACCCTGTGCTTTGCAGCCTTCTGCCAGTATATAATAACATGACATTTCTCTACGATACTAGATGGCACGGAAGAAAGAAGGGCAATTTACTAAAATTAATAATCCAGCAGTTGATCTGCAGCAGCTGTTAAACTTCTAAGCCAGGAAGAGCCTCAGTGACTTATCAGCCTGTCGAACACTGCAGATGCAAGTCACTGCTCCCATGTTCAATGCAGACAACAAGGTGAGACACAAGTCCTGTTACGTCAAAGCTCCTGGTGACCTTCTTATTTAATCCAAAATAGAAAACTGAGCTTTAAGACTGGAAGAAAAAACATTAATGAACACTTAGCGACCCTCAAGTTCTTACAGGCATTAGGGGAAGAGTGGCATCCACCATAGTGTCTTGGTTCTGAAAGACAGTTGTCTGCCAGGGAAAGCTAGAGCCTCCCTTGTAATGGAGAATGTAAACCCCCTTCCCTACAAATTATTATAATTTTGCAATTAGGAGCTTTCAGACAAAGATATGGGAAATAGGAGTAACAGTTTTTTACTAGGAATATTAAAAAAAGAAAATACAAATGTAGTAGTACAAAAAAAACAAGCAAGGAAGCAAACAAAAATCCTGGAAAAAACCCTGACAGAATCAGACCTGACACCCTGTTGCTCAGGGTGCTGGAAGCAGTCCAAATAAGTCCTCCTGGAGTAACAGATGTGGTTCTGTGGAGTAGAGATGGTCCTGTAGAAAGTCCAGTGGCGATGAGATGGGTCCTGTCTTCCTCTGGGCATCCAGTGAAAAAAACAGATCCCTTGTGTCCTTCAGTCCCAGTTTTTATCTAGCTAGGAACAGCTGGCTCCTCCCCCACTGTGTGGAGCATCATGGGATGATGGAATGTGTCATGTCATTGGTGGGACCTAATGGCCCATTATCAGAGGATGTTCCCCTGGAGGATGGAGGGGTGGTGAAAGAGATAAGAAACACTGCCCCACCTGGATTTAATGGCTGGGCCATTATCAGAAGGTATCTGCCCCCCTCCCTCCTGGAGTTACAAGAGAAGGGAAAAACATCTCCCTAAAACCAGTTTTCAACAGATGAAATAGAATACACATTTTTAGGTTACATGACCCAAGACACATAGTGAGGATATTGGGCATTAGTCTTATCTGCTAAGTCAAACCCTACTAATCCCAGGCCCAGCTGTGTCTCTGACCACAGGCAGAGCACTCAACCAATGATAGCTTCTAGAAGTAACGAATGATTTCACAACCCCTTTAGTGAAATGAAGTCAATAGTGTAAAAGCTCTTGTCCATTTTGAAATTCTGAAGATGAGAGAGTGTTCCTTCCCAAGATACTGACTACATTGTTTAAATTAGAAAGGTTTTGCTTGTTTTTTTTTTTAATCAGTATAGCTAGATATTCATTTCTTAACAAATTGCACCCACCTATCTAGGACCTTAATTTTAAAAGTAAAATTCTTCAGAAGATGGATATTTTTGTATACCTATAGTAAAATTCAGCTTTCTCCGGAGGTAGTTTAGCAGTTTTTTCTTTAATGGGTTATTAAGATCATTAACATTCCAAGTGAATATTTTAAAGTACTATTAGTCTATATTATGTGGTAGAATTAAGAATAGTTCTATTAAACCCAAGGTTCACTTTATTTCTTTCAATTCTCTAAGGTAAACTCAAATATCAAGAAATAGAAGGTACTTGGACCAGACTGCTTCAGTGAAACAAGAAAAAGGGGAAGAATGAAGCAGCTTTAAAACTAACTTTCTAGTCTTCTGTGTATTTCTTCAACTTAGTCAACTCTGCAGAGGGAATACCCTCTTATTTTTCTTCCCACCAGTGACAGGTACAGTGAGTCATAGTATATGCCTACTCCAGGCAAGCACTATTGTCTCTCGCCTACCACCATTTTCAGAGATTTATTCAATGCTACTTCAGCCTACCTCTCACCCACATAAAGAGGCAGAAGCTAGTTACCATGGGTAACAACTTTAATATTGAGCAGAAATAAAGATTCTCAAATGCTTGGACACAGAACTCTGCTGTTCTATTCTGTCAACTAGCCATTCCCATGCCATCATAAATCTCCAAGAAGCAATCAAAGAAATTATTGTGTTTAATTGTTAGGGTCTGACAAAAAAGATGTAGCACATATTACACTAAGAGGCTGTAAAATTGGGGAGTTTAAAAAAAAAAAAGTACATTGCAACTTGCTGTATGTTGAAGAGGTACTGTAGCTCTTCTCATGATTTTTGAGTAGCTCTTTTGGATGTTTTCCATGTGAGTTACACAGGGACAAACTTTGCCAAAGGAAAAACCCAAGTCCTTCAGGTGTCAAGATGTTTAGCCCCCCAGTAGAAATACCCAATCCTAATTATATGAATTACTCTATGGAAACTTTCCTAACTCCTTGTTTACAGTAGAGACCATCCAGTCAAGGTGTCATTCTTTGGTCATCTAAATTACTATCACTGAACGTGAAACTCATGGAAGATAGCGACTCTCTAGAAGCTTAAACACATATCCATCACTCTTGAGATATCTATCATTGTTCATTTAAAGAATGATGTCCTATTACACAAGCTTAAAAGACTCTTTCATATAGCAAGACAACAGTAAACATCTGCAGCTCAGCTCTCAACCTCTCACCTGGGTTACAAAGCTACCATAGTTTTATTGCAGTGAGAATCAAGATCAGTATGAAGGTTCTTCCCCGATGACTGAAAATTGGAATTCAATTAAAAACAGAGCTGGCCATCCTTACTCTTCTGATATTCTACAAGATGTGTGTCTTTCACATATCCTAATTTCAAAGGGAAGCATATCTTTCTCCATGTCTCAGACATAAGATTTTTTTCACTTTGCACTCTTTCTCTTCCAAGTAAATCCTCTATTTACAGCTTATCCTCTTGGAAGAGGTAGTGAGAAGCATAGCAGAGCGTAGCAAGTTTAACCAGGAAACTAAAGAAAATCAATCTCTGTATGGATATTGCTTCCATATATTTATAGACCATTCTCCCAAAAGGAACAAGTTTGTACATTACACACAGGGAACCCATTATTGTCACAGAGTGTACATGTGAGAATTCTCATGCTGGAAAGAAGAACATCTTTGCTTCCCACAGCTTATCATCAAGAGCTTAGCAAAGTGTTGAAATGAGCTCTTTTGGGTCCTGTTGTACCACAGAACTAAAATACACTAAGTTAAGATTTTTTGGTTTGCTATATTTGGGCTTCTAGATCAGTATCTGCTGGAAATATTTGGAATTATTTGTAATGAGACCACTTTCCTGCTTTACAATGTGTGCTTTGAATCTCATGTTATCTTCTTTAAATCTGTTCCAGAATTTAGTTTAGTAAATGGCATCAAGGGTGGAAAAGCTTCATAAGTGAGCATTAGAGATCAAGGTGCATAAATTGACCTGGAAACAGAATGCCATTCATCCAAAACAACTGTAACCCAAAGGAGTATATGGGATGGAAAATGTCTCAGTGCAGCATGTCTCTGGAAAGGGATCTGAGGATCGCAGCATGCCATGAGTACAAAATTCATTCTGTTCCTGAAAAAAAAAAAAAGCCTTCAGCCGGAGTTGAAAACAGAAACAAAGCCTGAGAACCAGAAAATTATCCTTTCGCTCAGGACTAAGAAAGTTCCTTCTATGTTTGGCTACCATCTTTCAAGAAGGTGAAGACAGTTGGTATGAAAGGCAAAAAAATACCCAGCCAGCTGCAAAGCCTGCCCTCCAAGGAAAGTCTACAGGACTTGGTGCTGCCCAGTATAAGGAAGGGAAAGCTGAAAGGTAGCATCTTGCAGGTAGCTTACATACTGCTGCAAAGAACAAGAAAATAAATTATTTTCCAATGTCTTTTGCCAATGAACAGTGATAGATATGCTCAACATTAATCTCTCTTGCTGTCAAATTCAGGACAATCTTTCCAGCAGTAGGGAGAGAAAAACACTGAAAAGGTTGCCTGGGTTCATCGGCAGAACCACCACTGGAGGGGTTTTTGATAACAGGCCTGACAAACAAACATCATTAGAGGAGATTGAGGCATAGCTGATCTGCCTCAGGGACAGAAGCATGGACTAGGAAATTTTTCAACCTTCTAAATACAAAACACATGGACATATAATGAGTATAAACAGCTGCAAAGCAGTAATTAATTTGCTAAGGCTGGTACCAGATCAACACCATCCATAGTTTGCAGCAAGCCGTTCAAAACCCAGGCAAGACTCTACATTGTCAAAACTCCTGACACTGGTCCCAGTTCCCTTGGGCTAGCTCACATCCTATCTCAGCCATGGCTGCCGGAGGTTCACAGCAGACAGATAATTATATGCACTGGGAGTCACCTATGTCTGCATTTTCTAATCTTGGAGAGGCTTGTACATAAGATAATAAGATCATTAATAGTGATAAGATAATAAATGCCTCCAGAAATGCTATATGTATAAATCAGGCATAGGACAAGTACCACTACAAGCACCACACAGAACTAAGCCAGAGCATTCTGTTTTTCTAAAGGAATCTTACAAACCCGAGGAATGCAAAAGAACAAGCACTCTGGGAGCTCAACAAATGAACAGGATAGAGCTTTCAAACTGTAAGTAGCACTGACAGATTTCTTTGCTATTGATGCAGATCCCTGCAGCCCTGTACAGTCTGCAGCCACTTTTAAAAGAAGTAACGATTATTAATTGATCATGGAGTGCCAACAATTTACTAGGTGTTTCTTGTTTTTCATTTAGCAGCATATATGAAGCAATTTGGAAGCAGTCTGAAGCGAAGTGTTATTCAGGACAGCAGAGGATATGGGTGTTTCAGAAACAACATTCACAGCCTCAAGAGAGAAAGCCTATCTGGGCTGGTTTGTTTCGTTTCAGAAGAGGGCTGTGCACTACTGAATTTCCCACTTTTGGGGAAAATTAAGGAATCAACACACCTTCTTAATCACGGGATCTCCCCCTCTCCAGTCAGTATTGTTTTCTGTTTCACGTGGGACAGCAATACTCAATGTAACAGAAGTCATTGATTCTGTCCAAGTTATTGAACACAAAGGACAGACATCAGGATCTGTGGCTATTAGCCAGTGGTTTCTGGCAACAGTATTCAGCAAGACAGTCAGCAAACTCAAAAAATGGTACAGCCAATCCCACCAGGTCTTTCTACCTCTGACTCCTTTGCACGAAAGTGACACCGTGATGACAGAAGAGAGAACACGCTTTTCCAGGTACTCCACATACAGGATGAAAGAGAACACAAGTTTAGCACTTGAACAAACCTCTTAACAATTTACAAAATACCTCCGTTGAAGATTTCTAAGAGTCAAGACCTGGTATCTCCAATGGAGCAATGCATTGAGTCAGATGGTTAAAGAACAGCAACAGCAAAAACAAGTGAACAAAACAGCCATCTGGTGCTACCCAACTTCAATTTTCATTCAGCAGCAAGTCCAGCTCATGTTACAACCTTCTTTTGTCTTAGACACAAGAGAAACAGAAAATACAGACAGTTAGGAGCCCAGCACTGTATCCTGGTGGCTCTGCAAGAACAAGAGGTAAGACTTCTTTCATTATGGAAAGCTCAGGATTTTTAATACAAAAAGCTATAAAATGCTCATACTTTTGAAAATAAAACACACAAAAAACCCCAAAACAACAACATCAAAAATTAAGCAAAAAAAATTATAGGAAAAGGCTGAAAAAACTTAAAGCTAGAATTTTGCTGCTGGAAATGTGTTTGACTCTTTCCTAAACTACACATTTACTTGACTCAGTTTTTAAGTGTAGGCTTTCATCTGGATTGAAATTTATGGCTAGCCCAAAGCCTTCCCACTTAACACTAACATTCAAAGGTGATAGTTTGCACAGATTCATCCCTGATACTGCTGGTAGTTCATGGCATTCATCTGATGGTACACATTTGATCTTTATCACTCTTTTTATTGAAGAAATCAATTCTCATTAATATTTTTAATGGTTTTTAGTGGACATTAATGAAGTGTGGGAAGGTCCTTCAGGGACTGTACTCCTCTGTCACATTGAAAGTGACACTAAGTGACTTGATAAACAGTAATATGTTAGGAGTCTTCAGGTTTTGGCTGGGAACATCATGGAACTAGAATGTTCCTTCTCTGTGTGCAATATAGAAAGTTAACAAAGAAACCTAGCAAAATGCATCATTGACATGCACAAAAATCAAAAGCTCCATGAAACACGTAGTAAAAGTCATCTTGCATCCCCAATGAAAACTGCCCATGGAAATGTTAATACAGGTACCCCCTATTCTCAAACGCATCAAAAAAGCCACTTATAGATGAAGAATTAAGATTGGATACACAGTTTGCAGTTTCTATACAAGTAACCCAGTAAATAGACAGTCAAGTCAATTGCTCATCTTTTTCCAATTATCAGTTACTTTAAGAAGAAATTACTCATTTTTTTGCAAAGATCTACTTTTCAAAACAACTCTTCTATACAAGAAGTCAGCAAATTAGTTTTTTATGAAAGCTATTCTGATCCCCCAATACTAAAAAAATACTGCATCACACACTGTACTTTCAGGCAATATTAATTTTGTCCTTGTTTTATTCTAAAATGAAAATGTAATTTTATCTTTCCTTCTTTGATACTTTATGTTATATATAAAATAAAGCATTTAATGTATAAGCTTAACACTTTAAAAATATTGTTTATTAACTGTATAGGTAAGGAAGTACTCACTGAGGCAGCATTATTTATGCCATAATTCCCTCATTATTCAGAATGTCAGTAGCAGATTTAAGAGGAAAATAGAAAATTGAGTAAATGCCCCAACACCATTGGATAAGAGCTGCCTATCTTTCTCATTTGTTTCACCTGTACTGTGTCTGAATTAAAACATCTTTTCTCAGCCACTAATGAGATATTTTTGAGAATTAACAGCAATATACTACATTAATTTAGTGTCCCAGATGCTGAAACAAGAGTTATCAAAATACAGCAATGCATCAAGTCTGTGATGCTAGAAAGCATGAGAGTTTCCTACAAGACAGAGGTTATGTAGAAATTCAGTCCTAGAGCTCCAGTTTACCAGAATCCTAAAAGCCAACACAGAAAAGGCACACATTTTTTGCTTCTTTTGCTTCACCTAGGAACTACTGCAACCTGGAAAGCTCAAACAACTTCATACAACACCAGGTGCCACCCCTGCAGAATGAGGCTCATTTCCTGAAAGGAAGCAGTGAGCCAGGGAGCTGGGATAACAAGAAATTTGACCCAAACAAGGCATAATACCTACTGAAAAAACAAACAAACAAACAAACAAAACACACTACACAACCTGCAAGTAGGGAAAACATGGAATTATAAAAGCATTTGCCTCAATTTCAGTTCATTCACAAATAAAGATCTGATGGTGATAGTTATGATATTAATGGTGCAAAATGAGTCTTGAGAACATAGCTTAATGAAAGACACAAAGCTGACAAAGATCATATATCATGCAGACACTGCTGTTATCACCAAAGTACTACAGATGACTGGTGCTAGGATGAAGCCATTCTTTATAAAGGGTATTAAAGCACAGTTGAAACTTTCCCCATCTAAGATGAGAACTAGAGACAATTTCACTAGGTAGAAAGACTTCTGATCAGCTAACTCTTCTCAAATTAGTAGTTCTGAAATGCTTTTTACATATTAGTTTCAATCTGTATTCAGACATGGTGAACTACAAACTTCACACAGTAAAGGAAGAAAACATTAGTTTAGCTGCATCAAGTACCATTTTCTTATGCACAGTTTGGAACTTCTGAAATGCAACAGGTATGAAGTTTACAGGAAATATGACAAAAAACATCATCGAACCAGCTTCTCAGGGAATCCTGGTAGTGCACCAGAGGTACTCCCCAATTAAATTTTGAAAGAGTTGTGACTTTATGAAAATGTATATGGTGGCGTCATTTATTTCAGTCCTAAAAAAAAGTGGCGGGGGGGGGGGAATGGTGATGCACACTTACAGCACCCAAAGCCCTCAGCACTTCACTGCCATGTGAAAGACCTGAAAGACCTATGATTTGTGGAGGCAAACTGGGGTGCACAGGACGGCCAGGGGAACACAACAAACCCCAATAGAACCTGACAAACAAAAGAAGGCAACACAATATCAACTTATCTAGGCAAAATTTTCTGAAGGAATCAAATAATATCCCACCAAACTGCAGGTCAGATGAGAAGCTGAATCCCCCTGAACGCAGGTTGTTTCCTCTCTGCCCAGCCTGGGTGCTGCCTATCCAGCAAGCAGGACATGTACTACCATATCCACGGAGATGGACCCATCAGCTGCTTGTCACAACACTTGACTTCCTCCTTTTACTCTGAAAACCGCAATTTTGTCTCTCTCAATGCAATAAACAGCAAATGAGGCTGTTGGACTACTCCCCACACAATTGGCAGCAAATAAAAATTAGGTCTAATACTGGATAGAGCACATTTAGGCAGAAAAAAAGGGAAATATTTAGGGAAGAAAAACTGAAAACCTACTAGAAATATGAAAGCCTTAATTTCAGGGGCTACTATAACAGTAATATGGTCATCTTCTAACACAAAAGCCCTAACCTTATCTCCTGGAGAACAGAACAGAGACAGCTGAGAGAAAAGATCAGAGGTATAGTTCAGTAATTATGCACCCTCTTATCAAAGGTTTAAAAGACCAGAGTAGTCATTTTATAGTTGAAATGCAGTTGCTGCAGTATGGACAGCATATTAAGACAACTACAGAGTCTGCTCTGTATAATTATGCTAATGGATACAGCACCAATTATAGATTTTCTTTTATTCCTTGAAGTCCTCGGAAAGATGAAGGTGAAGGAATGATGAAAATAGGAACACAGCTAGAAACATAAACCACTTGTAATGTCACAGTATGACATTTTTTCAGTATCCTGGCAATACTACTAGACAGAAACAGAATAAGATTAAGTCAAAAGAGCTTCCAGGTGTCCTTGCTAGAAGCAGCATACTTTTCAGCAGTTTCCTTGATTTTTTTTCCCCCTCTTTATTCAGGTATGCATAACTAATGACAGTTTGAAACACTACACATAATTAAATAAATTAATTTATGGACTACTCAAATCCCTGGCCAAGAACTGAAGATCTTTGGTGATAGCAAAAATCTTGCGGCATACCATCTTCAACAGTCAAAATATTCCACCAACAGGTTTCTGAGAAACAGTGTCAAAAGTATTAGTGCAGATAGGCATTACGTTACACAAATCAGACTCGCTAAATATTTATCTTCTGAAACTTTGGCACCTTGAATTTGTTACTTTACATTTTTTCCCAACTTTAGAAAATTTTTTTCACATTGACCCTATATAAAGAGGGCTTTTAAGAGACATACTTTTTGCCAAAGGCTCTAAGTGACAGGACAAGGGCAAATGGTTCTAAACTGTAAGGTGCTAGACTTAGATGCGACATAAGGAAGAATTTTTGGGTTTGATTTTTTTTTTACTTTGAGGGTGGTGAGACAGTGGATTGCATTACCCAGACAAACTACCAGAACTAGAAGGACTAGGGCTTTGAGCAGCCTTATCTAGCAAAAGATAATGGTGGAGAGGAGGGGAGGAAGGTGTGTTCATAAGAGATTAAGAGGTCCCTTCCAGCCCAAACCTTTCTATGAGACTATGATAATTACTACTGAGGCTACTCACATTTTTACACATTAGCATCATCACAAGTTGTGCATTTATTATATATATTTATATTTTAGTCTGAAATGGAAATATCTGTAAAAAACCACAAAATTTTGAAAGACAAGAATTTATAATAAAAGCATTTTAAAACAAACTATAGTAATTGCATTTATATCCATATTTTAAATTTTCCTTTAGATAACCCATTGTTCCTATTAAGCAGCAGTAAATTCTATTGCCATAGGTTGGATATGCAGTGCTTCTGAGTGTTTTTAACCAAGTCTGTCATGTGACTTGTTCAGAAGAGCACATATTCTGAACTGAGCATTCTGTTTCTCCATTAAGCACTTTAATTCTTAAAGCCTCAATTATAAGGGGCAATGAACGCTTAAGTGCCTAAAGATTAGAGATTATGACAGTAAAAATCCCTTGTTATTCAATTCTTCCCACAAGATATTTAAGCCTTGCAAGTCCAGCACAGAGGACTGACCAGAGCACATGGAGCGCCTGGTCACACTTAGCCAGCCACAAGGAAAGGTACCATTGGAGTCTCCTGAAGAGTGCAGAGAAGGAGGGGGACAGCATGGAGAACAGCAATAAAAGCCCAAAAACATAGAACATCTCTCTAAGCTGCCCCTCCCCTGTTTAGGGTAAGTCTTTATCTGACACAAGGACTCGAAGAAAATAACCTAACTCTTCGTAAGCATTGAATTCAAAATGTAAGTTAAAAGTCTTCTTAAATACTAACATACTGAAAATATTGTTAAGTATCCCACATTAAGACCTGAAATAGAATAATGAAAGCAGATATTTTAGCTGTGAAAATAGTCAGCTTCATAACAGAGGTTCTTGATAACAATTCCAATATAAAGACTGCAGTAAAGGTCCCATTCTAACCTATACACTGAAGGCATCTTTCCATTCATATGAGGGGGGAATCTGTGTTCAGATTAACTGTGAACAATTTATTTCTAAACCATTTTTTACAGAGGAAACGAAAATATTGTCCTGTCTCCATTTTCTGGAGGTTGTTTCTAACGTTCCTATTATCCGTAGATTAAAAATAACTTCCATTTCAAAGTGTGAAAAAAGTGTATGTGTTTCTAGATCACATAAATCTTACCTGAATTTGTAGTCTCATTTCTCTTGCAGAATTAGAATCTCAGAAACAACATTCTCATAAAGTTTATTGGGATTTCAAATAAGGAAAAAATAAAGTCTTCAAAAATGGGCATTTCATTCCAAGAAACAAAGCTGCACTTCACAATGTCTTTATTGTTTATGAGTTTTCAGGATTACAGTGGACTAGTTTATAAAGCAGGTTCCCTTGTGTTGTTTTAAAGTACATCGAGGAAAGATAAGTCATCTATCATTCACTACCTCTACTCTACAAGAAATCTCATCTGCTAACGTGTGTGCTTATTCAACAAAATAACACACTTCTTTTGTGTGTGTGTTTGCAATTCTTTTACCATAAATCTCTGCGAATGAAAACTCGTGAGTACTTTTTTGGTATATATAAACTTATTTTGAAAGTTAATTTGCTACATCTTTGTAAATTCAAGTGCAGGCGATTCTATCAAATTAAGTTTTCTTTACAGAATCCCCCACATTTTCAGATAAAGGAAATAGTTTGGAAAAGTAGCAAACTTCTCTCTCCTACCTGAAAATAATAAAAAAAAGAAAAAGACTCTGAGGAGAATAGGGGAAGCATAACTGACTACCTGAGTATTGGGAATCTTTCAAGAAAAATTAGACTAAACCTTAAAGTAAGATTTCACATATCAAGAAAGGACACATCCCAGACTGCAAAATGGAGAGTCTGCATGGATGAGGAAGACGTGTGGTCACCATCAAAATCAAACTGATTTTGTGAAGATGAAGAAAGGATCTAGATGGATTCCTAAAACCCAGTTCTCCTGACATCTAATCTAAATTTTGCATTTTCATACCTGTGCTCATGAACACATATCCCTGCACACACGGAACATGTGGTCAAGAACAAGTTTCACTGATAGAATTCCTGGTAAATAATCACATTCTAACATCCTCAAACATAAAAGACCAAACTGACTGGTCTTATATTTTGTCCTGTGTTCAACAAGAATTACCTTTCCTCTTGCTTCTACTAACTAGCAGAAAAGAATCTCCCAAATAGAAACAGAGTAACTTTTAAAATAATTTACATTACGCTCCATTCTTCTGTATTTAGTGTGTACAAGAAGACACAAGGATAATTAATTCAGCAATAGCATTTGCAGCATATTCAGGCATAGATGGATACCTACTTGTATTCCACAACGGATCTGCCTGGGTCATAGGAACAAACAATTATCCCTAGTTCAGATTTGCTAATGACAAGTTTCTACTTGAAGATGTTGTTTCAGTGAAGTTAACTCCCTTTATTTACAGCTCCCACACTGTCTGTCTTTTCTACAGTAGACTGGGGGAACCTTGAGAAGTGGTCTACCAGGGTATGAGTAGCTTTGCCAGGGTCTAATAACAGCTTTCCAACTGCTGCCCCACTTCCCTCAAGAGTTTTCATTATCCATACTGTTTTCACAAAATAGAAGGGGTGAATGTTTCCCTTGCTAAGGCAAATGCATTTTCTCCTTAGTTGATACGAAGAGAGAGAAATTACCAGAGAAACTTAGGAGAGCTGTCATCAAACTCATTTCTTACAGAGCCATAATGATACTTCTGGTTTCTCTAGGCTCATGTTTGTTCTGTGCATGATATTTCTCTTTTACAGAAAATGCAATCAAAAACATGTTTAAAATAACAAGAGGGTTTTAACTGAATGTCATTGAAGGACTGACTACACACAGAGAGAGAAATATTGAAAGTTTAGTGTTACTTGCATTTGAGATTTTTGAAAAGTCAGGATTTTATCTTCATTTTTTTCTATTTTTTAATTCCTCCTTTCCACTAAGTTTAATGGTGCTTTTTTCTTCCCCTCTTGACATTCAGACACCAAACCTAGTTAGCACTCTATTTAGAAAACAGAGACAAAGTTTCACTTTCATTCTTGCACGGATCATAGCAACATTTCCAGCCAGCTTCCTTTCATTTGCATACAAGTTGCACAATTCAAGAGCATAATCTATTCTTGACTGGGTCTCTCCATGTCATTTTTATTTGGAATGCTCACTTGTACTAGAAATAAGGCAATTTGTTTCAATTCAGAAAACCATGAGAATGAGATTTCCATTGTATCATCTCTGCTTGAATGACACTTGTGTTTCTCTAGGGAAGTCAATCTGTTTTGAAGGACATTGAGTGCTGTGCTGATGGAAACATCCTTTGCCTGTAAGGCAGCATGAGCAACCTGAGCCAGTCCATGAAATTCGTAACACACAAGCAAAGAGACAATGAAAGGAAGGGCATTCAGCTGAAACCACAGACCAGATGCTTCCATGGTATACACTCACTATGGTTCACTTAATTCTGTCAAAGCCTTTATGGTGGCGGAGAGACAGGCATGCAAATGCGTATGTTCCCATGTACTTTTTTTCTCTTTTTCCCAAGGCTGTGAGAAGGCCTTAATTGGCAAATACAGGACTCTCCTTCTAATCACCCCTAGACTTTTATGGTTTTGAGTCTCTTAAAGGCAGCCCATTTTTGCAAGGCATTTTGAGCTTGCCAGATAAGCTCTCTGCCTTGCAAAAGACAAGTTTCCAAACAGAGACTTTACTGGTTCGTCTTCTCTTCTAGACATTGAGAGACAAGCTATTGCATTTTACGAGTAATAACATGCTGTAAACTGAATTATTTGTCAAATACAACCATGACCTAAAAAAGGTGAAAAGGAGACATTTATTATTAGTTGGGAAAACAATTTCATACCAAATATATTCTACTTATTACAACATTCCCTCCTAAAGACAAAGCTTCCTGTAAAAAAGGATATTGTAGCTCCTTATTGTTTGAGGAACAACTAATCCTTATTCTAATGAAGCATTATGTGATGGTATTCAACAAGTTTCTGATGCATCATTGTAATTACAGAGAAATTAAACCTTCATTACCTTATAGCAGACTAATTTTTCTGTAACAATAACAGAAGAGAAAAAGAATATCAGTGTTTCTTACACTAATACTATATCATTACAGCACCAGTTTTTCCCATGGAAAGCTGGGAACTGTCTCCAAGTATCTGCTTCAGACTCCCAAAGACACAACAGAGTCCTTATAGCTAGAAAATTTGACCCCAGAAACTGTGAACTAACTCTTGACTTGAAACCAAATCCCAGAATGGCAGGTATAAATGCAGAAACCAGAGCAAGGGTAAGAAAGCTCCACATTACATGTTAGTCCTCCTTTGTACACAGTATTGCCATGCTATTTAAATTGGTGGGGTTCTACTGCAATGCATAACCACTTCAGCCTCCTGTGGGAAGGCACACAGCAAATAGTAAGGACTCATACTGAATTTAAACCACTGCAGGCAGTGGTTTATTGTTTCAGAGTTACAGTTTCAAAGACCTTTTAGAATTATGTACCCCATCCACCTTTATATCTAATAACAATACAGACTGCCCACATACCCCTAGGACTAGTGAATTCTGTTTGGTTTAAAATATATCTTCCAGACAGTTTTGATGTGAAGAGAGACAGAAAGCTCTTTTTACTCATGGTAATTTGTTCCAGTGGTCAATCCCTTGCTAGCATTTTTGTGTGCACACTGATTTTCCCTCTTTAAATTTGTTGGCCTTTATCTTTCAGCCACTAGCTCTATCTCTACCTTTTCCCTCACTACACTGAATACATTTCAGAACCCATTATTTCCCTTCTGTGTTTATATACTACACAGCATATGTTCCCTAGACAGTTTTCTGATAAACCAAAGTCTTTCATCTCACCCAGTGTGCATTTCTGACTGCTCTTCAATTCAGTAGCAGTTTTGTGTTTACTTTCTAGACCACCAATAAAAGTGCTGAACAGCCAGGTCTAGACTGAGTACTGGCACTTTCACAGCTCCATTCAAAAAGCATCTGCTCAGTAATGGTCCCTCTTGCTGGGGATTTGGGGATCTGTCAGTTTACAAGTCACGTATAACTGCACTTTTAAGGCCCTATATAATTTGCCACCCATACCAAGTCATTCTACTTATCTCCCACTATTCTCCACTTGTAGCAAGAGCTGTGAAATTTCATAAATTTGTTTTGACAATCTGCTGTTTGACAAGTCCAGCTCTCATGCATCTGTTTTGGGTCTCCTAGAAAAAAATAAATTCCCTCTATACTGGTACTCTGTAAACATTAGTTTACAGAATACGTACTCCAGCCTTTAATTCCTCACCAAAGGGAACATGTTTCAGTTGTTGAATAATTTTGTCCCAGACTGAAGTCACACTAAACATTTTTTACTTACCCATGTTACTTTGCTTGACTTTTAATATCAGCCAGAATGACATTATCTTTTTCTGACAAGATGAGATATAACCACAGCTTATTGTGTACACCTTGGTTTTTCTCCATGCACAGAAAAAACTCAAATCTCTTGCAACTTTCACAGAGGATCCCTTGATTTCAAGCAGCCAAGGTCTATGAGCTTGGCTCTATCTTTTTACGAGTCTGGCATCTGATAAACATGGAAGGCAGAAACAATTCTCTCACTTTTTGTTTTAGCAACAACAAACTGCAGCGGCCTCATGTCTTCAGGACTTAACATTCCCATCCCAAGAGAGCAAAGATGAAAAGGAGGAGCTCCAGAATTTCAGCAGGACATGAAAAACAAGAAGGTAACCAAGCTTCAATGGTTTTATTTATGCATCACTTGCATGCAAACTCCGTCTGGGAACACAGGGCTACAAGATACAGAGCGTGGGAAGCAGCAGTATTTTCTCTGAGCACAGCACCTGTTCTCAGATGCTTGGCAGAAGACCTGGGCAAAAGGCCGAGAACCAGAAAGAAAAGGAGCAGGGCTTGACATTTTAAAGAAAAACCTCTCTTCAGACCACATTGGATCTTGCAGAGTGCTTAAGGAACAGTAAAGAGCTGTTAGCATCCTCTCATTCTCTCCTTAACAGGACTTCTTTTCTGCAACTGTGTACTTATCTGCTAACTACAAGTCTACCAAAGACAGAGAAACAGGGAAAGCTTTCAGAACCTGTGTGTAAAAATCTCCACGATCAAAAGGTTCCCCCGCTCACCCAAGCTGTCTCACATTAAAGGAAAGAAGATATTCCCCAGTTAGAAGCCCTGTATCTGAGAGGACAGAACACTAAAGACATACCTGTTCAGAAGTACTCAGTGCTGCTAGATTCTGACAAACTAGATAGCCTGTGGGAACTGACAGTGGTCAGAAATTAGATTTTAGGCTCCAGGCAGTAGCTTGAAGCCTGTGGGAAAAGCCAAGTCCATAGCTCTCTCACTTTGGCCTGGGAAAGCATAAGGAGGAACCCAAAGCAATCCTTGTAGATACCTTCTTCCTGACACCTGCTGATTTTCCAAGTTGTTTATAGTAAAGATGTTTACTGAGAGGTGTTGGTCTGAAACAACCAATAATATCATTGTACCAAAACACTGGATAAGAGTTTGTCTTCCAATAATCCTTTGCTATAATGCCCTCCAAAGGAACTGGTGTTCTATGTATCATTATTTGAGCCGTCCCAAATAGTAACGGTAATAGCCCAGTAGCCAAATACCTCAGAATAAATGAAAACTGATGCTAGTTTCTTTAAGAAAATGTTGCTGTTTGGGGGATTCTCCCCCCCTTATCCTCTGCAATTTTAAGTTTGCCTTTTTTGCTTTGCCAAATTTTATTTCATCATATTTCATGGACCACCCCTAAAAACACTTTGTTTCTGCTTGATTTGGACACCCTCCAGATTTTTGTAAATGTTTATCATCCTAACCGTGCCTGTGAGCCTGTGCTTAGTTGAGAACCATTGATTCTCATTTGGAACATCTCTGATGCTTGCAATATCTGTTATTTTCCAGTTCCAACATCAAACTGTCTCATCTTATTTAGCTACAGAGTGTGTTTCCATCCAGGAAACCAAGCACACATAACTCTGTATTTCTAAACTCATTGTATAATCAGGAAAAAAACTTGCCATAATTAAGAGTCTAAAACAAACAGACCCCACTGAGGGCCTTTGAAGTTTATGGCCCATCCAGCCTTGTGTCCTGCACTGTGTAATTTGTGAAGTGCTGTGTTGGCAAGACCACAGAAGTCTAAATTTGGCATGGGTAGACTGTCCATTCACCCTTCCAACTAATTTATAATCTACACAGTATTTTAAGTCTCAGATGACTGTGAAAAGGATCCACATACTCATCATCTCTCCACATAATCTGTGTTGGAACCTGCTACAATGATGACATTTCACAAGGAAAGAGCTGAATGCCTTCTCTTCAATCTTCCTGTACATGAGAGATTTCACAAGAGAAGTTCTATACAGGCAGAAAAAGCTACAACCTTATATGGAGCTAAAGGGAAAGTACTGTGTAACATATTCTGTTTTCAAGGCTTGGATGCTTGAGAAATTATTTTTAGTGTCCATGGACAAATTATAATTTTGCTATAACCAAATCCAGCATAAAAATTGGAGGGCTTCCCATTATTTGATTAGAAAATATGCTAACCATTATTTTTTTTCCTCAACAAATTCAAACCCTTTTTTCGTGCTGATTGATGCAGAAGGAGAGTTTGGCTGGAAAAAATATGCTTTAAAGAAAAACAAAAATCTGGGTCCAAGTCTTACCTGCTGTGATATGGAACAGAACACCTGACTGATAAGCTAAGTACTCCACTCCCTGTGTGTGCTCTTCTGCAGGAAGAACATGTTTTGATCCCTGGGCATAGAAACCTAAATTGAAACTGAATTTTCTTAGAGCTTAGTGTCACAACCCCCAAAACAGGCAAACAAGAAAAAGAAACCAAAACCAAACAAACAGCAACACAGCACCAAAACAAAAATGTAAAACAAGATCTTTCTGATGAAACGCATCCAGGAGAAATAAGGACTTTTTCTTCATCCTGCACAGTTGGTGGGATGCAGAGATGTGAGCATAAAGGCTAAGGAGCACCCACAGTCTCTAAGCAGTACAGTTACCAGAATTAAAAGAAAAAATATTCTCAGCAATCCAGCTCCTTCCCAGTAAAAGAACTGGAGGGGTCATTTGCCTTTCATCTCCTTCACCGCACTCTTATCCACCCAAAATGCTTTATAAAGCATTGTCATACACTGATACTCAGGTTGAAAATTATATGGTCCAGGAATAACAAGGTAATCTGAAGTAAGGTGTTTGCTGTCCGGTGGGTGGGCTTGACACGCACCCTCCATTAACATGGGTCTCCACTGCCCTGTATTGGCAGGTACCCACTTGCCTATTGACCCAATCCAAGGCCTCTGGAGGACCAAACACCTCTAGAAATCCATCAAGATAAGGTTGGAGGGGGACTTGGAAAAGAAAAACTCTTGCAGTCATTTCTTTTTCTCTCACTGGCAACAGGTAGGCAATGAAGCATCCATCATCTCCCTTCACAGCCAGGAGAGTTTCTGTCCTGAAAGGGCAATCTTCCCACATGGTCCCTTGCACGTATCAAAAAAATACAAGTCATTTAAAAACCAAGCAAAGCACTTTTGCAGGGAGATGGGTGAACACCCTGAAGCAGAAGACCAATATATCAGCTTTGTACCTCAAAATTAATATTTTTATTCTGCTGCTAATCCAAACAATATTTTATGGCTTGTGCCTGATTTTCCTAGTTGTTTTTAGGGCCTTCAGACTCCAGCAGTGACCTATCATTGGAAAATTTGTTTAGGATACCTTCAACAGCAGCACTGCACAGCAAGCATCACAGCTCTACTCATCTTTCCTAAACAGATTCAAATAAAGATCAACACAGGGGAAGGCAAAGGTAGGACACAATTCATCTCAGATCCTCAACACTATTTCATCGCTTTAGTGCTGTCATCTCCTTCCAGGCCAGCCCCAAGGCTGAGTTACTCAAAATTGGATGCTTCTGCTGCCTGCACAAAGTGCTGGTGTTAGTACAGACAAGCCCATATATTGCAAGAACATGTGCAAATATTAGCAGAAATTAAAAAAATACTAATATTTTTGTGGAAATGCTTGAGGTAATACAGACATACACTGGCTCACATCAAACAAGAGTTGATGGACTTGCCTTCAGGTGAGCCTTATAAGTTAAAAGTTCCAAGTGTGTTCCCACTCAATTATGAGAGTGCTAGAAATACTTTGTGTGGTCTGTGAGGAGCCATAGAGACACACAGGATTCACAGGGATACAGAGAGGCATATGTGTATAAAGAACAAGTCAACCTATCTGTTTAAAAATGTAAGGAGTAGAAAAACATGCAGAGAGCAAGAAATTAGGCACGGGAACTCACCCTTAAAATAATGGGAGCTATGCACTCACTAAGGATTACATGATGAAAAGTGACAAAACTCGATGAATCCCTAATTGCCCAGATAACATTCAGAGGAGAAGACACATTAACTCTGTAATACAACATATGAACTGCAGCATTGCCATTGTCTTAGGGGACAACTTTTCATAACACAATGATTTTTTTCTTAAAACTCTTGTCAGAGCAAAACTCTCTTCCACACTTTCTCTCCATGTCTACATTAAAAGAAGTTGTGTACAGATTTTTTTTTCCCCCCCAGGAGCAGAACCTTGTCCAAGGAGACCATCTCTACTGCAGCCCAGAAACTTTTTGATGCTGACCTGACTTTTGATAGATTGACACCACCACAAAAAAAAAAAAAATCCAAATGCAGCACTTTTAACAGGTACAAAATCTATTTCCTAGCACTGATATTAAAAAAAAAAATCCATCAGGTCAGATATTATACTTGATTAAACAGGTAAAAGGAAAGCAAGCAGGGATTTTTGCTAACCATAGCTTGCAATTCCCCACCTGAGCTCTCCATCTGTCATTGAAGCTCACTACTACAAACACAGAGGCACAGACAGGTATGCATATTGTAAAACTCAGCCTTAAACCTTTCACTGGAAAGGACAGAGGGCTTTGCTTAGTAATTGGGAGTAGATTACCAACCACATGTCAAGTACCAGCCTAAGCAAAGTGTTTTAAGTCAACACACTGAAAATAATTATGTTTCTATTTTGGGGAAGCACTTGAGCATGTGCCCATCTCTAAGTGGTGACATAAAAGCTTTGTTGAATAGAGATGAGTCTTCTTGCATCCTGAGGATGAGACACACACTTAAGTCCTTGTCTGAATCAGCATCTACTTGAACAAATATAATCTCCTGAATTTCCTCTTCTTATTTACACAGAAAACTTCCAAGGACAAGAGCATACTGATAGCTCATAAATCCACTCTCTCCCCTACATCAGTGGGGTTTTTTTGCCCTCAGGGATAACTTTCTTTCCTCTCTGAACCCATGTCTACTCAAGAAATACAGACATACTCTTAAGGGAATTTGTAAGAAAAGTAAGTGCCATAAGATGTTCCAGAAATTGGCCATAGTGGGACATCGTACCAATGAAACTGAGGAAATTATAGCTACACTACCAGTGAGGACCCATTAACAGAAACAAGAGATCCTCACATACATCGACCCAGAGTAGTTAGCATTAAAAATTAGTGAATTAAAAGTGGAAGGTGTTTAAAATGTAATTATTTAAAGGCAACCAATAGGAATCAGCTGGTAAAGGAAAGTGGTGAGTACTGCTCTTCTCCAAGTTCACCTCACCTCTAAAGCAAGAGCTCCCAAACATTTACAGATAAATGATCACTATCAAGGCTAGTAGGTGGCATCTCTACAGACCACCACTGTACACTGGAGTACAGCATAAACTTCTCCTGTAAGTTGTCTGTTACAGACAAAAAACAAACTAAACCTCAAATATTAGATGTCTTAGAATATCAGAACTAAAATGTTCTGTAATTTTTACTCGTTTTACACGAAACAAAATCTGACTCACAAATATTCCACATCCAACACATGGTTATTCTACATCAGCTATCGCCTGCTCAGATGAAAAATTCTCAAAACAAGAGACTTAACCATTTCTTAGAGTCAGATGTCACTATCTTGTTGCATACAGGCATAAAAGTGAAACTTTGTAACCTAAGTGTAACATTTGTAAATGTGTCCTTTCGTCTAGCCTTAAAATGTCTATCTACTCACCCTAGAGAAGCAACAAAAGTGCAAATTACAGCTCAAATAGCTAAAGATGATTGAAAACAACTAAGAGACTTCCTCAAAAGTCACATTCCATCTACTCTGAATGAAAATCACTTGGACTCAGAAGTTGCTTTTAGAGAGACAAGAAAAATCTGTCAATACACACACACACTCACACAAAGAATCTGACAGCATTATAACATTGAATATGAATTAAAAGCCAGAGAGAACAGAAATTTCATGTAACAAATAACAGACATAAAAGTACCTCTCTGACTAGCACTCAAAGATTTTTTTTTAAGCACAAGAACACAAATGATCTCAGTAATAGTACCTATGGATTACAAGTTATGTACAATAATATAAAAAAGGGCATAAGTATTAAACATTTTTCTCCTGAATATTGTGAAGAATAGTAAAAAGTATTTGCATCCTTTAAAGATAACAAAACTTCTGGATCATCTTCAGTTATTGTTGAAATGTAAATGCCAGTTTAACATTTCAAATATAAATTTCTGAGGTAAGCAAAACAAAAGAAGCCACAAAATGTATACAGCCATACAAAAAAGAGCTGGCTGAGAAGCAACCTGAACCACAGAAGCAGATTTTCAGTAGCTTCTGGCGGTCTAAAACGTTTAACAGTACAAGAAAATGAAGCAGTGATGGAACAATACTTCACAAAGGCAAATGGGCTGACTAGCTTAATATCAGCAATCAGTAGACCTGGCACCAATCCAAATAAAATAATGAAATTACTAATTTATGGCACTGTTAAGTGTTAAAAGGAATGCAATGTAATCAAAGACAATGAACAGGGTCTTATGAATTCTAAATCTTGTTTTCAAATGAGCTTTTGCTGATAGGTGGATAAACTTGTTAACGTAATAGATTTCTGTAAAGGATTAGATTTGACCTTAATTAATGAATAATAATTACGCAAGATCGGCATGGCATGCATTACACAAATTCAAACCTCCCAAAGTAATAGACCTTAAAATGTTGTTTTAAATGGGGAACCATGGTTGAACAGCAGCATTTCTGGAGATGAGTTCTGAGACCTAACATACTGCCTAAATATTAAATCCACTGCTCAGGGTAGAGGAGAGGCATCCCAGATTCTAGGCAATATATTTACACATAAACAGAGGGTGGACAGAAATATATTTGGACCATCCTAAACAGTTTTTAAACATTCCCCTCTCCTCAAGCATAAAATAATTCATCTTCTAATGTTACAGACTTCTGGACCAGGTATTAGACACAACCACACAATCTCTATTTCCAGGTTTGTCATCCAAAACTCCTTGCTGCAGAGTTCTAGACACCTAAGTATCCCAAGAAATGAAACTTGCTGTGAAAGGAATGCTTTACAGGATCAATTCTGAAATACAGGGGAAAGATCGAAGCCTTATGTGCCCATGTAATAAGCATTATATAAGAATTCAGATCTGGTGTGCATTCACCAAAAAATAATGTGGCGATATATGACTCCACTAAAAAATAGCCTAAAGAACAACTGAAGACTTGGAAAACATGCTGTATAATAAGCAGTCAAAAAAGCTCAGGGTATTTAGTTGTCAGAGAGAATATTAAAGTTCGTTTCAATGGTATATCACATACAGAATAGAAATTTGACAGAAGAATTTGTCAATTTAGTAGACAAAAAAAATTAAATTCATACCACCTTAAAGCTTTGTCTCACAATGTTCAGACTAGAATAAGAAATGTATCTAGGGAATAATGAAGATAAGTGAAGAGTTAGTTTAAACAGCACAGAAACGCAAAAAGATCAAATGTCACAATGCTTCTAATGCCATTTTTCCTACTGAGTGTTTATGCAGTGTGAATGTTAAAAAAATAAACCAAAGCCATCACCCAACAAACCTAGCCAAATTGCACCTTTGATCCCATTGAGGCCCTTCCACTTCTGTGCATGTGTTATACTTCAAGTATGTGGGTTTGGAACACAAAAAAAAAAAAAAAACAATCACAACACACCCTGTTCTAGTTTTTGTTTGTTTGGGGTTTTAATTTAAAATGTCAATTAAATACTCTTCTAATATAAGTTTTTGCTGCACTTGACAAAATCCAGAAAAAGTAGCAGATTCAGGCCAAAGTCTAACACCACTACATGTTAGTACCATCCTGATTTTGCTGAGGTAGAACAGTGAATCGAGACTAATTCATACCCACTGTCCTCTGTGCAGTCCAGCATTAATCAAAATACCGTGATACCCCCAGAGTACCAAGCAGTTGCTGACTGCCTTGTCCCACTACTGCAATCTTAGCTAGACAGTTTGCATTTTTACTATTTGCATGACAAATAATTACAACCCTTAGTTTTAACAATAACATCACAGACATACCAGCAGCACTTCCCAAACGTCTGTGCTAATATACTGGAATTAACCCATAGGCTAAGATTTTGCTGATTGCTTACTATAAAAAAAATTATAATCCGTAATATAAGCAGCACCGTATGCAGTCATTTCACTGTCATCTCTCAAGTCACTGCAATTGAATAACTATACTAAAACTACTGACTGTTAACTAAGAGTTAATTAGATGTCAATCTTCAGTAAAATCACAATAAATAATAGGCTACTTTGCATAAACCTTAACATTATGAAAATGATATTTCAGGTAAAGAGAAATCTGATTAAAATTTAAGACCCTGAACAAAAGTTTAAGCATTTGAATTCAACTCCAATTTGCATTACTAACAATATTACTCCATAACTTCAGTGCAATGATGAGTCCAGCAGGTCTGGGCTTTAATGAGGGCCCTGAGTAATGATGAACAGCTGGCCACCTTAAATCAGGATGTCCGCTGAGACTGGGCAATTTGAAAAACCATAGGCTATCTATTGCCAACATTTCAGAAGCAATGCCAAAAATCTAAGAAATTAGGGGGAAAATGCCTTTGCTAGGATTTAATCCTCTGGCTAGTGCAGGTGCCTGGAGAGAGTGACAATGTTCATTAAGTCAGCAGCACAGTGACATAGCTCAAGAGTGAAATTTTACTGTGCTTTCATGGCTGCAGTCAGATTTTGGTGACCGACATGAAAACTCACAAGTATTTGGTCTCTCTTCTTAGGAAAATAACCAAAAAGTTTTCACAGCTGTACTACAGAAATCAGAGAAAGCTACTACAAAATAGCAGCTCTCCACAAGTGAAAGGCATTGTCCCCTTTTTTCTATCACTTGAGAAAGTAAATTTCTGCAACACACTCTAGGTATCAGCACTTACATCACAAAGCTAAGAAAAACATTGGAACAACTTAGTAAATAAAAATGTTTCCATTAAATAAGTCTACTGATTACCATACATATTCTCCTAATAACTAGGACAAACACTAGAATCCAATATCCAGAAAGGGATAACAGTAAGAAAGCTGCCATCTATTTTTTCAAATGTTACCTCTTTTATATTTTACAATTTTCATTACCAATTACTGTAAGGTTCATCACAAATAAGCCAAGAATATTCTAAATTATGATTAGCTATCACAGTAAACTGAGAGGAACATTACCAAGTTTCTCTATACCTTTCTTCTCATTATTTTCTTTCCTAAGCCAGTACACATACCATTAGTTTTGCTAACTTTGTGAGCCTGCTTTTATACTGTCACGTCTTGCAACAACTTCAACATTCTTGCCCCTAAATCAATACACCATCAGCTGCAAATCCACAGTGATTCAGCCTTGCTATTTATCCTAATTGCCATTCTCTCCTGAGCACTTGCGAAACACCACGCGTAGGGTCCAAACAACAGATGGGTTACGCCTGAAAGGAACAGCAGCTCCTATCTGACACCTCCTTGACCAGACACTGACAATCTCACACGTGCTGGCTGCTTGTTCTAATAGCATTGGCTACAATCCAGGACAGTCAAGAAAGAGTGAGTGAAGGGGAAGAGAACCTCATGAGCACTGGACGAACCCTCTGGGTAGATGATGAGCCCCAAATAACACTCAACCCAAATCTCAGATTGCACAGGATTAGGAGAGAGAGTTAATGGTCCTTGTGTTGCAGCAGCCCTCTTGTTGGAGGGTAGAAATGAGCCAAGACAGAGACTTCTTGCTTACCACAGCATGAAAAGGGCCCTGGTTTAGTCCTCTTTACAGCTCCGCCATCCTGACTCCAGCTGCAGCAAGCTCCTACTGTAGGTTTCCCTTGCAGCCTCTGACTGCTGCTTATTGCCTGCTGAACTGTGGCTGCAGGCTCCAACAACAGGCCTTAAATGCAGACCCAGACTAACCTCACAGCAATAATTCTATCTCCTCAGGATCAGTCTTCCTCGTGATCCTCTTATTCCCTCCTCTTCAAGGTTCCTCCTCCTTCCTGATCCTCCCTTACTAGCTAACCCACTCCCTTTTATCACACTTATCTTTATTGGCTATTGCTGTGACTTATCAGGGGCAACGCTGTATTGGGTAACTAACACAGCTGTTCCTTATCAGTGGCCAGGTCACCTGTATTCCCTTTTCGTGCAGCCATTGGACTCCCATCTTGTAGGCAAACTTCTGGGACAATCTCACTCTAGTAAGTTACTTTTAGCCCTCATACCAGGATTGATTTATTCAAAGTTTCTTTATAGGTATGTCATGTTCTCTTATCTAAAAGTATGTTATCTTTGACTTTGAAACAGACAGCTAAAAGCAAGGGCCACACCAACACAGCAATGGAATTTTCATCTCAGCCAATTCACAAGAAAGATACTCCTCCCTAAGTAATCAGCAGAGTAGAGAACAAAAGACACCTTTGGAGACTGAAAACACTGACTCAGCTGATTCACAGGATTTGCCACTTGCACAGAAAAATGAGAAGGCATGGGAGACTAGAAGGAAGCTCTCACACTCCTTGCATCTATGGACACAAATCTGCCACTGGACTCAGAGAGAAGCAGTCAGTGGTTGCCTTCAGAAGGGTTTTATAGAGCATAGAGTTGTCTAAAGTGATCGGTGCAAAATGACTGCCAGGACTTACTGATTAGACTTCATTCTACCAACTGCTAATTACTGACTCTGCCTGACCCCATATGACTGCATAAAAGAGAGGCAGGCACACCATGAATGGCATTTGGCCTGAGGTGCTTCATGCGCAACTAGAGCAGAAAAAGAGCACTGTGAACATTTATGTACTTCTCAATGAAACATTTTATTCTCCATTTGTAGTTTTGGTTTTAATATCTCCCTTTACAAGACCATGCTTCATTTCCTTCTGCTTATTCCCTCTCCCAGCAAAGGCACAGAACCCCATACTTCACTTAAATCAATCACACTTTGGAAATGAAGAACGTTGAGCTATTTGACAAAATCTGCATTGCTGTAAAACTATGTATATTAAGAATGAACAAGAGATGCTTGTTATATTTGATAGAAAAAGCTACACAATGCTTCTGCTGAGCTGTCTCTGTTTTGTATTCCTGCCAGTTGTATAGGTGATGTACCAGCAGTTCTGATGTGCTTGTTTTCCTTAGTTACAGCCTCAGTTAGGAATCAGTCACTGCATTACTTGTATGGCATTTCTTGGAAAGAGACCAAACTGCTGCATTAGGGCAGTTTGAATGTGTCTCCTGGAGAAGCCATATTTCCTCTGAAGTGACTGAGAGGCAGATGAATGAAAGGCAGTCAAAAATATAGGACACAGCTGCTGCAGCTCTAAATAACTACCCTTCACCTCATAAGTATTTTTTGCATGGGAAAACTAGTTGTTGCGAGTATAGTGTCTACAGTATAATTTAGTCACCAGTTGGCACTTAATTTGATCCTCCATTTAATTTGATCAAGACCTCTGAAACCAAATCATCTGGTGCTTAAAATACAACTTCCACTCCTAAATTTTTTTTCGACTTTAGTCAGGATTATTGCTGCTAGATAAATTGATTCTTGACTACAATTAGTTGCTATCTAATTAATGGTGATGAGCATAAAGAAATGCTTACAAATAAATGAAAAAGGACATAATCCAAAAAAAGATGGAGGCTGATCAAGGAAACCTTGTGGAACAGTTAAGGATAGCTACAAAACTAAAAAAATATTTTTGAAAGAACTGTCATGACAACACTCAGGGCTCAGCATTTCACCCCTCTTAGCAGTGTACTACGTTATCGTAATGCACCCCCCACTCCTGAGTGAGAATTTCTGTATAAGGAAAAGGGTTTCAGCTTACCTGAAACATATAAGGAAACCAAACTAGAAAGTTCTGTGTCTTTCTCTTTGTAATTGACTCAATGTCAAGAGAGAAGCACCTGTTGGACCTTGTCACAGTCCTTCAAAGTCTGTACCTCTCCTTACTGGCAACTTCCCAGTGGAATCCTCCTAGACTATTAAGTACAAAAGGGACTACACAAAAGAACCAAAGAGCTTTTCAGGACTGCTGTAACAGTGTCAGAATGGTCTCTGCACTGTGTTCGACCTGCATTTTCTTTCTGTTTATGTTTATTATTTTCCTTGTTATCAAACCTTTTATTTTACCAAGCACGTCCAGGGACGTTGTCTCGCTACATAATTTAAGCCATTTACCTGAACAGGCTGGACCCATCAAAGGTATTTCAAACTAATATACTATGTGGTAGCTATTTACTTCCAAAGTGTCCTTGCTAAGTTTTACAGCCATTTTCACAGGTGAGAAAACGCGTATTTAAGACTCCTTACATGACCATCTGGGTGATACATATATATGCACCACATCTGGGAACAAAAACACTTGACATAGTGACAGACCAGTCTGTCTCCTCACAGGCCAGAGAAGATATAGACCCTAACATAGCATAGATTCCAACAGTGATATCAATAATACAGGAAACCATAGGTTTGAATGAGAAGTATGGAAAAAAAGTTAATGCTCAACAGAAAGGATGGCATCATAAAATCAGGGGACACTTTACTTTTTAACTCTGTTCCTTCAGGGATTTTATTTTTACCCTCAGATTTCAAATATTTGTCCCACACAGATTTGACAGAATTAAACTTTTATTTTCTCTCATATAATATGTAGATAAGATATGGTTAGTGCAGAAAACATCTGGTAAATTATGAAAGAGACAATGGATAATGCCATTGGTAGCCAAAGAAAACTGATTAAATACTCCGTGGTATATCAAATTCCTGGTCTCGAATGTCTGTAGTATCACTTGATATCCCAACAAATTGTTTAGAAGAGCCAGACACATAATGTATGCGGCTGTGAATGATCCATCATCACTGCACAATATCTTGGTAAAGCTGACAAAAGTAGAAATACAAGCATGGTAGATACCGATAACACATCAAGTACAGAGAATACCGATATCCTAGTTCCCAGGGATCATGAGTTTTTGTTCTGCTCTGTTCCACCACTTCCACACATCCCTCCCCCAGCATGGGACACTGAGTTGTACTCTTCTTCAGCCACAAAGTTGTTTATATTCCTGTCCCATCCTGCACCAGTTCTTCCTTGTTTAGACATTTTATTTTTCAGATCAGGGGTTATACTGTAAATTGCCCAACAGTATTATTTTCATTAATTCTTCCCATGGTAGTCTAGTCTGAGTGTAGCTTGTGTCAGCAGCACATTTTTGTAGCTCAGGTAATTTCTTCCTTTTTAAAATGAATCAGGGCACTGACAGCTCCTCTGTTTTGAAAGATGCAACGAGATAAGACATCTGTTATTTTTTCCCCCAGTCAGGACATTAAAAAAAAGTTCACTACAGCATTTTTACACCATCTTCTACTCCTCACTTCTGTATCTCAAGAGTCAAACAAACAAGAGAAGAATGCTTAATAAGTACCTGAGGCAGAGGGTGGATTAATGAGACTTGCAGTCAAGGGTTCTCATTAGTTTTGAAGCTATCTTATTAGAGTATGATGTGGATTATGAGAGCAAAGTGAAGCACTGCATAGCAACACCTGACTTTCAGATAATCCCATTCCAGTTACCGTGGAAAAAACAAAAGAGGAAAGTAGATGTAGTTACTGCAGCACAAGAGGCAAGCATTGCAACCTTGTAATGGACAATTTCACAGTCAGAAATTGTGGCTCAAATATAATGTCTTTTTAATTGTCCATGATCCAGAGCACTTTATGTTGACTGCAGCTCTGTTACAAATAACAACTATTTTGCAGAAAAAGAAAGCAGCACAGCAAAGCCACACCACGTAAACTGCTACTTATTTCCATTGTCAGCCACAGAAAAAGGATTGCCTCACTGAGACACAAAACAAAGGGACAGAAATTTGAGACTGCCCTTTTGCCCCAGCTCAACACCATTGCAGATTACCAGGAAAAAAGGGATAGAGCACACCTAACTAGGGGGGTAGCAGCATCCCAGACTGGCACCAGCAAAGTGAGGTATCCCTCACTTGAGTCAAATGATTGAGGAAGATTTCATCCTCCTATCATGGGCATCATCTGCATGCCTTTCCCCATATCTCCATAATGCCTACATTCAGTTTACCTCCACTTAAGCATCAAGAATTTCTTAATAATTATTATTCATCTGTTTCCTCCCACAGACTTTGAGAGGGAGGGATACCACAGCTGAATACAGTATTTCATGTGGCCCATGAGAATGGCATATTTTAATTTTAAGGAGATTTTATTGCTTTACATCTGTTGCTTTGGAATACATGCTGCATTTTCCATACTCCCAGCTACTGTAATTATTATAAATTCATATATATGAAGTGAAGTAAAATTCAGACATCACCTTGGTACCTAGGAATAATTTAGATGTCCTCTAAGAAAATCTCTTAAGCTGTATATACCAATGTTTCTCTTTCCCCAAGGGAATTTTTTTCCTACTTTTAATTAAGGAAACAATACAATAAGCATACTTTCTGAAGTCATGTATTTGTACTTATATTAGCAAAGGTAGCACTCTCTTTGAAAGTTAATTCTTTTCTATTCTCTCCAAAGAGCTATTCATCAGCACACCTACAACTACACACTCCCTGTAAATTATAAATCAATGCTCTTACCCTCGCTTGTCTCAAAGATGACCCTTTTAGGTAGAAAGCAGTGGGTGGAGCCTGAACACTCTTGAACTGGTTAAAAATAAACTATTTAAACAGAAGCTGGAAAGAACTTTGAAAATCAGCAGTGGAGAAGGAAAACAGTACCAGATAGCTCAGGTGAGAGATGAAGATAGGTTTAGCACCTAGTAGAGAAGAAAAAAGTCCTTGTATTTGTCTGGGGGTGCTAGTGGACCCTCAGTGCCTCATGTGGAGAACTGTGACTGACAGATAACAGCACAGCAGCCTTTAGCTGAATGACACATAGTCAGTCTCACCTCACTAACCTCCTGAAGGAGGCAAAGAGAAGTTTATCTCTACATAAGTCTGTCTGAAGAATGGACCACTAATCACCCTCCTTCTTAAATGAATTTCACCTTAGCAAGATCTGAGTGTGGGACTATTTTTTAAAAAATAACAAGTCTGTAGTAGAATCATAGGCTCATTAAGGTTGAAAAATTTTGGTGATCTCTAAGATCATCAGGTCCAACCACAAATCCCAGGATCACAGTGTTCATCATTAAATCATATCCCCAAGTGCCTCATTGTTGATGCCTCTTGAATAATTCCAGAGATGGTGATTCCATCACTTTCCTATGTATTCTGTCCCAATGCCTGAAAATACTTCCAGCAAACAATTTTTTCCTAATATCCTATGTAAACCTCCCCAGGTGCAACTTCAGGCCGTTTCCTGTGGTCTTGTCACCTGTTACCTGGTAGATGTGACTGAATCCCCACAGGACTACAACTTCCCTTCAGATAACTATAGAGAGAAATAAAGTTACCCCTGAGACTTTTCCTCCAAGCTAAGAGAAAAAGTTGAAAAAGAGACATGCTAGTTATCATATGCTAAACAAACATCTAGAATTAAAAAGGTATTATCATTTTGGGGGAAAAAAAAAAAAAAAAATCCAAGTCCAACAATAGCCTCAAGGCCACACCAGAAAGATTACAGCAGTGTCAGAAATCCACACAGATTTCTTCAATTTCCAAGCTACAGCCAGTAGTCTAAACTATTTCTAACATGGACAATTAGACCAAAGAATAAAGTAAAAAAGGAGGGAAGAAACTAACTATACACAGGAAATGTGGACAGATAGCCCCTCTCTTGCTAGATCACCATAGAGCTCATTATCGCTACTGCATTACTGTCAGGTTTTTCAATAATTTAGTAGCAGCTCAAACAGGTTTGCCATACCCAGAAAAAACATAGCAGATTTAACAAGTGTAGATAAACATTTATAATCAAATAGACCAGTTGGTAAATGCAATTTACTAATAACATCATTAGTAGGAAGTATATTAGTAGTAGTATTATTACTGTCAAAAAAAACCCTAAACCAAAGCCCCAAAACACCACCATGATAGTATCCTGATGGATAAAATACAAAAGCATTCAAACCCAGTGGAGATCCACTGCCACTCACAGAACTAAATAAATACAGACATCAGCAAACTCAAGATCATAGTAGATGAATAAAGGTGCAACCAATACCAATATAACACACCAAAAAACCCCAAAACACTTGCAATGTTTTAACATTGTTCAAGCTGCCTTTCATTCACAGAAGCAAAATCATGTAAGATTTTGAGACGAATTTGCCCACTCAATTCTATAAAATAAAACCCGGTAGGATGATTCTAGCAGGATTTGTTCACTATTCATGAACACCTTCTAATCTGGATTTAGAGTTTAGCATGCAGAAGCACCACTTTTCACAGTAAACTGCAGATTTAACAGAATTACACTGCTAATTCTGCAGACAGAGCTTTATTGGACTTCATAGCATGTACATTTAACTGTTTGCTTCCCAACTGAACAGTAAAAGCAAAGAAAAAAACAACAAATTAATCTTGTAAGATATAGATGACCTTTCAGTTCAGCCTGAGGTAATTAGCAGTGAATTTAATTTCTTTTTCACCAGATTGTTTGAGCACTTTCTCCACATTTATAAGTGGTAGTATTTAGATTTCACATATCTCCCCATTTAATTTTTTCCTTCAAATTCCAGTCTTCTAGTGCCTCAGTTTAGCTTTAAACTCCTTCAGCTGTCAATTTAAGCATCAACTCACCACTCACTCATACTTGCTCAAAAAACCTAAGCCAAATTGAATGGAGCGGACCTAAAAATCATTGCTCTAGAGTTTTCTGCAGAGGCGGGTAGGGAATAAGTATAAATGCATCCGTTATTTCCCTCATTGAAATAGATTTCTGAAATGTCAGAGCATTCTGATGAACACTGCTCGATCCAAATGGCAGGAATCTCATCAGCTTAATGGACATTAGAACTGCATATCAGTGAAAAGGCAAAGCATAACAATTTCTCTGAAATTCCAGTCTTACCAACAAATTTATGAGGACAGAGGAGACATCTCTTTGATGTGCAAGGACCAAATTTGGGAATGCTTAGACAAGTTGAACACATGCTGACTTGATGGGAAGTACTCATGGGTGCCGAAGGAGTAGGCCAACATCACTGTAAGATGGACTCCAATTATCTTTACAGGGTCATGGGACGGGCTTACTGGATAAGGAACCAGGGAGAATGAGATGGATGGGATGGGATAGGATGGGATGGGATGGATGTTGCTTGTAACAAATTTATTAAGATTTTAATACCATCTCCCGTGACATCGTAGCTGATGAATTAATTATGGGGCAGGAAAATAGACAGAGAAGTAGACTGAAAACTGACTGAACTGCTGGACTCACAAGATTGTCACCAGTGGCACTGAAGTCCAGCTGGAGGGAGTGCTTGGTATCCCCAAGAGATGTGTTCTGAGATCAATATAATTGAACTTCTTCATGACAAGTCCCATTAATAATGGGGAAGAGTGCAACTTTAGCAAGTTTTCAGATTATATTGAATTAGGAGGAGTGGTTGATACATCAGGCTGTTTCACTGTTATGCAGAAGGATGTGAACAGACTGGAGAAGGGTGGCGACAGGAACCTCATGCAGTTCAACAAATGAAAATGCAAAATACCAGACCTATGGAGGAGCAAACCCATTCAAGAGCACTTGCTGGATCCTGGCCGGCCAAACCCCAGCTTTACAGGTAGAACCTAGTAGATCACATAACAGCAATGTGCCCCTGCAGAAAAGAAGGCTAACAGTACCCTGAGCTGCATTAGGGGAACAATGCCAGGTCAAGGCAGGTGTTCCTTCCTCTCTACTTGGCACTGCTGAGGCAAGTTTGGAGCATTGAGTCTGATTCTGGGCTCCCCAGCACAACAGACATCTGTACATACTGCAACGAGTCTGGTGAATAGCCATAAAGACAGCTGAATCTTGGAGCATGAGTAATTCTATCGGCAATTAGGAAAAATTTCTGATCTGCAGCCCTTGTCCCTAGAGGTGGTCTCAAATTCCAAGATATCAACTGGGAACTTCACCCTACAGTGGAAAACAGGTGTTGTAAATTCTTGAAGTTTGTCGGTGGTAATGTTGCATCTACTTTGTAAGCAAACTAGGCAAGATACCCTCCTAGACTTGCTATTTGTAAATAGAGAAGAATTCATGAGGGATGTGATGGTAGGTGGTTACCTACCTAGGTCATAGTGATCATGAACTTGGGTTCTGAATTTTCAGTGGGAAAAAAAAGAGCAGCAGGGTTTCTACCCTGAACATCAGGAGAACAAGCTATAAGCTATTCAGAGAGCTGTTTAGCAAAGTACCCTGGGAATCTCCTTTTGAGGTCTTAGGAGTCTTTGAGGGCTAATCAGGTTTTCAGAACCACCTTTCAGAACCACAAGAGTAGGCAATTCCACTTTAAAAGTCAAGAAAGACAATGCCAGACTGGCTGAACAGGTTGCTCCTCACATAGCTCAAGAAGAAAAGAAACAATCATCTATGGAAACAAGGTCAGGCTTCACAGGAGTACAGACCTGTAATTTACTTATACGGGCAGAAGGTGCAAAAGGCTGAAGTTTAGTTAGAATTTAAGCTGGAGAGTGTTGTATCAGATAATAAGAAAGGCTTTTTAAAGTATGCTAATAGTAAGAAAGCATTGGACCAACAGTTGTTGAAGACAGGCATCTGGCTTAAAGGGATGAAGAAAAAGTGGAAGCATCAGATGCAATCTTTGCCTAAATTTTTAATACTCATGGAGTATGGGCTGCCCCTGAGCCAGAGGACCATGGGAACAGTGACACTGAAATTGTCAGGGATCACCTCCATCAAAGAATATTCACATTTGTGAATATTTCGCCTAATGGAGTTCACTCCAGAGTAATGCAGGAATTAGCAGATTATGTACCAGGACCTCTCTTGACCACCTACCAAAAATATTGAGGGCCTGGGGGCATCCCTACTGACTGGAATCTATCTGTTCTTCCAAGTGGGAGGTGCCCCAAGCCTGTCAGTATTTAAGAGATCTTTGGACAATGACCTTGATAACATGCTTGCACTTTTGGTCAGCCCAGAATTGGTCAGGCAGTTGGACTAGATGGTCACTGTAGGTCCCTTTCAACAGACAGATTATTCCATTCTGTTCTATATATGAGTAGAGCCTGGGAGAATTGCGACTGTTCAGTCTGGAAGAGAAGCTCAGAGGGATCTGATAAATGTACAATAAATACCTGAGGGGAAGTAAGAAGGCAGATCTAGACTCTTCTTGGTAGTTTCTAGTGGCAGGAGAAGAGGCATCTGGCCCAAACTGAAGATAAGGAAAATCTAGTTGAACCTAAGAAAACACTTTTTTACATTGAAGATGGCCAATCATGAGAACAAGCTGTGAAATGTCTGTCCTTGTAGATATTCGAAATTAAATTGGACACAGCCATGAGCAACCTCCTGTAGTTTAACACCCCTCTCTGATCCAGCTGGGGTGGGAGGAGTGGACTATGGACCAGTTGATTTTCAGAAGCATGTCCCCACCTCAGCAAATCTGTAATTCACCATGGGAAAAACCACAGGATGGGCCACAGAATAGTCTCCAGACATCCAGCTGCTGAATATCAAAACAGAAAGTCAGTTCATCTTAACCCTGCTCTCCATTGCAAAAGTATTTAACCAAAAGTGAGCAGAATTGCAAATTCCTGCAGCAGGCAGATCTTGAAGTTGTAGAGGCATCCAAAAATTTTGGTGACAAGACAAAGACCCTCCAACACAGCAGTCAGTTCTGTGAAGTGTTCACAGCTGCTTCCAACCATGCTGAACCAAACAAATTTTCCATCAGTTTCCTGCGACTGCAAACAGCACTCTAACATGGCTTTAAACTCGGTAGAATTGCATGATCAAGCAACAATTTTTCATTGTGCTTCTAGCCTGCTTGATTATTTATTCATTCAACTCAGAATTCATTGCACTTAGGTTAACATTAGGAGTTCTTCAGATATGCCTTCCTCTTAATCTTTGCACCATCAGCAAATTAGCAAGGTTGCCGTGAAGGTAATACTTTATACTTAAAAGATGTAAATAGATCATTCAAACACCCTTCTCCTCTGGATCTCAGTTATTTAACTCAAACATCACAATGCAGACTGACCCAAAGAGTGACAGAAAGGGTAAACAAAATGCTATTTCTGTACCAGTGCAAAGACTAGTTAAGATTGTATATGCTGACTTGCTTTGCAGTCTTGCTTTTAAATATTTTAAATATATGTTTGAATATTTTTTTGTAAAATCCCACACATGAAGGAGTTGGAACTCAAACATATAGTAAGGATGCACATTAAGGAAAACCTTCAAGAAATTTGAGAGAATTCATGCTGGTTCAATTTCTGCCTGTGCAAAGGGGAAAGAGTTAATTTGTAAAATATTTAGACTGAATAAATTTGAGTTATTTTTGCCTAATAGAAAAATCAATATTCCTTACTGGTCTCCAGATAATCCCTGTTTGTTTTTTTTCTGCCAGGAGCACAGCTTTTAAGATTTGCTTGCATCCCTTATTTCTCCACCATTTTCTAACTTTAGAGGGTTTTTTTTTCCTAATTTTAGAGTGAGTGAGTAGTGAGAATTGAAGAAAGTTACTGAAGACTGCTGCAGGGGAGAAAAAAAAACAAAACAAAACAATGAACAAAACCCCAAGGAGCACTTTTCTTAATGGCAGTTCAGAGTCGCAAGAGCCACGCATGGAGAACCATGCTGGGCTAGCAGCTTCAAGAGAGGATTTTCTTTCAGTTGCCATGACACTTGTTTCCTGCAACCAAGTAACCCCCCGAGGGCACTAATATAGAAATATACAGCACACATTCTTTTTAACCCCAAAACCATGAAAGTGGTTTGGAAAAGACTGGCCCAATCTGTAGAAAACAAATTACTGTGAAATGACCACCTTGGAGGGCTTGTCACTGTGAAGTCAAAACCAGAGAGAGTCAGATGAAAGCAATTTGCCATCACATTTGCCATTTTGGCTTTAATATTAAAATGTCAGAACTGTAAGTGTTTATTACTAGAGTTTAAAAACACTTCAGGAGATAAACTATTCCTACAACGTCTATAAAAAATGATTGTACTGTAAAAGTATAAGAGCACTATTCCTGTACAATACACAGCTAATTACATAATCAGAATCAATGGAGGGATCACTAAATTTCACAGCTCTTCACTAGAATGGAAAGGATCCATACACACTCTTGTTGTTACTGTTCACTTTTTTACCTCATTGCCATTTCAAATAAATTGTTCTTATCTCAGCCTTTGATCTTTGCCTTTTGTGTTTCCAGTTCTCCTCACCCATAGGGACAGAAAAGGAGGAAGGAGAGCAAACAGGCGGCAGCATGGTTTAGAGAATCTTGGCAGGAAAATTAAATTGGGGATTGCCACTACTAAACTACAACAGGGATTAAATAGCACAACCAAAGAAGTCTCTATACAAAAAGTAATCCACAGTCCAGCACCACTAGTCTTTTTTATTAAAAAACACTTAATTTCCACTATAACTATCCTCAGAAAATAAACCACACTTGGACACAGAGCATGAAAGACAAATCATGCACAAATATTTGATATGCAATAACTCAATTCTCAAAAGTACTGAGCACATCAGGAATTCAGTCAAACTCAGGTTAATGTTTCATCTTCAAATCTGGGATGGGGAACCAAATCACACCTCAGAGCAGACAACATTCACCCTAGTTGTTCAGCTTTGTTCACCATATATTTTGGCAGAGAATGCTACATGCCAACAGGAAAAAGGCTTCTTCAATGCTGAGTGAAGCCAAGGAGAGCTGTGGAACCTTGAAAAAATGATCCCTGTCCTTGAAGTTCTGTGTCGTACACAGGAACCAGCAGCAGCTCTGTGTTTATTTCACAGAAGCAGTGCAGAATGGTATAACAGCCAGCCTCATCAGTGGCGTTACCTGGATGAAGAAAACCTTTGTTTCACCAGCTAGATGAATCATTTTAGGGTATATATATATATACGTTACAAAGATCAATGGGTTCACACTGACCTTGTGTGAAGGAGAAGAAAGGAGACACCCAGTCACAAAACCAAAGGCCATATCTTCCTGATAAGTCATAATTAATATCATGAGGCACTATCCTCCTTTCTTTTGTTGCCTACATTCCTGGAACATGGAAAGCCATGTATATCTGCAAAAATTTAGGTTACTGCCCCTCTTTACATGGCATGAAGGCATGCACTAACACCTTTTCCAGGAAAACTCTGTCCTTCCAAGCTTGTTTCTGTTACAAATTGTGCTAGTCTCCCTCATCCCCACCATCACAGATCACCTCCTCAGTTCTGAAGAGCTGTTCAGCTGTTTCCCCACTGCTTTTCAGTATGGGGAATGTTCAGCTCCATGTGGGAGAAAGATCTGAGACAGCAGGTGCTCCCACCACTGCAGAGCAGAGATAATTTTAGGTTCTGCTGTGCAGCACAAGACATAGAAATAACTGGAGATATCAAAATGGGTTTGAGCCAAGTTACCCACTAAAAATAAAAATAATAATAAAAAAAAAAATCAAAAAGCAGATAAGAAAAGAAATGAAAAGTGAGAGACTGAAGCACCAATAAAACTGCCCTCACAGATGGAGGCAGGATCACAAATTTTTTCCAAGCTCATTAAGAGCAGTTATACTCCTAAACTTTGTCTGTAGACCTAATACTTTGAGGCTGTCTAACTGCAGGACACTTCTCTTGGTAATTATTACAGTGCTGACAGGACATGGCAGATTACAGTCCATGGGTTGTCACTTTAAAATAGTCAATTCTCTGATGCATTGCAAAGTCTCTATCCCTTTGAACTTCTCTGTTCCAGAATTGTTGCTCTCTCCTCAGTGCCACATCTCCTACCAATTACGGGTGTGCTGTGGAATACTGTTTAATAAACATTTTCTTGGCTGAGCATATCATCTAAGTGATCAATCATGAGTTGAGGAAATAGAGTTTTAAGTACTATATCAGCTTCCTGCATCTCCTTTGAATGGCATCCCATAGTCATTAAAAAAAACCCACCCTTGGCACAAAGTGATTTATTTTAATCTAAACAGAGATTACTTTAATTAAACACACTTTATTCCTCTTGAAATTGACAGAGCACTCCCCTGAAGCCTTCTATCACTCCATTTATCAAATGATTTCTTTGAGAGCAGCAAACCACTCCTCACAGACCACATTGCTCAGGGGCCTCAGTTTTGTTCCAAAACCAGGGAAAAGAAAAATCCACAATAAGAAAATATAGACAGATTCAACTAATCTCAGATAGGAGTACAGCTACTATGATTCAGCTCCTGAGTTTGTAACTGGATGCTAAACAAAGGTGCAAAGGTTACATTTGAAAAAAAAAAAAAAAAAAAAAACCACAAAATTGAGTGTGGGGCATAAGTAGAGGCTGGGCAGAGGATGCAAAAAGAGCAGCCCTGTGGAAAAGGACTTGGGGTTGTTGGTGGATGGGAACCTCAATGTGAACTTACAGTGTGTGCTTAGAGCCCAGAAAGCCAACTATGTCCTGGGTTGCACCAAGAGCAGCGTGGCCAGCAGGGTCATAGAGGGGATTCTGCCCTTTGAGACCTCATCAGAGACAGCTTCCAGGGGAAACCTTACAGCAGCCTCCCAGTACTCAAAAGAACCTACAAAAAACCTGGAAAGGAGCTTTTCACAAGGGCATGTAGTGATAGGACAAGTGGGGATGGCCTTAAGATGAAGTAAGGTAGGTTTAAATTAGATATTAGCAAGAAAGTCTTTGCTGTGAGGGTGATGAGGCACTGGAATATACTGCCCAGCAAATCTGTGGCTGCCCCATCCCTTAAACTGTTCAAGGCCAGGTTGGATGGGGCTCTGAGCAGACTGGTCTAGTGGGAGATGCTCCTGCCCAAGGAAGGAGGGTTGGAACAAAATGATCTTTATGGTCCATTCCAACCCAAACCATTCTAGGATTTTTGGTTTTGTGATGTATGTTCAGAGTAATTGGGACTGTAAAAGAAGAGGGGAGAACAGATACATACACATGCTGTCACCTTTCGTTTTGGTACCATTATATTTTTTTTTTTAAGCAAAAAAGTCCTTGCAGAAATATCAAAATATTTCGTTGAATACCTTTTCTTTTCACCTGCAGTATATCTGTGGGTGTGGACTGGGATGGGGTGGAGGGGAGTCATCATATTTTTGAAAGACAATACTCGTTTCAATTAGTATTAAACCAAAATATAACTAGAGGTGTTCATACACTTCCTGAAATAGTTCATTTCTCCTTTCTTCCAAATTCAACATTTTCAGTCTGATTTGCAGACAGGTATCTGAAATAGATCCAAACTATTATCAAATCAGCAAGCTAGATGACTGACATTCACCCTTCACTGAAAGTCTCTCAGAAAGCAGATTCATGAAAATTCTATCCCACGTGTCTGAGCTTTTTAATGACTAATAGAACAGTGTCTTTCCACGATCACCTTTCATTTGTTATGTACTCAGCAGTATTTACACACTGTTAAGGCAGGCTAAGCCATACAGGGGATAGACATGCACAAATATAAACAGAATTATAACATCCTAGTTGCCAGATAGCTGTGACAGAGAAATATACCAGCTGTGCAGAAAAACCTAGGGATGAATCACTCTGAAACATTCAGGCAGTTCTTAAAATATCTGTAATTATCCTTCCTACCCAAGTATGGAATATGCCTTTTATTGCCATTGGACCATTTACTGCTGTGCGTTTCCAAGGATTTGTACCAGAGAAGGCTATCAGAGAGTCATAGCCCTGCAGTAGACATCTTGGAAGAATTACGGGTACCCAGTGATCCTGATCTCAAACTACAGGGACAAGTTTTGTCTCCTCTCTGCTTTGAGGCACAACACTAGAGATAAAGCCCCACCCAAAAGGAAAGAAAATTATTTTAAAAAAACCAACAAAGAAAACCCCCCACAAAAACAAACAAAACAAAACAAAACAAACAAACAAAACCCAAAAAACAAACAAAAAAACCACCTTCCCCTCTTCTCCCAAAAAACCCCAAAAGCCAAACACCAAAAAAGTAAGTTAAAGTACCTGTCTCCCCTAGTGGGCAGTATGAACATATGAGAACTCTGATGGAAACAAGCCTCCTTCAGACATTTTCATTCACCAAATTATTTATTTGCACTTATCAGTATTCAGGTGCACTTTATATTTTTATGCTTAAAGGGGTAATTAAACCTATACAGAGTCTCTAGTCACTCCATCTCAGGGCTCTGTCTTCCTTCAAACATGACAATTTAGCAAATAAAATTGTGTTAGCCTAAAGAAAAGTTCACAGCTTTTTGTGTGTAAAAGATTTATTTTTCCTGCTCCTTATTCTCTGCTGAGGGAACAGTCAAGCTTGGAAAGCACATGTCCTATGCCCCAAATATCATGCAGTGGGAAGGTATAATGCACACAAGAAATTATTAGTCCATTTCCCTAGATTCTACTTCTGCCTTGGTTAGGGTGTTTTTCTTGGTTTTGTTCATTCTCTTTCTTTTTTTTTTTTTTTTTTTTTTTTTTGGGGGGGGGGTTGTTTGGTTTTTGTTGGTGGTTTTTCTTGTTGTTGTTTGTTTTGTTGTTTTGTTTTGTTTTTTTCCATGCAGCAACATATATCCAGATATAAATTTACAAAACTTCAATATTGAAAAGTAGTATCCTGTATTAGAGGATGCCTGTTTATGTGCAATTTTGCAAAACTATTCACAATCCACAGAAAAAAAGTTATCTGTTCTCTAAGGAAAGTAGCAAGGAAGAAAGGGGTAGTGGATAGGTTATTCCTGTATAAAGAATTCAAACTACAAATGTTAATAATTGAGATCAATTTACTCTCTCCTCATAAGAAGTGAACACAATGCTCTGGTTCCAGTGTCTTTTAAACAAAAGCATAGAAAATGTTTTTATTTTCAGTTCAAATTAAATATTTCAACAGAACTTGACACAAGCTACATCTTTCGATACGTCTCAGTACAAATGTTGGACACTTGGCAAAGCAAACGCACAACTTTTTCCATCTAGTCAATACTTCAGATTCTCTCTACAATTATTAGAATTCAATTAGGCAAATTTTTAATTGATAGAGACTGCTTTTCCTGCTAGCAATGACTCCTTACATCATTGTTAGCAGTCTTCTATGATTTATTATGCCAATGGCAGCAGACTAATTTTGTTATTTCTATAGACTACCAAAACATAGAACTCATTAAAGAAGCAGTGGTAAAAAAAAATAATTTCATTATGCCATTCATCTTTTTACCTCTATTTACCATGAGTTTAGCCCGAGCAGCATTATATAAAAAGCTCTTCAGGTCCTCTTTTTCTTGCAGTGTGGAGCTGCAAGGCAAGTAGCCAAGGACAGAACATGCCACTACTGGCAATCTTGCCTTAGACTGGATTCTGCTTGCCAGAACTGAGGCTGAGAGACAAGGAAAGAAGAAAAGAAAAATGTTGTCCAAGGAATAAAGCATCAGGATTTATATAAAAGCAACATGTACAACTATACATAAACAGCCACATATGTCTAGATAAAATTTAACACATTTTTTTATTGAAAAGACACAGAATTCACTATAACATGGATAACAAGCATAGCTTCTGCCTGTTATGCCTGTAGCATTTGCCACTTTCTGGAAATAAAGACCGATGACTTGAAAGAATCAGGAGTTTGAAACCTATTCAACCAGTAAGCATGGAAATAGAAGACAAAGCATTTCAAAGCGGCCTCAGTGAAAATACAAGGTTTGGGCTAATGATATTTTACAAATAAATATTTTTAGGCTTTTTCAACAAGATAGTGCTGCCTGAAAGAACTTCCATGTTGAGAGAAAGTCATAAATGAACATCAATATGGATGGAAAGAAGACTATGGCACATTCAGTGCACAGAAATGCTTCCACAAAACCTTTACTGGGAAACAGTACTATAGACAGTTCCACCCAGGTGAAAAAATAATTTTCTGTAGTGCTTTATGCACTAAAATTGTACCCAAATTTAATAAAGTGACTTTAAAAATTTACAATTGAATTTGCATTTAAAAAACCTCAGTCATACAACTAGCACAGGCCAAACAAGAGTTTTTCTAGACTCGAAAGTCCTCCATTGTAAAGATTTCTTCATTAAAAACCAACAAACACACAGTTTTGCTCAACTCATTGAGTTGAAAAAGCGGTCCTTTGTGAACACTTAAAATCAGAAATACACTGAATATTTTTATTAATATTACATGTCCAATCTGTTTAAATTTATTATAAATTATTCAAAATTCCTCCGGTTTAATTCAGTTTTCCAAGATGAATCATGAAATTACATCTACTTATTTATAAGACTTCAGTTTTACCAGTAGAAATGGAATTGACTACTTATTAGATAAATGAGATTTCAGCATTGCCTTGATTTGAACACCACAGAGTACAAGTTCTATGCCAGAGGCAGAGAAATGGGACAGTTAATGGATCTTAGCCATGGGGGTCTGTAGATAAAGTAAAATAAAAATTAAAGAAACTCCCACTGAACAATGAACACATTTCCCCTCAAAATCACCACTGAGCAACAAAACAGAAACAAAATACAATTAGAATTAAGGTAGCTCACATAACTACATCAATCAACGTAAGATAAATTGTGTCTACTTGAGCTCAAGTACCTAAGAGCCAAAGAAGTTTTTGCTGCAGTTTAAAATTGGCTAGAGATTCAAAACTTTACTTTTTCAAGCAGACTTTTCCACAGGCATTTAAGGAATTAATAAATATGTTAAGTGAAAGTATGGTTCACAAAATTAAACAGTTTCTTGAGAATTTGTACTGAATGTGTAACAGTAATTGTCAGAATAAAATACTGACATTTTATTATTATTATTATTATTATTATTATTAATGTAGCCATTTATACTGAATACAATTAGTATTGGTCAAGACAAGAAAATGATCTCCAAGAAAATTTCATCTACTTTAGCTGAGATCTTTCTGGTCTGTAGACTACTATTTTCTTTTAAAAATAGTATCAAGAAGTCATCAGCTCTCTAGATGACATGGGATGAAGGCTCCAACTATGGTTCTCTAATATCTAGATGCCAGGTGGGAAAATGATAAATAAAACTATAATAAATAGATCAGAGTACAAGAAGAACCTGATCTCAGATATATTTGGCTGATTATATGCTCTTAGTTATTGGCCAAAAACTTTTCCTCAGGGATCCAGAGGAAAAAGATAAACAAACAAACAAACAACCCCAAACAACCAAATAAAAGAACTCTGTATTATTGCATGAGTCCTTCTGATACAAATATCCAAATGTTTATAACAGACAATTGCATGATAAGTGCAATAAGCAGGGGAGTGGGGACAGTGTTTGTGAGTTGCTTTTTTTTCCCCAATCATGTTAAAACTCCTTCACACAATTCATATGTTAAAGCACTCAGCTATCCTGTATATGTAAGGCAATGTCCTTAATACCTGCTAATCCTACTGCCTTCTTACTAGTTCAAATTTAGTAAGAAATGGACACAACACTGCACTGGATAGCAGCTTTTGTTTCTGGTATGAGGAACAGGGAAAAAAGTGAGATGCCTGTCTCTGTTTCAGAGATGATGCACAGGGGTAAGTGAAATTCTAGGTAAAATATTCATAGACTCATCTCTGTCAGCTTACATCCTCTCCTCACCCTCCAGAGCACCCTTAAAGAAATTCATCAGCTTGTTAAAACTGAGAGACAGAAAGGTCTCAGTCATCTACTCGACCCCACCAGATCCAGACTATTGTCATGTTGACTCCTACTTATCTGCTAAACCTAGTTTGAATTTCAGATGTTTTCCATCTTTATCATTGTAAAGCCAAATTCAACCTCATTAAAATTTAAAATGCTCTGCTGTAACTCAGTCACTCAGAACACTTGCAATTTTACTGTTTTTAAATATGATACACAGTACCAAAGAAACACACCAAACAAAGTAATTTTAAATCAGTAAAAATATTGCAATTTGAAAGGAAACTGTAATTCTGTAGCTAACGTCTCTTCTATAAAAATTTTACTTTTTCATTAGAAGAATTAACAGGAAAGTGGGTAGAGAGGTTTCCCTATAATGAGTAGAACTACACCTAATTACAGCAAATAATAATTTTATATGCAAGCACATACAGACCTGAATGTGACACAGTGGCAAGTCACAGCTCTCTTAGAAGAGCTGAAGAACAATTCCAATCAAGCGGCTTTTTCCAAGGGAACACCAGAAAATATTAATACACAGAATTTCATTAATTATTTTGAGGAAACATATCCTGTCTTAGACCTTCTATAAATATAAATTTAGGAAAACACTTTCTTTTAAAATGTAAAACTATTTAAAATAATATTTGTCATTAGGCAAAATGACATCTAAACAGACTGATTCCTTGAGACCAAAACTAAGTGTTGTGAAAAGTAACCATATTCCCATATTTATTTTCACTACCTGATTGGGGACAGAACTTTATAATCCCACAGGAGTCTGAAGTCATATTTTAAATCCATACCTGTCTAGTAGCCTACACTGGTGAAAGAATCTCATGAAAGAGAAGAATGTTTTTTTCAAACAGAGGTTTCCTGAATAGTAAAGACAAGGAGAACAGTTTGATCTGAGCTCATTTAAGATCTCATTTGTGCTTCGAATTTACATGCTTTGCATTAGCTCTTACACACCCATCACTGTATAAACTTTGCAATTGCAGCAAGTTTCACAGTACATGGCACAAGCAATAAATTACAGAGTACACATTCTGTACAGAGTACACCTAAATATGTTTCCAGCTTGTATTCATTGCAACAGATTTGTAGTGCAGTTAAATGCAAGCATAAATGCCATTCTTCAAAATATTTAACTGTAAAGGGGACATGAGATCTAAGTGATGTTCCCTATCATGTAATAAAGGGAATAGAGACAGTCTGATGCCCCATTTTTCCATAGATAAAGTATGGGAAATTGAGTGGCTAATAAGATAGCAAAATTTTCAGCACTCTGATGCCTATTACTTCAATTCTATATATTCTATATTCTTTTGGGTAAGCAAACAAACTAATTTTGTTCTTGTTTATTTTGATCTGGCAGAAAATAATAGTCAGAAATCTGGATTTACAGCCCTGTACTTTGAGTGAAATAGAACAGGGACAGAAAACAACATAAGGCAGAATAATCTGGAAGTGAGGTACATACCACAGTTGCAGCAAGAGCCACAGAAGTTCAATTTCAATTATAACTAGAGATCATCATCCTCACTTACCACATTTCCACTGATAATGTGCAACATTAAGGTAGTAAAAAATCTGGTGTATGAATGCAACAACTAAGCAAACCATCTGCTGTGTGAAAAGTCAGCTGAGAGAATGACTATGGACATATGGGGATACCGGCAGTGAATCACCCCGTCAAGAATAAGTCAAGCTCTGGTCAAATCAAGGTCTGAAAACAATGTGAGGTTGGCAAAGAGGCCATTTAACAGCTACTGCTGTTAGTTTGTGGCAACCTCAGGGCCCATCCCAGACCTGCCACCACCTCTGGAAACAGCCTGTCACCTGGGATATGACTTGCTCTAGTTCAGAACAGCTTAAAAACTGCTCATCAGTGGAGGATCAGAGCGAAAAATGGAGGCACCAGGAGCAGTGGTAAAGGTGCTTTACAATGGGAAGAGTGAAATTATTTTAAAGCCTTCAAAATGGACACAAAGAGGGATTTTGATTCAGATATTTAAAGTTCAGGTTCTGCTTCCTAAGTGAAGAGAGAGCCAGATCAACGTTAAGTTAAATTTGTCCTTTTGACTTTAGCTAACAGTGTCCAGCAGAATTTCCTCTGCTTTGTCTGTTTTCATAGAAAGCACTGGAGTCAGGTCAAAGGAGTTGCTGAGGCTGATATTCTACTTCTGGATGGCAAAAGTAGTTTTTGGGAAAGTGTACGACATTGAGCACTTTTCCATAAGGAGGCAGAAATTATTTTTTGGCACTTATTTAACCACCAAATTATAAGCTAGTAGGTTGATGCAACAGCAGCACAAAGCTATAGGATCTGTGGCTGGAGGGGCATTGTTGTTCAACTGCAATAACAACAAAAGAAATACTAAAGATGTTGTCCCAGTGTGGGACTCAAGGAAAGCTTCCTACTCACTAACCCAATTTTCATCTGTGCTGATGGATATAACGCTGAACACTTAGACTGCAGACCATTTCACAGAGCTTATATCTAGAAACATTTATTCCATTTCCCTTACAGGGGAGAGAAATTTCTGATAACTTTTTCTTTTTTACAGACATTATGCCTAGCCCCCAATCTAGTAGGAGCCATCTTTCACTAACACGACCACACACATCAAAACCCTCACAAATGAGCCACCAAAACCTCATACCCCCCACTCACAAATGCCACAGTCTTAAAATTGAAGTACTCTGCAGAATTTCCATCTCCAAAACATCCCACAGAAATATGTTCACTTGACATTTTCAGAGGAAGTAATCATTCAACAATTTCATATTTTTCCATCATCAGGATCTCTCTTGCTTTGCTACTGAAAAATACCCCAAAACTGTGTTTGTGGAAAACAGAAATCCCCACCACTTCTTGTCTGCAATTTTTGTACTTTCACTTCCCCTTTTTCTCTTGTTAGAGAAAAAATTAGTGTTGTCAAGAAATCAGATGCAAACAAGCTAATAGGAATTTCAGAGTCCACACCTAACCAGTGATTAGAAGAGATGCCTCATGAGATAGTGCTGCTTCCTGGCAACCCAATGCTTTTGCCCTGGAGCAGACCTGCACTGAGGAGCAGCAACTGGAAGAAATGTATTTTCTACCTGAATGGCCTGTTCTCCAAGGCAATTTAAAACATGCTAAATACAGGAGAACCACAGAATGGTGGATGTTTGAAAGTTCCTCTGGAAGTCATCTGGTCCAACTTCACTGCTCAAGCCAGGTCACCTAGAGCAGGCTGCCTAGAACCAGGTGAATTATGAATATCCCCAAGAATGGAGAATCCATTACTTCACTAAACAAGCTGTGCCAGGGCTTAGTCACCCTCATAGTAAAAAAGTATTTCCTGATCTAGAGACAGCTTCCTGTCTGTGTTTCAGCTGTTGCCTATTGCCTCCTGCCTTGTTATCAGGCATCACTGAAAACAGCCTGGCTCCATCTTCTCTGCACCTTCCCTGTGAGTTATTGAAAACTGATATAGTCACGGACAAAGACCCTCTAACTAATTAAAGTTAGAAAGTGGTATGTTTATTCACCGGCGGGCGGCACGGGAGTCATCTCCGAAAGGCGTGGCCACCCCGAACAAGGCTCTTTGCTCTCTATTTATTTTCCAAGATCTTACACACAATACATACGCATAACCCCAGCACCTCCCATCCCCGCTCTGTATTAAAATGAGGCTATCAGTCCTTCACGTGTGCACAGTTCTTCCCTTGAATTGGGTCAGTGGTCTCAAAGGATGAAGTCAGGAGAGTCTTCATCAGGTCTCTGTGACCCTCTGGCACGACCCAAGGTCCCCTGCTTTGTGATTGATTGATACCAAGTCCAGGTGCTGGCCATTGTTCTTACAGATTTCAATCTGTTCTTATGACAGTTCACTTACTCCACTTTTTCTATAAACAAGCTCATAATAGCTTGGGCATCTAATAATCATTAACCTACCATTTACTAATCTAACTTACATCTTAATCAATATAAATTGCTTCTAACCCTTAGCTAAAATCTTAACTGTTTAAAATCATGATTCACCTTCAGGTATTTCTATACTTCATCAGATCCCCCTGAGACTTCTCCAAGCTCCAAAGTATCAGCTCTTTCAGCCTTTCCTCACAGGAGATCTGCTTCCATCCCTTCAACTTCATGGACTGCAATACATGACAAACTTTTTTTTTTTTTTTTTTTCCTTTTTCCTGTGTTTAGAGTTAGGGGATAAAAAGGATAATTGAATCATCTGTAATGACTATTTGTCCTATTGAACCACCTCACTTACAAAAGAATTAACTTTTAGCCACATGAGGCGCCAGTACACTACATTTTTAAGAGTCTACTTTTTTGTGTTGCTTTATGGCTGCTAACATATTAGCATGCTACAATGTGGCACTCAAAATACTGACACAATTGTGTTGCAAGGGCTTTGGTTTATCCACAGCTTTTTGCGGAGATGGAGGTCCTAGTCAAAAAAAGCCAAAGCTTCACATTAGTCACAAAAAGTGGCGTGCATGAGGTTTGGTGGTTTGTTTGCTGCTGGTTGTTTGTTGGGGTTTGTTCTGTATTTGTGGTTCCTGTTATTGTTAGATGTTTCCTACCAGGTCTCAAGTTGTGTTCCTGAGGTCTCGGTACTGGGGACAGTTTTGTTTAATATTTTTACCAGTGATGTGGACAAAGGGATCAAGTGTGCCCTCAGGCAGTTTGCAGAAGTCATCAAGTTGCTTTCTACAACTACTTGAAAGCACATAGATGGTGGATGTCAGCCTCTTCTCCCAAGTAACAAGCAATAAGACTAGGGTAAATGGCCTCAAATTGTTCCAGGAGCAACTTAGATATTAAGGAAAAACTTCTTTACCAAAAGGTTTGTCAATTATATGGACAGGCTGCCCAGGGATGTGGTTGAGTCATCTTTCCTGGAGTTATTTAAAAGAAATGCAGATGTAGCACTTTGGGACATGGTTTATTGCTGGACTTGGCAGTGTTGGGTTTATGGCTGGACTATGATCTTACAGGTCATTTCCAGCCTAAAAGATTCTATGATTCTATCTCCACACCCTGCTGGAAATACCAGCTAGTGAGACACCTGTTTTCAGCAAGATTCTGGTAGAGCCAATAAAAAGCCCCCCAAAATATTGAGAAAATATTTGAGGTTATTCCAGGTTATGCTGTTGCAGTTTCTACCACCCAGGCTGCAGAAGCCAGATATATAAATGTAAGTGAAAGCATCCCTTGCAGACAGCTTTCTTTTGTTCAAGAGGAACTTTCCACTTCTAAATATCTCTTTACAGAATATGAGTGAAAAAGGTTATAGCAAGTATTCACACATCTATCCTGCCTTTCACAAAGACCACAGAGTAGCCTATACTATGCTACTTTATATCTATCTGTACCGCATTCGCTGCCAGTCTGAAAAGAAGCTTTATTACTGAAGCAAGTATCTGTTCACAAAGAGGTTTCCTCTTCTCCTTCCATTTTAACTCGCCTCCAGATGTTTTCTTTCCTATTTGCAAGGTAGATGGTGCTGAAGGAGAAGATCAAACTGAAGAAAGAAAGAGATGTCCCTCTGAGACACACTACTTTTTTGACAACCCAAATTTTAAATTTGAATTAGAATAATTGTCACTCAGCTGTGTTGACTGTATACCAATGTATATAAGAATGGGACCAGTTCTTCATATTTTAAGTTCTTGTTCTGTTTTCAGGTCCCATCCTCTTGTATTCCCTTTTCCCCTTTCCCATTATTTTGAGCTTTCCAGCAGTCTCATTTCAATTGCTCTGCTCTGGAATCACTATTGTTTCTGTCATGCAGGCCCTCAGTTTCTAGTGGCACAGGATCAGCAGCTCTGCACTGGTCTCTCTATCCATGTAAAATATTCTAGTACTGGGAATCCCCAGGACACAGACGCTGATGGCTGGCTCAGAAATGAGTCAGCTAAGGGGGCACAAACCTCCAGGCTTCATTCCAGTTTTCCTAAAGCTTACTCTTAGTATCCATCCAAGGATTTTGACAGAGCATGATTTCCTGGTAGTTACTTGGATGAAAGGATCAGAATGTTTAGGAATCTGTGTTGAACACTGGGATATGTTTGGCACTGTGGGTACCAGTCAGGTCACAGCATCTGGCAAATGAAATTAGTCGACCTCTTATTTCTGTGATCTGTAAAGAGCTTGTTTCCATCTCTCCCTGGACTCTTGCAAGAAGAAAATTTGTACAACGTAGACTACAGGAGTGTCTCAAAAGTGCCAATAGAAAATCTTTTGGTTTACTTAATTATCCTCCTAATCACTGGTACTTTAATAGAATTTTAAGCAGGGTGGATTATTTTAATACCACTCAATTTTAATTACAGTACTTTTAAAGAGATTATTTTTTACTAAAGATGGATATAATTATCTCTGAGACAGTACTAGCAAGTTGTAGCCACTGTCTTCTCCCTCTAACAAACAAAAGTCATCCTTACTTGGACTACCATATTTGCTTGGTAATTTTGGCTCTTATCAGCCAACAGCACTAGAGATAATGCAAACAAGTTCTCAGTCCTTGCCCCAAGAAAATACTTTTTCAAGCAGATAACGTGAAAAAACATACTTACAGATTAAAGCCTTTTTTTTTTTTTTTTTTTTTTTTTTTTTTTCCCCACACAGAGATTCATTAAGGTGCCCATTGTGAAGCTTTGTGCCTCCTAAAGGGCATATTTGCACTAAGTTAGGGCACTGAAGTAAAGAACTGGTTTGGTGACAGCAGATTTTGGAATTAGGTGATTCAAGTTGCTTTCAGGAGGATAAGCGGTGACCTGAGGTTCTGGATTGCTACAGTTTGACAAGAGCACAAGCAGGTGTTTGAAAAACCTGTCTACAGTTACAAAGACTAAGCCTTTGCCCACATTTTTGAGAGGAGGAAGGACATTCTGTTGAGTTCAAAATCTTGTTCATGAGTTATGAAGAAACATATCCTATGTTTAAAGCCAGGAATTTATGCAACTGAAATTTTAAATCTGATTGCTGTCAGTGCAGAACTGGCTGTAACAAAAAAAGGAAAAGACAATAATATCATTAGAATACAAAAAAAAAGCCTCAACAATAGTTGTAGTACTCGATATTTTGCACAGATGACTGAGTCTGTATCCCATTTTGCAGTGTTATGTTAACCCTACACTCTGCCTCTGAGTCTTAAAGTTGGTGGTTTAACTCTGGGCTTGATAGAAGCAAGGAAAAATGTATTACAGCAAGGTATGAGCATCTAGAGGAATACAATTTTTTTGTGGGTTTCTTCTTTGTCACTCCATTTGGAGTCCTTTTTATATACCTGGTAACAGAGGTTTACTCTCATCCCTCCTTCATCAGTCTGCATCTCCATATCACCTCTAAATTTACGATCTATGGTGCCTTTTCCATATGTTACTACTTCTTTATTCTCTTTTTTTTTACATCTGAAGCCAATTTTCTCTAGCTTCAGCTCTGTGGTTATTTAAGCAATGATTGGCAAGTTGTTGATATGTGTTGGGTCTTCTTAACCAAGCCACCTCTCATTACTCCCTGCCAGTGCCCCTCCATGTAACTTCCTCCATCTTCAATTGCCAAGGCCTCTTCTTCACACTACACTAATTCATTAGTCATAAAATTCTGCTTCAGAATAAGTAATTAATCCTATTAAGATAAAAGTTTTACCTTAGAAAGACAATAACAGGTTTCAAAGAAATTGAATAGACACCTGATCAGTTAAAGAAACTAGCTTAATCAAGGAAAACAAATTTTCATGCAAGGATAAAAAGTTAAACAGCTCTCATAAATACCAATCTTGAGGCTGTACAATTTCAGTACAGAGCTTACAGCTTGATACTAGCAATGGCAATGCTGTACTACTGGCTAGAGAACATAAAAATTTAAAAATGCCTCTCAGTGTGCCACAAGACCTTTTATTAACTTTACAGGTAGTTTCTTTAATACAAACATGCAGATATAATTAATCTTACACACTATTCCCCGACCAAGAGCATCCAGCAAATCCTGTAGCCAAGCTACAGAATGCACCCACTCAAGGATGGAATGCAGAGGAGTATCTTGTACCCATGGCCATGCAATTATTCCCTGTAATACCAGCCGCCTCACACAAGTAAGAGATTCTTTATATCCTACAGCAATTCTTAGTTCTCAAAACTCACAACTCTCAGTAATTCAACTCTATACACTGTTGAAAAAGGCTCTGTAGGTAAAAGTTTGATTGTTTCTCAGCCTGAACATTTGAAACATTAACAATTCCACCATCCAAAGTGTACCTGGACTCCAGATCATTGTTTTCTCACCAGCTGTGGCAAAGACACTGTAAAAGCTACATTTCCATCCTAAAAATATACTCTTGCTAAATTAACATGTTAATTGAAATCAAAAGTCAACCTCTGAAGCTGACCCAGATGCAGCAGAGAAAGACAAAGATATACATGTGGGCAGAAATTCTCTTTCTATGAAAATCAGGTAGGCAGGATCCTACCTACCATAGACTAAATTCACAGGCTCTTACTGAAGTCAAATCTGAAGTGTTCCTGCCAGGAAGCATAAACAGTACATAAGGATTTCTGGAAAGCCTGATGGAGCAGATAACTAAACTGATGTTATATAAATGAAAATATTAATATCACTTCAGCCTTCTTGTCTAAGGAGGTTTCAAATATTAACACCTTTTCCAAAAGTAATTTGATCAATATGGTTTGTGTTAAGAAATGAGTTAATTGAAGTATTCACTTTTGGAAGAAAAAAAGTTTTCTTAGGGTTCATATTTTGAAGCCCAGCAAATATTCCCTTCCTTAGTCAACCTTTTATGCAAAGAAAAGCCCCACCACAAAACAAACCCCGCTAAACACACAGAGGAGAGACTATGAGTTAGGGGATATGCTGCAACTCTGAGAAGTGGTACCATGGATTTCTTTTCTACAGAAGCCACATGAAAAATCACCTTACAATAAAACCTCCTGGTGCCTTATTAATTTTCTTCCAGCCCAAAGTCTTTGACTTAGCTCTTTGATGAGCAAAGCCATTTGCTCTTTGACTAATATACTAAAGATGCAGGGAGAAGCAAGGTGTGGTTGTAACTTCAGGATCACATTTACTGACACATGAGGAGAGACTGAAACCAGACCTTTTTCTGTCCATGCAGAATTTCTACCAAGCTCCCTAGAGGTCACACATGCACAACCACTGAATTTGTCCACTGTGCCTCTAGGTCTCTTGAGGTTTTGCAGTAAGACAAATGGCTAATTCACTACAGAAAAATGTTGTGCACTTCATGATTAAACACAAGCCTCCTCAGACTTGGCTTCATTTATTTCCTCTGCAATGAAATATGTGCCGGTTTATATTTTTTCATTGCTACTTGAATACAAGCAGTTTTTAAAAGGCTGGAGGAATTATCAAAGTGAAATCTTTCATTCTAACATGAAAATGTGTTCTGGTCACTATTTTTTTTTCCTGCTGCCATATAGTTATTTAATGGCATTATTTAAATGTGTTTAAAGGATTTGAATAATTGCTAATGATGCTTCCCTTAGGAATTCAATTAAGCCTAACCCCAAATCTGTGAGCATTAATGGGAAGAGTGAAATCTCGCTCTTCTAACTAGCTACTTATATTGAGATTTATGTGGGGTTAATTATCAGCAATCCCTAAAATTGTAAAGTTTTCAGTATTAGAATAGTTAACAAGAAACACCTTGTAGTATGCTCATGACCATAAATGCTTGTTTGATAACTGATGACATTAAATACTGGGGTCAGGCATTCCCTCTTTGGTGGCTGGGGCTTTTTGTTTTGTGTTGTCTTGGAGTGGGTGGGGAAGGGGGGCCAGCACAGAAGGGGTTGTGCTTTGTTTGTTTTTTAAAGAAGCATTGTCCTTAACATAGAGACCCTGTGGGTGACACAGTCTCCACCAAGTCTCTTCTCCTCACATGCCCAAGACTGCACAACAAGAACTGTCTTTTTCATTCCCCACCTTTCCTCAATCCCTGCTGTTACAGAGATTATTACAGTAGTCCAGTGCCATTAGCTATGTTCAACTGTTTCAATTAAGAGTTTCCCTGTCGATTAGGGCTCTCTTGTGCTAATAGAGAATAATTCATCAATATTTAGAGCTAAACTCCCATCATTTTACTAGCAGGCATGTACCCAGGGGCCCTCCCTCTTGGCTGTTCAGAGTGACCTCTGCCCACCTGCTCTATTGCTGGCCAGCCTTGCCAGATACGCACATACTCAGCTTGCAGTCACTTCAGCCAACAATGGATAGTGCCAAATTTAGCCTCTGCTGATATAAATAGCAGTTTGTACTGTCCCTGATGTAAATGAAAATAAAGACTTATTAGTGAAAATGTGCATCCATGTGCATAAAAGCTCAGAAAGAAAATGTGTTTCTGATTTAAATCTCCCCAACCATGCAAACACCTAACCCAGTGCAAACAGCTCCAGAAACTTGGCTGGAGCACGTAGGATGACCAAGAAATAAGAATAAGAGAGAGGGAACAGACCAACAAGTCAAAACTGGTCTTCCAGTTTTCCAAATCAGCTTAGTCTTAGCATCTTACATCATCATAAACAGAAGAGAGCACAATAGCTCACAACAGCTCACAACTTCAGACTGGCAGATGAATTGCTACATCTTCCTTCTTAATTTTTTCCAATTAGGTCTCAGAAAAGCCACAGGAACAAGGCGATGCCCAATCCTACCCAAAAGCAGGGGCTTTGTGCTTCGTTTTCACTTCTCTGACTTCACTAACACTGCACTTACTTCCCTGCTCTACCCACAGTTGTCCACCAGCCAAGGAAAAGGACTGTGCCCATGTGGGACTTGTGCCATCAGCCTGTGCTGCACCTACTGCCATTTCAGCAGGTACAGAGCAGAAACACACAGCTGCTCAAGTATGAAACTATTTATCAAGAATTACAACAAACACTTTTGGCCTTTTCAAGAGTAACATAATCTGACTTTATAATTTGTGTGTGCTTTATCACAGGTTATATCACCTATGAGTTTTACATTTTATTACAATTGTCTATTCTTTTTTTACATGTCACTTTTGTGGGGACTAATAACAAAATATTACCATAGCAACAAAATAATAAAAATGCTTTTGAATATGTTTAAATAATTTTTAGTAACTTTTTGACAGTTACTGTAGGCAAAACGTATGTATGTATTTTTCACAAAATACATGTTATATTATTGTCACTGTAAGCAACAGAGATAAATTATAGGTAATTTCCACTTCTTAAGTCCCGTTTCTATGGTAATATGAGCAACTGCCATTACTTCAGAGCTTGTTACCATGGTTATTTCAGGTAATTCCAAGGTTTTAATACCCTCAAACCTGAAGTGATACTTTTTCCTCCTATTTTGTGGTTGAACAAAATCATAGTTCAACTTCAGGGAGAATATAACTCTTCTAGTTAAAACAAAACCAGCCTATAGAACAGATATATACAGAGATAAGTCAAAATTAATTACTTACCACACAACCCCTAGATTACTCTTCTCCTAAGACAGTACCCCTTTCCCAAACTTATTTCTATGGCAAAATGAAGGTGTTTCCTCCAGGGTGTGAATTCTCTAACTGCCCTCAGCTGTGCAGACTGCTCTTCCTGGCCATCCAGATTCCCAGTGAAACAGCAGAAGTAGGATATAATGGGCAAGTGCTTCTCCAAATCCTAGCTCTGAGAGCTGACTGATAAGGTGCCAGCTGCCTCCCATTGCTGTAACAGTGAGGGTCATCGGATAGTCTGGATTCACCCACCAACAACTCACCCATCACTTACCCCTAATCACGTGCATTGGAGAGTAAAGAGGCTTGATAGAGTCTTTTGTGGTAGTCAGGCAGCCTTCACCACTCTATCAACACACATGGCACCAAGTATCTTCACCTGCACGCACCTCTGTGGGTTTGAAGATGGCCAGGATAATTCTGTTTGAACCTTTGTATAGGAAAGATGTAGCAGAAGGTTTCATATACCAGTGGCTGGATGGCTATAAATATCACTCTAATGTAAGTGTTTCTTCGCCCTGAAAAAATCTTCACAGGATAGCTGTGTGATCATAGCTTTTCCAACAGGTCTCCTTGCTCATACCAATGGTAAATGCTGCTCTTTGCTTCAGGAATTTTTGCCTACTATACATTGCTATAGCGAGGATATGAGGCCAGGGCACTGGACAGACTCCAGTCGGAGTCACTGAGACCACAAGATACTGTTAAGTTCGCTGCAGTGTTGCCAGAGTTTTTGCCTTTTCACTAACGTGTTTTGGAAAGCACAAACAAGAGAACTTTTTTGTTGTTGTTTAAGAAAAATAGAATTTTAAACCACATAATTTTAGAGGAAAAAGAGTAACTGATGTAAATGGACCCTAGTGGCTCAAAATGAGGAAAGTAAATAATCCCAAGATATTTCACATTTTGAATAAATTTTGTATGGCTGTGGGGTTTTTTGTTGGTGGGTTTTGTTTTTTTCTTATACTAATTAACAAGATTAATTGTAGTGAGCTACAGTACAATGTTTACATATTTGTTAAAGAAAAAGCTGTTGTCAGTCCTACTGCACAACACTCAAAAGTTAAGTTCAGTTATACAGGTATGGATATTATCAATATAATTACCAATTGTCCTTTAATTTAGCTATTCATAGTATCAGGGCAGTGTTGTCGGGGGCTTTCCCCGTTTTTCAGGTGGTTTCAAGGTCCTTTGCTCCCCTGCACAGCTGTGATCCAAGCTGAAGGAAGAGATGGAGTTCTCAGGTTTAGATTTTCAATGTTGCATACTTCGTTTATTGTTTCTTATCTTACAATTTTCTCGGAGTCCAACAAGATGTTCGCAGCTGCATGGATTCCTCACGTCTCCCCCCGAGCTGGGTCGTCCTTATTTTTTATACTAATTGCTACATATTTCTTGTTTACTATTTCTTACCAATGTCTATCACTATTACTAAAAAGGTCATCTTTACTCTGACCCAATCCTCACTAACTACTTTGTGCCACGTCAATGCAGCAATGGAGTGAAGGAAGGAGAAGGAAGAAGAAGGAGACAACGCCCCAGATTCTCCATCTTGTCCCCATTCACTTCAATGCTAGGAATCTAAAATTACTGGTTTTTCACCCTGTGATAAGCTAAACTACGATTTTTCACACTCTTGTGGCCTGTAAACCTTCTCTCAGTGTAGGAAGTTTTTCCCATGGACTGAGATCAAAGCCAGTGTCTCTCTGAGCTCTGGGCTGGGGTCCCTGACCCTCCAGGGCAACCAAAGGAATGCCCTGGACTCCAACATAGTGTAGTCTTTTAGAACAAGGCAAAGGAGTATATGACCTCAGAAATCTATTTTCCTACCAGTGTGTGATTAGTGGAACCCAATATTGATGCTCCACATGAACTGCACAGATCTGTTCTGACTGTGTCAACACACACCATGAAATTCCTTGGTATAACAGGGATAGACACATAAATTTGATATAATACATATGCTTAGAATGTATCTGATTTGGATAGCCCTCGGCGTGGGCTGTAGTGCGTTTGCCATGTACCTGGAGTACTAGGGAACAGGGACAACCAGGGCATGTGCATTGCTGCTTTAAACCAAAACAGAAATCTGGGCACAGCCTTTCTATCCCCTTGGATATAAAAGCAATTTTAGACAGAAAATAAGTAGTGGAGGTTTTAAGCTATGGACAGTTGTTAGAGACAGGGAACAGTCAGTGAGGAAATTACCTAGGGTTTTTTTGTTGCCTCAAGGTGAGTATGTAATGGCTGAAATTCCTCTGCTTCCACCTGGGAGCTCACGAAAAGAATCTCTAACTTTGAGAGGAAGGGCAGGTCCAACTGAGCAAGTTGTGCCCACATTACACTCAGAAAGCTGAATTCAGGGAGGAGGTGTATCTGAAACTCCTCTGGACTGGAAGCGTTATCCCTCTCTGCAAAACTATTATATTTCCTAGCAAAATCCTAACACACCCTACATTGTGTGGATTGACAGGCTACCAATAGAGTTTTCCATCCAAGTGGAGGCATGCCCATGTCTCTCTTTTGGGAAGTATGGTCTTTCCAAAAAGTTTTAGGTTCTTTCTGATTCCTTTACAGTTAGATATTGTGCATATATGTTACACATTTTCTAAGCTCATACACTGATGTCACCTAAGGTGTCAACATCTGTAGAGAACAGTCTCACAAATGGCATGGCAAGCTGCTCCAAAAAATTCTGTATCCTGCCAAGCCAGCTGGCAGAAAGGCACCAGTCTAACCAATTAAATTACTCAGGCATTTTCTAGTTCCAATCCTTATTTGCAGGCTTGCACCCTAAAACATTTAACAAAGCTTTCTGTAACTCTTTTGACTGCACTTTCTTATTGAGACATTAATGACTTCTAAGACACTGGTAAGCTGAAGGGCTTGTTTTTGCCCCCTAGAATGTGAGGCCTCTCCTGTTCTGAGTTTTATTCTTAATTCTGTTTAAAGGATCTGCTTGAACTGTATTTATAGAAAATATTTTTTTATGGCAGTGGCATAATTCTCATTTGGCTATTCTTCTCTATTTTCCTTCTTTAATGACAACCTTGGACTCTAACATGACAACCTCCTGGCATTTTGCTTTCACTCAATCAAGGTGGCCTAAGTATGAAGCTTTGAAAAAAGCCCAGGAAACCTCTCTTCTTCCAGTGCACACCAGCTGTGTTTTTTTGATTATACATTCTTCCAAGGATTTTGATATTTTTAATTGTCCCCATATTTGATAATATTAATTATTTCTTAATCTATTCACCAAATTAATCTCTGACCTAGTCAGACCAACGATAAACTGGAAAAATGTACAGATAATGATTTTATATGATCAAAATCTCTGGTCTTAATTTTAAAAGAACATATAAATATTTCTGCTTTCCCTGTTTCTTCCTCCTGCATTTCAACCATTGCCACATTCAGCTTCCAGACAGAGAAGACTGGAAGAGACTAATGCATTCCCTGGTTCAAAAAAGCTATCTATAGCATCCATTCGTTTGCATTGCAGCAATTACTCATTTCTATTTGGAAACACTCTAACAAAAAGTACCCTCTTATCTTTTTCCAATGTGGTGTTAGAAAACACAAGGAACCAGAACCATGACAAATACAGACTTAATATCTAAACCTGACCTACCTTTTTGTTGCCAGAGAAACATGGGTTGGAGGTGTAAGGCAGGAGAAGGGAAAGTAGAAGGTATGTCTTTAAAGTAGACTCGGGGAATTTAAAAATAAGCCTTCCATTACAGTTAACTGGTTACTAGCACACAAGACAGTTGAAATTTTTCAGGGTTTGCTTTGGAAAGCCTAGGAATTCTTTTCAGAAAGTTATCTTTTATAGAAGCTTCTTCCGTGATATGGAATTATTACAGAGTGTTAAAAGTCATTGCATGATTCATGTCATTTTACGTACACTACCACAGACAACAGAAGAAACAGACTCCTACTACAGTGGAACTTCACTAGGACCCATAGAAAGTAGGAAGTCCACCCATTGAAAATGAATCTATTGTAACACCCTGCCACCAAGACACACAAACCAGGGTAACAACTCCCCTCTTGCTAAAGTAAGAAATAAGCTCATGGTGTGGATAGGCACCCCTGAAAAGCATGGCATAAGTCTGTGCTTCGTGAGAAAACTGTCTTCTTAAGAGGATTTCAGGGTTCTTCACAACAGAAAGACTGTGGTAAGAGCAGTCATCCCTAACAGTGGAGACACAGCCTACTTCCCAATGGCATAGAATGCACTTTAACTGGCTCACGTAGTGAGGTTCTGAGAGAACTCATTAAGCATAGTAAGAGCAAGCTGCATCATGGGTTTTAGGAGTAGCTTGATTTCTCTATTACAGACCATCTAACATAGCACATCTGGTGTCAGGAGAATGATGGTTCAGGATATCCCCCTGAGTCCGTGTTCTTGTCACTACCACAGAACTAAGACAGGGAGGCAAATCCCACTCCTAGGTTGCTTTCTTCCCTCACAGTGATCTTGAGGGACATCATCCCAGCATGTCTCCCAGCAGCACCACTTCAGAGCGTCTCCATGGAGCAGGATGTGGAGCATGTACTGTGTGCTGCTGCATGAGTGAAGCACAGACGTGAGCTGAGCCAGAGACTCACAGAAAAGTCTGAGAGATTCCAGTTGCCCATGGACCCTAAAGTTGTGACCTTGCCCATCTGCTCCCTCCTGCAGCACCTCGGTATGGGTTTGCCTCCCCACCTCCAGTCAACAGCAAGGGCACAGGTTCACCATGGGCCAGCATTTCAGAGGGGAAGTGAGGCATCTTGAGCACTAAAACGGTCTCTGCTCAACCTGGACTTTAGAGTACCTCAGGATCTAACTGCTGTGTTAGAAGGACTTTCCACCTGCAGGGTGTGATACTTCAGAAAAAAAAAAAAAAAAATGGTGACAGGTAATCTCAGTTCACTGATTCTAGTTACCTGTTACTGAATGCTCCAGACCTGGGCATGACCCTTCTCTCACTCCTGCTCCCTGGAATTTCCCCATCAACTTGTCTTTAAAATCTCCATTCTCAGACAGGAAGTATATTTACTCCAAATGGAGGAGGCAGGTCACAGTGGATATCTCATGTGACCTTTTCATCTGTAATTCCCTCCCACTTAAAGGACAAAGCCACATTTTTATTATAAATCAACCCTAGAGAATAACCACTATCTGCAAAAATGTTAACAATTAAACAATAATTTGGGGATTTAGAAACTAAGCGCCCTGTGTGTGAACAGATTAATAGAATATTGTCTATGTAATTCTAGAGAAAACCAATTAAGCTTACCATCTAATGAGCAATGATGCCCTCTCACATCTGCCAGCAAAACCAATCAACATAATCTATTGCAGGTGGTTGTGCTTTTTATTTGCTATGTTACAGAAATGATTCAGCACCATAAATTATGAAACCATAATCAGCAATTGGTAATATGGGGGCGTTTATCCTTTTCTTAGTTTATGTGCTTAAAACTACTGTTATGTCAAAAAACAACACTCGAATTTGTGCCCACAGTTAACATTTATTCATAAAACATCAAGTATTTTTTTGCCAGCTCTTAGAGCACATGGCATTTCAAGACATCAGCCAAACAGCGAATAATGACCAAAGTTCCAGAATCATCACTTTTTACCACAGTTTTGCCTTTCACGTAGATGATCTGAAAGTCATGGCATTAGGAGAGGTTTCCTACCTGTGTTACAAGGGGGATATTTTCCTGTTCTGTTTCTATGATATTTGGAAGGATCTTGTTATTCAATAATTCATCTTTTTCCTTTGGTTGCTCTGACAACATTGTACAGGATCTTCCACCAACACCTAAAAACTTTTGTGTTCAGTAGGGAAATGTTTTGCTATATGCGTGTGCATAAAATACCTCTAGCCCCTAATATAATGTTGTTTAACCATAAGCAAAAGGGCTCCATCTTTTTCTAAGATTTAGTAAAATCACTGCTTTCTGGCACAATGGGCCCTTTAATATGAATCACAGAGACATGCAGAGACCCACAGCAAATCTATGAAGACTTCATATAAAGCCATTTAACTGAGGGTAATTAAATCAGTGAGAAATATGGCCCATAATCATTATCCATAGCTGCAAATAAATCCAGAACAAAGGTAGCCCATCATGCAGTCATTCCAAAGTTGACATGTGGCTCAAGAAACTGGCACTGGAGTTTCCTCCGTAAGAAAGAGTAACTCACGTAATAGAAATAATAGCATGATTACATTGCATCCTTCAACCTATAACACTATTATACAAAGTAAACTAATTTTTGCTCGATAAAATGAAATCAAAACATATGCAAGAGCTTTAGGGAAATAAACTTTCACTTCTAACTGTCCAAGTCAGAACTGGATGCAGAGTCCATGACTGGGTAGGTGTCTGACATCTAAAGCTTTAGAAACCTAAGACAGCACATAGTACTTCAGAAATTCTATTCCTTTTCAGTTCATGTTAGAGAAAAGCTCAAATGAAAGTAACAGATAGTAGACTTCCTTGATCCCATATTGCTCTTGAAACTATTTTGAAAATCTCAGAAAAAAAATTAAATCCTGAAATAAACTAGATCTTATGAACATCTTCACCATTTATATTTTTGATTACATGTTTGATTTGGGGTTTTGAGGGGGTAATATGGGGGTTTTTGTTAATTTTTCTTTGCTTGGAGAGGCCATTTGTTTGTTTAACCAAAAAAAACCCAACCAAACAAACAAAAAAAACCCCACCTCAAATATTTGCTATCTTTAATTTGAAGGCAGACAGTGTCTTCAACTTGTTTGTTGATTTTTTCTTCAGAGGGTTACGTACCTTAACTTCACAAAGCATCCTGAGGTTACTAGATGCCTTCATAGCCATTCAGTAGAGGTCAACAAACAAAATTCAGAAGATAACCGTGTGCTTTTCAGCCCTTCAATAAACACTTTAACAGAGCACTTTTTTGGAAGAATAAAGGAAGAACATCCATCTTCCCAGCTCACAACTTTCCCTGTGACATTTGGCAGTGATCCTGACACAGCTGGAGAGGCTCAGGGTTCTGAGGAGCAAATCAGCTTGGCTTGTGGTGAGAGACTCATCTGAACTCCTTGCAACACATGAACAAAGTTACACAGAAAGAAACAACTCTCTGTTAAGCTACAGTAGGGTGAAAAACCCCCAAAACCACTGAATCCCAAAGGCTTAGAAAGGAAACTGTTTTTTCATCTTAACTAAAGTAGACCATGACTGACATCAGTATAATACAACTAGCTTAAATGTCAGACTGGCTTATTGGTTACTATTATAATGTTTTCATAATGAGGAAACCTAAAAATAATAATAATAATCATCATCATCATCATCATCATCATCATCATCTTGAGGAACAATGATATTTCCTGGCATCTTCCTTTGTATAGTAGTGTATTTCTTGTCTAAATGACAGTCAGTGCTTATTACTGAATATAACCTGGAAATGACAAATAGAGCCTAAAAAAATACATTATAAAGATTTGCATGTTTCCTAGGATAGAGCCAAGGTCTACTGAATCTGTAAAAGAGCCCACCTGTTACAGGTAACTTTGCAATAGGGTCTCCTTTAGCATTATTCACCCTCAGCGATGAACCGGTGATTCTACAAAAATAACGATACCAGAAAACACATCAATCTGTGTCCTGTATGCTTACCGGAGTTAAAGTGTTCTAATGTTATCATTCTTAACAGATTGAACAGCATTTTTAATGTTTCTCTATTTTATTATTTCTAACACATTCACATCCACAAACTGATGTCCCTGAGAAACAGGGGAGCAATGTCATTTTCCTCCCTTCAGCTCTGTTCCCCCCTGAGCTATAAGGGTTTCTTCCTCTCACAAATGAGAGGACTCACACAAATTATAGGAATCTCAAGAATCACATTATTTCTCGCAATTGAACTGGAGATGAGGGTTTCAAAAATATATATATAAGAATACATATACACTCTTCACACTTCCTTTTCCCAAAACTCATAGGACAGCAGAGAATTAACTCATCTGAGTTCAATTATGCTTGCAATGCTTGCGGGTCTTCTTAAAACTATGAAGACATGGTATCTCCCTGGTATGGCCCTGCTGCTCCTCCCTTCTTAACTATGATTCTTATCTCAGTTTCTGGGAATAGGATAAATCCTCATCTAACTGAATAGGAAATGAGACTGTGAACCAGTGAACAGTGAAAAAATAACTTCAGCCTGGATCTGGGACCACAGAGAGGGCACCAAGAGCAAAGCCCAACAATAGAGGAACTAAAGGAGAATTTCACTAAAGGCTATTGTTTGATATAAGCGCCACTACAACTTGCCAGCCTCTAAGGTGTCAGCTAGAGGCTGGTAACATATTACACACAATGCCATATTTTATTGCGTTCAGCTTTAGTGAACAGTTAGCAATATGATGTTCTTGTGCACTTCTGGCATGACTTTAGCAATTCCCAAATTTGGCACCATCTGTTCTTCACTGAGTTTTTTTTTCCCTGTAGGAAACAAATTTGCCTCTAAGATCTTGCTGATTGATGCAGCTACAAGAACATCATGACACACATTTTCTGAATTAACATCTCTGCTCTTTCTTACCTCAAGAATCTTATCAAAAAGGGATTTATGGCCATAACCCTGGAACACAGTTCTCCCTTGCTCCCTATTACATGGTTTTCATTATGTAGTGCTACTGTTCTGATATAAACTTCCCTTTGATTGTGCAGAAGCTTTACTACAAAAGTTCTATTACAGACAATGAGATAACTTTCATATAACCTTAGCAGAGCTTCCTCCTTCACCGGTTTTTTTAAAATTAATATTGTACATATACTTCAACCTGACCTATAATCCTTCCTATATAGATTCCCTCTTCATTCCACAAATGCAAACTTCCATTAATCTGTAATAACAATGAGCATTTGCAGTAACATACATAATGTATTTTTATTATAAATGGAACTGCAAAGCCAGCTGTAGAAAACTCACTCTATTTAACCTTTATTATTAATAACACAGAAGAGACAGTCCAGTGGTACCATTAAAGCCATCATTAATGGCACCAGTAAATTTAAGAAGATGACATTTTTTCCATGAAAACTATATTGTAGCAATGAATTTAAAAATTAACAGTAACATGATATTCCACTCTGTTTTTCCTAGTCACTGAACTTGTGTTAGGATTGTAAAAAACTTTCAAGCTGTCACTATATGTGTGTGTGTATATATATATATTTGATCTGATCTAAGACCTGACCTTTTTCTAAATGATGCCTAAATCAGCAGAACTTAGGCATCTCTATAACTGTGTCCTTATAGATAGAAGATAGAAAAGATTCTATAGAGACTGAGAAATTCTCAGGTCAGCAAACTAGTTTTTACACCTTGCTTGTGTGCTCTGCTAGTTCCAAAAATTTCAGTCTCTTATTTACATCTAACCAGATACATATGCGTTATGCCAAGCTGCTCAATTGTAAGCCATTTCCTGAACTCTTTGAAGCAAAAATACTGTGCACAAACCTTCTGTTCCCTGAAAGAAAAGAAACTCTTTTTGAGGAGGAAACACAGCAAACAAAACAAGCCCTTGTCGGCCCTGAGGTCAGGTTATCTCAGTGAGAGGCTGTAAAGGCTAGAGACTGCTTCTGTACCTTCTTTCCCAGAGCAGCCACCTTCTAAGGAAAAGTCCCAACAAAGCAACACCTTTGTGACAGTTGCACGCATCCCAACAGGAACACCAATTATTTTCAACACCATTCTTTAAAGCACGTGCCATGGGGGAAGCAAAGTGCATGTGCATTGCTCCAAAAGATAACGTTTCTTTTAGCTTTAGGGGAGCTGCACCTATCGGCTCCCTGTGCAGTACTTAGTGTATCAGGTAGCAGATTAATTGTCAGCTGCAGCACACAATTTACTTTAAGTGAATGCATCGGTATGTAACTGTATGAATGCGTATTGACAAATGACTGATTCTTTGTAGTCCTGCTGAATAGCAAAGGCTGTCACAACAAATTGCTACTCTTCAGGAACAGGTATCTAGAAAAACGCGATGCAGACAACACTTGTGACTGTTGCCCAGCATTTTACACAATAGAAGCAAAACAGAATTTTTTTCTTAACATTCACCGTTCTGTCATCCAACCCTAGGAATTCTTTTGCCATTCACACAGTCATAATGAGCCTTACCACAGGAATTTCAGCAGTATTTTAAAACAGCATCCATTAGTGTCTTGCATGTTGTAAAAGGTTGGTTTATGCACATCTCTACTACTGATGCATAGCTGTGCTGCCCATACACAATGTCATACTGCAACCTCATAACTCCACAGCAGCTATGATTTTTCTGGAGGAAATGTCATCTCTGAAGGCTCACATTAAAATTTCTTGATTTTGCAGGTAAAAATGTGACCTAATATTCATCTCTTCCAAACAAATGCTTTATTTCTATTCATGATAGTAATTTATGATATTAAACAAGTTAGTCAGTTAAAAAGGTTATATCTTTGTTTCCTCAATAAAATATAAATATATTTATTTTAAAAAGTGATATTTATCCCCCTTGTTGCCAGTTATAACTGACAAATAAGACAGAAGAAAGAAAAAATAGAAAACCATCTCATTAACTGGGTTCCTATAAGATCAGGTTTAATTGCATTAAAGAACAATTCCAATATTAAGAAATGCACTGTGTGATTTCTTACCAGTACTCCTAACTTCCCCACTTCGTAGTCTTTTTACTGACTTTAGATTACACGTTATATCTTGTACATTTGCACCAGCCAGAAAATTAAGTCTCCTGATTTCAATTTGGGCAAAGAAATGTTCTCCTCCTTCCTACACCTGCCTGCCTTAAAGAGATAGCCTTCTCCATCCCACCTAGTGTGGTAACAGGAAGGTTAAAATGCAGGTGACAATGGGTCTGATTCTGACAGAAAATACAGGTGTCTGCCCGGTATCTGCATCCTTTCGGACACAAAAGGATGACACACAGAGCCTTAGGAGATCAAACCATGGAGTCTGCTCACAAGCAGCCCATGTGGAAATTTTAGCTCACTGAGAACTACAAGCCTGCAGTAAGGACAGGTCTCATTTAAGAAAAATATCCATAAATACGCACGTTTACTTACATAAACTTAACTGCACTCCTCATTTGAAGAAAAGAAGCCATTTCTTTGGGCATTTTCCTAACTAAAAATAGATAAATTAAATCATCCTGCTGCCCTTTTCTCTTCTCATATCAGGCTCAGAGACAGATCCTTCATGCCATGTAAAACATTGCCAACACAGCCTAGTTTAAGAACAGTCCCTGAAGGCATACCTTATCTTGGTATCTGCTCCTGTCACGGACTCGGGTGTAAGTCTTTCAGGTTGCTTTATTGTTTTCCTCAAGCTGACTGGTAACACTAACATCAGGTAGCCTCTTCCTCTGCTTCCTTAAATATTTGAGGACAATATCTCTGATAAATAGATCCTTGGCAAGTCCCAAGATGATAACAGGCATTTTATGTCCAAGAGTAAACATAGAAATACAGATATGTGTCCCCTCCTCCTAAAATATTTCTTAAAATTACAGATTATTTTCTTGCAGTACTTAAAAGTAACATAACAAAGATTTATTTAACTCATATTCATAAGTCTAAATAAGATTTGAGAGTTTTTTCCATATTTTCCATTAAACAAAAATTAGATCTTCACTATCAACAATATACCTTGTACCTCATCAACAAATACCTAGTACAACTGATGCATTTACAGAAATAGAAGTCACACACTTGCAGTAAATATTTGCTTACCAAATGCCAAACCCATGGGGAGGGTCACAATGAAATCTGATTTGTCTTTCCTTTTAGAGCTCTCTTGTCATTTAATCATGAAGGAAAAAGAATAAGATACAATTTTAAAAGGTCAATTGCTCATAAGTAAATGGTTGATGACAGTCCACAGAAAGCCTAGAAACACCCCATAGGCAGAAATATGCATTATTAATTTTTGAGTGCTTCCATGCAAAAAACTGTGTTCAAAATACATTCTGATAAGCAGCAGGAATTAAATTGGACAATTACTTAGTCAATACTAATTAACTCACATGTTAATTAGTGTTTGTTTGATATTCTGTATTCTTCAGACATGTGCTAATATGTGCATATGGCAAGGTTGTGACATCATGAAACAAGCCTGAATATAGTTGTGACAGCTAAGTGTTTAAAACCCAGATAAGAGAAAAATTCTGTTTTAAAGCTGATATTTCACTTTTTCTTCAGCTCAGTTAAAAATCCTTTCCGTTCCATTGCCAAAATGCACACAATCTTCCTTGTAGCATCATCAGATCAATTTTTTTACTCCACCTTCACATATTTGGATTAGTTTTAAGGGCAATTTCAAAAATGTCTTGAATTAGGATTGTTTGAATTGAGAACATGTAGAGTATCCATTTAACATATATTTATTTTTAAAAATTCATATATTCTCCTTGAACACTACTTTTAACATAGCTTTTGTCTGTCAATGTGCATGCTTGTAACACTAAATATTTCCTGCAGATAGACTATTTTAAATTTCTACTATTTTCATATCAAAGAAGCAGAAATAAGCCCTTTTTAATTTAATTTTTTTTTTTTCCTGAGGCAAAAAAAAATTAAAAAGGGGTGGGGGGATTTGAATCCTTTTGGCCCATCTGTAGTAGATTAATGAGTTTAATGCAGAAACCAAGCATTGGCTTACAGGGTTTTCCCCATTTCACTTCATGTGATTAGTTCATTCAACAGGACTTTATTTTTTCCTTCCTATAATGTCATAACCACGCACCCACTGAACACTCTTGCCATACCTACCACCCATAATATTTCTTCCAGCTTCTATCTTTCCAGATGGAAATTTCTATATTCAAGTGCAAGTATTTTATACTTGCCCCTTCCAGCCACTCCTCAATTTTGAGTACACTATTGCTGCAATATCATAGAATCATAGAATTATAGAATGGCCTGTGTTGGAACAGACCTTAAAGATCATGTAATTCCAACCTGTCTGTCATGGACAGGGACACTTTCCTCTAGCCCAGGCTGCTCAGAGATCTTGAACGCTTCCATGGATGGAACATCCACATCGTCTCTATCCCATCAAAGTTGGTTTATCTTTAGAGACTGACACATGGTTATGTTTTTTCACAACAAAACTGTCATCAGACCTTTCAAAACTTTGTTTCTGTAAGCATGAGGCCTTAGGTCAATGCTATATTTCAGACATCAGCCCCTTACATTCTTCTGGATAAAAATAAATATTTCTCTGATCACTCTGGTGACACTGAGGAATATTTGGCTCCTTTTTGAAATACCAATGCAAGCTATTCCCCAAATATCACTGTCTTATCAAGAAAAAGGTAAGTCATTGGCTCTTTAAAAGGAAGATGTTTATAAAGAGGTGTAGGGTGTATTTCCCCTGGGTACTGAAATTCCCAGTAGTGATGCTCTGGTTAGTCTGTAGCCACACCAATCCCCTGGGACCTTACCCCAACCAGTTCCATCACTGGCCTTACAAACAGTCCCAGTTAGCCTAGTATTGGAAAAAAATATGTCTTTAAACAATGTTAGGGTGACATATCATTTTATATTAATGTTTGCTAACCAGCAAAGTATCTGAAATGATTTTGAGGAGGTGGGTTTCTCTTGGGAAAACATCACACAAAGGTCTTAGTGACATGAAAGACCTTGACTCCAGCTTCTCCCCTGTCCAATGCGGGGGCCAGCTGGGTGGTTCTCTCCCGCCAGGATGAAAAGGAAATTCAGAGATCGTTCCTTCCCAGTGCAGTTGTTGCCCATATTGCCTTCTTACATTGAATTAATTTTTAATAAATCTTTATTTTCTAAACTAGGATAATTTTACCAAAACATTCCCTCCACAAATGTAGTAACACCATTCCATTACTGTCAGCTTTCATTGGGTGGTTCCCTTACTCTGACACCCACCAGATAATTTTATTTGAAAGCACTCAAAAACATAAAATTATATTTTGAACTGGATTTCATTATTAACCCTATCACATATGCAGAGATTTTTAGAATTTAAATATTTTCCAAATTAAGGATACTGTCTGCAGGCTTATTTCTCTCGAGCAGTGCTAACACTAGGAAAAAAAAAATAAATAAACAACTCCAACAACAAGGGAGAGGAAAGAAATATTTAAAGATTTATTCAAAAAAAGACTGAAATTATTTGGCCTGTAGGATCTGTTTCAATATGAAAAACATTTCTGCACAGAAATATGCATATTTTCTTTCCCATATGCAGAAAAGTAGCACAATCTTCAAGAGACATGCAGCATCTGACTTTCAATACCTACAGCCTCTTTTGCTTAAGAACAAAATCAAAGCTACTCAAAGCCCTGGGTCACATCTTCAGCTAGCCATTTCAGACAAAACTTTTGAAGAGGGAAAAAAAAATTGCATGGGTCTAATCTAAACCCTCTGAAGTAATTTTTTAAGTTTCAATGGACTTCACATCAGGGGTTTGGGTATTCTTGTTCAGAGCACTTTTCTCCTCTCATATTTTTTAAAAATATATATATTTTTTTTTTAATTTCAATGAAATTTTCAGTTCCAGTTCACAACATGGGAATTATTCTAGACAGGCAAAATTCAAAATTTTTTTGTTATCAAAATCTATTTTTTCCCACTATTGTATAAAATACTTACATTTTGCATGAAATACCAAAGACAAAATAGAGCTAAAAACAATTAAAAATAATAATAATAAAAAAAAATTAAAAAAAAAAAAAAAACCTGCTGAAAACTTATGAATTACAAAACCCATTTTGGTTGATTTATCCTTTCCATGACTGATGCCATTGTAAAGCCCCATTTTCTGAAAGTCCAACATATTGAAGGACAAAACTTCAAAATTTATGATAACCAAAAGATATTCAAAAGTTGAAGCAGAGATGTCCTTTGCTAAGCAAAGGCTCCTTTGCTGCAGGGCTTCCAAAGACTTCATTGCCACCAGTGATTCACTGTATGACAGGGAGCAATTAACATCTCTGCTGCAGACCATTTCCTTGGTAAAAGAAACTGCAACACATTACCTATGCTGGAAATTTGAGAAGGTGGGAGAGGCAAGTCAGTAGTTTTTTTTCAATTTGCAAAAATACACCCAGTCTCTAAACTTAGAGTCCTCTTTTCCTCCTCCCATAAATTAAGGTATATCTAGATTTAAAAAAAAAAAAAAAAAAGTGTTGTCATCAAAACACTTATGCTTCAAGATGCTTAAGAAAAATTAAAAGAAGTCGGTAGTCTTCACTGCAGTGCTCAAAAGACCAGGACAGTGGATCTAAGTAAGAAAGGACTTATATGAGCGCTGTCGTATCTACTCCACAGCTCTGGGCAGAGAAGTTTGAAGTTTCCAGGGTGACAGACACAACTAATATTTGATACCAGGTTTGTGCAGTACTTTAAAATCCACACTTGGAAAGGGGAGGTGTGCATCCACAACAGTTGTACTAAAAGCACCCAAGGTACTTCAGCTGCTCTGTCTTGGCAATTCCAGGTCCATTTATCTTTAGAGTTAGGTAGTGTTCGGTTAATATGGAAACAAATTTTATTTTTTTCTAAATACTTCTGTAATAAGAGCACACAGTATATTGCATGTCTCAGCTGCCAGAATGACTTATGTCCTCTTTACCTTGACGTGAATACATGTATTTGTGCAGAAATGGACAAGTTGGTAACTTCTTATATGACTGACTACTTTCTTTTGGTTTTACGCTAATACGCTTTTATGAATAGTCAAGTGAGAACAGCTCACTTACTTTAACAATAATAAATTAGTCTGTCTGATTCAGAGAGGAAGTAAGAGAAGGGAAAAAAAGTTTTGTGCTGCTCTGCTGAAATTCAAGCCAAACAATCCCCACACAGCCATGCATACAAAAAGGAGGTTCTGGAGAAGGAGAAGGTCTACAGAAAAAAAAAAAAAATAAGACCTGAATGGCCATTGTTTATGTAAGGAAATGAAGATTGAGCAGTTGCACTGACATTTCTTTTCTGGATAGCAGAAGACTGTAGTGACTCACTCCTCATTGCTATGCCAGCAATACCTCTTCTACACAAGTTTTGATTAAGGTTAAAAGCAAATGAGAAGGCAATGCATTTCAACTTGAATCGGTGAGTCACTGACAAGTAGCATGAGTAAGTGACCTTCCACAGTGGCTCAAGCCAAAGCATTCTTGTTTAGGTAGCGCACGAGCAAGTATTTCTCATGTGAAATTCAGAAAAGGGCATGCTATATAGAAATGAAATTAGGTTTTACTCCTGCACTGTGAAAGTCTATAGAGCCTACGTTCAGCTATTCATGTCATTAAAAGAATGCCTGAATTACCACGCACAATGAAATATAAATGGCAAATATAAAAAACTAATACAGTATATGATGAACTAAGTGTGGAGATAAAAACAGACACAGCATAATCAGTACCTGCCTCAGGTAATGATAAAATTTGATCAAGAAATAATAGGTTTGTATGTATGCAGGATATTAGTCAGAGCTCCAAGTGAAATATTAGTCAGAAACAAAGACTTAGAAAAGTATGTAAGGCACAGAAAAGCTGTGTAGGACTAGCCAGAACATTTTTGCTAAACTTCAAGTCCTGAAGTTAGCACCTTTTCATGAACACCTTATGTTAGGTCTTGCTCAGAAAAGATATCAGCACCTTCACACACAAGTAACACAGGTCCTTCAAAAGACATTTTGGGCTTTCCTCAAACTCCCACCCACACCACTCTGAAGTGACCAGGCAGGTTCAAAACCTCTCCTAGATATCACCCAACACTTAAGAAATGCTCGACTAAATACCATCTGTGCAACAACAAAAAAAAAAGCTGTTGCCCATGCCCTGGACTCTGTCCCAGAAGATACTTCCCTGAGCTTCCCATCTCTCTCATCCTGAGTTCTGGCCTCTTGCCTTGGAAAAGCAGGGCTAATCCCATTCTCTGTGGAAGTCACTGCAAGCCACATCAGTTAAGTGCAAGAACAGCTGACCCTAGAGGAAAGACACCTTCCTGCACACAGTCACACTTAAATAAATGTAGCATCTGTGAGAGTCAGATCACTGACTAAGCAGGAAAACACAGGTAGAGATAGCATCAGTTTCTTTCTGTGGAGTAATTCCACATCCATCAGCTAGGGAACATTAGTGTGACCTTACTGTTGGTGAGGCTGGATAGTATATTCATATAGCCTGTTCCAGAGGTGGGATACTATATCTGTTCCACTCTAGCAGCACAAAATCACATAACAGTAGAATTCAGAGCACTCTCAATGTTCTAACCTCTTTGTGACAGTTAAAAACAGTGTTCCTTTCATTGTTTTTCATATACTTCCAAGTTCTGATATAGAAGGTTATCGTCAGCCACAGGAGTTTCCATGCTTATTAAATCTGTCATTGTCTTCTAATGAATGCACTTGTAATGCTGGGTCTTACAACACAGACATCTGTCTTTGAAACACAAATAAATGTCAAGATTTCTTTTTCTTTTGCCCACATAGGCCTCTGAACAGCTTTTATCTATTATCTATTTACAGTCTACAGTAAAAAAAAACTGGTAGTTTGCAAGAACTAGATTTGAACCAGCTATGTATGAAAGCCAAAGATGTCATTTTTTGTGTTATTAATTTTATGAGCCATCTGACTTGATCTCATGAGTGGAATCTCTTAACAGAAGAACAGCTCTTCCCTGAAAGGTAAAACCTGTTTAGTAAAATCACTGTACTTTGCAAAGGTACTACTTAATTACCTAAGTGTTCCAAGTAAGAAAACTTATCCAATAGCTCAAATTCTATTCTCAGCTTTGCAGAGATAAATAAGTCCCCAGTGACTTCTGTGGCCATCTATAGCTGAATTTGGCCAATCTTATAAATCTTCACTCTTCTGCCTGTACAGTGTACCTTGAGGAGGCAAATGAAAGACAGCTGAAAAATGGGTAGGATTTGCTTTCCCATTCCAAAGTCAGCTTGTTGGCTGCAGTTTGTACAATGAGATGACATGAAACAAATGGAGTAGGGCTGAAAATCCATTGTACTTAAGAGCACACAAACAGGTACTGAAGTGCCAGTTCTCTAAAGAGTAGGGCTATTTATGTTCTTTCCTATACATCAACAATATTGCATTTTGGGTTTTGTTAGGTTAGCCTAACACACCTCAAGCTACAATCCAAGACACATGAGGAAAGGGAGTTGGGATGTTCTTAACCATGCAGATCCTCCTGCACAAATCCACAATTAATGCATTCAATGATAACTAATTGCCTGTAAACATACCCCCAAATCACCATGTTGTCTGTGTCTTTTCTACCTTGTTACAGATTTGAAAGACAGAGATAGAGAAAAGAAAGCCTCCCTCATCTTCCTCCCAAGCACTGCAACACAGTGCAGAGCAGGAAAAGACAGGTTTGGAGGCAAGAATTTTAAAACTATATTTCACAAGCTACTGAGTCTGCAAAAATTAAAAACAACCCAAACATGTCCCTTCTATGGGCATTGATTTTCAATTTCCATTTCACTGACTGACAGGACTTTACATACGGGCAAGGAAATATAGTGAGGAAACACTCCTTTATATGGGGCAGAGGGAGGGAGGCAGAAAACTGAAGGCAAGGATGAAGAGAAAAATTCAAAACCAAATTTCTTGCTACTGGAAGGGCCAGGAACAGAGGAAAGTACTGGTTTTCTCTCATGTGTGTGGAAATGGATCCAGTGGCTGTTGGTGTGTGTCCAAGAGCGTTACAGAAAACTGATTTCTGGTATAAGGCAGAATGACTGTTTGATGAATGGCTGCTACGTGATCACTTGTAATTGCAGTGAACTACAATCAGTGAGTTACAGTTCTCAGTACTGTGATCCACAAATGCTCAGCTCACCTTGAATTCTTGTCTGATGAGTACTTCACCTCTCCTAGGGGGGCTTTTCTTCTCTTGCATTTATCAGAGCTAGCATTTAAGGTTCCATACTGAAACATAAAAAGAAAAGTCACTGTCCAAAGGATGTGTCACAGCTTGGAGGGGAGCCACACATCTTAAAGGACCTAACAAATAATCTTGCACAGACTGCAGACACTATCTGATACATATACACACACAAACACACCGACCCCACACCCCCTATAAAGCCTGTATTTATATATTCACAATCTTCCTCAGTCGTTTGGCATTTCAGTCATTTGATGGCATTTATCTTGTCCTGTTAGGAAGCACGTTGCAGGCCTGCTGGCTCAGGAGCACTCAGTCTCAGGGATGCTGAGAGTCTGCTCCCTCTGGTACGCTGGATATGTGTTCTCAGACATGACTCAACCAGCTAGGTAGTCAAGATGACACACAGCACAATTCTGTGCACCCAGTCAATCAGCACCTATCCTAGCAATCCGCATGCTATAACCCAGTTTTCTTAATCCTAAAAAATTCCCATAAATAAGCAGAGAAGTATTTTAACTGAAGTATTATCTTACTAGAAACACAGATACCCCGTCTGCTCCCAATACAAAGTCTTTCATCCTTTTTTTCCCTTCACCTCATCTACCTCCACCACTAGCCTGCTTAGGTGCACCTCAGCCTGGCTTAAGTGCTTTTCCTCCACTATTAAACATCCTCTTTCTGGGAAGGATAGGGCAGGAAACGTCATACTGTCTCACCATATCTTCTGAGTTTCTGTTTGCCACCTGCTGCATCTTTCTGGTGCCATGCATGAAAATGGTGGCCAGAGCAAGGAGGAGGTGTCTCAACACATAGATCATGATCAGAAAGTCAGTCTGCCCATGCCACCATCACCACATGCTGGGGTCTGACCAAGGTCCAGTAGATCCCTAACTCAGGGCTCTCTAGCATCTAGCATCTCAACTCTTAAGATGTTTGTACAAGCCTGCCACTTCCATGTAGGATTATCTGCTAAACAGGCCTTTCATGGCCTCATCTCATGGCACCATGCAGTCTGGGGCAAACTGTTAAAGACATGCAGATCCCCCTTTGAGCCAATACTGGAACAGGATATTCTTTACACAGAAAGAGACATTATCTTCATCCTTTGTACTGGATGCAAGATGCTGGTTTGTATTCAGTGTTTCAATAATTTTTTGGATGGGATTAATTCTTAGAGATGGAAGAGAGAGATGAAAAAGAAAAGAAGAAAATGTTATTACTATTTGTACCTTTTCCAAGACCTCTCTTCTCTTCCACCTTTGTCCCAACCTCTACTCTATTCTTCCTTTCCTTTGTCAAAATCAAACCAAAATCATTTTTTTGAGTCCTGCCGGTATGCTGGGATCCAGAAATCCTGAAGAAGGATAAAAAGAGATAAATAAAGTGCCATAAGGTCATTAAATAGACTAAAGATATGTATGTGAGACTCCCAGCTCTGTGTGGGCTGCCAGTACTGGTGAATATGGGAGATGAACAAGAGCTGTTGAGCCGTCAGTCACAAGCACAAGTATCCCCTGTGATGAATGGGAGATGGCCTTAGTCCAAGTGTTCAGGAAGGGCCTAAAATATTTCTCTGAAACAGATGCTTGAAACATTGTCACCAGAGTAGCCCGCAGTGGTGGCCCAAAAGAGAAATATAAACACATCAAAAGTCAACAGGGTATGGCTAGATTGAGGCAAGCCTAACACTATGAACCAGCTTCGTTGGCATGTTATAATACTCTTTTCTTACTCACAGTCTTTCCAAGGGCCTTTTCTCAGCCCATGCTTATGGCATGTCAGGCTGCTGACAGATGATGTGTTCTCTTCCCATTGAGTTTCCTTAGAAAATTGAGTGAGTGATCTTCAGAGGCAAACTAGTTTGTTCTGGATTTAAACTGAGCTGTCCAACCCAGGCAAAGGGTCCTTTTTTAACTCTCAGAAAAGAAGAACCTACTGACTCAAAACTGAGACAATGGTTCATGCAGCAGCATGAAAAAAGAGAGGAGGCTTCCAGGGAAAGAGCTCTGAGAGTTTTGCACAAAGAAGTTGTAGCAACTCTAACATTGAATTCCCCAGCTGGAAGTGATACTGCTGTGAGACATTACTTTAATGTGCGTCCTTCGTCTCTGTGACATTGCCGACTTCATAAATAAGGAAGTTTATAAATTAATAAGGAAGCTGACACAGAAAACTGTTCACCTATGGTCTAGATACAGGTAAAATCCAGAGACTAAAATTTAAGTTACAGTAAAATTAGGTACTATAAATTATGCAGAAGAATTTAAGTTTCAAGGCTCTCTTATGGATGTTTTTGTTCACTTATAAAAATAAATGTAGTCTGTACAAACCAGGAAATTATTAACAATCTAAACCTACAATATGTATAATGAAAAATCAATAAAATGTTAGCTATGCATAGATTTTAACAATGCAATTTGTGGTTTTAAATCAGTAAGTTTATAGTAATTTGGAAAACAGAAAAAGACATAGCGTAGCATTAATAAATCTTATCTCAGCAGCTGAGAAGTCTTTAGTTATGTGAGGTTTTGCTCTAGGAGAAAGTTCCATGTAACTTAAATGCTTAAGGAAGAGGTGTTTAGGCAGCACAGCTGTTTCACAAAATTGAGTATTTTGACATTAATCAACTAAGGAAGGATTCATCTCACCTACCTTTAGAGCCCCAGCCTCCATGGAGAAAAATAGGTGCTTTTAAGAACCAGGTCACCTGATAAAATATAGACTTTTGCTTTAGGATGAGATAAATCATGTACTAAAAATACCTATTTATCTCCACTGACCACAGAAGGACTCTAGAATGTCTTATCTGGATGCAAATACCTCCAATATAGAAATCTGCATTAATCATATCTCTACTGAGCTCCAAAGCAATTAATATAATTGTAGAAAAACATCTTGGAAGTTTTTGTTTTCTCTATTTTTTTTTACAGTTTCGTGTGACAAACCACACTCCCTCTCCCATCTAGTCCCTCTGCCTTCTTTTATCTGTGTTGTGAAATTTCTTGTGGTCCTCTGAAGGGCACATCTTGTTCTTTTCAAAACAGGTCTCATAAAAGACATTAAATATATTTAGGGTAAACTATATAAAGCAAGAGTACATCTGCTAGCTCTGTTATCAGAGAAAGATTCCCTGGAAGCAATCAGCTTAATTCATAGATATTGTAAGATTGTCAAATGTTCTGGATCAAACTATCTCAGTATCTTAATTGAGAAAGGGAACATGGGAATGTTTGTACCAGACTGCATTTGCATTGCATTATCAGCTCTGAAATTAAAACAGCCCTCATTGGTGATATTATCTTAAGATAAAGTGACCAGTTCATTCAAAGGTCGGTAGGACTAGACATCAGAACACTGTTGGCATCTGTCCAATTACACATATTAGGGAAATTATCCAAGTCCTAGAAAAGAGATGATTAGGAGATAGGTTCAAGTGATCTCTGAAATATTTCTAGACTGAGGGGCAAAAAAAGGGAGAATTGTTAAGATTGCTAGGTACACATGAAACAAACAGTCTGGATTTCATGGAGATACTGGATGGGTTCCCCTGAAAGGAAATGTGATACTGAAGAAATTACCTATATCACATTTGTAAGGTAAACAATTTGCTTGTTAGAAACTATCTGGAAGCTTCAAAAAGATCTGAAAACTAGGCATGCAAGGAAAGATATTTAGAAAATAATTCAGACTATTAAATCCAGCATAATATATTTTGAAGTAATGTGGCAAAGATAATGAAAATAATAAAAGTTTCTGTTATTTTATACCATAAGTAGAAATCCAGATGTTAAACAAAAATAATTGAAAATGGTTGTTAATGAAAAGCAATTTGCATTAATGAAACTTGGTGGGACTCATTTCTTACCTAGAATTATTAAATCATAGCTTATAAGCTGTTTGGGAAAGGGTGTGTAAGGAAAAGAAGTTGGGAGTGTGCTCATTTTAGAAGGCAAGTACTTGCTTTAGAATTATTGATAACTTAGAACAGTAGGACCTTGAACATACATGGATCAATGAGCGGGTTCTGATGAAGGGTAGCTGCAGATCATCTGACCGAACAACAGTGGGATGAACTCATCCTGACTTGTCAGTGATGTGGTGTGTTTTTGGAGGCTTCGGCTTGGTGAATGCATGCTGCAGGTTTCAATCTGTTTACAGGAAATCATCAGTAAAGTTTCTGTCATAACATTTTTCTCTATTCTAAAACCAAACCGTGCTCTACCCAACGGGAGGCAAGTATTGCATAACAAAGCAGATGATTGAATCGTTACAATGATAGTTGGCTCTTATCTAAACATCAGTAGTAGCAATCCAATTGTGTTCAACGTTTGCAAGGAGAGGCCAGTTTCAAAGGGTTTTGTGGATAGGCAGATGGATAAGCAGTACTTCAAAAGTGGTAATTTCCAAAAGCCAAGAAAAAATTTCAAAGGAAACAACAACTTCAACAACACAAGTGGAAACCTAAGCACTTGAAAAATAATTAGTTAAAATCCTCACTTCCACGGTAAAGAAAATGGCCAAAAACTTGGGACATTATATGTATGAGAGGATACCTAGCAAAAAGACAGCAAGTGACAACACACACGTAAGCAGACACCAGTTAGGGTAATTCAAGCCAGCAATCTCGGAACACAGGGAAGGAAGAATAAAGAGGCACTGTTGAACCCAGGCTTATCAACACTAGTGCAATCAGAAGTGCTGGGCTATGGGACTAAGGATCACCTCTGTGAGCTCAGAGGAGTGATGGTGAGGGGCACTCAATGCAAAGCTGAAGACCTTGAAGATCCCGGTCCTGTCTCTTCCTGAGGCTGTCCCAGGAGAAGCGCCAACCCACCGACCCTCAGACTAATTGACAGGAAGGGCACTTGGTGTCACCCCAAAAGCTAATGGACCCCCAGAGGAAAGGGCCAATGGTGGGGTTGTCAGGAGGACCATTTGGGGATGCACCTGTCTGTGCACATGTTTGTGTGTGGCAAGGGGAGATCAGGGGACACTGCTAACCGTGACAGGACCGGCTGAGTATCTTATCCTGGCTGCTGGAGGCATCCACTTTGTACTTATATCTGTATACATGGATACATTTTTGTCCAGTAAGGGGCTTTCATCCAAACCAGCCAAAGGAGAACAGGATGTGATCCCACAGGGAACATGTACTCAGCATCTCCCTGTTGGCCCCATGGACCTGGAGCTGTGGAAGCATTGCCTCTCTCCAGGAAATGGATTTGGCACCTCTCTGCAGCCCGTGCTTGCTGAAAACAAAGAGAAGCATTCACAAATAGGTGGTAATATTTCCTAGGTGGGAACAGAAGCACTGACCACTAGAAAACTGGAATGTTCAAAATATTCTTGTTCTGTATTTGTAAAGAATATTCTGCAAGATACTGGTCACCAAAAGCAATACTAAACACTATATACTAAAAAAAATCAAAACCACAAACAAACAAACAAACAAACAAAAAACCCAAACCACCACTAAATCAAAAAGAAAACAATACTTAAATTTTCTTTGTATTCTTTTCATCCTGATGAAATATGAACAAGACTCACCAAAAGAAACATCTATTCCTCGTGTTTGGGATTTTTTATTTGTCGTTGGATGGGGTTGTAGGGTTTTTGTCTTTTACTAGAGCAAAACAATTTCTGGATACTTCCAACATCACAAAGTTGGAAGAACTTATTTATCAGGGTTCAAACAGAAAGCCATTCAACAGTGATTCAGTAGATCAGCTAGCCAGGCACCAACCTATAGAAAATTACAGAAAAAAATGGAAAACGAGCCAATTGATAAAGCATTAAAGATAGAGAAATAAAGACTTAATGACAATAAAAATCACTTAAAAGAAAATCACACCAAGGAAACCTTATTTCCTTCTTTAAGGTGATTTTGTTTGATCACTGAATACTACTTCAGAGACCAAATGCACTTTTTCAGCATTTGCTGTAGCATTATGAAAATGTCTGATTAAAATTGATGCTGTATAATATGACACACTTTAAATGCAGTATGAGCTATGTTGGGCCAAAAAATATTTGTCAGATAGCGAACATTTGCTGATGGGAGTTTTTTCAAAGGAGTCTATGGCCAGCGATAAGTCTGATACGATTCCACTTTTTCATTAATTAATTAATTAATTGGAAAAAATACTGAAATATTGATTAAATCTTTTCTTTAGACAAAGACTGGTGGGAAGCAATCACTAGAAGACTTGGACTTACTCAAACAAAATGTGTTTAAATATATTCAAGCACAACATAATGTACCTGAAAGGAAGAGTGAGTGTGCCATTCATAAAGTAGGAAAGAGGTCCCTCCAAAAGAGCGATAGCCAGTAAGAAATTCAGTACATGTTCCTTGGGCAGTTTTGTAGGGAAATGGGCTATTACAATCTCTGGACATGTAAGCAGCAGAAGTAAGAGGGGTATTGGTATGCTGCCAACAGTTTAAGAGGCCAAATTTTGAGAAGGACATTAGAAAACAAAAGAAGGTGAAGTAAAAGGTCATAAAAAATTGACTTTGAGAGCAGAAGAAAATGTGTTAATGTGAAAAAATTTAACAGCTCAAGTAATTTAGCTTTTGAGAGGGCAGACTGAGAGAGGCATGATTGCAGCCTAAATACTTTCAAAAGGAAAAAAATAGAAAGGGCTAAAGGATTCTTTAACAAAGACAGATATAAAAAGAATCATAGCTAGAAATGAAGCCAAATAGGAAATCATGCACCAATTTGTAATTGCAAAAATGATTAGTCACTGGAAAAAAAATATGAAGTAAAGTCCATCTTCATCTCTTGATGTCTTTAGATCATGAGTAGATGCCTTCATGAAGCACATTGCTCTGACAGAGAAGTTATTTTTTAAATCAATGTGTTCAGCTAATAGCCAGCCTGGGATTTAGATCCATAGGAATTTTCTATTTTGCCTGCAGCTCTTTCCTTCAAAAAGTCCAGCTTTCTGACTTGGGCAGCAGTCTTCCCATCCTTACTTGTACTCCTTTGTTTCTCCAATGGCAGATTTCCAGCTCTGCCTTTTTTTTTTTTTTTTTTCCCCTATAGGAAGGCGATTTCTGCCATCTGCTGCTGTTTCCCATGGGAAGATGATAATTGATCAGCCGTTGCACTAGGGCAGCAGAGATCCTGTGAGGCTGTTGGTGGGACAAGAGGCTTGAAACGCATCCTAGCCCTATGACTAAGATGAGACCTTGTTGCTTTCCCTCTAGTAAGTTACTAAACTTCAAACAATGAGAATTATAGAAAGCCACTCATTTGGACAAGACAAAAAGTAATTCAACTAGCATAAGTGTTTTATTTCATGCACAAATTTAAAAGTAAAATCAAGCTTGATAAGGAAGACTTCCTAATATAGAAAAATGGATACAACCTTTATTAAAACAAAAACAAAAACAAAAACAAAAAAAACCAAAAAACAACAACAAAAAAACTAATTCTCTTTGAAAGGTTTTTGGAAAGAGGTTTATCCACCTAACTCAGATGCCCACAGCTAGGCAGAGGATAGCCACCCCTGGAGAGAAATCTCCATTGGTCTCTTTTGAGTAAGCAGAGTGTTCAGACCCGATTACCTTAGAAAAGTGACAAATCAAGTACTCCATAATGTATAGGCACAAGTTAGATCCAGATCATGCACGTGAAATGTCCCTTGTAGGTTGGACCATCTAACAAGACCTTCTGCCCTTAAAACCTAAGATTTCAAATACCATTCAAGTTTAGCAAGGCTTAAAGGGAGAAGTACTGTATTTTATTAAAATAAGTGATGTATCACAGCTATGTATCACCACTAATACTATTACTGAAAGGAATAAGAGCAGAGAGAGAAATGCAACTTGTGAACAGAGAAATAGAGTGTTTGGTCACAAAGATACCTGACAGGGTCTGGGAAGGTGGAAAAAAGAACTCCCAGACTTCCAAAAATGTAGAAAATTATTTGAACATTTTCAGGAATTTTTGTTTAAATTGTCATTTTTCTTTAATCTTAAGCAAAACAGACAAAAGAAATTGGGACATCACCTATCAGTGTCTGATCCCCAGTCTCTCACTGCAGTCACAAGGATAGGGCAAAAGTATATGCTCACCTCCAGAATCCCAACGCAACTCCTCCTTCCCTGGAACACCACCAGCAACATGGGTAAGGAGTGCTGTGGCTTGAATGGTGCATATATTCCAATCCCAGTTTTACCCTATAATGAATTTTTTTTTCATGAGGTGCACCTATGACTTAGACATAGAGCATTATTCATTGATCAAGCCACCTGGTTCACCCTAAAAATTGTCAATTTTTTTTCTCAAGAGAGACATCTTTTGAGTCATAACCTGCATTAGCCCGCATTTGGTTTGGGTTTAGGTTTGAGGGGTTTTGGCACGGTGAGGTAGGTAGTGAGATGAAGAAGACTGACCTGGTGATTTAGGTTTCACTTTGGGAAGAGACTTTGCAGATACATGTTTTTCAGTTTTTGAAGTATGCTTTCAGTAACAAAATACTGTCAAATTCAGGCATATTTATGCTTTCTCCATGAATTAGTAGTAGTTTGCAAAGCTATGGATAAATTTTACTGACAAACGCTTTTAATAAGGGACAAATTTTTACCCCAAACCCATAACATCTTGAAAATCAGGGCTTTCATGCAAGAACAGGTTTGTTACGTACTACTTGCCTTCCACAATTCAGACAAGCCATCAAAAAACATGTGACAAAGAACAACCTATCTATTGAATAGCTCAGTGGATCACAAACAATATAAAGTCGCTTCTTTAATTCAAACCATCCAAAAAGCATGTATGAATAATTCACATTCTCCTGTGTTCAAAAATTTTCACAAATGATTTGTGAAGAGGAAAAAAAAAAAAAAAAAAAAAAAAGAAAGACCTAAAGCTGCAGTGCCTTTTTTTTTTTTTTTTTAATAACCAATTCAATCAGAATTAGTTCAGGAAATATTGTTCAGCATTAGCTAGTCATCATACCATATACTTTTAAGGAGCATATTAGATCTATAAATGGACCATCAAAAAAAATGATAATTCAGCACTATAAAGTAATTTGAAGGCATGCTTTTAAATATATGGTGTTTAGGAGGATATTGAAGCACCCTCACAATTGTGAAATATGCTTCATTGTCCAAAGAGTGCTAAGATTTAAGCTGGCTCATAAGTGTTAAGCAATCAATTCTTGTAGACACAGCTTCAAAAATGCTTCCATTTAGTCTGGTTGAATTACAAATGAGTTATTTCATTAGCTGAGTTATTATTTTGGGATGAACTCCAGAACATTAAAGCTTTACGTTTAACCTCCATTACAGCCCAGAATTGAATTAACCTGTCTTTCCCATATAAAAGTCGCTAATGCACTTTCCTTGTAAAATGCAAATGTCATTACACTATGTTTTGCAGAAAGCACTTAGAAAAATTCAGTAGAATTAGGGGTCATAATATTTTGGTGCATTCACATAGAACACTACTTTTTAAGAAAATAGTTCATCTTTCCTCTCTTTGAACACTGACACTTGGAGAAACAAGTACCCCTGATTTACTTGTTAAAATATCAACTCAGTATCTCAGGGCAGCAACTCATTGCTGCTGTAACACATGCTGTACAAACATAAAGGATTATGTGGTAAGTTCTGTGTTCAGGGTGGTTAAGAGAATCAATCAGGACATTCCTTAAAATCTTAAGAAACTCTTTGAAGCCCCACTGGGTTTAACTTTTTCCTGTTCCTCATTCAGAATTAGGGGGAAAAAAAAAAAAAAAAAAAAAAGGCAGAAATTTGCACGTGGCTGGAAATTGGCTGAATTTAAACCTCATGTATTGTGAGCGTCTCTACCTCTGATGCTTATTATCTTCAAATCATGACAGAAGATCCCAAGGGATGTGGGTTGTTTCTCTTGTCACATTTCACCACTTTTTTTCTAATGTTATGTAATAGTTAAGTTTGAAAGTAGACTATTGTGATTGCAAGATTTGGCTTTGTTCTGAATGCGAAAAGAAAAATTCTCCATGTACTGCAAAGAAAAAATCTGCAAAAACCTGCACATCAATTAGTCATTAGCCATTTAGAATTAGTCATTAGTTATTTCTTTAGAACATGAAACACAATTATGGAGGGGAAAATGAAACAATGTTAATCCTGAAACAGGGCATTTTAGCAAGAAATCTGTTAGATTATTTTTTTCTTTTTCCTTTTCCCATTTGGTTTTTTTTCAGAAAAGAGGCAAGGTTGTGCAGAGTCAATTTGTGTGAACAATATGCATGAACTTAACAATTTCAGTTTCAAACAGCAAAAGTGAACCAGACATTGTTCATAACATGATGAACTCAGACATGAGATCTGCTAAGCTGAAAAGGTTGAGAAGTTGAGGCAGCACAAGGAGAAGAACTGGTGACAGTAGACATAAATTGCACAAATTTCTTTTACTGGTGCAAGTTCATCAAATCCTAGGATCATTGTCCCTGTTACTGCTATGGCAAATAGTGAATAACATGGTTCATTTTGTATTGCATCAGAAGTATACTCACCAGGTATACTATACAGGGGGGTGTATATATACAGGTATATATAGGGGTGGCTTCGTACTCAAAATCCATCGCAATTTCAAAGAAATTTTCTAACTCTAGGTGTGACTTTCCCAAAAGAACTTTGTTTTCTGACCTGTATTTTGCATTCTGAAAGCAAGAAACGTGCAAGAAACCCATGCCTCAGGAACTGAATGAAGAAATTCCCAGAGACCATCAGCCTACACCATTTGACAAGGATCTCAGAAAACCACAGCCACAGAGTCCAGGGCTTATTCAAGATTCTCCCTCTTTTCATTAGATTTTCTGAAAAGATCCAAATTGTGAAAAACAGTCAATATGGAAAGTGTGTTAGAATAAAGAAGTACTACCAAAGTGCATTCAAAAGAAGCTCATGCTAAGTTCTCTAGAGCCACTAATATCAGAAAGAAAACGGGTAAGGATGAAGAGTACAGATAAAGGCACCATAAAAGATTATGGCAATTTACCAAGTATATTGTTTTATATTAATGGTATGGTCTCAGACTGTCAGATTCCTCCACCTGTCCAGCAGATAATTAAAGAAACATTTTCACATTTTCTTTTATCTCCTTCGTGTTCATCCCCTACATTAAAATGAAGCTCTTACAGTTTTGACAAGACATTTAAGAGGAGTCAGTCTGTAAAGTTTAATTGTTTGTTTTCTCCTGGGGGTCTTTTGCACTTGTTTTGAACCATTCATTGGAGGTGGCTTTCAATTATAAGCCAAGATTCAGATCTTTGTATAGACAGACCTTACATCCATAAATCCTGGAATTTCACAACTATCAGACAGACTCTTTAAAAGCTTTTATGAGAAAATATGGGTAAGTATGGAGACAGCTGGTATTTAAATTATCCATGTGAGAGAAATTACTTTTATTCATTCACCAGATGCTTTATTCATATATAGATTTTTAAATTAATAATTCCATAATACTTGCAGCTATATAATCCTAAAACCCACACAGTTTTGCCCAATGACATTAACAAGATTTGACTTTTTTTTTTTTTTTTTTTTTTATTTCTTGCAAATAGCAATGCACATTTTGCCCATCAATATTTTTAAGAAGCATAAAGGAAAAATGAAAAATGTCAGTGTCTGCTGACAAGATGAGTAGAGTTCATCAAACTGTTATTCCTGCCTGTACTCCAGGTGCAGATTTCAGAATCAATTGACTAGGAAAAACATTGGCTAGTCACATGCATATGTACCCCTACTACTCACAAACTGTTCTGTGTTATATTTTAAATCCAAATAACTACGAGTCAGAGATACCTGAAGAGGTGGGGAAACACTTCTTGGCTATTAAGACAAAGTGAACAAAAAGAAGTTTCAGGGATAAAAATAGGGAATAAAAAAAATCCTGGAACATTCTAGGCATTTATTATATCAAAGAGGTGGAAAGTAGCTGAGATGTCTCGAGTAGGGACTCCATGCAAAATAAACCTGCAACCTCAGATTTGTTTAGAAAATGTTTATTCAATCAAATAATGTTGTTCTTCCTTGCAACCCTGAAATTATTTTTTCCTGTTTTCTTCCTCCCACTCGAATACTTTTTAATTTCTCTTCAATTTTCTTGTATTGATCATTACAGCTACCTTCTTCCAGGCCTCACTCCATTATATATTCTCCTGGAAAACACTACTACTTTTCACTTTGAATCCCCACACTAGCTAAATTCTACTTCACATGAATTCCAGGGTCCTTGTATCAGCAATGGAGGCATCACATAAAACTTGTTACTGCTTCTGCATTCCTACTATTTCCTGTGCTCTTAAGTCTTCTGCCTCACACTCATGTAATTTTGTGCAAATGACATTCTTAGTCGTGTCCTGGACTGATCAAAACCCAACCTGTTTTCATCTAAATCCTCATTTAATGTACTTGTCTTTGAGAAGATTATCAGAAATCATTATAATATTTAAAAAAAAAGAAGAAAGAAGCAACCAAAACAACAAGTTTTCGAAAGTTACACAAGCTCCGGACTTCATATGTGTGTTATAAATAGTAAATATTTTTAGCATCTCTAAATGGTTGGCTGCTTAGTGGTTTGTTTTCTTCAAACCATGCAAAAACCAGTAAGAATACATAACTTAGCCTACATCCCTCTCCAATTTTCTCCCTAGGCAAGGTTTTCAGAAGGACTGACTTTTGACATGCCATTCTCCAAGCAGAGGCTTTCCAACTTAAAAGGCTTAGAAATACATACAGCTTTTTCACTGTTCTTTCAAGATATTTCATGGAAAAAAATAATAGGTTTTAATAATAGGCAATAATAGGTTTTTCATCAAGAATGAAAAGCTGGCAGCTATGTTATGAGAATGATCCACTTGCTAAGTGCCAGCGCTCAGTCAGGGAATACGTATGAACTTCTGAGTCCAGGAGCCTCTGAGTTTCTTGCCCAAGCTAACTGAATACCATCTTACTCCTAATGCATATCAAATATTTGCAGCTAGGAATTAACCCCAGCACATTATCTAATATCCAACTCTGCAGCAAGACTTTAAGGATGGAAACTAACCCTAGCTGCAACCTTCATTTTTATAAAAGAGTTGCCTAAGCTTGAAGCACCAAACAAAATCATCCCTGACCTTTAACAGATGCTCACCCAGATGCTATGCAAGCAAAGGATATGGTCACATCCAGCAGGGGAATGGGGCCAAACTGCAACCACAGGGTTTCAGGGGCCTGTTGACACTGTGGTCACTTCTGCAGACAGAGCACATCCACTCTATGCAGATCCTGCCTGACACTGCTGGCCCTGCATGGGGAAATGCTGCAAGTTGATTTTAAAGCGGGTTCTCTCTCCTCACTCCGCATTGATAACCCATTTTCTTGATTTTTCTTGATTTGGTATATACTCAAGATGCACTTTAATTGCATCAATTGATTTAAACCAAAGTAACTTTGTTGGGTAGGAAACTCAGGAAATATATAGTAGCTGCTTTACTTCATAGTCCCTTCTATACGTACTGTGATACTAGATGTTGTAGGAACAGCCAGAAGTCCACACTAGAACAGCTCATGGTGACTTATGAGATCATTAAAACCACAATTTGAGGAATTACACCCTGAAATACAACATAAAACTCACCTATCACAACCTGAACTCCTATAGTAGCATGAAAAACCTGCCTTTGTCAAGGCAACTTTCCTTCGTACAGTCTGAATGCCAGAACACAGAGAATGTGTCTGAATGCCAGAACACAGAGAATGTATGTCTTCCAGTGCTCTAGGAAGCACGACCCAGAACAGAGGAAGGTTAGTAACAGAAAAACTTTACATTCTACCCTCTGCTAAAATCACTGGCTTCTGCTCTAATTTTCGCATCCCTGAGTGTTGTAATGTTTATCCACCCAGGGCAAAGAGATGTTATGAGGATTAGTTAGTATCTAATTATGTGAATATTTAGAGTGTTACTCTTAATGTCCTAATATTATTGCCAGTACATTTGCATAGATTTTATTTATGCTCTTGACATTTGCTTTCCAGATTTTATTAGAGCTTATAAACAATAAAAATGTTGATGCCAGGCCCTATTACACACTTCCATGTGATGCCTTAAACACTCTCAGAGTCTTCAGGTTTGTTGAAGTCATAACCATTTAACAAGTTTACTGAACTGCTTTCTTTGAATACCCTTCTGTAAAAGGAGAAATGATATTTTTATGTTACTAAGTGTTCTTTCTGTATAAAAAAATGTTTGATGTCACTGTAACAATAGCAACTTTAGTTTCTTGAATGGAGAAAGAAGGAATGCCCATATCTTTGCAGTGATCACTGCCCTATTACTTTGGTTAAATGTGTGCCTCCAGAGTACTGCAACAGCCTCAGCAGCTGGGTGCAAAAGAGGTGATCTCTGATCTGATGCCCCCAAGTCAGGGTATTTTATGTGCAATGGAATTGTCTGCAGATAATAAAAAAGAGAAATAATAGCTCTGCAGAGATCATTCCCTTAGATCCTTTGGCAGACCAGCCTATTCCATTCATATACTTTGGAAAAAACTTTGAATTTCAACATAAAATATTCAAGTTTCATTATTTCCCCATGTGCAGACCAAAGCCCACCAGTTACAGTCATGGTCTCAGTGTTCAGGCTTTCCTTGGATGTGTGCACACACACCTGAGCATACAAACACATGTATTGGAAGCGACAGGAAGTTGACTGAAATTCTGCCTGTGCTTATTTCCATTAACCTTCTACTGAAGATAATGTTTTAATAATAAATCTTTCCATCTTAAATGAAATATAATAACTTTGTCACACATCAGGTACGCTCAATATGAACTGGTTAAAACCTCCTTGGTCTTCTAATTCAAAGCTCTCTCTTTCGGCCTCTGGACATCAGAAATTTATTCTCTCTGACCTCCTCATTTACATTTTGACTCACATGGACAAACATGCATACATTTCATTGCTTTCAAACAGCTCCCATCCCATGAAAACCCATGCTCAAACATGGATAATCACACTAAAACAGTGCATTTAGAATACATTTAATCACATTGTACCAGTAATTTGAGAGCTTGGGAGGAGGTATTTGGTTCAACACCTGATCTTTGCAATGACAAATCTATTGGAACAATAACATTTTTGCTTACGTATAGCAGAACTTTTCCTGCTTTGCCAGAACTGAGAGGAATTGGGAAACAGGAAAATGGTTAATTTGTACTGAGGATCTGATTGCTTTGTTTTTCCTCTTTAAATTAGATTTTAAAAATTCCCTGAATCATATAGTAATCATATAGTAATAGTAAAGGAGGTTGTCTAGTCAACACAGACCCCTTCCCGTCCCATTCAAATATTTTACACAAATTCATATCCACAGGTTTTCCTGGCAGTATTTTACTAATGCAGAAAAAAAGAGGACAGAAAGCCTGACAAGATCATGATCTGGAATACAGTTTAGGCATAATATGGAGTACATAACAAAATTTTTTGTGTGTTGCTCAAATATAAAGTCTATCAAAAAGCTTACCAATAACTGAAGGCTCAAGCACAAGATAGCTGAATCTAAATGAGCCTTTAGGAATTGTCTAAATCTTTGTCCTCAGGTTCTGAGACACTGAGGTATCTGCGTAATTTGCTAGGTTTGATGCTCCTTGTTTATATACGCATAGTTCGGGTACATGCTGAGCCTCTAAAAAGAAAATGTCTGACATAAACCTTGTCTGTGTGTAATCAGCAAACCTTCCCTTTTCCATAAGGGATATAAATTATACATAATTATGTCTTCATCAACTACATAGGTGATTATCTGTTTCTCAAGAGCATATCAACAAATTAAAAATCTTATATTAACTACTCTGCATATCATCAACTCCGCTGCTCTGGTAGTCCAGTTAAGAAATATTTTGATATCACAAAAGGGATTGAGGGGCAAACAAAAATCTATCTGTATAACTAAGTTATCTGGTTTATATGATGGTTTGTTACCTGATAGGACTTAAGAGAATACAAAGATGTTCCAGAGTGTACTGGGTATCCATTCTTCCGGTTGCAAAAGCCAAAATGTAAATTAGCATCTATCCATTTATCTTGAAAATTTGCCAAAGCCCTTCTTAGTTCCTCACTGACCACCAAACAGGTTGGTGCTTGGACTAGGATACCATAACTAGTAGCATAAAGGAGCCAACACAGTAAACACAGGCGATCCTAAGCATGCCAACACCTTTGGGAACAAGAGCATCCACTGGCTATTCTTCCATGGCAACCACAGCTCATCATGCTGAAAACTGATTTAAAGAACAACTTTGATGTGGGGCTCTAATTGACCTTATAGATATTGCTCTAGACAGTCAGAAGAGCTGCACTGAAGAGGCGGAGAGCTCTGCTCTGCCCCGGCTTCCAACACTGCCAAAGAACTTTTCCATGGTTCACTGTCCTGCTGAAAGACTTTCAAAGCACCAGCTACTTCCCAGACATATTATGCCTTCCATCAAGATCACTAACAGATGATTTCCGCTACATTATGGAACTTTTGCGTTCAATGACTCCTAAAATAAGCTTGTTCAGAGCAATTTTCTAAAATATAGGAAAAAAAAAACAACAAAAAACCAAAAAAACCCATGAAGTTATAAAAAGTGCTGAAGCAGTTACAATGAGTCAGCCTGGAAGCACCAGTTTAGGACATGTACACATTGAGTTGGCAATTATCTGCCTGAGAGTCCAATCAGAACAGCTGGAATCTTAAATATCAAACATCACAACAAACTGCTGCAGATCAAGAATTATTCAGTGAATCAACTTGAGTGGAAGTACCTCTGAGAAGTCCTGATCTCTTGTGGATAATTCATGAACAGAAAAAGGCCAAATTCATAAAATTATTCATTATAAATTATTCACCCTCCTCTTTGGAGATATGAAGTGTAAAATTAAGTGTTTAGTTTTGATTAAGTGAGGAACTGAACATCATAAATACAGCATTTGACTCAATAGATCCCAGGAAATTAACTGCTTTTGGAGGAAGGAGAATAAACTTTTCTTTCTATCGCTCTTGAAACTTGATTAGCTGTTTGCACAGTGAATGTGTACACAGAGCCAGATCCCAAAAGATGCTGAGCTTGTACAACTCCCACCCTATTCAGCTGTACTTACTCAGCACATTTTAAGTTCATCTGAAAAACACCGTATGCAAAGTGCTAAATTCTGGTATTTTTTGTTGGAAAAACTCATCAAATTAAAGAAAGCACTGATGAATGGCAGCAAAATTGTATCACAAATTTCACTAGCAAGTCCTTACCTTTGAAGTTTCCTTTCTTGGGGCATCTTTGTCACTGATTCAGAAGGAAGCACCAGCTTCACTATTCTTTTCACTGGTGTTTATTTCTGCATGTGAAGAAATTTTCCTTTTGAAGAGTTGTTTTCTCAACTCAGAATTATTTGATTTTTCTTCCACGTATTGCTCCATACACAAAGCCAAAGTATAAAACATGCAGCTTCAGCTGGATTTAAAAAACCCCAACAACCTAATAAACAAAACAACAAGAAACAAAAAAACCAAACAAACAAAAACACACACACACACACACAAAAAAAAAAAAAAAAAAAAAAAAAAAAAAAAAAAAACCACCACCCAAACATCCAGATTAGAGGACTCCTGGTGTGTTTGGCTGCCTTTTTTTTTTTTTTTTTTTTTTTTTTTTTTTTTTTTTTAATAACACTTTTGAAATTGCATTTCCCTGTAGGCTAGTTTTTGAATATTTTTTTAAATGCTTTAAAATGCACTGAGGATTTTCCTCTCCCTCGTTAGCAATTATGTAACATTTGCTTTTTCTCAATTTGCAGTGGGTGGTTTTTGATCAGGCCCCAAAGTGCCACCATCAGACAGAATATCCCATTTCTTCCTTTTCCCTCTCCTGCCTGCTGCTACATTGTCTTCATCTTTGTTTCCACTGTTACCCATACACTCTCTTATAATGCTAAGATACTAATGAAGCACTGAAACTGTACACAATAATTACTGACAAGAGTACACATAGATTTTCCTTTTCAATCTCATTTAGGTATGGTGGGAATTGCATTTTAGTACATTTCTCTACTGAAATATACATGAAGTTTCCCCATATAAATATTCTTTTCTAGTTGCTGCCTGTATAAAACCATGGCAAAGCAAGGAAGAAAGCAAAAGTTGATGTAAAAGCACACAACACACTGCCTTGTTCTGGACAAAATTAAACACAATCAATGAGATGTGAGGTCAAATGATGGCCATGCCTTAGAAGCTGTGCTATGTGCAGTTACCTCTTAGAACCAACACATGAGTTCTGGGGAATCTGAATGCAGAGAGCAGAGAAATGGATGCAGAGACATGGAGCTGATTTTGGACAAACCCCATGGCTAGGACAACACCAAGCTCAAGGGAGGATTTAGTACTGTTCATATTTAAGCTGAACCACTCTCCTCATACATTTGTGAAGTCGAATCACTTATACACACACACACAGACACGCTCTCCTAGGACTCAGACAGTGGTGGACTATCAAAAGAACAGCCTACAGTGATGAAATTTTACCAACAGTCATCAACAGTGAATGTTGGCCCTTTCATGAAAAGCAAAAATTCCCCATCCTTCCCAGCCCCGAAGGACTTTTACATTCCCTGAAGGTACTTTTAAAGCTCCTCAGGTCTCTCAAACTAAAAGGAAACTTGTCCAGGTGAGGATTGATGTGTTTCATCACTCTGGGCTCAGGAATATTAAAGTATGGCAAAAAAGAAGCTTTTCCTTTCAAAACTACTTAAAAATATTACATCTTCTAAAAGCAAGGCTGTGGACTCTCATTTGTTTTACTTACTTATCAATCTACAGCTGTTCTTCAGGAGTTCTTCTTGTTCTTTCTCTAGGCTTTTGAGAAGGAAAAAACCTGTAACTCATTCATTGCCAAATGTTACACTCCACTGACAGGGCACTCTTCTGCAGACAGGCTGTTTTTCCAACATCGCACACACAATTTTAGCAATAAAAATTAATTCCCGTCTGCTAGCTTTGCAGAACTCTATTTCAAAACCCATCAGCTTCGGAAGTAAATTTAAAGCCTTTCTCCTGTCAAAAGCAAGAAAGCTTTCACCCTTACCCTGTTAGGCTGGCATCTCTCCAGTCTAGATCCACATTTAGAAGCAATATTAATTTCTGTTTCTCTCAGTTGCAGCTGTGCAGGGATAAAAAAAAAAAAAAAAAAAAAAAAAAGTAATTTTTCTATTCTGGCAGGATAGAACATGTTTTTAATTTGTCACTAGATCAAGCTAATGATCAACTATGGAAATTATTCCTTGGAATGACCTAGAGTCCAGCTGAAGGTGAGAAGAGCACTCTCTTCTCGCTCCTCTCCTCACTGTTAGTAGATCAGTGATCACACCTTTCAGGTATTGTAGGGACAGCCTTACCCAGTCCTAGCTTTGCAGGTGTTAGCAGTCCACATTGATTAAGGATAGCTAAAATTGGTGAAATGTAAACCTTTCAGATAGGAAATTAGAGGATATCTGCTGAAGAACACTGGTAGGAGCACATTACTTTCAGCTATCCTTACCAACACAATCCATGCTTTCTTTGTGAAGCATGTTGCTGTGGACAAATGCAAACTGCACAGAAATACACACTGTGCAACAAGACATTCCTTGCAGGATGGCTGCAGGGGAGTAGTAGGACCACTGAGTGTTAGCACAGATGGCACCACACGTGGAAATTCAAAAAGTCCTAAAACAATGCATGTATACAGCACCAACTGCACCTCCAGTCTGCTGCAAGGTAGGTAGGTAGCAAGGGTAATTGAACATCTGCTAGAGTTTGGTCCCATACTTATTTCTAATTGGGTTCTTTCTCTCTCTGTACCTGAATTGATAGCTGGTGTTTGGCCTAAGCACTGTTTTAAACATTTCTGATGGTTCTGGCACATTCCTTTATGAGGCACCAGATGTGCAGGTACTGAAATAGCTGCTGCTGATTTCTACCTATAGGGAAACTGGAAGATAAGTAATTAAAAAATGAAATAAAATAAAAACTTTATTGCATTGTAATAAAAAAAAAAATAAAAAATCCAAACACCACCAACAACATTGAAAAGTGAGTTAACCAGGGGCAAGGGGAGATTTCTATTTTGAAAACCACTTTTGAATTTCTCCAGGCTTGACAGTCCATCTGGTCATTGCTAGATGCCTAGTTACATCAGCACATCATGTTTCATTTCAGTTCCCATATTTTGTTGCTTTTAAAGTGTCTCTTATAGTCTATTTCCACCACAACATACTCCTAAAGTTCCATATTATGGTTTGTCAGAAGAACATCAAAAGTAGCATGAGTCGATTAGTGCAGTGTTTAGGCCACCAGGAAAGCAGTGATTGTCTGCTCCTCTCTTCTGCCTGTTATTTTCTTGGCTCCTTTATCAGCGTCTTCCCTGTGTAGTTCCACACAACTTTAATTATAGGATTGAGGATAACAACCATCAGGAAAGCAATACTTAATTTTTATACCTACTGACAGTAGTTTGCTACTCATGTATATGTAGGAAAGGAGGAAAAAAAATTGTTTACAAAAGTATCATTATGTAGCAGGTCTTAAATTTCACAACTATTAGCTGTAAGGATTGACTATTGTCAGAGTTCTGCTGTGGCCTGTGAAAAGATCAGGCCTTTTTGTTCATGTTCACTTTATGCAAGGAATACCAAATAATAAAATACTTAATTTATCTGCTGCTGAGATTTTGTTTTCCCCCAGACCTTCAAACTGACATCAGGTTGGAATCTTCTTTTCTGTTATTATAGGAACAAAGTGATTTCAGTTTCTTTTCTTTCTTGAGGTAAAGAATTTAATTTCCCACTGTAGCACCCAAAAAAAAAGGTCTATTTTCCACATAAACATTACATGAACAGTTATACTGTTGTAAGCTGCCTGTGCTTCTATCCTTAGGATGTCAATAGAGAGTAGTGCTTTTGCTCAGAGGACATGATAGAAATAATAGCTCCTTACTGCTCTATCAAGCTAGCTAACAACATTTTCAAAGCACCAACACTTTCAAAGCACTGAACACATCATTTAAAGGAATCATATCCAAATGTAGAAAGAGTTTGACTTTAGAACTTCTCAACTTCTAATAGTGATCCACATTCAGCACTTTAATAAACCATCCATTTTATTTACTTTTCCTAATTAACTACCTGAAATTTTAATATTATGCCCTATAAATCGTATAAATGGAGCAGGGTATCTATGCAGCCTCACAGTTTTTCAGTAGGTGTCAGGTGTTTTTCTGAAGTTTAATTCTCTGTTGTTACACCAAGCACACCATCTTTTAAATAGCTAAAGAATTTCATACTGCCTTAAGAAAAAGAACTATAAAGCACATGAGATAGAATCCATCAAGAGACTCTCAGCCCATCATTTTTAATTCTGCCTCTTAAAAGGAAATATCATGACAAGGTAAGACCACAGGGAAATAACTACTACTTTTGCAGTTAAGCACACGGTAACAGGGAAGTGTACAATTTATTTGGGCATTTATAAACTGCAATGGTGATACCCTTGTTTACTTATCCTAAACTCCACATAATCAAACTTCAACCACTGCTGTGGGAAGGAAGCAAGGCATAAACACGCCTCAGTTGCCTGGGGTAAGTCTCTATATCTACTAAGATTTTTCAAGAAAGGTCAGTCTTTAGCTCTCACACAAAAAATTGCTACAGAAGCTTCATTTTTCCCCCCAAAGTGACCTGGCAGGTTGCAAAACCTCACCAAGCACACTTGCACTTTTCCACGTAAATGCAGGGGGAAATTGCAAACTTGAAATAACGAGTTTGGCAACAAAGGTCTATGCAGAATCTGTTCTTCAAAGGGTTAAGGTATGTGGTAAAAGATAACTAGAGACTTGTTGAAGAGCTTCGGGGACTGTTTCATTCTGCTCACCTTTTCCTCACTTCCTAAAAGCTACAGACCCTTAGGCTGCAAACATCTGTTAACTTCCTCCTCACCTGGTACTGCGAACTCTCCAGTTTTGGCCAACCCATTCAAACCCACTATTCTCCACAACAAATATTCCAAAGCCTCACATGATAGTTCTGAGGAAGGATGAATTTAGAGATTATCATACCCCAAACAATGTACTTCATTACCCACAGAAAACAATACTCCAGACCGTAACATGGTACCTTCTGAGCTGCAACTCACATTCCCTTCCAGATTTCCTGTACTAGAGCAAGAGAACCAAGCAAAGGGAAGAATGCAACACCTCAGCTTTCAATGGCTCCAGTCACTTTTACTGAGGAGCAGTTATTAAGAGTTTTACTCCCCTTTCTCCTGTACTTCTCCTCTATGCCACAGTGGAAGACACAAGACTGTTGGTAAAAGGAGAAGCAATTTGGTGTGTCTGTGGAAAATAAATGAATAAATAAAATCATAAAATCACCATGAAACCTGCCCTACTGTTTATTTCATTATTGCCTCCAACTGTCAAATATTCTCATTTTATTATTATAACATCATCACCTGAGGACTCTTGACTAGTAAAGCCCTAAAACAAATTTTCACCTTAGAGCTTGTGGAATGCTTGTCTTTTCTTGCCTTGCTTTCAGGAACTTCTGTACATACATGAAGAGAGGCACAGGACTTAGATGGTCCACCTGGAGGATGGAAAGGATGACTTACAGCATGTTTCAGCTCCTACAGCCTTAATTTCTGTGATACTGTGGAAGCATTAGAATGGCTAATGTAACCATTCCTTCATCAAAGAGTTTATTGTTAGAGTTTTGAACATGATATGAGAGTGTTCTTAAGGGTTTGCATTAAGAATTTGTGTTTTTTCACAATGGTGTGGATAGAGTTTCATCCATCTCTGAATCATTCCATACTTGCCCGAAGTAGGAAGGAAAATCCCGTAGATTGCACTTTGGATCCAGTATGACAATTCCAGGATTCCATATCTGTGCAGAAAAGAATGGATATGAACACCTCTTCACATACAGAAGAGCATTTAACATGTCGAATAATTTCACTTTCTTGAGTCACACTTTAAATATCAAATATGTGGAATAAAATAAGTTTTTCCCTGCATGAATATATACATAAAATACATGTACACACATCTATAACTGCATGTAAAGTTGCAGATAAAATCTATGTTCATGGCACAAAAGCATGATTATTTTGTTGTCAAATGCAAGCTAAACATTGTTTCTTTATTAACCAAATTGAACTTCAAAAGCCTTGAACACAGATTAAATTATTATAGCTGGGGTTTGGTGACAACAGCATCAAACATGTCTCCCTTGAAAGATCAAACAATTCTCTATTCTTCGGCCTCAGTAGACAAAGTTTCATTCAACAGCATTTTCAGTCTCAGAGAATGTGAAGAAACTGATATCCTGCACTTTTAAGATGACCGTGGATCTTTTTTTTCTCTTATTTTTAACAGTTCTAACAAGTGTTTACAATTTTGCCTGGAGTAATTGTCAGTTTTAATTCTTTCAGCCCATTTAATTCTTTGTTTCTTTATCACTCCGTTCAAAGTTAGGCATCTGGAATCAAACAAATTCATATACTGCTGTTTGGCAACCCCCAAATACTGATCATCATTTGCAGTTCTGATCAACAGCTTTTCCATTTCCTGCAGTTAACACAGGAAACAGCCACCCAGCGAAGTCCATGCCAAAAACAGGAAGAGGAATAAGTTAGCCAGGCTTTTTACAGATTTGTATCAATTGCATGTGATATAGCTCTCTGCAGAAGAAAATAAGGGAAGATGTAGGACAGCTCAAACACACCCTAGTACACAACAAAGCTGCTACATTCAGCCACTTCATTCTTCAGCTGAACAACGGTTGAGCTGGTGCCCACAAGTGTACACAGGAAGACAGCACACTTTCATTTTCCTCTAAGTTTCTGTGTATTTTTTGAATGTTCCCTTGTTTATATGTTCTTCCCTGAAAAATTGGTATTTTTTAAAATTTTTAATCACAGAACAAAATTCAAGCTATATTTTTTTAATAAACCTGAAAAATGGAAAATATTTTGTGCACAATTTTTTCACTTAGATATTTTGTAATGACAACGAATAAAACAAAGCAAAATTTTCAAAAGTTGCATTCAGACAGCTTAAATAAGAAGGAAAGTAATTACACGTGCTCTAAGATAGTGGAATATTTTTTGCCACTGCTTCAGCAGAAGAATTCAAGGATGGAGAGAGGCAATGCAGAATAGAAGGGATAGAGAACAGTCAATCTTCCCGCTACACACAGCTCTGCATACATCAGAAACCCAGGCATTACACTGAATACACATCTACTCCTTGGAGAAATAATGGCAGCTGTTTACTTACATTTTCCAAAAGAGTGCTGGAAGGCTCCCAAATATTACATCTATCAGACTGATAAGCAAAAACATCAATAGCACTTGCAAGTGTGGAGGTATGGAGTCAAAGGTCATGAAAGGAAGGTAGAAGAGGGCTGATTTCAGTCATATGTAAGCCATTTTCCCCATTGCTGGAAAAATATATCCCACAGTTCCAGAAACCATTGAAAGAGAGCAAGTATTGGCTCTTGCTCACCAGTGAAATAGAAAAGAAAACTAAAGAAAATGCTAATGTTAATATAATATTAACATAATCACATACTTTGAGACTTCCTTGTCTCAAATAAACATTCCTCTTTCCTGATTATTCATGGACTAACTTTATGGCATGCAAACCTTATTGCTGGTAGGAATTTCCATGGACAAAAGTTTAAATACCCCTTGAATTTTCTTCTTCAATTTGGGTGCCTGCATTTTGCTGGGGTCACATTAGAGTTTGTACTTTTGGCTGACTGTCAGATAAATTGCAGGTTATTTGGCAACTGTAGATTAAGAATAAAAATGAGCTCACCTAAGAGTAATAAGTGCCAGAAATCTGATAAGATAGGATATGGACAATAAAATGTATCAATAGTGATTCACTTACTGTCTCAACTGGAGTTTGATGGAGTTCTAGTGCAATTATGTTGTGAAGAGTTTCACAGAAAAACTTAATTTTGAATTAAACTGTCTAGGGAATCAAATACATTACGGCTTGTATTTTATTTTTCTTTAGCAGTCTGAAAAATCCATATTACAGCATTTATTATGTACTCAGATATATTTTAATTCAGCTCTGTAGAAAATAGCTGTTTATCTTACCGTGTCTCTGAACTCAGTAAGACACTCCTTAAAAATGGAGTACCCAACAGGCTAGGGTCTCCCACTCCTCTCTTGTAAAAGCGTGTCTACCTCCCATGTCATCAGGAGTGGTGAAGGGCTCTGGTTTACAGATAATTCTGAAGATAGAGGTCATGAGAAATTGTCAATAAGCAATAATTTCTGCTGTTAGAAAGGTTTTTGGTTTTTTGTTTGGTTGGGTGTTTTGTTGGTGGTGGGGTTTTTTTTTGGCGAGGGAGGCTTTGTGATTGTTGTTCCCACATTTGCACACGACCCTGTCACCTGACTAAGAGAAGTCATCTTTTGGTGTGCAGAATGTCCCCACCAAAACGTCAGAGGTTATCATGAACAGATAGTCATGCACGCTGTACACACACACCAAAGCGAACAAAACACTTAGAACTCTTTGGAAACCCTACATTATTCTTCTCTCTTTTCATATCAGGGAATTTAATGAAAACACTGGCTCAGTACAGCATAATTCATTAATACCAGAATCTAATGTGTTAAGCACTGCTAGAACATCTATCTCATTATACAAGAAAGCTAATCTAAATATGGAGTCTGAAATTAAAAAAAAAAAAAGGTCTGGATTTTTATTTGGTAGGATTCTTGCTGACTTCATTTTGCTACTCCGCTTTCCCTACATTTTGTAGAAGCCAAAAAAAGGTAAGAAACCATCACAAAAGGAAGGACCCAATAAAGCAATTACATAGTACCATCTAGAGACTACGGATGTTATAACAACTCTAAAAAGAAAGGCCTTTTCTGGACTCTCACTAAGGTCAGTGTAAACAGCTTAAGAAGAAATCTTGTTGTTTTGTTGGGTTTTTTTCCCCAGGGCCACAGAGGGGATAATTCCAGCATGACGGAAACCAAATTAGATTGGAGCACTTTGCATCCTTTATGTAGGCATGCTGGTTTTAACTCTCTTTCCATAGATGTAGTTTTCAGGGTGTTTTATCCTACAGCTAATTCTTCAGAAGAAAAAGTGGATCAGTGGATAGAATGGCACATCTGACTTAATCATTTTGGCATGTTGGACTTTTTGGTCTGTCAGTGTCTCCTGAAAGCAATTTTTCACCAGTCACTGCAGGCAGGGTCACAGCATGTAACTCACATCTCAACGACACTTTCAACATGACTAACTGTTGACAGTATTTGAACTTTTGAGCCCTGCCATCCTTGGGCATAGTCACAAGAAGAGCAGGCAGAAAATACAACTGTCATCAAAGACACTAGGTCCCTCCCCCCTTCATGAGCTAAAGCATTCAGCCTCCCCTTTCAAATCCTCTCTCAAAAACACACCATGAATCCCATTTAATTAGAAATACTCTCACACATTCATTATACATGCTGGCTTCAACTCAGAAAGCATACTCTTCTGGCTCATTTCTATATGCAGCACCTCTGTTCAAGTAAGAGGTTCCATAAACAGAACCTGTGTTATATTTGTGCTTTCTTGTGCTATGGAAGGAGCACCCTGATATAACTCTAGTTGGCAGTATCAGAGTATCACTAGTATCAGGCCATTTAGACTTCTAGGGACAGGTGAAAAAGACAGACAAACAAATCCATTGTCACATATCTCTTTTCTCTCTCTTCCTCTTCTTCCTCATCCCTTTCTATCCAGCGAGTCAGCCTTTCTTCTTGTCACTATTCCATTTTAGGAATATCTTTTTTCTACAGAGTCCTGCCTACAGCTATCAGTGGTCCACAGCACGGCAGAATCAATGTAGCTGATGTGATAGAAAGGGGAAATGTTGGCAATATATGATTGCAAATTAAATGATGCAATTTCAGGGTCAGCACTACAGAAGGCACTGAAGAGGCTGACAAAGATTAATGGCAAGTGAATGAGGGCAGTTACAGTAATGTACATTTGCCTTCCCTGAGATCTGTAGACTCTGCTACCATCTGCTGGTTTATGAAAAATATCCTGGGAATCTATTTTAGTAGCTCTATATACATAATCTTTCAGCTGTCTCTCATTATGAGAACAGTCCTCATTTCAGGTCACAGCCTACCTTCGTCTCCACAGAGCTGTCAATTAGGCTCACTTGTGTTTCCTGATGCATTTCCAACAGCAGGCATGAAGAAAAATGGCAAACAGGCAGTGAAAATTTTACACTAAACCCAAATAATATATCCCAGAGCAAGCCACATTTTCAGTATTCTGGGGAAAAAAAAAAAAAAAAAAAAAAAAAAAAAAAAAAAAAGAGTGAGAGGGAGAAAAATTACCTATCCAATTATGCAATTATTTCCAGTTTATTCTTGAGGGAAGAGGGTGAAGATGGATTTAAAGATATTCCTTCTGGTTTTGAATGGACCCTTCATTATGCTTTGCTACATGAATGATGTATAAATTGTCATAATTCCACTGAAATCAATGGAGCAATGGAGCCTGCTATCTTTTGAGAATGTAATCCAGTGAGGATACATGCCAGACTGAAATGCAACTAAATGCAAAGCTATGGCCAATGTACATTAAATAAAGGAAGAGAGAAAACATGACTGTATTTCAAAGTACAGTGGTATTATTCTATACATTCTTCCCTTGGATACACGGGATAATATCTAAACACTCAGAGTACTCAGAAAATAAACTGGATTTAAAATCACCACTTCTTCTTCATCCATTTAACTGGTCAGGACAATCACAAAAGGGTTGGCAGTGATGGCAACTTTTACAGAAGGGTAGCCTTCAAAACTGGTTGCACAAAACCAGCCTAATGCTGTAGAGTTTAAGGCCAAAAAAGATCATGGTGTCCACTTCCATACTTACAGCAGTCCATAAAATTTTACTTTGGACTTGTCTTCTTTGAAGTTCTCACTTCTAATGGACTTGGGGTTTCAGAGTAAAAACCACTTCATATATATTCCTCACTTTGGAAGATTAAATACATGCTCAGGTCATTTATGTTCACTCAGCCTAATTTCTGGTGCACAGGAAGTGCACAGTCCACCTTGGTACTAGAGCAAAGTTGTAGGACTCCATGAAATCGTCAAGAAATGGTGATGAGCCAAAGAGACCAGAACCATCCAAAAGCTCTTTGGCTTCATGACAAAGTTCATCTCAACCCTTTGGATAACACAATTTCCCATCCTGGGACTAGCCAACCCCAAGTGCATCTGGATGTTGCTGTGCCTCACTGATATTGATGCCCACCCCCATTTCATGGCAGTGTCTAAAGACAAGGGGTTCCTATGCTTGGAGGCATTTGAGCAAGGAGGTTTAGGAACCTGCTCTGAGAAAACCCATGGTTAACGTAGCTCTACAGCAAGCCTCTTGCATTTTTGCTCACAAAACTGAACCTGCTGCTATCACTATATAGTAAGAGCAAGCAGCTTCCTCTATGATCCCCATATTAATATAAACAAGGAAAAGGGATCTGTAAGGCTGCTTTTTCAAGGGTAAGAATCACAGGCAGCCTGAGCTCTCTATTTGCCATCTAGCAAAAGGAAACTGAGGTAGTTACTGGAATCAATGAGAAAACACTGGTTTTGTCTTTAACAGAGATTGCACAAGAACCCCTTTTAAAATAAAATGGCACATTTCCAGTAGTACATATCCTCTGGAGGAACTGAGTTAGGGTGGATGACATCTGCTGCTTGGTTCAGAGGTGAGATGAGGAAGCAGCTAACTCACAGATGAATCAAAGTAAAGCCCTAGTATAGCCCTAAGGGCCTTGGCACATTCTTTCCGAGATGGACTTTTCTTGTCATATTTTAGCCAGACCTTTTATAATATGACGTATTTTTAATAATTGTACATCTATAAACAACTCTGTGATGAGCAGAAAAAAAAAAAAAAAAAAAGCCCTATATGTTATAAATTTAAATATTTTACACCCCTTATTAATACATTATCTTAATATTTGCTTTTGGGCATGAAAGCAAGCAAGTCTTCCATAAGAGGTTAAGTCAACATGAATTATAGACCATGGACTGTTTCTTATTAATAGGTGAGCAATAATACAGGAAAAGATCCAAATTTGATTAAAAAAAAAAAAATCATCAAACAGCATCACAGAATGAACCACCAATACAAAAAAACTTGTTGAGCTGCTTCATGCGCTCAAGAAGCCAAGGGACAAATAAATGAATCAGGATCTGATCACATGGTTAGATATTATTAGATAAATTCATTCCTTTACAGGATTTTCTATTTATATCAAATGAACTGAGGAAAAATATTTACAATCTGTTTGGTTATATTTGTTAAAAAGCAGCAAAAGCATGAATAAGTTTTACAAACAGTTTTCTAATTTACTAAATAGCTGAGAAAAGAATTTGGCTTTATTTTTGAGACCACTGAAGGTGATAAATTGAAGCACCAGAAAAGAACATTTTCTTCAGTTTACAGAGAACTACAAATTGCTGAAAGGGAGGATAAGAAACAGACACAAACACCCATTAACAAAGGCTTTGAACAGATCGAGAAGGACTTTTGCACAACATTGGGTTCACAGCCCAAAGGGCACAATGACAGTCTCTGCTCCTTGCAGGTCCCACCTCCAGGGTCAGCCGCCTTTCTATCGAATCAGTATTGTTCTGTGGGGCTCTGATTTGTACATTCTCTAGGTATAGAAGGCTTAACATCTATTTACAACACTGCATTTGAAGAGCAGATGGCTTTCTGTAAGCATGGGGAGCTGCTATGTACAATATGTTTGAGAGGTAGATATCGTGTAACAGGATATGCTACAAGCACTTCTCTTTCTCTGAAAAGTTTACTTTAACAACTCCTAACACACTCCCTGTGAAGGAAAGATTTTTCTTAGCATTCATCAATCTTACTTGGAAATAAGACATCAGAAGGAAATAAAATGCAGCTCCAGAGATGTTTTACCAGTGATATCAGATCAAAAATATTCCTTTGTGATTCACACACAGCTAAGTGTTACACAGAGATTAATTCTCCCACTTGTTGATGTCAGTCCCTGCAAGACAACCATGAATTTCACTTGAGAACCATTAAAATGAGCTAAAACTATACAAATTTATAACAAGGATAACTATAAATTTCCTTTCATTTCAAGCTACAGAGAATTTAGGAGCCAGATCATTCAACTTTTACCCACTGATACTCTGTCATTAAAAAAAGAAGCTGAGTTAGAACGAAGAAAATGTTTCTTTTTTTCATTACTCTATTATGTAGTCACTCTGACATTTTACTTGCCACCAAATATCCCAAAATAGCCTCTTGGATTGGTTATTTTCCAGAAACAGAGACTGCTCTGTTCTCCATACAAAGCAGATGATGATTTTGTGCGTAAATCTGATACATCTCAAGCACACTTTCTTTGCACTGAATTACTCATGTTCCATTACATAAAGAATTAATGTGCTTCCCAATTCTGAATAAAGAGCTAGATTTGACATTTAACTTTATTATTATTATTATTGATAAGGAAACTTTTTTTCCAACTCCAATGATAATCTCAATTAATACCTTCTTCTGAAGCTGTCCTTCTAGGCAGAGAAACACCATTTACTAAGACTAAATATTAAAATCTACATGTTTACTACTTTGAAAAAAGAGGGATTAAAAAGACTATCTCTTTACTTGAAATTTTGGGCAACAATTTTGCCTTCACTGTAAAACCAGTAGCCAAATCTGGACTCAACTACATCAGCCGAAATCTTTCCTTAAACTTAATAAGGACCAGGATTTCACTCTAAGACCTTAAAACAAGTAAAAGGAAAGAGCAAAGCTTACTTCTATAACAAGAAAAGAGAGCAAAGAAAGATGAAATGGATTTGCTTTTTTTTAAGAGTTAAAAGGTCATTCATCTTTACTAAATCTGTTGAAACAAATGTCATTAGATGTAGAAGATATAAAAGGTCAAATAAATATCCTGAACATGGAGCCAAAATGTTACAGGAAGACTAAAGGAAGAGGAGAGGAACATTCTTCCTTTGAGGATAAAATTATTAAAGAATAAAAATATTTTTGGTTAAAAGCATCTCAAGGGAATAAAAGGTCCATGTGGCAAAATTTGAAGTAGCAAACCTGCATTATAGAAGAGATAATATCCCTTTACTGAATATCTAAGGAGGAAGTGGTAGCAAGAAGATATATAGTATCTAGAACATTTCTGAACTTGGTTTTTGAAACTTGAAAATTCATAGGAATCATGCCTGACAGAAAAAAAACCTTCCACAGCAGCAGAATGGTATCTGTTGAATTCAGTCTGAATAGCTATACCAGATCAAGAAATGAAAACAAAAAGAAAAAAGGAAGTCTGAAAAGAAAAAAGAAAGCAGCAACAAGAACAGAAGTGTTAATTTATCAATGGATGAGTTTAGCAAAGAAGGCATTTAGACTACATTGATCCTTTGACTCAGGGATAGGTATCTTTTCCACAATCATCTTTGCAAAGAAGGTATTCACATACAGAGAATTTTCATCAAAAATTAGAAATTTCTGGAAGTGTAAATGAAACACCTGCTCAGAACAAGGGGCCAAAACTGAAACAAGAGAATCTCTGACATTGCCACAAACTTCCAACAAGATCAGACTTCAACGAAGAAGATTTCTTCAGGAAAACATTTCTGTCTAAGTGTTGCAGGTTTGGGCTTGCATACACATTAAAATTCTTAGATAAATTTATTTATTCTTCTGTATTTCTAAATTTCCATCACTAGAAATTGTCTAAATTTTAGACAATTTATGATAAAATAAATGCATTATACTATTTTTCTTATGATTTAACTAACTTTCAGTGTTCTCATTGCTTCCCTTCTTGATACTGACAAACGTTCTTAATAACAAGTGATTTTCCTAATTCTTAATACACTTTTTTAGAGGAAAATATGTTCTGTTGAATTTAGAGCATATTTTGTATATTTTCTAATTTGATTATATGAGATCAACTATGACGTGATCCAAAAGTAGAATGAAATTTGCCAAATTTAATGCCCTTTTTCAAAAGCCTGACCCTTCTCTTCTGACTTGTAAAATACCTGCAACAGAATAAACATAAATACATTAAGAAATGCAATGATATATAGTATCTGTGCCTGTTTCCAGATGCTAAGTATTCCACATTGTAATGTTAATCTATGAAGGACAAAAACGCATCTCTTAGATTTTCAGGTGTCAATGAATTATATATTTAAGAGTTTGGCTTCATCAGCTGTACTGTATGTATGGGACAATTAAGCACAGAAGTAGGAAGGAAATTACCCAACATCTATTGTCCCATGATGAGGACAGACATAGTTTCTAGAAGCCAGTCTTAACTGTCCTAATCTTCCTGTTTCTCCCCTTGTAAGGTAAAGGGCTGGACAGAGATTCAGGCGTCAGTGTCACAGTGTCACAGTCAGACAGCAGGAAAGATGAGAGGAGAGCCTCACATAAAACACACCTGGGCAGAGTAACTGTGGAGTGAGCTGAGATTGGCATTTAATTGGCATTTACAGCCTGTCCATGGTTCTTCAGCAAATACAGAGCCACTGGTAGACACAAAGCAGCTTAGCTGGCCCTCAGCCTTCTTCCATTGATCCTAAGTTTACTGTGAGTTACTTCTTTTTCACTGCAAGTCCTGTGCATGTAAGCTGTTCCAGGGAAATTAGTAGGCTCCCAACACCCACCTTTGGTTATTCAGCAGTAACCTATTGTTTGTCCATGTCCCCCTGTGAGCCAGAGAGATGGGACAGAAGAGGGGAGCACATGCAAAAAGAAGTTCTCTTTTGCCAGACCCCAAGTTACAGGAGCAGTGTGTGCCTCTTAGTTGTATGATGTACATTAGGTGCTTAGTACCATATACATTTAAATCAGCTTTATTTTCACTTTACTTTCAGCTTTACTTAAATCAGCAATATTTTCTTGCCTCATACCTCTGATATTACCTTTCCTCTGGCCAGCAGGACCAAACTTGTCACAGCTGGAAAACTCTTATCTCCTACACACACTCATCCTAAAGAAGCAATGTACACAGTTCATATCTATTTCTGAGTTTAATGGTACTTCCTTTGCTGGTACTTTCCCAAGATCCTTTCTCAGGGAAAACTTCTGTAAAAATATCAGTTACAGAGAAAACACTATTCAAAACAAAACAACAAAATCTACAAACAAAAATTCCACAACCCATATTTTTCACAGGTTTATCAGGAGCAGAAATCTGAAATGCAGTGGTAGCACAAAGAAAAGTTCTTTCTGATCACAAGCAAATTGATAAAGGTCAGAATTCTTTTTCAGATGGCATGTCTGTCCAAACTAATAATTTACCCTCTTTTGCAACAGTGATCTCTACTGCAGAACAGGTGTCACATTTTGGAAATTAAATTTAAATTTTTCTACTACTGTGGATTGTAGACTTCTGTACCTCACCATTCTCATTGGAAAAAGCAAAACCAAGAAAATCCTCTAATTTCCCCAACACTGGAGGCACATAGGATCCTTCCTACCTCATTTTCCTAAACTGTAGATGCCGCATTCCCCTCTGGCAAGCTGGAAATGAAGTTCAGGTCTCCTCAGAATAGCGAAGTTTAATCCACTGGACCAATCATCTCACAAAATTTGGTTTCTTTTAACTACTGTTCATTCTACAGATTTAGATTCAGGAATCTCTGGAAAGGTTTTAGTTGGATGTATTTGTGATGTTCTTTCTGGACCTGTTACAGGGTGCTAACTGCAAAGATCTTAGCAGCCTTGTACTGCTCTAGCAAATGTTTCAAACTCTGTGACTGATCAAAGTGTATAATTATGGGGAAAACAATACGTAGGGCATTTTTTTGTTTGTTTCAGAAACAAATAATTTGCAGAAAGTTTGTTTGACAAGCTATGTCCATGAAAAAAAACCACACCAAAAAAAATAGCCTCCAAAACCCCAACAACAACCACAACAACCACAAAACCAGCCACAAAACAAAACAAAAAAAAAATCCCTCTTCAAGCCAACAAACTAAAAAAAAACAAACCAAACCAGACCAAACCAAAAAATTCACCAATCAAATTAAAAACAAAAAAACCCAAACAAACCCCTACCAGTTTTTTTCAGGTTACAGGAAAAGTGCAATTCAAACATATTCACAATATATAATTTTATTCCTACAAAGAACAGGAAACTGAAACTTTGCCTTCTCAGCTTCAAGGCAGTGTATTTGAGAAGAAAATTTATTTAGGTCCTAGAGTTCTTTTACCAATAGTAACAAAACACACACACACACACAAAATCCCCTAAAGAAGAGAAATTTCAACCAATTTCAATTATCACTTGCCTTGTGAAAATATTTGCTCAGTTATGTATGCAAAAATATTTGCTCAGTTATCAAGCTTAGCAAATTTTATAGACATTTTACTCATTCTGGAAAAGACTGGACCTCGACTACTTGGCATTTCCAAATGAATCTATATCTCCCATAACACTTTACATAGCAGTAAACAAATATTCCAAAACAACATAGAAAACAGACATGAAGTGCATTCTGAATCAGATCCGACCCATAAAAAATAAAAAGGAGAAAAGCAAAAAAGGGGGAATCCCACCTCCCATTTCTTAAAAGTGATGTGTTTTGGGTTGTTTTTTTTGTTGGTTGGGTTTTTTCCTTTTGTTTGTTTTCGTTCTGAGGTTTTATTGGTTATTTCCTTTCTTTCGCCTGAATAAATTAATAATCAAAAATTTATGGAAGCAAGGAAGGAAGAATTATGAAAATGAACAGACTAATATGGATTTTTTTTATTTTTAAATCCTTAAAAATTATCTATTTGATAAGCTGTTACTTACCTAGAAAAAATTTTGTCAAACTAACAGCACAACATTTAAAAAATTACAAAGATAAAACTAAACCTCAAATTTAGAAATAACCAGTAAAACAATGATCCCTGACTTTGGAACTGTAAATAAAATGTTTACAGTCTTTTAGCATTAAACCTTCACACATCATATTATTTTTAGCAACACGTTTGAATTACTCTTTTCTAAAATTAGATTATCAAAAGGCTGAGTAACACTTGAAAACAGCCTCTAGCAGAATATTCCAATGGATGAGATAAATCAGTGATTAAAACCTTGTTGTTTCCTTGGTAGAAGAAAAATACCTGCAGCACCAAAGAAAATCCTGGTCCAAACTTCAAGAACTATTTTTCTGTAAACCAATATAGCTCCACTGACTTCAGCTGTACTGAATTACACCTACTGGGAATCTGGATTATAAATCTTCACAGTGAAATAAAGCAGTTCTTCAGTAGCATCCATAAATTCAACACCTGATAAAGACCAAAAAATATTCTGCAAATATAATCAGATATCAGTGCTACACATTGGCTATAAAATATTAACTCCTTCCCTAGACAAAGCACTAAACAGAAGAACTGTTAGTATTTGAAATCCTGCTTTGTGACAAGAGATAAGAGCAGATAAGGATCACTGCATGTAATGATTTTGACAAACAAAAGTGTGTTGTACTGCCAACAAGATGCTTAGAGATAATTTTGCCTTTGTGAAGAGCTGCAGTAAAAGTCCTGAAAACCACCAAAACTCTCAGACTCAGTTCTAAGAAATGGCACATAATCTGGTTGTCTGTACTAGAGTAAGTGTACATTCAAGGAGATGATGTTTAGTCTGTATATTTTAGTTACAACCAAGGTGTATACCTATGTACTAGAATAATTTCTGATTAATAACTCTCCCGTATCTCAGCATAAGATTAAATAGAAGCAAGATGAAGAAAATTTAACTGTACTTTCAAAAGAAAAGACTCACCAGATTTTTTTTCTTTTTTTAATTTATTTGGAATGAAGAGGAAAAATCTGTTACCTAATTTTACACCTGGAAGAGAGTGTCTGGAAAACCATTTTGAGAGCTTCTTTAGCAAGGGAGTCACTTGCTAACTTGCCTGTTAGTGGTGGAGAAAAAAACCAGCTTTTAAAATAGCCATGAGTTTAGAGTGTCACTACCTCTAGATTTGCTTGACAGAAAACAGGCCACAAAACAGGTCACAAAACAAAACAAAACAAAACAAAAACAAAACAAACAAACAAACAAACAAAAAAACCCCACCAGACTCAGAATAATTAATTCTGTTCAGGCAGATGAACTACCACAAGAAGAGTTAATTTTCTAGTATCTCAAATGTCACTCTATAATAATCGTCAGCAGGTAGTGAATATTGGATCCTTTGGCCCCAGCAGGAAATGTTTCAAAGGGAAAGTCTTCAGAGAACCAACATTTCAGTAGCGTCCCTACATTTCAATTTCACAACACAACCAAAAATTTTGTAGCTTTTAAAACTCAAAAGCAGCTTAATGATATATGATGACTTCTGAAAGAAGGAAGTGAAGTTTCTGCTACAACCTGTTATCTCAGCTTTCACCCCTGCCATCTTGCTGAAAGAACTATAGATACATGGCTGAATGTGACCTGCATTGCCCCCTCAATATTTGCAGAGAATTTCACACACTCAGTATCTGTAAATTTCCCACTCTCAGCTCTTCATATGATGTGGGATATTTTGCAAGTATTTTGACACTACACAACATCCAGAACAGGGCCATGTGGTCATGTGGGTCCCTTCCAACTCAGAATATCCTGTGACTCTGTACAAATAGGCTTCCTGTTTAAAGGGTGCAGGGAGAGCTCTGCTATAGAAGTGACATTGGCAGTAGAGGGGCCTCTATAATCTGATCACTTCTAGGAGTTCACACCAGTTTAGCACACTTTAAATGAGACAACACCAGTGTAAAATCTGACTGACACAGGAAGTAAGTCTCCCTTCTCTGTAGAAACTGGATGCCAGCTGCTGGAGGGGAGCCCAAGAAGATGGACTATACCCTGTACCCTTGCATTAGCAACCAAGGACAAAGCATCAAGAGAAAGTCATTACATCCCTCAACACTGAGAAGTTTTAGAATTAGTTCTCAGAACTAATGTTACATGTATTGATATAAAACAGGGATGCATCTGTGCAACTGAAAAAGGTATTACCTTAAAATCTGTTCTGACAGCTTATTCCAGGAGATTGCTCCAGGACTCTAATCCTCACCTGTAACATCCCAAAACCTGTGGAAATAATTAGAGAAGATTGTTGTCTAATAAAAAATCCAAGATAATGGCAACAGGAGTCCTGATTACATATAGCTATAATATACATATCTTGTGTTAGAGCCTATATTCTCTTGTACATCCACACAGAAACAAGGACTAGACCCTTATGTGAGGGAAGAGAAGAAAAAAGAAACAAATAAGCACAACACCCCTATATAGTTAAGAAAATGCACTGCTGTAAGCTGGTGTCACAACTCCTAAAACATTATTCTTTCTTAATTTTATTGGTTAAATAACTATGAAGAATGACTGCTTGAGGGGGAGAGGCATATATCCACCTCCCAGATGTCAGTCTGTGGTATCGCAGGAAGTTAATTCATGAAGGCGAATTAAATGGTATGATTATTCTAACTCAATAAAACACAAATCTTTATCAAAATAACAACAACAACAACAACAAAATTAATAATAAATTAATGCAAGAGAATCATGAAGAAATGAGAAAATAAGTTTGAACAACACCCAGAGGCATGCTGCTTCAAAATCATCTGGTCAATAATGCACTGAATAGTTTAACAGTTAAACAAGCATAAACAGGCTCCCTACTCATAGCAGAAAGTGCTAGTTCTGCAAGTTACATAATTTTAAACTCTAGGTCTTTGTAAATAATTGTGACTTTCCCTTTAAAACTTCAATTAAGCAATTAGCACAACTTTAATGGGTGCAATCTACACAATCACTACTGATTTGCCCAAAGGTTTTTTCAGATATGTTTAACTCTTATTACCTGTAAGCAAGGAAGCATGCTAAAATACTTTGCAGATTGTAGAATGGAAGATGTCAGTCAGGCTTGACTTATTTAAAGCTCTTTGAAGAACTGGCACACAAGAAATGAAAGTCTTTCTGTTAGGTGTCGGCAAAGCATTCAACATAGGTGTGATTGATTATTTTTCCACAATGCAGCCATATCTTAGATATACTGGTGTGGTCATCAGATGGTGATTATGAGGGGGAAAAAAAAAGTAATGAGAAAAATATCATACTAAATCTTGATCCTCACTTGCAGCTAATACCTTTTACTGAACATTTTTCTCAAGCTAAAAAATTTAAAAAAAGTTTCCATATTTCCAGGTTATTTTTTGCTCTTATGTGGTATCAGTTTGGTAGAATTGATATAGGAATTGAAGTTAAAAGATTATTCATACAGTTTAATGAAAAAAATATATTATTTAAAAATTTGTACTGTTTGAAATTATTACAACAAATTTATAGAATAAAAATACAAAATAAAAAAGTGAAAAATATATATATATTCTTTTAATCCTCATATATATGTGAATCAAATAATTAATCTTATAAGGAAACAAGAGCTGATGCTCCGTGTGGGCCTCAGACAAGGCTCTCAAGTCTACAGGAAAATGTGCATCTACTGACTACCATCAATAGATCTGAATTGTAGCTTTTCTCATCAATGCACTGTTGTTCACAGCAGTTTGGGTTGCTGCCGCAAAAAGTACTTTACACTAGGCTGAAGCATGATAATCTTCTGCCTTCAACTTATCCCTGCCACTTCAGAAGGAAATGTATGAAAATTAGTAATGGATAATTTGGGAATCGTTGTAAAGACTCTTTCTTACAGACAGGACTTTCAAGAAGCTGGCTGGATTGTAAATACCTCAGCAATGATGGCTTTGACACCTTTTATGGTGTAAGATTTGCATCTTGGCTAAGTGAATATCAAAAGATCCTCGTATCTCTGTGTAATGCACACAGTTACAACAGCTAAAAAGGTAATGACGGTAACTAGAAAGGACTCTCTCTCAGCTTCACATCTCTTCCTTTCCATTTTGTTTTATCTGACTTGTCATCTCTAAAGGCTTGTGTGGTGGTGTGCGTTTGTTTTATCTATTTAATGTAATTTGTATTGAGTTTTCTGTAATGGTTTGTTCCTTGTACCCCCCTGTTTTTAGTATTGGTTGTAACCTGTCTGCCCGGAGTTAGAGAAAGTCCATTATATGTCAGTCATCTCTTCCCCCTTTTACACCTAATTGTCAATCTCCTCTCTCTCCCCTTGGGCGCCCTGTCTGTCACCCCAGGACCCTTCCCTGGATTCTAGAAAGCTCCAGGGAGGGGGTCGAGTGATAGGCTGGGGCCCTGGCAATCCCCTCTCTTCGTTTTTTGGTTGGCCCCCAGTTATTAGGTTTATACCCCCAGTTATACCCCTCATTATTGTAACTGGCTGACCGGTTGTCGCCACCCCGGTCCCCTCCCCTGTTTTTAAGCTCGTGCACACCTGCTCCCGGGGCTCTTCTGGGCAGGGAGTCAGAGAATGCCTATCTCCGTGCTCCCTCTCCCTGCAATAAACACCGTTATACCCTGCCTAGAGGAGTTGCCCTTTCTTTGGCCGCCGCGGTTGTGTTCTCCATCGATCCGCTCGTCGCCGGTGTGGGGGAATTGCGAACCCACGGGGAGGAGGCGGCTCGCCCGACTTGCTGCCCCGACCCATCCACGTTGCTGCAGTGCATAAACTGAGCTGGCCTGTGGCCGCGCTGGCAAGCGCGAGGACGGACACTGCATCAGCCTTGTATGTGCTGATATATATATCATACAGTACACAAGGTAAGGCAACACTAATATGCATCAAATCCCTCACTCGAGCAGGAGAAAACTCAATCCTTTCTTTCCAGTGCAAGGAGGGGTTTATTTACCCCACCACAGTGATTTCTGTGGTCATAGAGCTGGTTCATTATATAAATGACTACAAAATATACATACCCAGCAATCCTCAGAGGAAACCTGAAATCATCAGGAACTGATGCATAGCTGAAAAAAAGAGCTGAATTTGTCCCCACAGGCACTATTTGTGCATTCATGCACTTAATACTTTGCATTACATCTGACTGTTTGAGTAAATAAAGTGACATTTTGATTATGGAACATATTAGATACTGAAAGCAGTTTTATTGATCTATCAAAACATTTGAAGGATTGATTACTACAGTTTCAAATTCATTTCTTTCAATAGAGGTGTGGACACCAGGCTGCTGTGGTCCATGGCAAGTAGGCAAGAACAAAGCCTGAATAGTCTTGTTTAGAAATGCAACTCCAAGATTCGTAAGCGAAGAAAACTTTATATGTTTAGCAACCATTTCCCAGTGTTTGCATTCTGCAGTGATGTAGCTTTCTTTTTATAGGGCCCTAAAAGATTCTTCCTTCATATTCTACCCTCAGAAATCTCAAACGGAAAACAATGTAGCAACACTGAAAATCCCCTAGAATCCAATAACATATGTCCAGTAATGAAAATAAACCAAACCCATTACAATCAGATGCATAACAATAACCAGGCAATTTAAATAAGTCCCTTCAGGCTCGCTTCACCTCAACCCTCTTTCCCACCCATTACTTCTAAGTCCACCAAATGAGCCTTTCAGATCTCACAGTTAAATGACAGCTATTTGCCTTGAAAATTGTGCTGCTATTCATGCCTCACGACTTGTAGCCTCCTAAGGGTCCCTAAAGATCCCAGAGGTGTGGGAGGCAGAAACAACACACCAATCTTCAGCAATGCAATTATATCACTGTGATCCCTTAAAATTCTAGTCTCACCATTATCAGGCCCATTAGTATAATTACACAGAGAGCCAAGGGTAGGGAGCAAGTACAGAACAGAATGTAACAAAGAGCAAAATCCTTTGAGAGGTGCCATGGCCTTTGTCTAGTGTGGAGATGAAGTTTTATAAGAACAGAAAGGGAAGGTTAAAAAAAAAAATAAAGGCTCAAGATAGGGATCTCTTATGAGCTCTATTAAGCAACATTTCAGGACTGAAAAATTACTTGAGAAAACCAGCCAGAAACAGAGTAAAACATGGAACCAGAAATACAGTTGTCATGTCACATGCTTCTACAAATATCTACAGCACAGAAGGGGATCTTGAGTTTCCCTACAAGTTTTGGTTCACACATTTTCACTCAGCTTCCTGAAGGCAACAGTGAAAGAACTTCCTCTTGTAAATGAACAACCAAAACTCATGGAATAATAACAAAGTGCAAAAGAGAATAACTAATACCTTTTTTCTATTGTCAGTGTCACCCTTTCTATGGGACAGAGAGGAGAAAGGTCCCTCCAAGTCGCAATCTTTATGCAGACCTCCTATTCCTAGGACAACACCACTTTCCATCATCCCTTTCAGGGAACCAAAAATAAACCTTAAAGCTGACCTAGATGCAGCTTGCCATAAAGGTCCTATTTTGACTTCCCTTTCCTGGCATATGTGGCAACACAGTAAGACCTTCACATATGTACCTCATTGCAAAATCTAAGTCCAACCTTTTTTTCAGGAGTTTGAGACTTTTTTGGTAGTTTTAATTCTGAATCAAAAGAAAAGGGAAAAATCATGAATATAACTCTTCTGAAAGAGAAAAGAAAAGCTGTGGTGGAATTTATGTCAGCTGAAGAGAGTTTTTCAGTGACAATAAAAAGACAACTTTAAAGAAAAAAATATATACTCCATTGTATTCATAAAGCGAAACATGGTTTTAAATGTGAGGGTTATCAGGAAGTTACCACAAGAAGACTTGTTCTCCATAAGCCTCAGAAGAAGAGAAAGCTTATTGTGGTGTTGTCATTAGTCTGTGGCTCATTCTGATCCAGGAGCTGGCAATATTGCAATGCCCCCTGAATGTTCTATCACGAGTATTTCTAGGGAGAGAAGCCATTCCCACAGAGAGAGTCATACCTTCTGGGAGTCTTCACGCGCAAAATTTAGTCATCAGCCCAGTATTCTAACTGAATAAATAAAATTCCATTTACTTTAATGTACTATTTGAATATTTCTTTTTAAAAGAACAAACAAACAAACCAAACCAAACCAAATACACTACCATTATCTATTACTAGAGGGAAAAAAAGACCATAAAAAGGAAGAAATGTGTTCTAAACAGGAAGGGCAGGAAAAGGGAGGTGAAGAAGAGGCCCATCTAGAGTTCTGTAATGTGAATTAGAAAATTGATTTCCATTTTCTTTAGCTTCCTACAGCTAGTAGGGATGGGGAGGAGGTGTGTATACATGTGTGCATTTTATTTTTTTCAATTGAAGTTCTCAAAAAAGCAGACAACAAAACCCACAACCCTAGATGCCAAACTCTTTCCCTATAGAAACATAAATATGTGAAAAACAATCAAGAGTTTCCTGACTTTAGTCTTCTATTTAACACGATTTTTGAATTTAAAATTCTACACTTTTGTGAAAAATTTTAAAATATTAACCCAAAATTCATTATCAATATTTGAGCTACATAGTACCAGATGTTTCCAACACTTAGGAAAGGTAAAGAAAGAAGCAGAATGGCACATAAAGCAAATGGAATGGAACATGTAAAGGAAATTCATTGTACCAAATGCATTTGTTCAGAGTGCAAGTGTTCCACCAGCAGTTCACTGGGCTAATGTGCTCATAAACTGCTGAACTGTGCTCACAGATTAACTGGTCAGAGCATGGAGCTAATAGTGCCAAACTTCTGGGTTTTATCCCCATACGGGCCATTCACTTCAGAGTTGGACTTGGTGAGCCTTGTGAGTCTCTTCCAACCAGAATATACTCTGATTCTGTGATTTCATTCAAGAAGGAAAAGGAATATTTTTAAATGAAAAGTGCTTTGTCTAACATCCACTACAGTGAGATCATGCAACTCTACTAAAACATTGGTTCAGAGTAGCTAGATAATTTATAGATGAATCAGCTTAGTCTTTTTAAAAAGAGATACATCCTCTGACATACACTGAAGTATTTATCACTGGCTTCATTTTCTAAACACCATTAAAGTTAGGCTGTAAATACCTATTCTGTACTCTAGAGATTAAATAAGTAGATAAATATTAATTTTTATATATTTTAAACAAGAATGGTCAGACCACTGTTTGTCTAAAGATATTTCCAAAAGAGATAATTTCAAGTGCCTGAAAATACCACCCAGAAAGCATAAGATAGGAATAATCAAAGATGATCCTCAGGCTTGCAGAAGCAGTGTTAGCACTCTATTCATGAGGATGGAAAAGAACATTCAGCTTAAAAATCCACTGTAAATTCAATAAGGTGTTCCACAAATCCATTAGAATATTATCTGTAGCCCTTTCAGACAGTCTACCTGTACATAAGGTCCAGGCCTGTATCAACACTGATGGTTGCAATTTCAAATGACCTTATTTGTTCTCTGTGTTTCCTTCTAGAGAACCTTGTCACATAATCTTTTTTTCCCCTCTGACTGATGTGCTTTTAACTAAATGAGTTCTTTTTGGTCTTCAGCAAGACTTCATTTTCGCTGGTTTCAATATGCCGGCCCCTTCAGAATGCATTGACGTTCATATTCCCCTGTCAGACATCCCCATGTGAATGGCTCCTCAGACAGAGGAGCTGCAAGGACAGAACTGCTGAACACAGAAACGGTTGCCTGGAAGGAGATAATTTAAGACTCTGTAAATGTACTGTAACATCCATCCAGGTTTTTAATACAGTCTCAATATTTTTTAACACCTGTTTCAGCAAATCTTTAAACCCAGTGTACAGGACAGTTTTCAGGGAGGCAGAACTGGTTTATCAGTCACAGCCACCAGGATAAGGACTACAGCCAGAAAAACAAAATGTATGGCCAAAGTGTTTTCTTTACTGGCCACAAAAACAGGAGTTAAAGAGCCAGGAAAACAAAAAAACAATTCGGACAACCAGGACAGCCTAAAAGCCGTACGGATTTGTACTCCGGCAAAAGTGGAAGGTTTAGAAGTGTACCTCATCCGCTTGAAAGGTGGAATTTGCATGCTGTGATCATCAGACATCATTAAAACAAGTAAAATCATCTCAAGACCTTCAACTGATCTCCAGACCTTCATTTCTTATCCACAAGTCAAGTCTTAGCATCCTCATGTTGCCCCAAAAACATTTAATTTTTGTCACTTTTTGTTCCTCAAGTTCAAGACAAAATGGAATTAAGATTCAAAGCAAGGTTTAAGCATTCAGAACTAAGAACTGGGAACTCCTTGGACTGAGATTAGTAAGGGAATTTATCCCTAGGCTGGTCATTAAATTAAGGAAACTCCTTATTCTGAGACCTAAAAAAGGGAAGATATCTGACAAAGCCATCCAATTCTTCTGTGAGAAATGGAGCACCAGTTTTACATGGTGGCTAGAAGAGAAAAGTAGACCATTAGCATTTGTTAGTCTAATTGAAATCCAGAAATGAGAACTATTTTTTCCTTCTATAAAACTTTAAAAACTGCTCTAAACAACAATAAAATTCTTCTAAAAATACGCATCCTAAATGAGCTACACAATGTTCCATGCCATAATCACCATTGCAACAAGAAATTGCTCAAATCACTTTTGAGCCAGATTTGTCAGTCATGCTGCTCTGTGCTCTGAGTAACAATGATCTGTGAAATTAATATTAAACCTTCCAAGGCAGCTCTTAGTTCTGAAGTTCTGTGTGCTTCTGTCATTGTAGAAACGCAAAGCAATATTAGAGTATAATACAGACCATGCATGGGAAGGAGAGAAGGAAATGAGGGTGGGGCAAGTAGGAAAAAAAAGAGAAGAAAATTTGCAGTCAAACAGAGGCCAGGAACAGTAAGATAATTAGGATTGTTTTTTACAAGATTACAACAGCTTGAATTTTTCCTCCCATTTTATGTTTAATTACAGTTTTTATTGCACTCATAAGAAATTCAGCTGCTGGAATAATCTAAGGAGCCAAGAACAAACCATTTCTCCTCGATGCTCAGAATCCTTAAGCTCAGCCATTACATACCCTCTCTTTGTAAAACAAAGAAAGAACAAAGTACTATTGCACTCCTGTTTATGTTAGATTCTTAGATGTCATTGTTATTCTCAATCCTCATGAAAATCCTAGGATAAGAGATGAATGAAGGAGACACAGGGGCATAAATAGATTTTTTTTTTTTTTCTCTGCATCTTGCTGTATCTCTCCATTGCAAAATTATCACTTACGTCAATAAAACACACATCAGGCAATAATGAATGTATAGAGACATTGCAGAGGGGAAAATCATGACTCCAATACATATGAAACATCAGTTTCCTACATATGCTCAAAATTGTACACCGTATGCTGAAGCATCTGAAGGGACATTAACTCACTGGAAGTGCAGGGAAGGGAGAAGAGGGAGTAACTACAATGCCATTCCTAAACAGCATTCCAATCTGCTAAATACTGATTATCATTAAGCCTTAAAGAACAATATCAAGCACAATGCAAAATTACAGGTATTTAATATCTGTGACCAGGTGAAGAGTTTTCCATACACTGCAAAGCAGCGTGTGGGAAGAAAAAGGAGACCATTGAACTGGTTGCTTGTACCTATCACACAGTATTTTTAGGCTTTGATCTACAGCCCTGGCCCATCTGGACCATCATAGTGAAATAAGTAAAATTTATATCAATAAAAATTATTACTGTAAATGGACTGGACCAGTCATAGTCCAGTGGCAAGAAAACTGATTACAAAAGCAGTCACTTGCAATCAGGCTGAGCAAACCAGACTTTTCTTTCAGGAATTCTGGAGATACAGTTAGAAAAGGGAAAAATGAACTCTCCTTTAGACTGAAAGTTAAAATTCAGCTTGAAGAAAAGACACATACATTAATACATTACAACTTATAAAGAATTTACCTTCTCATGACCAACTGTTCTTCTCTGCTGCTGTCTTCTTCATAACACTCCCCCTAGTCTCAAATTTCCCCCTGAAAATGAATAATAAAGCTATTCATCTACAGAAAAATGTCAATTAAACGCTCAGAGGAGCTGAGGAATGGAAGAGGAATTTTACCTACAGTACCTTCACAAGAAACTGTCTTATGTAAAGAGACCAGTATTCCATTTTAGCCTGATATACCTTTAGCTTTTACAAGAATTCAGCTTATGAGAAATGATATCTCCAACGCCATACACACACCAAAAAAAAAAAAAAAAAAAAAAAAAAAAAGCACCCAAGCAAATAAACAAGGCATTTCCCCCACTACGACTGAGGAAAGAGAGCAAAATTTGTAAGTGAAGCAAAGAATTGAACGTTGAATGAAAATCAGTGTTCATTATTAGCAGAGTGCAGAACAGAACATTAATTACAGAAAATGAAAAAATGCTCAGATCTCCCTTCAAAATTAGCACTCAAGGAGGGAATCATCCAAAGTTTTCTAATAACCTTGGCATTGTCCTAGCAGTTTGGGAAACAAGGAAAAAAATAACACTTATAAGTTCCATGATTACTTCATTTGTCTTTGACCATCAGAAATGGGTACATTCCAGGAGAAATAGCTCAGTAAGAAATATTTAGGCATGAAAATAGAAGTTTGATCAAGCAGGCCTTGTCAACCCATTCAGAAGAACTCAGTTTCAACTGTCCCCTGGAACATAAGTAGAAGCTTTTTGGTGAGAACCAAGGTTCCCCATATGCCTGACTCTTGATTTTTTACCTTTGAATGGTCCAGGCAACTGACTGAGTTTTCCGAAGACTGAGATGATTAGAAAGGGGCAGAAACCTGGTTATTCTTTGGATAATTTTCAAGGCACTGTTAGTAATGGCCAGCTTTAACTTAAGACAGTCTATGTCAAAGAGTATTCAGCAAAATGGAAAAGAGAATGAAAATTATTGCGTGTCCCTTACCTAATGGCATCAGAATTTCCAGTCCTTGGCATCCATCACTCTACATTTTTCACTGTCCCATAGCATCTGTGGACACATCTTGAAATAATGGAATTTACAAACCAGAAATGTCATCCACGATCCCACCTGGCTGTAGGGTTAGTTCATATTTACAATAGCACTGTATTTTAACATCCTTATCTATCAGAGGCTGTCAAAGCAAATTGGGGAACAAACATTAAAGAGAAAGAAAATTCAATTGGTGCCAAGAAAAAAAAAATCTGAATCTGAAGAAGAGAGCATAACTAATGGGTATATAAATTGGAGACATCACAGCAAGTCTAGTTCAGCCATTTAGAGAGTTGCATTGTCTGTGCTGTGCAGTCTGGTGACAAAATCAGAGTGGTCCTCTGGGCATAAAACCTTCTACTGCCTATGCGGTAATGTATCTCATCTTCCTGTTGATCACTTCAGGTTTTATCTCCTCTCAGTACGTTTTACTAATCTTGGATTTCTGGAAGAAATGGAGCAGAAGGCAGGATACAGCCTCATACTGAGTAAGGCACTGACACGTTTAATCAGCTGTACATCAAAACACAGGAACATGAATGTTGCAGCCAGCTCCACTAAAGGGGAAAGCAAGCATCCATCCCTCTCCATGCTTCAGAACACCTGTATGCTTGGGGTATGGCATGAATCAAATATAAATCTGATTCAAGGAATTTTCATCAATGAACAGAAGTATACCAAGATTCTCTTTATCAGCATTATATTTACTCTTGCCTATGAAGATGTTAAGTATGAGACACCATTTTCAGTTTACACTGTTATACCTCTAAATTTAGAGCCTATTTAAATCTTGCTCACAATCACTTGTGTATGTAGGTGTTCTGGGCCCATCAATAACCATCAAGAAGTAGCCATCCTATCTATCTCATGTCTCTTATCATTTATGATGCCTCCTTATTAAAATATCTTTCAAAATACACTTATAAAAGATCAAATGATAACTTATCCAACTCTTAATATATTCACAAGTAAGAAAGAACAAAATGCCAAATTCTTTTTGACTCTGTTTAATCTTTGCATTTGACTTACAGATACAGATTTTTCTTGGTAACTTGCCAAATAATTTCATTTTCTCAGACACTAGTAGAATATGTTAACAGTTGAACTCTTGCTCAATACTTAAACCTTCTGCAGTGTCATAATATCTAAACTCTTCTTAGATGAAATATCATTACCTTTTATGTCCCATAAGAGTTTTTAAAATCATTAATTAATAAATAAGATTATGAGAAACCAAGCTTCTCAGTATGTATTAACTTTGTATAGATCTAAATTCCTTTCATTGCTTTAAGCTGGGAAGAAGATGGAATACAAACTCTATGAATATCTGGAAGGATTTTTTCAACAGACTTTCATTTGCACTAACACAGAACTACTGATGAATTTTTCAGCAAGGGACACACTAGTTTCAGAAGGCCCAATGAAAAGTTAATTTTCTGATAACTCCTAGGCTGTATTAGCTTAATGAGTCACAGCTTTCCCTCCACTTCCTTTAATTTCTCAAAACAGGTTTGGAGCAAAACACCTTCCTTGCCTTAAAGTGGATATCTGGAGGTCCTGCCCTTTACTAGAAGTAGTTCCTACATACCTTTAAAATCTGGGAAGGAAAAAAAAACAAACAACAAACACCCCACCACAACTAAAGAACAGTCCCCTCAAAAAAAAAAAAAACAAAAAACAACAAAACAAAACAATCCCCATAGTTCAATTAACACAGCTATAAAGCAAGACTATTGTTTTTCTCTCTCCCTGAGACTCATCTCCAACAGGATGCTGAAGGCAGCAGAAATCTAAGTGAAATCTAATAAACTGTTTCACAGTGTCACAGTCACCCATCTCTTTCTAGTCAGACATCAGGCAGTGTCTTTGTGCCATGGTGACACTGGACTAGGTACAGCAGTGAGTGAGGAAAGGTGTTGTTCTGAAATTCACTCAGTCTTGTCCTTTCCACTTTTCCTGACAGAGATTATTGCCTTTCTTCCCCTTCCAAAACCATTTTCTGAATGGGAATGACACATAAAGCAAGAATAGTCTCTGTGTATGCATTTTTCAGTAAGGATTGTACAAAGTTGTTGCAGTGAGGAATAAAAATTAATTTGATAGAAATTCATTTGCATTCAGTGCTTTAAGGATGATGAGAAGAATGGTGGAGCATATCTTGGCAACAACACTCTCTGTTCCTACCACTGTTCTTAACCAAATCTCACATGTGTCTTAGAAGTCTGCCCTAAAGAAGGAAATAAAACTCTGGGACAAAACTGGTGTTTGAATTACCCCTTTCAGTATGAGAATTACATTTTTTACAGTTGATACACTCAAGAGAACATTTGAATTGGTGAGCAAAAGTAGGGTATTCTGCACTGGTAACACACTGAGAAACAAGACAGGGAAGTTTGAGATTACTGGTTCATTGTTCAACCCAGATAACTTTGGGTATAACATATTATATATAGTTTGTTTGGTTTCTGATGGCTTTTGTGATAAAGAGAAGTGATGAGAAGATATGAGAAATTGTCACACATGTCCTTGTAGCTAGGAGCAGTGAAGAAGAGACACTGAGCAGGTAGTAGCACTTTCTTCTCCTTAGAAGGAGGGTGTTAATTTGTACCAGATGTCCTTGGGCATTTGGGATACACAATTCAATAACAGAGGGAATTTTGCTATCCAGTTTTGCTGCTGATGACTGTAAAAATACTTCCTCTAATTTAGTCAAAGAAAATGTCTATGTTAGAAAGCTGGAAATAAATTGTTTGTCTTCTTGTGACATGAGACTTCTAAATGAAGGGGAAGAATTTGGAGGGAGATGAAAAGAATAAAAAATACCGTCTGAGAGAAGGATTTTCTCTTCTCCCCCAAAACAAACAAAGAAACAAACAAATAAAAGACACACCCCCCCCCCAACAAATCTAACTAGATATAATTAGACAAACAGATTAAAAAAAAAAAAAAAAAAAAAAAAAAAAAAAAAAAAAAAAAAAGGCAAAATAGCAGCCCAGGCTCTATAACTTAATTCAGTTGTCAATTCTAACGTTAATTTACTAACAAATGAGCAATCATGCTAAAGCACTGTTGAAGTGGGTTTTGTAGAGGATTAATTCTTTTAGTTTACATTAGCTTTTCCACTACTTATTAAAAAAAAACAAACAAACAACAAAAAAAACCCAACCACAACAACTAACCAGCAGTCTTTTTTAACCAACACTTAATTTGACCCTGGGTGCTCTGCAAGTACTGAAGTCTTTGTAAAATATATTCTTCACTCCAACACTGGACTTCCACTCCTGAGAGCCAAGGGAGCCATGAGTGTTTCATTAGTTGCTCACTTTTGAAACATCATGTCTCCTATCTTCGGCTTCAACATCCTGACACAATAATGGGCAATAGGGGATCACAACGGCTCCCACTTTGACCCTACTTCCTTCAGCACTACAAGTTTCCTCTTTCCAGCTTATAAGGGAGGAACATGAGAAGACTTATTAAAGGACATGAGAAGTTTGCAAGCTGTAATTATTCCATTTCAACAAAAACTACTTTTTGCTGATTTTCTGGGCAAAGCAACATTGAAAAGAACACCAAGAAGTCTTGAAGCAACTCCTGCAGGCTCTCTCTGCTTCAATCAGAAAGCACAGAGGCTTGTTATCACTTCTTTGACAAGATCATACTGTACTGGTACAGTTTTTCAGCACTGGAAAACAACTTCAAAACACCTGAGCTTCAAACCTGAAAAAATTTGAACAATTTAAACTACTATTAGGAACTCAAGTAAATGACCAACACAAAATAAAATTGTTTTTCTCACAAAAACCCTGCCAGATGTACATCTTGTCATGTAAGCCTGCCCCAGGGGCAAAGACCTATTGGCTAATCCTGCAGAAGATAATAGAGGAGTTAGACACAGTCTGTCCTTCGGAACAACATCATTCTGTGAAAATTTCCATTGGTCACACTTGAAGAAATGTAGCTGTCAGCGGGGGTTACACATTTGCCATGATGAGTAAATTACAGGTAGAGTATGTTTTTATTACTCCTGATTAAAATAATCCGTCCTGATATTCAGTGTAAGGACTGAGTTTAGGCTGCTGGTGGGCAAAAGTTTCCATGAGCCTTGTTTTCAGCCAATGAAGAATGTGCCTACAAATTTTACAAACATAAGAGCAGTCTAGTTCTCTTGACATATCTAGGTTGGGTTAGTCTTCAGTTTTAAAGAAATGTACAAATTCTTGGCAAAAGCAATTATTAATTTCTTATCTCAAGTTGTATTGGCTGCCTAAGTCAGAAGAAAAGAAAAACAAAAGAAGAGGCTCCAAAAATTTGTACTAGAAAGTGACAACTTTTTTCTTTTAGGCAATGGGTTGAAATCCTGAATCAGTACCTAGAATAACATAAAACTTTAGGCTGAGATCAAGTGGAATGGGTGCAAAAGCAGTGGCAGTTCCTTCTCTGCTTCTTCTGTCATCCGTGAAATGAAAGCCAGGATCTGACTCATGGACAAAGAGAAAGCTTCAGGCAGCCAAGAGTTTTTCCGACTGCTGACTCCTTGGCTATAGATGGGCAATTACAGGTGTGCTCTCCCAGCTGTACAGTGCTGACCATACACCTCCTATGACAGCACACACAGCAGGGATTTGTATCTGACCAAGCACATAAACTTTTGGGTTGATTCCTTGCAACCTGTAGGTCAGCCTCAAAGGTCAAAGACAAGAAGAAATTGACAGCTATAGACTGGGTAAAGCAGCTGAGTGAAACTGGAGAACTTTTCCAGAATGCAAATGACCTCCCCAAAGCATTCCTAAATCACTTTTGCTGGAAGCTCTGGAATGGCTGCATTTTCCCTCCTCTGCCCTATCCAAGGCTTCTTCCCTAGCTACATAGAATGTATAATAGAATCAGCATGATGTTTTTCCAACAGTATAAAAATCACATTTAAAAAAGTAATGAAGTAAAAAGAAGTCTGTTCTCTAATAGCATGAAATATTTGTTTCCAGGCAGACCGCAGGTGTCAAGCACTGGCAAATTAAGAAAAACTTGTAATATCTTCATGCACCACATCTTCCAGGGAACGAAGTCTTCCCTCCAGATGACAACAATACCACTCCAGTGTCACATGCTTCTTTCTGCTTGATCAAACCTGGTGACATTTACAGAACCAAACAGAAATACCTGAGCAGCTCAAGGAAAGACACATCCTTTATGCTAGTAGAAGCCAATTAAATACTCTAGGAACTGCTGTCTGCAAAAAAACAACAGAGTACAAAAATATGCAATAAGAGAAATAGTCTTGCCTATGACAGCACATCATCTGGATGTTCCTGGAGGCAGTAGCACAGAGGAATAACACACACAACAGCAATGAGGAGTCAAGACATCAGAATAATATGCAGATAACCAAATGGAAACACAGAATAGGGTGCACAATGGCTGAATGCTTTCGCTTCGACCTCGCTGGTTCTCTTCATTTTCTCTGTACGTTTGTGGAAAAGCAAGAAAAAGTCCACAAAAAAGGAAAAGGCTACATCAATATGAACTGATGACTGTGAGCTTCCCTATTAGGAGAAGTAAGGACATTTTTTCTGTTTTTGCCAGGCCTATTTTGACCTTCACAAGTATCATCTTCCTGGAATCCCTGATAAAATAAACCAATAGTCACCGGTAAGAAGTGTCAGCTGATAGGACAAAGTTACTGTCTGATCAAAGACAGTTAAGAAATTGACTTTCACTTCACAGACAGGAGATTTTTAGGGTTTTATTCAGTACTTTACAAATGAGGCCTGCTGCTCTCTGGGACTTGTTCAACTATCATAAAATGTGGCCCTATGAAAGTGCATACAAAATCATAAAACATCCATATTTAGTCTATTTGGAAATTTTCTACTACACAGAATAATAAGGAGCACAGCAAGTCCACAGCTACTCATCCTGATTATGTGCACATTTTAAAACTTGCCCATTTTTTTCTAGTATCATTTAGAAAAGAACTGCAGACCCTTGCTCCCACCTGGGTTTTTAGAGTTGGCAGGTATCTCAATGCTCTCTCTGGGCTCCAGCTCGGTGTCTCTTTGCTGGCAGTGTGCAATCACCCTGTGCAGCTGTTTTTTCCCCACCGTTTGTCAGTACATGCGCTCTGGGCTTCCTGCTGCCATCTGGCAATCAGTGTGAGATCACAGCTCCTGCTCCCATGAGGAAGGAACCACAAGACAAGGTCACAGATAAAACAATATCAGAATACACAACCCTTTTTGTGTAGCTGCACCACATGCTGTTTGGCATTTCTGTGACCCAGTTTTTACACCTTTTTGAAGCAATTCAATCATAGATTTTGCTACAGTAGATAAGCATAAAATGAATGTTTCACAGTTGTTTACCAATACCATCAAACCATGCAGCTCAGGAAGTCTTGTAGGTCCTAATGCAAGTCAGTTCACTTGTATATAATCTTTGTCAGGTGATTTCATCTAACATCAAAACAGAATTACACAGAATATTCTCCTTTATTCAGAAATTATATTGCTGGTGTCTTCCTATTGCTTCTTCAGAGTTTGAAAAGTACATTTCTGCTCTGGTTTCTTCGAGTACTTGGAGGACATTATATCTCTTCTAGGAGTTCCACTACAACCCATTTATTATATAACTCACACATTTTGTATAGAATTTCAAGATCTCTGAGTTTGGATGGGACTCCTGGACTTTGCTTTGCACAGATAGATAGGGACAATATAAGAATAACAATAAAACTGGCAAACTGATGTACAAAGGAGAGATTTTGATACTCTTAACTTGCAGCAATCTGACATAATCACTAGGGTGAAGGGACAGCTCAGGGTCATTTAGGCTGTGTGAACCTGACGAGGCCAAGAGACAATCAAACCACCAAAGGCTGGGCTTAGCATTTTAAGTTATCAAAGACAAATGTGTACAAGAATGTGTTTCAGAAACAAAACTTCTCATCCAGCCTTTCACGTACTGCTTCTTCAATTATCTTTAATCAAAGATAGAAAAACAAAAACTCAATAACAAACAAAATAATTTTTTTCTCATTGGTTCCAGACAGCTATTTTCTTGCTTTAAATGTGACAGCAATGACTCAATATACCCATGCAATTGCTACAGAATGGCAGAAAACAATGAAGTCTTTCTTTGTCATGTACAGTACATTCAGAATTTTTCACAATATACAGTACTCTTGCCTAAGAAAAAAATTTCTCATAGTAATTTTCAATGAAACTTATTTCTTAAATAGAATTGATCTGTCAACTTTTTATCTAGTGAAATGGAAAATTCAGATGAGAAAGCCAAACCTTTTTAAACATGTCAAGCAGCTTCTCCCCTAAATGTAGAGTAGTCATGGAAGCTATTACTATACTGCATGGCTGAAATGCTTTCTTGGTTGAATGGAGTTTTCTTAATAGTTTGTGGTCACATTCAATTTCTAGTTCACTGTTCTTCCAGGGACATCAGACTCTTCGAAGTAAACGTACAGTTCAGGCACTCTTTAGAATATCTTTCCTTGTACTCTTCATTAGTGCTTACTTATTAAAAACTTTATAAATATGTCAAGTCTGTAATTTTGTGAAGGCACATTTTTACCCTCAGAGCTGAAATTTTTTACTTTTTTGAAAGGACTGACTCAAAAGTAACTCAGTCAAGATCGTATAACCAAAGCCACACATCAGATACAAACCTGAGTAGCCTCTTTGAATGGTGAAGACATTCCGATTCTTGAATATAGTACTAATTTCTTTACTAGAAATTGAATATGTCAAAACTGGAAAGAAATCAGCCAGCATCTGGACTTGTTTCGCTGAATTATCCGCAGTTCCAAGCCTGTTCTTTCTGTGTACATTTAATTCTGGTACTGCAAATTTATTATCCACACAGACACACCACTGGTGTGATAATAACTATGATTAAAAACAGAGAATCTGAGAAAATCTGAGAAAAAGAGAGGGAGAATTTTTTTTGCCAGCTAATGCTATTGTATGTTTTCATCACTACCACGGAATTTGTCCTATATATCATACAAGATGATGAAGCCAGAACTCCCTGCAGTCAAGACCTGGCAACAGGAATTTACACAAGCCCCCAAAAGTAATAAGGGTCAATTTACTTTAGATTTCCCTGGGAAAATAACCAAGATTCATCACATATATATTTTATCACATTTAACATATTTTACTGTAAGACAGAATCTTTGTAGATATATTTCCCTCTTCACAGTATTCTGCTAAATTTAACTTTGACCTTAATCAAACCTGAGGCTGGCGTTGAAGAAAAGGCATAGCATTTTATCACACATGATCAAGTGTGTGCACAATTGAGTTTGGTGCTTAGCCACTAGGGACAGATGTCAGGAGTATCTTAACATGACTTTCATCACAGTACTGAAGGAGGTAGAAGGATTCTCTTGGTGGGAAGGGCAGTTATGAAAACTAGGTCAAATGAGGAAAGGGAAATAAGAGAGAAAAAAATCAGAAAATAAATATATTTAAAGACTGACAGTGTTGAGTTCTATAGGAACATTAAGCAACAAATACACAGAAAACCCCCTTTTAGTTAGCAGTGTTATTTTCTCTTGGGCCAAAATGTACAGTCCTCACATATATAAAGGCATTTAGCTGTCTGAAATTATTTTCACCTCAAAGGATGGTGACAGCTCAAATAAGGTACATTTTGAGATCCCCTGTAGGACTCACAATCTTATCTTTCACTGAAAACCAGATTTTGCCACAATAGCACTGTACCTAAGTTGCTAGTACTCCGCTAACCTATTTAGATAATAAGTAGTATTCAACAGCCACTTTTATGGAAAACAAATTTAAGATTTATCTTACCCAAAGTAGATTTACTTCTTACTTCTTGTATCCCACCACGGGCTGTTTTCTACCTACCATTACTCCAGAGATATTTTATGTTCTTCTTGAGGAACGACTTGTTGGAACCAAGAGATTATGCACAAGTTTATTTACATGCTCTAGAAGAATATAAAGGGAGTCTTGTCACTGCAATCACAGAGGAAACCTTAAGAGCCTTCAACAAGATTCCCTCAGATGACTTAAACAATTTTCCTCTCCCCTGCTTTATTTTGTTATTGGTTGTTTTTTGGGGTTTTTTTGTTTGGGTTTTTTTTTGGGGGGGAGGGGTTGTTTGGTTTTGGGGGGGGTGGTTTGGTGGTTTTTTTGGTTTTTTCAGAGACAGATTTTTTTCAGATTTGGCAGTTCTTCTAGATTACCTTTTGCTTTTGGCCTAGGTTACCAGGCCACATAACACAAAAGTAGAAGAGCAAAGTGCCTGGCTGACCATTCCTTCACCTGGACTGACCATCCAGCCTTCGTCCGGACTTACAGAGATGCACTTGCTATAGATGTAGAAACTTGGGCTCTTCCCTCCCTACATGTGCATTATAAGCATAGGGCAAACTAAATTAAAAAAATTATGCTTTAGTATATGCAAATAATGAGAGCCCAAATACAGCATATATGGACTGTCTTTTAATAGCTTCGTGTTATGTTTATATTGTTACTTTTTGTCTAACTGAATAGGTAGTTACTCAACAAATAGAAAATATAGCCTTTTTTTAGAGAATATACTTCCTAAAAAGGCACATGAAAGTCACCATTTAATTTCAGAATGTGAAACAATTAAGAAATCCAAAAAACAAATTTAGGGAAGAGAGGTATGTAAATCTTCACTTTCATTTTTTTTTCTTTTTTCAAATAAGAGAAATTAAAATGAAATACACAATAGCAGATGCACTATGCCAGATTCTACTGAAGAAAAATGAAAGATGGAGTTAGTCATATTCACTGGCAACACTCTCTTTAAAAATTACAAGCAAGAACAAACATCTTCAAAAGTGTATTTTTCTGTACAGTGAAAAATTATCCATCAATGTTCTTGTGATAGTTTCTGTCATGGTGCTGACTTGCTACCCTCACATATTTTATGTAATAGCTGGGGAATAACAAAAAACAAATGAAAACACACACACCCACACACCCCCAATATCTCCCATACCCAAACAAACAAAAACCCATCAAAACCAACTATATATGCATTTTTTAAAAAAATTATCTCTAAAACAGAAGTAATTTCTGAATTAGTTACCTTCTGTGAACAAGAAACATACCTGTGTACCTTCATGCATGCAAGTGTATATGGAGGACCAAGAGCCATTCACTGTGGATCCCAACACCAATTAAAATTATAGCGCTGGTAGCTACAAAACTACAGATGTAAGCATTAATTTGATCTGCTTACTGATATGAAACCCATTTTTACTTAACCGTGAGCATAGAAATATCGATTTGTTGTTCATGAGTTATGCTTTCACTGTGAAATCTGAAGTCATAGTTGTCGGGCTGGAACAAATTAAGATGTTAAACAGCATCAGCAGTTCTTCTGTGTCTAGACAAACGAAAGAACAGGCTATTGCAAGGTGGGAATGATTTCCAAATTTTAATCCTTATGTTAGAATAATTTTATAGTATATATTGTCACACCTAAGTCTCCCAAACTGCAAAATCTTCCTTGTAAAAAAAAACTTATTAAAACAATTTCCAAAGAGAGGTAAATATAAAGTATTCAATGATAATAAATGTCCCTGCTTTAGTTACATGACTGAGAAATAAGCATTAACATTAGGTTTTAATCCAAGAAACTAACAACCAAAAATAAAGGGAAAACTATAATAGTCAAAAATCAAAAAATTGTTTGGTTTAACATCACAAAATGTGAGTTATCTACCATGTCTCTTTAAAAACTAGATTTGGAATATACGAAAAATTAATTGTTCATTATTCAATGATTTTATTCTGATCAGAAGTGTGGGGTGTGTGGGAGGAGAAATCAAAAATAGAATAAGTTTCTGTGAACACAGCTGAGACAGGACTAGGAAAGAGAGACTCTACACCACTAGTGGATCCAGACAATCTAAAAAATGAGAAGGTCATTGTGAGAATGTTATCATCATATAAATTGTCAATTTAGAAGCCAGAGAGTAGCAACACCCATTTCCTTCTGTAAAACACATAAATGGCCATTTCTTGATGTCAATGCCTGCTAACCTGCTTAGGTGGACAGCAGACTAAAGATTGTGTGGACACAGAAGCTAGAACTGTACTCTTGCTCTTGATAAAATCCCTTACATGTCAGCATGTCAGGATTAAAATATGATGTCAAGATAAAACTCAAGGGTTTTGGGGTTTTTTGGGGGGTTTTTTTGTTTGGTTTTTTTGTTCAGTTTGGGGGTTTTTAATGATTTTTTTTGTGGGGATTTTGTTGCTCTGTGATTTTCTTTTTATTCAGAAGAAGCAATCACATACCTGTTTTAGAAATTACAGTCCTTGTAGTAATTAACAACTTCATTCTTCAGATGCAAAAAGCAAAATAAATAAATAAAAGTGATTGGAAAAAAACCCATGTCTGTACATACTCTATCATTATTGCCAAAAAAGCTGTATTACCTTCAGGCCAGTACTGAGTGGGCTTCAGCAGCTACAATAAGTGGTGTGTGGTCATCCGAAAAAGGGAGACCAGGAAACAAATTTCATTAGCCTTTCCATATCTTTTTCTGAAAGAACAAAACTAATAGCTGAGTAAGGTGCTAATATACTACTACACCGGTGGCCCATAAAGGAGCCTGCTCTGGGCAACCAATGCACACAGATTACTATTCTCCTGAAGAAAATTCTTTTTATGGCCCCTAAAAGCCATGGGAAATATTCCTTCTTCTGAGTAATTTCCAAGAATTTCAGCCCTTTCTTCCTCATCTTCTGGATTGTGCTGAAATGTACTATCACGACCAAAAGACTCCAATCAAATGTTATTTCAGGACAGATTCCCCCTCTGGTGATTTACGACATCAAGTTTCTGTCTTCACTTTAGAACAAAACAGAATCTCAGAGTAGCACATACAGAGTTTTTTAATTCAGTAACATTCACAATTAGACAACCCTCTTCCCCTTTTCAAGACAGGAGGAAGAGATGAAATATTAACATGTTCTGTTGCAGCTATGCCCTTAGCAGTCAGTGTCTATCCCCAATTACCAGATTCTGCCCAAGCAAACAAAATAACAGAAAATATTTTAAAAATCTGATAGTAACAGAAATTATGGAAGATAAAGTGTTTGCAGCTAAGCAGGAATGTCAAGCCATTTGCCTTTCTGATTGCCAGCAGTGAAGTAACATTTAATTGATCTCTTAAATTAATTTCCTTGCAAATATAATTTTCTTCCTGAATGATTCAAAAACTTGATACTGTAGTTTCTCATCCAAAAAAACCAAGAACAATAAAAAATGTAAACATGCAATTTTTCAGGTAGTATTGCTATTTGATTTTCACGAACATTCCTTTAGATAACAATCATTTAAACCCTTCTCAAACCCAGTTCTGTTGAAATGATTCTTCACAGATTATTGCTTTTTTTCTCTCTCTTTTTATGGTTTATAAAGTCATGCTGCCAGATCCAATAACTTGACACCCCTGCCTGCAGCCACAAGCAGGAACTTGATTTTCGTTTTGCTCTTCACCAGAAAAAGAGACAGACCACTCAAGGTTAGAACAGAAGTGGGAAAGACCCAAGTAAGGCTACAAAATAAAAGCTATACACAATTTATATTCTACCAGCTTACAAAAGGAAGTCCTATGATCTGGAAGTCACAGGTAGGGAGCACATTGCACTGCAACAAAGGAAATTGCTATCTGCAGCCTCAGTCCTGTTTGGAGCACGTGCCCTCATTAAATATCTTGTGTGACTTCCCTCTTTGCTTACCTGAAGTCCTCATAATTTTGATAATCTCCAGGAATTTAATGCAGTTAGCAATCAGCAAGGTCTCTGTTTACATGCCCTGAAAATCATGTTATTTTTAACAAGTCATATTTAAAAGAGCAGTCCAGGGTGGCAAAAAGAACAATGTTGCTCTATTTATTTGAGGTTGTTCTTTGGCACTTTTTTTTATGATCTTTTCCATTAATTAGAAAGGCCCTGAAATGAAGATAACTGGGGAAAGAAATAAATCTATAATATTTCTTTTTGGATTTGAGAACCAGAGTCCTGCTGAGTATCAGTCGTGTTTCTTCAGTGAGCCCCTACTTGCAGAGCAGGAATTTAAGTTCCATATGTTTGGCTAATCTTTATCCAAACTTGCAGTCAGGAAGGAAAAAGAGGAAGACAATAGAAGAGAAAAATGAACAGAATAAAGGTGTTCATTGCCAAGAAGGAAACAATCACGTTTCATCTTCTTATCTGAATGTCATTTTAAAATTTGCATAACAAAGGCTGTCCTGCTGAGACTCTTTTGCTCCTCAAGGAACTGCAAGATTTCTTTTCATACTCTCTATGCTACAGCTACTATAGAGTCTCAGTTCATATTTTGGTGGAGAGCAAATTGATCCACATTTATAGAGTCAAGAAAAAAAAGCCCAGAAAGATGTGTGAAGGGCTCAGTAACACAGCAATGTGGCAGCCCCTAGCCAGCACAAGCTTTCTTAGAGATCATACATAGACGAAAAAAAGTTATACACATTTTATCTACTCTGAACTGAAGCTGGGCTAGAATCTGAGGCTCTGTTGCTGGGCTTTTTTGATGGCAGCTTTGTTATACCTAGCAAAAATCATGCATCAGTAAACGTACCCCATCAGAGGCAAAATAAAGAAAGAAATTATTTAACAGCAACACTGAAATAAAGCAACAGAAAGTTTTTGAAATTCATTTATGTTCACACATCCTACATGAAAAAACACAAACAACCCAACACCTGCTCTCTGTAGATTAGAATACTAATTAAATAATCAGTGACATCCAGTAACAAAACTTAATTATTCAGTCTTTTGCTGCACTAGTATGTTAGTGGGAACTGCAATGTTGATATTTGTGATGCTATTGTAACTTCAAATTTTGGACTTTACTCTCTTCCACAGAACAGTTAGAGTCCAGGGCATGGACTCAAGGCTAGACGCAGCATTCAGAACTTCTGTCAACCTCTTGTGTGACATTGTGCAGACTGATTTATCCCTCTAGGTTTCCTTTATATATCAGAGTCATTATTCTTTTATCTAGCCTTTTATTGTTTATAGATCACCTTACTTCATAAAAACTGATCATCACTGCAACAGGAAGTTTAACAATGTTTCTATAGATGCTCTTTCTTAAAGTTTAGGGAATGTTACTTACTACAAGACTACGGCATCTAAAACAGCCACACAAGGTCACTTAAGGTATTTGCAAGTGTGCTGTGATCTGAAGCAACCAAGCCAATGCAACATTAACATCTACAAGAGGAACTGCAAGAAAAAATACCTTGATTCATGGAAAAAGGTTTATTACCTCAGGCTCAGCACCATGTGAACAGAGTTAGCCTGAAGTACATACTGTGGAGCATTCCTCTTGACATACCCCAGGCTCTCATCTGTCCCTGATCTTCACTTTTCACATTTAGTCATACCTTGCTCTGAGTAGGATATAGCCTACACCTAGCTATATCCTATCTATCTCCTAGGGTGGGATGTCTGCTGAGTTGTCCCAGTTCTCTGTTAGATCATTGCCTCCTGGGTGAGACTGGAATGTTAATGGTTAATGACTCAAAACAGTAGGCCATTTGGTGGGCCAAGTTTGCACCACCCCCTGAGAGGGAAGCTTTTGGATGAGTGGTGATGAAGGCTCTGATCCTCACAAGACAGGGGGTTCCCATGTAAACCTAAACTGTTTTGACCCACTGAACTTTGTGTTTTGTGGGCTTTCCCCCACCCCCAAATGCATCAAGACTGTGACCATCACTTTGGCCAATAGACAACTAAATGGCCACAATCAAATCTCCTTGCTGGTGGTGATATCTTCCTACTCTTTTCCTTTCTTTATCTTTCTTTTCCATTGTACATTTTTAAGTGTTATTTTTATGCTTTTATATTTCTGTATTTCTGTAGTTAATCTTAACCCAAACAGCTACATACCGGTTTTTCCATTGCTACCAAAATGTTCTGAAATAAATCCTACATATCTATATATGCATAAACACTGATCATTCACTGTTGTTTCATTCTAATCTGCTCCAAGGGATATATTAACAAGAATTTGAATTACCCTCACCATTAGGGTCATTCCATTGACATTTCTGGCCAGTAGTGAATACACCAGTCTTCATCACAAAGGAACAGTTGGCAGAAACCCCCATTCTAGATAGACACATATTTAAAGTTGTGTATGACTGACAGCAAAGTCACAAAGCAAATATTGTGCTAAATCCCAAATAGTTCTAAATGACAGCCTCAAAAAAGTAATTTAGACTGAGAGGAACCACTAGGAGCTACCTAGTCTAATACCTAGTTCAAAGCTAGACTCCTGTTCAAAGATCAGACTGCTCAAGGCCTTGCCCAGGGTCATGAACAGCTCCAGGAATGGAGATTTGCTCACATCTTCTAGCAACTGGTGTTTGATCAATTCCACCGTGTAAAGGTTTTTCCTAGCACCCAGTCAGAAATTCCCATGCTCCAGCGGATGCACACTGGGAACCTCCAAGACAAGTCTCACTTCCTTCTATCAGTGTCCTGCAAGCAGACAGTTGTAGACAGCAACAAGACCTCCCTTAGTCCCCTCTTCCCCAGGCAACAGTTCCTTTAGGCTCATTCATATGTCAGGCGTGAGCACCCTGAATATCTTCACAGAATCACAAAATGGGTTGGTTTGGAAGGGACCTCCAAGATAACCTGGTTTCAATTTCCCTGTCATGGGCCAGAGCTGCCTTCCGCTAGGCCAGGTTGCTCAAAGCCTCACCCAACCTTAGCCATTCCTTCTTGTCCTGTGACTACATGCTCTTGTAAATTGTTCCTCTCCAGCTTTTTTGTAGGTTCTCTTCAGTACTGGGAGGCTGTAATTAGGTCACCTTGAAGCCTCCCATTCTCCAGGCTGAATATTCTCTTAGCCTTCCTCATAGGAGAGGTGTTTCACCCCTCTAATCACCTTGACATCCCTTCAGCCATTATGAGCTTTCTGTGGTATGGTTCACTTTTCTGTGTATTCAGTCTTTCAGTGCTTTGTAAAATTCTGTTCCTCCTACTCCAAGCACAGAGGTAGAGATCTCCAGGAGGTGACTGTTCATAATGTCATAAGGTGTTAAAATCAACTGTCAGTAACTTCAATATTTTCTCTTCTATCAAAAAAAAAAAAAAAAAAAAAACAAACCAAAAAAAAAAAAAAAAAAAAAAAAAAAAAAAAAAAAAAAAAAAAAAAAAAAAAAAAAAAAAAAAAAAACAAAAAAAAAAAAAAAAAAACCCAAAAAAAAACCAACACACCTAAGCACAGCTTTTCATAAACAGGAATATTTGTTTCAGTGTAGACATTTGATATTTTTTCTAAATGAAAACTAGCATGCCAGAAATTTGCCTTTTTGGCATGTGAGAGAAATGGAATAATCCCAAATATAGATGATTTTTTTCCCCTTGATCAATCCACCTTGAAAGATGTTCTACATTACTTACCACTGGCAATGAGGGCATCATGGCATAGAATATTGGCATGTTTGTCACAGACGCTTCTCTGCACCCATGGATCCATGCCCAGTTTTAAATTGTCTAGCATCCTGATTACAAGGGTACCAAGTACCCTGATCAAGGAGATTCTACTGTGCAATTTAATCATTTAAAGCTGGGCTTGCTTCCATAGTTTCCGTAAGTCCTGTGACAGTGCCAGAAACATGTCAGGGGATAAGGTCCGGGTACAAAACCATTTTCTCATGGACATTTCTTAAACCACTATTTCATGTTTTATTGCTAATGCCACATACTGAGTTAGCCACAATTAACCCTGAAACTCCCTCTCCAAGCATGTACAGAAAGATATCTGTTCTCATGAATTCATGAAGCAGTAATGAATTAATTTATCTATGTTTCCCTCTGATCTCACCAAGGTGATAAATGAACAAATTCTCAGATGCCTAATTATCTTCTGATCCACTCTTTGCCCAAACAAATAATGTTAAGGTCTCTACCTCTTTCTTGCAAATATGGAGTCTCCCATATCCCACTCTGTTCTCTGGCACTCTTTCAAGATCCATTCCACAGCTCAAATCTGAACTATGTCTCTAGGCAGTAGAGGAAAATGCAAAACCCAACAGCACTATATTACCAAGTGGTTGGGGTTGGTTGGAGAAAACTATCCTTTGACTAAGAGATACCTGCAGGGAAAAAAAGAGAAAGAAAATTTGTAGCAGCATGCCATGGAAAAAACCCAAACCTTTTCTCCTTTTCAGAACAGGATAATTTGTCAGCCTTCTCTCACTCCAGGATAAGGGTTAGAAAATGCCATTAGGATCAGCATTGGTTTTGTGTAACAAGATAATAAAATAAAATTCCTACCTTGAACCTCATCCAGAACTAATATGCATGGTTTATCAGTACAGATGTCCTAGATGTGCATCAACAGTCTTACAGGGATACTCAGGATCACCGTATCTCCTCTTCCAACTGCAGGGTTTGCAGTATCTCTGTGGGAAATCTCACTCAAAACTGCAAATCTGCAAGGGTCGGGTGAACAGAACAGTTATTCTGCAGGCATTTGTCCATCCACTTCAAAGCATCTGTTGTGTTTGAATATAAATGACTGGGAGCCACAGCAATACAGGGTAAGGATGGACATGTGCTCAGGTCATTTCTGAATGAGGAGACAAAATCAGTTTCTGATCTACTTGTGCACGTTCATTTGTAACTGTTCCTGAGTGGAACCCTTGTGGCACCCTCGTGGTAAGCAATGCACTACCAATAAATAACACGTACTGAGGCCAAATTATACCTGAAAGGAGGATAACAACTTTTCTGCAGTTGGTGGAGCTGTGTCTTTGCAGCAGTGATGGATTCAAAAGATTTAAAAAATCTGTAGTAATTCCAGACCTTCTGCTGCTGTGCATGGAGTTCCAGGAGCATCACTTAAGACTGCCCAGCAGCAGCTGCCTTAGTTCCTCACATCCTCTTGCTTTTCTTGCATTTTATTCCCCTGAGCAGACCAGAAGCAGAAGCAGGTGCACCACTGTCAGTTCTGGCGCTAGCACCCGAAGCAGAAGAATCCAGCAGGGTGTATTTGCTGTTCTCTCTTTCCTCAGGCAAGGCGATGGGGTCATGGCCTCCCGCACCAATGCCATGGCACTGCTAAAACTGCTGGGGGAAAACAGGCTTGGAAGAGGGATCTTGCTTTTCAGTTCCATTTCTCTTTCTGTACCATGTGACAAAATGAAGTGTGACACTGCAATGTCAGTTTTCTGCATATAATCTGGATGCTGATTTTTAAAGTAACAATTTTAAAGAAGAAGAAACCATGGAAATTGCCCACAGCTCTGAGACAACATTCAGAAAAGTTGCCTTTTGTTTTCTCTAGGCAACAGACTCACAGACTCTTACACTACTTCTCTGCATTTTAGAATAAGCTGCTGGGTTTAGAAATCCTCATCTCTGCCCTTTCTGTTGCCATCTCTTTCCTATGCAAATGACAATTTTTAATCCACTAACTTTAGTCCAAGAAAAAGAGAAACTGTTTCCTTGGCATTTCCTGCAGGTAAAAGCAGTCAGAATGGAGCTGTAAAAGTGGGGTTTGGGTGAACAGCACTAGCACTAACTGTAGCATAAAGAAACATTAGGCAAGAGAAAAGAAAGAGTACGACCAAGAACAACTGTGGTCTCAGTTCCATTTTCTGAAGTTCTCGGTGGTACTACTGTCACAAGTGGCAACAGAAGGAACAGAAGTCACACACCAGGCATCAGTACTGGTACTAACAAAGCCAAGGTTCCTATGGATGTGTGCTTTATCCCTGAATTTCCTTATGTGTAAAAAGCAAAACCCCAGTCAATGATCTCTCCCCATGGCTCGAGATTTTTAAATGCTGACTAGGTGTGGCTTCTGCTCCTCAAATGCCTTATTAGGGCCAAGATCACAACTTCTCTATTGTGTCCCATCTCTATCCACACACCTATACAATGAGTTTCTACTTCAACCCCACACAAATACAGCTGGCTTCAAATCTTTTCAACAGAATCAAGATGTGTAACAAGCAAAATATGTCTGCATTAGATTCATTTACTCAGGGAACCAGTGTCAACACATTAAAAGAAAAAAGATCTCTGTGCAGGCTGCCGACACTCACACCTTTAATTAATGCTCACTTAGTTCCACAAAATCCATTTCAGATTGTCCTATATATTAATTTTGCAGGTGGGAAACTGTGGCAGCAAAAGTCTTCCTAAAGCAAGATAATTTAGACCATTTACGGTCATGAATAAAAGGTGAAAATTACTTGCTCCAAAACTGTTGTAAAATAAGTATCACTGTTTCATCAACACTCCTCAAGACTACAAAATTCCAGCCTTTAGGAAGGAGCATTAAAGCCACAACTAATCTGTCACTTGGCATTTTCATACACCTGAAAGATTTTATCCTCATTTCCATAATCTTCCATTAGATCTCATGAGCAACAGAAGCCAGACAATAACTGAATTTACAGAAGAAAATAGTCTGAAACTTTTTTCAGAGGGGATGTTCCACTCCTATAATAGAATCATCTAAAAAAGTCCTTCCCAATGCCAGTATGCTGTCTAAAGCTTTGAGTTCTCTCTAGATTTGACTGACTCCCACAAAATAAAATTTAATATTTAAAGTTCTCTCCTCTCCCAATCTTCCTCTTAGATTTTCTTTCATTGTAAAACTCATAGGGTTCTGGCAACACACACTGTACCATATATTCAATATTACTGCCTTCTATGAGTCATACAATTTCATGTTACTAAATTGTGTAGAGCATGCACCAAACAGAAACACTCTTCAGAGTAATACAGCAGCATGCTCCTGGTCTTAGATTTCCTTATCCTTGTCATCAGCCATGCAAGCAAATACTATCAGTGAGCAATACAGAACACACAAGGAATGCAGCCTACATTTACAGACACATATGTCTGTGAAAAATACATATGCTCAAGAAGTCTTTCAGCAGGTCATACATATTTAAGATGACAGAGGAAATAAAAAAGGAAATTCTGTTTGATTAGAGGTATGAAATGATTTTACAGTATTGCAAAACATAGCCTTTTGTTCCACACTGTTGTGCTGGGCTGAATTTGTTTTTCTGAAGAAAATACCTTTTAAAAGAGACAGCCTAAAGCTTTGCTTCTGAGTTCCCCATATTGCAATGCATTTATTTACTCAAGTGCTGCAGGCCAAATGCCTTGACTAGTTCCAAAGGAATTCTATGGGAGCTTTGGTTTACGTGATACGGACAATCAGCGGATCACATAATTTGCAACCACAGTGTGGCTCCCAGGCCTTACCTGTATCAGTGAACAAGGCAGCCATCAAACCTGCTAAACAGGCAAGGCTCCAGCAGGCTTCAAATCCTGCAGAAGCCCAAGAGGAGCAGCAGCATCTTCTGCACTGTCAAATCCCTCTCCTATATAGCACAGTGACTGGAATGGAACAGCAAAACCCTTCCACACCAAACCTGTGAATCCCTGATACTCCTTCAGAGCAAGCAAATAAGCAGATATGCTTACTCTAGCATTTCCACTAAAGTCACAGGCACGTAGAAAGGAGATAACAGAAGCCAGCCAACTGCATTTCTGGTCTGTGATGGGAAGAGGTCTCGGGGGGAAGAAGAAAGCAATCTGACAGCACCATGTGCACAATTCGAGTCTCCCTGTTTCTGCCTCCAGCACCACTAATACCAGACAGGAAGGAAAACACAGCTGTCCTAACCTGTCATCCCAGCCACCTCCAGGCTCAGTCATACCATGCTCTGGTCTTCTTCACAACCTCTTGTTTCCTTGTGACCATTTTTCCTCTTGACTCAGAGTCCTACAAGCTACCTCACCTTTCTTATCCTGTAGCCTTGTATCTGCACCATGACATAGTGTAGGCTGTCCTCACATTAAAAAAGAAAAAGACAAAGGTCTCTGCCAAGGGAAAGGGAGACTGATGGCTTCCTTTAGGAAAGTCTCCATAGCATATATCAATATTAGTTCAGGTGAGGGAGGTGTTCTACATGTGGGGCAAGAAACTAAGGGGGTGCTCTGTGGTGCTCTCATCCTTGGGCAAGTGCATTGCACACAGGTGCAGACCAGCAGCGACAGAACATCTGCTGCCCCAACTGCATCAAACAATGCAAGAGGAGAGAGCTCACCTGTGGTCCTGTCCACTGAGGAGTATAATACAGAGACAGACTGGGAGGAGGAAGGAGGAAAAGAAAACAGGGATCTCTTATTTCTGGTATCTTGTGTGCTTTTTACTTACCATTCATGTCAACAGCTGTATCTGCTCTGGAGTGCTTTTCCAAAAGAAGGCTTTGCTGGAGCTACTCTGACAGCTTGCTCATTTTATCATAGCTTCCAATACACAACCCAGAGCCACGATGTGGAGGAGCATTTAGACTAAGGGGAACTGATACAACAAAAGGCAGAAGAGGATGCCATTGGAAAGTGGTAGGAAAAAAAGGAATAAATTGTTCTAAGCAAAACAAAAATTTAATGGGAAAAAAAAAAAAAAAAAAAGGAAAATATTGTTCTCTGGCTAGCACAGTGGCATGTTCACATCAAGAAGGATGCTCTGAGACCTAAGGCATGGAACAAAGGATCAAGATATGTGGCTTCAGCTGCTACCTTTGACAGGTTCCCCCCTCTGATCTGACTGGATACATCCATCTCCCTGTTTTCGGTTCTGTGGCTGCAGAACACCCTTCACTTCTTGGTGCTGCTCTCTTAATGGAGACCCTTCAGCAGAAAAACTGGCTCTGAAACTGTGAAGGGGGACTGCCTTGTGGCAGTGGCCATGCCATTACTGTCAGAGGTGTGGGAGGCAGGAAGCTGCAGGCTATGTTCACTGCTTGCCACAAGCACTCACGTGCAGGAATGTTCTCTAGGCCAGCTGTGGGACAGCACAGCTGGGTCTCTCAAATGAAAAACTTCAGACCTACCAGAAGTTCTGGACTTAACTCCAGGGTTCATTTTCTTGCTGTTTGAAAGGGCTTTGCATCCAGCCACTCCATTAGATGGAGGCTGAGGTATCATATCCACTGTGTGCCACGCAAAACAACCTAAAAGACGAGATAGCCCCCCAAATGTCCCAGTCACTTTTCCATAGTTGTTTTATTTCACCTGAGCTCAAGTTGTCTATGCATACAGTGTACACACAAGAGCTTTTTTGCGGCTTTTCTGGGCCTCTCAGCTAGCAGCTACTGCATATGAAAAGGGTTTGTTATTTACAACTACCAGAGCCAGAAATAAAGGCTGAACTGGAAAGTGGCAGCAAAGGATATGTACTTTCTAACAAAAACAAAACAAAACAAACGAAAAGCAAACAAACAAAGTGCACCTTGCTCAAAAGCTGACTTCTTCTACTGAAGAATTTACCACATAGAATTTTCTCTCAGGTCATAATTATTATCAAAAATTATGTAGGTATCACCACTGCACCTTGTTCTATCTTTGTTACGAAAAGGCACTTGCCAGCAAGCCATAGTGTGGTGTTTCCTCACAGCACAGATCTGTTCAGCCAGCACAACCTGACCTGGCCAAGCCCAGCTTGCTCCCTCAACCTGCCATTTTCCATCACCAAAACATCTCTGTGGCCATCTAACACACTTCTTCCAATAAAAGAGGGCCAAGCACTAATCATGGTATTCCAGATGCAGCTTGACAAGTGCTAAAATGGAGGAGAACAATAATTTCCTTTGATTTTCTGGCTCTAAAAACATTTTACTTTCTGCTCACAAGTCTTAAATGGTGTTTCAAAACTTGCCAGTATCTAGCTACCCCTACTTCTTCTGTTATATATGTCTTTCTCTTGTTTCTGGGATAGTTAGTTTGGGTTTTGTTGATTTGGGTTTGATTTTATTTTTCTTTTTGGTGATCTTGGGGTTTTGGTGGTTTTTTTCTGGTTTGCTTTTTTGTTTGTTTTGTTTAGGTTTTTGGCAGTTTGTTAATTTTTTTAAAAATTTTTTTTAGTTTGTTTTTCTATTCATTTGTTTGCTTTGGGGTTTTTTGGTTTTGTGGGTTTTTTTCAGTTGGTTCCTCTTTGGTAGTACTTACCTCAGTTTCCCCTACTAATACCATGCTGAGGCTAAACCTTTGTGGAAAATTCAGTGAAAATGATACAGCAATTTCTGAAATGACAAGTAGAAATGCATTACTCCAACCACTCTGAAAATTTTTGACAGGTTCTCCTTTGGGTCAAAAAAATATTTTTTCCTATCCCTATGAAAGACTGCCAAAGTCTGGTGGCTTAAAATACATCAAAATGTCATAGTTCATATATAATCAGATAAAATCCAGCAACCAAAATCTCTGAAGGTTCTGTCTGAAGTGGTCACACTTCAATTTCTTGCAAAGTTTAGCACTCCCTAGGCTGCACATCTCTAGACCAGACCGATACGACTGCTGTGGAGATCCATGTAGTAGCGGCTTCAGGTGAGGGTGGGTTTGCATTGCTCTGGCAGACTATTTTGAGAAATCACTTGGGAAAACCTCTCTTTGCAGGCTCAGGAAAAAAGAAAAAAAAAAAGCCATGAACTCAACAGGAGGAGTTTTATGAGACAAAGTTTGTCATTTAGAGATGATAGGATGAAAAATAGTTAAGGAAAGTTAAATATAGCTAAGAAAAGTTTATTTTTATTTACAGACCTATGAAATTCCTGAGTCACATCTTGACAGATGTAGCTGATTGTCAGGCTTGGCTGGCAGCACAAATGCTTCTGCATCTTTTTTGTAAACAACTATCTGTTCAGACTGCTTACAGCAGCAAGAGACAAGCCCATCTTCTACTGGAAACATAAAATGTTTATCCACCACCTGCTAGGAAGGCTTTTGTTACTTGAAATTTGTCTTTTGAGCTCTGTGGAAAGCGTGTGGGTATTCTAAATGTATTTTCAAATAATGAAGCAGTTTTGATGCCTTAAAACATGCTTTCTTCAAAATAAATATCAGATTTTATCACTTGAATTGACTTTTAAATGCTTGTAAAAAGGTTCAGGATGATGCACCCTAGAGAGAAAAAGTTTCTCAATTCCCAGAAAGCCAGGCTGTAAATCCCTTATTGCCAATGGCAAACAGCAACTCACATGCATGACCTTGTGAGCAATTCTTCACTGATGGGAATTAAGCTTTCATTTTTCAAGCTCAGTAGCTCAGTATAGAAAAAAATGGTTACCATCACTGGATGGCCCTTATGAGATTCCTCAAAGTGGGCATCAAATATCCTTCTGAAAAGATCTCTCAAGGAAATCCAAAAAAAAAAAAAAAACAAACCAAAAACCACCTACCACCAGAAGTCACCATTTACTGGAGCAAAATTTAGGCGCCCTTTTGATGAAAAAACCCATTTTTTGATAAAAGGCTGCACTAGCAATTTTATTTTTCAGAAACCTGTAACCAAACACCACACGTTATACAGGCAACATAAAACAGTCAGCAGCAATTACTGCTGGTCAGTGTTGACTTGGGCTGAAGGTGAGCCAGGCTCTGTGGGAACAGGGCACTCTCAGCTCTCTGCTACTAAACCCCAGCAGCTATTGTCATTTATAATGGGAGTCTGGCTGTGGAGAATTTGAAAGATAAATAATGGCATACCAGCAAGCATTTATCAACAACAATATCATTAAAACACTGGGAAGGGACGTTTTTTAGAAGTTTTCATGAGCTCAGGAGAATTTCTCCTTGGATAATAGCAGTGCTCTTAAAAAGAATAGATCAGTGGATTTTAGAGCAAGAGAACATTGCTAGCAATTTTCTGACCTAAATATACGAAATCACATCCATATAAAATACTTTAAAAATAATGCCACTAAGGTCAAATAATTTGGCATTCAAAATTCTCAGAATGGCAGTACTAAGGTTGCCTGCGTGACCCTAACTCAGCAACCCTTAATTCTGGCTCCCTCAGCCTGACTGCAGAGAATGGACAAGCCTCCGTAAATAGGTAGCTAATCAGCCTCTACTTTTGCCCTTGTATCTGGAAGCAGCAAAGGCATACCACAAAAACCCAACCCCAGGACAGCTTGTCATTTCACAGGGCATTACAGTTCCAGGGCAACCTCTCAGCGACCCCAGGCTGAGGCACTCACAGGGCATTCAGAAACACTCTACCAAGGCCGAGACTGAAGGAATGGGAAAGCCATAGGCCAGATATTTAGAGTCCTTCTGAAACCTGTCTGCCATTTTAAGAGTCTAAGTTCAAAACTTAGAAGTTCTGCATCACCATTTTTAGTTGCGCCTGCAGTCCTTTACAGGTAGAGAAAATACTTGCTTCTAGTTGTACACAAAAGAACTTATGTCCAAGCAATGCTACACTTCTCTGGAGCAATCTCATAACCACACTCCAAAAGAAATCCCATACTTAACTCTTTTCTGACCTCAGTGGTCCACTGTGGTAATATACTTATCAATAAGGACAAAGGCCAGAGGGAGGGGTGGTGTGCCAGCCCTCTCTTTTAGCGCTCTTTAGCACTGGCCGTGGTGTTCACATCAGGCTGAATAGCTCTGGGTTTCAAAGTATTCATTCCTCAAATGGGTTTGTGTACATCTTTGGGCAATATTCTCATTCCATTAAATAAGCATTTAGTGAGCAGCCACACACCAGCAGGACTGCCCCCCACAGCAGCCTTTGATACCACAGTGACAGCACAGTTAACTTTTGTTTCCACAGCATCAGACTCAAAACAAGCTCATATGTTCTGCCCTCAGTACACACATTTCAGATGGAATAAGGCAAATACGAAACCAGGCAAAGGGAGTCCACTTTGAATCACCCAGCATCCCTCAGGATAACCTAATTGGAACACAGAAAGCAGAGTGTCATAGCTCAGCGGAAGGACAAAAAGGACACACTTCTCTAGAAGACAGGTAGTGAACCTCTGGTTCTTTAAGTCAGCTTTGATAATTGAAACATTTAATATATGAACTTGCTATCTCCCCTACTGCACAGCACAGGGCCAAGCAGAGTCACCCAAGCCAGCGAGCCTACCATTCCCAAATGGTAAAACTAACAGCAGGCACGCATGAGAAATGCCAATTACTGTTCTGGATGCAGGTGCTGGCAAAGCCAGCAGATAAAAGGCTCTACTTTTCCTAAGGTTGGAAGTTGTCAGAAAGCTCCCTTCTATCACTCCTTCCACAGCCCATAGATCTAGACAAGGCAGAACAGTTTTTTTCTATCACGGGAACAGCTACACCAGCATTCTCACAAAGACGTGAGATTTCCTGCCTTGCCACCTGGTTTCTGACTGTATTCATGAAATCTAATCCTCCAAGCTGCTGTGCTGAGGAGGATGGGATTTGTGAAGGCTTTGAAGACCCCAGGCAGGTAATTCCTGAGGTAATTCTGAAAGCAAAACAAAGTGACAGTCTGCTTCCTGATCCGTTTTTCTAGGAAAATTACATTTTACGGCCAATTCTGTCCTTACACGCTGACTATAAAATTAACTTATTAGCTGACTCAACTCCATTTTATGTGAAGGATTGAGAAGGATTGCCTCCAGCCCTTGTCCCTTTAACTCTAATTATCAAGTGTATACCAGATTAAATTCAGAATGAAGTAGCCGGGTCAGGCAATCTACTTAAAGTTTAATGGAAGTTAATGATTCATTGATCAAGCTCATTTACGTCTAATTAAACCCTTCCTGTATTATAAAAGACAAGGGGGAAGTTTTATAATGCACCTCACTCCCCTTCTGCACATGGTGGATTTACTGCAGAGCTCCATGGAAAATTCACAGCATCTGCCTTTCGTGCGTGCATGGTTTGGCAGCAGCCCTGTAGATTTAAAAGTATAATTATCTTGGATGACTTCAGCAAATGGATGGGGTTTACACAATGCTGGCAAACACAATACCAGTATCCAGCTGCACACAGCCAGACTGAAAACCGAGCTTGTATGCACAGCACTGGCACAATGGTGGAGCCCAGGGAGCGTAATAATAACCAGACCTGTGCATGGATCTCAAGCGTGAGCCTCACTGGGATAAGGCAGCAATGATGTTAAGCCTGAGACAGGGAGAAAAGCTTCCTGTTGCATATGGATACACCTCAGTCCCTGCTCACGCTTCAAAACTGGCAAAGCAGCCAAGCATCCCAAGCATGGCACAGGCAGTGTTCAGCATTCACACATAAACAAGTGACAGGCAACCCACTGTAATGCTCAGGATTTATTCCTTCCTCCACTGACTGTCCCCTCCCACTAAGCACTTTCTAGACATCATCTTGTATATAAAGATGTGATCACAATACAATGCCCCTACTGAGGGGCTATCCACCAGAACGTTACATTTGTCACAATTATTCAAGGCAGTATAATTAAACCCAAATATCACGGTCTACTTACATATTTATCATTTTGTTACATAGATTTAAATTTTATACCATACATGAGAAGAGTTTAAAAAAAAAAAAAGTTTACAGTCTCAAGCTGATAATGGTTTGATTTTTGACAACTTTCTTTTAGAAATCCTTAACAGTTTTAACTCAGTTTAACAGTGGTGAGTGGCGGTTGCTTTATGGCAGTAATGCATGGCTCAATTTCTATTTTACAGTAAATTGCACAGACCAACTATGAAGATACTGAGGTTCATTTTATCAAATGGTACTCTTTGGCACTCCATTTCTGCCAAAATATTTCATTTCTCTATCCATAACTGTTCCAAGAAATCAGTCAGTTCCCAGAAGTCTAGAGAGAACTCTGTAATAATGACGCTGTTTGTATAATTTGCAGTGGAAAGGTTATTTCCTATTTTTTTTCTGAGGTCTGTTGGGAATGGCTTGTATTTTCATTGTTTCCTTTTGCTATTTGGACTGCATTCAATTTAACTGTAATTAAATCAAATGGCAACTGCGATTTAATTTAGCTGTTACTGCAATTAATTCTATGATCTCTGAAAGACTTGGTCAAGTTTGGAATATGGCCCCTCTGAGTTTCCAGAGACAGACTTTGATTCCTGATTGGTCATGCATATTCTTTGGGGGGGCGGGGGGGAAAAAGGAGTTCTTGGTGACCTAGGCATTATGACCCAACCACCTCAATGTGTGCCACTATATACACTAAAATCATCTTGATATTTCCAGGAACCTTGAAAGAGAGATGGGTTTATCCTAGTTGCCAGAGCATTCAGGGAGGATGATGCATATGACTACTTGTAAATCTTTCTATTGTAGATATTTTTTTTACCAATTCTTTTCAGCCCCTGTCTTGTGTCTCACTCATAATTCTTAAATAGGATGAAAATTAGAGGGGAACCACACAAAAAGTGGAAACAAGAACACATGACCAAGAATGAACGAGGGAGCAACACAGCTCAGAAAAATAAAATCAAAAGAGGAATACACAAAATGAGTTACAGCTAGCAAGGAACATAAAAGGTTTCAAGAAAAAGTTCACTGATTGCATCAGAAACACTTCTATATTTTTATAGAATAAAAGAGAAATATAAGATAATACAAGAGGAAAAAAATAGAAAAAATACGTGCACTATGTGCTTTGGAAGAACAACAAATAACGTATGACACAGATAAGACTGAAAAACTGACACTTCCATCGTTTTTTTCAGAATGACACAATGGAAACAAAGGAGGCAGGAACGTGGGGCAGAATAAGCAAAGGACGTCTTAAAAGTACAAAGGCAAGATAGATATTTTCAATATAGCTCGACCTGACAAAGCTCACCCTAAAGAATTTCAGGAATAGGTGAAAGCCATCCCTAACAATTCAGAGGACAAAAGTGTCACTCAGAAACAGTGAAAACCAAAGCAGCACCAGTAGTGTCTGTCTCAAATAACATTCTACTATCTATTAATCAAGTTTTTGCCAGTGCTTAGGAAAATACCAGCAAGAAATACTTAAATTATTGGTACTATGACTGAGAAGAAAATAAGCTAATAAAAAGCAATAATAAAACAATGATAAATTATATGATGCCAGTTTAATTTGGTATATTTATTAGGATTACTGGCCTAGATGATAAGGAGAAAGACACAGATATGACATTTATGTTATCTACCTAAACTTTTTCACATACCTTCATGATATTCTCACATCAGGAAAATACAATTCAAAGGAAATGTCAGTGCATGAATACCTGATTTTAAAATAATGTTCACGTCCTAAGTCTGAATTTTCAGTCTCAGGATAGGATTTGGGGATAAACAGTGAATTCAATGCTAGTCAGTATTTCCAAAAATGATTTAACATGAAATAAAATTATATTTAAAGTATTTCATCCAGCCCCCTACTGAAAAAGCTTGTTAGCATCACAAAGTCAGCACCTTTGAGAATCACAGTAACCATTAAAGCAAAATATTAATCAAAAGGGTCCTCAGTCCCTTTAGTCTAATTTTCTGCACAAAGGATCAGGCCAGGTTTCTCAAAAAGGTTTTCAAGACCTGACTGACCAAAAACAAGTATGGAGACTGCAGAAACTGCAGTTGTAACCTGCCAAAGGTAATCTGTTCCACTGTCCTCACTTTGAAAAAGTTTTCCTTTATATTCAGGCTCGACTGTTTTTATTTCCACTCATATCCATAGTCTGTCATCCTCTCACCTCTGTGAAGAGTCTGATTCTTTTCTTCTTGATGACTTCCTCATTGGTGTCAAGGCAGACCTGCCAGGTTTCTACAGTAGAATGGGTAGTAGTACTACCCACTTAAAGGTAGTTCTCCTTCCCCTCAATGCTCCCTCTCACCATCCTAATAAGAAAAATGTAATAAAAAGATATGCGCTTAGATCTGTGAAGAAACAGTTAAATGCATAAATACAAAATGGGAAATAATTAGTGAAGCAGCAGGGGTTCAAATATTAACAGTCTCTTCCACTATCTCAATATACACGTATATACATGTAACACATTCATTTGCTGTGCTTGGGACTTGTGAAGCTTTGGTTGGATGAACCCCAGAGTCCAGTCCTGAGGAAACAAAAAAGAGGAGAGATGCAGAAGACTATAGTGGAAATAACTTTGGATTTGGAAATTTGGTGATATACATTTTTAGGAAAAACTAAGACATTTGCTCTCTAGAGAAAGAAAGAGAAGGGGGTGAAAGAGAACAGCAAAAAGGGCATGGAAACAGTATTCCAGTCACTCGATAAGTCTTTCTTCCCATACTAAGGACAAGAGAGCAAAGATCGCTGTGCTCACTGTGACCATGTCAAATAGAAATACTTGGAGTCAAAAAATATTAGCTCAGGGAGTATGGAAAAAAATTCTAACTACAGTAATAATCAAGTGATAAATTAGGCTGCAAAGCAAGGCCACAGATTATACATCACTACAGCATTTCAACCAAGGGTAGATAAATATTGTCAGCTCTGTGTCAAAGAGGAGAAACAGATGATGTCTCAAAGTCCTTTCTATACAAAGACAGAAAATTTCTTAACAAGTTTGATTGATGCCTCAGGTAAACACTTTTTCTAAATAAAGTCTAAGCAACAACGCTGCCTTATGAAACATTTCGGGGTCTTAAGGTTATTAAAGGGAGCCATTGAAACACTAGCTATGAAAGTTGCAATATGGTGCTTCTACAAAGTGAATTTTCGGTTCATTTTTCCTTAGGATTTCATCACAGTTCACAGCATCCAATGCCATTGTTTTCTTATTAATAAAACTTTAATTTGACTTTGAGTCGTCTTTTGCCTAATCTTGTCTAACCTAGATTACTCATTCATATTTGGCAGTTTATCCACCATTTAGCTTTTTAGGGGTTGTAGAATGTTGCTGTATTATTCTTTTTACATCTGGTACTACTCAAACCTTTACAAAGCCTTATGCTTCTTGTTTATTCAGAGGGTTGGTTTCCTATTTTAAGTGCACTCGCATAACATTCATATAAGATATTCTTATTCTTTGCACCATAAGCTTCTTAAGTAAGAAAATCTTTCTTTTCTTTGCAAGCTTTGGTAGGTCTTTTATCACGGTTACTTCATAAGACTTCACATAAGAATTTGTATTTGTACTTCTGCAGATATCTACAGTGTGGCACAGATGATGTTTGCTCATAAAGTACTTGCACTTAAGTGATCTTTTGTCCCAGTGGACTGGAATCCCAAATTCTGCAAGACTGGCATCGAGATCAGTTCCAGTTTTATTAAACTTTGTTAAATATTATAAGCTAAAGACTAATTGCTACACACATAACTCTCTCTCTTATTTATCTGCTATATTGTTCTGGGGAATGGTGGGGAAAAAAAATAATCTTCATGTATTTGATTTGTTTTTGTAAAAACCCAAGCTTCTGATAACTGTACCTGCAGAAAATTGGTTCACTTTACTTTTGGAAACAGCATCCAATGACTGACTATAAAATTATATTGATTTTTTTTTTTTTTTTTTTTTTTTGGGGGGGGGTGGCTTTATTCTTTGTCCAAAGTGTACTTATCCCTCTCACCAGGCTGAAAGAAATTATCTGAATGCTGACATTGTCTGAGGACAGCAACAGTTTTTATCATCCTTGGATGCCTTTTCTAGGGTACAACCTGAATTTTCCTCCATAGTGGGTACTCCTAAGTTGCTTTAAAGCACAATAAAAACAACTAAAAAAATAAGCTTTTAGTGTAGCTTAGGCAAATTAAAAGGCAGGGATGCTCGCACAAAAACCTGTACTGTTAGGATAAACAAAAAAAGCAGCCTTTATGGATTGCAAAAAGTTAATCTGAGAAGTTCACACAGTCAGAAAGAAAAGAGAAAAAGGCAGAAGTACTGCTTTATCACCCCTTAAGTCTGATAGCAATTAATTTCAATCACTTGGAGCAATCAGAAGGATTTCAAAATAGTAAGTCTCCCCTTACTTTGTCTCTATATTAGGTGATGTATAACAGAAATATATCCCTTACCCTGTCAAGGTTTACTACCAACTAGAAAATTACAGAGAGACACAAGCACTTTGATTCAGAGAAGCATAGAGTGACAAGTGAGACAGTGGAAGAGAACTGCTAAAAAGTAAAGTATCTGTGAGATGCATATTTTCTAGCAGAACAACGGAAAAAAATAAAAAGCAAGATGAACTGTAATCTGTAGCATAGGTTATCTTTGGAGTATGGCTGAATATGAGCCAACTTGAATAACTGTCTTTTAATTAAGGTTTAGAGCACAACTCATAGGCAGTGTAGAGTAAAATAAATATCAGTAATTTTAACAAGGCAGTATTGAAATGCAAAAATAATAAATATCGCTTATTTTTTTTTCCTTTGAAGACATTTAAGCAGCTATGAATATTCATAAACTGTCACATTTAATAGAAATCAGCATGGTATTTCATGAACACTAGACTCAGCAAAGTCTGTCTTCCTACAAGTTGTATATTTTCTATCCAGGCCATCACTTCCTACCCTCAATACCAAACTACACCTCCAGTCTGCTATAAAACTTACATTGTAGGTAGGAAGCTAGAGACTCCCATGCCTATTTCAAAAAAGCCTTGCAGAACTGACTGAAAGGGTCCACCTGTTTCCAGGGTCAGAAAAGCAGCAAAATCCCATAATCTGATTTCCTAGAAGAAATAGTATATAATTGAGAAGGTTCCTAAAATCTCACCTTTTATTGCTGTCTTCCTCCCTGAGTGACTGCAGTAAATAAAATATGCACCTTGACCAGTAAGGGAAGCAAGGAAATGCACAGCAGTTATCAGTCCAAGGCTCAGCCTGGATCCTGTTGAACTTTTCTGGGCTGGGAGCCAGTAACTGCTTTCATAGGAAAGCACTTGCTGCTCCTTCAGCCCAGCAGTCCTTGCCAACCACTGTCTTTTTTTCTAAACCACTGCCTTGTTGGCATACACATTCCTTACAGGGGTTCTTGGACTTACAGATTCTTACCACAGTCAGACAAAAAAAAGTATGGCTTAAGTATATCACTAGTTTATTTTAGCTTAAGTGCTGAGGCTTTAGTGCCCAAATTTTAAAGTTGAACTATCTCACCTCTTTAAAACCATCTAGCTTTGATAGTTTTAGTGATACATAAGAATTTAATAAAAATAGCCTACTCTTTTGGAAGACCAACATCATCCGCAGTTCCTAAATTTCTGAAGTATTTTGAAAGATTCAATAAGTTTCAAGCAAAGGTGTTGCCACAATGAATAATCATCCATATATATTATGATTTTTAACTAGTTAATATTGGCTACACAAAATTTAAAAATGGCTGTTGAGTAACTAATAAACCAGCTGTACTTTCTTATGACATTGTATTTCATGAACACTACAAAGCTCAAGACAATATTAAGATCGGGTGGCTAAAATCCACAGAAAAAACACTAAGTAACTCATTAATTATGACTGAATTCATCCCGTCCCTGTTGTATCTACAGCCACATAAACAAAGGCTAAAAGGCCCAATCTTCCTTCCCGCAAAGAGCTGCCAATTTACTTTCGTCAGATATGTGAGCAACATGTACAGGAGAGTAGCCCTTCCATGACACAGAAAATCATAGATGGTCACAGACAATGACAAGCAGGTAATTATCACTCTGCTAACTCCTCAATATTGAGCACTCTTAGTAATCTTCTTTAAAGACGTGGTATTTGTAGCTTTTACCATAGCGAAGAAAGAATAAAAGTTCTTGGACAAATTTTCAGCAGAGCAAAACACTGAATGGTCCAGATCTGATTTTATTGCAGCCAAGCATCTAACGTGAATAGAAATATTGCAGCCAAATGAAAATCTCTTTCAAAGGATTGCAGCATGATGTACTGTCATCATGAAGCTGTGGGTGTGAGAAGTGTGTGGCATACTAAGATGGAAAGCATACGGATAGAAAACAAATTTCATGGAAAAGATTTGTCAAGGGAGATTAAGATAACTGGTTTTGACATTAAAAAGTAGGATTTAAGTTGCAAGGCCCCACATGAATTCAGAATAAGTTTTTGCTTTCTATGATACAACAGTGAGAAAACTTCTTTTCTTTTACCGTCTTACAGTTGCACCATCTTGGGAATGACATTCAGTCTTTCTAGATAAACATTATTGAACAATATTCAAGTTTTGTTAGTTTTATTTTGTTCAATAAAGATTTCCTGCAAAATTCTAGCACATTTTAAAATCTTCGGCACTAAGTATAAGCAATCTTTAAATTATCACTATTTCTACAGTGAGTTTATACCAGCTGTTTTCAGCTGAAGAACAGATTGCCATAAACTCTTCTACAATTATCTGAATCTTGAAAGTGAGCAGAAGGTAATCATTCTCCCCTTTCCTTTCTATTCCCAGAGAAAGGGCTGGAGACAAGGGGAAATGGGAAAAAAAGAACTGCAGTAAAGAGGGGAAAGAAATCTGCATGTAGCTATCAAAAGGAGAAGGGAGAAAGGGAAGAACAGGCATTTGTCCAGTAAAAGAAAGGATTCCCATGTAACTGATACTGGGCAAAATTACTGTAGGGGGAAAAAGGGTATTAAGCTATTAGCTTTTTTTAAAAAAAATCAGTTTCCAACTTAAAGGACATTCTTCAAGAAAATGCCTACACTGTTCATGACAATTTAGTGAGCAGGTGCTCACCATCAGCAATGGGATCAAATTCATTTTAGAAAAGCTAGTCTTTTAAGAAGGAAGACCATTCCTGATAGTGTGGATTTATTTACACACACACTCTTCCCAAGTAGGTCCATATAGGTCCCAAAGATCCTGAAGTACAAGCCACATTTTGTGAGTCAGCTCACAGAGGATGGCCACTGCAGACATATCAGGCTAACTCATTCTGTCCTCACGGGTTTGCTACTCACAAAACCCAGCAAAAATGAAAAGGCCAACTTGCGTCTTGTAATGTCATGATTTAGGAATGACACCCCCCAATTCAGTGCCTCTCCCTTCTCCTGAGACTGCCCCAAACCAGATACCATTCTCTTGGAGTCCACCACTCCCCTTCCCGCTCTGGGGAAGGAGTTGAGAATTGGAGGTACAAGAAGGTGTTACAGGTTGCGATAAGAACAATGAATTTACTGGAAACAGCAATGAGATAAGAAAATGAACAGTAACAACTTCATTAATAACAAACCACATAAGTCAACAATTTACACATAAAACCTACAACAAATACCTAACAGCTCTTTCCCATCACACTATGCTTTCTCCTGACCAGAAAAGGAACGCCTTTCCTCCAGGAAGTCAAGAGTTCTTTATCCCCACCACTGGCAATGGCATAGGATGGTACAGAGTAACATTACAGTCTTAGCTGTGGCCACATTCCACAGCATCCTGCAGCCTAGGAGAAACTGTTAAAGGAAATTAGGATTCCTGGGCTCAAGTGATCCAGTGGACTCAGCCTCCCTTGTCAGCTGGGACTACAGGTGGGCACCACCACTCCCAGCTACTGTAAAAATAAATTAACTCTGTCCTGGCCGGAACTAAGACACGAACAAAACAAGCCCACTCAGCGGCAGGAAGCACTTAAGCTAGAATATTAAGAGCAGGGCACACAAATAAGAGATGAGAAAGCACCTTGAGGTAGTGGGACAAAAAAGAGGCATCATAAAACTTTCTATATATTGTAAAATCAAGGTGTAAGGAAGCATCAATATCACTGGTTGTTTGGAGTTAAAACAAAACTTAACTTACAGCATGGAGCTTTCATGAGGTGTCCACATTTCTGTTCCACTAGGAAGGGTGAATCTGCATTATTAATCCTGAAATTATAGCTCAAACATTATTCTTGCTACTCTTTCAACACTATGCTTGTCACTCTCTTCAGACCTGAAGCACTAATTTTCCGCATCAAAAATTTAACAGGCGATGCATTACTGGAAAAGAAAGAATAACTTGCATTAAAGGAAACAATATTTTAGTAAGTTTATAATATTAATTAGTCAAGAGTACTTTTAAGATGTCATATAGGATCTGTACCTGCTTATTCTCTGAGTAATTTGGTTTGTTGTTGATGTCATTGTTTCTAAAGAAACAGAAAAAATACCTATAATTCTCTTATTGCAAGTAGAAAGCTTTAGCACACATACATGGGACACTCCCAACTTTCAACGCCAAATTTCCTTCATATGTATAACTTTAATCAAATAAACCTATTTCATTCAGAATAATAACGTACCTTGGAATTACTGTGGGTCATAATCACAAATTGTTCTTGTTATTTGAGGCCATTTGACTATTGTAGTAATCTGAAAATCGTGGTGATTTTCCATGTTGGCTGAGAAACTTGATCAGGGTGGAAAGGATAGGTCAAAAATGTAAAACTTATGGGTGCTTTTCTTCATTTTCAATCCATACACATAATTTCATGACTTAGCAGCCACATGCTGTACACATAAAATCAGTAGAGCCTTAGAAAGGATTTGACCTGCAAGTGTAATAGATAGTTGTCATAGGCCTCATAGTATCAGCTAGAAATACTGAACTCTAAAATGTTGAACTTTACTGTACATGTTCAAAGAAAAATCAAAAAATCAATGTTAAAAAATCCAATAAAATTGCTTTTAGGTTATAACATTTTTCACAGCAGAATGAAAACAAAACAAAAACTCACAGTCCGTTACTCTTGTGAATTTTCATCTGCAGAAAATAAATGGTAAGGAGTTCCCATCATAGGAAACGTTGGCTGCATCTTTTTTAAAGGTGTCAAAAGAGAATGACAAAAGTTTGCCTTGTTTTCTTTAGTTCTATCTGTATCACCCAAGTTTTGCAGCCTCCTTCCATCCCCTTATGAATGAATGTTGTTTAAATTAGGCCATTTAAAAGGTAAGTTGAGCCATTTTCACATTGACTTATATAAAGACATTTTTCCTGGTTTTTTAGTCACATTAGCATTCTATTGCCCTTTAAATGTCACAAGTTCAAGAGCATAGCTGTACATATCCTGGAAATATTCCTGCTTTATGTAATAAAACAAAAAGCTACAATTTCCTGGGACAGATAGAGTGACCAAAAAAAAAAAAAAACACCACCACAACGAGAGAGAGAGAGAGAGAGAGAAACAAACAGGGCATAATAGCGCAGAGTAAAACAACAACCAGTAAGACAAAACCGTTTGCAAGTGAAGGAAGAGCAGAAGAGATACCAAGAGCGCGCATTTAGAAACACTTGTTTGTATTGTCTCTATCAAAACATGTGAGACAGCTGATAAACCCAGCACTTGCTGTAACTCACAGAGAGGAAGAAAAATGGCACTGCACTCACCCCCTGACATATTCCTTAATCTTTTAGGGACCTTTGAAAAGCCACATCGTACATTGGAAGTATTCTCATTTATTAGTGGTGTTTTATTTGAAAGCAGAAACCTGCACAATTCCCTAGCCGCATGGTATCTAACCTAAAACATTTCCAGGTTTATCAAGGGCAGCATGAAAAGCCCAGACTGGCTGGAAGGAAATACTGGAAATCAAATTAATTTTGAAGTCTGCAGGATCTGACCTACCATCTTCTGTCAAAGGCATGTTAGTGCCTCAAACAGGTTAGTGCTTGAAAATATCACCTGAATCAGCAAGTCCAGTTACCCGCAGAGGAAAGCAAAGTACAATTTTTTCCAGAACTGCCATAAAAACATCTTCCCTACATGTTACCATAGCCCACACTACACTACCCACCACCTCCTGACAAATACAAGGCTCAATATATTGTGGCTTTTAAATGTCTCCTGCGATGTGCCACAAGGAGACATAACTCTTGTTTCTGTTGCCAAGTATCACAGGTCCTCACAATCACAAATAATTTGCTAGATAAATTAGCTTAAGAGGAAAGTGTGCCACATGGTACAAAAGAAGGCAAACTCTTCCTCTCCTCTGCCTTCCCTCCACTCCAGAAATCTTTGCCAAGCTCGTTAAAGAGGAAACCACATACACCCACAAGAATGTACATAACATGAGGACTTACACATCTACATAGCCACTCAGCAGGCATATTTTTAATCTTCGTGCATATCATGTTTTAACTCCAGCTGTCAATTAAGCACCACGCAGCCACTCACTCACTGCTCCATCCTGCTGCTGGGGGAGAGAATCAGAAGAATAAGGTGGGAAAATTTGTGGACTAAGATAAAGACAGTTTAGTAGGTAAACCAAAATCTGCATGCATGCATACAAGCAAGGCAAAACAAGGAACTCGTTTGCCACTTTCCAGGGGCAGGCAGGTATTTATCCACCCCCATGAGAGCAGGGCTACATCACATGTAGAAGTGACTTGGGAAGAGAAATGCTGTGACTCCAACAAATATCTTTTTTCTACTTCTTTCCCAGCTTTATCTGCAGAGCGTAGTGCCATATAGTATGGGAAATCCCTATGGTCAGTAGAGGTCAGCTATCCCAGAGGTGTCCTCTCACAACTCCTTGTGCACCTCTAGCCCATTCTCTGGTTGGGTGGGATGAGAGGAAGAAAAGGCCTTGTCTTTGAGAAAGACCAGCTCAGCAATAACAAAAACATCTCTGTTTTATCAGCACGGTTTCCAGCACAAATTCAAACCATACCAGCACTGTGAAGAAGATTATCTCTACCCCAGCCAAACCCAACACAGTACATTGCAATCATATCTTGGCACCTGAACTGAGGCTGGACTAACTTGGAAGCTCCAGTATTCTGCATGGTCCATTGTGCAGGGTGTCACAGGGAGCAGTGGTTCCCTGGTGGCTGGAGGTCCCCAGGGTCTGTTGGGGCTGTGATGCAGCCTCTCACCAACCAGAGAGGTTCACTGGTCTTGTCAAGAGCCCTGAGAGTCAAAAACCTCAAAGGCAGCCCTGGTGCAGCTGCCGCAGCCTCTGTACTGCCCAAACAGGGCTGTACACAGGGACCTCCTGCTGTGGAAATTCCATCTGGCAGCTCTGCAAAAGTGGCAGGTGAAAAGAAAAAGGAATGAGAACGGCCGCATAACAGGTGCATGGAAATCCTACACCTGCGGATGTAGCCCCCTGCCCCAGCACAACCTGTGTAGCATCTGTTGTCAGGTTCAGAGGCAAACAAGCAAGTCACAGACAGTTTGAAGATCCAGTTACAGCTCTGGCAGCACAGGAAGGCCAGCAAAGTAAAGGGCAGTACCTCCTGTTCCCAGCAATACCAGTATCTACTCAAATGAAGGCAGGAGTTTGTAGTACTTGATTAGTATTCCTATATCTGGTCTTCCAGCTGGCAGGTTGTCACAGTCCTGAGGGCCCCAGGAGGGCCCCAGCAGGCAGCACCAGGGACCCAGTTGTGTGGTGCTGCCCAGATATTATGAGATGTCACATTCAAGGATTTTTATGCACAGCAAAGTTCTATTGTATGACAGGAGGCAAAAGAGTAACTCATCTGCCATTGCTGCTGAAGGCCGTCAACCACCAGCTTGCCCATGTAGAAGAGACCTTGGTGCACAATACACAAGATGAGCAATCCTTAAACAGAAAGCTGTTGATAAGAAAGGAAAGGCTGAGGCTGCAGACAGCTGCATAAGAATGATGAGGCACAGAGGTCTTTGCCTGACAAAGCCAACTTAGCAGTCGTCATGTGGATGAGTAAGAAAGTCACTCAGGAAAAGGGTTTCGTCGAACCCAGCAGGGACTCAAACCACCATGCCTAAATTTGGCCCTGGCAACAGCCTCAACATTGTATTTAAGCAGTCAAGTGAGCAAATGATCTGTAAACTCTTGAATATGATCTTGTCACAATAAATGATGGAGTAGTTCAAAGCTGAGAAACACAACTGCCAGTCATGTCTTCTGTTTTAGGCTATCCAAATCCATTCTTGATTTATATGTAACACAGAGCACCCTAACGAATCCAGCACAACTCTGAACAAAGGCCTAAGCTCAGCTCTTCTGCATATGCTTCCTCTCTGTGAATGTTTCAACTTCAACTCAGCAAAAAATATGATGCATACATCTTCTAGGAAATATATAAATATTCTCATGCCCGGTGCCCATTGAAAAGTTCATTCTCTTTCCTTGAAGCTGAGATTGCTCTTCCCTTGAAGTCTGTAAGGTCTGCAACTAGAGTATTGAAAATGTTCTCCAAGGAACAGTTAAATCCACTCATCAGATGCAGTACAGTAACTCTGGTTAAAGTTGACTGTGATTCAGGATCAGACAGCCCTCACAATTCATCCTCAGTGACAGACACAGATTGATTTCTTTGAGAAAGAAACTTCTTGCTTTGAGCTAACACATAAATCCCACACCTTTCATAGAATTATAGAATTGTTTTAAGTTGGAGAAGACCTCTAAAGTTTTCAAGTCCAACTGTAAAGCCGGCGCTGCCAAGTCCACTACTAACCTGTGCGCCTAAATGCCACACCTACACAATTTTAAATCTCTCCAGAGATAGTGACTCCAACACTTCCCTGGGTAGCCTGTAATAATGCTGAACAACTCTTTTGGTGATGAAACTGGGCCTGATCCCCTGCACATATTCCATGATGGCACTCAAAACATTTGCTCCATGGCAGATCCTTGGCACCAAAGTCAGGCTGACTGGCCTACAGTTCCCCAAATCCTCCTTCTGGCCTTCCTTGTAGATGGACATCATATTTGCTAACTTCCAGTCATCTGGAACCACCCTGACTAGTAAGGACTGCTAGTAAATGTCTGAAAATGGCTCATTACATCCTAGAGTGTCTTCCTGCATGTTGTTTTGATGTTTCTTCTCTCCCTTTTGTTCCAAAATCCTAGAAGATGAATTTAGGCAGAACTATATTCAAGTATTTTTCCAAGCTAGAGAAATTGTGCATCATTTATGCCGCATAACACGCTATGCAATGTCCACCATCAAGTTCCAGAAAGAGATTGTTCAAATTACCCACTTACGCATTCTCATGAGAATAGGGTTAAACATTTCTGACAAAAACTTTTATCTCCCTTATTTATGGTAAACATGATTATCATTTTTCAAGATAAAAAAGCTAAACCTGAATTTTTGCTTTTGCTGGTCCATCCTTATGAAGAAAAAGGTCTAAATAGTGGAAGTTCCTGATATTTGTGTTCTACTACAGTAATGCAGAAATGGTCCTACCAGCTCAGGATAGACCTTTGTCTGGTCCACACAGCTAGGAAAGAAGGTAAAAACAGAGAAAGCATGGTTAGGTGTTCCCTAAAGCATGTCCCCAGATCCCAGAAATTAGGAAAGAGGGAAGAAAGAAAGAATACCCTTTATGGAGATAAACTTTTTCAGCTCTCAAGTTGTGTAAAAATAACGATACCCAAGTATAAACATTATGGTTACTGTGTCTGTCTGTCATCTTTAATAAATTTTGATCTACATTTTCTGTTCTACTTAGTGTAGGCTTTCATCATTCCCTATCCTCTTCCTGCAAGGAAATTACGATCACTTTTAATCCTCTTTGTTCAATACCTGTTCTGAGTTGTTCCCAAGAAATAGAGAACTTTTGCAGAAACTCCTAGGTTTCTGTGCCAATATTGATCCTCCTTTGGAATCAGTCTCCTAACCTGCTTCTTCCTACAGAGGCCAAACTTTGGAAAAAATTCAGAGTTCAGGTCTGTCTCTAAATGCATCTCTTCCTCCTCCATTCTTCTCTATCTCTCCACCCAGCACTAGCTCCATATGCAAGGAGATGCTTGGAAAGCAGAATAAATTAGGGAATGATCTCTCTGGTCCTTACCTCTCTGACTCAGCAAGCAAAGAAAGAAAGGCTGGTGCTCTAAACATAGTCCCTGACTACCTATCAGAGGCAAAGAGTATCAAAGAGCCTCATAAAAACATATTAATTCAACATGAACCCAAGGAGTGGGTTAGTTATGCTATCTAGACTTTTGCAATTGAAAATCATCACCAAGATAAAAGCTCATCTTCAAAACCTTCAGTATTTCTTACTCAGAAGATGTCAATGTCTCTGTTTCCACACCAGATTCTGCAGCATCACCCTTACCGTTTGAAGAACAAGAGCACAATCCCTGAATTGCACATGCTCTTTGACTTTTGTGGCTCCCAGGGAATTTGAAGGAGTTTAGATGCTTACAGCCCATGATAGAGCACAAGGCTGGGGTACAGCATTAGAAGCCGTAACCCATCATCCTTTCACAGAACAGCTGGAGCAGGCTGCTGTGAGGAGAAAGCAACAATTTCACTGCCTATTCTTTACCATACAAGAACCACATTTGTTCTTCTAAAAACGAAGACAGAAGAGCCTACATGTGATGCTAACATTTTCCAGCAGGCCATGGCACTGAACAGAAATGTCAAAGTAAAATCTACTTTTCCTGTAGCTAAGCAATAAAAATACTTATGCATCACATCCCAGAGCTGAATACATGAATTTCCTGGAACAGGTTGTTTTGTTGATCTGAATATCTCCTCTGGAATCAGCAACATTTCTGCTAATAAGAGACAGACCCAGACTGAGTCTTGTGTCACCATTGGGGTAGACTAGGGGATGAGAAAAAAGGCGGGGGAAAAAAATTCTCAGCTGTTAAAAACCAAGCTCTAATCTGATTCCTCTATGTTTATGAAAAGAGCAAGTCAAAGCTGATGTACCCACTAAGAAGGCAAGCACTGTCATCACTGACCTTAGTGGGTGATTTGTGCATGCCTGTTGCAACACAGACCTCTATACTGCTCCTTGGCAGGAGATTGTTCATCATCATCTGGCAGCTTTAGTGGAACTTTAGCGGTTATAGGGGAGAACTTTAAAGGGAAGGTGGGGGGGAGTTTTCCTCCCCTGCCTTGCTCAGAAACTAGGAGGTGCAGCCTCAGGAGCTGGCTCTAATTGGCAATGGAAGGTCTAAGATATGACTATATCCTGTATGCAGCACCCACAAATGGATGTAATGTCAGCTGTGATCATGGGCTTATTATCCCAAACACATTGAGACAGCGTGCAAAACAGGTTTTTTTCCTTTACTGACACAACATGAGGAGGGAGACTTTGTTCTTCCATAACAGCGGCCTTTAACTTGGAACTGCAAGTTCTGACTCGGGCTGAGTCAGAACCATGTCTCCTCATTTGCATACTGCAAAGCAACAAGGAATTGCTTTAACGTAATTAAAACCTCCCTGATCCCTGCTACCCCCCGGAGAGAAAGTCCTAAGCAAGAGTCCTACAGCACTGAGTGAGCACCACACAAGCAAATCTGCAGTGAGTTTACAATCAGTGATCCTTCCCTGACCTGATGACTTTGGGGGAAGGGTCTATCATCCAAATCGTGAGTTATGCAAGTGCTTCCTGCAACAATCAGAACCTTGATTGTTTGCCATGGCTGAAGGCATAAAAAGTACAAAGCTTACATCTACTGTGCCATGAGCATAATGAGGAAATGCATCAATAGGACCATATATGTTTGCTGTTGCTGCAATTGCAAGCTCTCCATAATATTGCCATATATTGCCTCTTTGCAGAGACCACTTGGTAGGTTTATCAAAGCTCAGACAACATTTAATGTCAGAAGCCTTGGGCATATGTGAAGATTCCTTTAAACCCTTGTATGAAAGAATATTAAAAAAATGGAAAAAAAGCAAGCCTACCTTTGAAAACCGTTTTCTGACTTTATAGGAAAATACTTTCTCACAGCCTTTTCTAAAAACAATATTGAGTAAGACTCACGCCATGTGTATCTGTGAAGCAGCGTATGACAGAGCAGGCACAAAAAATGTTGTATAAACATATTTTTTTGCATAAAAACTGTTAATTTTCACTGTGGGCACACAAAAGGTAAAGGTAATATATAGAAGGGCAGAGGAGAAATTGACTTTTTTTTTTTTTTTTGGTATCTCTAATTAAAAAGATTTCAACATCAGAGGGAGGTATAAAACTAACAGCAAGAGAAAATTGTCTTCATTTTCCTAACACCAGACTGCTTGAAATACAAAGGTTGGTTATAGCTGACTTTTAATATGGTAAAATAAACCCCAAACATTTTTAAAATCTCCATTTCATAAAGTCAGAACAAATCAAAATGAGCTCTTGCTGTCTTCCATCAGCTTCTCTCAATCCAATACTTCTTTATCTTCCCATCTTTCACATATATATGCTTCTTATTTTTCCCATAAGAAATCTAAATTGATAGATTAAAATAGCTCATCTATTTGATTTCTTTAAAAGTAATTGAAGTTTCAAGGAGTCAAGCTAAGGATATAAACACATCTCAAACTCATTACCACACTTTTCTGAATATTAAACCCATATATTTAAAGTCCTTCACATGACTAAGCTGTGAATCCAAAATCTTGTTATGCGTGGCCCCACACATCAAGTAGCAGAAGGAAATTGAGTGGCAATTTCTGTACAAGTTTCAGAAGTCTCACTGTACAACACAGTTGTTACTCTTAAAATTCTTTAAAATGCATTACAGTGATGAAGACAGAAGCTGTTACTCCTTGTTATACCTTATTACTCATTCAGCTCATATGAAAATACACTTTCACAAATACTGATGTGAAGTCCATTCAGAGGAATATTTTTGCTTGTAGTCACACAAGAATCTCTCTCTTTCCATTCCTTCTATTTTAGGCCTTGATCTTTTCAGAAACTTCAGGGCAAACAGAAATATGACAAGGCCCAGCTATAAATATACCCCAGAATTTGAATATCGAAACCCTCTCCAGAACCTAGTTGACAAGAAGCACATGTAAATTCACTAAATTCAGTTGAAGGCTACTTTTACATGAGACCAGCCCCTCCAAGTACTAGGGAAAAGTTGTAAACTAGTCAAAAGACAGTTACCAAGGTGTTTCTTCTCATGTGATATCAAATTGGATTATGCCACTAAACCTGCACTCAAAACTACGTTACATCCCACATAAAAGCTATAGTAATTTATTGTTTCGCAGAAAAAAAGTAAAATGCTCATAAAACATCTCTGCAAGGTAGGTTCAGGGCAATAAGGTTTTGAATAAAGGGTGATATCTAGGACTAAATAACATCCAGCAACTAAAAGAGATGCAGATTGTCCAGACACATGGAAAACTAGAATACACAGCTATAGAACTGCTATAAATAAAACAGCTAAAACAGAGCCTTCAAAGGCAATCCTCTCCACAATTGTCTCACTGGGAAAGATAAGATTAAAAATGCAAACAAAAAATGCAACTCCTCTGACGCAAACTCATATAATCTGAATAATACAGTTGTCCAAGACCCTATCTAAATCAGAGTCAAATCACAAGCTGAGGAGACTTCCAGAAAAAAAGAGAAGATTGTATTTTGAACTACAAGCATGCTATTTGCCACCTGTGTGACATACCAGCTTTTAATTTGTATTGATTACAGCATTGTTCGTGATACATGCGTGATGGAGAACATTTTATTCTGTAAGCTACAAACTCATTGTGAAATATTTTATCCTGATTTCTCCAAGATAAAAGTCAGTACTTTCTGCTAGGTCATAGAAAATTCTGCTACCATGAGCTTTTGAAAAAACAAAAATAACAAGAAAAAAAAAAAATCAGACAAACAATGACAACAATTAACAAAATCCCTCAAATCTGACCAGTTCTACAGTTTCACTAAGTAGTCACTAAAGAGGCTTTTTGTAGGTTGAACCTTAACTTAAATATGACCTAAAATTCTGATTACCTGAAGGTAAGCTTAATACCATAACACACTAAAACACACTCAATTTCTATATTAAATATTCTTATTTTGATTCAATTGTAATTCTGAAGAAAGTCCTTAAACAGAAAAAAGGAAAAATTAAAATCTGAGAGTGAAAGGTGTTAAAAAATAAATGTTCCAGGGGCAGATTAAAAGTCTGTTCTAAAAATAAGCAATTAATAACACTTTAACATAAGTGGCATCACCCAAGTAGCCCTAAACTTAGAAAACATTTCAACTTTTCAGGAAAGGTACCTCATATTGTGAAATTTTGCCCATGGTTCAATAAAGATGACACCACACAAAGATGATGTCTGGGAGAATAATTTGCAAAGATGTCAGGCGCTAGTGATTTGGATCACCAGCTGGTAAGCTGACCCTCATTAGCGTCCCTCTCTTCACTACTCGGAATTCTGATAAATTGCTCTGCATGTTTCAGAAATTGTATGGAACCTTTGGGTCCTAAGGGATAATGCTTTATCCGCTCGCAGTTGATTTCAGACCCATTTATAGACAGATATCTTAATACAGCTACACACACCCCCCCCACCCCCCGCAGAAGAGAAAGCACAACTTTTTGATATAGTTAATGAGATTAAGGAGTGGTAAAGCTGAAAAAGGTTAATTTTCCTGACCTTTCCTGCGAGTCTAAGTGTCAATGGATTCACAAACCATGGCAGGTTGGACCTAAACACTTAATCCCAGATTCCTTTCCAATCACAAGGGGAAAGAGTTTCCCATACTTACTGAAGAATCTACTAATGATACAAAGAGCAGGGGAAAAGGAATGGAGGGAAAAACAAAGTAAAAAAAAAGGATAGGAAAAGAAAATCATGTAATAGGTTGGTAACTCATATAACTAAGTGTTAAGAAGAGATCTGGTTGGTTAAACCATAGGTTTATAGCTATAAAAGGTGCAGGGAAGGGTGAATGATGGAGAGGGAAAAGAATTCTACAAAAATGAAGAGGGATAATACTTTAAAAAAGAAACCAAGTTGAAAATATAGAAGAGTGAATTTCCATAAGGACATACTGGGTGCAAATCTGGCTTCCCTGAGGTTGTATATCAGTACAGCTAAGGATAACTGAGCTGGTAATTTTGTACATAATGCTGAACTAAGGGTCACCATTACGTATAAAATGACATTAATTTTAACAATTTTACTCCTGAAACTGAGCTACAGCTATTGGTCCTTCCCTGTAATGAGAAATACTTAGCTCTTTCTGTCCAGAAATAGCTCTCACAGAATTTTCCTTGTAGTCCAACCCTCCTTATCCAGCTTTTTGACATCCAGAAACCACTCAGTCCAAAGATCGTCCATCTAGCAGTCTGAATAAGGACTGCTGGTACATTTCTATAGCAATAGGTACTGTTCAAGATGAAAGGTGTGGGAGATACTTTGATAAGGAAAAAAAATACATAAAATTATTATTTAGAAAACTAGAATTTTGGCATAGAATCTGAATTAATACTATTGCCTTCAATAGTGTATGCTGCTGTAAAGAGAAGGAAATAAAAATGTAAGGGTGTATATTGAATTAGTGGTTTCACTATTTAATTTCACTAATTACATTGCCTCGTTCTTAGTGTGTTTTGTGCACAGTTATAATTGTAAAGTGAAATTAATTCACAGATTTCTTTCACCTCTAGGGTTTACTCCACATCCCTGCTGACACAATTATTTTCATAGTGTGCTGCTTTACTTGCATGGCTATTGTTATGCATGTCCCTTGCAAGCCACAGACAGCACGATTCTCCAGATTATATATATAAAATAAAAGTATATTAAAAAAAAATCCTAAACTTCCTAGAATTGTTTATAAAATGTCCACATTCAGCTTAATGCTTGTAAGGTTTCTTGCAGCAGTAAAATATTTCCAAACCCTGGCGGGGTGATTTTTGATACAGAGCCAGTTGTTAGCAAGAGTTCAATAAAACAGTCAAGCTTTCCATTTCCAAGGCAGGTTCATAAAATATGCCAACACTGAATAAGTAGAAATAGAGAGCAGATCAAGGGCTAGATTTCTCAGAGAGTACCATACAGTTAGGAGGAGGTGTCAGGTCACCTTGGCTGAAAATATAGTCTAGATTTTAAAGACAAAAAATTCTTTAATGTGGCAAATTTGCAGCCACGTCAGCAATGTCAACTAAAAGCCACCAGCTGGCAATATGAAAGACAACATTTAGCATTATACTTGTCAAACACATGTCTTTGGCTAAATCTTTGAGAAATTCTGCTACTAGTAATAATTCCATTAATCTTTGTAGCTCTATATCTATGTGTTATTTATCAGGGAGACTGATCTTTCTGAGTATTCCTAAGGACTTAACAAGCGTATGGGTATACACTCTAACGCTGAATTAGGAGCTTTCAAACCTACACAGACCTCTACTTCCCTGTGGACCCTAAAAAAGCAATAGCAAAACTGAAAAAACTTTCTGTCAGTCAACAGATCTCCTGAACTTTCCCTTCCCATTACCAATACTAAGCAGTATAGCACTACATGATTTATCTGCAGTTTGTAAGAGAACAACCACATCTGATCTTTTGACTGAAAAACAGATTGCACTCTATGGCAGCTGTATGAGAAGAGAATTATTGTTCTAGGGTGATAGACCTGAATGTCCCACAGAAATGATGGTTTGCCATTTCCCAGCAGTGATTATCAGTGCACGCAGGCTACTGTCTGTGAAGAGTAAATTCAAAATCAAAGACCCCTCCCAGGAACAAAATGGCAATGAGATTTCCAGGTTTTTCACTCTTCCTGTCCAAAACAATTAATTTCATCTGCAGACAAGGATAAAGCTATTAACTCAGGAAGATTACTTAAAACATCTCTCATATGAAATTAAGCTTGGTTTGAAAATCATATCCAATAATTTTAGTAGCAAGCGTATCTCCCCTTGCTGAATCAAAAGTTATCCAACCAAACACAGAGGCAGCAATATTTTGTAAAGTTATGGATCCAGAGCACTAGATGCATATTTTAGGAAGAGAGGAAAACAAAACAAAACAAACAAACAAACAAACAAAAAACAAAAAACCAACACGCCGGGGTTGACTCTTTTGATGTATGTCTCCTTTTATGTTTGTATCTTTTTATTCCCATAGTCAGTCCAGCTAGGATGGAGTTAACATCCCTCATAACAGCCCATATAGCTTTTTGTTTTCACTGGTAACTAAAACAGCATGGGTAAGACACCAGTGCTTTGGCTACTGCTGCACAGCTCTTGCACATCATTCAAGGCCATCTCTCCAACCACACACGTGCCTGTAAAGGCTTCTTCCAACCCAGAAGGTTGGGAGAGGACACAGCTGGGATCCCTGGCCCCAAGATTAACTCATCATGGTCTTTTCTAGAATCCACCATATGTGCCCAGTTCCAAAGAGAAAAAGGACATGGTTTTATGCAATCTGGAAACAAAACATGTAGATTGATACGCTGGCTTGGGCTAGAGTGGAGTTAATTTTCCTCAAAGTAGCTGGTAAAGGCCTGGGTTTCAGATTTGTGTTGGAAAGAGTGCAACACCAAAGGGATGTTTTGGTTATTGCTTAGCAGACTCTTGACAGGGTCAAGGCCTTTTCTGCCTCTCATCCCATCCCACCAGTGAGTGGGTTGAGTGTGAACTAGGAGTTGGTAGGGGACACAACCAAGACATCTGACCCCAACAGATACAAGGGATCCTCCATACCATATGCCATCCTGCTTAGCATATAAACCTGGGGGCAGAAAGAGGAAGGGTGGGGTGTTTTGTCCTCCCAGGTGACCACTACATGTGATGAAGCTGACTAAGCCCTGCTTCCCTGGTGATGGCTGAACATCTGCCTGTGCTGAGTGACTAGGAATTTTGAGCCAAGCAGGTCTATGGAATTTAAAACAACGTTTCTAGTTCACATTCACCATTAATGTTATTCAATCTGTAATGAAATATCAACATGAATTCACTCACTTACAGAACAATAAAAAAGCCTTGTAAATAAGTCAAAGACCTTTCCAGAGAGAGAACTACAAATGAAGTTAAAACTAATTATTTTTAACAGCAGATCATAAAATAAGATACTCAAGGTTTAAGTGTAAACTCAGAACAGAAAAGCTCATTGATTACCATTTTTATTCCACATTTTCTCAATGTATGCACCAGCTCTGTGAAGGTGGATCCAGTTTGGTAACAAGTAACATCTGTGGTTGCACCATGCTTTCTAAAGCTGGCTTAGTAACACCAAGGACCTGCAGGTTCTCAGTATGGAGCAGAACATCTCCCAAACCTCTGTGTAAGCACAGAAGCAGTTCTAGTGCTAGAGACAAGGAGATGAAATAGACACCTAAAGGCAAGATATTCCTGGTTTTGGGACAACATGGGATTTGTAGAGCAAAAGCAGGAACTTTGCAATCAATATTTTCTTTCTGCTAATATGTCATTTAAGAAGACGAAGTCAAGTAAATGAATGAATAAGATTGTTGCCTTTGAGCAAGCCAGTAGGAAATTGGGATGCCTGAACTCGTGGTCATTTTCTAAAGTTTAGGTACTGAATTCAGATCTGGATGAATCCTTTTCTTCAATTAGGCATCTACAAGTCTCCAGAAAAAAAAACATCAAACCAAAACAGCAGTATCTTTCTAAGTCAGAGGTACTGGAAGAAAAAAGAGGACACTGCCACAGCCCACCAGCTTTATATAACAGTTTTCCCAGATTTTTTGGATCAAAAAAACACAGTCAATCTTCAAAATTTATCTAAGACAAAAGCAAGTTAAGTGTTCAAACAAGTAAACTGAGATGCTGTTAACACTCACCCAGCTACCACTTTTTCTTCATATTCTATGGGATTTTTTCACTGAAGTTACAGAAACGATCCTGAAACATAAATATCTTGGCATTGACAGAGCCCCAGATCTGTTCCAGAGCTTGCTCCTTCTGAACAATTGAGTCCAGTTTCTTGTAGAAGAAGGAAAAGCCCCCAAGATTTCTGGGCCTTGATTTTCATGTGGGCTGTGAAGAAGCAGAACTGAGCTCTCTGAGTATTGAAAAAATTGCCTAGTTATTTTTAAAATAATGATGAGTTGAGAATCGGCTTTAAACACTTTGCAGATTTAACTGGCAATAAAGCAAGCTTTGGGCATCTCTTATCTCACCAAGTGTGCCACCTGTGTAGCAGACTGATAGGCACAGAGCACGGCCCAGGCCCACATGTCAGGAGCACGGAGAGAACCCTGACTGTGCCTGAGCAGCACAGGGTCGCCTTTTCCATCTCAGCTGCAGCCAGCTTTTCCTCTAAGGCTACACCTGCTCATGCAGGGTCCTGCATGGAAAGGAAAAGATCAGAACGGCGCAGGTTGAAGCAGGAGGAACAGGGATTTTCCCCCTACAGGACACACTGCCAAAGTTCCAAGTCGGAGGCCAATTTAATTTGTTTCAATGTAGCTGAGCCATCTAGACAGCAAGGCAATCCTCAAACTTTCATCTCATCCTCTGTAAAGCCTTTTGATAACTCTTGAACGCAGTGAAAAGCATGGCTTTTAGTCACAATGCTTTTAAATTTATTTCTACTAAGTTCCAAAGCAAAACACAAAGTGAATTTGTTACAATCTCCCTTTGACAAAGGTTCAAGACAAAGTTGATTGCTATTCAGTTGCACGAGTCTGCCACTGACCAGTAAATGAATAAGCCTTCACTGGAGGGATGAAGCTACTAAACTCTCACAGATAGGGCTGTAAGTCTAAGATTAACATAACTATGGATAATAGTATATATTGACTGACAAGATACTATATAGATCTAATTAGATTTCCGGGTTTTTTCTGTGTTTGAGTTTTGTTGGAGCTTGATATATTTGCATTCAAAAGTCTTATTTTGTTGAGAAGAGCTTTGTGAGATGGCTACTAATTAAATAATGGGAATTATCAACTATCTTCTTAATCCAATTTCAAATGTTTAACTTGATCTGGAAAAAAAGGCAAAAAAAAAAGCAAAAGTGTGAGATGGTAATTAGAATAACCTGCTGGAATCAGTCTTTTCAGGGGTTGCTTGGCCCTGAGAGAACTGATTTGATGGGATACATACAAACCTTTCTAAAAATGAAGACCAAAACAAACATTTCAGAGAAAACCCCAGGAGATTCAGGTAAGCATCAAAAAAGCAAACAGAAATATTCTTTATTAAAAAATTGTGAATATGCAGTAACTACACTGTGTTCAGCAGTTATTTTTCTAACACAAATGTGATAGAGCACGTGTTGAAATAGCCTCATGTTTCATTCTACACCAACCTCGAGATCAAGGCCTCCCACAAAGCAGTACTAAAGTTATCCTGAATGATAGCTTGGGGAGGGAGGGCATGAAATCCCACAGAGATGGTAAAGTGTGCGCCCTGACAGCTTATACTCTGAAACTCTGACTGATGGAGGAAGAGGGAAACAGAAATTAAGCCTAGGAGCAACAAGAACTCCTTGAAACAGGGCCTTCTGGGGAAAAATGGAAGGCTTTGCAGGGTGCAAGAGCTGGTTGGCTGAAGCAAGATTACAGGTCCTGAACAGGAGTAGCAATGCAGAGAAAAGTGGGGAAAAGTGGAGCTGAGCTATCTGTACCCCAAAATTGGAGTTGGATCCTCAGAGAAAAGTTTTTTTCTGCCCCCATTAAATGAGCCAAGAGGCTGGGCTGAGGCCAAATATCCACCACACAACACAAAGCAGTGGAAGACCCACATGTATCTGGCACTGCTAGAATGAAAGAAGACATGAGGTGTCCTTGAATGCTCAGACAAGTTCAGACAGGAGCTAGGCTGCAGCAAGAGTCTAGCAAGAGTCACACAAGAGTCAGCAGCAGAGTCTAGCCCCACAATGACAATACAGCAATATAAAAACAGCAGAAGGTAGGCACAAGAAGTGTCCAGCAAATAGAAAATGGGCCTGGGGAAGTTTGGACAGGTCTGTTTTTATTCATAAAGGTATCATCAAGGTCTCTTCCTGAAAGAATGAAATCTTGAAGCAGGACATATTCAAGTGGCTCCAGTTGTGTCATCTTTGGAATGTCTTTGGAATGCCTCCTGTGCTAACCAAAGCTTAGGCCAGCCACTTGAAGTTTATGTCTCATCACATTGTGTCATTTCCAATTCTACTTGTGGTCAGAAAGAGGATGTGCAGAGAATCCCATGACAGAGGAAAGCAAATCAGCAAGCACAATTATCCTTCTCTTGCTCCACAGTGGTGAGTCACATGATAGGATGGGAGAGTCCATCTGTATAACCCTCATTCTAGGCACTTACTGCTCAGCAAAAAGCTGTAAATTCCTGAGCAACTTCTAAAAAAAATGTAAAAGAAAAAAAAATCACTTTCTAGAGGATTAACCTTATGGCAAAATAAGAGTAGACTAACAGGAAGCATAGAGAAACAGGTGTATTGTGTTATTCACAAGTGGCTTGATAGCAACAAAGTACCAGAAAGAGGCAATAAGGGAACAAAGATTCCATAACGTGAAGTTGTACTATGACTTCTTTGATAAAAACTCCCTCATAGCACATAATGGACTCTTAGGAAGCAGTGAACATTATTGTATATTTTGGAAATAGAAGGACTGACATGTTTTCATAGAGCCCAAGCATCCATTTATTGTGTAAGTCCACCGCAACACTGAACATAATTTTGAGCCAATCTGCAACATTACTGATCCCATAAATGTCTCCCAAACAAATTAACACAAAGCCATAAAATCGCTTCAGTGGAGCCAGTCTGAATGAGCACATAAAAACCTTCAACTCATGCGGACCTGCAGCCTGTGACTCAACATCATATTTTGCCTCTTAGAACCATTTCAGTAGCATCTCCACACAACTGATTGTCATTATGTATTAGGGCAAAATCCACTGTGAGGTCTCAGGGATATATTTGTGTTAAAGCAGCCCTCCTGTTAGAGGGTAGAAATGAGCCAAGACACAAACCTCTTCTTTATCACAGCATAAAAAGGGTCCTAATTTATTCCTCTTTACAGCTTAGCCATCCTGACTCCAACTATTCACTGATTCTGGCTGTAGCAAGCTCCTGCTGTAGGTTTCCCTTGCAGCCTCAGATTGCTGGTTATTTCCTGCTAAACTATGACTGCAGGTACTGGTTTACAGACTCTGAATGCAGGATTCTACGTAGCTAGGCTGTGGCTGCAGGCTCCAACAACAGGCTGTAATTGCAGACCCAGACTGACCTCACAGCAGTGATTCTCTCTCCTCAGGATCTTTCTTCTTCATGAACCTCACCTTCCCTCTTCCTCAAAGTTCTTCCTCCATCATGATCCTCCCCTCACCAGCTAGCCTATCTTTCCACTCCCTCATCTTTATTGGATATTGCTGTGACTCATCAGGGGCAATGCTGTATTGGGTAATTAACACAGATGTTACTCATCGGGGCCAGGTCACCTGTATTCCCTTCTCCTACATATTGGTACATGGTTTTGCAGCTTCATGAGCCTGTGTGTGTCAAGAAACAAAGAACAGCAATGAAATCAGGAGGGAAGCCACACTGACAGAGATCTGTGAATCAATAGTGGAATGGTGATTTACATGTCATTTACCAAAGCATTGGCGCAACTTGCTAGTCCTGCTCTATCTAGTACTGTTAGGTAAAATGTAATAGGGACAAATGTCACCACATAATCTTTGAATAAAACCAACCTGACAGCAACATCAGTGACATTTTTAATTATGGTGATCTCTTTCAGTATGTATTTAGCTTCTATTTTGGATATGAGTTTTATGTCAGATAAGAGTTCTGACAAAAGCAGTAGAAAAATGGGCCTATCATTAAAAAAAAGAAAAGAAAAATCATGCCTGATACCTGCATTTGTCTCCAAATACCAAGCAGCACTCCTCATTCCTAAAATTTTATGTCCCAAGAACAGGTTATTTGCTCCCATTTCTGTTCCCTTCCTTTCCTTTCAGCAAAGCTTTGAAGAAAACATGAATGCATTTGCAATCCTCTATGTGTAAAGTCTTGTATAATAATTTTCTGACAACAACTTCACAATATGGTGTGCCAGTCCACTTGTTATCCTATTGTTCAGATTTGTCTGCACCAGCTGGAATGTGCCATGTTAACATTTTTCCCAAGATCTTTTTCCACTCTGCTATGACAATCCATCAGTAGAAGCTCTGCCTGTGGTAGCTCTGAGTCCGAAAATATACAAAAAACTATTGCCACTCTGCAAAAGGAATCTCAAAGAGAAAACAAACAAAAAAACAAAGATGAAAACGTTAGCAGTCTGAGGTAACATGGAGTAATGAATAATGAAAAACACCATCCCCTCAGTTCTCCTTCTTGAAATTAATTCACATGCAGAAGAAATATTAGTCATTACATAGGGTAGAAGAATGAGACTGTATGTGAGAAGAAGCAGAAGTGGGTATGAGAAATAAAGCAGATAGAGTACCAGTAAGTTTTAAGCATTTTAATTCTAAGGCAGGAAGTGGAATTACTCTAAGACATAGCAATTTATCCCCCTGTAATTAGCTCTGGAAACAACATTTACATCTATATTATCTGGGCATAAATGCCAGAGATGAGAGTTCCTAGAAGAGAGAAGAAAATGCTTTTTCATTCTGAACTTTCATACGGTTGAAAACACATCTGTGCACGTTAAAGTACACATTCTTTTATCTACCTGGGTATGACATTTCTGATGCCAACAATGAAAGCTGATCTGAGCTGTTAAACAGCTGTAGCTTTCTATAGTCTTTCACCCACTTCAACAGGGATTGTATCATTGCCATGTCTCCTTTGATGAATGATGGCGGGCTGGCCACTGCAGTGTGGAATGCAGGAGAAAAAGAGCAACTCAATGCATTTACATGGAGTTGTTTTTTGCCAGCAGTACCCTTCTGTAGGTCTGAGCAGGTTTTACAAGTTGATCTATTAAACCCAGATTAATTTCAACAAAGTAAGATTGTTTCAAGACATACTAAAAAATTTAGAAGTTTCTAGGAGACACTAACTACTGACCACAAATAAACTTAGTTTTCATGAAAAAAATCTTTATATCTCAATTTCTGATTATTACGTTGCAGAAAAAAAACAAGAACAAAACTAGTAAACTATTTAGCTATTATAAAAAGGAGAAGATTAAAAAAATTATATTGGTCATCAATATAGTATTTTAAATATCAATGCTCTGATTGCCAAGCTATTAAAGTTGACCTCTTTCTGCTTAGCAACTTACAAGCAGTCACATTCAGCAGGTGTCATTGTTATCCAAAACTTTGGTTGGCTTTTTTAACATTTGAATTGTACAATCTGTGAAGTCTTTATACAAGATGTACCTTTAGCTCTGTATATTCACTTTTTATACTGAAGGATATTCAGTCCTTACCTTTGTCAATTCGACACTTACAAAGAATGAAAGATGACACCAGAAGTTTACAGATTGTACCCAGAAATGAAATCCATGTTGACCATCAATAAAAACTACTCTATGCCCAAAAAGGTCCAAGGGAAACTAAACAGAGAAAAAGTACAGCAAAGGAGCACTTCTAGCAAGTGTCCCTCCTACATGAGGAGTCTGGAAGGGCGCAGTAAAAAACAACCCATCAGAAAGTACGAAAAAAAGAAAAGTAACAACATGCCATATAGCAGAGTACCTGTCCATGAATTCAGAAACCACTGAGTTTACAACATAGGTGTCATTAATCCTTGCAGAATTCTGTACATTTGATGGCATTTTTCTAAAGTGTCTGATTGTCATAAAATAATGTCACTGAGCTGAATCATATGATAAATATATATTTTTTAGAAAATTACATATTAAACTTCAAATGAAAAAAAAACCCACCTTTTTTTCCTCATGCTTAAATAATTCAGACTTGATTTTCTGGACAAGAATTCCCACTGCCTGTCTACTTCTTTAGTGACTACAAAGCATCCTGAAAATTTCCCTTAGGTAGTTTAAATCACTGTAATTGTAAAACCAAAACCAAACCAAACATTTTAAAAATAAAAAAAAATAGTCTTTTTCTCACTAGATTCAAAGTAGAAATGTCTTGAAATAAACTATATGATGGAGATTTCAGCTCAGCTTACACCATACAGCATATTTAATTCAGGTGTTGCTTCATTTTTCAGGACTGGGCAATTATAGAGGAAGAAATCAAGAGAGATTGTAATAAAACTGAAGCTGATTATCCTGATTAAAGATCTGAGGGAATCCCATTCGTGAGGAAGTGTTACCTTCGACTTTTTCTTCAGTAGAGATGCTATTCAGAAAATAAAGTCATATACACATTCCTTCTTAAATCTAAACATTGAAAACTCTGGATTTGTAGAGCCAGTATTGTGGATTGTAATTGTAAGGAGTAGACAACATTCAGAAAAAAAAAAATCACTTTGTGCTGTGGCAATCTAATTTTGACAGTGTTTTCTTACCTATGAATTTTGCCCCAGTTTGTCATTTTCATAAGTCATCCTATTTTGCAGAACAGAATCAGTGGATGATGACAAGAGTAAAAATGAATTTATTTTTACATGATTTCCCAATTGCCTTATACAAAAAGAAACAAAATGGCAGAATGAAGAAACGAAGGAAAATAAAAACTACCACACAATCCAGAAGCAAGTAGGTGGTTTCTCAAGACTTGATAAACACTAGCAGACTTGAAAGATGATACGGTTTCCATCAAGTCATGTTGCTGACCCCTTTAAGAGGGGGAATAGTGGGCCCAAGGAGTTGGGAGTGGATTGCAGGTCTTCTGCATTGTTCAAATAGAACCATAATGCTATGCAAAGTTAGGAAGTTACTGTCAAATCACTATTCCTCCCCTGTTTTCCATTTGTTTGAAATGAAATGAATGATAGTACAAACCAAACTTGTAGCAAACTAGAATATGAACCACAAAAGTATTACAAGCCACATTAATTGGCATTTTAGCAATATAGCTGGCCCTTACCCAAACAGAAAAGTTACATACCATTTTAAGTCTTAGTAGGGAACCTTCTGGGTAAAACAGCACAGAATCACATAATCAATTATGTTGGAAAACACCCCTGAGATCATCAGGTCCAACCTCTGACCTAACACCATGTCAGCTAGACAATGGCAGTAAGTGCCACATCCAGTCTTCCCTTAAATGCCACCAGGACAGTGACTGCACCACCTTCATGGGCATTTCATTCCAGTGTATAATCACCGTGTCTGTGAAGAAATCCTTCTTGATGCCCAACCTAAACCTCCCCTGGTGCAGCTTAAGAGTACATCCTCTTGTTCTATCCTGTCACTCATTGCCTGGGAAGAGGCTGACACTGCCTCCTTTTAGGTAGTTGTAGGGGTCTGCATAAGGAAGCCTGAAGAACTTTCCAATACAGTGCATTACACTATGCCTACTCAGAGAATTCACAGCCAAATTCTAAAATCTGATATCTTTATTAACAGAAAAGCAGATTATTCTCTCTACTACTGTCCTATACTGGAGGAACCAGAAACACCTAAAAGCCACCAACGGAAGGTTTTTTCAGAGCAATTCCCAAAGCAGTATACAGTGTGTGTTGGAGATGGGAAGGCTTTCTGCATAAACTGAGCATTCATAGAGAAATTGTTGTAAATTTAATCTAACCTATCCCCAAGTCTGCTCAGGGACATCACGTCACCCCAATAGGCCTTCTCTACTGTTTTCTCCTTGTAGTTTGAACTTGAAGAGGAAAAGTATTTTTTCACTGTTGGTGGTCTTTACTTTTACCTTCAATTAAAGACCATGAAAGTAACAGTCAAAGCATTATTCCCCCTGTAAAGATGTTTGGATACACTGAATGTAGTAAATGAAGGTTTATTTCCTAGCTCTAGAAATCAGAGCAACAAAGGCTGCAAGGGTCAATAAAACCCAAGACTCAGCTCTAAATGCACTTGCTCTGCTCTAACAAAAGTATAATTCTCTCACAATTTACTTCACTTAAAGTAAAGAATATTGACTGCAGAAAATACTTATAGAGACTATAAGCAAAAGTAGCCACTGTAAGGGAAAATAAATTGTTGAGAAAATATTTGTTATGTCATTTAAAATGACTAGGTCAGAGCTCCGCTGAAGCCAACAAGCTGGTCAAGTAATCTATAGCACAGAAAACCCTAAGAAATATGTTTAGCCAAGGATAGGGTAATAAGTTGGTGTGATGCTGGTAACTAAACAAAATAAAATAAGCTTTATTCTTTCTTTGCCAGTCAAAAAGTGGCAATGACTACATTTCAAAAGATGCAGACAGCTTCATGCACTCTTTCCCACTGATACACTTTCAAAAGACCTCATGGAATAACTCCGCTGCTCATTCCATTGCAAAAGGACAATGACAAGTTGTACAAAGCTTCCCTAAAGAGTTACCCAGCTAAAGTTTCACGGGCATGGGAGAAATGGTTTAGGAGACAGGTATTTCTATTGGTATGTGAAGAGTACTACAATGCTTTTTACTTGCTAGGCTTGTGGAGTGGAGCAAAATACAGTGGTTTTCAAAGTTTTTGTATTCCAAAGCAAAAACAGCTCAGGTAGGATCTCTGGTTTTAAAAGGATTATTGCTTCACTGTTCCTGAGTCATGTTATTATGAGATGCCTTTCCACGTATAGAATTTCCAAAGCATTCATCAAGTGCACAATAACTGTCAGATTTAGAATCCGAGTGAATTAGTTATTCATCAGTGCAGAAGGCTTTTCCAATCAAAACCCTTTGTCCATCTCTTCCTATAATGTATAATGCGCTACTTTTCTTTCCAGCACATCCCACTCTCACTTCCTCCTAACCCTTGGCAGAGCTGCTTGTAATGCTAGCATGGAGAGCTCTGAAGACTATGACATCTGGGAAAACCTGAAAAGCAGGGAGAGGTGGAAATATTTAACAACAGCAGCTGCATCCCATTCAGCCGGCTTGTCAAAGTACATCCTGATTGGAACAAATTACATCTCAGCCTCTGAACACTGGAGAGGAAACACGGTGTTTACGACACAACACCTAGTTGGATCAATTCCAAACTGTGACATATGTCACACAAAGTTGTCATGACGGAGCTAACTACAGGTTTCTCTCCAAAATTGAAATCAGTGCATTAGCATTAAAATATTGATCTTCATTTTGACAGAATCATCACATTAGCATATAATCAACATAACCTTGTTGAGGAGAAATGAAAGATTGATTGTGTGGATGGAAGATGGGGATAAATCTTGAAGAAACATGTTAATACTTTAACATGGAAGGAAGCCTACAGAAAATTATGAATTTTTCCAGATAAGATACCACATACATTTTCCTCAGCTTCCATAAAATGGTCACTCTTGAGGAGATTGGCATATGGAAAACAAAAAGTTAAATTATAAGTCCTGCCATGGGTAATAAGAGCAGTTTAAAGCCAAATTCTGGAAATCTAGCTGCAAGGTTTCATTGCAATTTTCTCTTCCTCTGTCCCCAAAGTGACAAATTAATTTTGTTAATTGTCAAACAAAGATGAAAATAAGCTAGAAGTTAAAGCCAAAACCTGCCATGTTACATAAATTAACCATTTATAAGTCAGTGCAGACTTCTTGCATCTCAACCATGTGTCAGCTTCTCTTGATGAGAAAAAAAGTAGAGGCCTCCTGAATATACAAAACACAGCTACACCATGTGAACAGAAGTGGCTTCTGAGAGCCTGAGACAAATGAGACCTGAGATAAACAGGTCTTAGTCGTCTCCAGTTCTTGTTTTTATGACTCTATCAGAGTATCAGTCATAATAAATTTAGCAATGGACAAGGATAACAATCTCTGCACAAGTCTCTGTCTCTGCTTGCACACAGAACTCAACCATCATAAGCAAAAAAGGTAACTAAATAAGTCTTATATTACAGCATTACAAGCATACATGCTTTCTTTTTCTTTTTTTTTTTTGCTACAATAAGGATTTGACACTACATACTTCAGATATTTTACAATCACGCTGAATAGCTACATCTGCTCCAACACAAAAACATAATTTCTACCAACAGAGAATTTAAAAGTTGGAAAGGAGAGAGAAGAATGTCATGAAGTCTTCATTTCACTAGATTTATAGCACAACAGTGCTAAGATTTTGACATTAGCCAAAGATGATGTAAAAAAACAGGTCCTGACCCCAAGTCATGGGAACTTCAACAAACATGAGCTAATGCTGAAAAATCATATTCTTTCTTCCCTATGCCCTCATTAGACATTTATCTAGTAATTTTAGGGCCCAAATAAAATTTGCCAAAGCATGCATACAAAGGTGTCATTAATCTAGCACGAACTATTTGCACAAAAAGAATATTAAGTAGTTTTGTAAAGTTATTTATCACTTAGAGTTCTGATTGTAGAATTGTAGTACTAATGAATATTTGTTTCAGAGTGCACAGAGTCTAACTTTCTCAGTTTTGAAGGCTGAGGATAGCTGCCTTTCAACACAGACCAGCTGGCCAGTTTATTCAATACCCTTCCAAAAGGTAGTTAAGATCATGCAATGCTGAGTGTTTTTGTGCTTACTCAGCGTTAGGGAGGCAGCCTCTGCTAAGCTGGGGTAGTTTTGTCATCAGTCTTTTGAATCTCTAGCTAGATTATGGCAAGAAATATTCCTCAGTTTACCACATCAAATGGCAACTTGTTCTCGTCCTTTGTTCACCTCTACCAGTCTCACTCAGATCAGCTTAATGGTCATCCTCCCATCCTCCTTCTGGATCCCAAGCATTATGAAGAATGCAAATAGACCCCCTGATTTAACCTGTTGGCTTCACCTTCATCATAGGGTTGCTTGCTTTATTCCCAGATAGGCAGCTGAATAAATGTGTTGAGCTGTCTGCATTTAAGCAGAAAATGACACTGATTGTCACTAAATACAGTGATTGCCATATATATGTTTCATTGGAACCACAAGTTCAAATTAGCCTGTCAGAATTTGACTGTGCCCTGATGCTAACCTGTCAAGTGGCTCAATTAGCACAAGAGAATAAAGAAAAGGCTTGTCAAAACCATCAAGGCTTTCTACTTGCTCAAGTCCCATCCCTTTGCTCACTGCCTTTATTAAATCTAAATATGTTTCATATTTGCAAATGGGTAGATGCTGTCTCTTCATTCTCTTTTCCTCAACTCCTTCTTCACTACCACTTTCTAACTGAAAATCAAATCATCAAATCTGTGGAGAGGAAGAGGAAGTAATTTTAGGAACAGGTCCCTAAAATCTTGTTTGCTCGATGATGAAAGAAAATACTTACCTGTAGATAAAGCCTTATCAATAGCTCAACTTTCGTTTTCTTGCAGAGCACTAAAAAGCATTAAAATAATATTGGATTTAGACATGAAAGAGCAGAGATTTCAATCAGAAGTGCTGTCTCCTTATGATTCTTTCTTTCCCCACAAGTGCATAAAGAAGCACAGCATTTCTTGTCACAGATGTCTTAGAAACTAGCAGGAAAAAAACAGTGAAATCAAGCTCAGAATTGCTATCTGTTGCCTCAAGGGCACAGCCATGCCTAACGCAAAATTGCAAAGTCACTAATCCCAAGCATGTCCAAAACTGACTCGGAGGCTGGCAACTCTGAGCTGCAGCTGGATCTTCGGAGCAGGCAGCCTGTTCAGACACTACTTACCAAGCACACTTTGCATCTTTTCCCAAACAACCCCTCTCATTTCCTTCCCAGCGCTTGTCCCTGACTCCACACCACCTCTTTGTAATGTCAAACTCTGTAATGACATCAGCTCATTAGCAATGAGGGAAAACCAAAAAAATTATTAATGACACGCCCTCTTAATCAGGATGGTAGTGGTTTTCCTCCTCTGAAAATATTCTGATTTGTATAGCTGTTCAGAAAAAAATAACCCCAAAACAACATCAGGTATTATTTTGGTAAGGACGAGACTCATAGAAGAGACTATGACAATGTGTCATCTAGATCAATCTATATTTCCTCTTTGCATTGCTTATCCTACAACCAACATTTCTGCACTTGAACAGAAAATAATTGCTCAGCTTAAAGGCTTCTCCTTTGGGTTTGTTCCTGAAGAGTCTAATAGGTTGTCAAGCGCATCACATCGTTTAGGAACTAAAATTCAGGAGGGCATTAGAACTCTTGCTTCAGTGCACAGTTGTAAATGCCAGTCAAGCCAAAACAATCTTCACTGCTTCTACAATTATGCATGAAAATGCAGATCTGATGGAAGCAACCTTTTTTTAACCAAATAATAACCCTTTTCTGTAAAATTTTTTGGTGATACACAACAGCTTATATTTGTAAAGAAAGCATTCCTAAAGATCATTTTTCATTAAACTTACTTCTGAGATATCTTGGGGTCCTCAATTCTGTAGCCTCAAGTAGCCTGGTTTATTCTGCTGTGTGGTTTGTTGAAGCTTCAATCAAGGGTTGTTAAATGAACAAATTCAGTAGCACTGAGGAAGAAAATAAAGAGCATAATCAGTGCACTTACACTGAAATATTAATTAGATAGGACTGGAACATGGAAACATTTAAAATAAATGTTCTTGTGGTATTATTAAATGTTAAATTTTATGCATACTAAATCAATTTGTAGCCTGTTAAAACAGCTTCTTTCTGTGGCCTAGGAGATACATAATTAATATTTTTTTTTAGCTATCCATGTTTAATTATTAAAAAGTTTGACTAACATTTAAATGGCAAAAGCATAAAAATCTTTTGAAAAGCCTAATCTTCTGGGGAAGACTAAGACTGAAATAAGGAATTTTTATTAGATTTTTTTTTATAATTACTTATTTCAAAAGAGTACATATCAGTCTTTTTAGGCCCTTCTTCTAGGTTAAGGAGGAGATTTTAATTTCTATTCACTAGTTTATTTTGAATATAAATAGCTTAAGTATTTTCCTGCACTGACAAACTAGGTGCAAGGAAGAGCTAGTTAAGCATGAGAAACTAAGTTACAAAATAATTGGAATTTTTATTTTTACGTTGTCTTTGTAGATACCAGCCAAAAGCAAGGCTTTTAATAACAGTAAGACTTTTAACTACATATTTCAGCTTACAAACCTCTATCCTCTGTATTTAATAAATATATTCCATTAAAATTAATCAAACATAAATTTATTAGGAAAACAGAAAAAGTTCACACAAACTTGCATTGCCAGAAAGAGAACACAAAATGGTGCTGCCAGTTTTGACAGGAGTTATGGAAGGAATTCCCTGTAGGGCTGGTACTGAACACACATCTGGGTGACATTACAGTTTACACCATACAGCAAACAAATGCCTTCCATGATTTTTGAATCCTGGCATGCACCTATTGCAAACACCTATGTACTCGTATAACGAATGTCGTAATATCACTGGTGAACCATTGCCTTTTCTGGTTTCTGTATACTGGAAAAATCAAGCCAGACTTAATTGCTAGTTACATAACAACAAGGGAGTGGATGGATGTTCCCCAATAACTTTGGCACAAATTTCTACTCTTGCCTTCACAAGGCAAGCCTGCTGGTTGCACATAAAAGCACATAAAATAGGCAGAAATTCAGAACAACAGCCTCCAAGCTTTGGGGTTTGAATGCAAGCAAGCAGGCACAGAGGCAAGGATTTCAAAACAAGGAGACACGAGCACCCAGAACCACAGCTGGTGCCAGCCAGCCTGATGGTGGCCCAAGGCATGGCAGCCCAGCTCCTGTCAAATCTCTGGTAGGTATGATGAAAGCTTGAAGGAAAATTACAATCAGGCATTTGGAAGAGAGCAGTGAGGTCACTTCAAGGTGGTGGAGGACTGGAACTGCTCACAAGCACCTGTGCTAACAGGAGACAGCACAAAAGTAATCGCCCCCCAAAACAATTGGGACACAAGTGTCTGGCACTGCTGACTTCTAGATGGTTAGTGGAGATGGGAATTGAGCTTTGTGTGCCTGGAGAAAGGTCAGCCAGGTCCTAAGAGTAAAGCTATGTTTGATGTCACCGAGAGAAGAGCAAAGTGGTGATAGATGGTGGTCGCAGGAGGAATACATAGTCGTATCCTAAATGGAAGGGGAAAGCACTGGGTTCTTGGAAATAGTTTTATATAAAAGGGAAGAAATTCAAAGGAAAACACAAGGTTTTTTCTTGTGGGAAGAAGACTCAAGTTAAATGACTTTAAACACAGGAATACAGATTTTAATAATGAAAAAAGACAGAGAAGCAAAATGCAACTTTGCAGCAGCTTTCTAATAACAGGCTAAAAGCTGATTCCTCTTTTTTCTTGCTTTTCAAAGTATTTCACAGGAGCCCAGTAAGAACCAGCCCAAGCCTGAATAAATGCAGCAGGAGCACTGCTGTTTCCAATAGGCTTTTTTGAAGCATTCTTCCCACACCCTCTGAAGGAATAAAACAAGCTGATAGCTGAATAATGTAATCAACGGCAATTCATTGCCTTTAAGTTTAGTAAATAGGCAGAAAATATGGACTATGCGGTAAAGTACTTTAGAACAAAACTATTATTATACAGAAGCAGACTGGGATTTCCTCTGTTAATGAAAAATTTAAATAGATATACAATGAATATACAGTTCAATGCTGATCTTCAGGGAATATATCGTAATAGGTATGGAGTTCAAAAACATTAATGGATGCTGGTTGAAGCATATAGCTCTTATTAAAGAATTTTTTGAATATATGTGAAATTGCTAGCCCAGAAACTTTTTCTCCCATCCAAAACCAAAACCAAACACCCCATTAACTAAATGCATGCAACTTGTTCCACTAAAAGCAGTGTCTATTCTTAGTGAGTAAAAGTTCCCATAGCTTTTGCTTTTCTGAAAAACACTATTGACAACTCATAATAGGAACTATTTCTTCTTTTTCTGTGCCAAAACTGTTTTCTTGCCACCCTATTATATCTTACCTGGCAGTGTGGTGTTAGTATGTGGTAGCTTGGATGCCCTCCTGCCCAGGTTTCTCTCGCACTTGACAGAACCTGGGCTGACCATATCCATCCAAAGTGTCTATAAAAGTGTCAGGAAGTCTTGAAGATTACTCCCTGGATTGTGTAACTCCTTGACAAAATTCACCTAATTCATCACAGAAGGTTACACAGGCAGCAAGAGAATTGAAAATACAAACAGTTAAACAAAACAAACAAACAAAATGGCACAAACCAAACAACAAAAGCCAAAAAAAACAAAACAAAAAGTGTTCAAGTTTCTGCCCAGCACCCATATTCGTTAGATGCAGAAGCAAGTATTCAGCAAGTAAAACATGAAAATAGAGGAGGACACTTATGTTGTGAAAGAGGAAAAAATTAGATAAATAATCAAACCGGGGGGGAAGGATGGAGGAGGTGGATAAATACTGATACAAAGACATTTACAGTAATACAGCCAGATTCTTATATGCTTATTTACCTGAGATCTTTTTAAATTCTTTAGTTAAGCCCACAAAAGAAAGAAAACAAGAAATCTGAAATAAACCTGTAGGGGTTTGGTCGAGGTTTTTGCATTTATTTTTCATGAGCACTCACCAGTGAATAAGACTCAGACTCTACTTATAAAAGAATAAATTCAGCATTTAAAAATTAAACTGTTACTTTAAGAACTGCAGAATTCAGCCCTGATGGGCTGAAGTACTCCTTTCTTCCTGAAAGATTTCACAAGCTAGCTACTGTCAAGTCAGAAGTATAAAAGAAAAAACAAGTGAAATCATAGATGTGAGTGTTCCAGTGCAAGAGGAAGATTTCAGACTTGTTGAAGATGAAATAAAGGTTTCATACCTCAGATCAATGTGAGGACACTCAGAGCATTGATACAACTCATTACAAACAGCACTCTATTAGAAAGTTTCTCAAATACACAATTTCATCCTGAGCTTTGTCTTCCAAGAGTTGGTCTACATAGCCTATTGACAACACTGCAAAATGGTATGTAGACACCTTCTCCATGTGGATAGCCGAGGTAACAAACTCAGAATTCTTGTTTTGTAGAAATTATGTTTCACCAGAACTCAAAGTAAAACAAGTAAATTTTTCTCCCTATTCTCATATACTTCATGACATGAGAGAAGTAAAATATACTACAGACTTTACTATAGCTATCAGTGACTCGAGTTGATTTAGAACAAAAGCTAAAATATTTTTCTCACCATTTTATAAGGGTTGAAATATTTTCTTCTTCTCTTTCTTCTTCACTTCCATTGTTGGGAAATATTTTGACAGAACAATTTGATTTTTTTCATTAAAAAGAGGTGAAAACATGAAAAGGAAAATATTCTATTATTTTCTATGGAGTAGCCTCCTTGATTATTCAAACTAGTATTTTAACATCTAAATAATATCTCCTGAATTTTATCTTTAAATAAAGTCTTAGAATATGATTATACCCCAAATGTAAAATGACTGAAAGAGCATCAACCAGCCAAACTTCTGAGGGTAGAAACATGAAACTTGTAGGACTTCACAGGGCAGCCCAAATCTAATCTATAACCTTGAACAGGTTCAATATTATTTTACATTGAGTCCAATATATTTTTCAAATACCCTGACTATTCCTAGCATTGGGCATGCAGATCCCCAGTGAGTATTAAGTTTTTTCTCAGATTTTACAAGGACATCACAGTCCCTCCCTTTAATTCATCTTCTCTAGCCTTTACAAAATCACTTGTAGATAGTTTTCACACTTTCTGTCAGGGTCTCCAGCCATTGATGTTATTTTGGTTTTTTTGGTATTTAAAAATGCTTTCAACTATACCCATTTCTGAAGAAGTATGTACACACGGTAGTAAGAAGCAGATAAACTTCCTGTATCTTCTCCTTTTCCAGGAGAGGTCAGTGCCAACCACAGTACTTTTCCTCTGAGATTTTTTTGTTCTCCTCCTCAAGTGACCTCACTTATCTCTCTTCCTCCCTTGTCATCATATAAATGGGATTTATTGCAACAAGTATGAAAACTGTTTTTTAGGACTCTAATAGCAGACTATACCACCTGAAACACAACGTGTTTGAAAACATTATTGCTACTTGGAGTAGTCTTTTCTTTCATTTTCAGCAAATCTTATCATCCACTCCAGACTTTAGAACATTAGCCTCCCTTACTTGCATTTTTGATATTAAAAAAATTCCCATCAAGATTAAAGATAAGTGCAGGATAGAACTGAAAAAAATATTTTAATTGTGCTCACTCCCAGGTCAATAATAAGAACTGCTAGGGCAGGGATAGCAGGAGAGAACAGGAAAAATGGCCACGGCTGTTGAATTGTACCTTCCCCCAGCAGTCCGGAGTATAAAAGTCCAAATACTATTTAGCAATTTCTCTCACTGCCTGTGGAGCTTCATTTATGTTTTTTGCCCCTGTAATACCTTTAAACTAGGAACGAAATAAACATCACACAGTATTGCCACTCAGAAGCTGGGCCAATTCTACTCCATGCTAATTTCAAGGACATGAAAAGGCAGAAGCTATTTGCCCTTAAGGTGCTAAAGCATGTATGCATACACAAGTGAGTGCCACTACAGTTCTGGCATTTCTCTTTATGCTAGACATGATGAGAATACCACATGAAATTTTCCAGGTTTTTTTTAATGGAATCCATGTTGTCTGTTTTCATATACACAGGAGGATAAGCTTTTACTGGGAGAGGGAGGGAGGGCTGACGAGGGGCATGGGAAGAGTATAAAATTCATCAGAGATTTGAAATTTCTAGTCTGTCCCAAAACCAAAACTGCTTCTATGCAGATGTTGCCTGCTAGGAGTTTTAATTAAGTGCCTTAGGGGTATCCTCTGCAGACCATGCTCCTTGGCCAGACTCAGTTCCCAGTGTACCCTGTCATTTCCACATTTAACAAGTATCCGACCTTCATCAGCTATGGGGGTGCCACTCCTGTTGGGAATGCTCATACTGAAGAAAAAGTGAATAGGAAACAGGCACATCATTGCTTGTTTATCAAAAACCCAGCTGACAGCATGAATTTTGAGGAGAAAGTCTGAAGCGATTTCCTGAGAGTAGACACTTTTCACAGACCAGCATGTAAGTGAGTCAAAACCATTTTTTCAAGAAGAATAATTTACTCTGGTCTAATACACACAATTTTTTTTTTTTTTTAACCATCCCTGGGTTTTGTAACAATATTGGTGGGCTGGGGGCAGTAGTAGAAGGAAATCATTTAGCTGGTTTTCAGATCTTGAGGAAGAAAAGAAAAAACAAGATTAGCCTGGCGCAGTCTATAGGCATAATTCTTGGACACCACTGGAGTCCCACAAAAAATATCAGCATTGGTTTTGAGTGTATAGTGGTCCTCTTCAGATGGGTGAAGATTACTCAAGTGAGATAATAATATCAATCAAAACATCTGAACCTTTATTATCTCTCAGGATTATAGCATTATCACTTGTCTTTCCCCTTCACTCCATGGCCTCGTTGTACAATTTAGTATCAAGTAGTAGAGATGTTTGTGGCAATAAATGTATTAGAGGCCTATTTTTAAAGGAAGCAGAAACAGAATTTAGCTTATTTTCATATGCCACTGAAAACACTTTGTCTGACTCTAGATGTAACAGCAGGTTTTGTTCAGCCATCCATACAATAAAAAAAAAAAGACAATTAGTTGGAACACATAAATTTTACCAGAATAAAACAAAATTTCATCCTAGTTGCAGGCTTCAGTTCTGGGGAAAGTTAGGAATTCAAGAGAACAATTAATTTGTCCTAAACCTTTTTATACAAATGCTGATTCCATTTGTCTGACAATATTTTTCAGCTGCAGATTTATTGTCTTTTTCTTTTTTTTTCATCCCCCTGTGGCCAACAATTTCCAGCATGCTGTTCTTTCAATTCCTTTGTTTCACACAGTCTGTGAGTCTGCAGGTAAAAATTCCGTTTGGGGAATGCGTTTTTATTATTTCTCGATAAATACTTTATGTGTTTTATTCCACATCCAGCTGTACTCTGGTCACAGGGGTTAATAACAAAAGTCCACAATTATGGATGGTGACTGGTTGCTTAGGCTTTACAGCCTTACAAGTTCTCCCTGTGGTTGCTCCAGGATGATATAAGTATGTTGTAAGTGCCCTTATATTCAAATGCACTTTGACTTTGCAGCGAAGAGCAACATTTGTTATGATAACAGTGGGAATATATTTCAAAATGCATAAGGGCCCTTTCAAGTTCACACAAAATTATGGTGAATCACAATATGCACACATTGAGAAATTAATTATTACATATATTTAATGATAATATATTGCATAATAGCCATTTGCCTCTGTGCATGTACACACTTCAGACAAATATACAGAAACTCCTGGAAGTGCTAATCAACCTAATTTGCATGCACAATATCAAATATTCACAGCTAAAACATCTGACTATAATTCTCTGACAAAATCCTTTTTCTTAGAGCACAAAGAGAGTCATGCCCTTGTTAACTCAGTTAAAGCAGTGACAGTAGTAATACCCATGTTTGCCACTTACATGTTCTTCAGTTTGGGGGCTTTTCTTTTTCAAGGTGAAGGACTATAAAATAGCAGTGTTAAAGCCTCCAAATGAACAGATAGAAGAAAACTGAAACACCTGAACATGAAGAAAAGCTCATTACTGGCTGAAGTGAGAAATTCAGAGGCTAGATGTAAGTCCCCTCCCCTACCTGGACAGAGCTGCATCATGCACAGGAGGACATCTTAGCCAGGACAGCAGTCTTCCTGTGAATGCTGATCTTCTTTGATAAGATACTGAAATGTTTACCAAGTGCTGGAGAGGCAGCTAACTAACTGATCACTGGGACATTCATCTGAGATTTGGGACACTTGGATTCTGGTCTTCACATGCAAAAATATTCCAGTATTTTATACCCAAAGTGGAACATGTAAAAAACAAATCAAAACAAAAAAACAAACAAACAAACAAACAAACAAAACAACCACCACAACCAAATCTCCTGACCAAGCAAATCAACAGGCCAATAAAAAAAAAAAAAAAAAAAAAAAAAAAAAAAAGAAGTGCAACTATAATCTAGAGCATTAACTTGCAGGAGAAAAAGAGTTCAGATAGATGTCTTTACTACCTTCATCTACAAAGGGATCCGGAATTCAAAAATAAAGCATCCTAGTTGTTAGAATAGAATGCCTGTGTTTCTTCTCCTCAACTAAGGAATAATTAAAAAAGGCAACACTTAACAAGACTGACTGAGAAGACATGTAAAGTTGTGACAGGAATGAATGCAGTCTACTAAATAGCTTGGGTTTATACTGATATATACTTGGGTTTATAATTTGTAGGCATACAGATGGCAGAAATAACCTTGTGCACATTTACATGCTGCAGAAGTCCAGTCTTAGCTTAAAACTTATAAAAAGCATGAATCAAACAACATCTGCAGTTCTCAACTCAGTTGAGGTGTTAGCAGTAGTATACACAGAAAGGGATTGTTCTATCACCTCAAATTAAGCTTTAATTCAAAATGTTAGATAAACATGACATAGTTGACTTTTTGACACAGCCAAAATAGCTGTTCACTTTTCATAGAAGCAGACAAGAATTCCTTAATTTCACACACAGGCAGAAAAAAATTCATCAGCAGCCACCTTTCTCACAGAAGAGATGTTTAGAGCATTTCTCAGACGAGAGACTGAAATCACATATTTACAGGTCCTAGACAACTACCCACATGGTACTAGAATGTTTTTAAAGAAATTATTCTTCCTAGAGGTCCAATTCTACTCAACATTATTCATAACTTTACCTTGAAACACTTCTTAAAAATGTATTACCTGCTCCACTGTAAACAGCTCACAGTAGAACTGTGAGGCTGCCTTGGGAGCCTCTGGACTGTTTGGCATCTCACAGGACATCACTCAGCTGCCCAGAGGGAACTGGGACAGCTCAGCTGCTGCTGAAATGTAGAAGATTCAGACAGCTCATGGTAGACAAGGAAACACCAAGGAACTCAGGAAGATAGATCAGACATGGCAGGGACAGGCAGAAATCCTAAAAAAAGCTACCCTCTAGGAATGTTACAAACAAGCCATGAGCAATACACTGTGGGCAGTAAAGATTTCCCTTCACAGGCACAACCCTGCCCCATAGCCAAAGGAAGATAGAAGTTTGCCGTCTTTCAAAACAAAATAACAAGATAACAAAATAACAAGATAACAAAATAACACTGGAAAGATCCCTTCTGGAAACCCATACCCTTGTAGAACTCCAGTACAGAGATAAAATTCAGCCCAGGTGGGTTTGAACCCCTGCCCATCACACTGGGTACAACACAGGTAACTATAAAATACACAGCCCCCCTTCCCATGCCATCTGGAAAAGATCCACAGTACTTAAAACAAAACAAAGCAAACAAATGAGAAAAAAAAAAATAGAGAAAAATCAGATTTGTCTTCTTTTTGCAAGCATTACAAGCAGCTTCTGACATCCCTGTAACAAAGTTTTCTAGTATATTGTTCTCCTTACCCTATTTTCTACCTCCCTTCATCCTGTAATGAAGACTGAAACACACCATGCCTTACCTGCACACCTTCCTTTCCTAACATATTTATTTCTATCCCTGCTACCTTTTTAGCATCTTTTTAATTAAAATCTTAGTGATTTTTCGACACTTGAATAATCACAGAATAACTCAGGTTGGAAAAGACCTTTAAGATCATTGACTACAACTCCTAGCTTAATAATGTCAAGTCCAACACTAAACTGTCTCCCTAAGCATCACATTTGTATGTCTTTTAAGGTACCTCTAGGGATGCTGGTTCAACCACTTTCTTGGGCAGCCCATCCCAACACTTAACCCTTTTGGGGAAGAAATTTTTCCTAATATCCAGTCTAAATCTTGGTACAACTTGAGCCCATTTCCTCTTGTCCCATTACTTGTTACATGGGAGAAGTAAGATTTTAAAACATTTTTGGATCCTTACTTAAATATTAATTTGTTTTTCCACTTCTATCTTCATTTAAGAAAAATAAGAAACACAGGCTTATGTATGAATACTCTTTTTTAAAGCTATAGAGCGTGCAAGTGTACCTATTCTATATAAAAGCCTACCTCTTCCAAAAACCAGCTTTCTACTTCGAACTTACATTGCATCAGCAAGCTATGGATGTTCCCATTAGTGCATCTTGCTCTTTGCAACTCGCCTCATTTTCTTTTTGTAGGATTAGCCCACCTACTGAACAAAGTTCTTCCCCAGCTTGGTCCTGTCTAGTAAGCAGACCTGCCACATTATTACAGCCTTAAAAAAATGCTATGCAGGCCTAGTACTAGAAAAACACTGATAATAAACATGCAGCTCTTCCTCTGCATTACCAGCTTCCCTGTGTGCTGGTGCCCTTTTATCTTACACAGCTGCACCTCCTCTGAAGGGAGCTTGTGTGACAGACCAAATATACTCAGTCTTTCACAAAATACCACTAGCTGCTCCCCTGCCCAGCCCTCGGGCACCACACCAATCCTGTCTATACCCACCTGTAAGTCCTGAAATGTCCAGACTGCTCTCAACTGTTAACTTGATCTCAGGATGTCTGGACTTGGCTCTATTCTGCAAACTCCTTATGAACACATAGGAGTAATTCACAGGGCTACCTAGCATTTCCTGCTGAAGACATTGGCCCAAAATATAGTTCTTTATGAAAAGAAGCAAAGAGATGATGGAGATTTTAGATACTAGAATCTGCTCCAAATCAGATGGTGCAATGTAAGAATTAACAACTGCTTCATTTTATTAACACCATCAATCAGTTTGTGGAAACTTAATAACTAGTTTTTTCACTGTATAAACAGGTATTTTTAAATGTTCTGTTCTGAATTTGTTTTGAATTCACTTAGTTAACTGATTAATTTCATCATGTCTGGGTTCTTTTTTTTTTCATTAGCAGAAGTAAATGTTAATTACAATAGCTCACTGCTACTACTACCCACTTCTTGCACTTCATTTATTGGGAAAAAAGTAAAAGAGATTAAATATATCAATTCTTCTAGGTTAAATAATTTAATTGCTTTGGATAATGGCTTAATTAACTAGACAAACAACATAGAAGAAATGCATGCCACACTATGATTGTATGTTATGTCCAGGTTTTGTAGGGAATTGAGGTAAGTATCCCATTCCTGGCAGTTAATAAGGGGGAATTACTTGCTCATTTGAAGAAATGTAGTGCTGGAGTCTACAATAAAGTAGGTCCCTAGCATGGGACAAATAGACACTGTAAAAATTGAAGTAGTTGAGATCATTTGCTTTAAGGTAGTAGAGAATAGAGAGCCTTTTTTTTTTTTTTTTTTCAGCTGATGGTAATTTGCAATCCTGAACGTCACCTGAGATGTGAACCAAGTAAACCATGTGAACTGCAGAACTGAAAAACCATCCATGACACTGCACAGACATGTCTAAGGGCAAGTAGCCTCTAAAAATTAAAGCAAAAAGAAAAAAAAAACATCTTATAGTTAGAAAAAGAGTACAAGCTGATAATACTACAGAATGAGCCATTGAAGGAGACTTCCTCCAGTTTCAAATGAATTCTGCTGATGAAGATCTTCCTCATGCCAAAACCCTCTCCATGGGGTTCATCCCTTTGCAAGCAGGTGTTTTTTCACATTTCTCTATGTTTACCTGTTATAATGAACAACCTGGCAATAAACAGATTTACCTCTGCATTATTTGGCCCATGATAAAAAACTTGTGAATGAAACCCTAGTACTGCTCCACAGTGGTGAGAGTTTGGGCACTGAACAAACTCTGCTTTTATTTAAGACAAACTGCTCACCTGAGTATTCAGAAGCCTTGGTTCTTTTCGTTATTTAAAAGTTGTTTCACTTAGTGAAGGACACCGTCTTCTTCCCTCCATCAAACTGCATGGCTGAAATCTCATTAAACAGTAATTTCCCTTTCAAAAACTGCAAGAAGTCAGCGAGATCTTCTTCTACTAAGACTTTCTAAAAGAGAAAACTCTTAGCTAACATCAGGAAACTGAAGCACAAGATGAGATGAGCTATGGAGGGTGAGAACCTCCTTCACCCTCCACATTTTAAAGATTTTAAGAACAGGCTAAACTGGTATTGGGACCCGGTTAATTTTCAAGAGCAGTCTTCCAGCTCTGTGTTTCCGGGATGCAACACACAACTCATCATTTATATTGAAAAACTTTGCAAGATTCAGCTTGCTGGATTAAGGATAATTTGACATATCAGAATACAACGGGGTAAAGAAGAAAATAACCATCTAAGCTTGTGCTACCTTTATCACAATGAGAATAATTCTGGCTTTACAGATCATTCTTTTTTAATATAATTTCTCATTTTACTAATAGAACTGGAATAAAATAATATTTACATGGCATTTGTAGTTGAGTTTCAGAGTGAAGGAGAAAAATACACATGAGAAGAAAATAATGACTCTACCACCAAAGAGAAATATCTCTATTTGTAGAAGTTGAAACAGAATATCTTAAAACCCAATTAGAAATCCTGCTGTCCTGGGACTTAAGAAAAGAAATGTTCTATTTTAAGGGGCCTCTGGAAAATTCTACCAAAACCTTGCATGTTCAGGAGTGGAAAAATCTCTTCTGCTAATCTGCTTCCAAGTCTGGAATAGATCTCTGGTTTCTTGCATGCATCACAGCAGTGTCTTTTGTCTTTTAAGACTTCATTTAATATACTTCAGATTGTTTATTCTTTCATTCTTACCTTAAGCAAAAGGCCCTTCTTTAGCTTATTCTCTGTAGTTGATGTAATGAATATTTTTATGCTCTCAAAGTATAAGAATAAAAGCCTTTTTGGCTTGTTTTGTTTTTCTTTTTTTTTTTGGGGGGGGGGGGCGTTGATTTTATTTTTCGGGAGGGGGTAGTGCGGTTTTTATTGAGAAAAGTGAATAAGTGTTGCCTACTCAATCTTGCAAAAGGTACTGTAAATTAAATGTTGGATCCCAACTACTTTTTTGAGGATCAGACTAACCTGTTCCTAATTTACATCATTAGCCTAAAGAGGCTTCTTTCACACAGATCTCGATCGTTATCTTTCAAACTGGCCTGTGCAGCTGGGCAGATGCTGAGATTCCTTTTGGAAATGAAAACCAGTAAATTCACCAGACAGCAAAAAACAAAACAAATTCTGCAGTCAAATCTGAAATTCCCTCCCCAAAAGAAGTGATCTGGACATTTGCCAGCACCCTGAAATCAACCCGAACTCAATCAAAACTGAGGTAAATGTAAAATAAACTATTTACTGACAGAAGCTAAATAGATTAAATATTTTACTAATAAATACATAAATAAATTAATTCTGCAAAGAAAGATTCCTACTCCTCTCAGCTCCAAAGGTTCACACGGAACCCACTGTTACACATTAATAGCTCAAGTCCCAGCATCTAGCTGCTTGGTACAATCAGAAGAGATAAAACTTATAATCAGAAGAGTATTTGATTTGGGTTTCTCTACTTCCTGCTTCTCCTCAACTCTTCAGATCTTATGCAAACCTTCTTCCCATTACTTCTTCCCTCAAAGACGTCCTATGGTTTCCCACCTTCTGGCTGCTCACATATGCTTGGAAAATGTTGGTATTCCCTGGGCATGATTAAAAGTGATTACTGCTTGTCTAAATGGCAACAAGTCAGCTATGAGTGCTGCGGCGCTTGGCAGACTTCTAGCCCCTTGTGAAGCAAAACTCCACTCTGGGCAAAACCAAATCCTTATGCAGATCTTCTTCATGTTATTAACATGAACAATGTATTCTTTAGACACAGGTAGCCTCATCAATCATACTTTCCAGAGTCACCCTGCTGGGATTAATCTATGCACCAAATAATTGTATTTCACTTAGGAACAGACATAACAGTAACTACTCTCTTCAGGGTAATACCAGTCCTTCCCAGACTGTTCTCTAAGATAACACATGAGGTGTAATCTGACACATTTTTAAATAATAATTATGTTTATTACAAAGAGAATTATCATAGTGTATCTACCCATCTGTTTAAATGATCATCCATCTCAGTGCCAAAATCAGAAAGAATCAGTTAACATTCCTGAATCTCATAGGTTAGAAAGGATGGCTTCCTTCTGTGAGAATGCCCCTAAAATTTGGAATTTATCACTACAGTAACACACAATATTTTCTTTAACACCACCTACTCTCCAGGAAAAGTGAGTCCAGCAGTCTAACAGTAATGACCCGTTTTTCACATGGAAGTATATCCTCCAATGTTGTGGAGCAAATACTGTAGTAGTGGTCCTTGTGCCTTTATAATTAATATCACACATAAAGGGGAACAGAGATGACCTTTAAATCCCACCGCTACCCAAAATTTTTAATTACCTAAAGCTGGAATTGGAAGTGAACAATTTTAATAATGGGAAGTCTTGTATTTCTGCCCACAATTAGATACATCACTATTAGGTTCAAAGGGGTTACCAACAATACAGGAAGGATATACAACAGAAAAAAAGTCCTGTCCTTGTGCATGCCTCATCAACCGAACATTAGAAACATTTCTAAAATCATTAGAAAAGGAAAGGATTCTGTACAAGGAGAAAATAAGCTAACTGAGGAATTGAAGAGATCAATTTATATTACGAATATGAGAAACTGACCCAAAAGCCATTGTTGTCAGTGGAAAATCTTTTTAAAGGAAATCACAAAAAATTATTTGGGCTTTGTCTGCTATCATCCTGTGTTAGCAGCATACATGTATCTTAGAACCAACCGAAGGCGAGGATAAACATCATATTTAACTATAAATATTGACCTGAGTACTATTTATTAATATAAAATATTGGCAAGTTTGGGATGATTCAGAAGGAAAAAAAAAAAACAAAAAAAAAAAAAAAAAAAAAAAACCAAAAAAAAACAAAAAAAACAAATGGCAACTTGCTTCATTAAAAACAGTCCAAAATGTAACTAAACTGTGTGGCAGCATGCTTACTGGTTGAACCTGAGTGAGGGACTGGGAGACACTGTGAAATCTCTATTCCCAAGTGGCAACATGATCCTGGCCAAGTTATTTAGCTCCTGTTTGTTTATCCATCTGTAACATGGGTGTAGGAAGAGTTATTTCCCAGATGGCAACATGGTGAAACTTAATTGATGTTTTTAAACTTCTGGCAGAGTCTCTGATGTGAGGTGAGCACAAAATAATATTACATTCACCTTCTGGGAGCTCCTACATTCATTTCATAAATTCAATAAAGATAAATTGAGGGTTACAAGAAGAGAATTATTAAAAATATGCTGTAATAATTAGTACATTCAAAACACGCATTAGTGTTCACAGAATACTAATCAGTACTTGTACGTAAGTATAGATCAGGCTTGGGTAGTGACTGTTTTATATTGTGAAGTGAATGCATATATTGTCCTTGAAAAGTTCAAATCACTTTCTTCTGCCCTGACCTTACTTAAATGACCCAAAATGCTTAAAAATCCCTTAAAAATTATATATATATATATTTTTTTTTTTAATTACCTTCACAGAAGATAGTCCAGAGTAATAATAATTGCAGTAGTTCTCCATTTTCCATCTCTAAACCAGACATGGGGAGCTGACACCCTGGGCCCAAATTGAGAAAGCATTTTCCACAGAGCGCTATATCTAGCAGCACCTTCCTACTTCACATATTAGATAGTGCTGAGGGATTCTGGCTTACTTTCAAGTCTTTTCCTGGTTTTGGCCATAACTCTTACAACTCTGACTGCCCTTGTTACCTGTAAAAAATCCTATCCTTTTCAGTTCTTTTTAAAAATGTCACTCTATAGCAGATTTCCACAGAAAATGCCATCTTGGACAGCAGTTCATGGAGATAATACTACTGTCTTTCTTCCTTTTTCATAATGACTTGTCTAAAAATCTCTCTAGTAGCATGGATGGCAGAATATTGCAGATCCAAAGAAAACGTTATTCTAGTAGAATTTAGGAGATACTGTTAATTCTCCTAATAATCCCTGTTCTTGTACTCCTCCTCAGAAGTCATGATACAGGGCCCACAGGTCTAAAATAAAGTTTTAAAAATCTTTTAAGAGACATCTCTTAGGACAAGCTGGAATCATGATCTGGGATGTCTGTGTGTAAGGTGGGGACAGCAATGCCCCCGTGGTAGATCCCATGGGAGTCCAATGCAAGTGACACACATCAGTACTGAGACACCACAGGTACCACTGCAGAATTTAGGTTTCATCTCAGACAGTGGCTTGAGCCAAAAAGAAAGTAGAGGAAGATAACTAAGGATATTTCACTTTTAGCAGCTACAGATTTTTATGGACCTGAATCTAAAATAAGGCAAAACCCTAAAAACCTCAGTTTCATGATGTAACTTCTTCAAATTGGTGTCTTACAACATCACCTTCTACAGTGACCTTTTCATGAAACTTGATCAAACAAAAAAATATACACTTAACAAAACAAAAACAAACTAAACAGACAAAAAGAAAAAAATAAAGAAACCCACAAAGCCAAAAACAAATAAAAAACCAAAACCAAAAAACCCCTAAGCAATTAAGGAACAACTTCAAGAATTTTAAAGACCCCTGGGTTGCTCTTTTGGGGTAGAAATTTTATCTGAAATAAAATGGAAATAGTAGGATTGATATTTCTTGTCTTATTTTTTTGTTTGTTTGGTTGGTGTTTTATTATTTGGTTTGGTTTTGTTTGCTTGGGTTTTGTTTTTTGGGGTTTTATTAATATGACTTATCCCAGGTTTCCAGCAACAGACTATCAATTTTGCTTAAACTGGGACGTACAGTCTATGAGCCTCTTGGAATGAATGTTCCTCCCCCTTCCATGTGATTACTTATTAAATTTAAAAAAAAAAAAAAAAAAAAAAAAATTCCGCAGGTTGATTGTGCATGGGGAAAAAAAGATGTTCCTTTGGCATGGATGTAGCTATGTTGTTGGTATGGTCTGGTTTTTTTCCTACTTTCCCTTCACATTCCTTCATAAACAACTCTTCATAGCAGGGATTTAATTACAAGTATTAAACTACACCCCTCCAGTTGAAAGGGCTACTTTTTTCTTTGACCTGATTCTTCAGGCTTTCTGCAAAATCAAGCAGATGCTTCCACTTGATATGAACCCATCATATACTTTAAAAAATAAACTGCAGCCACAGTAAGACTTCATGAAATGAAAGTCAAAATCTGGGGGCCATGAAAAGACTCACATAAGCAACATTCTGTCTTGGATTATGAAACCTAAAATGTGTGCTCTATATCATCGCTTGAAAGCCGTTTTGTGGGAGATGTGTTATCCTCCTTACTTCAGGAGGAAGGGGGGCAGACACCTTCTGATAATGGCCCAGCCATTAAATCCAGGTGGGGCAGTGTTTCTTTTCTCTTTCACCACCCCTCCATCCTCCAGGGGAACATCTTCTGATAATGGCCAATCAAGGCCCACCAATGACACGACACATTCCATCATCCCATTGTGAGATGCTCCACACAGTGGGGGAGGAGCCAACTGTTCTTAGCCAGATAAAAACTGGGACTGAAGGACACAAGGGATCAGTTTTTCCATTGGATTCCCAGAGGACGACAAGACCCATCTTGTCACCACTGGATTTTCTACACGACCATCTCTACTCCACAGAACCACATCTGTTACCCCAGGAGGACTTATTTTGGACTGCTTCCAACACCCTGACCAACAGAATGCCAGGTCATATCCCTGACCCTGTCAGGGTTTTCTCCAGGATTTTTGTTTGCTTCCTTGCTTGTTTTTTGTACTACTACGTTCATATTCTCCTTTTTTTTAATACTCCTAGTAAAGAACTGTTACTCCTATTCCCATATCTTTGCCTGAGAGCCCCTGATTGCAAAATTATAATAATTTGTAGGGGAGGGGGTTTACATTCTCCATTCCAAGGAAGGCTCTAGTTTTCCCTGGCAGACAACTGTCTTTCCAAACCAATATGCATTCATATGCCAGTATGTACTGCCATCGTTCAAGGCATGATCCAAGACTAGTATCCAGATCTTATTTAGAAGATGCAGCTTCGATATACTTAAATAACTTCCACATGGGAAGTATAATTACTAGTTGGTGCTCCCATATGGAAAGGAGCCATGATGGAAAGAGGGCAGTGTCTACTGAAAACTGTACAGAATAACACAGCTGTTTCATATAAAAATTATTAGCACTAGACATCTCCTAAAAATGCTATATGATAATATCTCTTTATGCAGAGAGTATAACTTTCCACAGTAGTGTATGCAAAAATGAAAACACATTCTGATTTTGACATTTTGTTATAATATGTGATTCTGAGGTTTAATAACATTTTTTCAAGCCTGGATTCCATTGGCACGCCCGCAAGAAATTAGAAGTGTGTTTGAAGTGGTGGGTATTTATCTTCTTTACTTATTTTCTTATAGACTCTCAGAAATTCATTTTTCCTTTTCAGGTAACAAATCTCCCCCTACTAGTTACCACATCTTTCTAAAAAGAAATATAGCATGCAAACAACACAAACACTGACCAGAAACTGAGATCTAAGCCTGTGACAGTCAACATTCCAAGGTAAACACAGGCAGCACACAGGGGTCTTCCCATTATAAGCCATTAAAAAAGGAACTAAGACCAAATCATCTAATTTCAGGCACTAAAGTGAGAAAGATTAACGTCCAGTGGATGGTTCATATTCCCTAATATCTTGCTAGAGAACGGAAATTTGTTGGAATGGATCTGGGCAAAAAGATACCTGCCTCAATGCAGAAGCTCTAGAAAGCATCCCCTCTCCACAATTTTAAATAAGAGATGACTTTTCTAGATCTGGTATTACAAGTAATGGTTTACATCTGTGGCAATGTCCCATAAAGTTTTATACTGCAGTGTGGACATAATCATTTCCACAGCATAACATGCTTTCCTGCAGCCTTTCTTTCCTGCAACGACCTCGGCATAGACCAAATAGAGATGTTAAGACCTGACAAGAAACATTCCTACAAAATAATGAGACAGCTGACCAATTCAAATTAGAATGGAAAGCTAAGTCCACAACTGATTTTACTACTTCCACTAGACCTGTGGATACAACCCGCTAACCAGGAAAACAAATAAAACCATATTATGACTTTATACATTTAGAGGTAAAAAATAGTGTTCAAAATTTTGTATTTCAAACAGTTTTAATTTCTCAAATGAGAACTAAAAATAAAAGCAATTTTCAAAGATAGCTATTAAGCCTGAAGGAATTATATTCTTACAGCAGAAACAGTAGAAATTGGCTAAGTAAGTTGTTAGCTGCAAATTGTTTATCTGGCTACAGGCACTGGCTAAATTATTTGCCCAATTCACCGGACAATCCCTTAGTACCTGAGGAAAGCTCCTACCAAAGCTATTAAAAAGGTATTAATCCATGTTCTGCCTCTAATTAAATGTCATCTATGTTATCTTATGTGCACTAAGGGCAAAAGATGATACGGTTTTCACTTTAGATAATTAGACACCTTCCATTAATTATGCCTCAAGACAGACTTTGATTCAGAAATCCCATGCTACCAATAATGTTTCGGTCTTCTTCATCTGTCCTGGAGAAAGAGAATAATGCCAGCTCTAGAAACATGATTCCTAACATTGTGGGGGAAAGCAGAATTTTGGACATTCATTTTACAAAGCATCTTATTATGTAAATATCCCAAGACAGTGTGCTACTTTAAAAGGTTTACACATAAGTTCTGCTTGAAGCAAAATGTAAAAGTCCTTCTGTTATGTTTTTCAAAGCATTTTGTAAGAGTGCTTCTGTAACTATCCCAGGGCTGATTACATTTAATTATTAACATCATACAAATGAGACTAATTAACCTTGTATTCCACTACTACTACTAATTACCTTTATGTTTTATTTCTAGCAGCCTTTTGGTTGACCAATTATTTCACATTTAAAATGTTCTTAAATTTTAATTTTTAACAAAATATATCTTATTATCCTCACAGAAAGAACTGAGTTTTATTTTTGTCTAACTCTTGTCTGTCAAGTGCCATTGACATTAATACATTAAGTCCCATACATGACTTGCAGATCATGCAACTCACAATTCAAAAGCAAAGTAGATTCATGCACAGTTCTGCAATTTATAAGCAGATGCAAGTGTGATCATGCCTTATAACCTTTTTTGTACTTTTTCTGTTGCTCATGTTCTTAGAATATAATTCATCAATACTTGTTGAAGAGAAAGAGCAAAGAACTCTTCTATTCATACATGTCCTTTATATAATCTCTAACACCTCAGCTACACTGACTGACATTCAGTTCCTGAAGGGAATGTAACCATCAGTAACCAAAGGTGCTGCCTTGAAGGCAAAACCAGCGAGAGACTCCAAGTCAGCAAAAAACAATTTAATAGGAGAGAAAAATAAAATAAAATAAAACACATGCAATGGTACAAAAGATCACTGACAGAGTCAGAATACAACCTGAAACTGTGGTGGTAGCAGTCCAGATGAAGTGGTCTTGTTAAAGCACTGTTCCTGTAGAAAAGGTCTGGTAGCTCTTGTCCTCTGGGAATCCAGTGGGTAAGGCTGCCTGTGCTGTCCCAAATCCCAGATTATATCCAGGTGGGAATGCTTGGCTCCTCCCCCTGGATGGAGCATCTCACAATGGGCTGATATCATTTTATCAGTCTTGTAATGGGTCCTTAATTGCCCATTAAACAGAGATAGCTCCTGGAGGGAGTTATCCATGAGTTATGCAGCAGGGCATTGATGGGCCATTAACAGAAGATAGTCTGGAGGGAGGGGGCAAGGGAAACAGTGCACACCTAAGTTTCAACATTTCATGTAGATGGTGATAGAATACATACTTTAGGCACATCTTACATTGTAACCCAGGACACCAAAACACTTAATAATTTTGCACATATCTTTGTGACCTATTTGAACTTTCTACTCATATTCTGCTCTGGTGAAGAAATCCTTGCAAATTTAAGCATGAAGCAAAATACAAATCACTGTCTAGTAAGTGCTCTTCCTACTGTTTGTGGGAACAGTGCTCATTTAGATTTCATGCTTTGCTTTATTGTTTTTCTTCTTCAATTCCTCTCCTCCCCCTCATTAAGCCTAATGAATGTATCCATCCAGGAAATCGTAACAACATGATATACAATAACTTCATACCATAAAGTGGTTACTTTGCATGTTCATGAAATTATGTGTGTTAGTGGTCTTAGATTACTAGGCAGAAACTCCTGAATTGAGAGCTATTTGCATTGCCACCCTCCAACAATACAAGTGTACCATAACTGTGCATTCCACCTTATGAAATCTAACACAACTCTCAATCAAGAGCAAGAAACAGAAAATTAACAGAAGCTCAGCCTTTAAGATTTCATAGACTAATAGAATTATTAATTTTTCTATCTCAAGCTTGAAAAATAACTTCATCAAAAATTTTTATATTTCATAAGATCTGAGTTCAGGATTTAGCTGTTTTGTTGTTTTGTTTGTTTGTTGTGTGTGTGTGTTTTTTTTTTTTTTTCCCCTAAGATTCATAGCTTCTTTAAAAAAAAAATATTATACTTCTCTAATAAAATTTAAAAATAAAAGTTTCTGAGAGTGTCAGCAAATATAAAATCCCCTTTGACACCAAATCTCGGCAATAAGATGAAAACAGAGTTATTCTTTTCCTTATTAATGGATCTTATTCTTTGGAGTTTGTAACTACAAATTTACATTGTTACCAACAATGTCATAATTGTGCATGGAAGTCACAGATGCAACAGGAACCTGCAGCAACAGTTTGGAGTGCCTATGGTACAAAACATCACCTGCCATCTAAATCTGAGATACCTTTCTCTTGGTGTTGTGTTGTAACAAAAAGAGACAACTCCATAATGTCTGCCTAATGTTTGAATCCCTGAAAGGCTGACCCAAAATGCACTCAGGTCAGTGAGCCTTTCTGTGTGTCCTCAGGCCTTTTACTAACTTATGATGTCCACTTCCACCTGATAGATTAGATAATTTGCATTACTCATGCAGATATAAACTAACAAATTAGGCATGCAGCAAACTAAGGAATTAAATTTACTGCAGCCTGCCACTACCTGATTTGCTTGGATGCAGTGATTTCTTATACTGATAAATTGTAGGTACACAAACGCTCATGGACAACAAACTAGACATTTCAACTATTTGTTAGATATATTTTTCAACTCAAAAAAAAGCCTTAGTTCTGGCCAACATTGTAGTTTCTTAGTTTCCATAAAATTGTACTTCAGGTAAGAAAGACAAAACTCTAAGCAGCACCACAAACTCACAACCACCAATCTGAAGCTATGTTAAATATGCTGAAACAAACACCTGTATAAGTGTGTGCATTTCATGATCTTGACAGTGGATAAATAAGTAGGGATAGCCTCTCTTCCACCATGATTTAGACTGGATGGCTCCTCATCCAAAGCTTTGGAAGACTAAAAACATGGCAGGAATAAACAGTCTTGTGCTAAAACAAAATACTGAAAGCAGCACAGAAACAAATAGATTCAATACTTACTTCTGACAGGCAGCATCAATAATCAAACATGCATGATTTAACTTTTTAAAATATGTTACATTAAATGCTTGAGATGACCCCATAATACACCCCTTTTGAATAAAGAAATGTTTTTGTCAAAGAAGAATCTCAAGGTAGTTACTAATGTGAAGAAAATTGCACTGCACAAGCAAATTACCAAAACTGACACTAGTGAGCAATGTCAGAAGATACAAGGGCTTGAACTTCTCCATTTTGGATGTAAAAAACCATCAGCAGAATGCTTTCAGAAAACTTTTAAGGCTCTAAGTGCCATAATGAGTCTGTTCTGTACCTGTATGGTCATACCACCAAGCCTGACAGAGTGGAAGAAGTGTTTGAACAATGCTCTCAGGCACATGGTATCATTCTTGAGGCTGTCCTGTGCATGGCCAAGAGTCAGACTTTGATGATCTTTCTGGGTCTTTTACAACTTTGAATATTCTGATTCTGTAAATAAAAAACTGAAGCAATCAGAATTTTTAATTAAACTCTGTGCATAATTTTTATTATTTAATACTCTGAACCACATTGAAGTCAAATCTATAATACCTGATTATGACTCCCAGCTGCTGCTGTGTGTTCTGCAATGAACACTTGAATGCATCTGCTATCAGTAACTAATTTGTCTTACTTTGGCCCAAAGATGTTATGACCGGCATTTCCATCTCTCTAACACTTTCTTTGTTTCTTTGCAACCACACTGACAAAGATATTTGAGCATTTCATACTCACCTTTGATTTTTCTGAGTGATTTTCAGTTTATTTTAAATTTCTGTACTATTTCCTTCAACTTCCTGTAAAAAAAGACATAAATGGTAAGAAACATTGAAATACCTGTAACAAAAACCCTGCAACAATACTAATTGGCAACACATCTGATCAGCATTTGAAATACTCTAATACTTTTTACTCCATTAACCTTGACATAAATTATAGTAAGTAGTCTCTGTGTGACAGGATTTTTAATTTAGCACTACATCTCCAGTTACATACGTCTTTGAGTCTGACATAGAGCCTCACTTCTTGCCAGTTTTTTACCCTGAGGGAAAGTGAACAGACAGTAAAACCAGGTCTTACCATGTAAACAAGGAAGGGTGTTCACAGCATCATTTTTTGCTACAGCCAGTACTAGGCTACAAATTACTTGTTTTTGTCTTTCAGCACCCATGACCATTTCTGGCTTTTAGACTGAGTTGCTAGACAAAGCTCTGAATACAAGGAGCTTTGTACTTCACGTTTCACCTATATCTGAAATGATGCCTGCTTTTTTGGCTACTGGCATAGAGCTTCAGACTTCAGAGTGTGCAGCAGAACCCAAAATGGTTTTATTCAAACTATTACTCACTTCTTTCAAGACATCTGTTAGTTCCTATATTTTACAGAAGTCTTTCCAAGTTCCTCTTGCTGAGCTGTTCCATGAATTTTATATGTCAGAATTATCTACCACAGCTTTTACCTCCTTCCAGTGCCTTCAGTACAGCTGGAAGGAGGAAGCTTTTGCAGCTTTGATTTACATATTTAGATAAAAGTACTCTAAGAGCTCCCCACAGTAGTTTAGGAAAAGAAGAAAAAAATTATATCCCATACCTTTCCACTTTTTAGAGGGCAAAGCACAGCAGGCCTAATCTGGAACTTGCTAGAACCAAAGAGAAGATTTCCAGGCATTTGGGATTAGAGCTAGTGAAGGCAACTCATGTACAAACTAGTTTGCCATATGCTTGAACTACACTGGGTTCCAAGGAGGTAACTTTTATTTGGCATTGGAGAAATGTTTTTGATGAGTTGACTTTTATAGTTTGAGCACAAAAAGGCAGTAACTGATCAGTTAAACTGATTTGTTAACATGCCAGCAAAGGAAAATGCATCAGACACGCTTATCTCTTTAAAAACAAAACCTCTGTTGCAAAGAACATGTCGTACTTATGCAGCCAGCGTTATGAAATGTTTTCAAAAGAATATGTTAATGCACTAGTTTAATTAAAATGCTCTTAAATTATAGTGGACTTTCCCTTTCAAATAAGGAATTTTAAATGTAGAACTGCTGTTACAAATGGTATTACAAACTCAGAAAGCCTACACAAGGATTCAGCCGAAGTATGCTTGAAGGGCCAAGTCTCCAAAGGCCTGCAAGGGCCATTCCACTTTCCCTTAAGGCTACTTAAGGAGTTTGAGGAGTTTCCCTCCCTTGCTGATGTAGCTGTCTCCTGTTAGGACAGCTATACAACATTGCCATCTGCTGACTGACCCTTTTCATTACAGTACAGACAAGCTCAGCACTCCCCCAAAAACCCGCTCACTCTATGAACAAGCTATTTTTATTTAAAGACCTGATGATTTTTTATTTTTTTTTTAAGAAAAAGTAAAAATTACTGGAAGTGGGTATTTTTTCAGAGGATCGTATTTCATATTTCATTTGTTATCATTCCTTGAGGGAACCTATCTTAGAGAGCTTACACAGGAACCTTACGTAAGGCACATGGATCCTACGTTGTCCTGTTTGCTAGAGAAATAAAAAAAGGGGAAAAAAAAGAGAGTTCATTACTTACTGCTGCTGTTCATTGTTTTACTATCTTGATACCAAGTAAGTCTTCTAAACAAACCAAGAGTTCTCTTCATTCCCTAAAGCTCTCTGATGTTGAAGGCCTGTTAATTGCTTTAGAAACAAGTGACAGACTTCTTTCTTGTACTCTTAGGTAGCAGTGCACGGGCTTGGTTGAAAAATTAGGCAGAAAAAACAATTATTTAAAATATTTCATTGAATTTAAAGATGGTCAGGCACATAACAAGAACAGTAGCTGTACTTATACCTGCAATTTTCTCATATGTTTTTAACTTCCCTTCCCCACCCACCCCCCCAGCTTTTCCATGATTTTTTGGCAACTGTTTTAGTCATAGTATAATATACTTAATTAATTTATTTCATCTCCTGTCAACAGGTATAGCTGCTTCAGGGGACAGTAAGTTCAGGAGACATGTTTGACCTTTTAGATGCTTAGTCAAACATAAGCCTTACATGAACAACTGCTGTTTGCCCACCATTCGGAGTGACACATTATCCCCTACCCATGCTGACTCTACTTTTAGCTGCATGAAATTACCTCCTCACTTCACTCAGCTGGAACATTTATCAGCGTAACCAGTGACAAGGACATGTTAAAGTGCCTCTATTGAAATCTTGTGCTATTTCGAACTGCACAACAGCCAGTAGAAAAGGAATACTGTTTGTAAATGTTGAATGCACTAATCCTGCAGAAATTTGCAAGCATCCGTCTTTTTTAGTTTAAGTGGTCCTTACTCAGGCCATTTTCAGTACGTAAATCTTACCACATGAACAAATTTCTGCAAATTCTGTACCTTGAATTACACAGTATTCAATATAAGCCTATCTCTCACTGCTTGCTTTGTACAGCACCAATGATTATGAGAGCTGAATCAATAATGATGGAGCCTAGTGAATTTTAAAAAAATTAACAACTTTATTCTGCAAACAAGTATTCATGCTAATATTTGTCATTTTATTAAAAATCAATTACTTGATATCAAGAATACATCAAAGACTTCTGATTCAATCTAGACTTAAACTTGACCTTCCTGTCTGCATCTGAAATGTGTTCACAGCTATGGTCATTCCTATATACTAGTGAATAATCTTCAGAAATGTTCAGTTATTTCAGCATCTGGAAATGAGATTTCAAAGAAAATCAGGAGACAGTCCTATCTCTCCCTCCTTGAAGTCACTAGGTGTTTCAGCAGTCATTTCAAGGATAGATGATGCCAATTTGGAATACTTAAAAATCTCACCAGAAATTTTCTCCAGGCTAAGAAACAAAGAGATTGAAAATAATGATGCTGCTGTTTAATGTATATTTACTTGCAAATTCCCAAACTTGTAGCATGAATATAGAAATAACCCCTATGTCTGTCGATCGTCATCTGACAAAGTGAGGGTCAGCCTACAAGCCACCCATTGCAGGGGCAGCGGCTAAGTTGCCGTAGTGAGCATAGAAGCACTCAAACTAGGGACATATTGTGTGTGAGGATAAAATAAAGACCACCTAGGATCAACATCTCAGTGCGAAAAGGTCCATCATGGCAGTACCTACCTGCACACCAATACTTCTCCAGAAATCTTACTAAGATACGTTTAGAATTCATGATTTTTTTTTGCCCGTATTTTTTTAAGAGTGTTTGCTACTATATGCACTGTGATGGCATAAACCACTATTTCTTTCTTCACAGTCTCTAGTGTGTTCATTTCATTTCTTCCCATTTATCAAGAACTTTACACCTCAGAGATTCAAGCTGTTCTGAAACAGAGAGCAAGGGGTTTTTTTGCTATTTTCTACATCTCATGTCTGCTTCAGGTTTCTAGAAGTAAAAAAGTGCATGCACAATTTAAAGGACAGAGCTGGCAGTACAAAGCTAATTGTCATCTAAGGCTGTGTCTGTAGAGGTTTTAGTAGGTATACCCACATTTAAACTTGAGTTAACCTTGCCAAGCACCCATAACATTGTCCCCAGTTCAGATGAGTGCACACACCCACTTTAGCCACATTTTATTTCCACCAGGAAATGAATGCTGGCATACGGGCTGTGCCACTCACCTTTCACAGTCACCCCAACCAAGATCATTTAGGACTTCATGCAAAAATACTCAGGTTCTGGACACAATGGGAACAGAGCCAAGGAGGAAATTACTGAGTCCCAGCACAAAGGACAGATAATACCACACAAGGAGCAGCATAAACATGTTGTACTCCCTGTCTTGGTTTTGAAAGACAGTTGTCTGCCAGGGAAAACTAGAGCCTTCCTTGGAATGGAGAATGTAAACCCCCTTCCTTCCAAATTATTAAAATTTTGCAATTAGGGGCTCTCAGGCAAAGATGTGGGAATAGGAGTAACAGTTCTTTACTAGGAGTATTTAAGAAAAGTATTTTGTAGTAGTATAAAAAAACAAGCAAGGAAGCAAACAAAAATCCTGGAAAAACCCTGACAGGGTCAGGGATATGACCTGGCATTCTGTTGGTCAGGGTGTTGGAAGCAGTCCAAAATAATTCTTCCTGGAGTAACAGATGTGGTTCTGTGGAGTAGAGATGGTCATGTAGAAAGTCCAGTGGTGACAAGATGGGTCTTGCCTTCCTCCGGGAATCCAATGGAAAAACTGATCCCTTGTGTCCTTCAGTCCCAGTTTTTATCTGGCTAAGAACAGTTGGCTCCTCCCCCACTGTGTGGAGCATCTCACAAGGGGATGATGGAATGTGTCGTGTCATTGGTGGACCCTAATGGCCCATTATCAGAAGATGTCCCCCTGGAGGATGGAGGGGTGGTGAAAGAGATAAGAAACACTGCCCCACCTGGGTTTAATGGCTGGGCCATTATCAGGAGGCATCTGCCCCCCTTCCTCCTGGAGTTAGGAGGATAACACATCTCCCAAAAAACAGCTTTCAACAGATGAAATAGAGTACACATTTTTAGGTTACATAATCCAATACACTCCCTTAGAATCCAGAAAAAATGCACTTCAGAATTTTACAGGCCAACTTCACTGTCACTTCACCCATTCACCTCGCTACAAGTCAATAATTTATGTTACAAGATCCTACAAGGCCAGTTCATACTTCTGTCCAGCCAGGGTCTTACTAGAGGCAAACACCTTTTTGGCTTTCCTCGGCTTGTCAGCAAGCTCATCTGCAGCCTGTCAGTGTCCATGCTGCTGCAGCCAGAGCTGTACTACAGCCCCTTGCCATCTCCTTATATTGGGAATGAGAGGAACTGCATGCACAAAGAGTGCCCTCCACTCCAGTGGTCTGTTCTAATACAAATAAACTACTTTTTTCCCTGGTGGCAGTGCAACTGAGGATCATCCTGTTTTATCACATCTCCCACACCTGTGTCTGGGTGCAAGGGAAGCTACAAAGAATGGAATAGCCAGGAAAGATGGGTGCAGGGTTACACCTCCAAGGCTTTGTAATTGTGGAAGGGAAGGGAAGGGAAGGGAAGGGAAGGGAAGGGAAGGGAAGGGAAGGGAAGGGAAGGGAAGGGAAGGGAAGGGAAGGGAAGGGAAGGGAAGGGAAGGGAAGGGAAGGGAAGGGAAGGGAAGGGAAGGGAAGGGAAGGGAAGGGAAGGACTGGTGAAAGGAGTGAGAATGCAGAAAGGAAGAACTGGCCTTTCTCTGCTGTGTGAGAGATTCTAACTTTGCTCTCTGGCTTGTTTCACTCCAGCAATGAGCAGGTCAGGAAAATCTTGTTGGCTGAGGGGCTGCCCTGGAGCTGGGAGGGGCTTTCAGAGTCTGCAGTAACTCATTAGCCATATTTCACATATGACAGCTTTGTGGTACAGGGTTTCAGTTTCAGGACTAGGCACTACATTGAATAATGATGTTTCATCATTAAAGATCACAGAACACCTAAATTTCCTACTCTCCAAGCAGCTTGTCTGTGGCAGCCTGCCCTCCTCTTCACCCCTCTGGTCTGTGATGCTGTATCAGCTTCAGTCAAGAGGTTCAGTGGGAGCCAGGCGTTTTGATGAAAAGTGAGGCAGGCTGGAGGAAGAGAGCATGAGCCAAATTTGAGGGATGCACTGCTTCATGTGGGGAAAGGGCCTGACCATGCCTCCTGCTGCTCCCTGCCCTGGGGTCGTCCCATGGACACCAGCTTCTCAAAACTTCTGCTTTTTGTGTGAAGCACTGTAAACGGTAGAAGAGCACAGTCCCACTCTGCACATCAGAGTGAGTGACTGGTCATGGAAAGACCTCAAAGAAATGTTATCTAGAGGGAAGAAAATTATGCCTTCTCTTTTAGAAAATATTTAGAAAACTTTAATAAATTTTAAAATATACTCAGATCTCCCTTTTCTCCTCTGATAATATTGTGAAGTTCTCATTTCAGGTTAACATTTATTGAACACTTTTTTAATTGCTTATCATCCCACATGTAAAAAAAAAAAAAAAACCAAAAAAAAAAACACCCCACCACCACCCAACAAAACAAAACAAACTAAACAAACAACAAAAGGACCCATCAAACAATCTGAACAATGTTTGCAAAGCTGTGTTCCCTACAGTGCCAACACATGTTAATACGTGTGGCCCAAATTTCTTGGTTTGGGCTTCTAAATACAGCAGTAAGACAAAAAGAAGAACAGCAACATTAATACCTTTCTGACTTGGCTACTTTCAATTCCTCAATGTGTAATTGAGGAAGACAGGGAGGGGAAGTTTAAGGTTAACTGAGTTAGTACTTCTGGAATTAGTACCTGGCAAGGAGGAGAAAGGGAGAAACCTTTACCCATTGTTTAAATGTCTTTTAGCCCATTTTATGCAAGACTATTCCTCAGATATGCCTTGGCCTGGAGAGTTCTGTTTGTTTTATTCATTAGTCCTGTGGAAGATCCAGAACCCATGATTGATTTTATGGGTTTTTTAGTGGTTGACTGCAAAGCAATGGAATTCAAAATCCAGTACCATGCTGTAGAAACAAACAATCAGAGCAGCTGCATTCAGGCATATGTTCATTGATAGGAAGACAGTTACACTAGGGAGAAATTCGGGACAGTTTAGCTGCTGAAGAAAAAAAAGAAAAAAAGAAAAAAAAAAAAAAAAAAAAAAAAAAAAAACAACACAAAAAACAAACCCCAAACCACAACCACAGCTGGTTTGACTGTTCCTGACACTACACAGAAAGAAAATAAAAAAGATTTGGATCTTTCTCTTCTCTCAAAGAGGAACTTTTCAGCACCCCATGAACAGCTATTTCCTTGTTTACCACTTTATACTTTACTAACCAGTATGTTCTCATGCTCTGGAAGAAAATGGATTTCAGAACAGATTTTCACTGAAGTCATAAAATTAAGGTCAGACTAGGTACACTTTATCCTGGTGACATTTCATAGGATTTCCTAGTTTATCAGGAGTTCATTTTTTTCCCCCACTCTTCCACCACTTTCCAGATTTACATTTTTTTATCCTACTTGAAGGTCCTAACACAGATTCTTCACAGATGAAAAGACTTACTTATCAAAAGACACTACTTTCTTGAACAATACATAAATAGACTGTAAACCTCAGTGCTGGTACTGAATCAAAGCACTGAGCAAACCTCCAAGAGGGACTGGGCTATTGTATGGAGAACTACAGCATTCAGGACTGATATAGTGAAGGCTGAAAATAAGCTTAGGAAGGGCCCTTGGAAACACGTGATTCAGGGCTTAACCTCCTCATCATAAGCATGAAATCCAATTACTATGTTTCTGCCTGCTGAAGGGTCTCATCCCCTGAGATACATCTAACACTTTAGAAGGTCTTCCTCTGACACCTACTGGTTGCAGATAAGGCCGGGAGTAAAAGAAGTGTAAGAAATATCACACACACCTGATTTCATTAGGTATCAGCAAGTTTTGATCACACTAACAGGAAAAAATCTCAGCAGCTGAGGAAATTTTTGATTGTTTTCCTTCTGGCCTTTTAGAACCTTATTGCTTTAATTTGTACCATATTTCTTTTCTGCTCAACTCAGAACTGTCCTATCACCCACCTCTTATTTTCTAGACTGCGATTCACCTGTTGCACTAATTATTTCCTCAGTTTAGACAGGAACAAAAGAGAAGAACAGTTGCACAAATATCTTTTCAAAATGATATACAAAGGTAAATGTAAGCAAATAGTTGTTACGTATAATGAAGATCATTACACATGCCCAGAGGTCAAATGTTCCCCTAAGAGGGCAGGGAGAAATTTAGGTTCAGTGAATTACAGCAAAGTGACTCCAGGTTTGAATGCTCAGTGGTGCAAATGAGAGAATAATTGACATTCTATGAGGAGCTAACAGGATTCAATCAGTTCCTTCTTTATTAAAACTGCAAATTTTTCCTAAGAGGAAACCTCTTGCTCGCTGAATGAGTGAAGCAACTCCACATTATTAGATATCAAAATAACATAAGAGAACCGCTTAGTTCTCTGCTTACATACCTATACTCTTATTTTCTCTCCATCATCAGATTTCAAAAATCCTACCAGATTTTTTTAACATCTACCAACTTACATTATTTTTAAAAAATCTTGTAAAAAAACCTTTTCCTCTGTCCACCCTCCAAGGATGGTTTCCCTACACAAAGAAAAGAGTACACAGGATCCATGTCAGAAGGAAAGATTCAGTCTTAGGCTGTCAGTAGTAAGTGATGCATGCAAATGACTCAAATTTCAATTGTTACTTTTCATGTAAATCTAGCAAGTTGACATCGGGATAGCACATGTGCCCAGACTTCTCTGGAAACAGACGGCTCTTCAGAACTGAACAGTCTTATGAGGCATTGGACTTTTATACCAGCAGCTGACAAATTTCTCAAGAACTCCTTTAGATAATTTTAGGATGTTTATCATGATTCCCTTTCACCACTTTGGCAGCAGACAAAATGTCATATTCTTCCCCTTTATCTCTAAAATATTTATAAAATCTTGCACAAAAATCAATCTCTGAATAGCCTAGATAAAATTTGCATGTGCATGAGCTATAAATATTCCACACTATGCTCTGATCCATATTAAATTCATGCCAGTTTTACTATCCCACAATAACACATCTCAAATTCTCTCTCTGCAGACAAGTTTAGACACGTAGATTACTGGGTCACTGTTAGTCGTCTTTCTGCTTACCTTAATGAAAACTAATGAGCCTGAATCTCTTTCACACTCCAATATCTTTACTTCAGAATCATCAAATACACCTTTTAAAAACACAGTGTAAATATTGTATAGTGTGCACACTAAATACACTGGAAACAACAATAGCAAAGCTATAAAAGACCTCATCCAGTCTTGTTAGAGTTACATTACAAGAAAAAGAGATAGGCGAAAAAAAGGAACCAGCAGCTTAGTGAGAGAGTGACTTGGTAATTCTTCAGGTTCAGAACAGTGAAGTGTGCAAGAACAAGAAAGCTGGTAGGCTGCCAGGACAGCTTACAAGCCAAAAGGTTAGAGTTCTAGAATTAAACAAACATGAGGTCAAACATTGAGAGTAGCAAGTCAGATCAGAGCTTGGAGCAGTGGTAAGGAGATTTGGAAGCTGTGATATAAATCTATGCAATCTATGTGAAGGCTGTCACTGTGATGACATTCAGCTCTTAGATGGTGGTCAGCTGGGAATGGCAAAAGAAAGCCCTGGTCCTGCTCAGAGTTTAACCGTGTCTCCCACAATGATTGATACAAAAGAAAGATCTTTGCCCGGAACAGTCCATCCACAAGGTCTAATCCTTTGGCCTTCCTTCAAGACCTGGTATTTAAAAAACTTCAAGAACTCTATACAGTTGTTTCTGTTTTATCCCATCTACCCTGTTGTTGCTACAAGGGTTGATAGCATTTGAAATATTATTTGTTTCTTTCCAGAGCAGTACTGGCTTTCTGCATGAGAAATTTCCTGAGTCTGTATTTCATCCCTTTGTCGTGAGCCTTCAGAGACTATGAAAATGCATTAAAAAAGAGTAAAATGTGGAGTAAGAGTTAAAAGTTGTGCAACTGAATTTGGTGGCTTTGCTTGGGTTTTTTTGGGGGGGATTTTGTTTGTTTGGGGGTCTTTTTGTTGCTGTGGGTTTTTTTTTTTTCAGGGGTGGGGTGTGCTACAGGTTCTAGAACCATTTTTAAAAAAAAAAATTTTAGTAAAATCGAATTCTGATGAAAACTTCTGAATGAGCTATTGACAAGACTAATGATTTACATTAAAACAAAATACCTCTATGGTGAGTTTCAAACAAAAAACCTTTTCAGTCATTCAAAGATCTTCCAACTTTTAAATATATTAAACAATTTTTTTACAGATAAAAAAAATAAATTACATGAACAGTTTTCTGCATGTGTCACAGCCAGTAAATATGAAGACTCAGACCCATGCAAACCCCTTGCTTTTGGACAATCCCTTCTGGTGTTATGCCACTGAGCAGTGTGTTACTCAACCTAGACAAAGCCCTTATGTTGTCAGCTGTGCCATGTTCATCATTACCTCTCATTTTCATTTCAACAGATTGTCAATATCACACAGGTACTCCTCCCAGGCTCATTGCTAAAGAGGGTGGATAACTAGGGTGAAATCCTCAGAGAAAATCCACAGGATTGTTCTCTGGGTTTATGGAGGACATGGGCCTATGAAGCTGTCAGAAAAAGAGGGGTCTGCTTTTGGAGTAAGGAAAGTGAAAAAAGAAAGAATGCAAAAGGCTGAGATGGGGAAATGGGCAGGGACAGACAGGCCCAGGATGAACATTGAGATGAGGTCCTGTGCCATGGGAAGAGGCTCCAAGGGGGCCAGGCAGGGTCAGTCAGGTATAGGTCTGCCCTCAGATTTTGACATCTCCTCTGTGCTTCCCTTCTACAACCAAGGTGGAAGACACCTTTCCTTATGTGTTTTCTTTTCATAAGAACTGAGATGTCACTGGAGGGAGGGGCAGGGGAAAGGGGTGCGCAGCACTGCTGCTGGAAGCCTGAGGCAAATATCACCCTCTGGTCAGCAGCACTTCTCTAGCAAACCTGGCAAAAGCCTGATGTGGCTCTAGCAAAGAGGAGACAGAAGGACAATAGGTTTGACACTTCAGAAATCCAGCACAGCCCGTTCAGACAATGCCGTGCTTATTCTGAAACCAGCTGCTGTCTCAGATTTCTCTACTGTTGGTTGCTCCTACAGAAACTATTGTCAACAATAAAGCAAAGGGCAGGCCCTAGATCTCCAGTGTCAAACACAAGGTCAGGGAGCGCCCATATTGGACTTTAAATACTTCATTTCTCTGTAGCATCACCAAGGAAATGAGCTAATGTTGACAAATAAATACTACCTCTGTAATGTGTTACAAGCAGAGAGTCCAGAAGAGCTCATGCTCTAAATAAATTGAGAGGAAAGAAGACTATCAAAAAAATGCTTCCAGATTAAAGACTCCTGTTTCAGTTTGGCTCCAGGAAAATCATACTTTTTGTGCTGTGACAGAGGGTTCGCTTGTTCTGCCACATTTGGGTTTCTTCAAAACCTAGAGATCATCAATTGGATTTTAACTATAGTGATGTCATTCTCAGCACAGTTCACTTACCCAAGTAGCTCCTCTTCCTCAGGGATTTTGTGATTTCCCTGTCCTCCTCATCCCTTCTCTTCCCTATAAATATTGGAAATTAATGTGAAATTATTTCACAAAACAATATGGAAGAATTACTTTTTTACCCCCTCAGTTATCACTGGGAAAACCAATACAGAATTTCTATCATGACTACCATCACATCATAGAGTAAAGAATCAGAGTCAAATTTTCAGCTACAATATTTTAGTTGTGTTCCACATGCAAATCACTGCCCTTAGTGCCCAAGAATAAAAACAAACAGATTTTTGTCCCAAATAAAGGATTTCAAGTATTACAATTCAGCATAGGGAAAAAATCAAAAGGAAAAAAATGAGAAAACTCCCTGGTAAGTCAGATAAGAAATATCATTCATAGGTAACCATCAAAGTGAAAGGTGGAAAAATAATTCACCAATAGGTTACAGACTTAATTTTTTTTCCTAAACATTTTAAGGATTTTAACATTAGGGCTCAAAAGTTAGAAGGCTGGGGTTTTGGAGGAGTTGGGTTTGTTTGGGGAAGGGAAGGGGCGGGGGGGCGGGGGTGTTGGTTTGTTTTTGTTTGGTGGGTTTTTTTGGTTTTTTTTTTTTCCTTAAATAATAGTTTTAACAATATGCTTAAGTGTTAACCAGATGTTTGGTGCCAGTTTGTGCTACTCATAACTGGAGAGAACCATCCATCTTTCCTAAACACTATTTGCCCTTCTCTCCTGACCATGCACAGAGATATTTCAGCAAGTGAAAATATAAGTGAAAATGACACCTGATGCTTCTGTCTTGTAACCTGGGGGACACTGCAGGAGGAAAGAGTGATGGTTTGCTGCTATGTGGTTAATTAAAAGGCATAAAGTCACAGTAGGAACACCAGGACACATGCAAAGGCTTGTCTCACCAATGGGGCCAGAAAGAGAACTGGGAATGCACTAAAGAAAAAACCACGCGGCTTTTGTAGCCGTGCAGTTTAATTGTCTGGTCGGTCAAGAAAAATTGAAGGGAACAACACACACAGAGACACACATGACCCTAATTTAAATGAATAAATGAAGGCAGTGACTGAAAGCATATCCTACTCCTGAATCAATTAAGTATTTGCACTTTTTCCCCAGTGCTATTTATTCCAGTCTTGTGGCCTGTGCACATGCAGATGGTTTGCAGAGGTGTGCTATTCCTTGTGATTTCTCCTTTCTCCATTAACATGTTGAATCTTACAGAAAGAAATTATATCAGTTCAAATCACTGAGCGGACTGGAAATCGACTTTTTATACTCTTAACACCTCTCTTAACACTTGTATTCTCTGTTCTTGTTTGCCTACCTGCGTACAATGGGAGAAGGAGCAAAAATGAGGAAGAAATTTGCTATCCCCAAGTCATTAAATTTTAAAAAAATTATACTATAGGTCCACAAAGTTTGATAGATACATTTGACTTTGAAGTGTGAGCAAGGGGCAAAACAAGAAGCTGACCTTGGAACACAGTGCATTCCTTAAAAGCGACTGCTAGCTCAGAAAGACATAATTAATATAGACATAACTCAAGAACCCCTAGCTAAGGAATACAACCGTTAAAATAATACACTTAGAATCTCATAGTTATACATTGCCAAGTCTGAGTAATAAATCTGGGCAAGAGAAAGAAGGGGGTCTCTTAGGCAACCTGCGCTGGGCTCCTCTGCTGTGGGAACTTTTTCTCAAGAGTACTGCTGGCCTCACTTCAAAGTGCTCTGTGCCTAAGACTAAATTTTTTACAATAAGCCTTTTAGGCAGATAATATACTACGGCATTTTTTTTTTTTTTTTTTTTTTGTGAATATACTTGTTTAAAACCAAGGCTGGTAGAAAGTTCAACCATTTAATCAAAGGACAAAGATTGACATCACTGCTAGTTAGTTCAGCTTTCTGTTAAGCTTTGTACCAGAGTTGCTCTATCTCACAAAATTATACTGATTCCAATTGTTTCCTGGGAAAAAATGCTTCAAAAATTACAAGATCAAGTTGTTATCCTTATATAATACTGCACTTTTCCTCTTCTGTTCTCCCCTACCCCTTCTTCCTTTTACTCTGGCCTCTCAGCTCAGAGGCAGAGGAGAAACGTTGCTTGAGGTTATTGACTTAGATGGGAAGTAGCTAATTTTCGTGGCAAGTTCATTAACTGTGTGGCAGGTGATACTTCCTGAAATCCAGTGGAAGTATTTTGGAGGTATACAAGACTAACCACCTCTGCTTATTTGCTTGATCATTTCCATTTTCTGGTGTATTTGGGCTTCTATTGGGATGGATGTTTCCATCAAGCCCAATCTCTTTCTCTGTTAGCAGCCACAGTCCAGCAAACGCCACTTCTAAATTCTCTGTAAAATGCCCTTCATAAATAAACTAGAATCTCACAAAGGATGAAAACCTGGCTATAAGTGCCATAATGTGGGACAAAGTACAAATTCTTTCAAACATTTCTCTCATCTATATGAAATGTAAGCTTTTGTTCAGGCCACACTGGCCTGGTCAATTCTTAGTTTTACCAACCCCCAAATGGTTTCATTCAGTTCTAATTTCTATGAATCCGGTATCGAACTCCAACTCCTGAGTTCGGCTTTGAGTTCTGATGAGATTGTTAATGCTTTCTTCAGGGCAGCAACTCAAGAAAGACAAGCAGCTCCTGCAAAGTGTACGTGCTTTAGTGATCAAATTCACTCCCCATCCCACTCATCACAAAGGGCCAGCCAGATACGACTGCCTGTGTCTTAAGGACACTGTAGCACACATAGAGAAGGCAGCTTCTTTTACAAATCATTTCAAACATGCTACTGGACAAGACATTGAATATACAGTTCCCCCAGAGTTTCTGAGAAACAGTGATTTTTTTGTCCTACAGAGCACTAGCTTGCCAGATCCTGCTTTCCTGTATATTTAACACAACATTTCCACGTGACAGTGGAAGGGTAAACAATGGCATAACAAATTTGGCCTCTGAGTTTTGCAACACATAGTAGATGTGTCTTACAAGACAAACAGCCAAATGTAAAGGTATGAACTGGTATTCCCCCTTGACAAGTTCTACAACCATAATCCAAACTCATCTCTTCTGATGGCTCTCATGGAATCTGTCAGTTCCCTCCTTTTCCCTTTTAAGAACTTTCAACTTTAGCATTTCCACTGGAATAGAAAAATCTAACACAAGTCACAGGTGACTGTGGACATCTGTTGTTAGGGCAGAAAAACTCAGACGTTGCTGGAAGCAGAGGGGTGCTGGACAAAAAGTTACCTGAAAATCTTTTAAACTTCCTTGCTCTCTCATTTTCAGCTGCGAATTGATTTCGTTCTACTATGGAACAAGTTTCTTGGCAGAGTACCATCAGTCCTGTTTTATTTTCTCTGAAGGATTATAAAACTTCTTATGATTTAAGTGTCCAGAGGTGTAAAGCTTAAGATTTGTTCTGTAAGCCGTTTCCACACTGTCTAAGAAATGAGCCAAGCTCCTTGTCTGACAGTTTGTTTCCATGGTGAAATGGATTGCTGCAGCACACACTTAAAAGAAAGAAGAAAGATAAAATAGACTTTAAAAAGGGAAAATTTTAGATGACAAAATCCTTCAACACACAGCAAAACTACTCAACTTTTGGAACAGAGTATTTTACACAGGTACAGCCTACAGAAATATGCTGCTTTCCCTTACCTTCTCTGGTTGACATCTGGACATGAGCCAACATGCACCCAGGTGACCAAGAAGGCCAGTGGCATCTTGGCCTGTACCAAGAACAGCATGGCCAGCGGGACCAGGGCAGTCCCACTGCACTCAGCACTGGTGAGACTGTCCCTCGAGTTCTGTGTTTGTTCCAGTCCCCTCACTACCAAGTAACACCTTGAGGTGTCCCGAGAGGGCAATGGAACCTTGTGAAGGATCTGGAGCTCTGCTCTGATGAGGAGGAGCTGAGGGAACTGGGGTCGTTCTGCCTGGAGAAAAGGAGACTCAAAGGGCACCCTATTGCTCTCTACAACTGCCTGAAAGGAGGTTGCACCAAGGTGAAGGTTGAGCTCTTCTTCAAGGTAACAAGTGAAAGAACGAGAAGAAATGGCCCTTGTACCAGGGAGGGTTTAGCTTGGATATTAGGAAAAAATTCTTCACTGAAAGAGTGGTCAGGCATTGGAATAGGATGTCTAGAGAAGTGGTTGAATCACCATCCTTGAAAGCTTTCAGAAGTTGTGTGGATATGGCACTTGGAGATATGGTTTTAGTGGTGAGCAGAGTGGTGCTAGGTTAGTGGTTTGACTTGACAGTCCTAAAGTTCTTTTCCAACCTTAAGGATTCTATGATTCTTACACACAGCAGTGTACAAATAGACAAACCTGGAAGCACCTGTGGGTTCCTGTGAAGCTCAACCTCTGCCCACATTCCTTGGTAACACAGTCTCTGGCTTTTTTTCCCCTAGGTCTCCACATGAATTTTGCTGCTTGTGAGCGCAACTTTTGCTATCAGTTCATTTACGTTGGACCTAAGGCTTATCCCTTTCTATGGTATGCCAAATAATTCCTTTTTCCTCACTCAGCACTGGAAACCTCAGGCAGATTGTGGCAGGCAACCTCAGAGAGAGAAAGCCAAATAAATGTTAGAAAACCTAATAGCCTGGATGACCAGATTAGCTAGCACTCAAAGTAAAGTTTTGCTAATTTGGCTAAACCTGATGAACAACTGTCTACCATGTGTGAAAATCTGCCTGAAATAGTTCTCAAACAGGTTAGCAGTTACTTTTGAGGATAGCTGTGGACCTGCTGAGTTAGCAACTGTGAGAATGCTGTATGTGGGAACTGACAGTGGTCAGAAATTAGATTTTAGGCTCCAGGCAGTACCTTGAAGCCTGTGGGAAAAGCCAAGTCCATAACTCTCTCACTTGGGGCTGGGAAATCATAAGGAGGGACCCAAAACAATCCTTGTAGGTATCTTCTTCCTGACACCTGCTCTTTTTCCAAGTTGCTTACTGGTACTGAGAGGCATTGGTCTGAAACAACCAGTAATATCCATTGTACCAAAAGACTGTATAGAAGAGCTTGTATTCCAATAAACCTTTGCTATAATGCCCTTTGAAGAAACCAGAGTTCTACCTATTGATATTTGAGCCATCCCGAATGGTAGCTGTACTGGAATGGTAGAATGATAGCTGTAAGTCCAGGGTCTGCGTTTAAAAGAAATTAGGAAAGGAGAAAATAAATTATTAGACATCTCATCAACTTTAACCTCAACTTAAAAAAAAAAAGAGCTGGGAAAAGCTCTTAAACTTGCTCTAAGCCTCCATCTAAGCCTCCACATGACAACCAGAAGATACCAAGGAGCTGAATAAGAGCCAGAATGATGGTTTAAGAGCATTAGTGCAGGAGAAGCAGTTGCTGTTGCATATTTTGACTTTACTTAGGCTTTTGGCATTGTATTTTGTACTACTTTTTCAAGCAAGCAAAACAAAAAGAGAAGAAAATTATCTGGTTCAAAAGGCTAGCAGGGGTGCAAAATAAAAACATCAAGAACTAGAACTCCATACAACTATATTCAAAGAGTACTTATAAAGACTTCCTGCCCAAACAGAAGAAGTAATAAGCAATTCTAGATGGAGATTTATCCTGATTCTCTATCTAGTTTTCCCGGCATTTTTGTTTACACTATGGATGACAGAATACACAGTAAGCTTGTTAAATTTGCGGATGACACAAAATGGAGAGGGAATGCAGATATTCTTAGAGACAGCGTTGGAACTGAAAATGCTCTTGATAAACTGGTAAATTCTCAGAACAGCTGGATGAACTTCAATATCCGCAGAAAAATAGTGGCTTCCCAGTGGCCAGCAGCAGCTGGCTCAGTAGAAACTCAGGAACACAGTGGGTGAGTTGGTCAGCACAAATCAAGAGTCTCAGTGTGGTGAGCAAGACAAATGTAATTTTGGGGTATAGAGAACAATCATCATTCAACACATAGCAAGTGGGAATATTTTTGTCAGTGTTCCCAACAGAGAAGATGCTTTGGCCAAATGTTATGTTCAGTCTCAGCCACCATGCTTCAGGAAGCATTTAAGGCAACTGGAGTATTCCAGAAGAGAGTAAGCTGAAACCATAACTGAGAAGAAAATGTAAGTGGATGCAACAGTTCAATTTAGCCTGGAGAGTAGACTACAAGAGGGAATACAACAGAAAACATGCTTGTAGCATGGCTAGAAAGATTTTAGGAGTTCAAGAATTAAAACAAAACAAACAAACAAAAAAAAACCACCAACCAAAAAAACTATCTCCAGTGTTACAGACCATGTTTTCCTTTCCCCAGTTTTCCCAGTTTCCAGGTGAGTAGCCTGAAGTTACCAAGAGCAGACCCTAAATGCTCTTGCTACCCAGGAAAACAGACTGAAACTGAAAAACAAAGTAAATTTTATAATTTTATAACCTGTTACCTAATACAGCAGAACTATATTATTCTTTCATCAACAATGACACAAAGAGGAGAGGGAAAAAAATTTAATTTTCCCTCCTTGGCACTCCATTTTTACCTGTATCTTTCTAAAATGTCACTTTTAATTCCAGAACTATTTGTTTGTTCCTATGATTGACTTAATTTGGAGAGATGAAAATGAGCATTCTAAGGAGGTAATGATTTTTCTCCTAAAAACATGCAAGAGAAAAAGCATATTGCCTCCTGTTGAATAAAGATAAGCAGCTACTGCTGCAACTGAGGAGAATCTGCCTAACTGACCATATTTGCTCCTCTTTTCTGTATTTAAACTGACATAAAACCCTCTTGTGAAGACTACTTCCATTATTCTAGAAATGTAATACTAGGCTGGCTAGGTATTAGCAGAGAAGGGGACTAACTGTGTTTTCACATTCAGAATACAGCCTGGGTTGGTCCTGAAGGGAAATCGCAAGCTGAGTTGGGATAAGTTCATACTCAGATGCCGCCCCTTCATTTCCTCTCTAGGCAGAACACGGTAGTCTGAAAACTTCTACACAAAATCAGCCTTTAATTCAGTCCTCATTTAAGCTGAAGCTTTAAGATCTAGGTGGATAGGAGATGAGGTAAAGTATAAGGCAAGGCACAAAGCAAAAGAAAGCAAATATGAAATGGTTTTCTTGAACAGTTCAAGAGCAGGAGTTTTCTATTTTTTTTCTCCTTAGTGAGTGTCTCAATGAGCAGTTGGCAAGAATGAACACCCGAGAGCCTGCAGCTCCTGCTAGGGCATATGTCTGCACCCTCTCAAGTAAAGTTTCCAAAGGCAGTAGGCAGCACAGGCCCTTCCCCTTCCAAGACCATCTCCTATGCAATTAAGTCTGCTCTGCGTCTAAAAACAAATCCCACCATGCCTCTAGTCTGTAATACAAGAAAACACCACTCTGAAGGGGAACTATGTCTTTGAGTATGTCTGCATCACATTGTGACAAGCACAAGAGGACAGGAAACTAAATGCTTAACCAAAAGTAGGGAGATGGAAAAAAACAGTTTGGGAGATGTTGACAGGCTGCAGGAATTGGCCCACAGAAACCTCTTGAGGACCAGAAAGAAGAAGTGTAACATTTGCAGATGGAGTGCCCTAACCTCACACAGCTGAACATCCTAGGGATGAGCTGAGTGTGTAACAGCTTTGCAGAAGGGTACTTGGGAGATTCTTTTTGGCAAATTGCACAAGAGCTGGCTGTGTGCCTTGCAATGAAGGCAGCTAATCACATACTGGGCCACACAAGCAAGTGCACAGCCAGCAGACAGAGGAAAACTCCTATTCCCCTATGCTCTACATGGCTAGGTTGTGCCTGGAACACGGTGTCCAGTCTGTAGAGCAAGTAAGACAACAACAAACCAGAGAAACTCCAGCAAAGGAACACTAAAACTGCTGAGAGGCTGAAGCACAGGCCAGCCCAGGAGGAGCTTTTTGTATCGCCCAGAGATTAGATCACTAATGAGAGGCAGGAATAGTCGGTAGGATGTAAGGAAAGAATCTGCATAGAAAGAGTCGTTCGGCCCTGAAGTAACATGCACAGAGAGGCTGTGAAAGCTCCGTGCTTGGAAGTGTTGGCAACTTCACAGGATATGGTGCAGAGCATCCAATCAAAATTCATTAGTCCAACATGGGATAGGGCTGGACTGGGCAAGGTCCAGAGCTCCTTTCCAACTTAACTTTTACTATGTTTCCAGGAAGGTCTTTAAGCTTGCAAATGAAACACTCTAAAGTCAGGAAATACCTCGATGTGCTTCCCCTCATCTTCTGTTATGTACATTCAAGCTGCACACTGCAGGTGGCAGAGGAGCAACAGCAAAGATGAGCAGGCTCTGCTGTTGTAGTCACAGTGCCTGAAGAATGTAAGTGAGGCAAGGTCCGTAGGAAGAGGTAATCTCCTGACTGATATTCTTGAAAGAACTTGGATGGGATTTCAGGCACACAAATACTTCTTCGGCCTGAAAATAGAAGCAGCCCACTTCAGTGCTAAACACAGGTTGAAAATGGTTACTCTGAATTTAGCTAGCTATATTTATCATTTAGACCATCTGAGAAAAACCCCCACATAATTGGCACTTGTGGAGTGAAAGATTTGTTAACTAAATATTCATCTCTCCTCTTGATATACCTCCTGAAGGAGGCAGAAGGATATTTTTGTCTGCAGAACACGAGGGTGGAAGAGAGTTTAAAAGCATGACAAAGCAGCTCAGTACAGCTGAACGTAGCTTCCCAAGAGTCAGGGAAGCTTGGGGTGCACATAGCAAAAGACACACACGCGTCAAGCTCAGGTTTTGGATGAGGACACTGAGCAGGGGCAGCCCTGCAGCATGTGTCATGTCAATCCGTGAGGGTTATGCTCAGGGTTTCTTATTGCAGGAAAACTTCATGCATCACCCTCAGGCCGACACAAAGGCCTCGCCTGCTTCATCCCGTGTGGCTCCCCCTCCTAAACTTCCCACCTGGGGCCCTTCAGCCACATCTGGCTGACAGGAGCCAGTGTATCAGCTCCGAGGTGCTCACCTGATTCTCCTGTTGCCAACACAGCCAGGTAGAGACCCAGGGACATGCTCACCACAGGTGCTGTCCATCTCCACAGACACTGTCTGGATGCTCCATCGTCCCCAGGGTCCCCACCTGGCACTGGGACAAGCTCCTGGGTTTGATGTTCCCTTGGTTATGCTTCTGCCTGGGACTTAAGGCCAAGACCCAGGCTTGATTTCAGAATGGCCCTGTCAGATGCTGGTCTGCACTGCACTGCCCTCTTCCAAGGCCCTCAAATTTACCACAGGCAATCCTTGATCCTGCATAAGAACTAGACTCCATTTATAAGTCCTGCTGGAGGGTGGGTGCTAAGATGCAAATTTGCCCTCAGCCAAGGTTTTGGGATAGCCTCTTCCCCTTCCTAGTGACTTGTACTAACTACTGCTGCTTCTTTCAGCAGTACAATTTCCCTTCCAAGTCTTGCACCACTCTTCCTGTCAACACAGGAGTGCAGAGGACTTTGACTACCACCCTCACCTCCATGCAGGTTGAGGCTTCATCTGGTTCTAAAGAGATTGTGTGACTCAGATATTATAAAAAATAAGATTCTGAGACCTTACATCTAGTCCTCTAATAAGACTTGTGTTTTCCCTCCACACTGGCCAACCTCCAAAAATATAGGGCTAAGGAAACTTCTTCCATCAACAGAGCACCAAGTCTTTTCTATCAAAATTATTTTGATCTTCAAGGAAAGAGGTATTTGTATTTCTGAGAGCAATCAGTGGCTGCAGGTTTTTAATCTTGCACCAAGGTGAAGCATTGGGTAGATGCACAAAAGTACCAACAAAAGGTACTCCTGAATTCCTCTGACAGTCACACTGGTATCTAGCAAGAGACTAAAAGGCAGAATCAAGTCAAGACATGGGCCTCTCCAGAAGAATTTCAGGTGTCTTGAGCTGTGTACCAGAAGGACCATGAGAAACATGATATAAGCAAGTCTGTACACTTAAAATCAAAGAGGGAGGGAAACCACAGAGTAAATGGTCTGTGAAAGACAAAAAGTGATAGAAAGTCTTAAAAGCACGATATCTAACAAAGCTACAGGGAAACCAAGCTTCCATAAGTATCAGACCAGAGTTCTGGACCTGCATCAAGCTGCTGAATCAAAATATAGACAAGCTGATGACACGGTGAGAGTGAACAAGAAACAAAGTGGAAGACAGCCTTTTCCCTGGCAGATAGCAAGAGATACATGTTTGGCTGGCTTTAGGGCCACGATCAAAGCCCTAATCTCCTTTAGCACAGTTATCCTATCACATATGCATTAGCTTTACAATCCCATAATTTGTTTCCAGTGCAGATAGAAGGAAATCTAAACCCAAACAAGTGAAAAAGCAAAGCAAAAACAAACCCACAAACCAAAAAAAATCAAGTAAAAAATCCTGCAATCAAATAAATAAACCCAAACTACTATACTGATGTTGTATATTAATCTTAAAAGCATACCTAATTAAATCCATTTCTTAGAAGTTTGAGCATCATTGCACTGCATGCTTGATTACTGACAAACTAGGTGACAACCACTTCAGCATATTTCGAGCACAGCACTGGTCATCGTTATCTGCCTGACTCAAAAGCCTGTCCTTATGCTGGCATCCATTCTGCAGACTGGCACAGAGCAGCTTGAGTGACGCCTTTCAAAGGATGTTTAAGCTCAGGAGTCACAAAACAGCTGGAGTCAGTTATAGTTTAGAATAAACATGAAACCTCCCATCTGTGCCCAGCAGTGATCATTCACAGCCAGCTCTTCTGTGTATGATGGCCACAGATATAGGTACATCAATACAGCTTTGTTACTCTTGAAACATGCAGGCATCAAAAAACAAAGCCTTTCTTACCTCTGAGCTATTACTCCTGTTTCTCAAACTATGTTTGTGTAAAGAGAAAAGAAGTGACAGCATTCCTTCCATTACTGCTATTTCTACAGTGGGGCTTTTGTTTGCAATGAACAGCAGAAAAGGCTGCTGAGAAATCAGATCTATCAATGCAAGTTTTATGGATATTATGTTTGCCCAAATGCCCTGAAATGCAAATATCTTACGGTTGTTACGTATTTTGTCACAGTCACGAGTTGAATTTGCTTTAATTTCATATTTTTATTACATAAAAAGACACCATCAAGCAGAGGACAGGAGATCCATTTGAATGGTTGGTTATATTTGCTCTGTAAGCCTCAGCGAGAAGCCTGAACCAGACAAATGCAGCTGGAGTGGCCTTGTGCTCAGATCTGCGGGACAGTTCAGAGGCTGCACAGGCCCATGGCAGTAATCAGAGGCAGGCTGTGGCTATGGAAGAGGCAGAATGAGGATAGACTCTCTCAGTTATCTCTGGCACAGAAGCAGGCTGGATGCTGTATTGAGTCAGATGTGTCATCTGTGCTCTGTAATGGGCCCACACCGGCACTTGTGCCAAAGGCAAGACCCAAATCTGGTGAATGGGAGCAATCAGCGTTTGCATTATTATAGTAGGTCTTCTGAGGCCACTGCCAACCAGCCCTAATTACACTGCTACCTTTGGGGTCTAAATTGGCATTAACTTCTTCAGCTTCAGGAGCTGACCATGATTAAAGCATTTACACCTGTCCCAATCCCACTTTAAGGCTGATCTTTACGAAAGCAGGCAGCCGAACTTCTGTGAAAATTCACATGAACACAGCCAGAATCCAGTCCAAAGTTTTTCACATGTCACCATGACAGAGCTGAAAGCTCAAGGCTGCAGAGGGAAAACAGCAGGAAGATGAGTGAGGGAGGTTCACTACAGAACTGGGATAATTCAAACTTGACCACTGTGCAGGGCAGGCTTTATACAAAGGGAAAAAAATGGAGCCCTTAAATAAAACCCATCCATCAAAAAGTGTTTACAGAATCTGAGAACAGTGCCACAGTCCAGATATTCAGCAGCCACAGCAACAAGTCTCATCGCTGTCACGAGGAAGGCTCATGTCATCACCAGCTCCAAGCTCTAAGATTGGATTTAAGAAAATATCTAATCTTAAACCCTTGAACAAAATCAGAATTCCTTAACAAGTCAAAACCTAGGACGGTTCTTAAATACCTGCTATGTAGCTGTTTGTCTCCATCCTACTCACACTTTTGTACCAGAAACATAACCTGTATGTAGTCCAAAGTCCAGAAAGCCAGGCTTGTCTGCTAGGAAGCACTGCTCCCCATGCAGATAGAGGTAAAACGACTCGACACAACGCATCTTAAACAGAGAAAAACAGGGGGCCAAGACTTGCTGTGAGAAACTGCTGGCAAGTTGCAGTATTTAGTTTGTGTATTAGGAATGGCAGAAGCAGAAGTTTGCCAGCATTCATACAGTATGTGGGGCTTCAATACGTCCTATTATTTTACCATAGTTCTAAAGTCAAAGTTTGAACTGTAAGGCACAATTTGGTACCTTAGGTGGCTTTCAGCAATGTCACACTAGACCTCCCACTTCCCAAACCTTCATTCTCCCACCATAAACCATTAGAATGCATTGGCTGACTACATTCAAACTTCAGAGAATCCCCTCATAAATAACAAAGTTCCATATTTGATAAAGAGGTGGCTGTTTAGGGAAAGGACTGGGGTCCACCCTATAACTTTTCATTCTTTCAGCCAGATTCTACAGAATATGTGAGTCTGTGTATCATAGCCAAAGCACAGCAAAGGATGAATTGTAGTAGAGAACAGAGAAGAATCCGAAAAGAACATGTAAAAATAGCAGAAAACCTAAATTAAATTTTTCAAATCTAAGAACAATAATGCAAATCAATTGGAAGCTGGGCATCATCACCCCTGTGATCAGAGGAGTACCTGTTTGGAAAGACAGTGCAGCCTCAGGCCCTTTGGGCAGGATTTCACATCAGCCCTGCTCCTGTGGATTCCACCAGCTAATAATGGAGAGCTGGGAGCAGAGATGATGACCACGGTCTCCCATCTCAAAGACTTCTCTGAACAGGGGTACAGTTGGTATGGCTGTGTCTACAAGACTGTGGCTTTGGTGAGTGACAGAGATGACCTTACCACTGGTACTTACCTTTGTCAGACAGAGAGGGCTTACAGAACACCCTCTGATCGTATTAGTGCAGTGACAGTGACGTGCAGTACAATTTCCAGCTAACATCCCTCATAGTCACAGCTGTATGTGACTACAAGAGAGAAAAGTGACTGCAGCTCTCCCTGCTCTGCAAACACACAATTCTCAGCAAGCTGGGGATTGGACACATGATAAAAATCCTTGAAAAAGTTATTTTTCAGCATTTTAAAATATTACTGGTTTACCTTTGTAAGTTATTTTTCATTTTTATTTTAGGAAGCATGTTTCTGTGTATTCTCAGCTGTTGCTGCCATAAATGTTGAGATTCTATTATTTCCAACAATCACAATAGCTATTTGGAGTCTGTATCACCTGCAGAAGAAGGATCCAGGCAGTTTATGATCAAGTAAAATGCAACTATTCTCAGAGTAAAAAAAGGGTTGGGGTTTTTTGCCCTTTTTGTGTGTGTGTGTGTGTGGTGTGGGTTTTTGTTGTTGTTGTTTTTTGGGGGGGTGGTGTTTTTTGTTTTTGTTTGTTTGTTTGTTTTTTGGTTTTGTTTTTTTTTCCCTAAATATCACTCTAGAGGAATTTTCAGAAGCTTTTAACTCATAATTTCTTGGCATGTAGAAATTAGAGCATGTTACATTTTTATCCTAGGTTACTTCTGTTTTAAACAGATAGTGATTGCAACGTGGGTATAGTGCTGAAGAACCACACAGGCTGTGGGAAAACGATGCATTTTAAAAATAGTTGCTTTTATGGATGTGCACAGGAAAAAGCATGTGAAAAATCTGGACTAACCCTGTAGTGCACTGTGGAGAATCACACAGTTTCTAATTATTTCTAAACGTATTACAGAACATAACATACTCTATTTATCTTACTTTTTTTTCAAGGTGAAAATACCACTAGTGAAACTGATGTCCCCAACCAGTTTATCTCCATGAAAACTTGCAGAGGCAAGCTCTAGAAATGAAAATAACTCCATCTGTTCCAGCCCATCCTCTCTCTCTGCTGAAGTTTCCAGTATTCCCCTCAATTCAGGACAAAAATGGCCTAACATCTCTTATGGGAGGAAACAAAATGGGTTACAGCCATCAGCTCACCCTGTAAAGTTCATAGAAAAGACAATTCCAGGCTGTGTCAACCATATTAGCCTTGACAGCAGCAGCATAAACATTAAGTTATTGCATTCTCAGTCACAGGTTTCTCTTGTTTAAACTACAGAGTCCCTACTAAAACACAGAAAAAGCATTAGTGATAAGTCCCTGACAAAAAGCCTTCCCACATCTGTAAAAGGAATAATGTTCCACTCCAGTTTTCCCATGGTACGTTTTATATTGACTGACTTGACTGAAAATGATGACAAAAATCCTCTCTTGGTACGCGTTGGAATTGAAAGAACGTGAAAAAAATCTTTCCTGTTTACCACGTGAATGTCTGCTACAGCATTTCCCATAGCATCAGTATTCCTGGGGAGGGGAAATGTCTGTGTCAGAAGTGTTTTGTCAGATAGAGGTTAGATATCAAACAAAATGGAAGCTCAAGTAAATGCTGCAAACTCTCTTTTACTGTAACTAAAAGCTAGCAGCAAAAGGAATAAGGTACACAAATGGCTCCATCTATGACACAGGCTATGCAGGATCAATTAAATTCAGGGAATTGGTAAAAGATCTTGTAAATGAAAAATCATCTTGATCTCACTCTGTAGTCCTTTCTTGTCACTTCCTAAACAGATCCGTAACACAGCTTCAGCATCAAAAGAAGGTACCAGGATTCCCAAATACATTCATTTCACCTATGCTGACATGGAGACATCATCAGAAGCATTTCAGAAAGCTCCTGATAAGCATTACATTGCTCTTCTATGAGGCACAGTAATTCTACATGAGTGCCTTGTGGAATTGACAGGAAAATTTGCTGTGCAGGAAGACTGGGGAGCTGAGATTTCAGATCAGCCTCCTTAGTTTAGGCTGACCAGTGGCTTCCTTATAAGCATAGCCCATCTTTCGTTTCCCATAAGCCCTCACACCTACTCTCATATGGCACAGCACTCACTTCATTCCAAGCCTTTCAGGTATGTAATACTGGATGAAAATTATTTCTCTCAGGCAGGAAGAAACTAAGATCTCCTTTGCAAATTCCAGCCCATTAATTCAGACCTCAGTAGTCACTCTGCTCTCTGTACTTTACATAAACCTTGGAAATACAGCCCTGAAGAATAGCTTTACACTTTTAATTCCCAATCACTGGGAACAAATTCAGCTCACAGAAATTGAAAGGACAGAAGAGGCTGTAGGGATGGCAGTCTGTTGTAGTCATGGAATCCTCAAAGGGGAAAGGAAAAACAAAAAGAAATTGCTCTACCCTAAAATTCGTAGCACAAAAAGAACAGAAAGTAAAAAGGAGGAAAATAGGAAGTTGCCTGATGACTGGAGCTGATTGAGAAAATTTAAAGGATCCAAAGAATTACTTTTACCAGCAGCCCTGGAACAGGACCTGCAAAATTACTGCGGAACAGGAACTACACATGTGGTACCCAAGCCAATTTGCCATTGCCTTCAAATACAAGTCAGTAAAAATTTAAAACCAAGAATTGCTACAGTGTTTAGTTATAGGACTTTGATTTTTTTTTTTTTAAGATTATATGTTAATGCAGCAGCTCAAATGGTAAAGTGCAATCATACATGCAAGCTTGAAAGCTTTCAGTGTCATTTCTTACTCTTCCCCTTGAACAGAGAAATTGGAAAAAGCGGTACTCATCAGTAGCATACCTGATGGTGTCACAGCCCTGTGATATTTGTTCTCACCAGACAGGAAAGTAAATATATTTTTCTACATATATTTTGAATTCTAAACTGCATGTAATCAGGAATATTTCCTGATATGCCTAACACACACAAAAAAAGAAAGTGTTTAGAGGCTTAAAATAAATTGGAAAAAAACAAAACAAAACAAAAAAAACCACCAAAACATCCAGGGTCTGGTAACTTATGCAAAGCTATAACGAAAATCTGTCACAGAAAAATTTTGTTCCTTCAAGTTCGTAAGTAGAATCATAACAGATGTCCATTGTCTTTCCAAAAGAACTGTAAATATTCTTCACTTCCAGCATCAGTACATTTTCATGTTCAGAAGGAAAGCACATCTTGAAGGCCTTTTTCCCCACACTACTCATGTAAGAAACTACATTTTTTTCAGCAAGGGTTTTTTCTTTTATATAATATATAAAATACACCTAATATTGAATATGCTTTTCTTTCCACAGACAGTAGCAGAAAACAACTTTGAGTTCTCTAGCTGGAAATTAACATTAGCTATTCTATTTCTATTCTTTATTATGAACTTGTTTATCTAAACTATCCTTATTTATCACTGTACCACATTCACTACTGCTATTTACATTGATGGTAAAATTTTCAGAGTCTTCTGATGCTACTGGCTTTCTTAGGTGCTTCCAAAAGGTTTTTGGCTTTTTTTTTTTTTTTTTCTTCCTTCTTTTACTTTATTTGCTTTTGGTATTTTAATTTTTTTAGTATTATTATTTTACAAACCGTATTTTTTCACTTCCAATGGGCTAATTAAGTAGTGCACATTAACAACTGATGTTCTTTTGAGAAGCAGCAGAAATAGGAACAGAAGGAACACTACAAACATATTCTCACCTGTATTCACAGAGCTTACAATGCTGTAAAAAAGAAAAATTATTACTGCCAGCTGCATGTTAACAGATGATATGGTGAAAATAATTTAGCCCTGCCAGCAATGTTAAAAAAAAAAAAAAAAAACACCAAAAAACTTTACCTGATATAATTCACTCTTTTCATATTTCTTGAGTCTCAGACTTCTCCTTTCTTTTAGACTTTTAAACAACAGGTATAATGCACATACAAGTTACTTTCTGATGCATTTCTCTGTAACTCATTCTTGACCCAAAGATCTTCATCTTTGTAATCAGCTTCTGTGGTACAGGTAGCTCTTCCAGAGCACTACTGAAACACACTGAAAAAACCTCTTCTCCCTAACCTCAGGAAAATGGACCATGGATTGAAGAAGGGGAATTTACCCTTAGCAATTGTCTTCAGCAAAATAAGTACAACAAAGTTATCTCCAATACTTGTTGAGCAGGTGAAAGCCATTGATATTTCTGTCCCAGTGTGCTTGGATACTTTCAAGTAAGACAAATTCAAAGTTCCTCAAAACCAACAGCAATACTCATTTCCTCTACAAACATCAATGAGCTTAAGATGGTTTTACATTTATGTTTTCCATTATTTCCAAGGGATTATACCCAAGCTTGATTTTTGTATATTTCTGATGATGCTCTTCAATGTCAAAGGGCTAAAAATGCTAAGGAAAGCACACCAAATGGACAGTGACCATCAACAGCAAAGCACCATGCTGTGCTACAAGAGCTAAGTCTGCACAACAAGCAGAAAAAGATGAAAAGGCACATAATTGACTGCCACCAATTTAAAAATCATGTCTAGAATGTTGATGTCAGCCTATAGATCCTCACCAACAACACAGAAAAACGTGGAAAGTACTAAATAAATAATATTCAGAGAAACATTCCTCTTCTACTGCCTCTCCCTCAAAAAAATTCAGAAAGTTTTAAATTTAACAACAACAACAAAAAACCCTAAAAAATGCACTAAATGTCAGTGCAGCTCCTCTCTCATCACAAAAGCTGGCTCTGGCAGCAAACAGAGCTTTCTCTCTCTTTTTTTCCCAGCTATTTTTTCATTTCCTTTTTAATGTGTTGCTCAGAATTTTGCTCTACACTTGTCAGAACCTATCTTGTATTTTCAGGATACTAGCAGCTTGTAAAGCCCTATATTGCTTTGGAATTGACCATACAAATTTGGATGAAGGATTATTTTTTTTACAATTCAGCATCTGAGTATGTCAATAATTCCCAAAGGTAGCAAATGATTCTGTATCAGCTGCACTGACATTATTCACATCCACATTCCATCTGTGTGGAAGTTATCCCTCAACAGCAGGGTAAGCTCCTGGCAGCAGAAGGGCAAACAGAAAAGGACATCCCTTTGCAGTTTCATGACAACATGAAGCTGCAACAGGTGATTAAACCATAATGAAAAGAAGTATTATATTGGGAAAACATACCTTAAAAGCAGGAAACTGCAAATATAGGGAACAGCAAGCACAGCCTATTCAAAAGGCTCAATCATGTTTTGAATCACTTTGTGCTGTGGTTTTCTTGTGGTATAAACACACATATATGCACACACATCCCTCACTTGCACTCCCAATAATAGCAAAAGTAAACATGAAAAATAATATTAAAAAAACTCTGTATTCAGTAATATTCACACCAAAGTATATGTATAGATATATCCATTAAAATTATGAACATTTCTAAATATATTTTATGTATCATACATATATTTATATGTATAATTACATATCCACAGAAGTCATCTTGCTGTGCTAAAGCCAGCAGTAAAAGCAAAAACAGGTTTCACAATAGGACACCCATATATGCATATGTACTGGCTGTTTGGTTTGTGAATTTATTTACAACTTAGCTATATTGTAATAAATGCTTACTGTTCTATTGTACAAATGTAATAGTAAAGGTTAGGTTTGTTTTTTAAATACAAAGACTGCAAATGAATACATGAAAAAAATTACACACCATGTACAGTATTTATAATTTATAAATGCAAAGTTAAGACCTCTTTAAATTATTGCACTTGCATATTTTTTACAAAGATAGTTTATATGTATCATATATATATATATGTGTGTGTAAATATATATATATATAAAACAAATTTTTCATCTCACTAAATGTAGTAAAGTTGAATGTTGTTACCTTGAAGTTCTTTCTTCTCCACATAACAGCCCAACCTGAATTTGGAATATTTATGAAACTACTCTACAAATCAGTTTGATCTACCCTAGAAAGCAGTCTGTTACTTTAGGTTTATTTGACAGAGTATACACCCGTATTACAATCGAGCACAGTTTTTGGTCAGAAAGCAAACAAAAGTTATGATGTGCCTTTGCTAGGTTGGGATATATAACCTAAAGTTTGAACATGAACTTCCTTGTAGAAGTGTGCAGAAAGCCTTTTCTGTGTTTAGAATTAATATATTAATTGTTCCACTTCACAGAACTGGTCCAATATCACAGTGTTTGAGGCAAATGCATTATTTCAAGAGGGTCATGATTGATTTGAGCATCTAATAATCTCTATTTTTTAACATGAATAGTGCTTTTTGCTACTCCTACAATTTTTACACTACATGTTCTAAGTGCAGTCACAGCAAACTGATCACACTGTTTTAAGTTTAGATATAGGAAAGAAATCTGTGAATTCCACTCTGCATGTCCCCTCCAATTTAATATGCCTGATCATACACTCCCGCTAAAACCTGATCATTTATCTAATGATCTCTTATAGCAAAATAATTACTGCCATGAGTCGAACCATTACAGCAGAATATTGCAAAACCATGCAAAATTCATAGATTATTTGTAACAATGGAATTTGTCATGCTGTAATAAAATATGCAACATCTCAGATGAGTATAATGCTATGTCAACTATTTTTCTCACTCAGTGCATACCTTTCAGGCACCTTTTCAAAATACATTAGAAAACCTCAGTTACAACCTCAAACAATGCTTTTACCTTTACTAGATGTAGGAGGGAAAAGCAGCTGGAATTATTATTAAGAAAAATGCAATTCTAGGAATATAAAAATCTAACAGATCTTTCCTTTCCTAGAAGTGTTAAGCTTTTCATACATTCTTTTGGGCAAGATAAGTTCTACCAGGATAAAACGGCAAGGAGGAATGACTTTTGACAATTTAACTTAATGAGTCAGACGTCTTACAAACCTAGACATCTTAACTAATCATGAGTTTGAGTCCCGATCTTTGAACAATTAAATCTCAACATGTCTTTGAGCCATGAAATTAATCTCTGAAGTTCTAGCTTTTTGTGGGTTTGACTTTGAAGTGCAGGTACAAGTGTTTTTTCCTGCAAAATATTTACACATACAAATCTGTACTCTGTAAATGCTATGACAGACTACATTTTCTTAAAAAAAAAAAAGCTCATCATGACTAGTGTCTAGGTCCTAACAAGGAGTAATATCTTGTCATGACCTTTCTCCTTTTACACACCAGGAAATCAAACCAAACCACAGCCACTGGAGCCAATTTTTTCAAATTCTAATACACATTATACTATAGCAAACATATTTTAAGTGGTTTGGATAGTTCTGTATTAGAAACAGTAGCTGATTCACTTCAGACATTAATAGAACAACTTATTACCAATTTGACACATTTTCCAGGGAAACATGCCCTCTACCAGTACTTATAAACTTCAAAACACAACATAGTGTGTGACACTGCCAAACATTTTTAACAGTAGAAAACAGAGCTACTGAAGTTATCTTTACTGTCAGTATAAGATGGATGAAAAGCTTTCCATACTCACAGATATAGGGTGATAAGGAATACTTTTACAAAGCTTTTAAGATCAGCATTTTTAAATGGAAAGCAGAAAAAAAGGGAAAATAATGGCACATATATTTAATGCAAATATGCCTAAGCAAATATACTTAACCCACAAAGGAAAACATTCCATCCAGTTGTTGGGGTATCTGAATTTCAAAAAGCATTTTTGTAGCCACCACAGATTTAGGTAATTTCCATGTAGATTAGGAACCAACCATGGATTCTGTTTCAAATACTTAGTGGATGAAAAGTTGCATCTGCATTATTTAGGTGAAACAGAACGGCTAAGGAGGAAAGTAGAGGACACAGCATTAGATAATGTTCATTCTACTTCGGTGTAATTGTTTCCTGCCATTTTTTTTTCCTTTTTTTTTTCTTTTCTTTTTTTTTTTTTTTTTTTTTGGTGGTGGTGGTGGTGGGTTTTGTTTGTTTGTTTTTGTTTTTGCTCTTTTTCAATACCAAACCAGTTTGCTGTGATTACCAAAGAATTTCTGCACTTAGAATCGGTAAGGCAAACTAAAAAAAAAAAAAAAAAAAAAAAAAAAAAAAATTACAGGGCTGTTGCTAGGTAACATGCATCATACAAATAGAAAAGTTCATACTGAATTTTCAGCCTGTGGGATCTCTATGTACAGCAAAGGCTTAGGTGCATTTATACATTATGCGACTGCAGATCACGTACTGTACACATAAACAGATACTGGCATGTGCTCGACCATAACAGAAGGCAAAACTCAAGAGGCCAAGTTGTTCGCATGAAACCCAAAAGCTGGCGTGCCTATAAGAGCAAGAGAGCCCAAAAGACAGGAGATGGAAAAGGAGAACCTGTGTTCTGTCTTTAGGTCACTACCATTACTTGTTGCAGTTACACAATGGCCATGTTATCACGGAACCTCCACAAGAGCGCATTATCTGTGAAAAAGCACATAAATGCAGTATAGGCTGTATGTGAAAGGTATGCAAAGACTGTTTTCACCTATTGTGTGGATCACTATGAAGATTTTTTTCTCATTATTTTTAAGAGAAAGACAAAGGCAAATTAAGTGTTGTGAAACATATTCTGTACAATTGCACTAAATTTAAAAGAGTGGCATTACATGTAAGTCTGTGCATAAGTTTGTAAGGTGAGGCCTAAGTCAGCACAGAACTGTAAACACACCATTTAGCGTACTTTTCTTCAGTCAGCTATTCTTTCACTAAGAAAGGCATTTCTAAACCTGGAAATTTTGCTAACTAGGGGAAAAAACAAACAGACAAAATGGAGAAGTTTCTTAATTTCACTCATCTTGGCATGGGGGGGGGAAGGAGTAGAAGACATGCAGTGTCACTGTGCAACACAAAAGCTAGTCAATACAAACACATTTTTGATTTATTGTGATGGTACCGCAATCCCTCTTACCAGACCTGACTTTTCTGACAAGGCTTTTGTTCCCAGCAGATAGGATACTTCAGGTATGTCTCCAATACCTTTTAAAATACAGCTCAATAGGTAGAAATAAAACTGATGACTTACTTGTGAGCTAGGCAAGGAAATCTTTGCTGTCACATTTAAATTTTAATCTGATATTTCTGTCATTATGGATACAAAAAACTCCAACCTGAAACTCCCTCTCGTATCAGAGATAATTATCCAGTACTTCCAGTGTTTTAAGGGAGGAGTTGTCTAGGTTTAAAAAACATCCTAAAGAACAAAGCACCATCACTAGTTCTATCAACATTTCCCTTGTGAGTGATAGACAATTGGTATCATGATGCTTAATGAAGTACTTTAAAACTTCAACCTGAATGTTGGTTTTCCGTTAGTTTGCAGCAAGAGAATTCACTGTAACCTAAGCATAAATTATAGTCTCCAAGGATTCTGCTGGAGTTCAAACTGATTACAAGTAGATCACGCATAAACATTCACAATAGCAATGGGTATATTGTTCTATTTATAGCCAAGAACTCCCAAGTGACACTGGTGCTAAAGCCAGCCACAGTACGGTATAATAAAAGTACCATTGAAACCCTTACTAGAAAGATACAATTTAGAAGTACCCCATGAGATTCCCCCCCACCCCCATCAGTTTTAAATTAAGGCCTCAGCAATGTAGCCCATGAGATAAGGCCAGTCTTTTATATTCACAAGCTGTAAGTTCTCTTTTGATAGCTGACTCCAAAACATCTGGTTTGTCACGTTCCCTCTGTTTACGTTGTGTCACTGGTGTAGGTCAGGAGATTGGCTGCCAGAGTCATTCACCTGAGGTAACTCCATGGGTGTTACCTTCCTAGGCAGGTCTACTTAGCATTTTGTAGCTTTCCTTTTCCTTTTTTTTTTTTTTTTTTCCTCTTCAAATAAAAACGAAACAAAACAAAAAAACAATCCCCAAAACAAGAAGGGGTGCTTTTCAGGTTAAAGCAATCTGTTGCTACTGTTCAGTCATCAATCTTCACAGGAAGAGAATCTGAGGTCCCAGGAGCAAGGGATTGAGAAGAAATCCATATAGAGGCTTCCTCACCTCTTGTTACTTTCTCCCATTGGTTGAGGTTGTCCCTGGAGATGCAAAAAAGCCAAAGGTAAGACACTGTTCATAAGTTTACTAGGATTTATTTCTTCCTCACAATAATGTTTGCTGAACCATACTTTGAGATTTATATTTATGTAAGTATATTTATATTAGCACCCGTATGTCATCAAGCTTTTATCATCCATTATTTCAGCCTTTAACTTCACTTATCCCATTTAGTAATTCTGCCTGACTCATATCAGTGTTAACTCTATCCTAGCCTACAGTACACCCTCTTTCCCCCTAAGGCAAGTCCTGAAGCTAGAGGCTACCACCTGCTTCCACCACAAATTTATAGCCCTCATGGCAGCAGGAAAGCCCAGCTGAGACCCAAGAGGGACATGACTGCAGAGACACTGAAACAGCACTCTGGAGCACAGGAGCTGATTAAGCTTTCTGAAACTCCTGCAAAAGGGCTGCCTGACAGTATATAAAATGTTGCATACCAAGAACATAGTATCAATTTTCAATTACTACTGTGGCAATCACATTATCAATCTACTACACATTTAAAGGGTACCCCTTCCTTGAGACATAAATGTCTTTTAGTGCCTCACAGCCTGGCCAATCCTTAAGTACAAAATTCAGTTCATAAGCCACGAAATTATGAGAAATCAAGCTGGTAATGTTCTAATGATCTAAAGATCACAAACCCATAGTCTTACTTGCTGTACACCAGTAGCACTCTAGTGATGGGGAAGTCTATGTTGATAGACCGCACAACTGATGGCCAAATCTCAGCATTCAGTCTTCAAACACAGAGAGAGAGAGCAAACCCAACTGTTTCATCTTCACACTGTCAGATCACTAGTTACTAAAGCAGTTCTCTCATTCTTAGATGCCTTCCATAAACAAACAGGATGGCAACAGTACTAAAAGATCACCTATGGTATGTCATACCATGAGATTACATCGGAATTTACACGGCAGAGCTTTTCGGATTTTTATGACACAGCCTTGCCAAAACATTTGTTAAACCAGCAAATATTGATCTGAAAGCACAGTGTACAGGTAAGAAGAGAAAATGTTTCATTTTCTGGGGGTGGTGGAAAGCAGGATCTAATAAAGTCTACCAAAGAAAGCTGGTGCCCTCTAGAGTAACACCTGCACCATTTTCTGCAGGAAAATGCTCAGCCAGTGCTTCAGACCAACCGGAGGTTATAAAGCCAGCATTAATATGGCAGTGAACCTCAGCTAATACAATCAGGCACTAAGTATCAGAAAAAAATGAAGCATCACTATTTCTGTCTCCTTCTTGGATCTGAGAAAGTAATGAGAATCACAGCCAAAATATGTTTAAAATATATCAATTTCAGCAAGAACTGAGAGACGCAAAAACACAAGGAAAAAAGTTTCAAGTTATTTGATCTAAAATAAAGGAAAAAACAAATCACTTCCTTCTCCAAATACATACACTACCATACATTTATACTTTGGCAGGTCTACTGAGTACATAGGCTACAAAACTTACCTAGGACTTATTCTGAACACTCTAACACAGGTGGGCTAATAGAAAGCATTTAAAAATGTGGAATAAACTAGCACACAAGAAAACCTTCTAGACTGTTAGCTGCCACTTCACTTTAAGAAAATCAGTGGTTTATATATATATATATTTTTATATATATATATATATAGTTTGTTTGTTTTGTGGGTTTTTTTGTTGTTGTTGTTTGGGGGTTTTGTTTGTTTGTTTGTTTTTTTGTAAGGTGTAGATGATACAATTCATTTGCCTTTGAGCTTCCAATGAAGCCCTGGCTCCTAGTGTCTGGAATAAATGCCCAGAGGTTCTAAAAATAAAAGCCTTGATGCTGACATGCTGCCTTAGCTGCTTTTGCTGCTATTATTTGCGGCTGGTGTCTGAGTTTTAAAGAACTCAAGGACACAGCAGCTTAAATATTGTGTTCCAAGGATGAGCACTGCTGGTGAAGAGGTGATATCAAAATTGGTTCAGTCAGCAACTGAGGAAACACTAAACAAGAGTAAGGCTGGATGCTTCTGATCACACTCAATTACAGTTACCCATCAAAAATAAAGGAAAAACAAAAGTGTAGTGCAAAATCAACCATTTTAAACGCTCTGGAGTATTCTAGACCCTGCAATAACAATTTTTTTTCTAACTGGGCACCTGAAGTTATATCTCTGTTCTCACTTCCTTTTCTTCATCTCCAAGCCTTAACCCTCAAAATTCCTCTTAGTTCTTTTCAAAGAAAAAGCTGAGGATAATTTCAAGGCTAAGATAAAACTACCAAACTGCTCCTCAGAAGACTTTATGCCAGCATGTGGATTTTAAAGAAGCTCTTTAGTCTTTGCAGAGGCTTTATCTACTCATCTGTGTTTTGGTTCTGCATTAGAACAATCTAAATTAAAGAATACTCAACAGCAAGGCAGGGGCTTGTCTGTCCAGAGCTCTATCCAGTGCGGAGATTGTGCCAGTGTAGCTTTCAGAAGTATCATTATAACAATTTGAATTACAAACAACAAATATAATTTCTAAAATACAAAAAAATCTTATCAGCTCTGCCAGGAGTCTGATTACTTTTACTTCAGACACCACACCTTCGACAGAGAAACCAACTTTTGAAAAGACGTTCATGCTGGATCTTCAGAATTAGCAAGAACTTTCATCCAAAGCACAGCCTTATGTGGGTGTTTGATATCCACAATTCAACTTTAAATATCTGCATCTGAGTTCTAAAACATGAACCATCAAGTAAAACAGGCCACTTTTGCAAATAAGCCTCAATGGGATATCCATACAGCCAGGAATGGAAAGACGTGTCTTCCCAGATTGTTGCTCCTGGAAAAGATACTGTGCATTCTTAAGCACTCCACCTACCCTCTCTAAGGCCCAGTTTCCATTAAGTGGAACAAAAACTTGATTTTGATCAAGTCTTTACTGTGAGGGTGGTGAGGCACTGGAACAGCTTGTCCAGAGAAGCTGCGGATGCCATATCCTTGGAAGTGTTCAAGGCCAGGTTGGATGAAGCTCTGGGCCCTGCTCTGGCAGGAGATGTCTGTTCCCACAGAGGGAAGACTGAACTAGATGATCTCTTCCAAGGGATCTCCCAACCCAAACCATTTTGAAATTCCATTATTTTCTTTGATTAACCAAAAGCATTATTTAGTCTCTCCCTACTAAAATCTTAAAATATTCCTTCAGCTCTTTATGTTCTCTTGTTTGTTCACGTCTTCTTAAAGCACAGACACTAAACAAAATTCCAGCTGTAGCCTCATTAATGTAATAACTAGAGAGGTATAGTCTCTAATTCTTCTGAATATTCCTTCCATATTCATCTAAGAGTTGCACAGCCATACCCAGCAGAGGTACCTCAGAGGCAACTATGATTAGCTGATTAATGATGGCTCCTAGATACTCACTGTTTTTCATAAGGCAGTCCTCTGTTCCACTGACACAGACCTAAATATTCTTCTCACAGCTATATGAAAGAATGTTTGTGTATGAATGAAATTGTTTTCCTAACTACTACATTCATTTCAAGTTATTTGTCTGTTACTTAACAGAGAATTTAGTCCACATGATCCACAAGAGGACGTAGCTGTGCCATACAGGACAAAAAAAAAAAGTTCAATGTTAGACAGAATTTAAGAAAAAATATGAGAGAATTAGTAAGAGCATAGAAAACCAGACCTTTAACCACTCAATATGACTAGAATTCGCTGGCATTTAATGAAACAGCTGGGGTTTTCTAGAAAATATGGATTAAACTGAAACTGGAACATCTTCATGAAGCATACCCTGGTTTCAGGAAAATTTTTTGTCAGGAAAGATTCTAGAGCCCAGGATATAATTGCTGGATAGAACTACCTACAAAGCAGTCGACCATCATTCAAGTGGAGAAGCAACCAACAAGGTAAAGGACTCTTGCCTCTTTTCCACAACAACACAAGCTCCATAAGCCACTGCATTATAGGAGAAAGTTACATTTGCTTCCCCCATACACCAATGTTACTGCTCCTACACTCTCAACTACTAAATATTTTCTGGGTATTTCTTTTTCTGGTTTTTAATAGAAATGATCTGACATGAAATAAAACCACATGCTAAATACACATTTTTTAAAGAGAATACTAGCCCGTTTTTGTTGTGGGAACAGAGGGAAATTACACTGAACCAGTGCAGACAGGGATGCACAAACACTGAAGTGTTTCTCTCTAAATGCTTTTGGCATCCAACACAGTTTAATCAGCTGTGTCTGTAGATCTACAATGGATCTACCCAGACAGTAGCTATCACCTCTGGGTTTCTGAATAGATTAATGTGAGATGTGTATCCCTGTTAATGTTCATGAAAATTCTAAAATTAAAAATCTGTATTTCCAGGCAAAATTGCAAAGTACTCTTGTTTTTTTCCTTGCACAAGCTATAAGCTATGCACATTTACTTACCTGCATGCTCGGAGTAGTGGCCCAGTTGGAGGAAAGATCTGTGCAAGGGTGGTGTAACATGGGATGGCTACAGCGTTGTAGAACCCAATCTATGAAAAACAAGAATGAAAAAAAAAAAAATAGTTGAATTATTGCCAAACGACAACACTGGAAGCTAACAGCTCCAAGCTCTCTACTTAATTACTACTTATATTAGTTACTCACATTTCTACATCTCCTTTTAATATCCAAATACTTTAAAATAAGCAGCAACAGTGAAATCTTTGCTGTTTACAACCTGCTTACACACCTCTCTTTTATGACTGATATGGCTTCTTCAAGTAGGGTTTTCTACAGAACCTTTTATTACTCAATTGACTAATTTCATTTGTTCAGGATCTATCTACCTGTTTGGTGTCAGTAGCAGCAGGAAGTAGGTGGAGATGTTAGAGACACTTCTGCAACCATTATTCTTGTCATGATTTTATTTTTAAAAACAGAAGGTTGTTCAGCATTCACAAAATATGGTCAGATTATGGATTGTTTTGATGTCCTCCAGGGTATGCGCTGCACAGCTCAATGTATTTAAAATGCTGGGGGCTTTGCAGATTTGTGAATGTTGTGTCATGTGATCAGCGACTGATCTGCATTTGCTTCTCAGGTATGCAGTTCAATAATATATTTTTACTATTATCATATTTAGGGAACACTAAATGAGCACATTTTTAATGGTATCTGACTCATACAGGCTTAGGGGCCTGTGATGGCTACAATGCCACAGCTGAATTGTCATGACATGAAGAAGTGTTTAGAAAATGCTACTTTTATTTAATATCAAGAATGACAGATTGCATTCAGATTCATTATAACATCTCTCACTTATCCCAGACTCTTATGACAGTTACAATAGTGCACTATGATCCCTTCCTTTGGGCAGAATCTTTAAATGCTTTTTAGTGAAATACTATGTACTGTACCATGACCAAAGTATTTAATAATATTTCTTTTTGTAACAGTATAAACTTTGATCCTTATTCAGAAATTGAAGAGCAACTCTTGTCGTCATCAATACAGAAATTCCTCCCATACTGCTACGTAACCAAGTCCTGCATACTTTAAATAAAAATAAGATAAATTTTCTGAGCTATAAATCCAGCACTCTGAGATGAAACACTTATAGTCAATCAACATAAAGAAACTGCATCTGGTGAGAAGGCAAGGTTACATAGAGATGGGACGTCTGCTCATCCACACTATTTCACATACTGCCTCATTTTCTTCCCATTTGTTTTGGATTTTTTCTTTTGTTCCTGTTTGCTAGTTTTTAAGTGGAATGCCTCTTCTTGTTTTGCTATTTCAGTGGAAAAAGGAGATTACTCTATAATTGTCAAAAACTAAAATGGGACATTAGATACAGTCACCCTTTAGACCTGGATCAATGAAAATCACAGAATCAAAGAATATGCTGCGTTGGAAGGGACCCTCAAGGACTATCGAGCCCTGCATAGGCCCATCCCCAAGAGTCACACCATGTGCCTGAGAGCATTGTCCAAATACTTCTTGAACTCTGCCAGGCTGGTGCTGTGACCACTTCCCTGGGGAGCCTGTTCCAGTGCCTGTCCTCTGGGTATAAAACCTTTTCCTAATAACCAATCTAAACCTCCCTGACACAAATTCAGGTCACTCTCTCATGTCCTGTCACTGATTACCACAGGGAAGAGAGCAGCACCAGACCATCCTCTGCCCCTTCCCTCAGGAAGTTGTAACTGCAGTGAGGTCTCCCCTCAGTCTCCTCCAGGCTGAACAGACCAAGTGACCAAGCTGCCTCTCACAAGGCTTCCCCTCAAGGCCATTCGTCATCTTTCTTCCCCTCCTTTGGACACTAGCTGAGGGCTGAAACAAGCACTCACTAAGACAAAAAGCATTACTGACACTTACAAAAATTCAAGGTGATTATGGTCTTAGCTAGAGCTAGAAGAACAAGGAAAGGAAAAAGTGATCACAGCAAACAGCACACTGTCATTTGAGCAAAAATTTGAATGCGTTTTACACTGCTACTTTAAAAAATAACACCACTGCATACAGAAAATAGAATTCAGCAGTCTGAATAGCCCAACTTTAAAAGCAATATTCACTAATATATGAAAAGTTTTTCCATACATGTTTTATGTATAAACAAGTACCATTTTACTGAGAGAGTTCATACCTGACCCTGAGGGACTTCATCTTTCTTATCTCGGTCCATCATAGGAATAGGTTGAATCCCTGTTTTCTTCATTTCATCACCCTGGAGAAAAGTACAGAGAGAGATTAAGAAAAAAAAAAAACAAAAAACAAGACTATTGAGACCTGAATTAATTTCAATCTTCTTTTCAATGTCTAAAAATCCAGAATTTAAAATAACATGTGGTACCACTCTGGGGCAGTATCAGAAAAATGCCCAAGGAGAGACTCATTTTATACATTCACCTAAGTGATAAGATAAACAACAAATGCTATAAGTCAATGTACACACATTTTCCTTGTTTCCAAGTGTGTCTCCATAATAAAAAGCAACTAGAAGATTAAATCCAAAGAAATCATTCTATTCTGCTCCATCTGCTCAGTTAGTCTCTTTCAAAACATCTGTTTAAAGCACTTCAATACAATGACCATTAGAACACAACTCACCCATCCAAGGGTGATGCCAGATGAATTTATAGTGTACCTTCTTTGTCAAAAAATTTGTCTTATCAATATATATCAACATCTACCTTTATTAACTCATCCTTGGATTACAAAAATCTTTACTATTTTTGAGTATGGAAAATCAGTTTTATCCTTCCTTCTCCACTGAGCTCACAAGATTTGCATTGAAAAGTCTTTTTACTTATAAGCAAAAAAGTTGAGCATGTAATCAGTGAGGCATGCCAACATTATATATCCATTCTACCGCTCATAAGAACACTCACTTTCCAGTGCAGGCATTTCAGAAAGTGAGTGCTGAACAAGATCTTTGAGCTCAAAGAGTCAGCATTTTTCAAATATTTTGTTGTAGTCTTAGCTGTTTATAATTAAGGGAACAAGAACATGTGAATACAAAATACACCCACAAGAAGTGCACATCTGGAATTTCATAATGAACACACAACAGGCAGGGTAACAATCTCCCCACTACATGCATGCAACGTCAACTCCACAGGCCTGATTTCTATTTTGTGCTGGTGTAAAACAGAAATAAGCCCACTGAACATTGCAAGATTCCACAGGGCACATAACAGAAAAGAAAAGCACTTTATCATACACACATGCAATAGCAGTCCTGAAAACACATCTCCTAAAATTGCATAATTTCCCTCTAGGCAATTTATTCCTTATCCCCAGAGCAGTCACTTCCACTTTAAAAATGAAACAATTAGGGCACTTACACCTCAGCATATGATGTGGGAGATTGCATATTTATTTACGAACAATTTCATTACTACAGCTTAACTTCTTGTTTCAATCCTCAGTACACATTAACTATCAAGTAACTTTCAATGTACTGAAGACCCAGCTCTCTCTGAGACACTGTTGTTGAGCCGGCTCACAGAGAAGACAAAAAAATGTTCACGTTCTTCATACTCGCTTTAGCATTTTTTGTACTCACACTATAGCTTTGCAAGTATGTTTCAAGGCAGCTGACCTGGAAGCTGGTTTCATATTTTGCATTTTTACAAAAAACTACCGTTAGTGATTTCTTCTATGTTCTGTTGCTTGGTCACTTTTTGTTAGGACATACTTTCTACATTATCATGAAGAGAGAAAAGAAACACTGCCTGAAAATTAGGCAGCTAACTCAGCTCTTTAAATAACTTCAGAGTAAACAATGAACGCACACATGCACCAGTGAACTCTCTTTAAAACATGCACACCAAGATATTAATTGAAAAATACTTATAAGTTGGGTTTTCCTTCCTGGATGCCTCCGTTTATGAGAGTAAATGAAAGAATCACACGTACCTCAGCCCAGAATTCCGCATATATATCGTTGGCTGTCAGTCTGGTAACTGGCCACAACTTTGTTACAGAACACAGATCACAAGCTGTCATCATCAGGCCAATCACTCTATCTCTGAAACAGAATAAAATGACAATAACTTTTAAGTTTCGTAAAGACTTAATGATCGCTCTGCAGAGTTTTCATCTGCTCTTCCTCAGTTTAATCAGCGGCAATATATACACACTATGAATTTTCTACCACCTATTTCTTCTTCCTCATTTGTTTATGATTCTTTTGCAGGGCACAGCCCAGACTGCGTACTGTATTCCTTGTTGTATTCCCTACATTGTTTGCAAACAGTTCATTGTCCATCCTCTACAGAAGCACACGCATAGACAAGGGACAGAATATGCCTGCCTGTTAAAACACTCACATGCCCCTCTATAATTGTCTGAATATACAACACAAGTCTATAAAAAGAAAGATGGCATATCTTATTGCTGCATTTCTTTGTTCTTTAAAGAGAGAGGGAAAAAAAGCTCCTAAAAAGAGGAAACACTACTTCTGAGTCTGTCTTAAGATGCTGTCATTGCTTCGTTGGAATGAATTCGAACTCTGACAAAACAAGAATCCAATGCGTAACTGTTCTACACGCTGACAAACCTGTTCACAGAGTAACTGAATAACAACAGTAGTATCAAATTCATTATTAGAATTAGGCATGCCACAAAAAAAAAAATCCAATTTAATCAATTTTATAGCGCAAATCTATGGTTTGTGAATCTAAGCTTTACAAAGAAAGATGGAAATTTAGTTTAAATCCACCTGATTTCACCCAATGGAGAAATTCAGATGGCCCTTAAAGATACTTGCATCTTTGTTAACAATGCCTATTCCATGTGAAAAAAGCATAGAGCTTGCTAACCTGCATGCCAATATGATGGCCATCATTAAAATTGTACCAACAGACAAATATATCAGAGGAAATACACAAATACGCAGTATAATCAGTCGATAAAAGCAAAGTGCACTTCCAAGTTAAGATACAGACGTCATTGGCCATGCAAGAGTCAATGTAAACACAAAGGCAGTGGAAATTACTGTTACATACGTGGAATTTTACACACTGCTGGTCTTAGACATCTCATATGTAAGAACATTACCATTCAGAGATGATTCTTTTAAAAAAATAAGGTTTCTTTTTCTAAACTAATGCCATAGGGATCTACTACTGGTTTGCTGCTTTACCTGTGTGTTTGGTTCTTAAGGTTTAACGCTCCTGTCTGATGCAGCTCTTCAAGTTGTTTTCTGTTCCCAAAATACAGGGCAAGGTCTGTGGCAATGATGGCTTTCCGGATGATCTCGAGTACTTGCTCGTATTCGCTGGAGCTCAGATTGGAGAAGACATTGTGCCCTTCCAGCTATGAAAAAGTAAAAAACCAATAAAAAGCAAAAGCTCTAATTCTGAGATGATTTCAGTCTTTACTTCACCAGACAGGTTACGACAGTTTTACAGCCCAATGACAAGTTTTGTTGCAAATTCAAATGTTAATAGCCTGAAATTCCCATTTTTCTTTTTCCTTTGTAAACAGCGTCATGAATAAAACTATGACTAAGCCAATAATTTGGTTTTGGTACTGCTCCCTTTGAAGCCTAAAGGTATTACTGGAGCAAAACGATTGAAATCTTTTTCTTTGATTTAAAAGCACTATAGACAAAACACTTCCAGACAGTGTTAACTTGGAAACTTGTGATTCAATTCTGGTCCAGAGTCTGCACAGTCAAGTTGTTAAACTGAGCACCTGATTAACTTAAGCATAGTTTTGATACTGCGTAATATATAATATAGATAAAGAAACACTGAAGTTAAAAATACAAAATATACTTTTTTTCTAGTGTTCCAAATGAAATGTGCCTGAAATCGCTGCATTTACTGATATAATTTTTATATGTAAAAATAAAGTTAATTATTTTAATAATTTAGAGGGAAAAGCTGCTTTATTCAACCTTAAGTTGAATGACTCATGAGCTAAAGATAAGTTTCCACCATGGAGGCTCCGGCAACACACCACTGCCATCCCTTTTCAACTTCCACTAGGTATAATCGCGCATTTAACTGACAATATCCACGCACTGTAATCACTCATGAAGCTACATCACATTTTGAAAAGTCAAAACTATCTGCTATCTCCAAGATTTGGAAAACAACTTGTCAAAGGTCTTCCTACTTTTGAGAGGAAGCAGACAAAAACAAAAAAGGAAGAATGAGCTAGCCATGTCAAGGTGGGCACATTCAGAAAAAGAAAATATCATTAAAATATATCAAATGCAGAGGTGTTTTGACATTTAATTAGCATTTGGGCTGAAGCTCAAAAAGTTCCCCTGACTTTCGTCAAGCATTTACATAATTTGCTCAAAATAAATCCTCTGCAGTACAAATAGACTTGGTTTCTCTCACCATCCAGAACATAAACATAATATTCCAGGACTTTTACTTAGACAAGTAGATTTATAGTGAATAATGAATAGAAAATACAATCCATCTATCTCTCAGTGCTCCTTTGACAGATTTCTAAGTTATAGAGCATGATGTATAAAAACAAACAAAAAAATCAGACTATTTTAACCCATCACCAGCACTTTGGGAGCAAAACATTACTACTACTAGTTCTCACAATTTAGGGTTTTAGGGACCCGTTACTCCCAAACCTTGCTGTCTAATTCCTGAGATCAGGCTATTTGTTCTAATATTTAAATTATTCTGGATTCTACCCTTGGGCTTTAGGAGCTGCACTCTCAGAAAGACCACTGTGACAGCTTCTGTTCAGACTACTTGAAAAGAACTGATTCTGTAAAGTGCTGACAAAAGCTGCCAGTTATGAATGCGTCACTTAAGTTTATGAGCAGCACACACAAAATACAACTAAGATTTTGCTCTTTCCCTGCAGAGCTAAAGCTTGTGAACAGAATCCTGTGTCCTAAGTATGGTGTACAGTAGAACTGCAGCCAGATGAGCAAGGCAGCCCTAAAGTTTCAAGCAGTTCAAAGTACTGCAGGTTACTAATGTAAAATTAAAACTTACTCAGATAAACCCTAAAGAGCTTGGTGGGTTGGTTTGGCATTTTTTTCCATCAGTCCGTGAATTCATTAAGACTTTGTAATCCAAACAAAATCCATCAAGACCAAAAGGCTGCTCTAATCTGCCTTTGCTGCTAATTACCACCCATGGGTGCTTCAGCAGCTAGTGTCTTGAATCCACTCTACAGCCCTGGCCACTCATCTCCCTTTCCTCACTCACACTGATAGCAAATGTAGATGCCAGGGAAGCAAAAGGATTCCTTGCCTTCATGGCAAATGGGATTTTCATCGATTACAACATTTCTGCCAGAAAAAATGCAAAATGGTTGGGACAGTGAAGTGTTAATGACTGAGGAACATGCTCACTGTGCACAAATTCACACAAAGAATGAACAATAAACATCTAATGCCATACCACCACTGAAGGATTCAATTACACCCTCCTACATGAAGGAGCATTCAGAGATAAAGCTTCCATTCTGTGATTAAATGTATATGATACCTAAAACTATAGTAACAAGATGTGCTTCTGAATACAAGACAAATTATGTATTTTTCCTAGAAGGTAATTACATATTTAGGAAAATAAATATCTTTTCCTGAAAAAACAGAAAGAAAGAAAGGTTAACAATGAATTAGTAGCCCAGTAGCAAGGTAAGGCTGTAACTTGAGTGTGTACAGAAAACTAAAACTAGTGAGCACAAGTATGTTATGGACTGGCAGTGGGTTCACAGCTAAGAGTCCTCACTCTTCTAATTGAGAATTATAAAAATTTCACTCATGAGAAAATATATGTGTGCCAGTAGCACAGCTGTATTTTCCCAGAAAGCGTCTGCATCTTTTACTTGGAGTTTTCTCTTCATTAAACATAAAGACACACGGCCTCAAACTAGGAACTCTCTTTCAAAGAATATTACCACACTCATGTTTTTTATTTCAAATTGCTGAGTAACAAAAAAACCCACAGGATAACATCATGAAATAAGTTTCCAATTTTCATGCACGAAAAATTAACATCTCTCCTTGCATGCCACACATTCAATGTTCACACAATTTATTACAGCGGGTTCCCAAGTTTCTCATATGAAATTTTGCCAGTACTTGAGTTTTTGTTCAGAATTTCAGGATGGCTGAAGACTTCGTTGAAATACATTATGATAAAAACATCTAACTAACTCAGAAAATGATTTTTCATTTTCAAAGTTCCTATTCCACATGGTCGTGGGAAAAACCTCCAGAGAACTAGAAGCTAAAGTTTCAAAGTCAGGCCATAAGTAAAGACCTTAAAATATACAATATTTTTATAACTTCAAGATTTTGAGAAAGCTGTGTTTTGAACTACCGTTGAATCCTTTGGTTGCTAATTGTGAAACCCGGCTTGCTGTAATAAATCTTCTACTCTTCTAAATGAGTACTATAATAGAGAAATTAAACTAAGCATGCTCCAGAAAATCTACTTGGTAATGATGTGACTCCTCCTTCCACCACTGGACACTAATGCACAGAACACACAATTTCAATAATCTTACCTGCAGGATGGACACAGTCTGTGAGAAGTGGTGTTGTTCCATCGTTGATGTGGAATAGAGAGCAGCTAAGGGATGATCAAATTTCTGAAGATAGCTGTTGCTGTAACCTCTGTGATCCAGGTCATGACACAGGCATGCAACTAAAAGACCCTTTCGCTACAAAAAAAATTGACACAAGCATGAAAAGCAAGATGTATTTCCTGCCCCTAGATGTCACTCTCTACCCAAAATACTGTACAAGTTGCAGTATGCTAAACACTCTCGTCAAACAGCACATGTAGAAATATTCTTAAAAATGAGAGAAACATGACAGTAAGGACGTCCTGAATTAAAATTCTTGGTCCAACTGTAATTATATTATGCATTTAAAAATCATTGTTGCACAATAACATACTACTGGATGGACTGCATTTCAGAAGAAATTTGCGTTTTAAACAGTCCGGTTATCCACTGAATCCTCACTATGTTTATTAAAATTATAAAAAGCACTGTTATTGGAGGAGAAGAAATATACAAGATGTATGATCTGCTGGTCAAGACAGGTGAACTAGAGCTCAATGCCAGATCTGTCTCTGCAACACTCCTAAAAACATTAACCAAATCTCCTAGTGGGGTTTTCTTCCAGGAAGTCATTAACCTGAGTCACAAGTGCTGGACAATGCAATTGTGAATAAAAACAGTAAGTGGGGGGGGGGGGGTTTATATAATTAACCCTTAATATCCCGAAGAAATGGAGTCCCTGAAATCTCTTTTTCAAAAGGTTTTCACATAGTTTATATGTTTGGAAAGAAAACTCATTAATGTTTATGACTCTGTCACTGTTGGCGTGAAGTGTCATGAAAATTTCTTCAGAGACCCAACAGCTTTGTCTTATAATTGGTTCTGATGAGTGTTCAGTAAACAAGGATAAGGCTATAAAATGAAGCAGAAAAAGAATATTGATTAACCATCCATTAAGTGCCCAACATCCAACCTGGATACTTATACTACGAGGCACATGAGTCTGTGGAAAAATAGCAATGAGGCAATTAGAAATATTATCACAAATACACCATGTGCAGAAATAAGGCCGTAGCAATGCTAACTGCATTTCTGATTTTCAGACATTCACTTCTATTCGGAATGATGTCTTTTCAATATTGCATCTTGTGAAGCGTATGTTTAAAAAGCACATAAAAAACCCTGGGTGATGCAGCAGCACGTGTCCACATAGATCCTATGCAGAGGTGGAACCCTCAGGAATGTAACACACACCTCTATCACTTCAAGTTGTGCAGTAACACCTTGTCCCAGTCTCCATGTCTCAGGAAGTCATTCTTATCTCTGTCCTTCAGGGTTATACAATGCCTAATAACAGTGCTCTTGACCTTGTACCTATTATCCCTGCTTGGATCCCTGCATTTTTCTCTATTTTTCTCCAGATCAGTGTCTCCTTTACAGTGTCTTATACTTCTCTTCCCATCTCCAAATCTACTAGGGTTCATATGTCAGCATCCCTCACCTGAGGCCAGCCCATCCCTACCTGGCCAAACTTTCTTTCAGCAGTTTCCTGTATTCTTATTGGATTCATCTCAAGTATCAAGAGAGGAGACTGCTGAAAAGAGCTGGAACATAGACTGGGATAAGACACTCAAACAGATGGAATTTGCAGGGCAAAAAGACACTTTCCATCCCTCTCAACAGCTGTCTCTTTTGCTCTTCCTTTCTTTCTTACTCTGCACCTCCAAAGAGATGGGGCTTACTACTTGGTTAGTAGTGAATGTTATCAGAGCTTTACAAATTCTCTGAGGCTGTACTCCGCAGATTTTTGTTGTTAGAGTAATACTGATTTTTTTTTCTTCAAACTTGTACAGCTTGGCCAAATTTCAGCATATGCTAGGCATATGCCACTTTCACATTTCAGTGTCAATTTTCAAGTCTCTGCTTTACAGCAGGATAAACTAAATCTTTTCAAATGAAAGTTCACCAAGTATTTTTACTCTTATATACTGAACAAAACTTCAATTTCTAGTAGCATGTCTCTTTCAAAGAGCCAAATAATTATGCCTGAAATTTCCCAAAATGAATCACCTTGAGGAAGCTAACAGAGCTTGAAAATTTCAGCCCAAATGCATAGTATTTGTCAGAGTTATATTCAACTGAAAACAGGTTCTCCGAGTCACAAGTTTCATGTAACATTAAGAGACAGCACTCCCTGTTATACCTACCATAATTCAGAAGAAAAACAAGGGACAGTTTTCCACAGTGTTCTAATCCTTCCATTTTACTAGTTCTCATTTCCACTTAGTGACCAGCTTAAAGTTTGGCTCCTGTCCTTTACTCACATATGTCAGCCATCTCTGCAACTCTCGTCCTCCTATTCAGGATCTCCCAGACCTCACAGGATTCCAGATACAGGGTGTTTCCCTCCCTCACAGCAGATCTGACAGTTAGTTAAATAATTAAAGACTGTGGTTTTAAGTGAGCAGGGAGAACCCCAAAACTTAGACATGGATTTATAGCAAATCTACCACTGCTTTTTAAGGGGCAGTCCTGAAAAACCTGACTAGGATTAGGAATCTGAGTAATCCTCCTTCAAACTCTTTACTCACAAAGTTCTTCTATAAAGACCTTTACGTAGACTCTGCCCAAGCTGACAAAAAACTCTAGCACAGAAAATGTATTTGTATAACAGCTGACAGCTCCGATCACGTGTGGCAACTGATACCATCATGCCACCTACCTCTAGATCAGTGAAAAGCCCCTGGTTGTTCTGCAGTATGGCATACATGCAATGTGCGACGGTAACTGCGTGCTTCCAGTTGTGGTAGGGCACACGGCGATAGTTCTTCTTTACAGACATAGTAAATCGGCACAGCTTTTCAAGTTCAAAGCTAGGCAAAAAATAATTTGGTCAGAGACCAAGAAGTAAGAACAGGAAAAACAACAAGCAGAGGAGAAAAGATGGGTTTTGGTTTACCCTTCTGGCTAGGATTGACTCCCATTGTGGATGACTCATTGAATGAGATGAAAAGTCACTTGAGTTTGGCAAGGACAGAGGAGCGTAGATGCCTGACAATGCTCAGTTTAATTGGTTAAATTCAGGAACATAAGTCATGCTCCCCAGCTTAGTCAACACAATTGCATGACCTTCCCTGCTTCCACAAACTTGAAGTGATTTCTTCCAATTGCTTATTCAACTTGAAATATAGTACAACTCAGCATCTAATGGACAATTTGAAAACACAATTTATGATCAAAACAGAAAAATTCAGGGTTTTTAAAGCAAAGGACCCAGAAGAAATAAACTTGTTTAAATAGAGATTCTCCATATTGACATTGGGAGAAGCTGAGGATTTTATTTTTCCAATATTGCAGATTTTTTCTTCCAGTTTAGACTAACAGAAAAGAAATTCACATCTCACGGTTTCTTTACCTCTTATCAAACAGTATTTTGTTAAGTCCTAGTTAAATTACTTTTTCCCCTCATAAAAAAGGCAGTTTTTCTTTATTTCATTTTTTTCCCCTGTTGCTGCAATTCGACATTTTAAGTTCCATGTTTTAATAATTTCTTAGGTATATCAGGGAAGTGGTACTAATGTTCTAGTTCTGCAGTACTTGTGGGGTGAGGAAAAAAAGCTGAATGTCTCTGACCTATGTGTAAAAATGTAGACACATCTACTACATGGAAACAGGCAGAAATGTGTATTTCTACAGTTGTGTGCTGAGCAATGTAATTATTATTCTCGGCCTTAATCTGACATTAGGAAAACCAGAGGCATATAGTCTTTCAAAAAACTTCAGGCTCTCTTTTTTAATTCTAGATAGCCAGACAGTGATAAAACTGTTGTTTAAAGTAGTACATAATAATTTGGAATATCACAGTAGTCACTTCCATCAACATCCAATCCCAGCTCAGTGGTTATTACACAACAGTACCATTATAGCCAAAGGAAAAATCATTATATGTGATGCCTCAACGTGGCATCAGCTACTACCTTGTCCACTGCTGTATTTTGTATATGTCATTAAAGCAGTAAAATAATTCTTCAGAAGAGAAAATGCAGTGAGCATGATAGACTTTTCTCTGAAATCCTCCCTAGACAGGACAATTATACATTACATAGGCACACATACTTCAAGGCACGATCTTATTCCTCAATATATTAAAACCAAATTTTGGTCCTAAAATTTCTGGGTTTGTTCCAAAGGTTTGAAAAGTTTTGTTCTTTCAGAAATTAAATACAAGTCCTGTTCCATTAGTCTCCTTTTCAAATATTTTCCTCACTTTTTTCTCCTTAATTTTATATGTGAAAGCTGAGGCTCATTTGAAAACCACCAAGTAGATATCAATTCTTTCTCATGAAAGCTACATGTTGAAAGGAAGGGACTGGGGGTCAGAGAAAGCAGAGAACAGAACCTGACTGAAAATAAGAACCCCAACCCTGCATCCACAGCCATTCAGCTTGGAATGGAAACAAGCTAACTACACTGAGCAGTGAAGAACTGTGTTCAGAAGAGACACCCACTTTGCAGCATTGAGGAAGACTGGGAAAGACCCTCCAGTGTGACTGCATGCTTTGAGGACGTTCATTCAGTTAGCAAAATAAAATGAAACACCCGCAAGCATTTCCTGAATGTTGCTCTCTATTGTAGGGATGTACTTCCCCTTCAATTGACCATCTGCAGGTTTTTTTCCATAATTTGGAACAGCTCCTTTCTTTTAGCAATGGACCATACTTACCCAGCGACTGATCTTAGTAATAAGGAACACAGAGAAAGGACAGCAAGTGAAGCATTTAATTTGAAAATAAGTCACTTCCATAATTAATGCACAGCTATGCAAATAAATGATTCATTTAGCAAGATAAGATCTGATCTTGGTTTACTTTTATCATATACATTATTTATTTCAGAAAATATGTATCTGAAAAATCACTTTTCATGCACATTCTCTCCTTTTTGGGAAGAGTGCTTTTTATGTCTGTACTGTCTTCTGTCTGAAAAACAAACATCTCAGAACCTAACAATTTTTCTGTATATTGGAAAGAGAACTGTTAGGATGATATCATGAGTTCTTTAACCTAACCGCTCACAGATTTTATTAACTGAGGACCAAGAAAGTGGGACAAGGAATCCAGACTGTTTATTACAGTGTTGTATAAACCAAACACAGTAAATAAAAATCAAAGACAATAGACCTTGAATTAGGAAGTAATTATCTCAAAAATTACAAGTAAAAAAACACAGACTTAACAATTAAATAAAGAAATAAAATACTTCATACCAGGCTGTCCCACAGGACTGGTGAACCATATAGACAAAAATGGCAGGCCAAACATCTTCATATGGACTGATATCAAAATGGTATCTAAGAAGAAAGTTTCAGTTTAGAAAAGACAAAAACCTTTTCATTGTTACTAAAAACAAGTGAAAATTACTACAAAATGTATAGCCAGTAAGTTTCACTTCTTTCTGAATACACACAGAAAGCTGAATTTACAGGCTGTATTTTTCAGTAATGTCAAGTTATGTATTTCTGCTAAGGTAAATGGAACCATGCTCATAGTTTCATACTATGAAATTTAGTAATTCATTTAGTAATTTATGAAAAGACACTTATGATCAAGTCCAACAGTTAGCCTTTGGCTTTGTTTACTTAACAGAAACATATAGCTTTATCTAAGGATCCACAGATGAAGTAACAGGGAAAAAATATCTCCAGGACAATTAGAAGTTGACAGGCATTCCTAAAATATTTAGGAACTTCTTCCCAGAAATAGTAAAGATGGTGTCTCTAATAATATATTTACCTCCCTTTTTTTTAAATAACTTCTGTCATAAATTGTGTTAAACTCACTCAAATTTTGATAGAGTAAAAAAATCAGTTTTTTACTAATAGGAATCAAGGCAAAACTTCAAAAATTCAACATTTAATACCATATTTTTCATGTTTCATTATCTGAAGACTTTGCCCCTCCCCTGATAACAATACTGAGGCCTAATTTTAAGGACCCTAATTTAGGACAGAAGAGCTGTTTTTCCTTCAATTATTAATTAACCCTCTCCCTGCAGTTTCTGTGCTGAAAGTCCTCTATTTTTTTTTCTCCATGGAACCTTAACTGCATGGCACACTGAACAGCTCAGCAGCTGTGAGCAGACTGAAGGTCGCTGAATTGCTTGGAAAATGGTTAAATGTATTCTGCTTGAACTAAAGGATGCTAATATAATTTAGAATGAAACCTGTCATCTTTGCAAGTAAAATTCATTTCTGCTGAGGAGGTGGGTTATATAATATCACCTAACAAAGCACAAGAAATTGTATTGCAGAGAATAAGCTTCCATTAGGGTGTAATCCTGCAAGCTGTTAATACTCTGGCATTCAAGTAAATCACTTCAGCTGTAATGAACTTTAACTATAAGCAGCCCCTGTTAAGCACAGGCTTTCATGCCGCTCACAGCTACAATGCTCACTGCTGAACAGAAGTGAGTGAGCTCTGGAGATGAGGTTTAAAAAGACAACTTAGATTTTGTGACTCAATAGCTGACTTTAGGCACCTGGTTACTGGACCAAAAGGAGTGACTTAAAAATATGATTGCTCCCACGGTTAGTGTTGAGCGGGGACTGGCCAATAAAATATATAGAGAGGATTTTCATCATGTAGCAGCTGAGAATGAGTAAATTTTGTCAGAGAAAGCCTAAAAGGCTGGATGGGAAGTCCTCCTCCAAAGATAGGCTGCAACTCTACCCTCTAGCACCTGGATTTGTAACCCTGAATTTTCCTTTTCCCCTTCTTCAGTAAGCACAAGCAGATACACAACACACACACACACATCCATACCTGGAACTCACAAAAAAACCAAACACCCCTTTACTCACCCCAAAACCAAACCTAACACACACACACACAACCCAGAAAACCCCAGGAATGAGCTGGGAGATATATGTTTAATTCTAAAACATATCAATTTGGTTTTAAATACTGATGCTCCAAAGCTTGGCTTCCTCTCTGGCTCTGAGCTGATGGTGACTTGGGACTATAAGAATGAAAGCTCATCTGTACACGTCCTAGGTAAAAAACTAATGCTTAAAGCAACTACTGTATCTACCCATGCCCATGGAAAAATTCTGAGTACCTATAACTTTATATCTTTGATGGATAAATTTTGTTAATGGGTCACTAAGTATAGCTAAGTATAAGAAAGCCAGAGATAAAACCATCATGATATTGCTGTAGTTCAATAATAAGTGCTTCCTAAAAAAGCTCCACTACAAAGAAGAAAAAAAAAAAATTAATGGGCTATATACAACTGCTGCTACATTAGAAAAATACTTACAGCTCAATTTCTTTATAAATATGTGAAGGCAGTGTACAGTGCATGAGGTTTTGCCACTCCTCTGCTGTACAAACACTGTGGTAGGACAGCTTCTCCATTGTTACACGGTAAATACACTCTGAATGACGAATTCTGTGGTACATCTGAAAAAGAGAAGACGTGCATGAATATGGAATTTTAATAAAGTAAGCAAAAATTACTTCCCGTATTCAAGCAATTTGAGTGGTTATTACAATACACATCTGCAGAAATTATAGTGCTTTTAGTTGTACAACTTCACACATTGGAAGGGTGACAGACTACACTGAATTTTGTACTTCTGGGAAACCAGGCCTTCTATCACCTTATTTTTCATCTACTCACTTGGGTAAATATCTAAGGCTCAGCTGACTTTTAACTGCATGTGATCTCTCCCAGAAAAAAACAATCCAAGTTCAGGAGTCAAAACCAGAGCTACACCTCCCTCTCAAAATTCTAACAGAGAGAAAACCTGTAACAGGACATGATTAATATTTTCTGCTGCTGCATGAATTCTATTAATTGCTACAAATTACTGCTATCTGTGCACAGTAAAAAAGTATGTGGGATGTTCATCATACCTATATTACTACTCAGTATGAAAAATAATTACAGTTAATTACTGAGAGGTTCAGACATGGCATGGTTTGCAAAGCAGGGAGGACATAACAATGTACTAGTTAAACAAATCTCTGGAACAGTACACTCTGAATGGTTACATTCACCATCTAAAAGCAGTGAACTCGCACACAACTGAGTGTGCACAGTCCGAGTATGCAGGCTCTTCTACTTGCCTTGACCCAGGAGAGACAACCTGGAGACAACCAGGAGAGACATACCAATTGTATCTGGCAATAAAAATTTGCTGCCCCAGTGTAACACTGGGATGATACAGGTAAAATTACTTAATGTAAATCACCAGGCTTAACTGGCATTGAATTTTATCTTAGCTCCCATTAATATAACTCAGTTCTTCCACACTGCATTTTTACCAAATTTATTTTATTTTTATACTTAAATAGCAATGATCTTAACTGCTTATGTTTTCTACAAGCAGAATAAATTTTGAGATGATAAAGGGTTTGAGGACAAAAATAGCTACCCCACTCTTATCTAGAAGCATGGATAATTATAAGTATATACCACAGCATATAAGTGTAAAAATTGATCTTTGAGTATTAAGAATATGGAATTGAGAGAATATATAGCATATTGCCATTCCCCAATTAAATTCATAAAATGTAATCTGAATGTATAAAAGTAAGAACCACACTTTTTAGTGGAAAAGGTAAGCCAGATATCATTCAAGTTTCAGAGCTTGCTCTATCAGTTTAGCTACACAAATACACTACACTGATACATCCAGAGTATGGTTATTTCAAATGAAATCCCTATCATCCTCTTAAAACAGAATTAATCACCAAGGAATACAATGTTAATTCAATGAAACGGACTTACAAATCATTTTAATAATCTGTAATATCAAACTATTTAAGTATTCTCATTATAACTTATAAAACTGTAAATAAAACTTACATTAGCACAGTGTAAGGCTAAAGCACAAAAGACTGCAAACATTTTAAAGTTGTTCTCATCGGTTTTTGAGAAGGCACTTCCACTTATTTTGTTCACCATCTGCACAACTCCTATTACACTTCCTCGGCTCACAATAGGCATACACAGGATATTTCTGGTTGTGTAGCCTGTGTAGAGGTCTACTTCTCTGGAGAGCCATAAAGGAGAAAGAAAAAAGAGAAAGGAGTTAATATCAGTGGGTATCTATTCCTTGATTCTCAGAAATGTTGATGTACAATATACTGAATTGTTTTAAAGTAGACCTAATTAGTACCTGCAAGAATTTCACCCTCAAAACCCTCAAATATTTTTCTCTACTGTGTCATACTTAGAACGAACTTTTTAATCCTTTATTCTCCATTTGCAAGACAAAGAATTCATATTGCCTCAAACACAGAGTTAAAGAACATTCAGGCATTCGTAGGCATGCTATTTGTTAGTGAACTGCTTTTTCTCCCCTGAAACTAAGGAGACTGTAGGAGACTGATAATGAAAATTGGCAACAATCTAACTACATTTTTTCTCCATTATATTAATATTTGATAAAAATAATATTTTTATTTGTATCTTAAAAGTATCTCTGATGGCTAAAGTATTTAATAAACCTCTGTAAGTTACCTCCTCGTCAGAAGACCACAGCTCCATAAACACATCTCAAAATGAAATTTAAGTAGTAATTTTATGTAAGAGGTTTGATGAGCTATCTTCCCCTCCAATGAAGAGCATCCTACCTGTTAAAGCGTGGATCTGCATAGGCATCAGGGATGTTAAGGACTTCTCCTGTTCTTGCCACTTGACCAGCTATTCCTTTTTCTATAGAAAATCTGGAGAAAATAAAAATGTGTATTAGCCAAAATATGGAAAACACGTTTTTCTAGTGGAGTCTGTCTTGGGCACAGTAATGGGTGTTCCCAACCAGCGCCATTTTCTTGCTTTAAGGAGAAAGGTCTTACAACAACTAGTAGCACATAATAAAACAAAAAGTACATCCTAACAGAGACTTTCTGAAGACATTTTATATAGCTACATAGTTTAATACAAAACATGCCATAACATGACGATTTCAGTGACAAAAACTCAAAATCTTCAATAACCCAGGGGGTTATCCCTAACAAACATAACATTTCTACCAAACTGGAGACTTGTGTTTACATTTAAAAGGTATTGATTTTATTATGATTTTTACATATTCATTGCTTCTTTAGACACAACAAGGAACTTGTTTCTTTGGATGGCATATGTGTGTGGATTTGGTGTCAAGATTTTGGGAAAAGACCAGTGGAAATTTCATAGCTAAACATTACATGCATTTCCCATGTAGAGCTGGGAATGACTGGCTTGTTTCATGACAAGCAAACAATGCCATGGTACTAACTGCGTCCCTTTATCACCACAAGGAGGTTAAACACAACAAATATATTCCTAAGTCGTATCAGAAAAAAATCTGTACGTCTGTCTTGCAAGTAAATGATTTTCAATATTTCAACATAAAGCAGTTATAACATACAAGCAGAACATAATTTACGCAGAAAAATCACGTAAAAAGAATAATACACGGAATGCTTTGATGTCCAAATGTACCCTGATAATACCCTGGTGCCTGGTATCGAAGTTAGTGATAAAGTCAGGATTTCACCCTGCACACCTGACTTTAAGTTAGATTTTTCTGTTGCTTCTTATGATAGGTACATCACACTAACTTAAGACTCCTTCCTCATGACTCACTGTGTCACTTTCTTACAGATATTTAAGTTGCACTTCACTTTCAGCATACAGTACCTGTGAAATGGCTCACACCCTTGCACTTAAAATCAACATTTCAATAACATACAGAAAAGACAGAAAGATATAAGCAAGAAAAACAATTATCAAGAAGGAGTATCGAAGTGCATGTTAAAGCAGGCCAGCTTCTTTAATTTACACCACCTCCTTGCCTGTCAGTAGGCAAATTGCACCAATTTTGACTCCTTCCATTCTCACTCACACAATGATAAGTGGGAGTAAGTTTGTCTAAAGGAGTCTTAGTGAAGACATGAATCACATCTCATATTGGCCCAGAACTTTAAAAGTATAAGGAGGAAATGAAATAAGTTCTGATAAAAATCAACGCCAAATATTTTAGAAAAATTTTAGTACAAGACACTCAGCCATACAATTCATTACTTTTAAGAAACTGAAAATCTGAAACCTGTGTGTCTTTGAAAATCTTAGTCTGGATCTATTACGGATTAAGAATTTTTGAAAAGTGAAAACCACTATATTTATGTTTCTGTTTAGCCTCTTTCATTAAAAAAGTGCCTAAGTGTAAAAATCAGGTACCTGTGACATGAAGCAGAAAAACACATAACTTTTAGTCAGAGAATCCTTTCTAGTCATTACCAGACAATATACATTTTCAAATTCACCATTGTTCAGTATCACAATTAATTACAAGTTTGGAAATCTAAATTCACATGAAAAAAGTAAAATTAAATTACTGAGCTTGAAATCTTCAAAACCAATGACCAATCCATACTCAATCCTACATTTGCCTAATCTATCCATAGGAAGCACAGATTGTGATTTCCTTGCTTTGGATGTGCTTGAATCGCACACATTTTAATTCCTCTTGGGAAAAAAAGTCCCAAACTGGCAGACTACGGATTAGGTGCACTATTACCTGCACCTTTACCTACCTCAGAACACCTCTGTTTTTTTCCCAACATGATTTCCAAAAGGACCGCCTCCGGAAGACGGCATTTCCAGGAGTGACGTTATAGCTTCAGAGACGCTGTTTCGATGGCACTGCAATGTCATTCCCAGAAGTACTACCTTCTGGAGGCGGGTCCTGGTGGGAATGATATCACAGTATGACAAGTATTGTCAGGGTACCTGCAGATAGGCACAGAAACTGGGTAATAAAATGCCTGCACATCCATAGTTACAATGAAACTGCACTCTTCTGCAAGGTATTCTTACCTTATTTCTTTGGTCTTCTTGAAGACGGGTTTTCCATCATTTTCTTCTCCAATATCAAAAAGATCTGAATACAGCTCCTTATTTTTGTGGTCAACCTGGAAGAGTGCACATCTATCTGCATTCACCAGGTTTTTTGCATATATCTACAGACAAAAAATAAAAGTAGAGTTAACGGCCATGAGTTGGATTATCTCCAGTAATTTACCTGATAAAAACATACATCCCTCTATGACAAAAGTTTTGAGAAGCTATCCAGTATGGAAATCTGTTTGAAGGAGCAATCTTTTAGGATACAATTCAAAAGTAAAATCTTGAATTCAATATTTTCTCTCTAAATTTGAGTGTTCACTTCGAGAAATGCAGGAATATATTCAGAGACTTGAAAGTTTTCGAAAAGAAAATAGGTTTTCCTATTTAATTGTTTTTCAAGGCTTTCTAAAAGAGTACCTTTCCTCCCTCTATGTTTAGATACTGTTCATCTTTACTTCTTTTTAAAAAGGTAAGTTAAAGTAAGGCCTTAGAAAAGGCCTTGCCTGATTTGCCTTCATCTTCAATGCAAATATATTGGTATTTAATATCCAGAGAAGACATACAGAATATGTCTTGTAATGTTTCCTTCTAAAAAACCAAAGTATGTCTGTAAAAAAACAATGACCAAATGATCCTTGTGGGTTCCTTCCAAGTCAGAAATATTCTGTGACACTGTGATTTTGTCATTAGAGGTATCATTATGGATTGCCCTATGCAGAGGGATAGGAAACGGCTGCACCCTCCCAATGTCGGGGACAGTACTTGTACAAGAGCCGAGACTTAGAAATAGTGCATGAACTAACCAAAGGCTAAAGGTACCAGCTAAAGCCAAGGAAGTACCACAGTACAGCAACAGCCTTGCATGGCCTCTATTTAAATTTGAACCAACTAGTTTAATCTCAGCAAAAAGAACTCCCAGAAGCACTGACTGTCAGAACAGAATTTTGTCTTGGGAACATAGCAGCTCTTCACTGAAGTATTTCTCAGACATACAATAGTCTTTCGAGAAAAAGAGGAAAAAGTGAGACAAACATCAAACAAGGATCACTGTGTTAAGATGCCAATATGCAGGCACAAGAACCTGCTCTATCCAATTCAGATAGCTCTGCTGCATCTCTCACTTGTTCAGAAAGTACAGTAACTGCATGGTAAAATATGATCCGAGGTGGATCTCTCTCCACTTCATATATAATATGTACCTAGTCATTCAGCTACAAAGAGGCTAACAAAATCTTGGGGTGCAATGCATGCAGTTGGCATGTTCTAAGGATTCACAACATTTCCATATGAATGATCTCCCCCCACCCCTTCTCTCTTTTCTTCCAAAAAGAAAACAAAACAATAAAGTATTTAATTTCATACTAAAGCAGATGGAAAAAGGTTAAACCTCAGCAGAAAAAAAAACCTGTATAGGATGAAAAATCATTTGCTGACTCTAGTTCTATGCCATATGAGGGGAACTGAACAGATACCATCTAGCCCAAGTCCAAAACTTGGAATTTTCTCCCATACAGACTGAATCTGTGTTCAGGAAGATTCTGTTGTCTTCTACTCTATTTCCTCCATCAGGACAGAAAAGTCAAAGAGACTGCATTCTAAGAGGTAAGATTTGTGCAATTTCCCCCCTCCCCCCTTAGAGCATTAAGAAATTTAAAGATCTTAACCACTTGGACTGCTCATTCATTTGTTCAAAAGAGAGTGAACAGAAACTGCCAAAATGACAAGGGGTCCAGTAAATGCTTCGATTCAGATACTGTACCAGATTTCTTCGTAAAATCTACAGCACAGCGTTGATTTCATACAATTAATCTTTTGTGGTTTAATGCTTATGACTCAAGAACTTACCTTGGTCACGACTCATGCTTTTCAAAAATGATTACTTAAACAGTACTAATTGATAAATAGTTAATGGGATGAGAGAGTTTTACTTCTCCAAATCCCTTGCTCAAATCCTGACTAGTGGTTGAAAGAGAATATCAGTACAGAAAGTATGTTCGGCACTGTCAATAGAGAAGCCAAAGACCACCTTTTGCATAAGCTGCTTCTAATTACTCAAACATGTGGGTAAGAAAATTTGTAAGATAACTTTAACTTTTTACTTCCCTTTCTTGCATTTACATTCAAAAACATCCTTATATCACTAGCTCTGCTCAGACATTTTGATGAAAATAAAAATGAAAAGAATGGAAACACACATGTTTTTCTTTAGTATTGCAGGAACAAATCAAACAATAAGTGCAATCACCAAAGGGTGAAGTTCTGAGGTGAAACTGATTTCTGATTTTTTCTCAAAATGAGACAGAGAATAAGCCACATAATGATAAAATCACACTCCCATAAAATGGCAATAAATGTACAAACACATAACTGAGCTAACTGACTCAAGAAAGAGACGACAGCTACAGCGTAAAAGCAAACTGAGTGTGAAACATCACAGGTTAAAATACAGAATCATGATGCAGCCAAATGTTGGAAAAGATGATGAAAGAGTAAGCATATTTTACTGCCAATTGTGTTCTCCACCAGATCTCTATTCACAGGGAAGAACATCAATATTTGTTTTCAATGCCATATGTTACGTTATACCAGTTCTTTTAAATGCTAAGCTATTTTTAAGAGGTTTATTTAAATTGGAAAAGTCAATGTTCAGAAATGTGTCCTATGTGCAGAATTCTTGACTGTGTACTAACTAGAATAACACAAACACTGCAGAATATTTTCCAATACTAATTCACGTTTCTAAATAAAACCACTTTAATGTTGTTTGCATTCTAACATCGCTGTCTTTTAATAGTCTAGCTAAGAATATCACTTTGAAGACTGGAGCATGTATCAGAGTACTGTTGGAAAGTAATTTTTTGAATGTGTGAGTTTTAAACAATGGTATCACAGACCTGATTCGGGTTTACGCTTCGGAAAAAGAACTGCAGAATGCAATGAATATGCATAAAGCTAAAAAGCATAATTCACATATCAAACACTCAAAACGTTACAAACAACCAGTTCACGCACATTTGTTAACACTATTCAAGAAATAATTCTGAATTCAAACTTGATTTAGAAACCCATAAAGTGCTTCCGAATAGTACTTTAATTTGTTTTTCAGTTATTTCAACGGGAAGAACTAACTACTTGGCTTTAGTGGTTTCTATAAAACATTGACTGACTGTCACTCTAGTTGTTAGTGTAGTTTTCCAAAGTCTTACATATCTCATTCAACAACAGGAAAAAATACGCTAGGAGTAATTTTTAAACTCTGTCACTTGCTACAGACAGTAACTTCTTCAGCAGTGCTCTGCAGCATGTAGCAAATTGAATTTAGGAAGAAGGAATCAATATAACATACTGAAATAAGAAGGAACACAGAAGCCTTTCTCTTACAATTTTCAAACTTTCTCAAAACACAATATTAACTATATAGTTCAGAGACAGTCATGTTCCATTGCTTATGAAAGCTGTGAATGGAAGTTGTTGCAACAACGATGAATCAAGAGTCCCTTTACCACCTTTTCTGTACAGATATGTTTCTACTGCTTGTATTATGTGTTCACTACAAACAATTGATATATTTCAATGACAATGTCTTCAAGAGAAGGAGAATGAAGGGTTTTAATAACTACTACTAATAGACTTAGAAGTGAAAAAGACAACTTACCATTATATGTTCAAGTAGAGAATCTATTGCAACTATATTATCAAAATAAGTTCTGCAGAAAAAGAGAAGTTAGTAAACATTGGCATCGAGTCAAACACTTCTCAAACGAGTGTCAGGGGCTTGTTTCACTACAGCTTAAGATGGAGCCAGAAAAGGTGAGGACAAACCACTGCACCTTGAAAATCACTGACTGGCTTGCTACAGCACAAGGGAATTAAGAAATGGTCCTAGCTATGTTCCCTTAAGCCATTATTCTACAGGATTGAGAATATTCTTTATTACACATAGAATTTTCTCTGTAGAAAAAGCAAAAGACTACCAAATACTGCCTGCCATGAACTGAATAGGCTCCTGCTGAGCAACACCAAGAATGCATCAAAACGTTATAGCACCTCTAACACAATGAAAATTTTAAAAGCAGAAGTAAAAAGGAAAAGAAAAGAAGTAGGAAACAACAATAAAAAATCCATTTCTTTCAAAATATCTCATTAGATTTACCCATGTTACGCTCTGAGAACTAAATAAAAGTGTAGTGCAGCTAAAGCCATGTCATATTATCTAATCTTTAACACTAGGTAAAAGGTATCTATTTAAACTCTTAATGGGTCTTCTCTATCAACACCAGTTCAAGTTGAAGAAAGGGAATGATCTTGTAACTTAAAAAATAATAAAAAAAGAATCTGTTTCACAGTAAAGTAGTAACTGTTCAAGGACAGTCAAAAACATTGAAAGATAAAGGTCAAACTTATTAGTAAAAGAAGTCTAAATTTTCCACATGCCCAGTATTAATAACCCTCAGATTACAATGTTCCCAGTAGACAAAAGGCATTGTCCTGTGGCCTTGAATATATACACAGCTCAGTTCTGTTTAGGTCTAGTGGAAAGGAGATACATAATACACTAATCTTACATTGTCAGGGACATGAAGAGGTGGAGCACTGCATACTCTGCCCTTTCTAAAATGTTACTGAACATGTCCCGGTGACATTGCACACCAACAACTGAAAAGGAAATTCTCTTTCCATGTTAGAAAAGATACAGACTACTTCCAAGAGGAAACTAATTATTCGCTTGCTGATACAAGTCTTTGCCTACATATTCATAAAGATATTAAATGATATCCCAGTTTTGTGTCTTAAAACACAGAATTTCTTATATTTGTTGAAACTAAAATGCTCTAGCAACTGATAATGCTGTATGAGAATTATTTTCTTATTAAAAGGCAAAGCAAATATTTGCAGTGTTTATTTTCATTTTTATCTTAAATACATAAAACAATTACAAAGTTCTTTAAAACAATCTCCATACTATGCCAGTCCAAAAATAAATTGCCAGTCCATAAATCTCGGTAGATTAATTTAGGTTTTTTGGTAAACTAGTTCAGTATGGATGTTAGCAACAATAAAGCACTCTGGAAAGGAATATAATGGTACAAGACTTGGTAAGAGTGCCCTTTGGAAGGCATGCTCTGAATTATGCTGAAATTAAAAAAAAAAAAAAAGTCATTCTAAGGAAAAAAGCTCGGAAAAACATCTGGATACAACCAGCTTGCCCTCCTTGCGAGGGGCAGACTCCTCCCTGAGGTTTATTACTCTCTCTTCCAGCTGGGTCAACTTGGCTGCCTACATTCCTGAGCAATGGCATAAGAATTCTGGACATCCTCTAATCTCATCAGTCTGAGAACTGTTCATCAAACCCACAGAACTGTTTGCAACAAAAATTCAAGATATCTCATTTTTCCACAGTATCATCACTACTTTGTGATGCGCTTCGAAATTCTTCTACCAACTTGTTTCATAAAACACTTAAGCACCGCAGACTGATTTAGCAAAACTACAGCTCTGGTTCATCTTCTAATTTATTGGTTATATTTGCTATTTAAAGAGCCTAACAGCAATGACAAACAAAAATTGATGAAGGAAGACCAGATAACCTAAGACACTAAACTGATTTTGCAAGTGTAAGCTCATGCCTTCATACTCTTTCTGTGCTTTAACCTTGCCTTGCAATGACAGGAAATCAAAAGCAAACATATTACATGCAGTAAAAGTCTTTAAAAGTCAAAAGAGAGCCCTCAGAAAATGCATGGGAAGACCAACCATGTGGCAGCCCCAATTCTTCAAGGATTTAACTCTGAAGTCCACATATGAATACACGCATTCATGTTAAAAATGGTTGGGAGAATAGGGGAAGCTGAAGCATACTAAATAACTTCCTGTAAAGTCCTTTCAAGCTTTCTAAAACTGCCATGAGTCACTGAGCCTATTTGTCACTTCTCAAAAGATGGGCACATTTAACTCTGACAGAAGAGGTGGGGAAAAATGCTGAAAAAACCCCATGCAAAAGACCATGAGAATAAACAAACTCCATATGGTATAAATGAATGTCAAATTTCAATCTGCACCACCACAAAAAAAAAATTAATTATGAAAGGTATACACCACTGCCACACATACCACTTGTTCTTGTCCCTGAACTGAAGTTTGTCCACCCTCTGAAGTGTGTCTTTGCATCTGCTTGTGAGCTACAGTGAGTGGCTTCCACTACTGCTAATGAGTGAACACAGGTAGATTGGAAAAGCCACGCTAGAAAAGCTCATCCAAAATTCATGAGATTATCTTGCAAATCACACTTACTTTGATACATCAAGCAAGAAGTCATTCAGTTCAGTCTGCTTGGCAAGGCCCCGGCACACCTGGAAGCACAGATCATAGAACCATTTGCTCCAGAACACTGATGTCACAGGGAAACTGAAGTCCCATCCCTTTAACTGGTATGAAAAACACACCAGTACTTGTGTGTGTGTACATACATATATATACACACACATATATGCTATAGCACTGTATAAAATTAAAGCTGAATTTGTGTGCTGGGTTCCAAACTTAGCTATCTATCTGCTGAGCTAAAACTGTGAAACACAAGTATAATCTTTCCTAAGACTCACTGAAAGCTGTTGGTTTTTACACTTGTTCATGCTGCCTCAAAGGCTGTCACTGACTGTGATTATGGAATGAACATTTCCTTATCCAGACCCTCAGATCTTCTGAGAATGTCAAATATTTTGTTTCCCTTTTCCCTTACCACATTTTTACCACATTTTTTCCAGGCTGCATAGCAGCATATAGACACAACTGTAGACTGACATCAGGCAAGTTTAACTAAGCTAAGCAGCAGACGATGTACGCTCAACTTGGGGAGAAATCAGCATGGATATGAACACAGAAAATAGTACGTATACTTCTTTTTAGAAGCAAAATGTTAGATGAAGCAAAGCTTTCAACTGTATATTTACTTTGCCTATTTGCATACTCTATATCTGAAGACAATTGTACCTCTGTATATTACTAGAGCAAGCACTGAGACCAAAGGTAGAACAAGCCTCTACTGCTCGTACATTTTACACTCACAAAAAAATAATTCTGAATTAGTAATAGCTTTCACCTATGTAAAGATCAAAACTCTTGCATTCTTCTCAAGCAAAAAGTCTTGGGAAGAGCAAGCCTTCTGCTTAGAAGAAGGAAGAGAAATAAAAATGATCAATGGACAAGCTTGAACTTAACTTTCCCTATTGTGTTTTGTTAGATATGAAAGACTTCTCAGTCAAGGAGAGAATAATTCTTAGGTGAAGCTACAACCACATGCAATTGCAATTCTACTAGTGTACAACAGTCTGTGCCAGCTAATTCTGCCTAGATGTGAATGCCCACACCAAAGTCAGTGACTTCCAGCACAGAGGCAGGAAAGATTAGAGCCTAGAAGAGAAAAGCAGGAAGCTTTCTGCATGTCTTCTGACAAGCGTATGAAGACACCTTGAAAAAAAAAGAAAGTCATGCATTTCCTCCTGGGAGTTGACACGAGAATCTATTTTAGCATGTTCTCCGAGTTGACAGAATATGTTTAGTTTCAGTGTTACCATCTTCTGCTAGCTGAAGTAACAAAACCTATTAGCAAAGCTGCTGGGGTTTGCTAGAGCAGCTTGACACTGTGTGAAGCTCCATTAGGCACCCAGCTAGGGACAGCATGAGGCATCCTTAGTGGCAGTAGTTACAGGACCATGAAGCAGCTAGCAAAGATGGCTTAAAATAGGCTTTGCTAGCAACACTTCATAATTTCAAACTGAATACCAAAGCAGAAGGAAAGCAACCAGCTAGCTTAGCAGTTGCCTTTCCACAAGAAAAAGAAAACAAAACAACCCTGTGAAGTCGTTACAATAAATCTGATTTAATCATTATTTATCTACTTTGTTCAAATTTCTTTCCTTTAGTACAAGTATTGTTTTTTATTTGATCCATGAATTCAAGTGAGGAAAACTAGTTCAATGAACACCAAAAATGTTAGCATATTTTTCCAGGTTCAAGGAAGGGGCTTTAATCAATGCTTTAGCAATGACATCCATTTAAATCTGATCATAAACCATGCTGCTACTAAACAAGTTCTGGAAGACAAGTTACACAATGAAAAAATGAAAAACCACTCACACTTACTTGTACTTGATGTATTGCTACTGAAGCCCATGCAAGATTCGCTGTTGCAACCTGCAACAAAAAAGAAACTCTCTCTGAAGAAACCCTGAAAACAGCACATCAGTGACATGCCTCTTTTCTCTACCTGTTAAATAAATTAACTGAGCTGTTTTAGACAGGGATGCAGTAACAATTTAAGGGAAGACAGTTATTTTGCAGAAGTCTTAGCAAACTTGTGTTTCAATTTTAGAGCTTACCAATGGTTTTGAGAAGCAGAACTGCGCACCCATCAGCTCAGAAATACAACATCAAAACAAACATCCCATAAGGTGAGGGCTTTAAAAATTACGCTGTTGAAAGGCATCTGCCATAGAAATAAAATATGCCTTAACAGCTTTCTGGGGCTGTATCTCTTCAGCAATAGCTACTTCCAGCTGTAAACAGGCACTGTTTCTCTCATTATTGTTTTGGTGGCAGAAGAACCAGACCTGATCCCTCAGCTCAAGTGTTTGAAGTATGACAGTTTCCAGGCAACATTTCAAACAAATGTCACGTAAACTGCAGCTAACTATGATGTGCTACCATGCATAATCTCCTGTCCTTGAAGCACAGGGAATAAAGCACAGCTTTATAGGAACACAGGGAATGGAAGCACAGGAGGTCAGCTTTTGCATACCCTCCTAAGGTATTTTTTTATAATTTCATATTTTTAAGCAGTACACTTTGCACACATTTCAAAAAAAGTTGCTAATGGCATCCAAAGATTTTCTGAAACCTTAAAATGAAAAGAATGCTTTAGAACACCCAGAAAGTGACCTTAAAATATTTTTAATTTACTAATAAAATACTTTCATTTAGCAGCCAGTCTTTTCCAAGTAGAATATTCATGAACTTTAGCTACAGAAGGTATTTCATATAACATAAAACATTCATATTTTCACAAAACAGTACATGCCTGAGACCTATCTGAACTGTAGATTAATTAATGTAATAGGACAATTTTCAAAATTAAATACATTGTGTGTAGGCTGCAGAATTAATGAAGCCTGGTTTTGTATGAATGCCTGTTCTTTGTTCTCTGAGCAAGGACAGTGGCACCACCACACTAATCTAGTCCCTTAGCCTGATCTCTGTCTAATGCTGAAAAGAATACAAGGTGTGAGAACAGGCTGAAGTGGCACTGACTGCCCAACTAATAAACGTATGTAAACAGTAGATGAATGCTAGGGTATTTAGCTTACTGATAAACAAAACATACACTTCACAAATACCGCTGCTGTTTTCTTTCTTTGGGAGGACTAGTTTTAGTATTTCTTGCCAAAATATCTTCTGTCCAATTCAGACAAATAATTCCTGTTCAGTGCAGCTAAACTGTGCCGTGGTAGATCTCATGCCACTGTCAAAACAACACACCTGGCTGGAATTCACTCCATTTTGTCCTAACTGGGTGTTCAGGTGCCCTTCCCTGGGGGATGGCACAGAGAGAAACTAACCTTTACATCAGAGACATCTTAATGGGACATAACCCATTAAGGATCCATCAGGGATCCTCACCCTGACAGGAGAGCAAAGATGCACTTCAAACACCTTTAGTACAGCAACAGCCTTTGCAACACCAGCTCCATTTTCAAATCCATTTTTATGTGGCTAACAGCTTCTAACTTCAGACTGGCCAAGGGACATGTATGGACAATGAAGCTACACACGACTTGTATGAACAGAGTAAAGCATGCAGAACAGTCACGGAAAGGAGAAGATGCGAATGAACGCAAATATCTGGACAGAGAAGCATCGGAAGTTAACAAAAAGCAGAAGAGAGCATTACACCTAGACTGGGGGGTCACTCAGGTGCCAGCACTTCTATGTAGTTTCTAAGAACATCTAAGTCAGGAGACAAAGGACAGTGATGGGACAGGCTAGACAGAGACAAAAGCTATCAGATCCTGAAAGGTAAAGAAAAGCCTGACCCAAAACCAGCACATGGTTGTCAACCTAGAAATAAACCAGGAGACCATAAAGACTCAGCAGACAGCATCCCTTGTCCTTCTGTTGCAAGGAATTCTGGAGGGAATACCTGGATACCTGGTAGTAGAAATACCTCCTAGACAGACATCTTGGTGCTGGAGAGCATGTGGCAGTAAAAATATGAATACCAATATCAGAAATCTCTTTTGCTTCATGTTTGATTTAAAGTAAAATCAATTTCTCTTCCTATGAGACCCAGCACTGAGACTTGATAAACTGTTTCTGTGACATTGCAACACTCCACTTTGCGATAGGGCTCATTCCGTGAGAAGCCACACCAAAAAAAAAAACAACCCTAAAATAAATGTTAAAATCTTACCATAACAAAAAATAAAGCTGTACTGTAAAGTTAAGATTGAGACTCAGGATAACTGAGCATTGTCTTTTTTTAAATAAAGTGATTTTAGCTTTTGATGTTTGATTTACACTTACATTTAATTTATCTGCCCTGCATTAACTTCTCTAACAACTCTGTATTGCATTTATGATCAATAAAGAAACCTTGAATCTGTTTATCTGCAAAAGGGCACAAGGCAAAATTCTTGCTGTGTCCCTGTACTTGTATATTTTACCTCCTCTGACTGAAAATACAAATCACTATCTACTTCCTTTTTTTAATAAGAACAAAAATCAAGCATGAAAAAGGTATAAACTCATGAGAAGGACATTTGGATGGGGGGACAGGCAGGGGTGAAGCCCTGACCATTGTAGGGAAGTGGGCAAAGGCTGCACACAAGCTCACCTCTTGGTGACTGTGGTGGAAGGCTTCTTTGCCCCAGTGACGGTAAAGCTCCAGGATACCAATCAGGTCACCAATTGCTGTGACAATTGGCAAACACAGAACAGATTGGATACGGGTCCCCGACTCCAGTCCAGTACCTTTGGGAAATCGCTCGTCCTAGAAAATGCAAACAATCTGATAAAATGTAAAACCTGATAAAACGTTAACAAGAAAGACTGAGGTTTTCCTCCCCATCCTATCTGACCAAATTTGCAGGGGAATTACAAAATTTATGAAAATTCATCTCAACATAATTTATACACAGTAGGAAGACAACTCAGCATTAATTTACACATACAGACAACCTTATTGATGTAAGGTCAGAATTAGCTGTGATATTACACCCAGCTTTGGGTTGGGTTATATAACGTAATTTTTTTCTCTAATCTCACAGGTAGCAAAAACAGCACTTTATTGCTAATACCACTCCAGATTAAGTAACAACCCAAACAAGGAACACTACCACCCTGCCATCCTTCCCTCCAAAGACCCCCAAAGAATTCGTAATCACAAAGTGGACTGCTCAGATTTCAGTATTAAAGAGCAGACAACAGCGCTAGCCAGAAAACAAAAATTGAAACTTGAGGCCAAGGCTTTAGGTTATACAGTTATAATCCTCAACCAACTCTTGAGGAGGAAAATGTGTTCCCAAAAAAATTATGCATGATAGTAAGCATCTTCTTCCATTGCTTGCACATCCTGGTGCAAATGTTACAGAAACAAATGTTAAAATAATCCTACTAGCTGCTATAAAAGGCCCAAATACATAACTTTCAATCCTCACAGGGAATGTTCAAGGCTTTATAGCTCCACTTCCCCATGTAGGAAAACTCAGGAAGACCTAAGAAAGCACCTGGATGTCACAGTAAGGCAGTCAGCACCCAATGTGCAAGTGTGCAAGACCCACTTCATTGTACATCAGTCCTTCAGTACCTGATTCGTACCAGATGTTCCCTGCAGCCTGTGCTTGGGCAAGACAGACACCCCTTCAAGCCTGATGAAAATCTCTCACTTCTCAAAGAAAACAGCAAGTAATCTCTACCTTAATTACTAAGATGACAATCAATTTGAACAAATGACAGACAAAAGAGTGGGAAGCACTTTGAAACACGAGCCTTCTGCTTTCTCTTTTTAGTTCTGTCCTCCCACAAAAAAAGGGCTGGCAAGTCTACCTGCACGCGCTTCCCTTTCGCTGTTGAGAAGCTCCTAAAATCACACAAAGGCAAACCATCTCACCAAAATGAATCTTGCTGTTTGGTCAATGAACCACTGATATTAAACCAACAAAAAAAGTTCAAAACTCCTCCTCACTAACCCCCTGATTTTACTAAGAATGTAAAATCAAAACATAGAACTCCTGTATGTAAGGATATAATCATATTAATTGGAAATTACCAGTAACAATTTAAACCCTTAACTTAACAGAAAAAACATACCCACATATAAAACCTTAATAGTCCAGAGTGTGTAGAAAGCACTGACTGTTACTACAGGGAGAGCAGTTTCTGCCTTCTGGTTTTGTGGCTCTACTTAAGTGTACTCACATTAAGCATCTGCTATTTGTTTATAGCTCTGGTTTTCCCAACTAAGTTCATACATATTTTTAACAAATAATTTCAAAAGTAGAGACAGCAATGTCCGTTTTTTGTTTTTTTTTTTTTTTTTTTGTCAGAGTATCCAATAATTATTATTCTGTACAGAACCTAAAAACATAGGAAACACTGAAGAGAAAAGAAAGTAAATTTCCTCAGTGTTCTCATAACCAACTAATCATAAAGTGCTCACGCAAAGTACAGTTTAAATACCGATTCCATAAAATTGCATAGGTGCAACTAGAGGATGAAGTGTTTTACAAAATTAGAAAGGACAAACATTAAAAAAGAGTGCCAATAATGATCAGTATATCACCCCAGGAATTTCCAACCCCTATTACAGAAAAAGGCCTGAATTTTGATATCAGTTACATTAGTGCACTTTCCATGTAGATCTGCTGATACAATCAGTATTCGAGCATTACATTAGACTATGCAGAGATAAAAATCCTGCCTAATAACCAGAACTCTGACTGACATCCTTGTCAGTGTGAGCGCTGTATTAAAATAAATTTTCAGATTTTATTGACTACATAAAGGTCTTCTCATTTGCGGTTAATATTTCAAGACCAAGAAGACAGGAGTTTTGACTGGTGGCTTTTTCTAGGTGACTGTGGTGCCATCATGTCCTTTACCTCACAACCAAAAAACCAAAAACTTAAAATAACCCAAACCCAAAGTGAAAAAAACCCCAAAACCTTTAAAACTAGAAAAAAATGATATATTCTGAAATTATTCCATCAGCTAATCCAAACTCAGATTTATTTTCCTGCTATCAAGACAGGTATAAATTCTATCATTAAACTTTCACCTCAATAAACATTTCACCATAAAAACATTCATTCTAAGAAGGTGCTGCAATATCTCATTGAAAAAAGAAAGTTTTTTACCCCCAGAATATCTTCTACTAATAATGTTTTTCTGGATCTGGCTACATAAGCAGATACTGTAGTGCCATGTGCAATGGGCCCTGCAGGAATGAGTCGTGGGTGTCCTTCTTTAGCTCCTGGTGGTGTAAATACACACAGACTCTAGTTTAGAAGGAAAAAAAAAGAGAAAGAAAGAAAGAAAAAAAAAAGGCAATTAGAAAGCATGATTACTTTTACAGTTACCGCACAACCTAGGTAGAATAAAGGCAACAATGTAGAGAAAAACTTGAATCAACTCTACTTAATTCTTCTGAAATCTTAGAAAATCTCACTCTAGAGTCACCCAGGTAACTCACAGACAGCTCCTGAGGAGAACAGTGGTTGACTGAAGTCAGTTACTGTTTATATCTGGGTTGTACTTACTTTGAACACACAATACACAGTATACAAGACTCACAGAAGAAAACATTACCTTCTAAGAATCTTTTTTTTTTTTTTTAATCTAGAATGCACTCATTTGTTTCAATAGAAAATAGTCAAAAAATAGAGATAATACTTAAATTTCTTGTTATATAATACCAGATACAGATGACAATGCCACACCACAATGTATTACTAACATGCCTCTTAAAATGGCCATGGGTACTGCTGGTTAATTTTACCCTCAGAATTTGCTTTCATTAGGGTTGCAATGAGATAGGAGCTGTTTTCTAGCGTGGAGGTAAAATTTGCATGCAAAAATTCAGCATCTTCCATCAGCTGTAGAAAATGAAGTGATGATATGAGGTGTTTTCACTCCTAATTCTCCTTTCTTTACAAACATGCATGGTCTGCTACAAAACATTAATTAAACAATTCAAAAAAACCCAACCCACTGAAATGTTCAGAAACTACAGAAACTAAAGAGATGTAATATAATGTGCCATATGAATGTACTGCACTGATGAAGATATACCAGCTGTAATGGATTACCAGCATTTCAGAAGGAGAAAGTTGGGACTCCTTTTTGAGGGGAAAGCAAATGCTCAATTAAAAGTATGGAATCCATAACCAAAACAAGACTGAAGTCCATCCAAGAAGAATCATTAGTCCAACAATTAGGGTATCTTGTGAGTTCAAAAGGAAAACACTCAAGATGCTGACAAAACCAGTAACTGAGTGTTTTGTTCTTAAGCAGAAAATCAGTCCCAAAAAATTCAGCAAGACGAGAGAGTTTTCCATCCAGTAATTAATTTGTTAATATGTGGTACAGATGAAAATTAAATTGTCTTAAAAATAATAAGAAAATAGAGCTGCCCCAAACTATTTTAGCACTGACAAGTGTTTTTTTTTCTGTTGTAAGGAAAGATGTTTCTTCCATGGACTAGCCTTGCTGAATATTTAGATTATATACTCCATTTCAATGTCTTGCATTACAGTACAAGCACATGAAATAATGGATTTTTCTGTTTATTTTTATCCTAAACCTTATTCTTCAAACCCATTTATGCTCACAGCTTCTTTGAAGTGTGGCCTCTAGAAGTAAAATACACTTCAAAAGCTGAATGTTTATTTTCCATATTAATTACAAGAATGTAATTAAAGAAAAAAAATCCAAACAATCAAAAACCATTAAATCAATACATTGAATCTGTCAGAACAAGCCTACTCAATCTACCAGAATAAAAAACTCCATTTATTCTTACTTGCTTATAATCTAATAAAGACACATATAATTTTTAAATGAAAACTTAGTTTCACACAGTTGCTTGCCTTCATAAGCTTCAGTTCATGTTTTTACATGCACTTAAATAGAAGGAAAAAGAACATTTTACATAACATAGCCAAGAAAAGCACATCATGATCTAAAAAAAAGTACATTATTCTAATAAAACAGAAGAAACCACAGTTCTTTAGTAATTTAAATCAGCATTCTGGTATAAAATATTTTTTTTAAAGTAAAGAGGTAGTAAAATATAAAGGCCATAGAAATACTGAAATGCATATCTTTACAAAAGTCTGATCTGCTATACTGTATGCTTAAGATTTACTTTTTAAAAGTACTCTTGTAATAGGAGCAGTACCACTATAATGCATTCAAAACTGAAAAGGTGGTTGCTGTTGCAGAGTACTACAAGATTTAGAGATGCAACGCAATCTTTCAAGTCTGATTGACATAGTCCAAGTAGCAGAATGATTCAAAATCAATAGGACATCAGGGACCAAAGTTGATTTTGCCAAAGATGCCAAAGAATAACGCTTAATTCACACCATTCCTCTCATATATTTAAGACATATTTGATTCTTTTTGCCAAGGTAGCAATGCATTATGATTTGCAAACTGTGCTGTTTAAATTATGTGCATAAATTGTGCTTTTCCACACTCATCTCCTGAGTCATGCCCAGCACTAACATAATACAATGCACAAACCTTTCTCTTCTCAGAAAGAGCTTCTCAAAACAAGAAAAAAAGGGGAAGAAAACCAAACAGGCACTTGCACCAGAAAACAAAGAACTCACTTCTCCCACGCATAAATGTTTTTCTTCAGAAAACACCTTAACTAAATTTTCAATGGCCAAAAACCTGTGTTGACACCATGAAGTATCGCCTGCAAAGGCTGCTTTCACCAGCACAGACTTTCCTGCATCCTTGTGTATCATTTTGTCTGGTAAACCCATCTGTGGCTAAACTGTGAAGTACTGCTGTGAACAAGTTTCCCTATGCTGGGAAAAGTTTGTGAAATTATTTTACTTCCCGCTTCTTCAAAAAAGTTTTGCAGAAGCAATCCTTTTCGGCTTCTACAGAAAGTTGCAAACCCATGGCTAAGGGGTCAGTGATTGAAAAACTCTTCAAACTACCCAAGAGTTCATAAATTTGTCACTATTCCTCCTGACTGTAGAGGGAGAAATGACTGTGTAGAACAATTGATAACCTTATCCTGATCATGCAGCACTATTAAAAAGAAAGGAGATTTTTCTCATAATCACATATAAGCTGAAATTAATCCAATAAGCTTCTACCATCGCACAGTGACTTTAAACATACACCTAATATATTGTTATGAGTGTTCGTATACTATACTGGTAACTCACAATACAGTAAAAGGAAAAGGTTGAGGAGACAGCAGGATGCTCTTGTACTGCTCACAGACTCTTTTGCTGCTATTATCACTTGCAGTGAGCCTCCAAGTCAGTATCAGAAAGGAAGAAATACAAACAGCTCTTTACTGATAATGTAATGTCACTGTCTCTCTCCAGGCAAAAATTAATAAAAGAGAACTAGTGTAGAAAGAGGATTAGGTCTCTCTACTACAGATGAGAGAGAAGGCACCCAAAATGGGAGATTCAGTCTGGATTTGACAAACTACCAAAAGGACAAATACTGGCTTGGAGAGAGAATCCTTTGGAACCTTCCAGGGTCAGGCTTTCTGGCTCCTGGAAGTCCACAGGACTCTCCAATTCCCAATTTTTATCTGTTTACCCTCTTCCAGACCAAGACAGAAGCCCCTTTCCTATATCAGTCTCAGCTGCCCTATTAACAATATTCTTCCAACAAGTTCCATATGGAGATGGACTTCTTTCTTTAAATGTAGTAGGCATAGGAACACTAAAGTTTGACTCTAAGAACTTCCCGGACCTTGTTGAAACCCTAGAGCACATGAGGTGCTTTCTTTCCTTCCATCTGTGACAGGACAGATTGTTCTGGCTGGGCCTAAAATCTTCAAAATTATTCTTCCCCTCCTAGTATAATCACTTAATTCACTTTGATAAAGTCCACAGCCAAAATATTTGGTCAATGGAACAGTGTGGTTTGGAATCCACTAATGACCTATCATGAACACAGAGGTCAAGAGGTTCTTAAAAAACCCAAGTAAAACAAAGTCCAAAATAAATTTTGACCTTAGCAAATATTTAAACACTAGTGAACACAGAAAAATGTTGTAAAAGTCACCGTTTCATCTCAGTGGTGTTCGGCTAGATAGTTGGACTCAATCTCAGAGTTTTTTTCCAGTTTAAGAGATTCTATAATTCTATTCCATGACCCATGTTTCTTAGGCACTCTAGGTATAGGCAACACATTGTAGTCTCTAATACATTTTTAAAATACTGATGTATTAACAAGCCTGTCAGTCTACAGGAATGCAGAATTATGTACTCTGTTTCTTGAGGGACATAAAGATGACAACATCCTCAATTCACAGATAAACCCACCAAATGGGCTTTCAGACACATAACAAGATCAATATATACTCAAAAAGCCATAATACCATGGGTCTGGGCGCTCTTTCCTTGGTACTATGCACTCAGTCTGGTAAAATAATTAAGTAATTTATCTTCAATCTCTTACTGTGGCTGAAAAAACTTTCTTCACTCCTCATTTCTAACAGCTAAGAGCATGCACATGGAGAACTACTCATGTTCATCTTGTCATGCTGGTGTAACTTGGCCCCATTGTTGGTTCTTCTAGTGAAAATCTACTGCTTGACAGACACAGCAGATTAAAATCCCAATAAAAGAAAACGTGAGTAGCAGCAGCAAGTCTCATAACACAATAGCATCCACAACTCTTGACAGATATTGTTACAGCACTAAGAAAGTACCTGCAGTTTTCAGTGATTTCCATCTTTGGCTCTTCTGATGAAGAGGATAACCACAAGTACAATTGATGCTATTTTTCTGGTCACTGTAGGTATGCAGTTTGTCGGAATCCAGCACAACACCAAATTCAATCTCACAAAAACTAGAAACCATTCAACCAACTACATAAAGTTTGCCAGGATTGGATTTAAACATGTATTCATCATCATCATCATTTCACAAACCAATATTTCTTCTTTTTGTATAGCTACTTACAACTAAGCAAATGAAAATCATAAACCAATTTTTCTACAATTTCCTTGATGAAAAGCAGTCTGGATAAGAAACAGCCTTTAATGATTGGAATTAAGGTTAAAGTACACATGTGACAAGCATTCCACTGACAAACTATTTTGGTTGTATGGGTGACTGGATCTTGATCTAGTTTCTTCCACAGCACAATCTGCTGATAAAATTGGTCCTAAAAAGGCTTCATGGGAAATCATTTAATATTCATCTGACATTAAATGAAAGCCTTCATACTAAAGCATTGCTATTGTGATTCAATGCTTGGGGAAAAGAAAAAAATTAAAGAGAAAATGGAAACTGATCAAGCTGATATTAAGGGAGTTTAATGGCTTCTGCTGCTCACATCTGTTTCTGTTCAGTAAAAGCAATAGATTTCTACTCTTGGTAAAGAATAACTTAAATGTAAGACCACACAACTGAATGATAAAATTATCTGCAGATATTTACAAAGGGTGTGCCCTAAGGCTTGGATTTTTAGCAAGAATAAAACTCATCACTATAGGCAAAGATGATGAAGAAAAACTAACACAACGAATTTGGAAATTATTCACGGCCAAACCCCTTGGATTTGTTACCTGGCTTAGCTGAAGTAGTAGCCCAATACTACCATGCTAAAATCTTAAAGAGCTCTAGGCAACTATGTCCTGGTTTTAAACACAAGTGCAACAGTCTGACTGTATGAAGCACACAGGGATAAAGGAATAAAAAAACCACCAGCAACTACCACCATTGTTTATAAAAACTTGTTTCTTTTGTGATCAATCACAGTGTACTTGACAGGAGATTTGCAATTTTAAGCCACATAGTATGCACACATGTTGGACACCTGTTAAATGAAGATGATGCACTTACACTTACTGCAGAACTACTAGCAGCTGGGTTTGGTTGGGTTTTTTTTGGTTTTGGTGGGGAGGTTATGCATTCACCCTTCTGAATGGTATAAATTTTTAACTGCACTTAACTCCGGGAAACTTTCCAGTTGATTTACTCAAGAAAAATGCAAGAGTTATAGCAGTTCATTGACACAGAAAAGTTGACATCGCTTCCATTTTAAGGCATGGACAGCAAAGCATTTTTCTGAAAGACATTTAGCTGAACAGGTCCCAAACACTCCTCCAGGGATGAGGATCTCTGAGCTTGCACAAGCAACAGACTGTCATTCTTCATGACAGCACAACTAAGGAAGTATTCCCAATGACAAGCACAGTGCTTCCTGCCCTACACACCATAGGTATTGGAGATGATTCCCTTCCTCTCTGCCTTATCCAGCCATACCTTCAACCCTCAACTTTCTTTTCTTTAGATTAAGAAAAAAAAAATTATTGTTTCCTGATCATTCTCGCTGCTCTCTCCTGAATTCACTTCAGCTCCTCCAATTTTTTTTTTTTTTTTTTTGCCCTTAAATTCAGTGTTTTAATGAGCCATTATTCCATCTGGGGTTTTAGCACTGGAGAGAGCAATAGGAAAAATCCTTTACACAAAGGCTAGAGTTCAGTTTGTGCTAAACCTAAGTGTATTTTTTGATACAGCAGTGATTATTGCACACACATTTTTACCTTCAAATTCACTGAAAACCCCAAAATCTTTCTCAGAGTCATCAACTGCCCTACACAGAGAGAGGCAATATGTGGAAAGCTGAGCACTTTTCCTGGCTGAATCATTGTCTGGTTTCTTCTAGTCATTTTCCAAAGCCTATTTTGAATCTAATCTGTTCCTACAAACGTATCAGCAGTCCTATATTCTTTCTGCAGCCATGCATTAGTGAATATATTAAGCAAAACCAGATACCCAGATAAATCTTCGCAGATTTACGCAAAACAACTTTCCATTTGGGTAGTGAAATGCAAACATGGCCTGAAGTTGTGTCGGGGGGGTTTAGGTCGGACATTGGGCAAAGGTTCTTTGGTGGTTGGGCACTGGTACAGGCTCCCCAGGGAAGCAGCCACAGCACCAAACCTGACAGAGTTTAAGAAGTATTTGGACAATGTTCTCAGGACAAGGGCAATTCTTGGGGCGCACTGTGCAGACCAGGAACTGGATTTCAATGATCCTGATGGGTCTCTTCCAACTCAGGATATTCTATGATACTATATTCATTGTGAACGTGGTCCACAAGTCCATTTACCTGAATATTAAATTAAACAAGACCAAAATTTCCCTAAAATACATTTTGACAGTTATTTATTTCTTTCAGCTTGATAATTTACTGACTCAAATTTAAACTCAAACACTGTAACTAAAGAAGAGCTTTCACTCTCTGCTGAGCATCACTATTCACTGCCAAATAAGAAAGCAACAGATTTCTTCTACTTCACATATAAAAACCCCACATGGTCTTAGAATTGATTCAAGAATAAAGACCAAAGTTTTCTGAAGTGACTTGCAGATAAAAGTTTTCACCTTGAAACATGTTTAAAAGACTCAAATTTCAGAGAAGATATCTATGCATTCAAAAACTGGAGGCAGCAAGCAGTACATTTTTTTTTTCTGGGTTCTTAATAATTCAAATTACCCACGTCAAACTCACTAGGTGGCACTGCATACACATCAAGCTGCAACAACTTTTGCATGACCAGAAATTCAAGAATGGCTTAATAAAATACACCCTGAAGCACAGGGTATGTGCACATATTTGTGGCCTCACATAATTATTTCTTACAGTAAAGCTATTGGAAACTTCTGTCTGAAGCGAGGATAATCTGTTTGTCAACACAATTTGCAGTTTCAGGAACTAAGCAGCACAAGACCAAGTAAAAGCTGCTTTAAGTGTATGCCTGTTAAATTCGAAGTCATACATCTTTATGTAGGAATCACGGTGTAATCATGAGGCATATTACTCATACAAGTAAGAACTATAAACAAGAAGCATCTGAAGAATTGATTAATATAGTAATATGTTAGGAACTCTGTAACCGTGATAAGTATTTCAGAAATTTTGCCTTGTGAAGATGCCAGCTTTAGGCTTAAATCCATGCCCAGCTAGCATGATACTTAGGCAATTGATTTACACACACAGAGTATCCAATATAAGAATTTTAGTAAATCCTTTAAGTCATGTTTGAAGATGATACTTAATTAAGGTCATAACAGGAGAATTATGAACTGTATATTCATCCCCATTAGAAATAAAAAAAGAAAATTGAAATAAAGTTACGTCCTTTGCTGGAGAAACTGTTTACTTTGGAAGTGTTTCTGCTCTCCAGTATATAGTATTTGTAAAATGGCTGCTATGTACCTTAAGAAAAAATAATTTTATTTGCATAACTATGCTAACCCATGGACAAAGATAATTCCTTAGATATAAAGAAAGTTCAAAAACCAGAGGCAGTATGGGCACAGGTCTGTTCAGATCATGACCCTGATGAGGAAGCTCTACTGTTTCTAGCACGAATACTTTGTAATTCATTCTATCATGTACATAGCACAGGCAGAACCAGATTCTGATACACTGGGCAACATCCTGGGGAAGGAAGGATCCGGGCATGCAAGGGGTGCTTACTTGCTAGAGGGCAATCATTTGAAAAGCAGAACCACCATCAGAACACGCTCAGAAAGGACTGCACTGAGTGCTGGTCCTTCCAAGCAATTTGAACACCCAGAAGGATGCTGAAACAACTGAACTGTCCACACTGGCACCATTCTAGCACCAATTCTGCATAATACTTGCATAAAGAAATGCACTGGAATCTATTGCAAGAAAGTTCACTCAAATAAATAACCTGAAGGCATTCAACCTGAACTGTCAGCCAGAAGTTACTTAGTCCTTATGCTGTTTTCCAACTCTAATATGTTATGTAAACTTCAATACGCAGAAAGAAAATGGGACCGTAAAGAAACTTTATATTCAAATCACAAATCTAGCACCCAAATATTAAGCAAACAAAAGCAGATACTACTCTTCAACACATGGCCATAGATATTTAGCAAATACTTTGTCCAGGCTAAAATTAAAACATCTGTCCATGTTGTAATTTTTTAAAAAATTTCAGCTTAAAGAATTAGTTCATTCCTGTTTTTGCTATGCAGAATATTTTCATTCCCATTTTAAAAACTCTGGGAAAAAAAAAAAAAAAACAACCAAAAAAACCAAACCAAAACAAACACCACCACCACATTTCCACATTTCCATTTCCAGTGTTTGCTGGACAATGGTTAATCTCACTTGGATACATTCTTTAAATTAAATGTTGAAGAGACAAGAGCTATCAAAATTAATTTCCAATGACAATTTCTTATAAGAAATAGGCTAATGCATTACCATTTAGTTACAAGACTACAAACATGAGTTTGGCCCAAAGCCCACCAAAGTGAATGGAAAATCTCACACTAACTTCAAAGGATTTGGGACAAGTCCCTATAATAACTACATGAAGAGCATTCCATTTTGGGTGATGCAGCTACATAGCAGTGGTTAATAAAGTCAATATGGGGTTTTTTTATTATTTGGAGCTTTTTTCAGGAAAGAGTTGTACTGGAATACTGGGAAGCAAATAGATTAATATGCTTAATATGTTATTTAAAAACAAAACAAACCAACCAACCAAAAAAACAAAAAGTAAAACCAGAAGGTCATATAGCACCCAGGCCCTCAGGGTATCAGAAGGCTGTGAATAATCCCGTATTATGCCACACTAATAGGAAAAACCTTGCCACAGTAAGAATTCTTTGTCTCAAGCCATAAAGTTAATTTTACTGTAATCATTTACAAAGCATTTAGAGATGAGCATGCTCAGCTGGTGGGCAGTCACTGCCACCAAAGCTAGTCAGCACCGTGCATTTGGGATGGAGGCTGAACTTCCTGCGGGTTCCTGCCTCTGGCAGCAGGAGAAGTTTTCAGTGACTGTTTGCATCACCCCCTACCCATGACAATGAATGCTGTCACCTACCAATGAGAACCAAAGATTGCATTCATAAAGGACAAACACGTTTTTTAAATTATACCTCTTGGTGAAAGAGTTATTTAAAAATATATGCTATTTATTTGCTCAACAGAAGCCATTGAGAGAAAACAGATCTTTTGAATAATAAAGTGGATTATCTTTATTATATGAAACAGTCATATCACAAAAAAATAAAAACCTCATTTCCATTTCTTATAGGAAATTTCTGCATGGGCCTTCTTCTACATCAAGTTACTGGAAGGTTGTACATGTTTCCACTATTTCAAAAATGGAATTTTTTACCATTTTTTTCTGAATTCAAATATTGCACAAAGAGCAAAGGAAACTGGACTATACAAGAACAAACTATTAAAACTGGCTGTGTAAAGTAAGGAAAAAGGAATGAGAAAAAATATTTTCCTCTCTAGTCACTGCTTGTTTCTTGAATCAATGAAAGACAAAATTTCTGACAAACTGTGATTTTTAATTTGAGGGAACTGACTGAAGTACTAAACCGCATTTCCTTCTTGATAGCTATTCAAAATAACTACAGAGTCTTGTATCATGCTAACTGTACAAATTAAACTAGATAGAAAAAGATGTAAGGTATTCTGACATTCAAACAGCAAAAGAACAAACATTGGACTCACTGTTATCTGAATTATTACATCAAAAACTAACTGAATGAAGAAATTTTAAATGTATCATTTATTTTATGCCAAGCAGAATCTACATCTGAAATTTACATTACCTCACTATCAAGTTGCAGCTGACAATTAACATTAAAAAAAAAAAAAAAATCAGGGAGATAACTAGATGCAAAGAAAAGGCTATGAAGACAGTAAATCCAGGTTAAGTTTTCTATTTCTTAAAGACAGTTATTAATAGGGCTAAATCACAAATTAAGCTTTCATAGGCAGAGAGACAATAACATAACGGCCAAATCTTAAAAAAAAGAGACCAAGGATCTAAATGCAGAGAATATGATTTTTCATTACCATTGTTATTATATTAAAAAAAAAAAAAAAACAAAAAAAACTTGTGAATGTACAGAAAAGCAGCATTTTAATTCTGTATACTTACATTATTACATTCTCCCAGGAAATACAGTGCAAATCCATCAGCTTTCGTAGCTGCCAAAGCAATAACAAAATAAATAATTGTACTCACAGGGATAAACTGAACTTATACAACACCTTTGAGGTGAAACCACCGACTCTATTCCACTAAGGGCAAACATCTACCATTGTAAAGGTTAAGGTCTTTTGCTGTGTCCCCTAAAACTCCCGAGAGTCTACAAAGTTAGAGGTACCACAGAGCTCTTGCTTTCTTCATTGGCATTTACTGCATTCTAAAAGAGAATTAGAAACAACTTCTTAATACATCTACACTTCAAGGCCTAGTGTCTGTAAATGCAAACTAATTCACACAATTGAAGTAACATAAAGTGTATTTACAACATAATCCGTCAGATACCACTACAATTTCTATGAGTAACATAAATGCCAATTGTAAATGTTAAGCTATATTTGTCCTTGCCTTAAGAGAGAAAATCATGGGAAAATGAGGAGTTACAAATACTGCCATAAAAATGTATTTCCAAACAAACTGTTTCTATTTTCTGCACCTAGCCCATATTAGAAAAACTGACACTCACCAGAAAGTTTATACATTTTAGATTTCTGTCAGATTCAGACTGTGGTATGAAAGAGGGTAAAGTCAAGTTATTTAAAATGCCAAAAGTTCAGAGTCAACCAACCATCATAACCTACCCTCAAAATCAGGACAGTATATAGCAGAAAATGTTTTCACTCTGCCTTACACAACAGGCTTGGATCATGTATCTGTCTTTCCAAAAGCTAACAAATATTATAGCCCGTTAAAAGGCATACCTGGTACTTATTGAATGAACTCAAGAATCATTTTAGCACATTTCAGGGGGAAAAATTTTACTTGTGTGCAACCAAAGCAAACAGGTTTCTTAATTTCTTTGACAAAAGGAAAAAAGTTCCACTGGATAGTTACTTGCTCGCTGTCAACTGTGCAGCGCTGGTGAGAGTTGAATAATTTGCATTCATATTTTAAACCCTTCAGCTGTAGTACCCAAGTATGTTGATCTACAAGGCAAATGAATACTGCAAAGGAAATAATATAAAAAAACACCTTCTGTCTGCTTTACAAAAGAAAAATAATTGTAAAATATAAGCACTCTTTATTGTCAAGTCTCACTTGTGTGAGTATAGTATAGTATATAGCTGTAAAGTAACAAATTTGATTTGCTGTGAGTTGGACATCAATATCCAAATAACAGCTTAGGCAAAATCAGCAGAGAAAAGGTTCTTTTAAAACTTCATATATAAAAACCAGAACTATTACTAATCATTACAAAATTATGAAGTAGCCAGGACAGGTAGCTCTTTCTAAAGAACTCACTGAAATCTACTGTGACACTTCTGGTTGAAGTCTGAGTACATCCATTCTGGCTAAAAAGAGGCCAAATTACAGTTACATTGTTATTGAGAGTATTTTTTTTATTTTCAATTTTTAACTTTGGCACATATGTAGTATTTTCTTACCACAAAAGGTACTTAGATAGGAAAAAAATAAACAACTGAGTTTAGTTTGAGATCACACAAGATATGTCTGCTTCCAGTGACATTTTGATTGTTTCAAAAGGAGTTTAACTATGCAGTGAAATTACTGATAGTTTTTGTGGGTTTGGTTTTTTTGGTTTTTTTTTACTTTCACTACTTGAATTGTAACATCATCATAACCAGAACAGTTAATTCTTCGGTTCATTTAACATGAGACTCTAATATCACAATTGGATATGCAACTCTCTCCAGAGATGAAATTCACTTTAGGGCAGCTAGGGATTCACTGAGGGACAGAAGGTGAAATAAGTGCACACTGAGAGAACATCCAATGGGAACACTGTTATCCCTCAATACCTGTCTTTATTAATTAAACCACGTAAGAAATGTGCTGTGCACTGATGCTGAGTAACAGCTCAGAGACATCTGATTCTCGTTCTTACCTATTTTAATGATGCTGCTCAGTTCATACAGAAGCAGTTGGTTATCTCCTCCTGTATCCAGGCGCTGCTCTATGTAGCTGTTTAATTCGTACACCACGCCTTGCATATTTGTATCCTGGTACTAGGGAAGCAAAGAAGAGAAGAACATTTTAGAATAACTGAGATGCATTTTGCAGGTTTTAAACATACAAAATCTTTAAAAATAACATGTTAAGATTTCAGTACTGAGCCAAGAACTGTCCTAATCCAGCTGCCTGAAAAACAAGGTCACTGCTAAGCAGGAGGCACAGCACCCCAACCTCTGTTCATTAGATATTTGTTCAAAGCACACTGAGAAAATCACTGAACAATTAATAATTGCCTAAACTGAGCCAGGGTCATGGACAATGTCTAAAGAAAATGAGAGAGAGATGACAATTGTCAAGTCAGTAGACTTCACAATTCCTTCCTTCTAAGCTCCTAGTCCACCAGGAAAGGAAGCAACTGCCTTAGGTAGCAACTTCTACCTCAGATTTATGTGCCAAATGAAAGAATTGTGCCAAGCACCAGAGCTTTCAGGTGGTGGTAGCTCAGGAAGCTCAGCCTTTCAAATACAGAAGCAATTAACACCAACCAAGTGAAGGAGAAAAATCACGAGTCAAAATCATGCCAGCCACTGTGGCTTCATAGGCATTTGTTTCAACTGATGATGGCAGACACAAATCAAATCTGTTGGCAGATTACAAATCAGTTAGGATATTTAGATGGGAGCCATGGGGTGCTGATTGCTGGTATGATGGAACAGCATGACGTGGTTAAAATCTCACAGGAAAGGAGATGCAGCCTCCCTTCAGGGGCCCAGCTGCATTTGTTTATCCATTTCCCAAGTTCTGAAGGGCTGATAAAAACAGCACTAAATGGGTATGTGTAGCATGACAGCATCACAAACAATAATTTCACAGAAAGCAATCCCTGGCACTAAGTAAAGATTCATTACCCTGCCCAAAACTGGTAATGTGGTAACTGAAGAAAGTAATACGGCCAATTACTTACTGAACTCCATGATGCAGTAAATTACATTGCTTAAACTAAAAATTAAGCTGGTGATATTTAGACAAATTAATGTTGCTTGAAAGACTGAGGCTTACTCTTCTGCTCATTCATACTTCAGAGCCAAGCTTAACACAGATCAGACTAATATAAACTACTATGGAAAATACCACAAATGTTCAGAGTATCACAGTTTCCACTATCCCACTACCACTCCAACGTTTATTTACATGTAGGTAACTCCTCAGTATCTTTCTAAATCTTCTCTACCTGTAAAGGTGGGTAAACATTTACATGTGACACTTACTGATGGATTAAGCACATAATTTACACAATATATTTCATTATATGACTTTTATTCCCTCTCTTTTTTTTCATGCATACAACACACTATGTCATTAATAGAGACCATGTATAGATATATATTTAGGACAAATTTTGATGCCTCATCTCAAAAAACCCCAAAAAGCTCTGCAAACAAAAAAATCCAAAGTGCTTCCTGGATAATATCAATTCCCAGTTTCTTTAAATTCAGCAGATCCTAATCTTGACTTGAAAATGGTTCCTGAGAATATCCAATCTTTGCCATGACATCTTCTTAATCTATTAATCGATTTCTCCACATGGCCATATTAAAACATTTGAGTCCTAGGCTGTCCAAATATTCTCAATGTAAAACAAACCGGACACTTCGTAATTCTTTCTGTAAAATGATGTGATGGTTATACATTTTGACAGCGATGTAAGGTCACACTGCATAAATGCATAAACTGCTGCAAGTCTTGAGTTTACAATACAGCGTGCCACCACCAGTATTAGCACCACACGGCAGCTGGCAAGCTTCCACTGCCCGCCCTCTGTTTCGTCCCACATTTACTCCTCTATGGTTATTATTCAAAGGGAGAAAACAATAGCATAGTTTCATGCAAATGGAACTTTTATACTTACAATCTGTAGCCATAAGTAGCCATAAAGCAGCCATAAAGCAGGAAAATGGTGAACACGAGTCTACACTATTCAGACGTGCTAACCCCAGTCTGCAAAAGTATGTGCGGCCACATAGCCTAAAGCAACAACAGCTAATCAAGCACACATGCACAAAGCCTTTATCATGTGGAAAAATGCCTTCTCAGAACTTGGAAATGAATACACATCTTTTTGCCTGTGACGCACAGTCAGGATTTAAATCAAATCTTCAAAGATTAAAGCTAATACGTTAAGAGAACGCATCATCAAAACGAGCCCATCGGCCTAACAGCCATGGCAGAATAATTGCTTTGCCTCTAATCAAGCCGCAGTTCAACACGCACAGTAATTATATAGTAGCTATGTGCCCTTTATCCTCACCTCTGCCACATACGCTTGCAAGTGTTTGGTAAGCAGGGCAAACGATTGCTGAAAAGATGGCAGCCGCGTAATGCCGGCCATTGCTACGCGGCGCGCGCGTCTGGTACTGACCATCTGCGCACCCACAACTGGCCCCATGAACACAGCTTGCCCAGATTCACAATTAAGTAATTCTTAGATCGATCATCTACAAAGATTTACTCCGTCATGCTGCAAAATGGTTTTCCTTTTATTACAGTAGAGTGAAAGAGGGGGTTTTTTTATTAGGTTCTAGGCATTTTAGATTGGATAACCACAATTATGTTTGGTTGATAAGCCACAATAGCCTTTATGAAACCCTGCATTTAAACACTGAGTAAGTCATCAGGAAACTCTGGTAGAAGCACTACTCAATGTGCTTGCTAACACAGACTTGTGCATATTTGGTCTAAAACTTACTTTGAGAAAGCAACTCCTCAAAAAATTAAACACCTTGGTGGAAAAGGAATATTTATTATATATGTACACTATTATATGGAGTAATTAGTTTCTGAATTTGCAATTTGAACATTAATACTCATCAACTTTTTCCTTAATTCATTCTTTCCATTGCTGATTTCCTTCAATCTACAATTCAGTGTCTACAAGTATTTTGGCATACTGTAAAATTCTGAATTTCAATGATATTACATAAAATAATTCACCTAGACTAAAAACTAGTTTAGCACTATCAAGCTTCTAGTATGATACTATCATATTTCTAGTAGCTGTGTACATTTTAAAGCTATGAAAATGGACTAACAATTAAGAAGAGAAATTGTATTATAATTATTCATAATAAAATTTACAAATATAAAATAAGGGGGTTTTTACAGGATTTATGTAAAATATTTATTTGGTTCTTAGTCTTTAGAATATTGCAGTGAAATGGAAGAAAACAACCCATGACACTTTAAGAATAGTTTTGTGCCTTGAAATTAAACAAGGAGGCTAGGAACATAAACATTAAAGGAGGCACTGAAATACTGTAGAATGAGATGCATTTTAAGTATTCCTTCTAAACAATTAAGACACATGGAGAAACTAATACTCAAATACACAATTTAATATCTAAATTAAAAAAAAAAAAAAAAAAAAAAAAAACCAAGAAAAAAGAAAAATCACCCTGAAATGAAGAATATTTCCATGTTTTTATGCTCATAGGGCAGTTGTACCACAGGTACTCTATGCTTTTGTGGGAAAGAAAAAGCCCCTTTGCTGCAACAAAAAGTCTTCATTAACACAGCAGAGAGTCAGTAAGTGCCAGTGTAATCCAGAAGTTGATCTAGTTGTTCTATATCTTTTTAAAATGTCTTATGAATAGCCATGAGTAAGTTTCTATGTAAAACTTACTCCTAGGACAGAGCTCTTTCTCCAGAGCAACAAATGCCTGGTTTTGCAACAGAACTCGGCCCTTTTGCAGGCCTTACAGTGTATGACCCTATCGCAGAGTAAGGTTAGAATAAACAAGCACCAAATTCCATTTAACGTGGAGATGCAGAAATTCAATGGATGAGGAGAAGGAAAAAAAAAACCAAACAAACAACCAAACTCAAATGTCCTGGGAAAACTGTGCCATCCTAGGTTTCCTTAATTTCATTTACTATGCCAGAGAAGACAGGAGGAAAAGGCCAATGCCTATCACTGCTGTGCAGTGGATGGAGTGTACAATATCAGCCTCAGCAGCGCTGATTGACCCAATGCTGTACATGTTGCATCCAGTGCTACCAATTTCATCCAACTGCAACGCACTCTAGAGGCACCATGGGGGCCACACCACGGACAGATGGAGAAACTGACAACATACTTTTGATCCAAGATGTGTAAGCATGCCAAAAAAGGGGAAAGAAAACAAAACCAAAACCAAACAAACAAGAACAAAGAGAAACATCTCAAACAAACAACCCCCCACCAAAACCACCAAACCAACCAACTCGACCACGAAACAACAACAAAAACAGCCTCAAAAAACAAGCAACAAAAACACTTGGTGAAATCAAAATTACATTCTTCGTGAAGAAAAACTGAACTCAGGTGTCCAGTAAGAAGGAATGCCTGGATGAGGATTAGATTCTACTGGGGCAAATAGAGGTTTGTGTAAGGAACCTCAGCTCCTGAATGGTGTGAAATCACTGAGAATAAAGGATCTACATAGGCCAAGGACATTGTACACAGACACAGGAGTTTAGAACACCCATTCTTGATTTGGTTACATCACTCAGTGCTTTAGTTAACCAGCTTCTTCAAACTGCCTAAATTAAACTGCAGCATCAGCACCAATGGCAGTATCAAAATTTGCGGATAATGAATTCAAGTAATTCTGTGTAACATTTTACACAAAAGAATGTCCTTAGGCAGGGAGTGGATTTCACCCAAGATTCTTCAGTCATCTTTAAAACTGACAGCTCCTCTCTTCTCCATTAGCACACTACAGAACACAGGCAGCTGCTGAACCAAAACCAGCCAAAATCTCCTCATAAACTGCCAGCCAACAGAAGTTTTCTTTCCTATAAAACTATAGTCTTGGCATCAGAAGTCATCAGGGAAAGAATTTAAAGATGAACTAAAAGCACCTCCCAAATAAAAAAACAACACATTTGGGAAGTCTTAATGGTATGAATTAACATTTGATTGAGATGTCAGTCCAAAATATTTCACGCTAGGTATTTTCATACTTGCCCAGAAGTATAAAAAGACAGGTCTTACATACCTAAGTTCTCAATGCCACTGATACTTGCATTATAAAAACAATTTCCCAACAGCAACACTTATATGCTTCTCAAAAAAACCCAAAACAGAACAAAAATTGTTGACACAAAAAGAAGTAAATAAACTAAAATATTTGATGCCTTTTTCTGAAATAGATCGGCTTTCCCTTCTCTCAGGTAGCATTATGAAAAATCCCATATGCACAGTTACCATCCTGATTTAAGAGACTTGCTCTATGTAATTTTCCAGTTCCATCCATAACTTATCTTCTGCAAAGATAATCAATATTCAATTTCTTGTATCTTTTCTGAAGAAATACTACATGTCCTTTAAGAATTTTGTCACTATTACTTTATTTACCCACATACTAAGTGTTTTTTTAAACTGAAGAATATTCTCCTGTGTTTCTCTTTTTTATTATTCCTTACAAAGGAACGCGTAACTAGAAAGGAACATATTGGTGACTAAATCCAGTGCCTTGAAGGCAAAGATGGCCTTGTAACAGACATTTGTTTTAAAAGTACCTAAAATATTCATTCCATGTGTCACTGTATCACAATGAGTATTCAGACACCTGGTGTAGAAACAAAGACCATCAGACCTGTAAGTATCCCAATAGTCACCTACTTCTTTAAATGCAAAAATTTATTTTATTTTAGTGATAGTAATGTTATTGCACTTCTGATGACCAGTGGATATAAAAAACTAGAAATCACTGAAGGGGGGAAAAAAAAGTCAACACATTTAATTAAATCAATACTAAAATTATTCAGTAGTCATTTTTACGTGTAGTGAGATAGGTTGTCTGCATGTTTGCCATGTATATTTATACATACTGCTACCTTTTCTAAGCTTGGTAATTTCACTGACTGCAATATTTTGCATTGTTGATCTGCACTGATGGCTAGTTCCCATCTTGCATGGAAACTACTGTTTGTTATTTTGGGGCATAGTTAACCATGAGATAACTACATTCTAATAACACTGAAAACATGTAAACTGCACGTGTGAAGAAACAAAAATATGGATTTCAACTTCATTTTAAAAAATAATTAAATAACACCCCCCCAACAAAAGGCTAATTGAACATCATGTTTCCAAGGGGAAATGCTGAAATTTCACAAAAGAATGTGAAATCCTAGGACTGAAGAAAGTAGTCAACAAACTTAAAGTGCAGAGGTGGCTTTCAGAGGAGCAATAAGCTTGGAGAGGAAACCCAAAAAAAAAAAAAAAAATCAGAAGAGGTTAACTGGGCTCAGCTGGAGTAACCAGTTTTCTTTAAACTTGGACACTGGAAAGCAAGCAACTATAAAGAGCAGTCTTAGCTGAGGTGATTAATTTTAATGCTTGCACATAGCCTCAGAGAAAACTACTCCTACACACATTTGTCTGACGTCTATTCTTCTTGTTTTGACTGGACAGGACATGGGTTAGAACTTGCACGGTAAATAAAGTTTAGCATTGCAGCACCATAGGCAGGTATTTATGAATTTTTTCTTCGCTCAAACACCTTCATGACAAAAGCAAAGAAGGGAAAATACAAGATGATGCTTGGCAGCACAACCCCTATTATGATGCAAACCAGTTCTCTTACTCTGCACAGAAAGGACCCACTAATTTAGAAGACACATATTTCCTGGCCTTTTTATGTAGCTGTTTTCCAAGCCACAGAGAGATAGTGAATAGCTTTCCTAGAAGAAGCTTCTTGTCCCATAGCCCCCACTCACTGACATCCATTCTAACCTTGCCATCAGCTCCTTCCCTGTTACCAAATGGTAACACTGAAATAAATAGCTTCTCAATAGGGAAAATACATTATAAAAAGCAAAGGCTTCACCTATGAGAAAAGAACATTATGATTATATAGAAGTAACAATATAACAATATAAACTTTTATTAGCTGTAAGGCTCATAAAACTTCATGAATATCTCAATTATATCACCTCTCCAAATTATATAATAAAACAGCATAATGAGCTTCAGTTTAACTTGACAAGGCTGAATACTTCTCCTCTTTTTAAAAAGCTTTTTAAAAAATGACATTCCCTCCTAATACTTGACTTGCAAGCACTCTAAAGACACCATGTACAAAATTAAAAATAAACTTCTTTATTTTCCTACCATAGTTGCTTATCACTACCACAGTATTCACAAGGTTTTCTTTTTAAAGAAATCAGCTTATACAAGCATCTTCTCGTGACAATAGGTGCAATGTCATTTGCAACACTTCTAAAAGCTATATATATATATTTTTTTTTTTTTAATATATATATATATATTTATATTTGTTCTAGTTCCCCTAACTTTTTGACTGATTTGTTCTCAGTTCTGGGACAGCATAAAAACATTTAAATCCCATCTTTATAAAGAAGATACAACAAGGAATGAGCTTGCTTTGCCAATGTGTCATAAAGAGCCCAAATCTTTATTATCAGTTGCACAGTGAAGATACATGCAATTACTGTGACTATTTACTGAAAACACACTTGCTAATTCTCTGACTGGCAGTCACATACTGTGCTGGGTGCTGGCTGGTGCCAAGGCAGCTGCCAAAAAGCTGCAAGACCAAAAAGGGGAAAGGAGAGGATTAAAGTATCATTCCTGTTTCCAAGAATAAAGTACTTTAAATGAGCAAGTCACTTGCTAGGTAATAATTTTCTGGTGTTTATATGGTAAACTTCTGCAAAGTGAATTGCTGTTGGCATTGCCTTTTATATGGTAAACTTCTGCAAAGTGAATTGCTGTTGGCATTGCCAGAGTTTACAAAGCAATAGGTACTTGCCAAAAGGCAGCTTCACTGGAAGTATTGTTCAAGTAAACATGGAATGGAAAGTTATTAAGCAAAATGAACAGCTAATTTTGTCGTGATCGTATCAGGAACATTGAGTATTTTCCTTTAAACTTCAGAATCTGAGGTACAAAAGAGCACACAGTGATCACGGGAAACTTAGCAGCACGTAGAACAGAATCCTGGCTATAGTTCATGAAAGAAAGGAGTTATTTTTGCCAACTGAAAAGAATAACATGTCTCCAAAGCACACTGTTTTCACTAATGTTGTCAGAGAACTACATCTTTAGTCTAGATGCGCATGAATACACGTGCACTTAGTGCTCAAACTCACACTCGTCTATTTTTGTTTCTCTTCCAGATGAAACAGCAAAACAACAAAGTATTCAGCTTAAGTTCTCTTCATCTAAGTAGTTCAATAGTTGGTTTTCTTTCTGAAATCCCTCTGCCCAGAAAACCACTTATGTAGCTAGGATGGATGGGATCAGCCAACACACATCTGCACAATAAGTAAGCAGAAAAATCTCAGCATTTCCAAGGATGTTCCCAACACTACATCACGCAAAAAGGAGATTCTGTCCCCAGTTACATATATTTCATAAACACTGGAAACTAGTATTCAGACAAAAGTTCATAGGTTCACTGGTCACAGATGCTCATGAGGTATTCTGTAACCAAAGCTGTTCTTATGCCAAAAGCATTATCTTCCATCAGGAAATCCTTCCCCTCCACCACCTATCAGATGCCATGCCAGGCCAAACGAGAAAATCTTTCCATATAATTTCTGAACACCAAAATATTGACAAAATTGCCATTAGTAAACCAGAATTAAAGATAATAAATTTTGAAAAACTTTTTTCTATTCTATAATTTTCAAAATTTAAGTTACATGGAAGCTTTCTCCTGTTTTCTCCTACTTTCTGCTCTCCCCTTCTTTCAAAAACTTGAAGTGCCAACAGCCAAGTGTCCTGCTTTATTTTAATTTTCTACTAAGAAGCTAAAAATGATAATATATTCAAAATGCAGGTTCTATACAGCAGAATTTCAAAAATTCCATTTCAAAATTTCTTAAGTTTTCAAAGTGTGAAACTGCAACATAAACCCCTTGAAAATAGTGAAGCTTTCTTCCAACAATGAAAGATTTTTTTCAGTATAGTCCTACCTCATTTTCTAGCTAACATGGTATTGTTAAGCAATTGGTGGTTTAGTTCTGCAATAAATTTCCTTTCACTAACCTTAATTTTTCCTTCCCTATAATACAAGCTGCTTCTTGCAGATGTTTTCAGGAATTAAAAATATAACACTTAATGACTTCAAAACTCATAATTCTTCAGTCAGTATGAACATGTCTTTTTGTCTGAAAAACATTACTCACGTACAGAACTTTCTTAATTTACATTCTAATTTATGTTCATATTTTAATTAAACTGGTATCTGAGCTGCTGCTGAAGAAAGAGGATGTATTACAATGGTCTACATTATTATATATGACATTATTCAAAAACACAGCGAACCAACCAACCTATTATTTTGTAGCATGGTGTATTACTAAGTACCTTCAAGTACTTTACTTTAAGAAAAGCCAAACCAAATAGTAGTGCAGCACAGTATACATACCAATTGCACAATGATTAATAGCTAAAAAAGCCAAGGAGAAAATGTTTACTTAAGAACATCTGAAGTATCATCTGCACCCTACTGATTCCAGGGCTTCAATTGACAGCCCATCCATCTTTAGGAAATCCTAAGTCACTAGATTTGACTTTGGAGGGCTGAGACGGCTGCAACCAGTCAGAGACACACAGGGAGTGACTGGCAAGGCAGACTTAGGGGTTCAGAACTTGTTTTATTTGCCTTAAATAGCTCAGATGTGGTAATTGTTGGAGTCCAGGGCATTCCTTTGGCTGCCCTGGAGGGTCAGAGACCTGGACAGGGGGGTCTGGGACCCTGGCCCAGAGCTCAGAGGGACACTGGCTTTGATCTCAGTCCATGGGAGAGGCTTCCAACACTGAGAGATGAATTACAGGCCACAATAGTGTGAAAAAATAGTAGTTTAGCTTATCACAGGGTGAAAAAACCAGTAAATTTAGGTTTCTAGCATTGGAGTGAACGGGGGCAAGATGGAGGATTGGGGCGTTGTCTCCTGCTTCTTCTTTCTTCTTCCCTCACTCCATTTCAGCTGTGACGGTGGCACAAAGTAGTTCAAAGAGACAGGGTCAGAGTAGAGATGACCTGTTTAGTATAAGTGATAGACATTGGCAAGTAATGATAAATTAAGAATACGTAGCAAGTAGTATAAAAGATAACAACTGCCCAGCTCGGGAGGAGTCAGAGTCAAAGTCGGGGAGTCGTCAGATGCCTGAGCAGCTGCAAACATCTTTTGTGGAGCACTGAGAAAATTAAGATAAGAACAATAAACGAAGCATGCAACCTTGAAAAATCAGAACTTGAAGACTCCCTCTCTTTCTTCCGGTTGGCACAGAGCTGTGCAGAGGGCAAAAAGACTCTAAAACCACCTGAATGTCAGGGAAAGCCCACAACAGTAATCAAGATGGATTATGTAATTCTGTTTTACAGAGGTTTTGGTAAATGTTAATCTACTAAATTAAAAGGCACTTTCTCACATACATAATTACAGCTTCTGATAATTTTAGTCAGATCTTTAATTATTTTAAGATGAAAACAATATATATAGATATACTAATAACAATAATTCCAGGTTACACCAAAAGGTATCCACTGTCGTAAGAGTAACATACTAAGGGACGAACATGTTGAAAACTAATGAATTACTTAAACATACTAATTTCCACCAAAATTCTTGACACCCTCATAAGTCCATGGCACGTCATGTATATGGAAAACGTCTGCTTTAACACTTTAGACAACATTTAATCTCTGTTTTGTAGGCACATATGAGGTGAACTTCTGTTCCCCCTTATCCCAGCCCTCTGCTCACAGGGTTATAAAACTGAAGTTTCCAGTACCAGCCATAGTCATCTTCTACTCCTACTGAGCGCAAGAGCATCCAGCCAGTTTTTGCAGTCTTTCAACCTGCCCCATTTATGATGTACGTCTGACACTACTGCACTTCTCCTGGGAACATGAAATAGTTTATGCAAGACATGCAAGAAGGAGAGCAAAATAGGACTAGGATTCCACCCTGGAAAATTGTACAGGCTCCCCCAGCTTATGGAGTCCCTCAGGATGGCTGGACCTATCTAGGGGCAACATATTGTCCTGTACTGATCTTTTCCCATTCACAGCAAAGGCACTCATTCTTAATAGATCCCTGTAATTAGTCCTCAGTCACGGACAGATACTCCGCAGGATGGAGTGTCAATCAGATGTAAGGCTAAGGTTGGGAATCTATTACTGAATATGTTTTTTTAGGATTTTACATTACATTTCAGGCAGACCACTGCAAAATACTTTAAGTTAGGGAATTTAACTCATTGTACCACACCACATCTCAAGAGGGAGTTATTAAATAGGGCATTTTTCTTCCCTTCTCATGCTTGCCATCTATTGAGGCAGTTACACTGATTAAATAGTCTGATGTTATGCTCAAAGTCCCATGAATTTCCTGGTTTCCATGAAGTACCTTTTTAAAATTGGATCATGAAAATAGCACTGGGAGAACTCTAAATGCAAAATATCCTTCAATTTATTTACAGCCAATCAAGTGTTCTTAATATTTATTTTCCTTATTAACTGTTCTCTAGACAGTCTGTACAACATTTTTTTCCTCTGGAGATCCACTATAACTAGGGAATAGAGATAAATCTTGATCAGAGTCTGTGGAAAAATCATCTCAAGTGAACAGTGGGCCACTTCTTTTTAGAGGGGATAGAGAGCAGCACTTACCCTGCTGACTTCTTTAGGAGCCGTTTCATCTAAAAGGAAACAAACCAAACAATTAGGAACTCTGAGAAGTTTCTAGACTGAATTAAGAACAAGGCAACAAACTTCGAACCATTTTTGCACATTTGTACAAAACTTTCCTAATATGGTTTCAATCAAGTGATTGAAATATCCTGAGACTGGCTTGCATTTACAATCTTTTAAAAACCTCTACAGTTAAAAACCAATTGAAATTGGGATAAAGTATTTAGGAATTCTATTCTAATTTAGTAAGAATACAAAATTTCATATTTTCAGAATTCAGAGGAAAGCTGGCACAGGCCAGCTAAACACTACATTTATATTCCAATTCAGTAAGTGTATTGCTCGTAGAGCATAGTCTGAGAATTAAAGGCCTTTGCTACCAAATATATGCTACCAACATCCTACAAGGAAGCTAGTGAGCAGACTTAGAACTTCTGCTCTAATATCAAAGATACTAGTCCTGTTGACTTCTTTGGATGTGGAAAAAAAGTCTTGCAGCTATAAGAAAAGAAGGAGCACTGATGTGATCTGGCATAGCATGTTAAATGAAAATAGATTACAAAAATTTACATATATATACACACACGTGCACACAAACTCTAATGTTTTGTCCTTTCAAATGCAAACAGACTTTCATGCATTTTTTGGTAATTTTAGTACACATATAAATAAACATAGGTACAATATCAGAGCTAAAACATTGAGTAGTATTTCTGAAAACGGGGGGAAAGCAGCTATACAGCAAAAAACACATCTGCCACAGGAGTTTCCAACTTTCAGTTTAAATGCCAAAAGTAGTTTAAGCACACCTTCACAAACCTCCAGTTGGTTAGTTTTTCCTTAAAACCTGAAGAGAACTTTTTGCAACCTTTTATTTGCTCCTAGGAGCAAATTACTATACTTCTGAAATTAAAATTAAGTCAGGAAATAGATTTAATCTCACAGAAAATACCATATGTTTATATTCATCAAAGGCTCTTTGTATCTTGCCATGTAAAATGAACTTCTAAACAATAACGGTAAGAAAACCCCCTATTTTCTAGCAAACACATTTAATGCACCATTTCTGATGAAAAAATTCCCTATAGCAATACAGGTTCCCCATAAAAATTGAGTGATGCCAAGGAAAAAATATATTTCATAACCATGAGTGAATACTAGTCTCCTCTTAATGCCATTCAAATGCTATGCCACTAATTTACACATGCAGAACACAGACATAAACTTAATTTGGCTATTTAAGGCAGTTCTGCTGCTTGCAGTGCAATGTGTAACACATGCTCTGCCACATTCAGTGATGTTAACTTCCTGAACCAGACAAATCTACATACCAGTTACAGGAACAGCCAGAGCTACACTCAAAATCCATCTCTCCTACTACCTGATTTCTGACACAGAGCAACAGGAAATGTGAACAACAGAAAAGTGTGATGACAATGACACTTTCCTTGGCATGTACTCTCAGTTTTCATGGATCAAACATTTCTTCAATCAGAGGTGATGCTTTTCTGTTTAAAGCATGGGGTTTTATTTCCTCACACTTTTGTGGGATAAGGAAGGGTGTTAGATTTTGTTTGGCTGGTTATTAAACTTAAGTCACTAGTCTTCAGCATTCTCAAAATCCTGTGAGCTCCATAGCTCAAATACATAATGAGAAAAACTATTTTATTTTGAATCTGCACACTATGCATTTCAGCTGGTGCCTTCCATTCATCTTATTTATGGAGCCTGTGATTCTACAGATCTGTCAAGCAAGTCCTTCTCTGCTTCACACCCCATGTAAACCTTCCCTGGCTTAAGAGGCCTGGTCTGATTGGCTGCTGGTAACTCATCACTCCTACTTCCTCTGTCCTACTGCATCTTGGTGGGATGTAGAAATACAGGCAATACTGCAGCTCAGAAAAACACAGCTAGGACTTACAGAATGACACAGGGATGATTTAGGGAGTTTCTCTGTATTTGAAAAGAATTATTCCTAACATTGTACTTGTTTCTTGGTAGTTACTAAACCCTGGGCTAACATTTTCAAGCATTTATAATCTGTAATACCAATATCTATCTCAAAATGATAACTAAGACCCCCCTACTGTATGTGTAAAATTACTTCCCCCGTGTAAAGTAGTCAGCATTTAGCAGAATTACATTTGCCATCTGTTTTAGCTCTCACTCAGTAGTTTTAGCACCCTGGATTACTATACCCCCCCACTCAAAAAAATTTAAATCTTATCTTCCAAATTAAATTCAACCCTATATCCTCTTACTCAAGTCATGATGTATATACTAAAAAACATGGTTAAATCATACTAGTGATATCCCTCTCCTGGAACAAAATCAATTTATTGTAACATATGGAATATAAATGAATACCATCACAATTCTATCGCTTTCACAGCATTGTAAGACATAACTGCCACTGCAATTTCAGCTTAACTTATACAATTCTAATTAACAACTGCACAGTACACTACAGATATGCATAATAATCATTATAGTAATTAAAGACAGCATCCATCTGGGAAAACTTCCATACTAGACCCAGTCATATAAGATAGGAAGAAGCAGAAAGTAAGAAAGGGAACAGGAAAAAAAATCCACAGATGTTTGTTGTTTGGCACAGTATAAATGAAGCTAGGTTTAGTTTGGCTCAGGGTTTTTTTTTTGGTGGGTGAGTGAAAAGGTGTTAAAATGTGTAATTTTTTGTTTAATAGGGAAAAGTCAGATTTCATTTTGCACATAAAATAAAATCCCATTTCACACTTGGATTTCTATGCATGAATTTTAAAAAACAAAACAAAGGCCAATAAATTTTTGACAATTGCAAGATGCTAAGCCAGAGCAGTCACAAAGAAAACTTTAATGCAAAGGAAGTTTTCTACATCTCAGACATTAAATTTTGAGACATTTGCCACAGAAGCAATGATCTTAATACCCAGTTAGTTTTATCACAGGAACTCTTCTGGGAAACAATACTGACTTTCTCCTCGGTCTTATTTTGATCTTTTTTCTGTGTCGTTAAATGCTGGTACAGTGTTGTTGATGACAGCAAACAAATACTCAGGATTAATTCTGTTTGTAAGATCCCAGATAGCTCTACAGTCACAGTTTCCTAAGGAATGTTTTCCCACAGAGCAGGTGTCAGATTGACCTAATATTTTTTCTTTTGAAAGTTTTTTGCAATGCAATTAGACCAGCTGAGATATATTTGCTGCCCTTTTTTTTTTTTTTTTTAACCTAGAAAAGCATCATACACTCTAGCTCAATAATAGAAATTCCACATCAATTTGCATAGATTGGTTAAAAACTGATCTCACCACCCTGAAAAAAGTTTACCACGTTTACCTCTGTGGTAGAATGGCACCAGTCAGATGAAATCAGTCAGTCTGTTTTAGTTGCAACTTGCATCCTTGTTTCTGAATCTTGAATCTGGCAGCTTATGTCTCCCCTGAATTTGTAAGCTCTTTCAAAGACACCTCAGCTGAGGGGGGTTTCCTAAAGCAGTAACTATCACACATATGCAACAGAAATTTCAAGCCATCACTCAAAAACATTCTTGCTTCTTAATGCACAATCTCATTAATGATTAACTAAACACCTCTCCTGATTTTCAAGAGTCTGGATTTACCTCACAATTCAGAAGCCCTTGTGTTACTTCACAGAAAACTTAGTTTGTTTAAACATAGATTTAGACATTGAAAGGGAATATTCATTATAGTGATCACTGGTGGCACACTGTGTTTCTTTCCCTGAAGTATGACAAAGCATGAATTCTAGCTATTTTACATGAACAGTAAGATCTACATTTCTAAGTTCCTGAAAAAGGATGCTCAGTTCTTCCTATTCTTAAGTAACCGGCATCAGACAATGAATAAGGCCTGAACCAAGACTTCACTGCAGATGGTAAGCAGAGAAACATATTGTCTGCCAGGTGTCCTCAAATTTTAATTCATTCTTTCACATATAAACAAACAAGGCACTACACACAATAGGATTCAAGAGACTGTGCATTTGACTTCATTAGACATACTTAAATCTGGTAAAGTTTGGAAGCTTATTATTTTCTATGGTCTTAGCCCACACTAAACCGATTAAACAGTTGGAGCAATTTTTCAGGATGGCTTGTTCTGGTCAGAAAACTTCCAAAAGATATCATCTGAGAGTCTCACCAGTCCTTGTGAGAATAGAAAGCCATGAGGAAGATCTAGCGTTTTCTTCTGTTTCCACAATTGCATAGCAGTACAAAACATACCGATGGTAGCTCCACACTTATACATCCAGGATCATAAAAATCCTCAACTGTACAATGTATGTGACAATTTAAACTAATCTAAGCAGGGCATTCCCACATCTGCTAAAAGCTCCATAACATTCCTTACGAGTCCATCAAGTTTAATACACCTCAGCAAAAATCATGTTAGCACCTGGAATCTGACCATCAGGAAGAAACTTAGTTTCCAGCAGTAAAAAAGCTTTACCAAGAAAGTCTATTATTGTGGTTTTTTGGTAATTAGCCAATAACTTCATATCCTATTCAACACAGCTGTTGAATAACAAGAGGGTTAAAGCTGGTTAGATCATCCACCTGATCAGTCAACAAGGTGCAATCACCATTGTTTATTACTGGAATGCAGCCACAAGACAACAGGTTGAAGAGTGTGTAAAACAGTTTATCCTTTTTTCATACTTACCAGTTTACAGCTATACCTTTATGCCTGTATCTATTGCTTTTCTTGTCCAACACATGATTCCATGATTCTGCCTGGCTTTCACTCCACTACCTGCACTGCAGCTTTTTTTTAAATGGATTACATACCTTGCAAGCATGTTTGGTAAAGGAAGTTTCTCATCCAGTAATAACACAATTTCAGAATTACTCATTTTAAATCAAACATGATTTCCCCTTTTTTGTTGTTGTTGGTTGCCAAGTATAAAGTATCCTTAGAGTTTACTCTAATCAACTTATCTAAGAAACAGCATTATCACTACTAATCTGTCCTCTCACTTTTGAATAGAGCTGTCCCTTTACTTTTGGATATTTTTCAAATACCAAATTCTGACTTCAAAATTGAAGTTTTATTGTGTTCAGCAGATGTTTTCAAAGTGAAGGAAAAAATTACATTGTTGTTGGCTCAAATTCTATTCAGACATATACCTTAAGTAATTGCATTAAAATCAATAGAACTGCTACAGCAGGCATTGGAAAACAGAAATGCTTCCGTGTATTAAATGCCACAGCATTTCTGTAACGTACAGTGATTCAGGGCTGAAAGAGGTGATTAAAAGAACACTGCTTAAAGCAGGTCCTACAAAGCTCCAGCAACCTGAGAAAGCCCCACTGGATCTTATCCACTGCAAGACATTTGGATATTTTAAAAACATGCATACAGTTTGGACCCTGCTGAGCCTCTTGAGTTTGTTTATTCCTAGATCATGAATACCTCTTCCGAATTCAAAAGGTGCCTGGACAACTTTAAGAAAGGCACTTCCTTCTGCCTTCCCGACATCTATATACAGCCCACACTTCACTCTGAACCCAATAAGGCAAGGGATGGGATCACACAACCCAGCACCATGACCTTCCCCATCCCTGGCATGGAGAAAGGCTTCTAAGACTTGTTGGCCCAAAGAGAAACCAAGGAATTTCAGCAGGTTGTCAGCTTCTGGAGAAGGAAATACTGCATATGGCTCAGTGACAGCAAGAGAACATAATAATCTTACACATGTTAGGAAGAATGTAATCCTTCACTTACCCTGGGGAAATAGAGAATCAGATACCAACACTTTTAGTAAACTTTATGCTTTTAATTATTTCTGTTTTGTTCTCATCCCTATCTTTTTTATCACTGTATTCTCATGTTCTTCTGTTTAGAAACATAAAAGATTGGGTTTTTTACAAGAAAAAAAAACCATGTCCCCGTAATAAAACTCGAAGCTATTGGACTCTTAAGAAGTTGTATAAATTTCCAGATTCCAGTGTCTATTGCTATAGAGAATATCAAAAGTAGAACAAGAAGCTTCGCAGGCGGGCTGATCATCTTCTTTCTGGACCTCTGACTACACTGAAAACCAGTATCATGTTACTGAACTTTGCAGTAAAATCCTTAGAAATTGCAGAAAAATCAAGACTGAGTAGTTTTCTTCTCTTTAGAACAGCTGACAAAGAAACAAGAGAAAATGCCCCAGAGGAAAAGTTTGCTAACGTCAACAAGAGCAAGGGATCATTAGAGTTGAGATGATAGGTTACCACGTGAGAGGGTGCAGTGATCCAGTGTGAAACATATTTATGTCAGGGGAATAATTTCAATCCCTCTGAAGAAACCACACTCTAACCACAACATAGGTACATTTGTATTAGAAATGTATTTTATTTGCTTTACTCTGGAGATTGAAGACCCAGAAACTGAAAAAATGTTTAAATTAATCAGGAAAAAAAAAACCCTGAAGATAAAAAAGACAGACTAAAATTTACAAATTAAGCCTTTTTGCTTTTAGGGTATTTCAGCTGATTTGTTAGTAATCATAATCAAGCTCTCAGTAACTGAGTTGAATATTACAGAATAATGATGTGGAGATAATTCATGACTTTGGCGTCTTTGAAAAATGACATGTTACAATAGCATGATGAACAGATTGAAACCAAGAGAAGATTGAACTATTTACTACTTATCAGTACCACCACTGTGAGTAAAACATTTTGCTTGCAATGAGAAGACTGCTAAAAAAAATATAAAATTATAACTTCACTGAGTGGAAAGGAACAGAATACGTAACTACAAAATTATAGACAGTTCTCCATGACAGCACCTTATGAATTTCTGAACTAGTCAGTTTTTATTCTAAAAAGATTTTATAATGACATAATTATAATTCACAGGAATGATACAAGAAAAAAAAAAAGACTTAAAAATTATCTTTTTGGCTGCTCTGCAACAACAAAATCCAAAGCTTTGTGGAATTCAGTATTCTTCTACTGACATTTGAACAATTGCAAAATTTTAACTCTCTCTAATAGCAGGTGCAGTATTAAATATGCTAGGCCAGATTTAGAAAAGTTTTCAGGCAAGGATACATGCACCATGATTAAAAAAAAAAAAAAATAATCCAAAGCAGTCTGGCACCCAATTCCTTGAAATGAAAGGAAATTACATACCCCAAGATGTGTTGATTTACCACTGCTCATGTGAGAATGGTCATTAAGTTGTAGAGACTCAGCCACTTGTAAACCTCTAAGATGATACTAAGGTTATGTGAAATAATTGAGGAAGGTTATCGAACAGTGACCTTACTAAAAGACAAGATAAAAATGTGAAGAATACCAGTTGTCTCTGGCTGAAAACAAGAATGTTCCCAATGAAGCTCTGTTTATATAGCTCTGACTAGTCTTGTGTAACCTTGAGAACATGCTGTAACAGCCAACATCAGATGCCTCAGCACCAGAACACATCACAAAGTCACAGCACCTAGCAGTCCACATGCATCAGGAGATACAATCATTAAATGCCTTGGCACATGAGCATGATGATCCAGATGATCCTTTGACCCAGACTGGTTCTCCAAGAGGTTCTACAGAAATTGACAGGTACAACCCAGTCTTCAGTGGACTGATGATTTCTGAGTATGCCCACCAGCACATCCTCACACTCCACCATGCCAACAAATCTACTACACACCAACTTTCAGTAGAGAAACTTTGACACGGGCTTCAAATTGAGGGCTGGCTGTACCATCTGGAACTGATGACAGTCCCACAGTAAGAATCTAGTTCCTTGAATCACTGAACCATCAGAAAGTGAGGTAAATCACAGTATCTCTGCAATTAGCAACATGAGAAAGACTTGGCGATAGAAATCCTTAGGGGTTTCAAGGCAACCTCAGACACACACTCAAACAGAGAAGAGATTACACTAGAAATTTCAGAAGGAATTCTCTACTCAGAGGTCACCTGAGAGATGTCAAGGAAAAAAAAAAAAAGGGAAAAAAAAAAAAGAAACATCCAAAGGAAAACTGGGAATTCAGATCTGCAAGTTTAGAGTAAATGAAGCACTGGATGTGTTCATGCAAGACAAAATTACCTTCATGTGCATTTTTTATTTAACTAACAAAATCCAATGCAGATGGTAAATTAATTGAAATACTTAATAAGAAATCAGGAAGTACATAAAGAAATCAGCTGGAAAGCTAATAAACTATATCTAACACAGCAGTAAGAGAAACTGGAAGTACCACTTCTGTTGGTGGAATAAAGGGAACCAGAGCCAACCCGCACCTCTTCAGCACGGCTGAAGTTGCCACCTGCTGGGATAAGGAGCTGTGTCTATCTCCCAAATTGTCAATCTAAGAACACTACTAATGATCACACACTGAGAGCCAGCAGCCAAGCGAGAAATCCATTCCTACAACTATGAAAAGGGTAATTCATAATCTAAGTCTCTTCTCACCATGCCTTCAAAATAGTTTTGAAACAGTCATGACTGAGGAATCTCATAATTTGTCAGTAGGAGAATCATTCTTCCCAACTTCCCTCATCAGGCCTGCCACAGAGTTCTGTCAACACCAACACGAGTTCCTTACGTAAGCAAGCGTCACACAACTACTTGAACGAGGAATTTGGCAAAACAACCCCGTGACACAACTGCTTCTTAGACACCTTTATATACTACATCTACCTAGTTCAAAAACACCAGATCTGTGTTAATTAACCCATTTGGGGCTGATATCTACTCAAGCATACATACAAGGCCAACCAATCTCCACATGCAGCCCTAATTCCCTCAGGAGCTACTAGGGGACCTGACCATTTGTAGACATCAGGCCACTTGTTTTGACAAGTAATTGCAGGAGTGAGATTAAGTCACCAAACAGTACACCAAAGAGAACCGCCTAATAACTACATAATAAGCTGGTGGTTCAAAAGAAACATTAACATAATTAAATATAGCAAGACTGAAAGAATAAAGAAGACCCAAAGGAAAGACTTTAAAAACAGAGTTTCAAAAGGAGGACATGCAGGGAAAGAGGGACAAAGATGCCAGGATGAGCGAGTAGCCTGGACAAAGACGTCAGATGCCACCAACGGTGATGTACTTCACTGACCTCTCTAGAATTATTTTACTTGCTACCATGGTAGAAAACAATATCCAGTAAAAATAAAAAATACTGTTGAGTACAGATCAAAAAGAACCTCAAACTGCATCAAAAGAAAATCCTACATGTAAATCACAAGGTAAGATTTGCACAAAAAAAAAATTCCTTTTGTTTCCAATACTGTTCACTGCTACTGTTAATGAACAAAGAATGCTGGAAACTTAAATCATAAGCTTTAAAAATACAGCTGTCAAGAAAGGGAAAAAAAAAAAAAAAGGGTAGTTGCTTCAGTGTGCTTTGCCATTTTCCATCAAGTGAACAGATGGCATTATTAAAATTCTAGCAGAATGAAGTATTTATAAGTTCATTAGACAACACTAACTACACACACAAAAAAGTCAGCAGTATTGCAAATAAAGCTGCTGGATTCAAAATAGCATAAAAGTACAAATAAGGGTTATAAAATCACATTTATGAGTTAGTATACAAAAACAAATATGCTAAATGAAACAAAAGCACAAAAGAAATGCAGAAAAAGCTCTATAAAACAGTAATTTATTTTCCAGGGTCACTTCCAAGTTACTCCATGCATTCTGAGCCTGAATTCTATAAAAAGGACTTCCAGTTTGACAGTCTTTAAGACAGCTGAAAGGGAAAAAGCCTGTTACATTTACTTTTCTTTAAATTTATACATAAAATTTGTACTATGATATACAATATGTAAGAATGAAATTGCTCCAGCAATAATACACACAGAAATATAAGTCTTATTCTCTGAGGTGATGCTCTTAGGAAATAAACAAAAAGGCTAGCCAAATGCATCTAGCATATACGTCAGTGATTTTAAATGGTATGCCACACTGGCTTATTTAATAGCTGAGGTGCTTCATCCACTCTTCACCATTTGGAATTATTAGCCTACACTGAATTCACTTTGGAATCACTGACTTGTAATCAATTGCCTTACTTTCTATTGTCTCAACTTGGTAAACTGGTGTCTGTTAGGATTCTAATTAACTTGAATAAGATGCAAATTCCTGTCACCTTCAAAATGTGCCAAAATGGATTTACTATAAAAAGAGATAGCTAACAAACTGAAAATTCAGCTTTCACTCCAAATTAATATATACTAGTTCCCATATGTGCAGATTTATTGAAATGCACACCACTTCTCTCCGCAACTTTTATTAGTACAACCTGTGTTAATGTTTAACTCCTTCAAGCACCCTGTCCTCTCTGTGCATATTTTATTCAGTCTAAAACGTCATTCTTGGAAAGCCCTTGCTTTGACACCTACTGGGAAAATGATTCAACAAGGGACATGTACAATTTCAAAGCATGAATCTTTCTCCAGAGTTTAAAGAACTGCATGGCACTTTTTCTTTTGAGAGATCCATTACCACAGGAGAAATCAGTCAGATGGAATGAGTCCAGAGGAGGACCACCAAGTTGAGTGGAGGGATGAAGCATGTTTTATATAAGGAAAGGTTAAGAGAATTGGCCTTTTTTCAACCTGGAAAAAAAGACTTTGGGGTTATGTAGTCGCAGACTTCTAGTACCTGAAGGGAGCCTACAGTACCGTTTACGAGAGCATGTGGTGACAGGACAAGGAGGAATGGATTTGAAATGAGAGTTGATTTAGATTTGACATTATAAAGAAATTCCTTACTGAGAAGGCACTGGAACAAGCTACCTTGGTAAGTTGAGGGTGTGCCATCCCTGGAAGCATTCAAGGCCAGGCTGGATGGAGGTCTGAGCAACCTGATCTAGTGAAAGGTGTCCCTGTCCACAGCAGGGTGCTTGGAACTAGATGATCTTTAAGGTTCCCGCCTACCCAAACTATTCTGTGATTCTATTACCTAAACCATATCCAGTGTTTTGTCAATGTTTGTCTATTACTTAATCAGATCCAACTGATGTCATCTTAGATTAGAATATTTGAAACTGCCTCTTCCTGAAGAGATGAAACTATCTAGAAAGGATTGGAAAGGTGCAGGTCCACACCAGCAGAAACAAATTTGAGCCTGAATTGCCACCTCTGTGCTCTCCCCACTGCCTTGGGGCAGTTTACAGCTGCGGCAGCAAGCCATAGATATAATCTACAATTACATAAGCAAAATGACCAATGGATGGGAGAGGCTGGATATACACACCCAGGGATGGAAGCTGAGGGCAGGCAGTGCAGGCTTAAATCAACCACAGAATTATTTCCTGGGAACAAGAAGGTTTTGGCCCAAGCAAACACCACTTGGGCAGACAGGATTCATAGGCATCTCAGTTTCCTAATGACTGGGCTATTCAAGGCTAATTGGTGCCCAATAAAGGAGCCTGAAATTCTGAAGACTTTCAAGGAGGCATTGAAAGTTCTCTTTGCTAAGATGATTGCTACTTATATGTTTTAACATGACAAGTTCATTCATATGCAATAGCTTAATATTTAATTAAACAAAGTGCAATTATGGCTTCCTTCAGGCTGGAGACATGGACACATCCTCTTTAGTAAAATGTAAGTTGCTGAGAAGTCTAGATTTAATGGGTTCTTCCATTCAAAGAACATTATGATCACATGACATCAACAGTCATTTCTATTTATTAGTGTCCTTCAGCACAATACTGGAATGAGTAAGAAGCTTTAATATGTTTTAGGTACCTGTAGAGCACACAGAGAAAAGATTTATGTAAGAAATCACACTATTCCCTTTGAATCTTGAAATACTTCTTAACAAGAAAAACACTGCTAAATCATACCTCTGAGTATACTTTTTCTTTTGGTCCATCCTGCATCTAAATGATTTAATGATGATAATGTTTTAGGAACACACGAAGGGCATTAAGACTGAAAATTATCTTCAGCCTCCTAGTTTTGAATTACTTAGCCATATCTCAAGTAGAAAACAAGCATGGAGAGAAACTTGCTTTCACAGCACAATGACAGATTCCTTAACCTTGTTCTAAAAGATGCCTGTAATTCCAGTAACTGATTTACACTGTATTATTGCCTTTAATACTTTCTTTTTCCATTACAACTCCAGATACACTGAAGGAAACCAAACCTACTCCTTAATTTACTTTTGTTTGCATGCCGACTGTAGTAAAGTAATGAAATTGGATAAGGTGTGCCTACAATATCAATGACGGGGTAAAAATGTGTTTGGTTCCAAGAAAAACCCATTGCTAGAGACTACAATTTTTTTCAAACACACTGAAGGAAAAAAAAAAAAAGGCATCTATTATGTTTCTGGTTTTTCTCAGGAGAAACATGACCTACATGGCTAGAGAAAATTTGTACCTACGAATATCTAATACAAAATATTACCATAAAATAAAAAACTATGGCTCAATGCTGTAAATGAGTGGATGCACGCTACTGTGCAGTAGAGAGTAGAAAATGATGGCTGGTTTTCCAATGGAAAGGCTTGGCAGTCAGCCGTGTGGAGCAGACTGGGTTCTGTCCCCAAACACATTCGCTTTGGCAACATATTTGGAGGTAGCTTAGAGCACAAAAATAAGGAGAAATGGTCTTTCAATTTAGTCTACCAGTTGATCAATGCTAGACATAATCATATTGTACTTAATTTGATCCACAGAAAACACAGCAAAAATAAATATTCAGATTTTTTTCTTGATTCTGGAGTCCTGTGTTCTCCTACTTAACATCACCTTGTAATTATGAAAACAAGCAAAAATCCTTATTAAGTACTTTTAAAGTACACATTTGAAATATTATCAGTCACTAACTTATTCCTTTTTCCATACATAATTAAGAAAGTGCCCTTTAATTCTATGCATAAAAGGATTTCCCACAAACATAACACAAGTATATAACTGCATGCATTCCTTTAGAAACCCACTCTAGCATGCTGGTTTAAGTTGACAGCTAATAATAATATAAACAGGACTTATTACTTAAATTGCAACTTGTTATATCCTGAAAATTAGGTTTCCTTTAAGCCAAAGAAACCCAGGCTCTGTAATATCCTACTTCATGGGAATGAAAACCAGCAAGAGAAGAAAACAGAACTAATAGTACATATTTGTTTGCATCTATGGGGTGCTAATTAGTTGAAAAGGGTGAGTGTCTCAGCCTGCTACCACCAATAGATTATACAATCCACTCCTCCTTTTTGTAGCCTACATGCATCTCCTGCTGCTTTCGTCCTTTTCTCATCTGTCCTATGCTTCCCCAAAGGGCTCTCTTTTCAGTCCATAAGGAAAAGAAAGAAAACACTTGGTAAAGCCACTTCATATTCCTATCTTTACTGGGAATGTAGCCAAGGACGTTTACAAAAAGCATGAGTGGGGATAAGCAGGGCTTTTCTAAGCTTCTCTACTGACAGAGCAGCTCAGTTTTTTATGTATTATGCCACAGTATCTTTCAAACACTAATCTTCAGAGCAGCAATTTTCTAGTAAATGCTGAAACTAGTAGTGAAAAATTTTTAAGAATCTGAATTTGTGCAAGAACTCAATAAGATGAGAATTTATAAGCAAGTTTGGAGGGTTCTTCAGATATGAGTTCAGTATGAAGGGCAGAAGCAGATACTTGGGTACTGACAATTTTTTTTAACCTATCCTTTGAATACAATAACTTTTTAGACAGTCACTGAGACTTGAACCTTACATGTGTTTTAGGAGCAAAACAAGAGTGTTATATCATCAACTCAAAGAAAGGCACCACTGTTCTGCAAGTACTTTCCTGCAGAATTTCAACTGGTCATAAGGAATCCCAGATATATTTCCTATGAAAAAATAAATTCTCCTTTTGCGTGAACCCGGGACTTGCTATTAGAATTAACAAAAAGAACTGGAGCTTTGTGGCCTTTTTTCCCTGTGTATATAGATGCCACTATCTGGAACTCAACATATACTTTGTGCAACCACTTAAAGGAAACTTTGCAAAGATTAAATACATCAAATGGAATACATTTGACTATACTATCTCTTGCAGTTAATTAATCTGAGGCACTTTCAAAGCAAAAGTCAGAATGAGATAACAGGATTACTGAGAGGCTAGAACAGAAGTTCAATACTTTCACTAGGTACCTAATCTGTTTCCTCAAGGAAACACAAGAGGTGCCAAGCCAGTTTCCACTGATTCCTCCTCTAGGCTTGGATCCTGGATGTGTTTTAAAAAACATTTTCAAAATCTAAGATGATATCTGATGCAAATGTCCAAAAGGAGGTCCTGGTAAGAATGAAAACATATCTGTCCTTCTTTAACTTTACTGTCCTTATTAAAATGTGCGAGCTTGTCACGCTACCACAGGAAAAGTTTTCACTAACCTTTAGAGATGTGCAACTGAAGCCTCAAGGATATGAAAACAGTCAGGCCTGGAGTTCTTACTTACTTTTTTTTTAAAAGAGGTAAAAATGGAGTCAGACCTCACCACAGTTTTATGACATTAAATCAGAAAGTTCCTGACTGCCTATCTCTGAGACAAATCTCACCTAACTACTGTACAAAACATACTTCTGTTTCTGCATTCTTTAGAGAAAATCCACCCTCAGAAAGAGTAGTAAAAGATAAACATACCTGAGGGATTTGGACATATCATGAGAGAGAGAGAACCCTGAGACCGATGAAGGTCTTTCCATCATTGTAACATGTAAAAAGAAATGGCAGACCTTGGAAAGAAAACTTAGAAAAATTGTGTCTCTCCTAACCATCCTAGAATTAAGAAACGTATTAATATATATTTTAAAAATTATAAGCCTAGGAAGGTAGAGAAGGCTTCATTCTACCTATTTATCAAAAGGAAAACAGGGGACAAATACTAACAAGATGATGCTGAGCTAAGCAGGTGCTGATTCCAGTTCCTGAGGATCTACATAAAGACAATCACTCAGCAAAAGCCAATAATTTCTTAACAGTCTGTAGAAGAGAGAGCTCTTCAAAAACTAAACTAATTAATTGCAGAGCTGAGAAAACTTCCAGAGAAAATATAGTATTATTTGAAATAAGACTTTACTTTAAGATATATAATAAAAATAAAAACAAGTATCATAACTCAAGTACTATCCAAGATTTTATGCACATTTATTAAGAACGAAGAAAATCTAAATCAAATATTCTCACCCTTTAACTAGATTTACAAGAAGAGAAAAGAAAAGAAACAAGCTGGACTTCCAACACAGTATTTATTCCTGAGGATCCTGTGTATATAGCTTTTCTCCTTTCATTATTTCTATTAAAATAATTATTTTGGCACTGCTAACAATCAGAAACCCACCCAATTAATTTTTTTAAGCTGCCCTCAGAAATATTACTAGATTCTATCAGCACTTCTATTTTCCTAGAAGTGTTCCAGAAGCACCTCCATGTAGCTGATGGACTGCTACATAAACTAAAAGTTATGAATTCCGAATGATAACAAGTCAGCCACATTTGTGAACAGAAACTGCATTGCCATTGTCACACTGCAAAGAAAACATTCAAATCACCTATACCATCCAGACAAACAGCTTAGCTTTGTTGAGTTTCTTCAAAGTGTGTTTAAAAAAAACTTGTTTATGTAAAAGGCCGTATGTAAAAGGGCCAATCTTGGCAATGCTTAAATAAATCTGACTGTGTAGAAACATGCAGTTGTAGTATTTATTCCACAACTTGAGCCTATCTAATATCCAATCATAAAGATCTATTTGTGACGTACAAAGCTGCCAGCATGGGCCAGTAGTTCATTCATCAGTGTTTAGACCTATAAATGGTTATTAAAAGAAGCTGGACTGGACCATGACAAACAGCAGTATTTCTGAGATTCCCTATGTTTTTGTGACTCTGCAATATTGTTCTGTGAAACCTCATTTGAATTTTAAAGAGCCATTGCCAGCTCAAACTGCATTGATACAAAATTTGATAACTGTATTAATCAGTGCAACAAAGATTTTTTGATGAAGAAAAAAAACCCCTCAGAACATGAGAAAATACTTGTAAATATCCTTTTCCTATATTACATGGCACCATTTTCTCTGTACTTGGATGTATATCTACATATTCACTGTACTAGGTGTACAGAGTTGGCTGCTACAATAGGTACCTCAAACACTGAAATGTATCAGAGATTTATGGCCACTATTTACTCCTCAGAGGTCATTTCTTTCTTTTTTTTTTAACACAACCATATTGGTCAACAGGGAAATGACAGTTATTTTCTCCAAAATTGTTTTGGCCCGAGAACAGTTGGAAAACGCAACCTGGTAATAGTACACATTTGTAAAAAAATCATTGTAAACCAAAAATTTTGTTTAAGAAAAATAACAGACAAGAGGGAGAACTCAGATTATTCTTTGAGCACATTCATGATTGACCATGAAATATATGATGGCAAACCAGCAGGTGTCACAATGACACGGCTTCCTAGGTAATACAATGCAAAAAGAGCACATTCTGGTAATTTAAAACTTCATTTGAAATAACCTCCTCTCCCAGAAGGCCATTCACTGTGTGGGTCATGACAACTTTGATTTAAAAAGAAGGGTCACTGTGTAGTTACCAGCTGAAAAAGTTGTTTTGACAAGTCTCCCCAAGTGTTCACTGTAAATCCAAAATCACTGCCCAGCAAGCTCTTGGACTGAATTAGTATAAATGTAACAAGTCTGTCACCACTTCCCCACCCCAGTCACCAAAACCTGATGTTAGCTACATGCAATTGCTATAAACCCTTCAAAAACTCAGACATTCCTCCTCCCACACCTATTATTGAATTGTGTCTTATTAATTTCCTAATCTTTTTTGCTCATCAACACCATCATCCTTTCTCTCTTTCCCTTTCACCTCCCATACTTAATGACAAGTGAAACGTTTTAGGATGAGGACCAAGCACCTTGTAAAAGAGCTCCCTTCTGCTACCTGCACAAATAATAAAACACACAAAACATTCTACCTTTGCATTAAAAAAGAAATGTGAGAAAGTATTTTAATCACTGTTACTCAGCAACTTCAACTGGAGAAATATTTTTTTTTTTTTTTCTGTAGCCAAAATCATCACTTACGGGTATTTGCCTGCATACTGCAGGTTGAAAGAAATAATAAAATAATTTAGCTCAGTACTGCAGCTAACATAAGTCTGAATAAGGTGCTGTCTCCAAAGAGTTTCAAAGATGCCTTATTGTTATAACTGAAGAGACCTCTCGCAGCTTATCTAAGAACATCCATAAAAAATGTGTTATAGTTTAAGAATCCATTTTTCCAGCATATTCAAATGAGTTATTAAGACAATCTGACTCACAATTCTAACAACGGGTGGTACATAAATCCCAACAAGGCAAGAGAAGCATAATGACAGAATAATGACCCCATTCTGCTAAACTCAAAGTCCATCTACTCAAGTTTGTAGCCTATGACAATGGCTAGTAACAGCTCATTTAGAAAGGAAATAAGAAAAGAGTATGAAGAATTTATGCTGCATGAAAAGGAGAGAAAACAGACTACAGATGTACAGAGTATACTTACTCCAGTATGTCCTCAGAGCAATCAGATGCTTATGAATTTTCTCAGCTGGAGGCTGCATCAGGATCATAGTATGTAACAGCTCTTGATGAACTATTTCTTCTTTGGAATGTGTCTAATCACTTTTTGAACCCATTTACATTTTTAACATCTCAAATATATTATGCTAATAGGTTCATAATTTAGGCATGGGTTGTGTGAAAAAGGACATCCTGTTGTTTCAAATCTGCAGTCAATTTGTTTTGCAGGGTACCCTTCATTCTTCTGTTGTGGAAAAGGTAAATCTGTCAACTGTCTTCATCACAACAGTCATAATTATAAAACTTCTGCTACTGTTCAGGTCTTTTGCAGAATAAAGAGTCGCTCTCTGGTAACAGCATCACAAAAGTCATCACTGCATACAGATAAAGAAGTAGAAAGGCTTTATAAAGAGTTAACACTATAAGAATTTGGGTTCTTTTTCTGGCTGATTTGAACTAGTTGTGCTAGCCAGCACAAGAAATTCCAACCTTTGTAACTTCCCACCACAATAACAAACCTCCAACAAAAGAACACAAAATCTATGGATAGTAACTGAGCATCCTCAAATGCCATATAATTAGTTAAGTAGATGTAAATGTCTTCATAGAATTATTTTGAAATTACTCTTTAACCTAATTAGGCCATAAATTCTTTCTTAGCCTTCCCCTCCTTATGCTTAAACAAGACAAATCCTTCAAGTAAAATTTATACTTATCATTGGCTCAAGGCTGACACTGCTTTTATAACCCATTATAATTTCCCACCAGACCTCCTTACACCTGAGATTTAAGTGTTCCACAGGGAAAAAAAAAACATTCCCCTCAGACCTAGACAAAATTACCACACACAATCTCCTCCTCTTCCATAATTGACAGTCAGACATTTTGCTCTAACAGTCTGAAGAAGCAAAACAATTAAACACAATTAAACTCAGTGCACTGTTTTCCAGCTTTATTTGCCATTGATAAAGTCAGGTGAAGTGGTTCCTCCATGCCTCACATACTGCTAGTCAAATAGTTCATTGTCCCCCTCTGCTGTGCTGATGGAAATGTTAGCTTGTCACATATATTGTAGCAAGAAAGAGGTCTATGTAAAAAAATACTTGCTTTCTTGCTTGTTTTTTAGACTTCTAGAAATACAGATTAGACACATCTACACTTCTGGTTAACTTTGCTCTTCTATGTGTCCTGATGAGGCGGTACTACCTGTACAGAGCATTTGAGCTTCAAATTAACCTCAACTTTCCACAGTGACTTAATGATATTTCCTGTTTGGTTGCATTTGGCTAAGTTCTCTATCTGTTCCCAAGCTCTAATGGCTGATTTTTCCACGATATTTCTAGCATGCCTCCTTGAGCTGCAATAGCTAATTCAGGCTATGCCTGAATTAATGGAAGAATTCGGGCTGCAGACCAGGCTTGAATATCACCAGTACTTGATTAACTTTGCACCCACAGCACGGCTTGGATCTTGCCAGTTTGCACTTCCCCAAAACAATATTTGTGATCAGATGAGAGGACTAACACCTGCCCAGGACTATTCTAGATGGATGCAACATCATATTGTTGGGGTGTGAAGAACAAGCAGTTAAGCCTCGTACATGTGACATGCCATGCAACTAGGTCTCAGAGGCAAAGATCAACCAAATCTTATTTTTATCTGACACTTTATTAGATTCTTTACAGTTTCTATGAATCTGGGTTTAATTTTCAGTACAACTGAATTTTTGCTGTCCTCGTATGCATCCATTTTTTAATGAAAATAAAAAATCCTCTCAGAATACTGAAGTCCGCTGTAATGAAAATTGTCTAGGAATTCCATAGTATACCTCCAAGTTCTTAGCAACTCAATAATCTTCAGGACTTTTTCTCCAATACCTGGAATTTCTGTCCAATATTTGTATCTCTGAAGGTCATTTAAAAGGGTTCACCTCAAAGTTTTGTAGGTTTGTTTGTTGTTGGGTTTTTTTATTGTCTGAAATGTGAGTACATGTTTTGAACCAAATAATTTCTAGCTACGTGCTTAATAACACCTTCAAAGTATTTGAATAATATTTGTGACACAAACAAAACTCTAAGTCAGAGGCAGAGGCCACAGTGTTCATTTATGTGAAAACCATGTATTCCTCCTACAACATATTTAAAGAGCTATAATCTCCTGAAGGCGTAAATAGATAGAAGTAAATCTATGAAAAGGAAATCATGCTTAGGCCTTCCTCTTGCTGAATGACGTGGGAGTATAATTTAAGTTTCATTCATAAAACATGAAAAAAAACCAACCAACCAACCAACCGGCAGTTTATTACAGTCCAATTGAAAGGTATTTCACAGGATTTATTCCATTACCAGGATGAAGAGTATCAAGTTATTTTTGGACAAAGAACTTGATCTACCAATGACCACTAGGACAAATAAAGGGAGTATCTATGACTCACCATGAAAGGTACACACTTCAAATTAGCTGCACTAAATCTCATCTCATAAACACAGGACAACTAGCCTAAAATTCCATCTAATGATAGATATTTTAAAGGCTAAAGTAACTGAATTGCCATCAGTGATTAGCTAACTACAGAATCACTTTTGATTCTGTAAAAATTTTTCATTTTCATTAAGCCCATGCTATGTCTGTGATTCACTGGTCTGTGTACACAATCTGCTTTCAAAGATTTAAGACAACAGAGCAGTTTCAGAAGTAAAATTTCTGCTGAAAATCTTCACCAATAGCCAATATGAAGTCAAGACAAATATCATTAATTTCTTCTGCCCACAGAAAGAGAAAACCATCCATTTAGAGCATGGCATTAACATTTATATCCAACCAGACATCTCCACGGTAAAAGATGAATTTTCATTCATCCTCAGGGCTTCCTCTACTTCCTGTGATAAAAAGGAGATGGCAGAATTTTTATATGTATATTATATATGGATAAGGCATGGAGAACTTTGCTGAACTGAGTTTTCACTATTCAGCATACAGAACATACGTGAATAAATATCCTTTCTTTATGCTTATGTGGTGTAACAGACTATCACACTGTGTGACTGCATACATCCTTTTCCTCAAAGATACAAGTCTCATTTAATGGACAAAACAAGCAATGCCAACATCTGTAGTCATCTTATATTTTGTCTTTTTATCCTTATTGGTCAATCTTTGATTACAGGGCTTGTCTATCCAACATTAATTAAATTAATACTTCCGTACTCCTATTTGAAAGTCCCATAAAAGTTAATGACTATTCCCTAGTTATTTCTTCCTCAGCTTACAGACCATGGGAACACTGCTACTCCATTTCAATGCAGGTAAAACAGGTTAGATGACATCGACATAAATAATCATTATTGAAAAGTGTTGGCTTCGTGGGTATACAGTCTCCACATACATCAGCAGAATGGATCTTCTCCACCAATTAGTGAGATTTTTTTTTCTTTTCTTTACTTGATTTTTTTACTCTAAAAAAGATCCATGTATAGGAGAGAAACAATCTGAAAACAAAAAACAGCAGGACCAGACAACATTTAGGAGAACTGTTTCACACAGGAGGGAAATGGTTTTGTGTTGCAGCAGCCCTCTCATTAGAGGGTAGAAATGAGCTGAGACACAGACTTCTTGTTTGTCACAGCCGAAAAAGGGCCATGGTTTATTCCTCTTTACAGCTCAGCCATCCTGACTGCAGCTTTTCACTGACTCTGGCTGCAGCAAGCTCCTACTGTAGGTTCCCCCTGCAGCCTCTGAGTGCTGCTTATTTCCTGCTAAACTGCAGTTACTGGTTTACAGACTCTGACTGCAGGCTTTCACCCAGCTGGACTGCGACTGCAGGTTCCAACAACAAGCTCTAACTGCAGACCCAGACTGACCTCACAGCAGTGAGCCTCTGTCCTGTTTTGCCCAGTCCTTCTGGTATCAGTATCTCCTTTCAGTATCTCCTTCCTCAGGATCATTACTCTTCCTCCAAGTCTTCCGTAAGGATCCTTCCAGTACCTCCTTCTTCTGCATCCTCTCTCTGACCCACTAACCCACCCTTTTATCACACTTAACTCTACTAGTCACATCTGCAACCCATTAAGAGCAAGGCTCGTCTTCTTCGGTAATTAGGACAACTGTGACTTATCAAGAGCAAGGTCACCTGTAATCCTTTCTTCTACACTTAGAGTTTTGTATTGCATATAGTGTTAAATTGAAACACTATCTCTTACACTGTCCACTCTTTAGAAAGACATTGACCAGCTGGAAATGTTCAAAACGTAAACTGAAGAGAAATGGTAAGAAAAGTGGAAAACCTATTTCTCAGTATGATAGTAAAAAGGAGCTCCACGTCCTAATTTACTGAAAGATTGAGAAATTACAAAAATCAAAATCTGTTTATTTTCTAATATAACTAGCAGTACCAAGCAAAAACTCATTCTGTGAAGTCAGGTTTATAAGTAAGGAGAAACATTATTTTTGAGTAGACAGGAAAAAACATAAATGCTTCTAATTCAAGCTTAACAAAGGCACAACAAACATTAGTATAAGTACATGTTGAGAATAATTGCTCTAGATATAATGTGATTAACATAATTAGTCTAAGAGGGAACTCAGACCAAGCAGTGATGTCTGCTTCCTAAGACCAAACACAGCATCATTAAAGGATTACCCTCTGCAAATCTCTGACCATCTAGACAATTCTAAATATGCAGAATTCCAGAAAAACAGAAAAAATCACCTCCTTCACCTGACCCACTCAAAAAAACCCCAAAACAATCAGACAAACTCTCACACTGTTCAGCAAACTAGAAGAAAAAAAATGTACCAAGCCATTTCTAGCAATGTTTGGAGTTTGCTAGTGATAGCCACTCAAATAACAAAGAATAAAATTAGCAACTGCATCAACATTGAGATGCACACTGAGCAAAAGACTTCATCATCACTCAAGACCTCCTCAGTATTATCCACCAAGAGGCCATGTCTCAGTATTTCTGTGCTATCAATACATTAAAAATATAGTGTTTCATCTAACTTAAATATGCTTTCCATTAACCTTTTCTGTCCAAAAAAACAGACTGACAACTCAACAGGGGCACTTTTTCATTAACTCCTTAATATTTTCACAGCCTAAATGAGCTCACTTATAATCTAATTCTCTTCTGATTAAGTAAGAGAAAACAATTAAAAAAAAAAAAAAAAAAACAAACAGAAAAGCATTGAACTGGATCACACAGGAAAGAAACCATTTCACCACAGACTACCGAGTCTTTCAGGAAATTTTACAGCAATAAAACAACTTTTAAAAACAATAGCACAAAACAAAAGTCTCCCCAGATACCCGCTTCAAAAGTCTTCTGTACCTCTGACACATGTATTTCATTTTCATTATCTGGACTAAAATAACATTCCTATGTAGAGCTCTACCACAGAACTGGGAAGTACCTTCATCTGTCTGCTTCTGAAATACTAATACAAACATAAGCTTTCTAGATACGTGAAAAATGCCAACCTGCAGACTATGCCATACAAAACTCTATCAATGAGTTTTATCTCCATGGAAGAAAAGACTGTGCCAAACACACAGAGAAATAGGTTCTGCATAGTCAAGCCCCCAGATATTATTGCAACTTTTCTGATAAAAACATTCACAACAGAGACAAATTTTATCAGTCTGGATATTATCCCAGCAAAGTGGCACCTGTCAGTATCATAAGTTACCTTGGGTCAGACCAACAAGAGGACCTAGACCAACACTTTTGTACCTAACTGGCCATTAACAAATGCTGAGTGAAGAGCAGGAACACAGCAAGCAATTATTCCAGTTGGAATTCAAATATACAACCTTTCTGTCTTATCTTGAGAAAAATTTAAAAAACCCCACAAAATCCAGGAAAGGCATCAAAATATGTGGATAGTAGGGTTTGGTAGTAAGAAGCATTAAGAGCTACTACTATGGTGTCAATGGTGCAGAGTCCTGCACTGCCCAAATAATTCCCACTATTATGCTCGCTTTTTGGCAAGTATTTGCTGCCTGCTTGTATGTCACAAACATAAGTACAGCAGGGATACATCAGAGTAAAACAGCATGTCTGCAGCATCAATGAACTATTAAGACACCCTAATTAGAAATCAAGGAGGTTGTTAACATGCTGCCATATCAGTTCCTCTTGCCTAGGTTGGGGAGAAGTTAGAATTGCAACAAGCTGTGGAGCATCACAAGCAGTGACAGTGATGAGTATCCTTCACCTACAATTCTACAGCTACTACCCTGCACTACAGAACAGCTATCTCTGCTCAGTTGGTGCAAAAAGGCACAGTCCTCAAAAACTAACAAATCAAGAACACGCTCCATTTTATTATTATTATTATTATTCTGGCAGCAAGATGACATCTCATTAGCATATACATTCTGACATGTATCCTCCTTACATGTATCTTTTTATATACACTATCCCTGCTTATGGAAATGTGCGTTACCCATCCTTTTGCCTATTTAATGATCTTGGGCGAAATGCCAATAACATGCCTCTATACACCATCTTTTAAAAGCAGGAATAAATAACATAATTAAAAGAAAAAAATTGGAATAACTACAGTCTAATGCAGAAATATGTACTTTGGCATTCCTTAACAATAAAAACCTAAATACAGATTTGCTGCCTAAATAGAGCCACACATCAACACCTCTCAAAAAATTCACTACTTTGTCTCTTACAGGACTGTAGCCAGCTTTAAAGCCCATCACGTTGATACCTTAATACCCGAAAATGCAGCACCAGAAATCACTTTTTTGTACAGAACTTTTATTATTTCTCAATGATGCAGCCTAGTACAGTTCAAACATCACAGCAACTTTTTTTTTTTAACAGGTCAATTGTGAAATATCAGGTTCCTGGAAATGGAGTAAGTCAACTACACTTAAAAGATGATAACTTCTGAGTATAATCAGTGTCCTATCATGTACTGAATGTACTACTTTCCATTAAATTTAAAAAAAAAAGTATTTATTAATTACTTTACAACATTTGTATTAACAATGGCAAAGCATCTTAAGTTCCCACTACACACAGCTTTACATGGTTTTTTTACATGTTTTTGGCAAATTTGCTGGGGAAAAAAAAATGTATGAAGCTGCTAATGTTTCCAGATTCAGCAGTAATTAAGCACATGGTCATGCACTGTGTTGAACATGAGGGCCATGGGAAGTGATGAGTTTCTTAAGTGATATAGGCAGCTTTCCATGTACAAATTCTGTGCCAGTACAGTTTGTCCTTTCTTCTTATTATAAGAGGTAATTAAAAAGATTAGGAAAGATATCTATGAAATTCAGTATCAACAGTGTAAAAGATGCACATCTGGCTTATTATCAATGCGCTCAGCCTCTTTTGTTGTGGCAGTGAAGCTTCAAATAATATAATAACGGTTGGAATTTATAAATATTTTTCTGAGACATTTGTTGGAAGATGAGGATCAATCCAGCAGCATAGTCTAAAGCTTTCCTAATATTATGGCTCTGGCTACAATCATCTGCCACTTTTGCTTGAGTGACATGAAAGAGGACAATGGAAGAAGTCTCATGAGTTCTGTGAGTATTATATCTAGGCATCTGGAAAAGGAAAGATTTCCTTCTGGCAGATAATTCTCCCATGATCTGGATAGGAAAAATTTAAAACTCAAGTGTTTTTATATTACAAATAGAATTGTTTGGAAATTCTGTGTGCAACAATACAAGGTCTGGGTGCATTTTGAGCATGCAATTTATTGGTAGATAAAAGTCAGAGTTCAAAAAGTTGCAGTGAATACCCAAATATCAGCATAAGCAACATTCCTTTCTAGTGCTACCTTCGCAGGTTTTCTCCACTATACCAGGAAAAGGAAAAAAAAACCAAGTTAAAAGACAAAAAAGTCTTATAAACCCAGGCAGATCACCATCAACCCATCCCGAGCAATTTTCAATCTAAAATTTACCATGATAGATACAAGATTTAACACATTGAGGACTCAATTCATCATATTTTGGGATATAGTTATACCTTACACACTGCAATATTTAGTGATTTCCTCCCTTTCTAATAATTTAGGTTTAGAAAAAAACCCAAACCAACTACTGTAATTAATTCCATGAATCTCAGTCACAGATAAATTTCAGTTCATTTAAGTCCAAATCAGACATTTCAGTTCATGCTAATGAAATTCAGATAAACTACCCTGGCTGCAGGCCCATTGAATTCTGGCTGAAGAATACACACAGCTGGATGTCTGTAAATCAGGCAGGACACAATTTCTGCATATAGGTTAATGACTGTTCTGCGTCACCGACGTGTAAGAGTACAGACACTCAGCCAGAGACCTCAAAACAGCATTTTGCCTGCCTGGCAACTTTCTCATAAAAACAAAGCTTACTTTTCCGGCTGTATCACATTACACAATGTGAGCATTTGTAAAGTAGACTAGACCAAAGCAAAAGGGATAGAGGGAAAATTATACCCCTACTGATGTAAAGTGACTTAGGCTACACAGTCATTTTAAATCACCACAGATCCGTGCTGACACCAAAAGAATCAGTTCCATCGTCTCCCCCCATTTCTTTCCGCTACCAAAACTCAGGCAGTAGAGTTTGTATGTACGTAACATGAACTAAGTAAATAATCTAGCAAATTTCTTTCCTGAAAATATTGCTTTCTGAAAGATTAGGATATGTTGTTCTCAGAAATATTTTATATGTCTATAGACTTTAACTTTCTACAAGAAAATTGCAGACAAGGCTCATCAGTATCCATTTCCTTCTATAAACGAAATGCACACAAAATAATATTTTTTACTTGGCAAGTATAGTTTTAAATCTGGTTCTTCTTATTTTTATCTAAAATCCAGCACTAAAGAAGCCACATCTGCATGACTGCCTTCAGTGCAATAACTACAGCCACCTTTAAGATCACTGTCAGCAAAAGGGAAGTAGTAGGGATGGCAGAAAAACCTGTAGGATGATAACAGATATGAAGCAAATTGCTAATGGTAGCATAACTATTGCTTGACACTTTTAATACAGGTTTGGGAAAAATGAGCCCTGCTACAGAATTTTTAAAATGTATGAAAACACCAGACAAATCCCACTGTAGTACGTGTTCGCATTAAAACTTTGCTAGGATAATGGCCAGCAATCACTTCGTTTTAGCAGTTTCTAAAAAATGTTTCATGAGGACTTCCACAAAAAAAAAAAATCTTTCGTTTACAGCCTTCCCCCCAAAAACTGGAAACTTTGAGCAACTGTTAATAAATTCTACTTAACAAAATAGGATTCTCGAAGCTAAAAATTCTCCAAAGCATTTATTTGGTTTCAGCATAAAGATCCTTGACCATAAACTGCATTTCAAACACACAATGATTTCTTACAGTGATTTCAAGACGTTAGACAAAATTATTATTTTTAAATGAGCATAGCTCATAAAAACAAGAAGTATGAATTTCTGGTAATACAAAAGGTATTTTTCATCATCTGTTTGTAAAAAGCATTGTCACAACCTATTCCCTTGATTCATAACAAGTTTTTCTGATTGCTGTTGTGGATTTTAACAATAGGCACCCTGCAGTGCTGTAGTTTGCAAACTACCAAGAAAGTAGTAAACAGTCTATTGCTATATACTTCTATTCCGCTACTAGGTTTATTTGCTGCAAAAATTTATTGTTGCCTTAGGATCATATGTAGTCACTACCACCAAAAATCTGGCTCAATATAGCCTTTTCTGTCCCTTGTCCACTTTGTTGTTTTTTTTTTTAATAATAATTCTGCAGAAAACACTAATCTCTAGGAAGTAACAATAGCCCCTCTATTTAAGATAAGAATTATCATTAGAATTTAAAACCCTAAACACCTTAGAAGTCAGCCACAAAGCAAAACCAGTGTTTCTTCCCTAACCTTCTTGGTAATTTCCTCCTTTCCATTTTACCTGGTACATTACAAATAATTCTTAGAATTTCATGAATGTTACGCTTGCAGACAATCCCACAAAATTTAACATCATTACAAAATTTATGATCATTCCATCTCATGCAATGATCTTGGCATCATTTAAGCCAAGGCTGGCTCAAAAGAAAAATTTCTGGGTCTATTTACCAAGGTATTTTACCTAATGCAATCCAACAGAAATACCTCCAGAACTGGGTTATAATATCTTGTCAACATTCTTATCTAAAATTGACTTATTACATGTTGCAAGTAAGAACTTTTGAGATGGTATATCCAGCCGCTTACTGAGGCATACTGGATAACTTTAATTCAAAGCTTATCAATTTTAGATCCAAGAAAACCAAATTATGTTCTCAGACATACAGGTTGATAAATAGTATTTGCAATTCAAATTGGGTAAACTAAACTTCCAATATTACTACTAGTATATTTCAAAATAAAACAACCAAAAGGTTCAGAATATTTTGAAAATTGCTAGCCTATTTTGCCTTCAAAAAAAATGGCAGAAGCTAAACACAAAAATGATAATAGCCAAGTTATACCAAAACCAGGTTTCCTTTTTAAATATGAAAATAACTGAGTGGTTCAAAGATAAATATTAATCACTAATAAAAAGCACTTACCTTCTTGTCTGTTATTTTTCCTTTTTAGCCATTTTTCCACAGTTTCTGCACTTACACTTTCTGACACAAACTCATCCAGTACCTGGGGGTGAAGAGAAAGATACGCCTTCACTTTTTCATCTGTTAAGCCTGAAAGAGAGAACATTAATTGATTACATTATTGGTATGAACTCTCTCATATTAAAAAAATACATGGAGACCAGCAAAAATCAATATCCCTTTGTTTAACACACTGATTGAATATAGGACTATTTAAATAGAGCAGAGAGAGCAATGTCATGCCAAAAGAAATGAGCTGCAATACAGAAAATAGTAGAAGCAAAGCATAGCCATACAGATACTGCATACAAAAAGTCCCCTAAAGTGGTACACATAAACATCATCCAGGAGAAACAGCCAGGTGGGAATTAATTACTATGATTGTGACTATAAAACTATTTCCAATCTATGCAAGATGATATATTGATAAAGAAACTGGTTAGAAGGAGACAGAAGAAAGTGAATTGGGATGTCTCACAGAGCACCACACATTCAGTATTCTCACTGCAAATGGTAGCAAAATCAACACAAACAATTATGGAACACCAAAATCATACGCAATTTTCAAATACTAGAATTACTTAAGTTACTTTAGATGTATAAGCTGTTTTCATAAGCATGCTTCCATTGCTTTAGTAACTTAGCTATCAAAATGAAAATAATTGCAGACGAAGAGTATTTACAATATCTGTGACAGAAAGAAAACTCCAGTAAAGATTCTCGAAAAAGAAGAAATATCACAAATCCCTGATGTTCATAAATAAACCTTCAAACTCAAAAAAATATAATCTGATTATAAACTTTGAAATTCCCCCAAACAAAATGACTGGCCGCAGGGAGGCGAACCCAGCAGTGCTGAGGCTGTCCAAAGGGGGAAGCAACAGAAAGCGCCTGAGAGATTTAGCTCCAGGCTATCTTAGAGGGAACAGGCACCCCAGTGCAAAAGCCTTCATGAGATATGAGGGGAAGAAGAGGAATAACCACTGTAATGACTCTAAATATGCTGACTTCTCCTGTGCTTTGTGTATTTAAACCTAATAAAATCTCCACAGAAAGCAGCCAGGATTCAGCAGAAAACACTGACCTCTTTCAGAGAGCATTCATGCTACAAAATGAGATTGATCAATTCTCCTATTTTGTGCTTTGCACAGTATCAAAATGCGATGAACAGAGGTGTAGTACAATTTCAATACTAATCAATGACAGTAATACTTAAGATCTCTTACAAATGTTTACTGTGAAAGTCTTCAGGAAGCAATATCAGAAGACAAACTAACAGTTCTCACCTGCAGAGCATCAACCACCACATTCATCTGTTTCACCACCAACTGCACCACGTCATTAACCCACATCAGCCCCAAACAGCTCAAAGCTGATTTAAACTACTCTTGCTTTTAATCCAGAGGTAGCAGTTCATGTTGGATATCATAGCCTCAAAGAACAACATTGCCACTTAAGGCAATTCTCCATTTATGAATCACTTGAATAAGAGCTAACTGAGCACCCTGATTTTCACTAGTAAAGAAGAACAGGTTTATCCCTAAATCAGTAAGACAAGTAGATAATCAGCAAGTGGGGCAAAACCAAGCAAAACGCCACTACTTTGTTTAACCTTTGGTGACAACTTGTAGAGTTAGATCATAATGCAGCTGGGAAAAAGTACAAGTGTGAAATGAACAAGATTTTAAAGCAAATTCAGAGATTGCCTCATGTTCTGAAAAAATCAAACTCATTAAAATAATTCTGTAATTTGCTCAAATGAGAGAAATGTAGTACCTTGAAAAAGTATTTCTAATTTCATAGTGAGAAAATCTGAAAAGGAAACATGTTAAGAATAATTCAAAAGAGTACCACATTTTAAAGATCTAGCTATCAGAATGTCATCAAAATTTATCTGCCCTTTAAGTTCCACACAAAAAAATAATCAAAACAGATTTGTCATAAAATGTCTGCTACTTCCAAGTTGTCTTTAGACTGCAAAGAAGCACTGTTTTGCTTCTAGTAAAAAAATAGGACCTGAAAAAATTGTAAAACTAGAAACTGGAATTCTGAAAGGACTGATTTTTTTCTTCAGTGAAAATAACCTTTCTTTCTTGATCCAAACCCTTGGATCATACATTGTGGGGTTTGTAAAACAGACATCGGAATTCAATAAAATGTCAATTTGAAATAAGACTTCAGTCTACAGGTCTCAAGTTTAATATCCACATATCATGCAGTTTTGGCAACCTTAAGGTAAAAACTCTGCTTTAACCTTATGCAGAAAAGTGATTAATGGAGCTGATATACAAAATCCTAAACAGTCTTTAAATTACCCTTCTTTATTTCATTAAAAAGTTATCTGTGCAGATGTTCTTTTTCAACACGGGATTTGTAGATGGGAGCAAGAAGAACAGGATTTACAACTACGTTTGCAGAGTTAAAAAGGAGTAACTTCAAGCTATTTTCTACAGAGATTAAGGCTGACTTATCAGTTGACTCCCAGTTGTTAGCCTGCTGCATCAAAAAACACATCCTGCAAACTTACACACAAACTTCACAATCAAAACTAACAACGTATTATAACTTCATAAAATGTAGAAATACAAGCCTTTTTGAAGAAATTTTGATGGTTTGTTTTATGTACATTAAGGCTAAAAAGTGTTGTAAAGATATCTGAATGTAAGAGCATTTTACAGCTGTGCAAAAGCAATTTTATGGTATGTGTAAAGCCTTCTTGATCGCAAGATGTTCATCAGAATAAAGTGTTAAAGAAAAAAAGAAGTGTGTGCATAGCAACACGCACACAATTGCCCTCTTGAACAGTCACACGCTCCTGAAAACTTCTAGTACAGGTATTTTTGTTAAATGTTATTGACCTCTTTATTGAAGCATTGCAACCCCTTAATTCCGAAAAATGCAAAAAACCCTATTTAAAAACTTAGAGGTAATGATTACTAACATAAAAAAAAAAAAAAAAAAGACAATAACACATCGGCCCTTGGGAAACAAAAGTTTATCATGCCAATCAGGTGCCATGTACAGAATTATCAACAATCCTAACACAAGCCAATGCTGGTTATTAATTTTTCTTGTTACTAATGTATGGGTCTTAATTATTTGGGGCAGCAAACTTTTCTGCATTCATCTGCATTAGAAGTATTTCTCGTCTACTACTTCTTCCCTCACTACTACTTCCCATGACCTCCAGTAATGCCAGGATTTCTCTCACTCTTGGTCATCATTTCTTGTGTGGAGCATCAAGTGTGTACATCAACAGTGCCTAGCAATGGAAAAGGCAGCAGTGCACACATTCTTAACCATGGTCTATGCACTTCCTCCCAAGCAGCCCAAACAAAAGCTCCCCTCATTTCATTTCGTGCACCCCCAGAAAGCATCACCTCTTGTATGTGGAGCCCATCTGTCCTCTGACAGCTGTGATTGTTACCAAGAGGGACCATCACTCAGGAGGGATGAACTCGGGCCAACAGCCTACCATTCAGCAGACCAGAAAGCACATAAAGACTGGAATAATTCCTCTGGGAATTAAAGGAGGAATCTGGCATTTGATTTGGATGTCCATTCATTCAATTTATGCAGCACAGTTTGCCCTCCATACATACATCCTGCTTAATTAAAAACACACACACCAAACCACCTTTCTCTGTTGTATTCTTATTTTAAAATTATCAACTCACATTTCAGTGCTGCTACCTGACACAACTTGTTGTCATGTTGTACGCACACATTAACTATTTGTTCTGAGTTTGTGATTAAATAATGAAGGGCACACACAAATCAGATAAGCTCTTGCATTTTTCATTCCCCTCTGAACAAACCGTAGGCAAAGAAACAGCTCCAGCTGCCCACCACTTGTGGCAACCCAACAGCTCCTCAGCTCCTGACCAGCACACACAGTTAGGCTGCGTAGATCACAATTTGAAATCTTCTCTTTGGCCATATCATCTGCTTTTAAAAGTTTCTTCATATATATGGAAAACATTAATCAAGGTGGGCTTAGTTTCATATTTTTCATCTCTTAGGCACTCCTGGCTTAACAGCAAGTGGAAATACAACTTTCCAGTAAATGCTGGGGTTTATGCAAGTGGTTCACCTTATTGTGGGTGTTTCTGTGTATCCCATTTATTACACGGTAGGACAATGTAAAACTGGCAAAGCTCAGTGCAAAGCACAGTGAGAAGACAGTCTTTCCTCCTGACATCACCCAAGAGACAATTCCTTGATCAGCAAGAGGCCTTTTTACTGCCAGAGGAAATGACCTTTCTAGCAGGACATTCATCCCAGGATGTTAAGAGTGAGAAGGGTAAACAAAATTATAGAAAATCAATTATATTTACTTGTAGTATTTCTAGAAACTTATGTATTAGTGCACTGTATGAAAAAATACTACTTTCTACTTTGCATATGCCCAAGGCTCCAGCTGTGCACCTCATTTGGCATAGCTCATGCCAGCCCATTAAAATTTTGAGGTTGTGTTTTGGGTTTTTAAGTGGTGGTGTTTCAAGGAGTTATTAATATCTATATATATATGTGTATATATATATCAAACCCTTGCTTTCAATTCAGCCTCTGTGAGTGGCTTGCTGTCACTTAGTGTCACTTTTGGTTTTTTTTCCCTACCCAGGCTGCTTAATAGCGATTGACTGGCCTGCTCAACCCTAGTTTTTGATCTACCAGCAAAGCTTTCAATGCAACAACTCCTACATTTCATTAAAGATAACAAATTAGAACCCTAAAAGAGATCAACTGCTTTTACAGAGCAATCTCCACTGTCCAGTGTAAATACACCAACAGCTCCATTAGTCAACATCTGTAGCACTAAAAAATACTAATTATAAGAGAAAATTAGGAAACATTTGTTACAGTACTATACTAGTACATCATTTGCAGGTATTGACAGAAACATTTTTTCAAGAAGCCTTAAGCATGTGAAGACAGTTTCCAAAAAAATGTGTATTCCAATGACCAGGAAGGAATGAAGCATATCAATGGACAAAGTTTATAAAAATAGAAAGATTCTTCTAATAAATGTGATCAATATTTACTCAGTTGATCATCATCCTCTTAATGTCTATATTGGGTTTTAGGAGAGAGAGAAACTGTAAACACTGTTGCAGTCTTATATGCTGCTGTCCTCTTAAGGTGTCAGAAAAATGCTCTTCGGAAAATAACTGAATCTCAACACTTTAAAATAAAAGCATAAAACACTAGGACTTCCATCTTAAAGAAGAATATGATTTTTGGGCAGAGGTGACAAACTATACCCAATTTAGCATCTTAAAACTCACTTTTACAGTGAGCTTTACTTTAAGTTATAATGGTACTATGAGGAAGCATTGTAGCCCTGTCTAGATCAGTAAACTGATTATGTTTAGAGCTGTTCACAGACCTGCAACCAAGTGGTTTATAACTCCTTCATCCTTACTGTTAAGCTTCCTTCATCTCCAGCAATGAAGCTGAGGGAAAACTGAAGGGTTGACTGCTTGCTGGGAACCTGACCCTTCTCCAAAGCAACATTCGAGACCTGCCCAGGACATCACTAGCTGGCTTGGAAAATGCAATGCCAAGAACCATTCCAGACAAAAATCCAGTTCTAGTACAAAGAATGCTCTCCTTTGCGCTATTTATTAACTCAGATATACCAGACCTGGGTTTAAAAATAAAACAAGAAAAAACCCTTCAAATATCAATTATCATTAATTATTCCTTGCCTTTGGGCCAGTCTTGAACAGCCTTCCTTTAGAGGAAAAAAAAATAAATTCATAAAGTCAAAAATCACTAGACAGTTGTATTTTTCATTTCGGCTTTTTCTGCTGCCTAAAATACTTAAAACATTTCTTAGACATTAGATAACCCGTGTAGTACTGAACGGATTAACGGCTCCGCTCTCTGACTCTTAATCCATGTCACACTGCACTCTCCTCTGAGAATAGCTTCACTGAGCTCAGTATAAAGCAGAACTGACTGTGAATGAGCTGAATGAATTGAAGCCTAGAGCTATGTTTAAAAATCTCCTCCATTTAGCAACATGAGTCACACACGTCATTAGCAGTTCTTGCAATTTTTTCATTAGTGTTGTGATATTTGGTCTTTTTTCTGAAACCCACTAGCTTAATCAAACCTCATGATTAGGCAAGAATTTTAATTTTCACCTAGAGTTTCTGGTTCCCAGTCTGTGGGGGCACATGGGGAGTCAGGGAAGAATGGGTAAAAACTGATGAGCCAGCCTAATACTTACCAAGGGTCAGCATTTTATCCTAGAGCAGCTAATCTCAAACACTGCAGTCACCGAGTCCCTTCAAAGCCTTGCACTTGACACACCTTTTGCCCATTTAGACAGGATCCAATGGTTTGGAAACACATTATGAAGGTGTACCTTGGTCATTGTAAGAAATCAGGTGGATTTCACATATGAACAAGGCTTTTACACATTAATAAACACAAAAGGAAATAACTATAAATACTGTCAATGTTGCATCTGTTAATGGTAACAAATTAATTCAAACAAAAAAAATACATGAATTAACTTGTTTGATTTAATAAGTAATTCTTCCCTGAAACCAGAGGGACTGCAGAGTCACAGCAAATATAGGCAAAGTCTTAATTCCTCCAAGTAGCTAACAATATATTGTACCACAGAGAAAACCTTCAAACCAAGGGGGGGGGGGACCATAGTGATAAAGATAAAGCATCATCTGAAACCAAAAACAACCTTACCTCAAATAAAAGTGAAATAATGCCTAATTTGAAAATAGTTTTTCTCATCTGAAGTAACAAAATTATGGAGAAAAGTTTCAAACTTCCTCAAAATCAGCATTTGAAAATAAATACCATACTTCTATGAAAAAAAAAAAAGACTTGAAATATCTGAAAGTCATCCAGAAGACCTGATTTGAACACAGCTTTGCCTGTGTACTCCTTTATCTAAAGAAGTCTTGTCCCATCTCTTACTCACACAAAGATCACCTCTCTGTATTTTTCTACAGAACTTTATAAGTGATATTTGTAGTTATTCTCAAAAGCATTCAAGGCATGTGTGTACATTGCTTCATTTGGATTAAGCATTAATCCCATTAAATCAATCCCTTCTTTGTTCAAAGCATCAGGATTCAAAACCACAGGCACAGTCAGTTTTGAAATATCCTTTTCAAGTCAGACTTTTTATCTTAATCCATTTAAGTACACAGGAATGTAATGTGACCAAGTGCTCAAACCCTCTGAAACTTGACATTACTGGTCTGGCAAAACATATAATCACTAACGAGAAGCAGTCAGAATGGTCAAACCTCTTGGATTTCTCTTTTCTTGAAAAGTCAATTCACAAACTTGTCTGTGAACAGCTCCAGTCACTTTTTTGCCATACCTCCTCTCCTCCAAGTCCCTCCTGCATTGCTAGAAAAAGCTCAATACATGTCTCTGGCATATCACCAGTGAAAACCAATAATGCCATACCTGAAAACGCCTCGCTGCTCACTTAGGTACTTTAAGAGGACATATATATATATATATATATATACACATGTTTGTTTCACAGATAATAAGTTTTACTATTAGTCATCTCAAATCTCCATTCAAAGGTGAATGTTGATTTACATATGCCTCCACAAACCTGCAGGCTCTGTATACATGTAAATGACAGCAGTAGCCATGTGACATCTCAGCCAGGATGCCAGCAGCTCTGCTAAAGTTTTAGAGAGAAAATAAAGACCAGCTCGGCTAAACAGAACAGGAATGTGCTCATACAGAAAGAATATCAACAACCACCGTGTCCTGTAATTCAAATACCATATTTCTGGCAAAAAAGCCATGGATGAACTTGAACATGCCAGATGCTGAGCAAGGCATGGACCCAAGGCCTTTAGTTTTCACCAAATTTCATGGTGGTTTTTCTGACATTATCAGCACTTTGCAAGCCAGAGTCCTAGACATCTGCATATACTCAGTTGCTTATATCTCACAAAATCTAACACTCAAGAACTGTGCAGAACTGGCAGCTTTGACCCCTGCTTCATTATTACCTTAAAAAGAAAAAAAAAATCATATAAAACTCTTGATGAAATCAGTTTTCATTAGCTAGAGCTAAAAGGCCTATAATCCTTCCACAGGAATTATATGTATGCCTAATGGGGTCATAGGGCAGGATTTTCAATTTGAATATTAATTTTTCATGAAGTTTCAAGACACACTAAGTTGACTGAATGGCACAATCCTGTATGTATGCTGCTACGCTGTAGTATCATCCATTAGTTGATGTATGGGGCTTTTTAAAACTTGGTCTTACTTTCTTTGTCTGAAAGTAGCTTTTCTCCAGTTCTCATTAGCACATTGGAGTAATCTGAGGGGTCTGTAAAAAGCTTTTTTCTCCTTCCAGGTGCATGATGGAACCAAATTTGGAAGTTTAATTAACACTCCAGAAAGAACTAACAAAAGGACTACAGAACTGCTCTCGGACTTGCAAATTGTAATCAAATAATTTCAAGCATTTGTTTGAGAAAGTTATGTATTACCTTAAGGTTACTGATAAAAATAATTATTAATATAATTAAAGCATTAAACTGAAGTAGGTTAAAATGTATTTGTAGATGTGTAAGGTACATCTCAGTATAATTATTTGCCTTTTTCTTGTGTAACACACAGAGCCAGCGTACCTTGCTCCTGCACAAAATACACCCAAAGAGTAATGCATAGCTTAATAAAGATTAAACAAATACTAAAATACATTAATAATTAATTATGAAAAATGTGAAGTCCCTCAGAACATGCACATAATTAATCTCTAAAGTGAGTATATACAGCTTCAGATGAAACTGCTTAAAATCTAATGATCAAACAAGGTTAGAATGACTTCACTCTTTCCTTGAGAACAGGTGTTGATTTCAAGTTCTTGATTTACGTCTTCTCCAGTAATACCTTCTGGCTGATGTAATGCCTTCCTCCCACCTGACACCTAATCCTGGAGTAGCCCCCTTTCTGAGTGCACTCTCCTGGTTTAAAAGTAGTCTCATACACTGTATTACTAGTGTTTTACTGCTGATTTATTACTTGAAACAAACTTTTGTCAAGTTCTGTAAATGCTTCATAATATACTTACCAATATAAATATGCAGTCCTGTTTATTAACCGCATCGTAACTTACTCCACAAACAAGATCCACTATGATGAAACCTTTGAGGGATACTACATGCCTGTGCTAAGTCTCATACTGTTATTTCACTAAATTGGAGACACAGAATGTTCTTCCTTCTGAAAGGAGCACTCCACTCCATCTTAACACTTAGATTAGTAGACATGTTAGGACAGCTTCCCAGAGCACAGGAGTCTTCTGAAATAACAACCTCCACACAAATAACATGCTACTTAGCAACAAGACTGGACACCTGAGAGTGAGTCTCTCCTTTGGAGATACTAGGACCCTATCTGCAGCACCACAGACCAAGATTCATCATTCTTTTTTAATACCCTCCAAACTTAATGTCTTAGGATGCTTAAAGAGAAACACAGTCAACATCCTTCACAAAATGAGAATGCACAAACCCCAGAGAAACTGGTCACTAAAAAGTACAAATAGAAAACTAAAACACAACCACATCCAGAAACGTTTGATCTGGTTCACGGGAAGGAAGCTCTTCAAAACCAAACCATGCTAGCCCATCACTTTTCTAGACATCATGGCTAAAATGAAACACTTAGAAAAATATACGCAGGCTGCAAGGTGCTATTCTTACTTGAGCTAAAGATTGGCCATGATATTTACAGGTTCATTTGTTTCAAGACAGATAGAAAGTGCTGCCAAGATTCTGACCTATTGATTAACACAAAGGGTGTCATCTGCTAGATGTACATGAGCCTAACAAATTGAAGGCTGAGCTGGTGCACATCTTTTTTTAAAAAAATACTTCTGAGCTTAAATAAAAGACTAAGCTGTAAAAGAGTTAACTGCATTTTCCATTTAGTCCTTTTAGGCTGCTAATAGGTATAAAGTGGGTGTACCTATTAAATAAAATTTTATAATCTCATTCTAATTGGAGTGTCAATTTTTCTTATTTTACCTCACAGCAATTAATTTTTTTCTTTCATACTTTAATGATTATCTTGAAAGAGTTTTCAGCATTACAAATCAACTCTTTGTAAAGGTACTTGCTGGTCTGAATGAATAACAGCTATCCTCTTTACACTGTGGAACAGGCACATTTTTCTAAATTATAACATTGTATTCTTACAACATTTCACAATTCCAAAGAGATTTAACTCCAAGTATCCTATGCAAATATTCAACTATTCCTACAGTAGCTCCAGAAAACTCTCTAACCTAATTCAAGCACCTTGAAAAAAATTTCAATACCTAAAACAAGAAAAGAACTTCTAAAATAGAAGAGCTCCTAAAAAACTTCCAAAAAATCAAGTTTTTGTGACAGAGACTCCTGTGACTTGTGATAAGCTTTATGACTTGAATGTTAGAGACTACATCATAGCCTTCCCTAAACACCACCAAAAGTGGTGTTATACAGCAGATATTTCAGTAATAAAGTTGAAATACAAGAAGTTGACATCACATACTTGATCTTGGAAACTGCTTTGTACTCTACATTTTGTATTACTATAAAATATAGATACAAGATACCTCTTTATACAAAACTGAACTTCAGCTGACATTTAAAATAAAAAAACCACCTATTTAATTCTTTTGTGGGGAATAGAAAGCCTACCTTCAGACTAATTAAGCACTGAAAGTACAGCACTGACTCCATCAAACTGTCAGAAAAAAAGTTAGAAACTCCAATTTATTTAAAATACTATTAAGAAGAGAATTATTTTCTTTTTTTTCTGTCAGCTCTTTTTTTTCAGCTGTATAAATGAACAGAGGGAAAGATGATTCTTCAGAGGTGCTATCTCTGCTCAATTGTATGGTGATGGATGTAATGATATCTGTATGTCAGTAAAGTACAACTGAGGAAAAGCAGCATAATTTGAGATATTTAAAAGAATATGCTACTGAAGTAAAGGAGGTTTGAAGTAATAATTAAATACTGTGTTACGTACACTTGTATATTACAGACAAGGACACATTGTGCAACCCTTATTTGCACTGGTGAACACTTACAGGAGTAGTCCTATTGACGTCAGCAAGACTACTTATGTGGGTAAGAGCTCACTAAAATGTTAAGGGTTGTGCAACAAAGCCCCAAACACGTCTCATTCCACACATTGTTTCAAGCTTCGTTCCTCAACCACTTTTTTTTTTTTTCGCTAAAAGTGTTAATATTACTTCATTAATATTACCACTCAGAAAAATATGTGAGAGCATACAACTTATTTAGTGGTGTCTGACATACTCCAGTTTCTCAGCTAGACACCAAAGCAGAGGCACACAAGAACGGCCGATTCACTGAGGATGGCAGGCACCTCTATAGAGATTGCCACCAAAATGACCCTCTGCTCAAGCTGCACTGAGTTTCTCAGGGTCGTGGTCTGCCAGCTCTGAGCATCACCAAGGATGGAAAGAGACTCCACACCCACTCTGTGCAGCCAGTGGCAGTGTTCAGGTGGTTTTTCTATGTTCAGACAGAAATCCTTGTGTTTCAGTTTGCACCCAATGGGTTTGGTCCTCTTGCTGGGAACAGCCACATAGAACCTGAACTGGCTCCATCTGTTTTATCTGCCCCTCTATAAGATACTTAAACAAACAGGTAAGGTCCCCCCCCCAAGTCTTTCTTTTCTTCAGGCTGAATAGTCCAGTCCCAATCATCTTTATGGCCCTTCACTGGACTCACTCTACTTTGTCCACATCTCTCTTGCACTGTGGAGTACAACACCGGGCCCAGTACTTAAGATTTATGTCTCACCAGGGCTGGGTAGATCCTGCTTGGGGCAGTATCGCCCTTTGACCTGCTGGCAGTGCCCTTCCGAATGCTGGGATGCTGCTGGCCTTCTTTGCTTTGAGGGCACACAGCATGAGCAGGTTCAATAGATTTACAGGAAGAAATGCTACAGGGATTTCTACTTCCTGGCAGGTGAAACAAATGAAAATACCTTCTACTGACTTGGATGTTGGCATCACTGAACAAAAAACAACATATGGCGTTGGCTGCTTTTCCAAAAGCTTTCACTGCTGTGGCAATGCTCTACGCATGCAATCTCATCTGGCAAAACATCTTCCATCGATACTATTTTAGACAAGAATTCAAATAATCTATTTGTTACTATTTAAAGTAGTTCTTGTTGGCAACCACAGTAGAACAAAGACTCAGTGTTTCAGTCATGCCCCTAGTTTTTATTATAAAGCTTAAGCAAATGCCAAGAATTCAAGGCTAGTTTCAAAAATTAAAAATGAGCAGCTGCATCTTTTCCCTGTCCTCTTCCCCTCCATCATCTCCCCACCCTCTTTTGTTTGTTTTGGAGACAGTGTAACTCACAAACACACGTTCACCTCCAAAAAGCATCCTTACAATAGAAAGGAATGGGGAAGCAGGGGAGGGGCGGGGAGAAAAGCTGGAAAGAGCAGAAGTGAAAGGAAAACAGGAGAGATGAAAACTGGGGGCTTGCATTTGTACAAGACTCAGGAAACTAGTCTTTAAAAAAATCCCACATTCACAGGATGCATATCCTGCACTATGCCTTTGCTATGACAATTTATTTAAACTTTTCACAGGCAAAGATGATAAAGTACTCAATGAGAAAAACATTCTGGTAGAATCGCTTCCACTAATTGCGTTGTTACAGCCTGGTTTGTCTAAAGCCGATTTGAACCTGGCCATTGACTGCATTCAGAAAAACACTTTAAAACCATTAAAAATCCATATAAGACATACACTATAACACATGAAACTGAGGCACATTTCCACAAGGCTTATCATAAATTTTCACTTTAATGTGTTACAGTACTGAGTGCTGAGATTCTGATTTCAGTTCAGCTCGCTGACCAACCTAATAGCTCTCATGAGCCCATGACAAGTCCCTTACAATATCATACAATGGCCAAAAAACCCAAAAAACTAAAGCCATACCTAAAAAATCATGATGATAGCACATATACACACTGATCCGCTGCCAAAACTAGCCACTTAAAAGCTGTATCATAAAATATCCAATAGGAGAAGAGCACAAAAAGACCTCAAAAAATTTTAAATTAGACAAAATAAAGAGATTTAACAAATAGGTAGCTATCAACATTTTTAAAGTCCTTCAGATTCAGTCTGGGAAAGCTTCCAAGACTGAAACTTCTGTAGGCTGAAGAAAATAAATTTTAATACTATTCAATTTAACTGACAGTGACATGAAAGATCTGGAGAAAATCCAGTGCACCCAGATAACTAAATGATTCCTTGTTGTACTGCAAGAAAAATGGCAGCAGGAGGTCTCTCAAGGATATGGTATCAATGAAAACAGCAGTCATAAATACCAGTACATTACTCTTTCTCCCTTACTATCACTGTCACATTATTTCACAGACTAATGGCTTAGTAATTTTGTGAACAGCAGTTCTGAGGACTTAATAGCGCTGGCGCTGTTCACGTTACTACAGGAGCTAACAAACGTACCTGATAGCAAAACTCATCCAAGTCCCTGGCACATCCTTCCAGAAAACAAGCAATCCTACAACACTTCTGTTTAAGCGACTGTGACACACATACTCCAACTTTGTTGCAAGAAATCCAAGCATTTCAAAGTCAACAGACACCAAATATTTCCGTAAGTTGAACACACGGCATGACAGCAGCTGGAGAAATTTTAATATGCATGGATTTTTATTTGGGGAAGGGGAGGTGGTGGTGCAGAGATTAGTAAAAGGAGCAAAGAAGGAAGAAAAGTGTAATTAAAAATGCATCAAATCAAATTCTTTAGGCACAGTCATCTTCTCACATGATACAAAGGCTCAAAAAATACTGGGTATATCATCAGCAGGAAAAAGTCACAGGGCTACATAGATGACTACATTTTCACCATGGATAAATGGACAGAGTAAGGCTGGGAGAAACACAAAAAAAAAAGCAAAGAAAACTTTAGAGGCATGAGGATGAAAATGGGTCAGAGAGTACAAAGACTACTCAAGAGGCAGAGGAGCAACTAACCAAACTAGTACAAAATTAACTAGAAAAAAAAACTCAAAGCCAAACCAACCAAAGAAAAACAAACCGACCCAAAATACAAATTGACAGCTTTTGCCAAAATCAAGTTACCCTGTCTACCTGTGAGAACCTTCACGTTTTAGCAAAGAGTGACAAGTATGAGGAGAGGGTTAGGCAGATCTCTTCACACAGCAACACTGATAACCTCCTCTGCTCTACAGTGATTGGGGATTACAGCCTTAAAATGTGTAAGAATTAATATATGCCATTCGAGAGGCCACGTAGCTACACAAATTTGCAAGTGCATAATATCTAGAAAAGATCAGCTGGTACACTTTTCAGATTCAATAAACAAGTGCTTTTAAAAAATATCCAACTCTGATCAATTAGTTTCTTAAAAGAAGTTGGAAAGTAGAATTTCCCAGGAAACATAACTAGTCCAAAATTCTCAAATTTGGTTTTATTTGTAACCAGTATTAAAAAGGTAACTTTATAGGAGTATTAAAATTGGGGACATTTTTGTGTTTCTTATTTTTCTGCTTTGTACTTTTATTATTTTATTTAGAATTCTTAAAAATGTAAACTGAATTATTTCCTCATAATCTTTCTATTAGAACTAACATGTTTGTACTTTTGTTTCAACAAAGCTGCACTTTCCAGAATGTACAAGTGAGTGAGAGCCCACAACTCTATGCCACTCAAAATTCGTCTATTTTGCAATATGCAGACATGTGCTTCTTTCTTGAATTTTCCTTACTAGAAGCACCGGAATGAGCTAAACCTTACTAATTGATTCATCTGGCAAGCCAGTAAGGAAAAATACATTACAAGTAACATAAGCTTCCTTAGAGTCAGGCAAAGAAAAAAATACGGTGAAACCAAGCAGTGATTTTCAACCCAGGAAGGCTACCCAGTCAGTCTGAATTATCACCAAAGAGACAAAGTGGAGTCAAAACTGCTAGTGAAAACCCATTTTCTGCATAACCATCCCTCGCTGAGCACTTATGTGTTTAATTAGGGTCTTTTAAAGCTACAGTCAATATGTTAATAAAAAACATCATTTAAAAACAAAAATATTAGAAAACTGGATTAACATTTGCAGTTTTTCTTCAGAAAAAAGAACAGTGTAACATCAAAGAAACCAAAACCAAACAAACACACACACAAAAAAAAAAAAAAAAACAAAAAAAAAAACAAAAAAACAAAAAAAAAAAACAAAAAAAAAAAAACACCAAACCCAAATGTGCCTATAAGAACATTTTTGGAAGACTAAATCCCAAATATCACATGTGACACATGAAAAAAAAATCAGCGTGTTTACTGATATAAAAAACAGAAATCTTGAATACAGAAGTTAAAGAAGCTAGTTTTCCATAAAGTTCAATACCTGCTAGGTAACATTAATTCTCAGTTGCTTTAATTTTGCAATTAAGCATAGAGGTGGAAAAGCACAAGGTAATTTTCTTTGAACAGTTAAGGAAACTGGCAAGTTTTATTTGCTGGAACTCTCCAGTTAAAACCTCATGTCAAGTATAAAACACATAGAGGATACTTTCCAAACTTCGATTACTGTAAAAGGTGAATGAAATATCTGGAGCTTGGTGGAGTTTTGGGGGCTGGGGGAATTTAATTTGTTGGGGTTTTTATGGTAGAAGATAATTAGAACTTGAAATGCCTTCTGTAGAAATCTACTGTATTCATCAGAGTTTTCTTTATCCCAGAGAAATAATGTTCCAAATGTTCATTATATATATATAGCACACACTTTTTACAGAGTGACAAAATCCAAAAGAATTAACTGGAATTTAAGTTATCTCCATAAGAAAAGCTATTAACCCAAGCTATCAGAATGATACTCTGCTTCCTTCTGACATGGTGCATCATGTGTTTGACTTTAAAAGACAATTTAAAAGAATAATGGCCAACAGTTCATTATTTCAAGTTGTCATACGTACAATATGACAACTTAATGAGCTTCTGGTGTGTGGTTGTCTTCATTTAAAAGCAAAACAAAACCAATAAACAAACAAAAAAACCCTTGGGGAGACATCAATTGCTAAGAGACTCCTTCAGATTTATCTGGGAATACATATAGATGGGATGAGCATCTCTCCTGTTATTCAAATGAGAAAAAAAAAATTCTTCTTTAATATTCAGGAAAAACATATTTGGGATTCACTTTCCTTCATGCTCAGAGCATGCATCTGCAACATATTCTGAACTGCCTTAATTTCCCCTAAATCAAAGAAACACAGCATGAAAAATCTCAGGGTACACTGCCATTGCTTCTGTGACCAGAGGAGTGCAAAGGTATGCCTAAACATCCAAGAGAGTGTGTAATTCTGGATGCGATCAATGTATTGCTAACACAGACCAAGAGGAACATTTTATACAACTGCCCAGGAGCAGTATCACCTGTAAATAATGTAAAATGTGTACTACATCACCCTCCATGGCCAGAGTTCTTTGAACCAACAACTTTTAAATCCCTGCAGAGTGCTGCAGGCAGCGAGGAACGCTGGCTGGAGGCAGTGAAGGAGGGAGGGAAGCATCTGCAGCAGGTCACAGGTGTTACAGATACTGAGAAGTGACGAAGCCAGAAGCAGAATGAGCAACAATATTCCAGCATAAGAATTACAGCACTGAGCCAGCTGCAGGAGTACACCCTAATGCAAGTTTCTTCTCATAAAACTACTTCTGGTTCTCATACAGTGGAATTTTACTATACAATGTACATGAATGCTAACAATAAGGGGGTGTTTTGCTTTGATTTAAGTACATCTCCTAGAACAACTCACATCCATCCACCTGCACATTTTTTTACCGAGCTTTGCTTTTAACAAGTAGAAGCAAATGCTGCTAAACTGCATTAAACTGCTAAACAGCTTAAGATTCCCAGTTCCCTAAGAGAAATGTAATGCCCATACTGGAAAGACATTCTGCAGTTACAATGGTAAAGACTGCACATCCAGAAATAAAATATTACTATGTTGTTATCAGGACCTAGGGATCCTCTTCACTACCCACAAAAAGAGAAATCCACTGTAGAAGGGAACTACTTCAAAAAGATCCTGTACAAATATCTAGTGTGCAATCATTCCACACACATGCTAAAATAACTATTTCCTTGATGGAGCTTTAATTAAATTGATAGAAATCTACCATAACTTCCCCCTGCTACTAAGGATACATAATTATACTTGCCAAACTAATATAGCATTTAAGAATTTTATAGATTTATCTGTTTATTCTATAAAAATACATAAAGGTAATTTCATTTGCACTATTAAGCAAAAATTATCAGCTGAAATATTACAGCTATGATTAAAATGTAATACATAAGCACAACACATACTTGTATGGTCATAGGAAGATGACCACAGGAATGGAAATATTGCAGTCAGTGTGATAGTTAAATTATGGCAAGTGAATAAACAGTTGGAAGAGTTCTCGTTTCAGAGATCTCTTTGAGATGAGGTAGGAAGCACACATACAACTTTCCTTGGGGAACATTAGGAAGCAGATGAACAGCTGAATTCGTTATACTAAAACAATGGCTCTGACTCTCTTGCTCAGAGGAGAAACCTCACCCAGAATAGCGGCACTTTCGTTGGGTCATGAAAAGTGAAATTCTTCTTTCCACCCAATTAGAACTGTGAAGGAACAGCACCAAGAGATACACACAACTCTTATGCCCAATATAGCACTGATTTTAGCTTGCTTTGATCTGTCTTGGTTTCTTTAAAGTAACATCATGAGGAAAAATGTACTAATTAAAAGAAAAAATTACAGAGGCACCACATGCACTCACAAGAAAACAGGCGAATGTCACGATGCCTTGATGCTGGAAGATGTTTTCTAGCTCAGAACAATGATAATGAAATTAAGAGCAATGTAATGGCTGGATTATTAGAAGCAGAATCTTCAAAAAATCCTCAGCTTTTGTTTGCAAAAATCAGATTGCTTCTGAAGATAGGAAAAAAAAGTGATGCAGAGGTTTGTATGCTCTTTAATGTCACTCCTTCGTAACACAAATCTTGCCATAAAAATAACTAGCTCTTAAATTTTTGTCTTCCCATATTTCCTATAACTGAACTCTAGTGAGCGGTAAATAACACTAGGTAAACTTGTATTTTAGGCGCCACAGTCACAACCTTGTTATTTGAAAACAAAACAAAGACCTGTCTTTAAAAAAATATATAGATTTTATTATGTTTACATAACAAATTTCTATTTAAATATAAACCCCAGGTACTAAAAAAATATTAATTAAACCCACAGATATTCAAGAATATCAGTTTGATGATAATTTAAAAGAAAAATAAACTAAATGATTCATGTACCTTTTTTTTTTCACTAAGTTTGGAGGAGTCCAAATTACTACCTCATTATACGTTATAAACTCACAGAGCTTTAAAATCTTATAGTATTCCTAACGCCTTAAGATTAACTCAGACCAGTGTTATAGCTGTAACATTAAGACTAAAAACTCGTACAAAATAAATATTTCACCACTGATATCTCTTACTGAAAACATTGTATATTATTTACAACTCGTGTGAAAAGATCTAACAGCATTAATACTCATGTGCACAATGACTTTGCAGTACATATCCTGCATAAACATTTTCAAATGCAATTTGTGTCAGGTCCTTTTAATCATCTGAAGTACTGTCTGTCTTCCACATTCCCAAACAAATAGCTTGTACAGCTAAAATGTTGGCTGCTCGTAAGCACCTATCTCCATCCATTTAAAGATATGCTGCTGCTGACAACAGAGAGAGGAAAAGTTTCTGTTGGTCATTTTCTCCCCCTTACCACATTACTATACATAAAGCAATCTATCCTGAGGGCTCAACACTGATCAAATTATCAGGACAGAGAAAAAAAATCTCAATAATACAGTTACGTGAAAGTAAGTATCTCGCATGAGAGGAATGTAGACTCTTAAATAGTTTTTGATGGGCCTTACATTTATGAGCCTAGCATCATAAGACCCTCACCTAATTAATCTTATTTTCACAAACGTGAAGCTTTGCCATTAACTGTCATTGAACTCAGTGGGATTTAATTATCATGTTGCCACGTCCTGAATGTGCAGTCACCTTTTTCAGTTGTACGTACCAAAAAACCAGAGCAACTGAAATACTGAGACCCCAGTGATTTTTCACATCAACTACAAATGCTGAGAATTGCAACAAGTTTTCACACTTTCCAGATCACCCTAAAAAGTAGACATAAAGCTAGCCCAATCAATGCAGTTTGAAATACTGCAATGATGCTATTGATATTTCTAAAACTGAATTGCATTAAATAGAGACAGAGAACAAATCTTAATTATTTCTAAATTCAGGAATTTATTTATAAATCTTATTAGATTGTATACCTTTCACATTCTGAGTGAAAGAACTTTTTTGATGAGATAAAGGAATATTAATCAAATAACTTACACTAGAGGGAAATGTCACTGTTTCTGGAGAAAAGGAGTTGTTCTCACAGGTCTCACAGAAAGTATCCTAATGCTTTTCACAAACAGATAGCACAGCAACAACAGGAATTTCATTTGGAACTTGAAAACATTCAAAAGGACAAGTCAAACGTGCAGAGTATACCCTCACAAATAGCTGGCAGGTGCCTTAATAAGCTTTTTAAATGAGGTATAGTCCTGTAGAAGCCACAGCAGCATTCATTTCTATGACAGTTACCCAACAGGCTTCAGTTCTTTTGTAAATCCTAGCACTCAGTGGAAAGAAATAATTTACGTATTTGGATAATTCAAACCAAGTTAAAATAAACTGTTGTAAAAACATTGTGGCTTTCAAGTGATACAAGAAAGATTGTCAGTTTAAATGAATATAAATCAAGGGTGTCCAAAACTTTTGTTTGATGTGCATGCAGCACAAAACAACAGCTAGAGGCTAGAGGCAACAACTGCCCCATCACTGTTTCTTTCTAATCCATATGCTGCATTCCTTCAGTCCATGAAGTTCGAACGAACCTGCCTGTTTGTAACTGTAACCTCACACCATCTTTTGAAATTAAACCTCCAATTAGTCTTTCTTTTAATGCATTTTCTTCAATACTTAGGAAGAAAGAACATGTTTTGCCAGCCACTGGAAAAAGAAAAAATCAGCCAGGATAGAACGGTACTTTCAGCACAGCTTCACAAGCAGAAAGTCTTCCTCACCAAACTTGATTTCCTTTTATGACAAGATAGACCACATAGGGGAAGCCAGCTGATGTAATCTTTTTTATCTCAGTAAAGCTTTTGATACTGTCTCTCACAGGAACCTTCCTGATAAAATGTCCAGCACACAGCTGGATAAACACATCATGGAATGGGTGAGCAACTGGCTCATGGGTCAGGCACAGAGGGTTACAGGGAATGGGGTGACATCAGGCTGGGGACCTGTCACTAGGGGGGTTCCACAGGGCTCCATTCTCTGCCCTGTGCTCCTCAAAATCATCATAAATGACTTGGACACAGGACTGGAAGGGAAACAGAGCAAGTTCACAGAGGATACAAAACTGGGAAGAGCTGTTGAGTCCCTCGAAGGCAAGGAGGCCCTGCAGAGAGATGTCGACAAATCAGGGAGCTGGGCAATCACCAGCTGTATGAAATTCAACAAGGGAAAGTGCCAGACTCTGTACCTGGGATTGGGCAGCCCTGGATTTGTGCACAGACTGGGGAATGAAATGCTGGAGAGCAGTGCCAAAGAGAGTGACCTGGGGGTCCTGGTCAATGGCAAGTTGAACACAAATCAGCAGTGCCCTGGCAGCCAGGAGGGTCCTGGAGGGAGAGGTGGGGTGGGGGGGGTTGGTGCATCAGGCACAGCATCGCCAGCTGGGCAAGAGAGGGGATTGTCCTGATCTGCACTGGGGTGGGGCAGCCTCGCCTCGAGTGCTGGGGGCAGCGTTGGGTGCCATAATATAAGAAAGACACTGAACTGTTAGAGAGTGTCCAAAAGAGGACCACGAGGGTGGTGGAGGGCCTTCAGAAGAAGCCATATGAGGAGGGGGTAAATTCACTTGGTCTGCTCAGCCTGCAGAAGAGAAGACTGAGGGGAGACCTCACTACAGCTACAACTTCCTCGTGAGGGGAAGAGGAAGGACAGGCACCGATCTCTTCTCTGTGGTGAGCAGTGACAGGACCTGAAGGAATGGCCTGAAGTTGTGTCAGGGGAGATTTAGGTTGGATATTGAGCAAAGGTTCTTCACCCAGAGCATGGCTGGGCATTGGATCAGGCTCCCCCTGAAGCGATCATAACACCAAACCTGACAGTTCAAGAAAAATTTGGACAATACTCTGGGACACATAGTGTAAATTCTGGGGATGGTCCTGTGAAGGGCCAGGAATTGGATTTGATGATCCTTGTGAGTCCCTTCCAACACATCATATTCTGTGACTCTGTGATTCATCTGCTGCAGCTTAGCCTAAGCTCTCCATGGAATACTGACCATCTGAAAACATCAATCCCTTTGCTGAATATTATTTTGAACAGTTGGATTATAAGCAGTGGTGGCCTATCCACCATTTTCACCAAAATACCCAAAACATGGAAAAGCTTGTGTTTTACACTTACACCCATTATTTTGTATTAGAATAGAAACAATAATGCACCACAAATGTGCACTTCAGTATCCCTTATATCATATCAGGCTTCCTCAATACACCTTTATTCACCTAAATTATTTCCTGTCCAGACTTCTGTAATTCCCCATATGCCATATTAAATGCACAGATTTTTCCCAAAGCCTGAACACTGTGGCTATATTTTGCTGCTGCACTATTTAAGCTTTTATCACCTCTCTTTCTCCCTTCACTCCCACCCCTCCTCTGCCGCCTCCAGCGCAGGTTTCCTACAGCCACTGTCAGGGTAACAGTTTGAAAATTACATGCTGGTTTCTAGACTTGCCATAATCAAATCCTCTCATTCTGAAACTAAAATATTCACCTCATCTCTTTTCCTGATCACTTTGCTTCTTCTGCCTGTCTTCATCTTGCATTTTTCTACAGCTGGGGACAGATAACATTGATCTTTCAGTTGTCTTTAGTCTACATGTACATCAGGAGTATTTTGTCCCTTCTGTAAACAATAGGTTTCTACCTGAGGTAACGTTTAAGCAAATAGTGTGCAAATTCTTGCCCTCTCCTAGATTATAGGTGCCTTCTAATGGATTTTGGAAGAAACTTTATAAAAAGCAGAAAGTAAAAGCAAACAAAACTGCTTAATTACATGAATTTAATAGCATAGTGTTCTCATACCAAATTATGTTTTGGAAGAAATAAAAGAGTTGCGAAAGACAGCTTTAAACTATTGTTCTCTGTAAAAGAAAAAGCAGGAGAAGGTTTCTAAAATCTCATAAACCTTGCATTTTCATAATTGCTGCCAAGATTCAGGGGAAAGACTAAAGGACTTAAATGCAAGTCACTCACTAAATAGCTTTTTTTTTTTTAAATTATCACAAACAAAGCAAAATGTAACTTTCACTATTATAAAGCTTCTGGATTTAAAGCCTTCAATTTAAACATTCAAATTTACTTGATAGAGGTTATTAAAAAATAAAAGAACACAACTGCACAGAAACACAGAATATGAGAGAATCTTTAAGTTTCTTTCTGTGATCTGAAACAAGATCAAGTATTTTTAAGTGTACCCCTTCTTAGATATCATTTGAAAGCTGTTCCTGAAAGTCTGTGGTAGCAAGCATTCCAGCTTATATTGGTTAACTGTCAAATTATTTCTTATTATTTAGTTAGTGTCTCCCTGAGGTTCTCTTGCGATACCATGACCTCCTATGGAAAACAACTGTCTTACTTCATGTACCAAGTTCGCTCAAACTGATGCCTACATTCTACATTACTCTCTTCAATCCATCTTATCTAATTTAGATGGATCAAAGTTTACTGTTTTCTCAGTCTCCTACAAGTCTGTTGCTTTCCTCTGGATTCCAACTCATTGGTACCACACAATGTCTTCCTACATACATGTAATTTTGGCTACAGCATTGTCAGTGGTGAAGAGAGGGAAACTGCTTTTTCATATTTCAAATGTAATATTTCTGTTATTAAGACTTGTGCTGTGCTTTGACTTACTCATTTTGCTACCCACTACTATCCCCATATCTGATTCTGCATTACTTACATCAACTCATTTCTGATTTGACATTTACATACGTTGTATTCAGCATTATTTATTATTCTTTACTTGGTTCATTGCAGGTAACTACTCCAGTCTATCAAGATTTTTTGATTCATATACCCTCTTTGCAGCTTCTCTCTTGACTGGCGGCAAAAAACCACTACATTTTGTACACATACAGTCATGTTGGACACTATCTTCCATGGAAGATGTGAGATAAATGCAGCCCAAGAAGAGGTTTGTATGTGTCGTTAAGTTCAAGAGAATTATTCTTTGAGTAACATGGTTCATTTTGTAATCTCGGTATTATTTCAGTGAGAGCTCCCTCTGTATTAGCACAGAACAGCATTCAAGTTGAGAAAGAGTTCTGTAGTTCACTACAGCAGCTCCCGAACCAAGAAGCAGAAAAGCCTGAAGTAGCACAAGAGAAGGAAGGAGATCTTAAAAAAAAGCAGAAGAAGTATTTGGTTTATCATTAGAAACCACTACCACATACAAGTTGCAATAATGATGGACACCTGTTATTAGTATCCCACCTGATTCACCAAGACATGAGAACTTGGGAGAGGCACAGAGGAAACACACAAGGGCATGCAGGGACAACGCACATCCCGTTCCCAAGCAGTGTTTCCACATCGCAAACTTACTGCCTCACTGAAAGCAGTTCTGTGCCCAGGACAGCAATACAGCACACGCATTGGTGCGCGCACGCCTGCTGGGTCTGGGAGAAACAATCAGCAGCAGGTAACCAAAACCCCATACTGATTGGGAGGGACAGGGCAGCCCCATAGAACTAAAGCCTTGAAAAAGAATTCAAGAATTTCATCAAATACTGCTGCTTAGGCTGTAACTAACTTCCAGAAATTTTCTGACTCACAACTTTCAATACAGCTATATAAAGTGTTCCGTCATAGTTTACCATCTTACAGTCATTAGATCAGCTTTAAATGCACGTTTCAACTTCATTTACAACTTCCCTGTGGCTCAAATAGCTAGGTTTTTTTGTAAGAAACATCCTGGGGGCTGCCTCACACAAGCTACAACTCATTTTACATCTCACAATTTCTGATTATTTTATTAAGTGGTACTTTTTTTTTTTCAGTTACTCTGCATTACATAACTTTCATCATCCTTCTCTCGTGTCATGCTGTATGTCCTGTATACACATTTTAAAAAAATCTAGAATACCACAAATATATTGCTAGACTACTCTTCACACAAAAATCTGTCTTAAAAAACAAAAAACCCCAAGTTATTGTAAAAGGGGTTTGATCAGTAAGATTCAGGATCTGTTTTAAAGTTAATTTTACCCAGAAGAAAATTATTTCATGAATTTTAACTAATATAAGCAATACAAAAACCACTGTAGCAAAAGCAGAAGACGCATACACAGCCTGTTGCTTTCCTTAAAGACAGTGAGATCATGCTGCTGACTACAATGAAATCCATTTCAGCCTGCAAACTGCTAAAGGACAAAAATTATACAATTACATTAAAACACAATTATCTATTCATGCTATTATTAAAATGATGCTAACTGATAGAATGAGAATTTAAGCTATTTTGTATTTTACAAACATTAAAATTTCATGAGCATAAACTATTTAGAGTCACATTACATAGGAAATTAATACTATGTATGATAACTTCCACTGAGGATTTGTGAAATGTTTTTGACTTCAAAATAATGATTGCAATTCTTTCTAAAATCATCTAGGGAAAATTATTCTTGAATCCTTAGGGTAAAATATTATCCTGCTGAAGTCAGCTGATGAAATTTGGCCTTTATTAATTACAGTATCTATGTGTAGTTTCTCTTGCAAAATATAAGCAAAGATTTTTCAGACAAAAGCTTCTTATAAATGTAACAACTTTGAAACTATACAGGTATGCATGTAACATCTGAATCTCTTTTTATTGTATTTTTGTTGTTAATGTTTAACTGAACACTAGCCTTTTAAGTCATGTTTCGTAATACATTCTCTTTAAAAAGCATTCTAGAGTGAATATGGTCTCCAGAAACCAGCAATAGAGAATTATGGGAATACCTGTCCTTTCTTTTCCCTGAACATTCTTAAGGTACTTTTTGTAGACTTTATCTTGAGAATTAAGTATACAGTAACAAGACGAAGAAGGGGAAGAGAGCAAAGAGAAACCCTTCCATACAATCAGAAAACAAAACCCACTATCATATGGTAGAAAAGCATGGTGCCCTAATGAAATTCACTGCATCATTTGTTTCTAGTAATAATTCCCCGAAATGTCAGAGTCGCACTTAATTAAAATCACACTCTGTTCATTCTGACTTCTTATGCAGCCAAAAAACACAAAATAGATCACTTCAGGATGATTTAGGTATCTCTTAAAACAACTACATACTTGAGAAGCAACCCAGTCTTTTACAATCACAGAATGGTTTGGGTTGGAAGGGAGATCAAAGATCATCTCATTCCAACTCCCCTGCCATGAGCACGGACACCTTCCACCAGACCAGTTTGCTCCAAGCCCCATCCAACCCAGCCTTGAAGACTTGATGCTGCGCAACCAATCCAAATCAGAACCACTCAGGCACAAATCCTGCAAGTTCTTCCTGACTGGAAATCCACCTGAATTTTGCAGGCAATGGCTATATAGCCAGCAGAGTGTGAGTCCCAAGAGAAATTACACTTTCAGATACCCAAAACAGTACTTTGAGGAGCACTGAGCATTAGCATAATCCCATGCAACTGTGAAAAGCTGTTTTGCCACAGACCTTCATGTTGGGAATTTTAAACATTTACAGACACACACACAAACTTTTGCTCCTATGATAAACGGATGAAATTCTGCAAATGGATGACAATATACAGCTTTATACACAAAGTAGCCCAAAGTGAGTCTAAATATTTTAATAACACATATAAAAAGGCACATATAACACAGACACCGATGTTCACTTTATCATCACTATAAATGATGTATTAAACCCAGCATCACCTTTGTGCTTCATAACACAAAGACATACCTCCTTCGGTTCAGGTAGCATTAAAAGTAGACCTCCAAAGCAGTTATGAGGTACTTCCTGAAACCAAGCAGCTTCCCAAAAAAAACTCTTGATAAGGATTTGAATTATTAGCCCAGTATAACCATGTCAGTGCCATCCTGCCACCACTTCACTACAGCAGCAACACTTCAAAGCTAGCAGCCTCTGGGCGACTTGAACAACAGCAGCCACTACAGTGGCTACTCAGGTCCTTGAGACCTGTGATGAACTGGGTTATCTTGGCATGTCTCTTTTGGATTTGTCTTTACAGCAGTGTGAAATAAAACTGTGACTGAATATTCTTATAAACACATCTGCAAGAACATTGAAGAGTAGAAAATTTGGACACACATCTAGAAATTCCAAATAGCAACACAAATTTTGAAACATCTATACAGATGAACATGCCATTTGCAAACAACAGGCCTGAATAAATAGACAAAAATAAGCACATGGCTGTGAAGCACATTCAATTTCCTATCTTAAAAATATTACACAAAGCTTGGAAGTCATGTAAGTTCATATTTCTAAAGGTTTTAACATCCTGCACTATTTGGCACAAAGTTATTTGGTTAAGAAAAATTAAGGAGAAAATATAACCCTTCTAAAGCAGGACCGTATCTTTCAGAATCTGAAGCACTAAACTTCCAGTTTAATACAGAAAATCAAGCAATATTGATGAACAAAACTAATAAAAGTTCAAGGACTTCAAAGAGTACTCTCCTATGTTTATTATGGAAGCATTCTGACAACCAACCCTTTTTTTTAATCGTTAATGTAGTCCTAAATTTGTAATCTTTTGCTGTTGCTCTGCTTCATGATCAGATGCTACATTCTTGAAAAGCAAGCTTTGTACAGCTTTAAACAGCACTGTAGTGTGGGCTTGGCTATCACGCTTTATAAACACGGCATGCTGTATTGTGTGTCTGATGCCGCAAGTACAGTCAAATATACATCACGCATGATGAATTAAACACAGTTTTTTGAGCGGACATCTATTCTTGCCAAACAATTCAGGAATAATACTAAATAGTTTAAACAGACAGAACTCTGGCCTGAATTCAAGAAAAGCAGCAAGATGTTAAAAAAATATCTCAACAGAGCTGCCTTTTCCAGACAAAGGGCTTTTTTTTCCCCTCTTGGCACAGAGGTTTGGGATTGGAGCCAAGGTGCTACTTATCAGCTGTTTGACATCAGGGGAGGACTGCGTGCGTCACTGGACCCAGTAGGGACCCTCAGCTTATGGCATGGACCATGTGGTTCTTATCTTATCAGTTTGCAGGGTCTGGCACTTCAACCTCTGCAGCGTGAAAAGAAAAGAGAAAAAAAATACAAGGGAAGGAAGAAAGGAAGGAAGGAAGGAAGGTGTGGATAACTGGGAGGGAGGAGGTCAAACGGGACTGGTGAGCCAGGCTGGACTACAGGACAGAGCCCTGATTATACTTTGGCCTACTGCGTTGTGTATGGTTGCAGAAAATCCCAACAAATTTCACCAGCTTTCCCCACACACTCATAAAAGAAAGGAACTATACTTCTCATCCAGGTTCAGAGAAGGCAGAATAATGTGTGTGCTGGAGAGACAATGCTCCCTTTCACATACAGCTGATAGAAGGGATGCCAGAGAAATGAGGAATACGATATACTCATGAAAAAGCTTATCGAGGCAAGCGTGTCCTCCAGGAAACCTACGAACGGGTGCAGTTTCTTATTGCAAACAAGATTTAAACAGCCCAGATTATTTCCCCAAATGCACAGCTTCAGCAGGACTTAACAGCTTTTGCTATTCATTATAGCAAATTATTCTCAGGACCAAATGAGCCTTACGGTACAGCACAACTACAAGCTTAAAATGTGATTGCACAAATGAACCCTTGTATTTAATATTTAGAAAAACATTCACCACAGAAGATAATCCTCAAGTAAAACATCTGTTTTCCAAGGTTCATTCCAACTGAAAAATTAATATAATTACTCAGAAAAATATTATTTGTCTTACCCTTTGCTTCCTACACAATGCATATGAATCAGACAGCAAAAGAAAAAGTCACCTCCTTCAGATTAATTTCCTTAACCTATTCTACCTCTAAAGATGCATCACAAGATATAAATTACAGAACACAAAAAGCTTGTAAAGTATCTGTGGAAATTAGCAGGTTTGCACCCTTGAGCAATCTTAATAATTATTTCCAGGTATTTTCATACAAAAACTCTTTGTCTTATACCGCAGTGACCAGTCTAACTTCTGTACAAAAAAAAAAAAAAAAAAAAAAAAAAAAAAAAAAAAGGCTCAGAGCTTGCACGGAAACCTTGCCTGCTAAGGATTCAGCAGAGCTCTGGGAAGACCCACAGGCTGAGGACCAGGACTGGGCAGCCTGTCATAGGTTCTGTTCACTCTAACAGAAGTCTAGTTTTGTTACTTCAAAACACTGTTGTCATCAACTTCATCATCAAAAATCACAACGTTTTGCTGCATGTAGCCACACTGTGCTTCAAGTTTCATTTCTCATGTTGCGTCAGCTTAGCGAACCACAACAGTACTGTGTAGTCAGTGGGACAATCACCCAGCTGAAGAGACAATTCTGGTACTAGCACACTTTCTTCTCCAAATAAAACCTCATTTTTAGGTAAATACTTGTAATGTATAAAACTCAACAAAAAATGTATGACCAATGATCCTATTATTTTAAAAAGCTGTCTATAAAGTGAAACACAACCACTGGTTTGCTATGAAAATCTAGAAAACTGCTGCAATATATATATATATTTTAGTTCATACTTTTTTTATCTGTTACTTTATTTCGGTCTGACAGGTTGTAGCTTTTCAGGCTTAGGAGACAGAGAAAAAGAAAAATAAACAAGAAGCCTGAAGATGAACCATCACCTGTAGACACTATTCTGCATCCTAACTTTTATGGACGAATTTCTGCACCTGGAAGAAGCCACCACTGCATTCATCTCAAAGGCCTGTACATAATGTCTGGGATACTGAATTGGTGGCTTGAAGAGTATGCCAGTCGCCCTTGAGTTAAATGATAAATATAGAAGTTACTGGTAGTGATCACGTGCTCCCATGAGGCCCATGACTTACAGAAGTTATGTTTCTAAGAGTTTGTGATTTTTCACTCTTTCTACTTTAATTTGAAAACACAATTGACAAATGAATTGTAAGTGTAGCTACAGATCTATGACACACAAACATAAACACTGGATGTGATGCTTCATTAGCCAAGAAGAACAGACACACACATGAAAAAATAATATGCATCATCTCTGAAGACCCTATCAGTCCAATTATATGGCTGCTTGAGTACAGAAACGGTCTATTTTCTATCTCCATTTTTCAACTCTCCTTCTACTTTCTTCTTTGTTTTTTTTGGAATGAGTGTCAAAATCTCACTGCAAATATACAATACCTAATAAATTTATACATGTCAATTGAAGCGCTTGCATCTCAGTTACACGCCAATGCTTTGTCAGCGGTTTCTTTAACACAACTAAGGAAATTTTTTGCATAATTAAATTGGGTCACAGGCCCTACATAGTGAGTATATATACTGTGAAATATTCCAGTGTGTCTTTCTTCAAATAACAAACCTGATTTGCTTGTATTATGACAGAAGTACATAGTGACATCAAATTAAGTCAGTGACCGATTTCATATTCACCTAAGGCTCTCCCCCATGCCTCATGTCCTATGGAGCCAACATAGGCCTTGAAGAACAAACCACAGGGTGCTCTTTGCAAAATCTTGTTCAATTTTCATATACATGCTATTTCTACTAAAATATTTAGTACAACAAAGCCAATAGGATCTCTTCATCACATGCCTAGAGATAATCACATTTGTGGTCAGCAAAAGGAAGGACATTTGTTAGTACCCTGTACACATTGAACATCCTGTTTAGAAGTGTCGCCTTGATCTTGACCAGGTTCACTAAAAATACTCTAAATTTAAAAAAATCCACTTTGCTATGCTCTTATTGATCCCTTTACATTCCCTAACCATTTTCTCCAGTTTTCAATCTCATATGCCAACAATTGATGAAACTTGAAATTAAGACTTCCAAATTCCATGTGAGATGGCTAAGGCAATCCTCAAACTCTCCTGTCTTAATAGACATTAGGGCAACACTGCTGCTTTTGACATTCTGATGTGATTCTGTTCAACAGCTTTCTGTATGAAAACACTTGGAAACCAAAATTCACATAGCATGTAAGTCAGGAGTAAAGGAATTACGAGAGCTAAAATTGCCAAACCAAAGGATTAACATATCACAGCTAATGAAGTGCCACAAGAGAGTTAACAACCCCATATAGCACAAATTGTTATCTTATCCAAAGATAAGACATGTCCGCAGCTAGAAAAATGATTCAGCACAGACTGAATGAAGAAATTGTTTCCTTAACCATATGAAATTTCTCTAAATACTCTTTGGTATGAGACCCCTCAAAAGATCATAGCACAAAAGATATGCACTTGGGCAAACACAATCGCAAAAATCAATAGAATATGTTTAAAATATCTCTTTAAAATGTTCTCTTTAAAACTGATGCAGATTTGGGGTCTTCTGGGTCTTTATTTTTACCTGAAGAGATTTTGGTTAGCTTTGGCAAATCAAACAGCTTTAGGAGTGAACAAAAAAGAATGACAAAATTATTTGTGTACAGAAAGACATGAGTCTATTATGACCAAGCTGTATGTGAAAAAAATTAACTTGATTTTAAATATCAGTTATGTAAAAGCATCTAAGATATAGAATTACTGAGTGCTTTACTCTTCCTCCATTTCATCATGGGCAGTACTATAGAAGTAGCAGAAAAGAGGCTACTGTTAACTCTGACAGCACGAAGGTCCATGGGGAAGGAAAAAAAAACCCACAACCAAACCTCAAATCTTTAAATAAAATGAATTCTTTTATGCAGACTCAATATTACCTATATAATTATAGGTTTTGATCATCATCTAACTAGTAAGACTGTCCCACAAGACATTAGTATGGGAAATTAGGCGTGTTATAAGGTACATTTGGATTATGCGATCATCTGTTCATCACTGTTTGGACAAAATGTTAATTTCTCCACTGAATTCAGTAAAACTACCTGGACAGGTTACTTTCAGGAAAACATCATAGACATATTCATAATTTTGACTATTATTTTTAGTTCTAATTGGAATGAAATTACAGATTATTTTAACATCCATTTGTATTTTCTCAAGAGAAATACACTTTATAAAGCTAAAAGTCCAAACTAAACACCTTGCTTCAAGACAGATGACTCAAAGAGCACTCATAACCAAAATCATTAGCTGTTCAGCCTTCAGTAACTCTTTTTTCACCTTAATAAAATCTCTTCTAAAACAAACAGTGCTGCCATTACTTCACCACTGTCAAGTAACAGAAGCAGTTCCAGACCTACACACTATATTATCTGACTTAATAATGCATGTCAAAATTTTTTTTTCTAGAAATTTAGACCTTGTGCAACCTAAAATGTTGAGGGTGGAGGGGATGTGCATGGGGAAGAATCAAGTAGACTCTTGCTAGTAACCGGAGTGCTCGACCGGAGCATTCCAAGCCTGCTTCCTTTGCCTGGGCAGTCCTCACAACCTCAGCTCAGCACAGCTGATGAGATCTGGCCTTGTTTGTGGACACTTCTTCATCCCACACACTGCCAGCCAACACTCCCCTTCAGAGAAAACTGCTAGGACAACCAAAGCTGATGTGGTACACAGAAAAAGATGCTTATATCCTCCCAGAAAACTGTAGCCATTTGCAGTCAAATTCCATAAAGTTCTATTTCAACTTGTTACTTTTTCATCTCATTTTTTTCCTAGATATATAAAACACAATGACAGAGGAAACAAACTCTCAAAGACTTGACTCTAGACAAGCATTCCCTATAGGGAGAATAAAAAACTGTTTAGCATTAGTTAAGCAGCTCTATTAATGGTCCTCTATTAATTTTATCAATTACTTTCATTATGCAGGAACATTTGTTCTACCCAATTCCTTGGAATTCTCCATAATTTTTTTTTGACAGTTTTATTTACAAGCTTTTGTCCTGAAGCTCCAGCACAACTACAAGACATCATCCATTAACTTAGTGGATGCACACAGGTGATAATACCATAATTAAAATGACTGGGCTGCTCACTTCAGAGGCAAAGTGCAATGTTAAAATTCACTCATTTGACTTTTTCAAAAAACACACAGGGATTATACTTGTCATGGTGCTCTCTGGACTGAGAGTTTAAGATTTATCCAGATCACTCATCTCTGCAAGGAAGCTTGTTGCCCGCTCATCACTGGAGAAAGGGTCTCACTGACACAGGTACACGAACATTCCCAGACTTAGTACATGAGAAAAGGCTTTGCTTTGTTCATAAAGCTATCAGCAGATTTTCCAGTAGACTCCAATTTTTGAGGGGAGAAAAACACAAGAGTATGCTTACAGTAAAAAAAAAGAAATTGTTCAGAAAATCTTTTCTGTGCTGAAGCCTAGAAGTCAAAACCTGCAAACATGTCCAATTTTAAGTACTACTGACTTCAGTAAGCATATTTACATACCTAAGAAGTTTTAAGTTACTCCCACACACAAATGTCTACAGCAGCACTGAAATAGTGAAAGGGATCAAAATTGCTGTACAAGATGACTCTTCATCTACAAGTTTTAAAATAAGAAATCTTGCAAGCTTTTAAAAGTATTTTTAAACAGGAAATTTAAGAACCTTACCTACTGAAACTAGCCATGAAAACACAAAATTTTAGTTCTGTAGTAATACCATGGCTTTTTGGTATTAAAAGCAGCCTCATTCTTAGAGGAAACACTGTGGATTCCCCCTGCTTTTTTTTCTTATTCAGGCCTTTCCTCATGAATCAGGCAGGGGCTGATAATCCAAAAGGATGACTGCAAGGATTTTTCTCTAAAAGATCTGGCTCCCCTCGAACTGCGGCACTGTCTCCAGACAGACAGAACGTAGGGCCTTGCCGGCACGAGGCTTTGAGAGGTGTCAACTTTCCAGCCACAGTAAAACTAAATAACCATCAGCCTTCCAGACCTGAAAGTTCTGGTGGTTTGCCTTTGGTTTGTGGCTTGTTTCTTTAAGCTGAATGACAATTAGGTAGAAGTAATCAACCGCTGTGTCATGGATGTTTCAAGCAGTAACCCCAGGCTCAAGAGTCGGTGGTTTATCCAAAAGGATTTCAAGTCAAGCCACAAGTGTCTGTAGCTGGGGACATTTCAAGAGTGTCTAGATGATCCTTTTAAATGTGTTGACAGCCTCTGAGAAAATAGCATGTAACTGCTCAGATTGCAGGTCTGGTGAGGACAAATGTGCATGGAATCGTTATGGGAAAGAAATGCCAGTAATTGATCTGGCCTCTGTCTCCAAGGGACCACAGTCATGTAAGTGGCAAGCCCCAAGAAGTTCATGTAAACTTTTAATGGATGCTTCAAGCTGGTCTTAGCCTTGACTTCACATGCCAACTTGTTCATCCATTAAGACATAGCCCTTTACAAATAAATCTATTTCTGCCTATCATAAGGGGCAAACAGAGCTCGGCTATTTGGGAAATGTGGAGAAACAGACAACATAAAAACCTGTTAAAAGGGGGAAAGGCAAGCATACAACTTAGTAGCTCCATGTGAGTTTAGCCATGGATTTCAATGTCTGGAACACTGAGGAACTAAGATTTCTACTGTGTCCAGGTATTCTTACACAAGTAATGGCGAATCAAATGAAACAACAGCAAAGATAACTGTTTGTAAATACAGCTCAAATATAATAGAGAGTACTTTCTACCTAATTCTGAAAACTCACTCTTTTGAGATTTATCTTGGCTCATCACCTCATTATGAAATTACTCAAGGAACCACAAGTAAACCATCCCTGAATCCTGCCTTCATAGTTCCATTGATACAACAGAACACAGCAAATGCAAGAACTTTCAGAAGCAAGCAGATTTAATTGACGTAGTCCAAGCAAAGGCCAGATCCTTAGAATGCACAAACAACATCTACCTTCAGCCAAGCTGTATACTCCATCCTTCCCAGGCCCAAAATGTTAATGCAACGTACTGCAAACTCTGTGCTTTATTCAAAATAGCTCAGTTTGAGCTTATATAGTATCAGTAATAACTTTCAATTCCAAGTCAAGGCTGACTCCAACCTCCAGCAAGGAATGGAAAGCTGCTTGTTACACATATCTAAGTTTATTAGGTTCTAAGCATATGTGCTTAGCTACATTTAGAGACTTTTAGACTCCTTTTAATCAACCTTCTCCTACACAAATGTTCCCACTTGCATACAAAAAAGTATCACCCGCAGCATGTAAAGAGACAAAAATTAGCCCTAAATAAAAATGTGTTTTGTTTTATGCATTTTAATAATTAAGAGGAAATGTACATAAAGTTATACTTTTACCTAATCTGCATTTGACACCAATTATGCTTCAGTTTGCATTCCTGAGGTCTTCTGTTAATCAGTCCTGTGACCCATTACTAAGAACGCTTGCCAAAAAAAATAAGAGTAATGTACAGAAATTAAAACCACTAGCATAAAACAGTAAAAAAATATTTTCTATTACCATTTTGTGAATGTGCATTTATGGATGTTTTGTCATTAGCAGGATAATTAAACAAATTTACCTTCCATAAATACGAAGTTGGAGGCCACCTTCACAGCACTGCTGTTCCAGTGTCTGAAATAAATTACAGTGCGGCAACATAACCACAGAAGCCACATTCTTGAGGCCATGATTTCTTTTGCTCATATTTTTGTATAATAATTACGGCCTCAAACTCACGTGTTCTCCAATTAGTCATACCATATTTTTACCTTTACCCCAATGTTCAGTCTCCAAATCCCAAAATCATACATTTTAAACCCCAAATAAATTTTCTGCTCTGATCCACAGATTTAAATAATGATGTTTTAACTCACAGTCCCGTACAAAAACAAAACTAGCCCACACTTCTTGGAAAAAAATGCCAATAGATGACAAGAAACTGAGAAGGTATGCTCTTTAAACAATTATTCAAAACATAAAACGAGTTCAAGCAAAGTTTCCACATTAAAGGAAGAAGAAAAACTATATTACAAAGAAATTAATTAAAACAAACATAGTAACTTCTGACGTCACATGCTGTCAATATCACAGCTGGGTCTCTGCTGCAACTGGCAGCATTGGTAGAATTTAAATCAGCAAAAGGAATTCAATTCTCTATCCCGTAGGTAGGAGTGTTGTGAGCAGTTGTTAGAGGAAAGCAGTAACCCTTCAGGCTTTGCTCATGTAAGGAAAAAACCTTTCAATTAACATTTTAAAATTAAAAGCTGCAATATTATTTAATTAAAATAATGGGGCTATTTGGCTCCACTCCCACTACAGTTTGTAAAAAATCGTCTCCTTGAAGTAGTCAGAGGCCTTGCAGAAGGAGAGGGCAGAAGCACTTAAAACAGTGAGAGAGAAACAAACCCTACAGTCGGCAGGAGGATCCAGCATTTTCAAGTCTTTTGGGAGAGATGAAATTATTTTCAACTCATTAACTTGAAATTAGAACCCCAACTGACAATTTGGAAGATTACTTGTGTCAGAAAAAGCCTTTTTCTGTTAATTGCAATCTTCACTGTTCAAGACAAGTTTATGGAAACATTTGCAAGCTCCAAAGTCCAGACTTACAGATAAACAGCTCAATTTGTTTCAGAAATGGTAAAATAAAGTACTTGCCTTTGGAAGAGGGGAAGAAGGGAGCAGACACCCAAAAAACCAAACCATCACAACAACTACCAATACTGTTAAACTTGACAGTACCTCAAGTATTCAAAGGAATGATTAGAAAAACAAGTTTTAGTTTCCAGAGCTCCACTAGGGAGAATCTTCTCTGCTTTTTGTCAAGTTTGTTAAAAAAAAAAAAAAAGAAAAAAAACAGAATATTTACATGTAGACATTTTTCTCTGTAATACCTCAAATAACTAATCAAAAAGGTAATACAATTTTAGACCATGATGTTATCCTCCTTTAATGCTTGATCATGAGATGTGATACAGGAAACCATAAGGCTACTGAAACATGTAAGCAGCAGACCCTCTCTAACTACTCACTTTACAGACCTAATAATTCTTCAAAGGCAATCCAGTACACAAAGTAGTTTTCAAAGTTTGTGTAGTGGTGGGACCTGAAACACTTCAGCAGCATATCCTCAGTAAGTTCAAGCATCAACATTGAACAAAGTTTTACTTAAATTTAAAAAAAATAAATAAAAGGTCACTGTCATCCTTTCCTGTTTTGCCTCTCCCTCAGAAAACTGTATTAATGCAAAGTCCCAAAATAGCTATTCTCAGGCACTAGAAAAGCCTGGGAATTGCTTACCTAAAGAGCACTAAGCTTTACAGGGCAACGAGCATTTAAACCAGAAACTCTGAGTGGAAACCATGATGAAGCCTCAATTATATTTTTGTTAATAAAAATAGATTTGTTCTAGAGAAAAAAAATTCCATTTCCCCTTCTGACATCGTTTTCCCATGAGATCTTGAGGAAGTTCTAAAGGCCAAACCACTCAGTAGGAACCAGCAATTCCACATGTCCTGTTCTGGTACCCATCAGAGACTTCTTCAGACCCAGTGTCACAAGGGACTGTTTGTTTTACATTTAGGTTCATTTTGTGCTATGAAAGCGATTAAAAAAAAAAATTAAAAAATGGAATTCTGAGGAGAGACATCCTAGCACAGAGAAATGTGACATTTATGGCTCCATTTCACAATGTGGATTTAAATGCCCCTATTTTCCACCTGCAAAACGGCCTTCGTGTTAGAAGACAATAGTAGTAGTCCAAAAAAACAAGCATAACAAAGAGAGTTATGATCTTTACTGCCATCTTTATGGGGTTTTGTTTTTTGGTTTTTTTTTCTTGGAAGTCTTTCACATGGAGTGGCTGTTGAATATTGTGATGAATCTACGGTGAAAAATTCCACAATTCAGTGAAGCAAGGAAAAATATAAAAGCAAAACAGACAGTCTCAGTTATTTCACTCAGATTGATCAAGTAAGTTGTTACTGTGTCAGATTACAAAAACCCCTATCATACATGGAAGGCTAAAGTCAGTTGAATTATTTTATTGCCAGGAATTTGCTGCCTATTTTTTTTTTAATAATTATCCTTTTAAACTTAGGATAATTTAGTCAATGACCAACTGCCACTGTCTTACAGCACAGATTATTTCTGTCAAAAAAGCTGAAGGCTTGATTCAGACTCCTCTAAGATACTAAATAAAAACTTTTTAAATACATGTTATCTTAAATTTATCTCCTCATGTAGTTATTAAAAGCTAACTAGACTCAAACATTTAATAAATATAGTTAGCAATAATAAAAGACAAGGAATCAGAACTACCCAAATTCCACAAATGATACTTAAAAGCACTTGACATAAAAACATCATTAAAAACAAGGAAATATTCCCTCTTCACTATTTACATGCCTTACAGAATTCATAAACTGGTATAAATATTATTTTAAACAGCAGCTTAAGCTGTAAGTTTTGCTTTGTTTTTCCTTTTTTAGCACATGAATACCAAAGGTTGTCATTAATCTGCTAGTGTGTACACTTGATAACTGAAAAGAAGCAACATTTTTCAAATACGACCAATCTGCTATAAACACTTGAGATCAGTGTTTAACCGTGAACAATAACCAACAGGTTTTATATTTTTCTTAAGTTTCTTTGGTCTAAGCAATACACCTTCAGTAACAGAAACTATTCTATACCAGGATTTGCATTTCCTTTATTAACCTTAGCAGTAAACAATGCTACACACAACTCATAAAATACTTACTTATTCAGCAAGTTTGTATGAAAGCAGCTACACCTATCTCAGTTTCAGTATGCAAACAACATTCCCTGCTCTTTCCCGACCTTTTGTTCAAAAGTTGTAAGGACCGAAAGCGTCACTCAGGCACAATTTATGACTGAACTTGCAACAAGCTGCCTATGAATGATCCAAGTACAGATTCCGAGTTAATTTTGGCTCTCTGGAATTTCAAGACCTGCCTATGCAGGGCCGTTCAATCGTGCACAGTATTTAGTCTGTGGTCACCTGTAATGAATTTAATGACGCAATGCAATGCTGTGGGAGTGAATTGTGTCATCAGACCTTCACCAAACTGTTTTCACAGAAGTATCACTGAAGAGAGGCTGAAAACATGAAGGAAAATTAAAAAAACCACCTTAATACACTGTCACAACAGGTGTTACTGTGCAATTATCAGCATAAACATATCCCACACAAAGTGTCATGGGATCTCTGAAGCCAGTTTCAGGACAGTTCTGGAGCACATTGACAAACCAGGCTGGGAATCATGAAAAATGGTAGACAAGTTTAGCAAGAGAGAAGAAGCTGAGCTTCTGACTAGTAGATTTGTCCTCCCCTTGAACTACTCTGAATGAAGTATGGTGATTTAGTTTGCACAGATGCACATATAATTTAAGCCTTAAAGTAATTATCTGTGAAAAGTGGTTAAAATTCTCTCCAAAATATCACAAAGGATGGATTAGCATACAACTAACACAAGGAAAAGAAAACAAAGAGGAATTTCATATGTACATCTAGTACAGTAACTCTGATTAACCAAAGGAGACCAATTACAAATATTTATAGTTCCTCTGCTCCAGTTGTAGATTCAACAGCACGAGATGCAGTCCAAGTAAAACATAAGCTTACAAAACCCATGTATTAATACTCTTGTTAGCAAGGCTGAGCAAAACACTGTTCAACATTGTTTCTACATAGTAGCAGCACTATTTTGTTATAAATGGCAAAATGCATAATACTAAAATTTAAAGAACTGCCATAGATGCTCTGTTAGTAAAGAAAACACTGCCTCTAACCCTGCATCAGATTAGATATGCAGTAGTGCCCCTGGCAATGGCAAACTGCCACTGAGCATGTAATTTGATGAGCAATCTTAGTGGCAACGTCTAGAAGCATTTATTCAGTTATCAAAGAATAACCAGAAAAACTAAAAGCATATATGAAAGGCATCTATCTTCTGCCATCCTCCATCTATTCTCTGCCTCTTATTTTAAAGTGGTGCAGGCTACACTCCTCTTGGTTCTGCTTGTCAATGCACAATGGATCATCTTTTCTTCTCACAGCTATGGGATGCTCACTATCCTTTCAGGATTATTAAGATAACTGTTACTGTAGAAGTAGTAGTGGAGTCATTACACTGCTCATAGCACTTAGACCACTTCTGATAGCTCAACAAAAAAGAAAATATGACCAGGGCTGAAGAAACCAAAAAAACCCCATGAAATATACAAAGATAACCTAAAAAAAAACCAAACTTTTTTTAAAATAAAATTTCCATTCTGCTTTTTTATCTGTACACACAGAAGGCGACCAAATTAAAATATTACGAAACCTCAGACATAATATCCAAAGTATGGAATTTTTTTTCATCTGGCACGCAAAATACCATCTTGTCTACATACTTTCTCATATCCATCTTTTTTTTCTCATATTTGATACTGCTGCTGTAAGTTGATGAAAGATATTATAAACTGAAACACCAGCAGCATTCACATTTGACCAGAACAGTATTCTGAAATCAATATAGTGGTAAAAAAGGAATGTTGCACAACCCCCTCAATTATTAAACATTTTGGATTAGATCAGTTTAAAAATAATAAGCATGGGGGGTTATTTTCACAGCTGGATTTGCCTTATATTTTATCATCTATCTCATAAGTGCAATAAAATCCCCCTGGAGGCATTTCTATAAAGCTTATAATGTCACTCTGGGAGCAAAACTTACAAAAGGAAAAAACTCCCTGGACTGGATAAACCTATGGAGAAAAACAAAAACAAAAAACCAACAGTTGCTTCATCACTCTAATATGAATAGTACCAATTAATTCTACTGTGCTACTCCTGAGCAACACACACTGAACAGTGAATTGTGTTCAGAGGACTTATTTACTGCCAATTTTTTCTGCCTTTAGCCAACAAGCAAAACTGGAATAAAGAATTTAAATTTCTTAGTCAACATTTTATGCTGTTGCCATTGTCAAGCTGATGATGCTAATTTGTTGTATTGTTACTAACCTGCCAGAGCCCAGCTGTTGTCTTAGTCAAAACCTAAGTTTTCCAATAACTAGGAACTGCAGCTGCTCAGAATGGGACACCAGGGATTTGCACCACCACAAACATTACTCATCTGGTCCTGCCCTGATCAGACTTCTTTGGCCAAAAGGCAGGGTCAGGCCTGCCTGAGATTTGAGATGTACAAATTTAAGGCTCTTCTCTTCCCTCCCCCCACTCCCCATCTTCAGAAAAATAATATTTCTCATTCAATTTTAAAATATTTATCCATGATTCGCACCAAACATGGATCCAACATGGCAAAGCCTACTTTTTCTGGACACTGCAGTAATTAGCTTTTGAAATAAAGGCCATGACTGACAACTTAAGACATTCACTAAATTACTGCACCCATCTATCATCCTATCTCTGCCAAAAAAAAAAAAATCAGAATCAAGAAAGTATTATTTATTTCAAATACTTTTACTTAAAGCAATTGAGAAACAGTTTCTACACGATGCAGCTGCCAGATGCTGCATTTAACAGGTGTAACCATAAACATCAGAAAATGCTGCATTTTGATGTGCAAACAGCTGAAGTGCTGCCTGATTCAAACATCCCAAACTGGAAGTATTTTTGTTAAGCAAACTGTCACATGAAGTACCTTCAACAGAGCCCCAGAACATATGGGAAATTATCATTTCATCGATATTTATTATTGGTTTTACTCCCTTATATTAGTTTCCAATGGGAATCCTTGCCAAAAAACCACTAAGTGTCCATTTCTCCAACTCTTATTAACTCCTTCTGTTTGGATTGCCGACATCACACATCCTGATCTCTTCCCTTCATTTCAACAAGTTTCTCTCCAAAATCACAATCAAGCTGTCCTGCTCCCTGAGCTCTCTGATGCCCTACTGCTTCTCCTTTCTCCTCCAGAAATTCTTTCCTGTCATTCTGGCTTTCCAGAATTCCACTCCCTCTTCTTGCAGTTTTGTACCATTTCCGCGTTGTACAGCGCAGTCAACTCTCCTGGCAAAGTAGAAGCACTGGCTCACAAGCAACTGGAGAATTTGATGTAGCTTTTCCACCCTCCCTGAACACAGAAGTGTTTTAACCACAAGAGACAGCACAAATAGGTAATTTCTCCATGGCTTTCAAGGAACATATACAAGAATTGCACATAGTACAGGCTAGAGAGCCCCCAGCAACTGGAGCCAACTTCCTGCAGAGGAGTGAGGAAGAGCTCCCACAGATGAAGGTTACCGAGCACAGGTTAGAACAAGCAAAGTCACAGGGATAGACAGAGCCCTCAGTTTCCATCTTAGCCACTTCAATATTCAACAGCACACTTGCCTCTGATATTATGCTAGGCTATTATGCTCTCTTAGAGGCACAAGAGAAAGCAAGCCATGCAATGGCCAAACCAGATCCAACCACTTCAGTTGAAGATCTTCTCATCAGCATTACAAGGGTTTCCACGTTCAAAAGCTGCATGACTACAAGCTTAGAGTATTCTTTGCACTTCCAAGGCTTTCAAGTTTGACAGAAGAAATAACAAATTATTCATTAATCTCCACATAAAAGTAGAGAAATGTCAGTGATGGAAGTGACAGGTCAGTCAAGTTCCAGTCAGGCAAAGTTCCCTCTTGTCTACAGGCAAGAGGAAGAAAAGTGTGCAAGGACAGAAATCTCTTCTGGAGTGAAAAAGTTTCAAGGCCATTTGTTAACTTCATCACTTTTTTTTTTAAGTGGAAAAACAAAGAAGCAAACCTTGAACAGCAAATTTTGAAATACACATTTCACTGACCTTGTAGAAATTGAAAGAGAAAAATTTATAAGTGCCAAAGCCATTGAATTTCTCCTGCAAAAATTGAACCCTCTTCAGGCAAAAAAAAAAAAAAACACAACCCACACAACCACAACCAAAAAAACCACCAACCCTGTCAGTCACAAATGAGTCAGTGAGGCATTCTTATTAACAAAAGTTTCTCACTTTAAATCCCACAGTCACTAAAAGCAATGCCAAAACTCTTAATTCTAGAGAAGCAGATAATTCTTCCCATTCAGCTGATCAGCTCTACCCTTCTCGTCTCAAAAGGAGCTAACACCTTGCTCCCCACACAGAGCAAGGTAACCTCTCTCTAGGAGAGACCACAGCTATGAATGGAGTAACTCAGCAAAAGCTCTGTTCTCCTCACATGGAAGACTTTTCCATCCAATAAACATCTTTCTGGCCCTGTATTTTTTTTCCTTTCCTCTTAAGCAGCATTTTGCCCTCTGCACCTCACCTCCTGGCCCTGCCTTTTTTTTTTTTTTGTCTCTTCTGCCAGGTGTAAATATCTACCAAACCTGCCGTTTTTTGGTTGCCATGCTTATAGTTTAGGACCAATCTTGCTGCTGAGGGCTATTCACACTGACACTCATCTTTGGCTTCCTCACAGCTACCAACATTTGGAATTTTACAAAAACTATACTCCATTTTTGAAAAGGATTTTAAGTGCTCTTTAAGCACATTAGCAGCACGGCCAGAGACACCCTATAGGGGACACAGCCATGTTAGCATCACACTAGCAGGCTGTTTATACATAGCTGGTTCAGAAGTTTGATTCCAAGTGACTCTCCCCATGTACCCCACTCATGGCACCTTGGTCCCCATGGCTGAACAGACTCAGAGCACATGCACGGAGGCTTCCCCGTAGGCTGAGCTGCATCAGAAGATTCAGTCCAGGAAGTCCAAGGGTATTGTAATGCACAGAACCGAAGCAGACCCATGCTGAAATTAAAATAGACTAAAATGCATAGAATCAGTGTTGAATCCTTAGCACAAAACTCTTTTCCCTTACAAATGCCCTTTGCAGTCATCCTCTTTCCTACATTTCCTTCCCTGCAACACATTCCCTTCCCACTGCCCCATTTCTGTGGTCATCACTGCACAGCATCCTGAAAAGGATTAGACTCCCAGGCACCTTGTTCCATTAGTTCTGTGCACTGTGATCCTCCTTAGTCATCAATATATCAGCAAACTCTGCATATCACCAAAAGCTTTTGCCTGAAAGAGCTCTTTTTCACTAACACAAAATGCACTGAAACAACAGCGTGAATGGTGAATAAAAACAAGATTGCAAACAGACTTACCTCTCAAGCTAGCAGAAATCCAGTTCCTTTGCTCATGTGCTATACAAGCCCTCAGAAAGTCACGGGGTGGCACCCCTCTCAGGACACTGGTCACACACAAAGGATAAGTGCATTTTTGACTAGTTATGCTGCATCACACTCACATCCACACAGCACCACAGGAAGTCAGTCAGTCTGCTGACCTGCAGTCTGCCACGGTACCTTCCCAGGCCGGAAGGCAGTAACAACATTGTGCCTGCAACTTGAGATCAGGGATTTGAATGCCAAAACACGGGAATGTAAAGCAGAAACAAAAAGAAAGAATGAACTTGGAATTCACCCCATTAGACTTAGGCCAGTCTGGAAACATCCTGTGCAAGTCAGAGCCACTGCAGGAGTCTAGAAGTGGAAACATCCAGGCTCCACAGTATTCACACCTTCAGTCCTGACTGACCAGATCAGCTGCCTCTCTGGTTTTTTTTCCCCCCGTAACAACTTCTGGACAGTTTCAACTAAAACCAGCACAGGACAAGAGTTATCCAAAAATAACTACACTTCTGAACATTTTATGACCACTGGCAACTCGGTAAACTGGCATGCCCATGGTTAAAAGAGCTTCAGATTCTCTCTTGTGTGCCCAGGATTTAATCAACCAGTACGCTGGCAGCCAGTCAACCTGAACCATCAGTCACATCACATCTTCTGCACATGGCTGCTGAGGCCCAGGGGAGAAAAAGTATTTGGGGACACAGACCAAAAGCATTACAGTGGGGAAGAGGTACCTCTAGAGATACTAAGTTCAGGACATGCAATCCATGTGAAACAACACTAGTTTTGCATGATTTCTGAAAGAAATGAGCAAATTTGATAATGAAAATATAGATGCAAATGTGCACATGAATGTGAAAAATGTTTAAAGTTCTGTCCATTTGCAATGAAAATATTCATCTCTTTCAGGGAGTTAATACATGTGAGATCACTTCAGAACAGCTTGGTAAAAAAGAAGGTATATCTGTGCCTCCACTGAGAAAATGGCTGCAATGTTGGCTAAATCCTTAAGATATATAGAGGGAGAGCAGCCACCAGACAAAACCAGAGTGGAAAAAAGCTTCATCAGTCCCACTGCTTAGTCTCATGGGGCTAATTAATCACTTGTTGTCTCATTCAGGATCCAACCAACCCTACCTTTGCCCAGCCTGAGGCCAGCTCAACAGATAATGTTATCTGACAAATCAGCATCTCTGGCGCACTCCTTCCTCTTCTCTCTACTATTCACTTCTTTCCCCACAAAATCTTCCCTGGAGTTCCTAGGCACACACTGCTTCCTTGGGGAAATGTTTTCCCTTGCCCTCTCTTGAGCTAGGAAGCAGAAGATCTCAAACACCAGCACCAAGTCTTTCAGCAGCCAAGTTGGAACATGCTGGCTTCAAGTATTCCTCCAACTGCCTTAAATCATCAAAACACAAGGTCTCAGTGGTCCAACTGCCATCTAGCTTTTTTCTTTTCTTTTTGATATTTGTCCTCACAGAGCTTAAGGAAAACAAGCATCGCATATAATTATTACTACTATAATTACTGCTAAATCATTAGGCGATTTATCAAAGGAAAAATAAAGTCTGCCATTAATAAATTTTTCAAAATGGATAACTGGATATCAGTGTCTGTCTTTATAGTTAAGACTGCCCAACACTATTCTTTAAAATCATCACTTTGTAAATTGCAAAGTTTAAATAAAATTTTTCTGTGACTCACTTTAATTCAGTGGAACTTACCGCAGAACCAGCAAAGAACTCTTTCAAGAAACAGTAGAAAAATCGTAGCGATTTATCCACATGCAGTAATTTTTTCTCATTTGCACATTTTATCTAATTAGTTCTAGTGTCTTGTGTGGTTAAAAATAGGAACAGGGATCACAACGTAAATGAGAGTGATACCCAGCTATGCAAGAAGACTTCCCCAAATATGGTTAAACAGTACCCAGTGGACATTCTTAATTGACTATGCTCAGAACACTTGTCTCAGAACCTTCATGCTCCACCTGCATTAAATATGTTCCCAAGGTAAGGCAAGTCTCAGGAAAAACATTCAGTTCCACAGAAATAACAGTAAAATTGGTAGCTCTCCATTTTATAAGCATGTTATTTAGCCTCAAAGGGTGGTAGAACAAGTTCTTTCTGAAGTCCTCACTTTATAATGCTCTGCTCAGCTTCCCTCCATTATGCCTAGGTTGAAGCTTCACTTCACAACTTTTATTAACAAACAAATGCCACGTGTTGCTAATTTAAGAGAACCAGTTTTACAAATTAGATAGATGGTTATTTTTTACAATGGGAAAATAATTCAATTTTGCTAGTTCATCTTTTTTTTTAATGGAAATTTAAGAAAAAAGGCCAGAGTCTTATGTCATCATTTCTCACTTGAGAAATGCCAGAGTTCAGAAGCTAAAGTAAACTGAGTCAATCTCATCATTCAAGCGTTTCCTGAGTCAATGTGGTATCATTGGTAACGTGACCACATACTACATGATCCTAAGGGCTGTCTTAGCCAGCCCAAAAAGTACAATTCTCATGTGGAAAGAAACAGCAATGCACACCTACTAATCTCTGTGGAAGTGTGACCTCAATACCTGCCATGCAACAGTTAAACTATGCAAGAGATATATAAAGTCATCCTTTCTTTTTAACAACATTTAAAGAAAACAAAATTCAGATTTCCACATAAATGCAAATCAGTCAAGTGTTATAACCACGTATTCTACTGTCTTTTTTTAATTTTTTTCTCTAACTGCATAATTGATGTTATATAGACCACTGCTAAAAACAGCAGTCCTCCTTCTATCTGATAAATTTATAGCTGTATGCTTCCAAATTTCTTCTGGAAACATCATCATAGCATGCTATCCCAGGTGGAGCTTTCAGATCTTCTCAGAAGAGCACAAAACTGAGCTTTACACCCAGAATTAGAAAGCACACTAACTATATAAATCACCAAAATATATAAAGCATCAAGAACTACATTACAAGTTAAATATTACCCTGTAATGATTTATATACGCATTTATTCTGACATCATTCCTGCAAACTCATTACAATAATCAATCTGCTTTGAAATCAGCATGTGCAAAGCACACAAGACCTGAAGTCAGACTGAAATAAGTATCTATCATCTTCAGGTAACCTAACCTCCCCCTCCTGCCCCCTTCCCAACACCCCAGCCCCTCAGTTAAAATCAGTTTTATGGGGATAGAGGCTTAAATAACAACCTAAAATTTCAGAGGCTATTTCTTCTATAATAGCTCACAGAGAAAAAACAACATATTTTGTGCTTACATTTATTTTCATTAAAATGGTCAAATTCAGCCTAGCAGCTCCACCTTCTGCAGTTGACAGTAAAAGTGGTGTTGCCTCAGGAATGGCTTCAGAATAATGAATAAAACATGAGCTTTGGTGAAATGTATGTTAAACAAGATCAAACACAAAAATCCTTCACGTTGGTGTGGTTTGTTACGTGTACATGTATGTTCATGTACAGTGTTGTATTACATTTGTTGCTTCACATGAATTCCACTCTTATTTTTCCAGCTAAAAGCCCAGAACCTTGTACAACAAAACACATCCAATGACAATTCCTCATCTGTATTTTTAACATGCTTTCAATGTATGCAAACAGCCAAGACAGCACTCTAGTTAAAAGGTACCAACACACTACCATTGTAAGCAATATTGTGCAAAATATCAATTAATAAAATCACCTTATCTGTAATTAAAACATTGCTGCCAGTGTCCTCTATATGAGTGACATGGCACCACTAAAATTCAAAAATCCCTAGCTACTTAGCTTATATTGTTGGAGACAAAGGCAACTTTGGATAACTTTGCTGACATTGGTATAGGTACAGCTTTTATGACGTAAGGGTTTGCACAGTTTACTTCCTAAAGCAACTTCACATCAGAATCTCTGGATACCAAAACCAACTAACAAAACACTAATGTTGCTACAGTAAAATTGCTTGGCTTAAAAGAACAAAACACACAACACACACACACTTACTTTCCCAATGTTACCAAACACAACAGAAGTGTCAGTGTACATGATACTCCCTGAATTATACGAAGAAAAAGTGAGGTAGCATCACACTTTAATATGTTTCTGTCAGTGCAATGATAGAGCTAGAGATGATTATAGTGTTAGCAATGAAATACATAAAATTGCAAGAGAGAAAAGTGATTTGTTATCCATCAAGAAAAAACTTGCAAATAACTGTGAACATGACTACATAAAACAGCTTTAGGAGAACATGCTACACCTGCTGAAGGTAAGAAAGACAGTATTTAGGAATAAGTCAATTACAACACATGCATAATATTTTTCTTTTTGTCTTATTTGACTTTCCAACAAATCTAACAAAAAGGCTACTCATCAAAACACAAATTATTAAATCCCAAGGAAGCACCATCCTACGAACATCTATCTCCCCACATGTCATGCAGAGATGTAAGAATGGCCCCATTGCATCAGACCTGGAAGCAACCCCCAAAGTATTCATCCCAGGTCCTGAGTCAGGGAAACCTTCACTACAAACTTCAGTGAGTGAGGGTTCAGCTCATGCTCTTTGTAATACCATTGCTGAAACACACTTTCTTGACAGCAAATAAAAATTCTTGTTAGATTTAACAAGTGTTACATGGATCAACAGCATAAGATACCAAATCAGATTGGTCTTAGCACAAATAGAAACCTAACTAAACTGGTATCAGCACAGACCTCAACAGAGGGTGCGTTGTTTCAGTTTCCTTTATTTTTGCAAATATGGATGTTCCTGTGACCTGCCAATGCACACTGCTAAACAGGAAGTTTGAAGCTCAAAATTGGCCTCTTGCTGTTCTACACCACACCCTCTCTCTTCCAGCAGCAAATTTAAGAACCAAATTTGAATGATTCTCATTTAGCTTACCTAACCAGAAACACTAAAAAACAAAGATGAGAGAAAGCAACGTGAACCACAAAGGACAGTCTTAAGATAACAGAGAAGATCTAGTCCAATTAAGACATACCACTGCAATTACACTTTATGTGAGGAGTACAGGATTGGGAACACAGAACACAAAGTATAGTCCTTCAGTTCTTTCTGACTAAGGCTATTTTAACAAGGTTGGATAATCAGAAAACAGGACATAGGTTTGTCCATCAGCCTTTATGAGGCTAGGAAAATATGCACTTGGCTAGATACAGGAGAACAAAGGGGAAAAAAAAGCCAATATTCACAATTTTTGTCAAAGAACTCGTTTAAATTAGGACTATTCTGTCAGATTCAGCACTGATATAAATACAAGAAGTACCCAAACCAAAGGATTAGTCTACAAAACTAGTTATAAACCAGAACAATTGCACACTAGTATTTAAGCATGGGGAAGAATGCAATGTTCCTCTCCTGTAATTTGTGTTTTCTAAGTAGATTGGACTTTTTTATAAGCACACTTACTCGCACTTTCCATAACTAAATCCGACACAGTGCGTAATGGTGTTTCTCAGCAGAATAAAAACTCTCATTTTCTTTGCAAGTTGGACCAGTTCAGCAGAATCAAATTCATAACATTAATAAATCACCAAAACCCAAGATAGCATCTCAAAACAGTGTAATATACAAGCCTTAGCTACGTTTTACAAACACATTAATCATGAACAGATTGAATAGGCACACAGTAAAACAATTCCTCATCTGCATCCATCCGAGTTCCTTTCAATGTGTCACAAAATATTTTTACATCAATATTCCACAGTACTTCCACTGTATTTTGCCAAAGCTGTTCAGCACACCCTGGTCTTCGAAGTAGTTTTTCAGACACGTAGATGCATGCAAAACATCACTCAATGTATGACATACGTCTTGGGTCCTTTGTTTTGCTACCACCACAGCCATTGTAAAGGATCCCTGTGGTACTGATTAATTCTCAAAGAATGAGCTGCAAATCAGGTCTGCGCCAACATTAGCACTGCTTGCCCAGGAGCGGATTTCCAGACCAAAGTAGGTGATTATAGCGTTCACATTTTTAATGTTTAGATCAACTTTATTTCAAACTCTATCTAATCTGGCCCTATACACCAAACTTCCTTAAGAGAAAATGCTGTAGTGCACATCCCAGTTTTGTTTAGTCTGAAATAATCCAGTTAAGGGAAGGGTGCGCTGTTGGGCCACTTTCTGATGTGATCCTAGAACAATTTAAAACAACTAGGGCAGTCACCTTAAAATCAGATTCTGACCTCAACATACTAATGTGGACATGGTCCCAGTCACAGTACTTCACGTAATGTTAAATTTCCATCTCAGACATGGAAGAACAATCCAACAGAGAGAAAATTCAGCAATGAGCAATCTAGTACCCCACCACCATAAATCAGAAGAACAGAGCCTCTAACAGGAGAAAATGGTCAGTGGTTCATCGTAACCTGATCAAACGAATCTTCCCCAAATGCCTGCCCTTCTCTCCACTTGATTATACCCTTCCTTAGACCCAGGCTGAAACCACTTCCTCAATAACCCAATTCTTATTCTTTCTCATTCAGCCCACCACTCTGAAATGCTCCTCCTGAGCAATCTCCCAGTGGCTTTGTTCCTTTTGTCCTTTAAATTAGCTTCGAGTAAACTTTTGGAATAATCTGTCATGCAGTCAATCCACACCATCATCTAACCCTCATTCTTTCAAACCAAGAAAGAGGCTCCAGCAGACCAGCACATAGAGCCATGAATTGCAGCAATGATGCCAAAAAAACAGATGAAGAGGAGGAGTCAGCCTTTGGCAGTCTGTAAAGAAAAAAGTTCTCAAGCTATCTGAATAAAGAAAAACCTTGTACAAGTTCACCAGCCAGGGAATAGAGTACACTTCAGCTGGGAGATCACCAGAAACAAGACAGTCAAAAAGCAACCTTACAAATACAAGAGGAAAGGGACTGCAGAGAGTAAAATTGCCAGGGACAGAATAAAAATGGATCTTGGAAAGTACTACATGCAGTGCAGAAACATAAGAAAATGTGAGAAAATGTACCTATAGGATAGATTCAGATAATTAATACGGCCACTTTTTATCAGGAAAAAAACCCTACAATCTTATTATGCTATCCTTCTACATGTTCTCACTAACAAGCCATGAAATCTTGTATTTCATGCTAAATAAAGGCCTGCTTTTATTGCAAAGCATGCTTTTTACTGCAAAGCTCAGGGTAGGGGTGGAATGAAAACAAGCTACTCCTCAGTATTGGTTAATACACCATTTAATTGACCTAAGTAACGCACACTAAAGAAAAGCAAAAAAATAAGTAAAATATAAAAATAAAATTAACTTATACCTTATTTTACTTTTCTTCATGTATGTTTTCATATTTATTCTCATTGAAAATCAAGTTATTATTGTAAAATTCACATCTAACAAAATTGTTTAAAGAATGAGTAAAGAAAATTATTATATTTTATCCAACTCAGTCCATTTCTATCAGCTGAACCTAACCTAATCCCAACATTTCACCTAGTGAAAAAATGGTCCACTGTTTGCCATAGATCCAGACTGGGATCTTGCTTTCAATACAGGATTAGGTATTTCTGAAAGCAGGCAGTAGCAATAATAAATTACTTTGCAGCACTGTCTTATGTTTTCAGCAGAAACTGTAATAAGTAAAACAGGAAAAGGCTTAAGCTAGCCCAGCTTAATAGAAATACAAGCAAATGCAATAGTAGTTTTCACATCTAAAGACTTGTTCAAAGATTCTAAGTCAGCTCTGTAAGAGGAAAGCACTGTAAGATGATCAGGAAACTGAAACATTTACTGCTAAATTTAAAAGGCAAAGAGAAGCAAACCTATTTTTTCCCCCCTCCCCAACTAAAAAAAAAAAAAATCATAAAATAAAAATGAAAAAGCATTCTTTTTCAGAATAAGCATTCAAAAAAGTGAAATATTTTCCCCACAGCATGGGAAAAAAATGTAAGGTTAAAAATTTAGGCCAGTGAGGCCACATCAATCTCCTGTTGACCGAAGAGTGTTAAGTTATGGAATTCCACATATTTACAGCCATATTATGGAAGCTGCATTACATTATTTGATGTCCTGCCCAGTAACACAGTCAATCTATATACTGTTTCTTGATAGCACTTAACACACCCCGGTCTCAAAGACAGGACTATTGTTGCTGTCTTGCCCTGCTTTCAGTAGCCAAAGATATTTTCATAACCCTTTTTGACTTAATTCCTAAAACAATAAAAAATATTTAAGGGCATTTCCCTACTGTCAAAAAGAAAAATATTCCATTTCAAGCATCTGTCATATCTAAGTAATCTACTGTACAATAATTTATTTCTGTGTAAGAAGTTCAGGCTGAAACTTTCAGTGATGCCTAAAGCACATCAGCTGCTTTTCTCCCATTACCTTAAAAAAAAAATATTTCCTTCTTTCTCTTGTATAACTTCCCCTTACAAGTGCAACAGGTAGGATGAAAAAAGTTAAAGCTGCTCTGAACTACAATGTGCCAAAATGTTACCACCTTAAAGACTGTCAACAACCCTCAAAGAATCTCCAGACCAATGTAACAAAATTTGCTATCCTGTAATCTGTGGAATCTCCTTTAAGTCAGAAGTATCAGTGTCCTAAACCAGTGTCCTAAACAGGGTGCCTGCGGTCTTGACCACACAATCATTGGGACAAATCGTAAACAAAGTCCCTTTACTAGAAATCTAGGACTCTTTCTATAGTCCCTATTCTTTACAAATCAATGCCTCTTCAACTACACCTGGAACAAAGATATTACATGTAAAATATTGTAACCAGTTGAAACTAGATAAGTAGATTAAACAGAGTCTTTCAACCAGGAGTTTTGTGTATTCCTCCCCCACCAGCTTCCTGTCCTCAAGTCTGTCACATGATAAAACGCAGAAATAATCACTGCTTACACACAGTCTGTATTTCATAATAAAAACAGGCGAGACCCCACATAAACCCCTGTTTTAAGTGAGTAGAAAATAACATTACAATTCTGCAGCTGACTCAAGAATTATTCAGCTATTCTTGGATCTCCTAAGTGATAATGATCAGCTTGATTCTCCAAATCAAGGGATACTCTTAAAGGTCTTTATGCAACGATAAACAAGTATACAACAGAGCCACAGATGGTGAAAGATGGTGAAAGACCCAAATAATCTTTCTTGTATTTAACTTCACTTTAAACGTCTTCTTACTCTAATCCATATCTAAATAAAAAGGCAGTGAAAGTCTGCAGGCCACCTACACGAACATCACCATCGGTCCTTCTCAACACAAGGGCTGCCAAACCACTGGGGTAAGCTTAACACGTAGAGGCGCCATGCTCTGAAACACTTCCAGGATACAAACCTGAGCCTGTACCAGTCTGAAGTGCGTTGAAGCAAACTGTCTTCCATTATTCTAAGCTAGATGTCTGCTTATAAAACCTTTGTTTCCTAAAATCCTGTAACATTCTATTCTTTCCTGAAAGATGACTGTTTTCACTCAGCCCAGCAAAAGATTTGTCCATATAAGGACAACCCTGAAGACAACAAATGGCTCTTTTCCCAGTCTATTATCAAGCCAGGAAATTAGACTGCCTGAGGTACTCTGCCTTACTTACTCAGTTCAGAGCCGAGAGGAAACATTCTTGAGTTCGTTAATCATCCATTTTCACACGAAGGTGAACGGATGCTTTTCCTTTACAGCTTTAGCAGCAATCGCCACCATCAATTACATAGAAGATTAAAGCCCTCACACAGCCACGGGAGATAAAGGAGCACTAACGATGACAGCAAAAGTTACAGGGCAGACAGCTGTGTCCCCAAGGGCTTGGTGGAGGGAAGAAGAAAAGTCATATAAAAATTTAAAATGAAATAAACATCACACATCAATAAATTCTGCAACACTGAAAAAGGGGAAACAAGAAAAAAGGAAAATCCCAGTGTTTTCAGTAAAGTCTCAGCTACTTTCTTGCCATTCTTAATGTTTAAATGCAGTTCTACATAAACCTACAGCCTGAGGAACAATATGGATATGAAACACTTTACTCTCTGCTACTCAGGGGCCTGTCAAGTTCTTTTACCTTTCCATGCACAACTTGCACTTGAAGTCACTATCTTTAGTAAGGGAAAAAAAAAACACGTATGAGAAATCTATTGTCTGAATAGATCTGAAAAATAACTTTAAGGTCCAAAGAATCAAAGACTTTCTAAATGGCCAAGAAATTTCATCCTCTTTTCACAAGAGAAATCCAGCAAAGAAACTCTTCTCATGGAGTCAGCTCAGCTACCTAGAAACTTAGACGCAAGCCAGTCTTTGCCTTTTTAAGCTGCAACAAAGGAAATGATTGAGGAAGCATTAAAACCCAAGTGCACCATAAAAGGCATCTACCAGAAAACTAGCTGCAATGAAGAACGTGCCTTATTTAAATGATAACAAATCACCAGAGGCCCTATGTCCTATTAAGATATAAAGAATGTATCATGAGAAATATGACCAAAAGCTGATATTTCAGCTCCTCAGAAGCTGGCATATTTCTTTCAGAAACTTGAGTAGGTGGGACTGTATTTTCTCAATGGAAAAATATGAACTGATGTGTCATAATCTATTTATGCTTTGTTGGTATTTTTTAAATCTTCTGCCAGAAAATTCCTTATTGCCCCTTCCACTCTTGGTGTCCCAATTGTCTTTTCAGCTATGTTTATTTTCTGATTGGCAAGGAAACTACGAAATTCTATCTTGGGGGGTTTTTTAATATGCTTTCTTGCTCTCTTCCGTTTTCCTCCTATGAAGACATCCTGTGCACATTAATCTTCCAAAGTACATTTCACAATGGAACCAAGCAGCTCTTTATGCTGCCAGCATTAGCCAAGGCAACAAACAGCTAAAAGATGGCTACTTAAAGCAGTCATTGAAATGCAACTGATGGGTATCCATCCCTAATACGTCTCAAAAATATTATGGGTATCTATAAAACTACCAGTCTCACTCATTTGACAACTGTTCTCCCTTGGTAAAGCTGTCAGCATGGGAGCAGGTGTTTGGTCTTCCTGAGGAAAGTATCTTCTGAAACAAAGCTGTGATAGAATACTAAATAACCCCCAAAAAACCCTCTTCCCCATGATACTGCATCTACTAAAAGGCTGTGATAGGAATCAATTAACAATGACAAGTTCTGGAAGGAGGAAAGACCACTGAAAGCACTCTCATCCTTTCAGCAGGTAGCCCTAATAGGGGAGGCACAAGGAATGCCACCTCTGTATTTTAAGAAGATATGAACAGATTAGTTTATGTTGTTAAGAATACTGCTATAAGCACTTGATAGTACTCTATTTCCTTCCCTAGCTTCCACTAGCTGCCCACCTTCTACAAGTATAATGCATGGGAATTTTACTAATGTATTGTACCTTTGTCAAGAAAAATATATTCACCATAAATCTAAATTTAGACCATGCATAACTTAAAATCATCAAGGGAAGGGAGCAGGTGACTAAGTGAAACCACAACAATTCCAGCAGTTTGCCATTTAACAACAGCATCCAAAAGCATTATTTCCCTTACTCCTTTTATCCATTAAATCAGATGAAGAGTTATTTCATCCCTCCATCACAGTAGTTCACTTCAAAATGCCACAGCACTGAAAAACAACCACCTGTCTACATGTAATTACGTGAACACCAGAAGAAAAGCTGTAGAATGGAAAACTAGTTTACATATATAGTTTGGACTCCAGTCTCTCCCCCATTACCAACAGCACTGATTCCTCATCACAGCCTCAGAAACAGCAACTACCATTTATTTTCATAAAGCCTCTTGCTTTTGAAATGTCACAAGCCTGTCTGGTGAGTCAAAGAAAGGGATGTCTCTAAAACAAAACAAAACACCAAACAAACAAAAAACAAAACAAACAAATCCAGAAAATGAAGCTGAATTCAGGCCAAAGGTAGCAAGTGTATGAAGTATTGTGTGAGCTCAGATAAAAGAGTAAAGAGACTTTAAACATGCTGTAAGCCAGATAATCTCCTGAAACATAAACTTCTTGCTCTCCACTTTCAGTAGACAAAAACTTTGTTAAATGTAACAAACTAAAACATAATTGGACATCAAATATTCTTGTTCAGGCAGTTCCGCTGTGCTCCTCAAAACCTGGAATTAAGTTAATTGAATTAATTATTCTTATCCAAATCATTATCCCAGCAGCTTTTAAGTGTGTTTGTTAGGGAGCTTTGATGGTCTGCTTCCACAAGTGTCCAAAAAAAAAAATAATGTTGACAGATTTTCAGCCCTGAACATTGCACAACTGGCTGGAGGACAAAGCAGGGAGTTGCCTGTCTGCAGCATCCGATCAGGAGAACCATCTCTTTGCTCTGAAATTCCAGCTGCTACAGGACTAACATTATCCTTACCAATTCAGTTTTAATACTTGTCACAAACACTGTGGGAATGAAAAATCTGTTTCAAGTCCAAAATGCAAGTTACAATTCCGAAATACACCTCTAGTGTATTTCACAGCTGGTGTCTCTTAGTACAATAGCTATTTAATGTTTTGTTTCCTTAAAATGCTCCACAAAAATATCACAGTCTTTCATAAGTAAAACACAAGCTGCCATCTCCCCTCCCATCTTCAGACCAGCGGAGAAAAAACCCTATTTTTTTATTATGGGAGAATTAGTGAGGGAAAACACTGTTTTTTTTCTGTCAGACACAAATAAGGAGAAACCAGCAGCAGAGCTGGGTAGAAGTTACATTAGAAAAGTACATAATGGCTCGCAATTCCCTCCTTTCCCTTCAGTTCTATATTTTTATATACAAAATTCAGGTCATGCCCTTGAGCTTCTGCCAATGTGTGATTTTACAGAAAGGCCATGTGAATAACTGAGTGGTTCAATATGAAGTAAATTATGAAAGAAACAAAGTAAGAGAATGATAGTTGCTGCAAATAAGTTTGCTCCTTAGTAGGAACTGAGTGCACCAATATTTGAAAAAGGAAAACTTTCACCAGCTTAATACACCTTACTCATCAGTTCAGATCATCTGAGAGTGTCCTTCCAAGTTAATTTTCCTGAAACATGAAGCTAAACCAATCTTTATTTAATTCACAAATAAGTTTAGAAACACATCACTCCACTTAAAAGAATAAAGGTCTATTCAGAAAAAAAAAAAAAAAAAAAAAAATATATTTTCAGTTTTAAACTGTGGCTACAGCTCTTGTTTAGTTTTATTGGGCTTTGAGTTGCAAACTCATCTTTGGCCTGGCAAAAGGAGCAGCCACAAAACAACCATAAACAGAGTAAGTACCTTACAGCTATTACAAAAACACACTTTGCTTTACTTTACAAAATAATTTTATCCTACTGTTTCTAAACCATTTGCAGAAGTTTTCTTCAGCGAGATTTATGCAGAGTTAAGCAAATACAAAACCCCAACCACTGAGTCTTCTATGCTACAGTAAACATCAGGAACAACCGCCTGTCTTGCTGCCACTGCCTTCCTGTCAAAGCAAACACAAGGTTCAGCCCATGCCTTTCAAAATCCCTTGAGATCATGGGCTAGAATTGGTAATTACCCATAACACAATTACTATTATTTTTAATAATACAGACCCAACAGAGTACAATTATGACCAAGACAGAAGGGAGCCTTTGCAAGTAGTCATTTTTTTGCTTCCACATCTGCATGCATAAGCAACAGTTAAGAGTGCCTAAAAAGTTCCACAGAACTTTTCACAACAGCACGCAGTTCAACTGAAGCCTAAAAGCATCTTGGTGATAGCTGTACACAGGAGGGACTTTTTGCCCCACCCCCCCTTTTTTTTTTATTGCATGCTTTCTGAGCTCTGATACAACCACTGCCATAAATACAGCAAAAATCAGCTAAAGTTACTAAACATCAAACCTCTCCTCTAATCCTCTCCCCACCAAAACCAAGGCTATCTAAGAATAAATAAGGGAATGTATTTTCCTTTGGAGCATTTTTGAAGATTTTTCTTGTTACAAATTTGATACACATAGTCATTCATTCTACAAGTCACCACTAAGGTAAATCTCTGTGCGCTGTTTTCTGTGATCAGATAAAAACATTTGGGCACCCCAAGCATTCAAACCAATCGCTTGTACACCACAGACCTCACATTCTTCCATATATTGCCATAACTTTTTCTGAAGTCAAGCAGAGGAAGCGGTGTCAAAAAAATAGCAAGACAAGTCACTGTGTTCCATGGATCAAAACTCAATATTCACTAGTACGCACTAAACACTCTCTAGTAATGAAATGCACTGTGTTTCCCCTTCAGATTAAATGAGATTTTAGGCAAAATAAAAAAAAAACCCAACATATCAGAGAGAAAAGTGATTTGGCTAAAACATATACAGTTGCAGCCAACAGGAACAAAGTGATACTGTTCCAACTTAATGCATTTTAGTTTCAAAGACAGACTGAGAATGCATCTTCATCAGAAAATACATTCCTGACAGGAGAAATACACACTACATAGATCTTGACAGGAGTAAAATGCATTAGATAAATATTTAGTCTATTTGAAGAATTTATCAAGTCCATCCAGCTTTATGCTTCTAGCCCCTCTTGCCATTATCAGTCATGCTGATCTCCTGTTTTTAGCAAAGTCTGCAGAGAAAAAGACCAGAAGTTTTGTTGAAATACAATTTAGTTACACCATATTTCAAAATATTTAGTAAAAATACTCTTCATGAAAAAACCTTTCAGTACTTCTTTGAGGGACCAATGCCAGGAAATCGGATTCATAAAGCACAAACAATCCATTGCAACAAGGATCAAAATATAGCAGTAAATATGATAAATAAATGGTGGTGTTTAATCTCCAGCTGGGCTTAAAACCACGACATGTGACAACAGAAATCAATGACAAATCTCACATTAAACGAATCAGAGCTGCGATTTTTGTCCTGTTTCCAGGAAACACAAATGCATTACATCAGCTGAGATGCACTTCCCATCACGATGACTCGATTGCAGAGTCCCTTGGTAAATGACACTTGAGAAGGAAAAAGCTACTGAAAACATCATTGACCTCTCCCCGCAGAAGCTATGTATCTCTGCCTTGTGCATAAAGCACTAAAAATCTTAGGAATCCAAAGAAATTAGAGTCATCATTAACAGAACCTAAATGCGGAGGTTCTCAATCCAGAGAAGATGCAGCAAGAAAAATCCAACTGATCCTTAAAAAGTCAAAAGTAACAAAACATGCAATTGCCTTACTGGCTCGTCAGGTACAAAATTTGCCCATACAAATATATTTTGACCTTGTGATTAACTGTAATCAAATGTGACGGTACTGTACACGTGTCAAATAAGGTCATGAAAACCAGCAGCTGGGAAGACCACAGAGACATAAGCAAGTGTCCACAGCAACTCTGCCCATCTTATGAGATAGCAGACATTCCAGGCAGCAAGAAAGGGGCGGGAAAAGAAGGAGAACAGAAAAAGCAGCAGGAATATCCAGACTTCAGATCTAATAACTACTGAGTTGATAGGGGTTTAGGGGTTATTGGTCTTTGTCTTACTAAATTTGGATTGAACAGGTGTAGAGTTGAGCAGATTCATGGTGTTGCTTGCTTGGTTTTTCTGCTGAAAAGTTGCTAAAATATGAAGACATACAAAATAGGAGAGCAGCAGTTTGGGTGGTACCAAAGTTATACACTGCTCTAAAAAAAGAAAGCATTATGTCAGTAAGATGACAATATTTTTATTCTAGCATTTTACCAAAATAATTCATAAATACTTTTTTTTTTCAGAACAAGATTATTGCCAAACAAGTCTAAACTGCTAAAAACTAACTAAATAAATGCCAAGTCTTAATTCAACAGTTTCACTGAACTGCACAACAGGTGATCAGTTGATAAAACTGAAGGACTAAACCTTAATAGGCAGATTTTGACACCCAAATAATATAAAAGACAACAGTAAATAAAGTAAGCATTTAATCTCTAGCAGGACAGGAATTGACTGCTATCCATGCTTCTGCTTGTAAATGACACAGTGCACACTGAATAGCAGCACGGGAAAGTATCAGTAACCATCATTTCAACTAAAGATATTTTACTTTTCAGTCACTGTATAATTTTGAAGGTATTTATCTATTTCTCCTTATTTACACCCTTTACTGATACTCCTCTCAAACCCAATTATTATCCCAAAATTTAAGAGCTCTGATATAGCTTCAGAAAGACTTCCCTACTTATGCAAGGATGCAGGTTTGAGTTATGAAAAATCTACAGAAAACACTACATTCCTGACTCAAGTTCTCCCTCAGTTGGCTTAAAATTTCACTTTTTAAGCAACAGCACTGACTGTAGCATACTGAGCTGTGCCCAGACCATGCCAGTAAATATATAGGAGGAAGAAAGTATGTTCTGAAACTCAGAGCAAATTTCATCACAAAAGGTGAAGCAAAGCTGCCTCAAGTTCCAATGCTCAAGATCAATAAATGAGGCAAAAATAGGGTAATTGCCCAGCAAACTATGAAATGCACAGCCAAGAAGCATCTAAATAATATATTTTAGTTTGTCTTCTCTTTCACAGGTTTTTTCATCCCTTTCATTTTTTTCTCCTCCAGTCTTCTTGGTGAGGGTGAGGTAATTTTGTCATCTTTATTGTTTTTATCATTTCTCCCTATATATTACATATAACGCTATCTGCTAAAACACTAATTCTTTCCTCAATTAAAATGTAACTTAGAAAAGTGGCAGTAGCATAAATAGATCTAATCAAAACTAATAATTACCTCACACTTCATGCTTTCAATGCAAGAACATTTAAAGTGATTTCACTGTTGCCCTTGAAGAGAATTATGTTTTTCATCCAAAGCTCCCAGATCCCCAGCATCTGGGAGCTGTTTGCAGAAAAAGACAGACACAAACACAAATTAAGTCACAGGAAACTATAGCACCATTCTGCTTGTATTATTAAAACAATGTGGTCTGACAGAGGAATACCCAGATTAGAAGTCATTGTGGCTCTGCCATTTTTCTACTTCATAGCCACCCATCTACTTTGGTAAAGGTAAAGGTTTGGTAAAGGTTTCCCCAGCTGCTTGGAAAGATGAGAGTGCTGCTCATTACAACTTCCTGGTTTTGCAAACTTCCAGGTTTGTTGTGAGAACTAGTCTGTATTTACTCAGTGCTTGGGTTTGGGAGTGGTGGATATAATTATTTCAGGTTATCTCCAACCATTAACTGACTAAGAAAACGAGTGAATATTCTTGTACTTCTACCTAATCCCTTTTCCGTTCTTCAGCAGTATGCAAGTGACAAGAGATTATTAGTGCACCATAGCACAAAAAAGGATATAAAGCTATTAGAGAGCATCCAAAGGAGGGTAACACAGATGGTGAAGAGTCTTAAGGAAAAGACATGTGATGAACAGCTGAGGTCACTTGGTCTGTTCAGCCTCTAGAAGGGGAGACTGAGGGGAAACCTCATTGCAGTTACAGCTTCCTCATAAGGAGAAAATGAGAGGCAGGCACTGAGCTCTTCTCTCTGGTGACCAATGACAGGACCCAAGAGAATGGACTGATGTTGTGTCAGAGAGGTTGGATATTAGGAAAAGATTCTTCACCCAAAGAGTGGTTGAGCACTGGATCAGGCTCCCCAAGGAAGTCTCAACACCAGCCTGATACAGCTCAAGAAGTGTTTGGATAATGTTTCCAGGCACACATACAGTGCCCTCAAGCTCATTATGTGATTCTTGGGGTTTTTCTATGGAGGGCTAGGAGCTGGACTCAGTGGTCTCGCAGGTCCTTTCTAACTCAGGATATTCTATCATCCTGTGAAAAAAAATATTATTTCATGCCCACAAAACCTTCATGCAATCATCACCAGCAGAAAAACCCAAAAGAAAACCAGCAATTCCATCTCTGTAAAATGTCTTCACAGTAGAATTAGAAGGATTTAGGAGTTGCTAGGATCAAAAAAAAAAAAAAAAAAAAACAACAACCACCAAACCAAAACAAAAAAAAGTAACACTTCCTATCAACTTCATGCACATTCTGCACTGAGAAAGTACTGGGCCAGAGAAATAAAAGCCCTGTGAGGAAAAAACAAAAACAATCACCAAACCAAAAAAAAGTACTCTAGAGCATATAAGCAGAAGCCCTCCTAAAGCTGACTTCCAAGATGGCAAATTTTACATTAAATAGACCATGCTATATTCTCATCTTCCACATTAAATAACATTTTAAACATGCACTTCCAACCCTGCCTGCACAAGGGGAGGAGTATTCATGTATAGAAAGAGCAGCCTTAAGGAGGAAGAATTAGGCCATTTATTTAAACAGGAGGGTTAGTTTATGTGAACTTCAAGTGACCATGAAACTATGGCGTAAGTGTACCAAGCACAGCTAAGCTGATCTAAGATGAGCTGCTGATGAAAGGGGTTACCCTGTCATCAGCTCCCAGCAAGAGGCTGACGCATCACCAGGCTTCCCATCCGCACCAGTGACCCTGTGACTCCACAAATTCAACTTCCTGAACTTATTCAGGAAGTGAACTACTAGAAAACTTACTCTACACCAGAGAGAGTCGACAAGCATCTAACATATCTCAGCCCCCTGAAACAGCCTGCTTTGGGATCCAGACACATTCCAGGATTAACAGACAGAAAGGGGAATGAAGCCAGGCGGTGTAACAGTTATGTCCTCGCTGCTCCTAACATGCTGCCTTCTGCAATCTGCTTCTAAAGAACACCAGTACATGAGTAGGAGCCAAGGTCACCTTTGCTGCACTTCATCCATTACAGCAGCCTACCGCTCAGTAAGGTAGCAGACCCTAACCTCTGCGTATATCACAGGCTAGAAAACCAAACAATGTGCTTGAGGCTTTTTCCTGCTATCTCTGCTGAGCTAGTAGAGACTTCAAGCAAAGCAGCACAGGTTAAGTATCTCAGTTGCCACTAGTAGACCTGCTGGAACTCGTCTCTGACACCTAAAACACACCAAAATCATATGGGTTAATGGAAATATGAAAGTCTTTATAGAGGATTTAAAATGAGTTTGTTGACTCTAATTTCCAACGTGAAGTTCAGAACAGAACTATATTTAAACAAAGCTTAAACAATTTCTGTTCTGGCAGAAGAATTCAAAAATTCCAATATTGCCCAATATAACTGCGTAATTGTTTTCATGTTCTCTTTTCAATTTTGATATATATAGCAAATTTCAACTTCCTTACCATTCCTCCCTTCAGCTCCATAAACAGCAAAAGAATTGTGAAACAAGAGAAACAAAAACCTCGTTTTTAGAAGTGCTTGGGAAGAAGTGTTTCTTGGCACAGCAGAATGGCTAGTTGCTTTGATTCAAACACAAGTTGTTAAAACAAGATGTTGCAAAGTGCTAAGAGAGTAGTTGAACATGTTTTTTAAAGACGTACCGACAGCTGAATGAAGAAAAACAAACAAAAAATTAACCTTGCAGTCAAATCAGAAGGTAACACCTGCAACATCATCTTGTAAACAAGAACCAAGGCTTGTCATGGACAAGTACGAGGTCAGCATCATCAAAGCAGCCAACCACAGCGCTGTTAGCTATGCTCACAACATATCCACAGCCAGAGCCACACAAGGCCATCCATGTTAAGAGACAGAGAAGGGCACGTGCTCTACATGTAGCCAGAATTACACTTTAATAAACCGGTGGGGAGAAAAAAAAAAAAAAAAAAAAGAAGCAGGAACAAGGTAGATAAGTTATTAAACCACAATTGAAGCATTAGGGGGAAAACAACAACAACAACAACCCACCAACTAAGAAAGGAAATAAAAACCACACGGGATAGAAGAGTAAAACTTTCAGAGTGACCTTAAAAAACAATGGTAAAGGACATTCTCAGCTGGCATAAACAAAAGATTGTCAAATAGCAGCTAGCCTATTCATGAAGATAATATTAAGCTGCAAAAAGTAAAGAAATAAATTAAAATATTATCTGTCAGCACATTCATAAAGTATATAAGATTTACCATGCACACTTATGTTGTTACTAAGGAGGAAAAAGTTAATAGTTAAGCAGAAAGAAAGCATCTGTGACATTAAAAAGAAAAATAACACTCACACTTAAAAAACCAGTAATCTTTTACTTCAGTCAAATCTTATACTTCACTGAAGAGAGTCCCTTGAAATTTGATAATTTGCTGGGAGATATTTACATATTAAGCCTTTCATCTACCCCCAAAGAAACCTCTTAAAGTTTATAAATAGCTTTCCCTATATGGACAAACATTTTCTTCTGCTGTAATTTCACTCCTTTGAGCAATAAAAATGTTAAACTCCTCTTACCATTTCAGTCCTCTCCCTATTCTAGTCCTGATTTTTGTACCTTCAGTACTGCTATCATAGATGGAAAAGTCTCCACCATCTTTCACTAATTTAAGATATTACGTATCACCATACAGACTTTATTCATCCTTATCAACTGACCAACTTTATGTCTTCTTGTTCTTCTATGAACATTCATATACACATTTTAGTCACAACTCCCAAAGATCCTTTCAAAGCAGCAAGTCCAGGAAACAAAGACAGAAAATATAAATAATTGTGTTGACTCAGGCAACAAGCCATATCCTCCAGTATGGTCCCCTATTCATTGCATGCATCGTTCATTCAGGACTTTGTAGAATCTGTAGCTCATTCCCTAGGAGAACTTGGTGTGCAGAAACAAGGTCTGTCTACTGCCACAAGCAGTTTAGACTGTTTGGTTCCTCTGCTGCTCTGTAGAGCGATGTCCCTAAACAAGTAATTGAAACACCACAGAGCCTGATCTTTAATCACAAAGTATGAAGGCATGACATATCTAATGTATGCAAAGATAAACTCTTCTCCTTTCACAAAGTGGGAAGAAGTTACAGCAGCCCCTTTGTTAGAGGGTAGAAATGAGCTGAGACACAGACTTCTTGTTTGTCACAGCCTGAAAAGGGTCCTGGTTTACTCCTCTTCACAGCTCAACCATTCTGACTGCAGCCTTTCACTGACTCTGGCTGCAGCAAGCTCCTACTGTAGGTTTCCATTGCAGCCTCTGCCTGCTGCTTATTTCCTGCTGAACTACGACTGCAGGTATTGGTTTACAGACTCTGACTGCAGGCCTTTACCCAGCTAGACTGTGACTGCAGGTTCCAACAACAGACTCAACTGCAGACTGACCTCACAGCAATGATTCTTTCTCCCCAGGATCCTTCTTCGGCGTGACTCTCCCATTCATGATCCCCCATGATGACTCCTTACTAACCCACTCCCTTTTATCACGCTTATCTTTATTGGATATAGCTGTGACTCATCAGGGGTGAGGCTGAATTGGGTAACTAACACAGCTGCTACTTATCAAGGACGAGGTTACCTGTATTACCTTCTCCTTCAGGAAGATGCAAGTTTAACTCCCAGAGCTTTTGGGGAATAGTCTGCATCTGCTTACTCCCAACATATCAGTCATTAGGCATCAGTCTAAACTGGACCATGGAGCTCACTAAAAGTTAAGCAGAACAGACAAGACTAAAGCTTGAGACCACATCCTCTGTGCTTAGTTCAAAAAGCATGAGCATTGCACATAGCTCCAACAAAAGTCCAAAAAAGGTCTGAAAGAAACACGCAATCTACAAGCACATTCCTACCCAGAAAAAGTCGATGAAAGTTCCTGCAACATGCCAAATGATCCTCACCTCTCTAGCACAAGCCAGAGGTTGTACTGTTCTATAAACACTGGAGACTGCAGGACACCCATTCTCTCTGATGTCTTCAAAGCACTTCTCAAAATGACACCTCTAATCCCAAGACCTTCTTACATTCATAATCATGAGCTGAAGGCCACAAAACTACATTTAAGATCCATGAAAAAGCAGCTTTCAAGAGCAGTTGTCTCAGGAGTCTGTACTGGTGAAAACTGAAGAAACAGGAACATTGGGACACATCCACACAAAAGCAATTTGCTCGCAAGAATGAGACACAGAAGCCTGGCACAGCGAAACCTGAGCATATTAGCTAAGGCAGTGCTTGTTTTGAGAACAGATGAGTTCAGTTTCCTGTTACATCAAACAGTAACTTTCATCAGTCCTACGTGTGCTCAAAAAAAAGCAAGAAAAAATTTCTACTGACATCACACTTAGGGCTGGGCAGACAGTGGCGGATTAGGAAATACAATGAGTCACTGCATATAGAGAACACATCACGAGCATTTTCAAGCTACCATGCAAAATTTCTTCTTACCAAAAAAAAATCCAGACAACAGTGTTTAAGTGAACCATACCAGAAGAAGAATAATAGCACCATAGTGCCCTCACACAACAGAAGTAATTTACGAAAACAAAAACACGGTAAAAAGACAGTATAAGACACCAAACTGCTGCAGAAAGAAACAAAATCAACACAGTTCAGCAATCAAGAAGGAAACATCAACTAAAATAAGTTTATGGGTGGACAAGGGGGAAGTCACATAAAACTGAAATTACAATATAACAAAGACAGGCATGCAAAGAAAGGACAGCCAACGGAGCTGTTCCAAAAAAGAATTCACTCTAGAGAAGCAGCCAAGGTATCTGTATATGCATGAAATAAAACCAAAATATAAACACAAAAAACCCAGCGTAAGTAAAAGAATGAGTTATCATAAACTCAACTGCTATGTGTTAGCGAAAAAAATCTTTAGTGAAATAATGAGACTTTTTTTTTTTTTTAAACTAAGTCAAAGACCTTTAGAAGAAAGGGAAGTAGCTTTACACAGTTTGGAAGCAAAAAAAATAAGACACTACAGCAGAAATAAAATGGAGATATAAAAACTAGACAGTGAGGAAAACTACAAAAGAATAAAAAGCATGCACATTTAGCCACCATAATTCAGGCTAAGCATCTTATTCTCTGAACCAAAATGTTGCAGAAATGCTACTAAAATACACATGACAAAGAAAGTGGCTTCTTTCCTGCCAGTGTGGAAACTTCTTCACAGGGTGAAGCAAAGCAAGCAGTATTACTAAGTTCAGCATAGAGGTGCTTAGCAGCTACAAATACCTGCTATTTTGGTATGTATGGGCCAGAAGAATTAGAGATGTGGGGTTTCTGCACAAAGTTATTAGAAGCAAAGCTTTTCTTGTCTTTAGAAGTATTTGTGGCTTGACATTAGGGGATTTCCTTTTGATGCAAATGGAAGGAGAAAGAAAGGAAGAATGTTGAAATTATTATCAGCTGAATAAACTTTGTTAAGAGAAACACAGCTCTGGTGCCTGGGAGTTGGCTGATAATGCAGAAACAAGAAATCAGATCAGTGAGTGCTAATGAAAACGTTAAAAGTTTTCAGATTGGAGGTGAATTAACTGGTCTCCAATCCTGACAATCTTTTCTTTGGTCTCAGAACCAAAGCAGGCAAGATTACTACTGCTGCTTCTACATTGAAGATTTTTATTACTATTTTCGTTAGGTATCAATAATATTACTATGGGTTCTCTGAAGGCAGTGAATAATATTCAAAAGCATTCTCTTTTAGTGTTCTTGAGCCAGAACTACTTCAGAAACTACTTCAAGTGATATATTGACCACAACTCTAGTCCTTTTGAGCTATAAAATTTGGCATCTCTTAATGATGTTACATTTTATTGCTAAAAATCTCACACAGACTAAAACTTGCTATTTCCAAAAGAATATGAAATTTGTAAAACCAAGTATTTTTTTGTTCTTAATGCCAACTGTAACAAGGTGCTTAGGAGACGGAATTAAGAAAGCTTCCTGTAGCAACAAATCACCATGAAAAAATATATTAAAAGAACTCAGAAATAAAGGAGTTCCCTGTACGTATGTAAATTTTTTAACTAATTCATACTCTTGCCAAGTTTTGGGTTGTTTTAAGACATAATTAGCATACTTGAATGTCGAAATAAAGCATTAGAGTGCACTAAAGATTAACGCATGACTTTCTTGTAAAAATGTAGAACTTGCTAACCAAATTGTCATTCCCTCCTGCGAAAACAAACACATCATGAGCATTCTGGAATGTTCGTCCGTTAACAAGGCGCGGTGGCGAGTCTGTTACCTGCCTTTTGAACAGCCTCATTTCAGTGTGCAACACAGCATTTACATTGTCTGTCATAGCAGGGGCCAAAGTCTTCAATAAACACCAGCCAGGCTGGTTCCTCCCACACTAATTATGACAGCTGGACAAAAAGTGATGAAGAAACCACAGAAATATGACATTTTCTCACAAGCTTTTAGAAGGGGACAAAGACGGCAAGGGAAGCCCACCTCCCAGGATGAAAACCCTATGTCCTCACTTTGAAACAAAATAGAAAAACAAACAAACAAACAAGAAAGCATCCTTTAATAGCAGAGCTCAGAGCTGAGACCTGATTCCACAGAGTTGCCAGGCTGTGACTGCATCGACTCGTCACACCCCCGAGCCAAGCGAGGCTGAGCTGCGAGAGCCTTGGACGGCCGAGGCAGCAGCGCCCGCGGAGCTGTCAATCAGTAGGTGGCACTCTTCAAGCTCCGGCCGGGGGAAGCCAAGCACTACCGAGCAGCCGGGAACTTCAGCAGAAACACCAACAAGAGGTACTGAACTGGTTTAGCCCTGACTGACGGCCATGGGGAATGCAACGGCTTCATTTCTATAACACATAAAGCAACCCGAGTGTATAATCTCTGAAGTTCCTAGAAATTACAACTTTTGGGTGCTATAAATAATTTTGGACGAACGCTATTGTACACTCCTATAATAAAACCAGTACCTTAAGAAATCATCCCTTATATCTGCACTTTGAGTGCAGCTTTGTAGCTAATTATGTAGAAGTAAGTCAAATTCATTACTGAATTTCATTTTTTTTTTAATTTAACAAAACATAGCGTAACTATTTACATTTTATCATAGCTGTTCTAGCATAACTATTTACATTTTACCATAGCTGTTCTTCAAAGCTGGACAACAAATGTGTTACAACTAATGAAACAAATAAACAAATCATTTAGAACAATATATGAACAATTATTTCTGTGAAATTTATTAGTGAAGATGTGACCAACACACCCTAAGATTCAACTGTTTTTAGGACAAGATTTAAAATCAGTAGAAGGTATAACAAAAATGGAAACGCTATTCCATAAAAAAAAAAGTGTCAGACTTCCCATTCCTGCAAATAGTGCTTCTAGATTTAACAATTATACCTTTTTAAATTGTGAAAACAGATTGAAATCTAATGTACTTTACTACCTGTTTGATAAAACAGTAAAAGGAAATGCGGATTTAGTAACAAGGTCTGAGTACAGGTACTTGTAATTGAAACAGCCAGCAGAGGGAGTATAAAAACAATTAAAAACCCCCTCAAACAGTCTTTTTTCTCTTTATATATATATTTTACTTATGATTTTAGCTTTCTTTTAGAATATAATAGTGTCAACAGAGCAAAATTTTAATATTATAAAGCAGACAAAAATCGAATGCTCAAGTATTAAACAGAATGACTTGAAACACAAATACTTTTTAAAGCAGCATTAAAAACAAATGAGCTGATACTAAACTAAATCTGAAATACATTTTTAAGACAGGCAAGGTTAACATCAATCAACAAGCTGCATAAGCCACTTCCAAGTTAAAATCCACTCACCCACAGATTCTCATCCTAACTTTCTGAATCTAAAACTAAGTACACAATTTTATAATATTGGGAGAATGTTTGTTATAATCTATTTGTACTAGAAAATGGCACAGAATCTTTAAACAGAAGTTACTGTTGTACTGATCTGTACAACGGATGACATATGAGCAATTCAGCCGGGTATATGGCCTAGATCATTAGTGCAAATAAGCACTCACATGACTTTCAAAATCAAGTCACTAAGTCACGTAAGTGTTGAATAAAATCTCATACTTTACACTTCAGGTCTTCACTGCATCCAGCTGATGAGGGTGGCTTAAACACAAGCAAAAGGGAGAAGGACACAAATGGGCTGAATGAAGCTGCCAGCCTTGTGTTAGAATACTAAATAAGCTGTCACCCTCTTCACACAAGTAACAAAAAGAAACCTTCTCACAACTCATCTAAACTATCCCACTGTGCATAATCACACCTTCCACAGTCCATCTCACAGGAGGAGCAAGGTTACTGAGTTAACAGGGAAGGAGTTACCTCCTCTCTCAAGGTATTATGAGAGCTAGGTACTCCCAAACCACCAGGCACAGGCAGAAGAACTGAGGAGTCAAAGGGACAGAACATTAGATATTCCACACGTAAACTGCATGCCTTACAGACAACCATTTGTAAAAACAGCTGATTTGAAAAAGCAAGCCTTTCTCCACTGTGAACTGCTTGTGCTTGCATGGTTTTCATTACCATTCCATGCCATTCTTTGCTATCTGCCCTACATATTGTTCTGTTGTCTCACCAAGAAGAATGGCAGTGCTGCAGACCAGGATACGTGGTGTTACTGTACAATAATGCAAAATGTGAAACACCAGTCCTGTGCTGTTAAATGACATCACTTATCATAACTATACCCTACTTTAGTGATAATCTTGCTTTCAATTAACCTGGAGTCAGAATCTGTGGGGAGAAAGCCAGAGACAATTTCATTCCTTATATATTCTAAATTTCAAGCATGATTTAATTGGAAAACCAAATTCTGTCCACCTTCACACAAGGGATTCATTGCTGAAGATCAGCATTTAACTTAGAACACCCTGACTGCAAAAAACCAAATACACAGACCAGAAATAACAAGAGTCAAGACAGGATTAACTTTTCCATTAGATCAAGTGACAGGAATACTTTCGATATTATTTAAATTTTAATTGCTACTTTCTTCCTGAACAACAGATCTTACTACATGTATTCTTCCTTAGAGTGCTGCTTAATCAGAAAGTCTTAGCATCTGGCACGTGAACGTATGGACTAAAACAGACAGAAAAAAGGTAACCGTATATCATTAAAATACACTGATAATTCTCTGACAAGCAGAAAGTCTGGATACTGTAAAGAAGACATACCTGCCAGTAAATTCATGGGACACAGATGACATAGGCTACACCTGCACCATGAGAGAAGACCTTGAGTGTGGAAGGAAGATGGGATGTGCCCCTAAAGGCAAGTAATTTCCCGGAAACCTGAGATACTGGAATACCTGGCAACTTGCACTATTCTAAATACAACAGAACTCCGCTGGAGTATCGATCCAGGATCAATGCTAAAAGTTTCTTAAAACACTGTCTTATGCACCAAGACTTAAAACGGTTAAGAAAAACAACATACATCACACAAAGCTCATATAAGCTTCTGCAGTCGAGTTCTTCATTAAGAATTTTAGTAAGAGAAATAGCCAGATATGGCACAAACTGAGCATTGCAGAACCTAAAATTTAATAATAACAACCTTTTAAAGAAGGTTATTAATATAAACTTCTTAAAATCCTTAAAATTTAAAGAAAATCCTGACGGGAGAGCATGTAAGTGGAAAGAGCTCGGAGATGGAAGAAGAATACATCTCTAGCAATTTCACCGTTTTCCACTCTTGAGGATTCTGTTATGCCACTTTTAAATCTTCTTTCCAGAAGGACTCATCTTCACTCTCTTCACTACAGAATACTTCAGGTTCCCTGCAAAAATATTTAGGCTTTTTTTTTTTTTTGTCTTTAAAGTCAAAGAGAAAATATACATACATAGATAATGATTTGGAACCTAAAATACAATTCAGGAAACAAAAGCTATGAGACACTGCACATTATCTTCATTATTTTACATGATCTCATCCTCTTCAAAACAATGATAGCCTTCCGGCTGCACTGTAACCAGGACTCTGCACAGCACTCCAAACAGTTGGACAAGTGCTTTTTACAGTAGCTGCACTGGAACTGAACAGTATCTTGTTTGACTTCCCTCCACTCCTTTCTTCAGCCTGGTTTCCTAAGGAAATCAGATTTATGGACTCACTCAGGGAGGGAGGGAAGGGTATATATGTATGGTACATATGTGTATGTGTACATACACGCCACATGTGAATGTCTGTCCGTCCATCTGTCTGACCTCACTAATACCTTTTGAGCCCATTGGTCAGTTTCAATCACATTCAAAAGAGAAGCAAAGACTATCAGACTTTTAAGTTATTGAAAGTTTCACGAGCATGGGCTGCAGAGTATGGAAAAGTGTTTCCACAGAGGCTGCATGTCTTCTTAGACGTCAGCAAACTCACAGGGGAAAGAATAGTTCTGCTCCCTTCCTGCCTGCCGGAAAATCTTCAGTCAGAGGTCACAATCAGTGAAAGATGACCAAATTTCTTGTGTTCAAGAGTTCATAAAATAGCTTAAGTTGAATTACTACTGCTTTTAAAGCTGTTTTGGACAAAGCTGATGTTTTCCACATAATCTTTTTCCTGGTCTAGCATAGGAGTGAATTGTCCTACGTGATACACGTTCCCTGGTTCAGTTCCTTGCTCTCAAGACCACTTATTTTAAAACATTAGCATTGTACCACACTCATGGCAGCACTCTACCCCTCTTAAACACAAACAAAATTAAAACTGGAAGAGTTTAGGATTCCCTTCAGGTCTCAAGATTAAACAAGTATGTGGCTCTGTACCATAACTAACAATTGAATAAAGTTGCAAAAGGACTGTGCAGCAAATACAATGATCATCTTTATTCAGCCCTACTCCGGAACACAAGTGCTACCACATTGCAGGCTCTTCTGCTCAAGACAGTTGTAAGTAATAAAACAGATAATGAGGTTTCTATGGACAATGAACCATACACAGTTCACCTGTATCCAAAAAAGCCATCTTTATCAAACTATACTAACAGATTAAAATTCAAGTCTAGGGCATAGATCCACAAACTAAGGAGCTGTCACAAAAAGAAAATAAAGCCACAGCTGACAGAAGCACCCTAAGCATCAAAATACGAGACAAGGGCGGGAGGGGGGGGGAAGTTCCTTATAAAAATATATATACCTATCATACATATATTTCAGCCCTGATACATGATCCGCTTGTAAATTCTTTAGTCCCGTGACCACACCGAACCCCAGCATATTTCCCGGCGGGGCGCTGGAGCCGAGGGCTGGCGGGGGACACGGGCTGGCAGACCCGGGAGGTTTCGGCCGTTCCGGGCCACCCCGGCCGCGGGGCGCGCACCCGGCGGGGCGCGGCGTGCCGGGGAAGCGCCTCGGGGCGGGAGGGCGAGACACCCGAGGGGCAGCCGGGCCGCACGTCCCCGCGAACGGGGAGTTCGTGCCACGCGAAGCCTCCTCCCCGCTCCCACACGCCGCCGCAGGGCTCGGGCCGCTCCCGCCGGGCTCCCCCGGCCAGCACGGGGCGGGCACTCGCCGAGCCCGGCACCGGGCGGAGGCCGAGCGGCTGCTCCGGCCCCACTCCCGCCCGCCGGCACGGGGCGAGCGCGGCCCCGCGCCCTTCCCCCGCGCTCGGGCTCGGGGGGAGCCGGCGAGGCTCTGGGAACGGCTGGCTGCGGGGCGCCCTTTGTGAAGCGCCTCAATCCCCCCTTTATTCCGGCCAGCCGGTCACTATCCCCGTTCCAGCGCCAGCCCCGCGTAGCAAGGAGCACATGTTTCCTCTCGGGCTCCTGGCCCGCCTTACAGCGAGCCACGGCCAGGGGAAGGCGGCACCCGGTACCAAAGCCGAATCAGAAATATGGAATGTGAACGCGCGTGGCAGCTCTGACGGGGACGCAGAAAGAAGAGATCCGTTTCACCCTTTTCGGTCCTCCGCCGCCGCTTTTCTGTCAATTGCCGAAACCATAATGCTTCCTTCTTGCCTGCTCAAGTAAGTAGGGGTGGGGGGGGGACAGTCTCCATTCCCTTACGTGTCATTCCTGAGCGAATTAAGCATGTACCAGGCAAAAGGCTGACATACATATATGTGGAGTTGTCTGATCCCGGAATGGTGCCGAAATCCTCGAGGCGTTAACAGCCAGCTCCCACAAAGAGCACTCAATTACATCGAGCATCCCCTTTGTCCGTGCATCCTCAATACACACCCGGCCGCTCCTCCATGCGTCCACGCACGCCCCACGTATACGGACCCTTTGTGTCCTCGCCTCCCCCCTCTCCTCACAAAGAAATGCCCTTTCCACAAAGCATGCACCCAGCCTCGGACACAGCCCTTCGCCTTCCCCCGAGACACGCGCGCCCCGCCGCCGGGCACAGCGCTCCGGTACCTACTTGTATTCAAGAAACAGTCCGTAAACCTCCTAAAGCAGCTTGCAGAATTAGATCCATCTTCCATGTCTGGCCCTAGGAGCAGGGGAGACGAGAAGGAGAAGAAGGCGCCTCTCTGCCGCTGCTGCCGCCTAGGAGTCCTGCTCCCGCCGGGGCCGTCGCCTCCTCGGATCCCGTCGCCGCGGGCTGCTGCTGCTGCAGCACCGAGGGAATTGCAGGACCACGGGCGAGAGGCGGCTGGGGAGAGGAGGAGCCGGGAGTGCTGCTGCCGGGGGCTGCCGGCTGCGGAACGGAGCAGCAAGCCCTGGATGGAGGAAGAACAGAAGAGTCTCCTCCTGCCGCTGCCGCCTGGATGGGCGATCAAGTGAGCTGCTGCCGCTGCTGCTCCGCCAGCATCTCTTCCTCCTCCTCCTCCTCCTCCACCTCCTCCTCCTGCCGCTTTCGCTGCCTCTCCTCCTCCTTCCCTCCCTTGGAGACTTGTGAGGTTAAAGGAAAATGAGGAGGGGAAACGAGGAGGCGGCGGCAAGAAATAAAAAGAAGATGGAGAAGCGGAGGAGAAGGAGGGAACTGGAACGAGGAAAGGAGCCGCTGCCGCTCTAGAGACGATGCTGGCGGAGACGGCGGAGGAGGCTGTGCCTGTAGCGCGGCTCCTGCTGCTGCTGGTGGTTGTTAGGAGAGAGAGGAAGCTGCAGGCAGCCGAGTCGCCTCCAGGAGCGGGGGGAGGAGGAGGAGACCCGCCGCTGCCTCCACCTCCACCGCTCTGGCCATGGGAGTGGAGCGGGCGGCTGCCGGAGCCGGGCTTTTCCCCGGGCGCTGCAGCCAGGGGGGCCAAGGGGCGGGATAAGATCCTCTTCTCCGGGTTGGACATGCTTCCGCTCTTCCCTCCCTTTCGCGGTAGTTTAAGGCAGGACGTCTACCAGAGATACCGGAGTAAAGCGAAAGGGAAAGCCGAAAAAGGACGGAGCGAAGCAAGGGGCAACCGCGGATCGGTCCTGCGTTCCCTCCGGCAACTCCCGGGCAGTGTTTCCTCCGCACCCCGGCTCCCCGCCCTCATAAAATCCTCACATTTCCGTTCCCCCTTTAGGCCAGAGGGGACAAGGCGTTACTGACCGCCAAGCGGTTTCAATCCCCTTTAAAGTCCGCTTTTCCCCATGCTCCCACCTCGCATTCAAAGCAAGAAAACGGCAACAATCTGTATTTTCTTCGAGCGAGGCAAATATTGCCCCGTGCGTGCGCGCTCGCCTGCAAAGAGGCAGATACAGTCACTGCAGTGCCGCTTCCAGCACCAGCCCCGGCCGCCAGAAAACGCCCACTGGCGGAGCCAGCGCTTCCCAGGCTCCCTCCCTCCCTTCTCCCTCCCTTCCTCTCACTGCTAGGCGCGCACACGGGAGCTACGGCACAGCGGTTACCTAAAGGGAAAGCGGGGAGAAACACGAGAAAAAGGTCCTCCCTTTGCGGTGTCACTATTTTAAACATTTATTTCCAACTGCTGAGATCAAAAGGCAGACACCCTGCTGTGGCTGGGCTGGAGACGCCAGAGAGTTTTCCCCTCCGTTTCTGTGGGGCATCCAACGCCGTTTCTACGCGAAGATGCGCAGACCCTCCCCGACGCTCAGCATCACACGTGTTCGCTTTGGCTCCCCGCCGCCTTTCCCATCACTTGGCACACTGACAGCCACCCATCCCTCCACCCGAGCCCTCGGACCCTGCCTCAGACCCTGCGCTCAGGTGCAGCGCGGCCCCGGGGCTGCCATCGGCCTTGCTCCGCAAGCAGGGGCACCGTCGCTCTCCAGTGGAGTCTGTCGCGCCGGCCAGCCGCCACCTCGACCCCGCGCTGGGGTCCCTGGGCATTCGGGGTCCCGGCCCGCCGCCTCCCCCCGCCAGCCCGGCCGCAGCCCGCCCATCCCCGCGCCTCGGCGGGCCGCGCTACGGCGGCCCTCGGCGGGGCAGCCGCCGGCCGAACGCCCGGCCAAGGGAAGCACAAGGGAGAGCTCGGATGGGAGCGCGGCCGATGACCGCGCTCAAAGCCCCCGGCGCTTGTATTTCGTTTCGTCCTAAATTCCCTCTATCCTTGTCGTCAGCTGCCGAGAGGCGGGGAGGACAGGTCCGAGCCCACCGGGGTTCATCTCCAGCAGCAGGAAAGGGTGCCCCAACATCGCCAGTTGGCACTGGGGCTCCCCTCAGCCCGGACGGGCGCTCCCGTCGGGCCGGGCCGAGCGGGACCGCGGCCCTCGTAGAGCCGATGCCCCGCGCCGCCCGTCGGCACGATGGGAGCCCCAGGGCTGCCGGCAGCCCGCCGCAGAGCTCCCTTCCCGGGACAGCCGTGCCCCCGGCACTGTCAGCGCCGGGAACCGGCCAGCATCGTTCATCACCCGGGCAGACGATGCAGCCCTCGGCGCCCCCGCCCTCACCCGAAGCGGCGGCGCTCACCTGGGCGGGGGCTGCGGTGCCCGGCGGTCGCCACCCCTGGCCCGGCGGCGGCTGTCGGGCAGCGGGGCGTACCCCGCCGTCGGACGGGGCGCGGGGTCTCAGCACGGGCTGCCCGGGCGCCAGGCAGGAGCTCCCTCGGGGCACCCCCGGCGCCGACCGCCAGCGCGGGGGCACCTGTGGGGCCCGGCTGCGAGGGAGCGGCGCCCGGCGCAGAGCCACCCCGCCGCGGCAGCACGGCGCGCCCGGGGCTCCTGCCCCGCAGCTACCTGGACGGGGCGGAGGGAACCGCTCTCCCCAGGTGGAGGACGCATCCCCTCGGCGCTCCCCCGCACCAGCGGGAGGAGAAGCGGCCGCCGCGCCGGTGCCCACCCAGGCGGGGCCGCCGCCGTGCCGCCGGCAGCAGATTTTGTTGAGGAGCGGAGGGGTCCCCGCGCAGCCAGGGTGGGCGCTGCCCCGCGGCGGGGATGGAGCGGGCACCGCCGCAACCGTTGCGGATACTGGCGGAAAAGATGTTTGTGTTGCCGCTGCCAGCAGGGCACCCGAAAAGCGGGAGATTCTGTTTTGCTCCTCTACCTTCCCGGAGATCAGACCTCCGCGCCGTTCGCCGCCACTCCAGGTGCTGCATTACCCGGGCCAGGTGTCGGCGGGAATCCTCGTGGAACTACCGCAGTCTTCCTATTTCCGTTCAAAATTAGGCTCGCTTTTTCGAATTCCAACTCCTGCTTTGAAAACAGTGTAAACCCACGCTTTTGGGGTTTATTTTAAATCGTTCAAGTGTTTTATATTTATCATTTCATAACTTCTTCTAATGCTGGAAAACACACCAACTCCTGTTAAAGCTAGAGTTTTTATGTATCAATCCCTAACGCTGAAAAAGATACTCTTCTGAAAATAGCAACGCTCTCAAATTAAAGTGCATTTCCAGCCAGCTGAATGTTGAGTAACAGTGAGAAACAATCCCCAGAGTTTGAAAAAGGTTTAGAACGCAAGAACGGATTAGAGACTCTAATTAAACAAACAAAAAACACAGAAAACAAAACAAGAAGACTCAGGTTTTACTAAACTGTTCCCATCTGCATGGTTCTTAAAACCTGTCGCCTAAAAATCCTGAACTAAAATGCAGAAAACTGAATCTGCTTTTGTGATCCGCTTTCTCTTAGTACATTTGCCTTTACCAAAATAGTTTAATAACTATTTCACATACCTATTTGTGTGAGATGCTTTTATTTCCTTAAGCCCAACCATTACATAGAGAGCCTTTCCCTGAAAACTGCTGCACAAGGACTAGAGATTCGGTGGATATTTAAATTCTCCAAGAAAAAGCTTTGTTAATGGAAACAAAATTTCAGTGAATTGTGCTTTGTTATTGCAGCCTGTTTGTTTAGCAATTGATAATTTCTTATTAGAAAAAACTCTTATACTAAATGTTTAAATTGAAAGTTAACCCGATTGAAATGACTGACAAAAAGCAAGAGCCAGTCACCCGAAAAAATTAAAGCAGGTCCTTTAGACAGATTAGTCCCAAATTGTTCTGTCAATATCAAGAGTAAATTACTGAAACTTAACAGTGTCAATTTGTAATTGTAGAAATCTTGTTTAACTATGCTCATCTATGCTAAATTCCTCAACTGCTGTTTATCCAAACTGCAGTTGTTCAAATATCACTGCCTCAGAGAGGATATCTCTGCATTTATACAAGGCATGTCAATCGTGCATGTATAAATATGTATCTGTATGTTCATCGAACAGGCAAAATACATTTTGATTTGTAATAGATCAGGTATCCTAGAAAAGCAGCTTTCAGGCTAAGGGTTATTTACAAACTACTCATCTGATTACTATTCATTAGCCACTGGCAATTCATACCTGATTGGTCACCTGCTTCTTGGCTGGGCAAGCAAAAGCAATCACAGAGAAAAGTTAGATGACAGTGAAAATTAATTTTCAAGCTCTCTACATTTATATTCATAAATTATACAGGCTTGCAGGCAAGTTAAATATGCTTCATGGCCACCTCAATACCTGGGGATAAATTAGTGGTGAATCACATTTGCTCGTCAATGTCAATCACGGTTTTCATTGCTCAGTCAGCATCAAAACTTCCACTGCCACAGAGCAGTGATGTCATTGATCCCACTGTGGTACTAACCATAGACTCACGTCATTTACAAGAGACATCTCACCCACTCCAATAGGAAATGCTGAGATTTGCTATGTCACACCCCCCCCCCCCCCAATCCCCTCCCCCTGAAGAAAAAAAGGATTTCAAAAATGCCAGAAACATGACAAAATGCAAGTTAAAACACTCTGGTGCATTCCCTTGCGCCAGGTGCAAGGGTCGTGGTACAAATGCCCTGTGTCAGTGCAACCATGAGCAAAGGATTTCAGTTGTATTTGCATGGATAAATGTGATTTCATGGGAATTCAGAAGTCACAGCATACTAAAGCCATCAGGTCACTGAAGCCATCAGGTGCATTGTACTTACAAGCATAGGCCTGGTTTGAAAGCAGCAAATAAGACTGTTTGGCAATATTAGTCAAAATACTTGAAGAAAAACATTGTGGGGCAAAAGTAAAATCAAGTTATAACAAAGGTTTTTTGGTATTAAATACAGCTTAAAACCAAACACCTGTTCTTTCCCAATTCTGTTGGCTCCCTTTTAAGAATGACAGTGACTCATCTTTTAGCTGGTCCCACTCTTTTGCCCAGTAAATCCTCTTTATCTCATCTTTATATCCTGTGTCCATTCTATGATGCATGACCAATTCCTTGGGGAAAAAAAAAAGAGAGAAAAAAAAAAAAAAAAGAAAGGAAAAAAAAATAGGAAAGACTATGGGGAAAGGGAGTTTATAAAAATGTAAGACGACAGCAGTAGAGGAGCTGATGGAACAAACACCTGAATGTGGGTAAGACAGAAGCAGCCACAATGAAATAGAGAGAAGGCAACCTCCTGGAAAATTGGGGCAGGGGCAACAAAAGGATAAATGCAGCTAAAACCCAAGCTGTGAGGCTGAGTAAATAAAAGTAAAAATATTTATGGAAAAGTCCTGAAAAGTTACTTACTAAAAAGTAATTGTTTGGGTTCTTTTTTTCCCCAGGGATTTTCTGCTAAATGATCTTACAGAACATACTAATTGCCACCCAGATACTGAATTGCTCTCATGAATTAGAAACCTCCAGAAAAGACATTGTTTCCTAAAGTCTTATTCTATAAACCTTTTGACTAATTTACAGAATCTCTTACTTCGTAAGAGTTTTTTCTTACAAAGGACAACTCTCAAACACCATACTCATGCAAGGAGTAATTTTGTTTAAAGGGTATGTATCAGCCATTTTCTTTGATTCCCACAAACATTCATCCAAGCCACCCTTTTCCACACAAATATTAATTGCAAGTGTTGATAACAGGCAAATATGTGCTAGCAGCCATCTTGAAAATATTTTGAGGAATTACCTAGTCCAGGTGCAGAAGAAATACCATGAGATACAAAACGAATGGCAATTCTTTCAGAAAATTTAAAAAAAAAACAAAAAACCATATTTTTTAAGAAGTCTGGGTCTGTTCAGAGATACCTGACATCCAGAAAAATAATAATAATAAAAAAGTAGATAAATATCTTGTTTACTTTCAGTATTTCATTCAGCTCTGCTATGTCATTTTGCTTTCTGCTTAGCTTTCAACACAGCTGAAAGGTTCTGTGGCTGGAACTATATATGATAAAAGTTTCTCTTGAAGTGCGATGCTGTGTGACGTATGATAGTGGGTACATTAATAAAGCTGTGAAGACCATGTCTTTTCCTGTCTTTTTGTTTTGTTTTCTTTTTATAAACACACAAAACTATGAGAAGTTTTCAGCATTATTTTCCAGGGAAAAATTACAATTCTTTATGGAAAGAAGATACTTCATGTGCAAAGGTAGGACATTTTTAATCACAACATTTTCAGGTAGACATATTACTAAATATTACATTGAAATTAAAAAAAAAATTAAGATTAATTTTAAAATGGAAAAGAAAAGCTAGTGTCAATATACAGAGGGAAACATTTACAATAATTGTGCTCAGTTTTGTTTCCTAATAAAGGACTATGAAAGAAGCCAAACAAAACCTTATGAAGCCATCTAGTATTTTGTGCTTTCCTATGCAGAACAAAGAACAGATATTTCCTGGTTCTATTTAGAGGGTTTTCAGAGAGCGAAATGACTGCTTAGGTTTAAGTTACTATTATCAAGGTAGGGGACACTCCTCCAGAAAAACTGTCCTTTAAAGAAGTTAAAACTCCAGTAGCAGCTCTCTTTACTGAGATGGTTTATTATAAACCCAAAGCAGTATAAAAACTGTAAGCTTTTTGATACAAAAACCATCTTTTGGATCCTGTCCAGCAGAACAGGATCATGGCCTGAGACCACGGCCTCTGAAGCAGTAATGAAACACAAAGAGCAAAGGATGTAATGGTTGGCATGGTAGGCAATAGCACTGTTGTTACCTAGCACTGTTGGAAAAGCCATTTTTATTTCAAGAAAAATAAGCAGCATTAGCAGGATTTTTGTAGTTCTACCTTTCTGTTTTCACAATGAAATCTAGAGTTAATTTATGACAGAAATTTGTTACAATTTGCTGTCTGCAACAGACAAGTAAGTTATTTCTATTCTGTACTCAAATGGAACATAAAAATTCTATTATTTACATGAACTAAAGGATAGATTTAACAAAAATCCAAAAGGAAAGGTTAATACTGGCTTGTACTCATCCACCATGAGTTTAGTTTGCATCTTGCTAGCACACAGCAGAGTATACACTGCTATTGTCACAACAGGAATGTCAGCTTTCCCCTTATAAGTCTCTCTTGCAACCCCTTTCTTCATTTCCCCAGATTTTACATCCAGTAAAAAGAAGCAGACTTTTCCCCAATATGGTTTGAACAGTTCATGAAAAGTCCTACTGGCATATTCTTTGATGCAATTAGCAATCTCAGCTCTGAGTTTAAGTGTATAACTTTGTTCTAGCCTAAACCCACAGCTGGTTCCTCTTTGATGTTAACAGCAGGTACAAAAAATGAAACAAAACAAACAAACAAGTCACTGAGTCCAACCTTTAGAATAGCCTACAAACAAAACAAGTTCATGTTAAATGCAAGCACCTTGTTGTGATGTCTCATCATTGCTCAAGGGAAATAAGTCCTTCTTTAGAATGCTTCACTCTTTTCACTTCAATTCTTCCTTCCTTCAGTTGCACTGACTACCAAGCTAGCCCCTGTGAGAAGCAGGACTTTTACTCCTGCCCTTCTGTTAAAAAAGTCAGATCTGAAACTGTGGCTGTTGACAGTGAAATGCAGTCATTAGCTTTTAGGGTTAATACCTTGATGAAACAAAAAGTGCAAAGAAATGCACACCTCTAGCAATCATGGGTTATTTCATGTGTTTTCTAGAAAGTTTGGCTTCAAAACCAAAACCAAACCATGACCTGTTTCTATACAGAAACATACCTTTGCAGTCCTGAAAACTAAAAAGCTTGACTTTGAAAACGAAAGCTTGAACTCTTCAAGTTTGTTGTGCAAACATAGCTGTCCCATGTGGGGTCTCAGACTGCTGCAACATGCATTCATTCAGCACCACAACTGAGCTAATCAAATTGAGAAATGTTTATTATCTAAGCAACTTTTCTCCATCCCATCCTAACCTTAGGGAATCATGAAATTCAAACCAACTTACTTCTTTACAGCAATATACATGCACAGACTATGAACATGTACCTGCTGTCTTTGTATTTCACCGCAGGACATATACTCCATCACAGGAAACACTTGCTATCTTTTTCTTGCCTGTTCTTCCCACTTTCCCCCCTATTTTTTTCTCTTTTTCTTTCTCCCTGTCTTTGTCTCTTCCACATAGACAATATTTCTCTAGCTGCAGAATCAACTTAACAGTATAGATTTCCTTTACACAATATTTTAATATCATCACGTGAAACCTGCCATGTGGAAGGCTGGGGTATTACTGCCATCATCTCAGAAAAAATACTCTCACATACACAACCCTAGACCATTGCAGACCAGCTTATTTGATTCAGTACAATTCTTCTCTAGAAATAAGAGAATTGTCATGTACTTTTATGAATTGGCTTTTATTGCTTTGTTTTCTTATTCCCCATTCTCTCCTTTGCCATAACCAGTAGCTCCTGTTATTCCCACAGCTTTCTCTTCCTCATGCATGATCCATTCTTCTCTCCAGTTTGCAGTTTCTCCCCATGCTGCCACATCTGCTACATCTCAGTAAACATACTTCAAGCAGGCAGCATCCCTGTTCTCTCAGTTGCAACAAGCTCTTCACCTGCTTTCCCTTTACTACTTCCGAAGTCTTTCTCCTACAGAAGCACATCTTCCTGCCCTTCTGCGGTGCAGGTCACACAAAAAGCTCTGGTCCTCAAAAGAGGAGGGAGATTCTTCCCAAGTTCTAAATAAAGGTTAGCTGTTACAGTTAGAAGGGGAAGGACAGAGACTGCTTGTTCTCCACCAGAACCCTGGGGCTGCCTAAGGTGGAGGCTTTAGGATGTTAGAAATGAAGTAGCATTATCTAATCGGCTTGGCTGCAGAGACAGGGAGTTTTTCATCTCTCCTGCTTGATATAGGTCCTCTGAATGAATGACTGGGAGACTTGAGTACAGACCACAGCATTCAAGCAGAACAGACAGGACACATCCTACTCCTAGGATAACACAAGACCAGCAGTCCAGAAATAAAACAGGCACAAATAATTTCTTTACATGTTCTCCTTAGAAAGAAAGTAGAATTAGATTCCATAGGTATAACTGACAGGAGTCCTGTACAGGCTAGGAATCATTGTATTCTTGCTAGCCAAATGGGGCAGGGATTTTAGAAGATATTGATTGCCTTATTATTTAGAAAATAAATATAGAACTGTATACTGCTGTCATATTTGGAAAGAAACAGACCTGAGTACCTACAAAGTTTTGAAAAAAAAGTTTATTTGAACTTACAATTTTTTTTCCTTTTTTCTGTTAATGTCCTGCACCTTTAGGACAAAATCAGAAGGGAAAGCACAGTGTAACCCACTTGAAGCAATCTCTACAGCATCCTAAGCTCAGCTCTCTCTTGCTGAATACAGTCTGCAGAGATGTAAATGCTGAACCTTGGGTCTGACAATTTTCAAAGCAAAGCAACAATGTGGTTCCCACCAAACTCCATAACTCAGAATCCATACACTGAGAAAGCTTCTGGCAAGCCCCCATTTTCCCAGAGCAGAAAAAGTAAATCACACAGCAGTCCCAACACCCAAGTCAATCAGACCATCTCTACATCTGATATGGTTCATGCACACTCAGATATAATTATCTATCATTACCTTTTTTTTTTTTTTTCTTTTTTTCCTCCAGTACAGATTGACATCCAGACAAAACAAGCCATTAATGCAGGAGCAACTCTGGGTTTATTTCTGGAGGAAGAATTCCTTTGTGAGACTGCAAACCTCCCATTTTAGCTAAAGTTCTTTGTGAGTTTTTCACCTGTGGTTACTCTGACCTAAGTTGTGGTTTTAGTGAATGGGGTTTCACTAAATAAAATCTGATTAATTTTATTGAAAAAGCAAAACTTTTTGCTGCCAATGGCTTTTCCTGCTTACCAGCACATTCTCTGTACATGGCTTATCACAATACAAACTCAAGATTCAATACCTTTTTTCTCACCTAGAAAATTGTGGGAGTTAATATTTTGACTATTTCAGCCCCATGGAGCTCTAAAACAACAGGATAACATTAATACAGCTGTAAATGATCTATAGAGGAGGACTTTAAAGGAAGGGGAAAGGAAGCCACAGGAACCTTTAAATGGAGTAGAAAAAATAATGAAACAGGCAAATTGTTTTAAATATATCTTCCACCTTTTTGACATTTGGTATTCAAAGAGAGTAGTCTTATCCTTCTCAGACAATTTTCCTTGACTAATCAAGGCACAATCTTTTAGCTCTTTCATATAACAGTCATTCTGTTTCCTGGTGTCTCACCTTACAAGCACTTCACTATACCTCTTCCACCTGGAATTCACTTTTCCTCAGTGCAGGCAACTACAGTTGCAGACAGCTCTTGCTAATGTTTTACAGATAGCTTAAACATTTGCCAGTTCTTCTGGAGACATTTTGCCTGATACATCATTGTGGTCTGATATTTCTGGTCTAAGAGATTTTAGCCTGCTACCGGCTGCTAATTTTTCCCAAGGGAAAATTTCTCGAGAAAGCCTCTTCTCAAAGCAATCTTGGCAAAACAACTATCCTTTCTCAAAACAATCTTTCTCCATGTGGTATTTTGCTGTTTCTCTAGTTTCACCAATGGGATCAGAGAGGTGTCGTTCCTAGTCACCAATCATGTTAAGCCTGTATCGGAAGACCTTATAAAAGGCAATAAGAATCAGACAATAAAGCCTTCTATACTCCTTGCTTTCGGAAATATTTGGAGTCTTTTGTCTTTCTTTCATGTCCAACAGCGACACATCATGCTCATAGTACTGGGTGGGTGGGAGGAGTCACTGTTGTCCAAGTCATTTGTGATGAACATAGCCATGAGGACTTTCTCTCCTCTTGGTTGTTTCCAGCTGATGAGCTCAAAGACAGCATTCATATTCGTCCCCAGGTGAATGATACTGCACTTTGCACTGCTATGTTTCATTCTGCTTCCAGTTATACAGACTTCAGAGCTCTCTGAATCATACTAAAGTCTGCACCAGTTCCCTTCTGTGCAGAAAATGGACTCTCAAATTTTATAACCTATAAACTCTGCCAACACACCCTTACTTGCACGTAGGAAAGAAAATATAAAATCAGTTCAGTCCCCAAACAAACTCTTGCTAAATTCAATTTGTAACCTGCCTTATGCCAACAGAGCTTTTGTCTTCCCTTTACCTATAAACACTTCATTCTCAGGTGGTCCACAGCACCCAATACTTCTGCAGACTTCACAAATACTCAAGACATTGCTTGACAGCTCTGCAAAACAGGCAAGGAATGCTGCCTTACAGAGGAAAAAACCACAAAAGTTTAGGGGGGTTTTTCCCCCTGAAGTTATGCAGGAAGTTTTTAAAAACTGTTATAGAAGACCATTGAAAAATGACTCAGATGTATTCTGGTCCCCCCTCCGTTCCTCTGCCTGCAACATCACCGTCTGTTTTCTCTTCCATCACACATAGGCGGACAGAGTCCAGGCTGGGGCTGGCTTCAGGCAGAGGCAAAGTTAGCAGATCCTGAAAGCTGCAGACTGCCGGAGGGCACCTGGCTGCCTGCTCTGCCCTTCCAGGAAGGCAAGCAGACGAGCTCTTCCAGCAGGGTAGCCACCCAAAAAGCACAACTCCAGCCCTGCCTAAAAAGCCTCCTGCTGTCTCAGCCACCGAGAACATGATCACAGTGCACGGCTTGTCCTTAGTGCCCACAGTCCTACTTTTTTAAGGATAAAAACTTCTGCTCTCCTTTGTTTTTCCTCTTCCCATGGCCATTTTTCTTTGCTATACGTGACACAGCAATTCGTATTCAACAGAAGTATAATTTTTCAAAGCCACACTCATGGCTGAGATCAAACCATCCTTCCTTGTCTATGAACTGCCAGCCAGTCTTCTATGCAAGGCCACTCTACCAAGCATTAAGTTACAATGAACATAAATTACTTAATTTAATCTGAGAAGACATTTAGAAACTTCAAACAACTGAGCTGTTATTTGAGTGAAAACCCAAACCAAAACAAAAACCCCACCCAATCCTCACCAACCTCGGTTTACTTTTTGCTCATAGCGAGATGTAGAAAAGCCCCCACGTCCCCAGTTAAACCTACCTCCGTGTAATTGAGAACTTTTTCTTTGTAATCAGATATCTGGCCTGGCCTGGGTGTAGAAGGAAGATTCCCATCTACAGATTACTGCATTGTTAATATTAACAGCTTTCATGAGATCACTGCATTACTTTGCCAAGTGAAAGTATTTGATCCACGCAAACTGTGCTGAAGCCTGACATACAGTTTGAGGTGCTGCTGAGGTTTTTCTTAGATTTTTCCAATAGTTGGGTTTCAGGCAGCGATGCAAACGTAACTGACACAGCAACAGCTGCTGCAGTTGCACTGGCCTGTACTCCTTTTTGGGACTCAAATGGCCCAACCCCAGCAGAATTTATTACAGTTTCTGCTTCTGTGCGCACTGTGTGTCAGATTCCATTTTTCAAAAGACTTTTTGAAAGTTATCTTGTTTTGAATAACAACAACGAAAAGTTAATTCACACTACTACTCTTCCATGAAAATCAGCATAGCTGGTTTTCACCAAAGATACTTCTCTTTTAGAAAAGAGAGATCAGTGAGTGTTTAATACATTTCTAACTCTCTTGCATTTTAAGCAAATGCAAGAATAAATGTGGGAAGGAATGAAAAAGACCTAGAAATCTCATGTATGAAAGTTAAAAAAAAAAAACAAAAAAACACCACCAACAACAGAAAAACAGCTGTGTTAATCAGATGGCATGTTGAAATTCAGAAGGAAGGGAAATGTAGAGAAAGGTAATGGAAAAGTAAGTGGAGTCATCTTGGAGCTCTGGGGGAGTTTTTTGCCATTTAGCTAGTAGTTATTTTAAATCTTACCACACCCCTGCAGCAGTTACAGGCAATCAGAAATAAGTTTATCTAATAGACCCTTCACGTTCTTGCTTCCCAAACCATAAAACAGTTTTCTTGGTGAGAAGTCCAAGCTAAACAGTGATAATTCACTTATTTACCTACATGAAAGATTGTGCCTGAAACATTGCACCTGGTTTTTTCTACTTTATGCCAACATAAAGCCATGGACTTCAATGAATTGGGTTATTTCTACAGCAATCAAAGAGAAGAGCCAGACCACATGTTTCCATGCTTCCAGCCCTTCCCTTGTTTGACTGCCTTATTCACTCTTCATAATTCTTCTATTTTTCCCATTTCAAAGCCTCTCCAATCGCAGCTTACAGGGATCTGGCTGAGATGAGGTTTTCTTCCTTCCAAGAGCAAAAAATGCAAGAAGTTATTTAAGCCTCATGCTGCAGGTGAGTACTTGCTGTAGTTACATGGGACAAAGAGTAGATCCATTTCTCTATGAGCATAGGATGTGGGAGCAGTCTAGGAACACCCATGCAGGTATTTGAATTGCACAAAATGAGCAGCAGCAAATAACTTCAAGCCCACCACTCCAATTACATGAATCTGCCAGATGGAAAATCACTTAAAAAGCTAACAAGACTGTCATATTTTGCTGATTCGTCAGCATGTGCCTTCCAAGCATGTTTGAAAACAAAACAAAACAAATCCTCAGAAAGCCAGGGAAAGCAGAATTACAATTGGGCTTTCCATGCATGAGACCAAACCAAACTGGCCACATATGTAGATGCAGTATCAACTGGCTATTTAGCTATAAGATACATTTTTCAAGACTTGCAATAACTGCACAATGAAAGGGATTTCTTTATAGTTCTTCATAGTAAGTATAGTTTTAAAAGAAAACCATGTGGGTCAAAAGGAACAGATGCTTTATGAAAGTGTCTTGTACTTAATACACCACAGAAATTGTTTAAAGTTCATTCTTCCTTGGTGTCACTGTCTGACTAGGTTACTCACCATAAGTTACTGTGGGAATAATTCTGACTTCACAGATAACTTCAAAACTATTATGTCCTGCTGTTTGGGAAATGCTGTGTCTACTTGAAAAATAGTTTTTCGGAATTTCTTTACGTTTTCCATAATTATTTGCATTCTATTTCCCATAAAAGCCCAATTAAATGGTCTTTTTGACTCCATTAGTAGGTATTATGATCATGTTTTTTTAGAGATTTGCATATTCCAGGCACAGGCATTGACTGAGCATCCTCAGCTGACAGGTCACTTCAGCTCATGTTTAATCCTTGGAACATTTTGTTCTTGTGTATTTAAGGACTGTGTGAACACTGTGTTTGCACAAATGTCTACTACACACACTAAACTAACTAAATAATTAACGCTGAATGCTGAGGTATACCTAAGCACTTGTGCATCTTGATGGTGCCTGGCTGCTTTCAGAAACTTAAGGACCCAGGATAGTGTAGTGTAGTGTAGTTAATAACTAAAAAGGTTTGCTGCTTCTCCAGAAATGCTAAAACTGTGTAACTGATAAAAAAATATTTTGAATATGCAATGTGTAACTATGCTGTATGAATCACTGCTATTTTAAAAAACAGCCTAACAAGGTTAAGCTTAAAATGAGAAGTTCACCAAATTTCAAAATTTAGACTGGTAATTCAATGAATGAGACTAGGAAAAACCCTCTCCCATGAGTTTGTTCCACGGTTGACTTCACTGAGATTTCTTGCAGGTTCTTACAAACTTTCTAAGAATGGACTCTCTCAAAGCAGGGCAGGACCACCAGACAGGATTATCTGCAATGGCCTCTTCTATGCTCACAGCAACCCTAACTTTGAAAAAACTGTTGAGGGAAAGGGGGATGCATGTTTTAACCAGAGCTTTTCACATGAAGAAGAAGAAATTTAGCAAAATAGAAGACAAATTATGGCTTCAGAACAAAGCCCGATGAGCAGAGTGCCTTCCCAAACCAGTAACTGGCTGAAACAGTTGGTTTAACTTGTTCTGTGTGATAAAACAGTACCTTAGAGTAGGAGGCATTCTAAAAATACTGGTTTTCATATGTTAGCAATAGTGTTTTTGTAAAACATTAAAATACTGTCAGAAAGTAAAGATTAAAGCTTGCAGCATAGATGTAGTGGTTGCCAAATGTCTCTGTCCAATATTGTTAGAAAGTCTGAAACATGCCTGTCACAAATGCCTCCTGGACACTGATTTTCTGCCTTACTGTCGTGCTCCTTCCCTGGCCCCCAGTCATCACTTTTTCTTTGCAGCTCTGTGAATCACAAAACCGAACCACACTCTGAATCACCCCAACACTCATCAAAAAGGTAATTCCCCAAGCAACAATTTGCTTGATGTGGCAATTGCAAACAACATATTCGTGGTTGAGGGACAAGGAGCTGCATGTTACCACCACGCAGTTTTGGTCACCAAGGCCAGATGAGCTCAGCTAGGAAAAATATTCTACCTTTTAAAAAGTTTAGCTATTTTCCCCCTTGTTTGTTTTGTTTTGTTTTGTTTTGTTTTCCTCTAAATGAATGCGTTTGCAAAAACAAATGAACAAGGGAAAAAAATAAACAGAACAAAACCGAAGTTATTTTAAATAGCTGTCTGGGATTAAAAAAAGTGTAAACATGAAACTAAAGGTAATTTATGCATACAGACATACAAAGACCCCCAAAATCTCTTGAAGTATTAGATTTTCTTGACTCCATCTTCGTGTTCAAGAACCTGCACTTCATATTCACACTGGGAGATATTTTTGGGACAACTTGATACATCTAAAGATAGATATCATCTTCTTCTGATCTGTTCCACAAATTGAATCAGGTTTAAAATGAGAAGTAAAGAAAAAAAAAATTCTCTCCTGGCAGAGCAGACTCCCTCAGGAGTGGATAGACTCAGCATACTCAGAGGGCAGAGAGGGTACTCCTGGCTTGGGGATAGCACTCTGCTCCAAAATTAGGTCTCCCTCTGACAGCCCATCTTACACCCCACGGGACAGGAATTCCTCTCTCCTGCACATCCTCCTCACTCAGTCTCTCAGATGGTATATCCTGCTCGTACCCTGCTCTCTCATCCCACTCTCTGCTAACAGGAGGACTGTAATATTTTAGCTGGTTATCCCAACCGCCAATAGTTTGATCCTTTTCCCTCTCCCCTAATAAAGGCCTGCAGCGATAACGTGAAACTGATGACCCAAATTTACACTGCCTACTCCTGACTCTTCATGCAGGCAAACAGGCGTTGCCACTACCAGGAAACAGGAGTTACTGCTCAGCAACAGGTGATGGAAGTTCTTACACTGTTTTTTTGTGCTGGAAATCTTTTAGGCATGTCTGCCTGCCATTTCTGCAGGTGTGAGTGCTACTGAAAAAATTTCTATTTCCTTATCTTTCAAGACTTTGTACATTGAGCTTTTCCTTCTTGTCTTTTTTGAGCTGTCCCCTTGACAGATTTTGCATGTTTGAGTTACTAGGAGCTGGTACCTTGTTGCATTTTAACATCTTCATGACTGTGCATGAATCACAGCTGCAATGCTGAGTACAAGGAAGGACTCTCCAGAAAGGTCTTACATGACTCCTGCTCCCTGCACCTTTAAAATACATCATCCTTTCTCACTGTGCTATCGCTGGAGCAAGGCCTTGGTCTCCACAGGTCTGAGGTGGGCTCTGGCCCCAGGAAGAAGATTCAGTTCCCTCCAGACCCACCGAGACTGGTCCAGGGTGCCAAGCTCTGCACCTTCACCTGCATTCAGCCCCCATGGGGGTTCCATGTCCTCTCCATTCCCCCACCTCTCAGCCAATACCAAACTCCTTACTTTTACTTCCCAGGGTCTCTTTACAAGCATATCCCCTTCCCGCTAGTCCATCCTCCTCCTCTTGCTGTCTCCATCTGCTCAGTCTGGCCCTCCCCCATCTCCATTCACTCCTTCCCTCCCTTTGTGTTCCCCTCACATGCCTGCTTGCAAGATCTTTTCATGCTGTCTATGCCTGGATTTCTCTGCCTAAACCCCATCTGGCATGCATTCACTCTTTCTTCCTCCCACCTGACTCCCCTTCACAAAATTAACTTCAATGAAACTTAAACAGTAGCCTCTGCCACATTCAGAAAAGAAATGCCTTAAAACTTATTCATGTTAATCTGGAAAACTTAATAGTATCAGTCATCTGAGTAAGTTTTTCCAATAAACATGCCAGTCTTGCCTCCATTCCCTTTCTCCCCTCTTGCCTCTCACCTCCCTCCATGTTGCTCTTCTCTCTTGTTTGTTCTCCTTTTAACTTGGGCTGGAAGCTTTTTAGGGCATCTTTATCTCCATCAGAAAGCGCACGGTGATAAAAGGGAGGATTGAGATGAATGGAACCAAAACATCCTGCTGACTCCAGACACTACTGAAGATCCTACAGCTAAGCTGTGTTAGTAAACACCAGCCAGAAAGGGTGAGTTGAGAAATTATTTAAAAGTGGTGTTTTCCTTTCCCAGCTAAAGGCAGCAGAATCCACCAGAACTTTGGGCAAGCAGAGAGGGAAGACACAGAGACCAGGGACAAGAATGAGAGGCAGGGACAGCTCCTGACCAGCTGTGAATGGGGAAGGAGCCAAAAGTCTTGTGAGAGAGGCACAACTAACTCTCCTGCCTATTTCTTTAACAGTCCCCAATGGCAAATTGAAGCCATACAATTAATGCATAACAGGTTGCACCAACACAGTAACCTAGCATCAAATACAAAAGCAGCACATGCTTGCATGCTGGCAGTGCAATACTGGATTAGAATTTTCAGTAACAATAAAGGAAGAGCAAAATTGTATCAAAGCAACTTCCTTTGCAGGGCAGACCACCAAAATCAACGCAATGGTACAAAACTAGAGTGGCATGGTTATCTCAGGAGGCTGCTAATAGCAAGAGCATTTCACTGTGAGACTGACCAGACTAACAACTGAGTTATTAATGTCTTAAGACTCAATAGAGCACTCCTCACCCCTTAAGAAAATGTTTCTCATTTCATGCACAGGGAGATGTTTCTGCCAAGCACAGCTCAAACCTTTCTCTGTGATCTGATGGCTTTCTGGTTGCCAGTAGGACATTAATGGTTGCAAATCATTTCTGTGGAAGGGACGGCAACCACACTCTGAAAATGCATCTTTGGGATGAAAAATTAACAAGCCTTCTTAGTAGTTTCAGTGGGAGAAACATTAGGCTAAATTGCTTGCAGATTTAACTCTCTTTTTTCATTTGGAAGAGTCCTTCCAGCTAGAGTAGAAGAAAATATGGCACTGCTTCTGAGCCTAAATCTCAGTCCATGCCTGCCATTCTCCAAGCTATTGGTGAGAAGCAATGAAGTTTCCACAAAAGGGGTGACTTCCGCATCCCAGAATAGTCCCAATGTAATCCAGAAGAAGTAGCTAGTGGCCTGCTGATACTAATTTAATAATTTAAACACTCACAAGTCTAAGGCCAGATGGTATTCAGCCAAGGAAGCTGATGGGAGAGCTGTCCATCATTTGTCATCAGTTCCTGGCCAACCAGAGAAGACTCAGACAACTGGAGTTGACCAATGGGATGCCCATCCACAGGAAGGGCTGTAAGGAGGATCCAGGGAACTACAGGTCTCTCAGCCTGACCCCAGTGCCTGCCAAGCTTATAGAACAGATCATCCTGAAAGTGTTCACATGGCACATACAGGACAAATATGGGACGAGGCCCAGCCATCACAGAGGCAGGAAAGGCAGGTCCTGCCTAACCAACCTGATCTCCTTTTATGACCAGAGGACTCACCTAGAGTCTGTGGATGTTGTCTACTTGCACTTCAGCACATTTTGATACTCTCTCCCATGATACTCTCCTGGAAAACCTGGTGGCCCAGGGCTTAGACAGGTCCACTCTTTGCTGGGTTAAGAACTGGCTAGACAAGCTGGCCTAGAGAGAGGAGGTGAATGGTGCCACATTCAATAGTCAGATAGTCACCAGGGCTCAGTACTGGGCCTCAGTCCTGTTCAATATACTGATTAAAGATCTGGAAAAGGACATCAAGTACACCCCCAGTAAATTCTCAGCCAAAACCAAGTTGAGTGGGGTGTTGTTCTGCTTTAGGGTAAGTAGGATCTACAGAAGGATCTGGATCACTGGGCTGAGGCCAAAGGTATGACATTCAACAAGGCCAAGTGACAGGTCCTATGCTTTGGCCACAATAATCCCATACAGCACTATAGGCAGGGGCAAGTGTGGTTGTAGAGGGTCTGGTGGAAAAGGACCTGGAAGTGCTGGTCAATAGCCAGCTGAACATGAGCCAGCATGTGCCCAGGCAGCCCAGAATGGCATCCTCACCTGTATCAGCAACAGTGTAGCCAGCAGAAGCGGGGATGTCATTGTGGCCCTTTATTTGGCTCTGGTGAGGTCACACCTCAGGTTCTGTGTACAGCTCTGGGGCCCACCCTTCAGGAGAACAACGAGGTGCTGGAGCAGGCCTAGAGAAGGGCAAAGGAGCTGGTGAAGAGCTCAGAGAGTTTCATATGAGGAGTAGCTAAGGGAGCTGGGGGTGTTTAGCCTGGAGAAAAGGAGGCTCAGAGGGACCCTAAGACTTCCTACAACTGCCTGAAAGGAGGTTGTAGCCAGGGAGGTTTGGCATCTTCTCTCAGGGAACCAGTGACAGGATGAGAGTACACAAGTCTCAAGCTGTGTCAGGGGAGGTTCAGGTTGTACATCAGGAGAAAATTCTTAATGGAAGTGGTTATTAAACGTTGAAATGGACTACCCAGCAAGGTCATGGAGTCCCCATCCCTGGAGATGTTCAAAAATTAAATGAACATGGCACTTAGTGCCATGGTCTAGCTCACAAGATGGTGATCTCTCAAAGGTTGGACTTGATGATCTCAGAGATCTTTTCCAACCTAAATTAAATGATTCTGTAATCTAGTCGGCACCTTCATGGTCCAGAATTTCTATCATGAACAACAGCCACAACCTTCCATCTGAAAATAAATTTACCTTTTGATTATCACCAGCCATTACCGTGAGAAGAATCTCAAGACTCTTCCTTCCAGTTTATTGACCTTCAGTTACTAACTGGTTGTCAAGAACAGATTTTTTTTTTATTTTTTTTTTTTCATAGAGAAGTTTTAAGAGAGGTTGTAATTAATCAAAACATCTGACTGCAAGAAGGTGCTAACACCCACAAAAGCTAATTTTTAAGGACTTGTAATGCCTCATGCAGCTTTCTAATAGTACTACAAAATCTATTTCATCAACAGTTCTACCCTGATTTTTTATCTCTGCTAAACCAGAAGAACCTCAGGGACAGTCCTGGAGTCTGGAGAGAGTGACAAGAGCAGACTGTGTTCAGCAATGACTATACATTTCCTAAAAATCACCAGAAGTCTACTGAATATTTTGCCCTCTTTCATTATGAAGAGCATTGAGTTGTATCACTATGAAGCAGCAGTTGCCTGAACCTAGCTTTATATTTTTCTTTTAGACTTCATTTAGACCATGTGTTTACCACTTTACTTGTCTGTGCTTTGAAGGAGGGACAATCTACTGTTCCACATTCAAGCACTATGACAAACTAGCACAACAGACCTTTGTTCTGGGTTATTCCAAGGTAATTCCATTAAAAAAAAATAGCACGTGGTCAGTTCAGGGGACCAAAATTAAGTACCTTGAAAAAACATTTTCAATTGACTTTTCTTCACTGGAGCTTAGGAGCAACTTCTGCCCTATGTAAACAGTAGCACAGTGGTCTCCTTCCAGTGTTTACAGTGCCATAGTGACAAGACCTTGGCACAAGCAATTTTTTTTTTCAGGGGAATACTAGGCTGCTCACTGAGCCCCATGCACGTACATGCAGAGTGTACTAATGTCAGGGAACAGGAGTGATTAATGAAAACCTGATCTAAAACACCTTGCTACTTTACAATAACAGTCCAAAATGCTGTAGCCATAACACCACGTTAAAATGTGGTTGATTTAGCCACTGCTGTGAAAGACTAAGTTTTATTTTGGTGCTTTTTAATAAGAGGGAAGGAAATGCCTCACATTGCTCAGCAATGATTCCTTTGGGCAATTAGGAACGACATCAACAGGCTAGAGGGAGGTTTGCCCAGGAAAAATTAAGGGCGCGGGCCAGAAAGCAACAACAGCAGACCCTTGGAGGTTTGAAAGTAACAGGAAGGATACCGAGAGGCAAGACTGGGAACATCTTAAATCAGGGAAAACAGCAGTAGCAGCATAAAACCCATGCTGTTTTCTGTTTTTAGGTTTACAAAAGCTTCTGCAAATGAGTAAGCCACGTGAAAATCCTAAAAGGTTACAGATAAGACGTGGAGTAAATTCAGCTGTATCTGTGTCACAACCAGCAATATGCTGCATTCCTAACGAGAAGATCCAGGATACATTTTGGAAGGGACTCAAGCTGCCAGGCTTAAAGCCAACACAATCTGTGGGTGGGTACTGGATGCTTGCCTTGAAATTCTCTCCTTGCCAGCAAACCTATGGACTAGCAATGACACCAGTTTTGGAGGGAGATTTCCTAGTGTTTAAAGCTAGAAGAGAGCACAAGTTGATCTACTGTAGCCTCCTGCCATTAAATTTCACTATTGCCCTTTCTATTGAGAATAACGACTTTCATTATAATAAAGCAATTGATTCTTCAGTCAACCAAGCTGTCTGCATGCTCCAAGACTGTGAGCAGGAAGGAAGAACTCAAATCTTTGCAATTACAGGTGTGGTACAACCACACATTCCTTGTAGGTGATCCACATACCTATTCTAAAAGAAAATCAAGTTGATTTCCAGGTCTCAGCCAAGTGACCATGAGAATAATTTTTTCCCCTGGCAGATCCAGATCGGCAGTTTCACATGGGATACAAAACTATAAGACACTACACAGGTATCTTAAAAGGAGAAATCTCTACCCTATGAGGTCTCTCATCTACAACTCTTTCCTGTCCTTGAGAAGTCAAAAAAAGGTGAAAGCCACTCCCAGTATGCATAAATATCATTCCTAACCCCTGTGGGCAGCCAGATGAAGCCCTAGAGCATAAGACTTTATTTTAACATCAGGATGTCCTCCAGAAAGGAAATGGGGGGGAAAACAACAGGATGGAAAGACAAAGTCCAAAAATATGGCACTGTCTCAACTGCAAATAAACCTGCCACTTTCAGCCTCCAGTACACTATGTGGGAAACTTACAAGGTAGGCATTTTTGAAGATCATACTCAGAAGTAAAATCACATTATAGACTCCCAATCTCTTCTGCTAACCTTGCTTACCCTTCAAAAAGCAGCAGCAGAAGGAATTTCTATCAAAGAAGTTAAAAGAAGATAGACTAAGCCCACTGAGATGACAGCATGAGAAGTAAAGGTAACAGGAACCTGAAAATGAGAGAACTAGCTAGGCTCATTGAGAAATAACAAAGCAAGCATTAATTTGAAAGTGGAAGATTGAGCCACTTTATCCTGTGGGTGAGGAAATAAATATTAACAATGAGACATTTTCAGGTGAACTAACCTATGCAAGGAGCAGAAAAATAAGTCATGAATGAGGAGTAAGCAAGCATATTTTAGGGACAGAGGGAGATCAAGTGCTATGTCAGAATGAGTTACCTAGAGATGAAAGATGAAAAACATGACTCATTCATCATTTGTGGAAGTATTTTCCAAGTATTTGGAAACAGACACCATAGTTCCAGCATTTAGCAAATAAAGATTCTAAAAGATAGGCTGACATTATCTTTCTAAAAGACTTACACCTACATTTTTTGAAACCCTCTGAGATATTTATGAGTAGCCAGGGGGTGCACTTGGAATTGTGAAATTTAATTAGTGAGTCACTACAGAAGTCTGAAGCATAAATCAGGTCAAGTTCATTTTTATGCAGTAGCTGTTGGTCTTGATTCAGGCGAGGAACCAACAGATCTGACCTAACAGACCTTCATGGGTATTTGCTTTTTAATCAGGTTCCATGTGGACTGGATTTCCAAACAATTCACTTCATTCATCAACAGCATTTTTAAGAAATGAGCCTGATTCTGTAGCTGAGATGTTAAAAAGCCCATCAGCTATCACCACTGGGAAGGTTTTTTATATTAAAAAAAAAAAAAAAAAAAAAAAGGGGGAACAAGGAGTCAAATACCTAAATCTGGAAGGTTTGTACCTGATGAGGAGCAGACCACCAACAGGGCTCTATCCTCACCATTCATTGAGGATTTACATCAAATACTAGAGCTTCACCATCCCTGGCACTGTACTTTCCAGGCAAGGCTTTTCAAAGGCTGCTGTTACACACAGACAACCAGAGCTGGGAAAGGCTCAGCCACTCTTCTCAAGTCACACAGCATGAGTCTGGGTTTGTGCCGGGGAAGCAGTCATGGTTTCTCCAGTGGGAATGCTGACAGAATAAGCTATCAGTGGATTTCAAAGATGTGCTTGCTTCTATCAAGGTCACGCTGAGTTCTGTTGGTAATATCATTCCTACTACTGTAGTGGCAGGATTTTTTTCCTCAAATCCCTCCTCTGTTTCCAACACCTTTCACTGTGAAACAAATCCATGTGGTCATGCTCTTATCATCAAAAATACTCTGTGCCCATATTCACTGTGCTCATCGATCTTTTCACCTCCCCCTACCAATCTATCCCTGACCTGATGATTTTGGCAGGTTCTGTCTCCCATTCTCTGCTCATAGCAGAACAGCATTAAGGAAGGCCAGCAACTACTTGATCGTAGCATGCATACCATGCCTCATAAACCCAAGCAATTGTGAGAGTAATGTGGAAGTACCTCTAATCACAGTTTGCTGTGGTTGTCTGGCATCAAAAATGGTGGGATATGAAATACCGCATCAAGGCAAGGATTGTGTCAGCTTTTCATATGTGTCCATTTGAACCTTTTGTACCAAGTACAGAAACTCAAAATGAAGTAACTGCTCTCAAAACCATAGATCTTCAGTTTCTTCATTTAATGGAGCAGATGCTGGTTTCTATATGCTTATTTATTCCTCTTTTTTTCTTTTGCCTGAAAACACAAACAGAAAAAATTCCCTTAGAGTATTTTATTGTTCTAAAGCCATGGTAATAGTGCTTGACCTGCAATCTAAAAATCAATCACTCAAGTTTTAAAATCACATTAAACTTCATGATCCAAAGGAATTTGCAAAAGAATAAGGCAGAGATATTGGTATATAAAATAAAAATCTACCAAAACCAAAAAACATCCAAACCCAAGAAAATACTGTTAATTTTACACTAAGCTGTGTCTTCTAGCTGAATAGCAGTAAGTATTTATACAAAACCTGGAATTCAATATGGTGTGCACCAAGAAAGTACTTGCTGGAAGCAAAAAGGCAAAATACCATCCTTGTGGATTTACCAACTTTTGTGTAGTTCTACCACCCAGCCTAGCCTAGTCACTGGGTTATTTCGCAAGGCAGTTTCTGTGATTGTATTTCCAAAGATGCTCCAGAGAACTTGATTTTCTGTTGATAACTGTTTTACTTTCTGGCTACAAGGCACTGGCATGGGGTTCCTGTGTTTGGCTTTGCAAGGTTAGAGAAAACATTTTTAAGTTTTTAAACTTACTTTCTAGCCCTTCTCCCTGGAAAATGAAGACTTGAAAATAGTTTGCGTCAGACTAGTTTTGCAATCCAAGGTTATACATTAAACTCAACAAGTAAATGCTAGGCCCCAACTAAGTTGGTACTGTCGTCTTAAGACTTTGTAATCACTTCTCTCAAAAGAATGAGAAAATTATAAGCAATAGTCTCAAATTAGAAGGTAGACTTCACACATTGCTAAAGGATTAACATTCAAAAGCCACTTCTGCAAGGAATCCTCAAGGTATTTGCATGTGCAATCAGTAGTATATATCAGAATTATCTCAAAACTATTAAACAAATTGAAGCAAATCACTTGAGAACCCCTGTGTTTAATGGAGACCTCTAGGGAGACTGTGTTCTATATTTTCAGTTTGTCTGAATATTTTTGTTGCAGTGAAAAGGATGTACATTGTAGTTCAGCCTATAGTGCACAAGCCCATTAAAAGATGGCATTTGCAGTGAGATACATAAAAGGTGCTTTGCATACCCAAACTCTTCTTAGGGCTCATCCATATGGTCCTGTTAAGAGTGGTGAGGAAAGATACTACCCACTCGTTGACCAAACACACACGGGTGAAACAGCAGGTAGTAACTTAGGTAAAGGCAATGTATTCTGAATTTGTAAAGTCACAAGGGGTTATCTTGTCTTCCTCAGGATAGAGAAACTCAACAGTGAGCCAATGCGAGCAATACAGGCATAGGCAATAATAAGGATACTGCTGCACTGCTTTATACTGCAGACTTACTCTTTGTAGGAGCAGTGCAGCCTAGATATGGTGAAGACAGGAGCAGCACATGCTTGACCTTCTCCTGACTGCCAGCTCTAAGCTTGGGGAGAAAGCTTAGAGAATATTTTCCAGTTTTATTCCAGTGTGTATTTTTTTGGCTAGTATTTCCATTTCCCCTGCACCATCATTAGGTGGTTTCCCCAGCTTCATCAGGTAGAGAGGTCATGTTGTTAAGAGTGGCAGGCAGGTAAGTTTTTCATGAGCAATTCAGGTGAAAGTGGCTTCAAAGGCAGAGTTATGAGAAGACAGGTTTGATACCTCAGGCCTCAAACTGAATCCAGTTAATGGCTCTGCAAGAGGCTTTCAGCATGATTTAATCCCTCTAGCGACACCCTTTACAACCCAGCTAATGTACTTCTCCAGCCTTGTGAGGACAATGTCAGGACTAAGCCTTTAGTGCTAGAGATACTCAGATTCAGCATTGATGGGGAGCTTTAGCAACTTCCATAGTGAGTGACAGTGGGCAGTAAATGCACTTATCTCTTTACAGGTATGATATTAATAAAAAGCAAAGTAAAATTCATTATCGCTTTGCATCCACTCTGAATCTTAAATGATTGATTCTGGATTCCCATAATTTCAGTATACAGAGTCTAAACATGTTCCATGTGGTTTAGCAGTTATAAAAATATAATCATTAAACACCAGCAGCAAATACTGCAACACGGAGTGAAATAGGAACCCTCAGAAATCTGAGCTTGCCTGTAAAAATGGTAAACATCCCACTCCACCCCCCCTCCAGTCTGGAAACTTCTGGACTTTGTTCTCCCTTTCCAAACTAAATTAAATTGCAAGCAACCTGACTATTTTCTGTGCTTTTAACCTTTAATGCTATTTCCCCTTGGCTGGCAACACTTGGATCGCAGTCGTAGCAGCGTATCCCACTAAACCAGACAAATAATGACACCACGTCTCCTATTTTGAGAGGATGGTGAGGGCAGTGGGGTAACAGGGCTGCACACCTCAGTGCTCATCACTTCCCTGCTTCCTGGCACACAACAGATGCAGCCGGCAGAATGCCATCTGCCGGGTGCCTGCAGCGCCAGCCCCTCCTGCTCCCTCCCTGAGACACCAGTGTCTTGCAAGGAGCCGCCGCTTGCTCTTTTCATCACAGCTAGCTTTTACACCCAGCCAGCCTCCTTCCATGGGCAACTCTGTTTTGGCTTAGTGTGTGGCTCAGAGGAACAGCTAGTTTGGGGACACTTGTTGGTTTTGTTTCTTGAAATGAGTAACTATTCAGGGTAATGCACTGCTATGTTTTCCAAACAGCTAAATAAAAGTGAGATATAAAACTATGGTGACTCACCACCTCATAGGACCACTCTGCAGAGAAGAAAGTGACAATGCTGAGCTTTGAGAGTTCTTAAGCATGTTCAGATCTTTTGTTGAGGATTTGGAATGGCTGGAGCATTAAACAGTCATCTTCTCCAGGTAAGAAAAGCTCCAAACAAAAACTCCAAAGACAGCCAACAAGACAGAAAGCAATTTTTAGTGGCCCTCACTACCCAACACCTGACATTCAGAGGCAATTTTTACCAGCCTGTGCACTCACTATTGGGGCCTTCAGGCTGAAGGCTTTCTGAAACAAAGTACTTTCCAATATAATCAAAATTGTAACTATAAAAAGGAACAATAGAAACACGTCTTGTCAATTGAGGTATTTCCTTCTCCCTCCTCTGTTTGAAAGCTAAGTGAGCCTTATCTACACCCTAAAGGGGCTCCAGTATGGCTCCAGTATGGTTGGGAATTTTTTGATTTTTAAATGTAGTTCCAAGGAAAAGGAATTAAAAAGCCTTTTTTGGGGGGAACGGGGAGAGGGATTTTTCCAAAGTTTCACAAAATCGATGTTTGCAAACTATGTGAATCATATGACAGAGGTGTAAAAAAATAAGAAGGAGCTGATTTTCTCCATTTATTTTTTTAAAAACCTCTGACATGTTACTACATGAATCTGAAGAAGTTCCTGGAGCCCGTACCTACAGATAGAGTATCTTCAAGGATAGGAGAGGATCTCCACGCTACAGCCCATACACGTGACAGCAACTCCGGCAGACAGAGCCTGCTCAGGGATATCCATCCAAGCACTGCTGCCACCTGGCATTGATTTGGTTGTTGGGGGAGTGCTCAGCAGGTACAGCGCTGCACAGCCCACTTGGGGAAAAGCAAGCACTGCACAGTATTTGTCGCTGGGAGTTCTAGGCAGCATAGAGAAACATTGTTATTACTGCTGCAGTATCCAAAATACAGATACTCATGACCTATGAACAAAATGATCCCAGGCAAAACCACTACAATATCCTAAAAGGTGGGGAATGAACCACTGTCCTCATCTGAAGACAAAGAAGAAAGAAAATCCCGTGTATAAATTTTTATATATCTTCCCTACTTACTGCTTTCCACCTTCAGGATGCCCAGCTGACTCTAGATGACAATGTGCCTTACTTGTGACTTTAGTATATAAACAAGTATTTTGCATTGCTCCTGATATTTGGGTAGAAGCTTCCTATACATATCAATAGACACTGGTCCTTCAGTAAAGCACCCTGGCACTACATATCTAACACCTACCCAGAATTGGATTGGTCAAATATATCATTAGCTGCTACCATGATCATCCCTATTGGAACAGGGCCACATGGAGGAGGGTTAAAACTATCTCTTTCACTTTCAGCTCAGTGACTTTCATACTAAGCTGACTTGCTCTTTTTCTTTTAGTTTTACAGAAGGCTTTTCACTGCTTCTGCTCCAAACATTGAGTCCACAGTTCTGGAAGGAAAGATAATTCCTTTAAAACAAGACACAAAACTTACGTATCAAGGAGCTATGTCATTTAAGAAATTAGAAGAGTGGCACGAAGCAGAATTTTCTTTAGTGCTTGCCCATTATCATACTTAAGTCTACTTCATATTTATTTACTGCCAACTATGAGAACTACTGGTGAGTTGTACATAATAATTCTGCAGATAAATTTGGCTACCACAGGGGCAGCATGCAAATTGGTTTTATACCCTCATAAACCGGAATAATTTCCCAGTAAAATTGTTCAGAACAAAACCAATGACAAGCCTTGCTCACAACATATTAATCTGTCTGCAGATTATTTCCCTGATATTATTTAAAATTCAGACAAATAAACTTACAAACAAAAGAATTCTGTGTGAAATAACCTGTTATTTGTGAAGACAGTTAAATGTGCAATTACTTTTTCCCACTGATGGAACAAAATACAAATCAGGGCTGGGATCACCAGACCATCACATGGGTGAGCAGAGCTCACTCACAGAGGCTGCTGTAGTGTCATACCAAAGGGAAACAGATGGACTTTAGTCTCTTTAATTCAATAGAAAGAAAGCAGATCTTAACCTGTGCGCAAGAGATTCCTGAGCCATTAAGCTGTGCTTGAAATAGGAAAAACACCCACGGCAACAGTAAACAGAAGTTTACAATTAAAAAGGCCAATTGCAAACTGTGCAGGAACTGCTTTTTTCATAAGAAAGTACATAGAAATATGATGCCTGCAGCTGCATGCAATCCTGCAGACACCACGTACACAGCCACACTGCCCAGTGCTCCCTCCACAGATGGAACCAAAACATCTCTGTTGTGATGTAGAGCTTTGCTGCAGTTTTAAAGCTGTTTTGTGCTTTGGAAATATGTTTCCATTTGCCCCGTAAGAAGCAGAACTAGAAAAGCACAGAAGTCTTTTGGCCTACATCAGTTATGAATCACCCATATGTGACAGGATGTTACTGGAATCATGACAATGCACTTTGTACAATAAACTGGACTTACACTCCACGAAGCAGCCAAGGTTCACCCTTTGTGCACACAGGGGCCCTTAAAGTCAGCAGGAATGACACCTGCACTGAAAGCTGGACTTCTGCCGGAAAGACATGCTGAACTAGGATGTGATGCCATAATAAACTTTCATATGTCCATCTTTTATGCATCATACAGTGGCCAAAATTCAAGTGCTCTACATGTATGTACTCACCACAGGCATGTTATATTTAAGATGTGTCTACACTGCTGAATCTAGCAATTCCATTTGTTCTATTAATATTTTTTCATATGATGCTTTCCCACTTGTCCGTAGATTCTGATTTCCCTTTGGAAAACTACATTTTATTGTTTATTAGATATCCCCCATAAACAATAAAAAGTAAAACCATAGTCTGCCTTCCATCCTGCTCTAGGATGAGCCTCACAGAAAGACACAGACACTGACAGAGCAGACATTTTACAGCGAGTGTTTCTAAAGGAAATTAGAATTATAGGCAATCTTTAGTCAAACACCACATACTATTGTTTTGGGGAAAATAAAAATAAAGGAAGATTCATGACAAGCTGCATTTTTATTAGTAATTCTACTTTACTGCAGTCCCTAACTCAGCCCAGGACTGTCCTACACAACCACAGCAGTGGGGGAAGGAAGGGAACTGACTGTGCTGTGTAGCCTTGTATCATGTTAAGTTCTCCTTCCGAGGGTCTCAGCTAACTGCGGACACAAAACTCTCACCGCCCTCTGCTCCTGCTAGTGCAACATCTTTGCCCAGTGGAGCTCTCCTTGCTGATCTGCCTTTCAACAGAACCAGCAAGTTATCATTCACTGTGAAACAACAATCTTGGTGCCTTCAGCATTGCTAATAACCACCTAAACAATACACATTTGCTAAATGTCCACCTACAAGTGGGTATTATATGAACACAAGTATCATGAATCACAGACCACGAATCCTTGTCTCAAATTGGTTCCACAGCAGCATCAGTTTTCCCCCACTCCAGCACACCATCCTTTGCTGCCAGAATTCAGTGGTGTAGCAGGTATCTTCTTCTGTTTGCATTTTGTGTGGGGAAGGAGAAGTAGCTAGTAAAGAAAGTGCAGAAGAGCAAGTTCTCGCTCAGCTAATTAAGTACACGGGGTTTGCAGCAACAGTAAGGGATGGACATGTGGGAGGAAGGTATGCACTGCCCTCATTTTCCAGATTCTTCCTTTTCTTTGGTTTTGTGTCAGCAATGCTGCATGTACATCAGCTTTTGATTTTTATGTCTTTGTGGCTTCGGGCCATCAGGGTTGCTATATACACACAAACATACAACATAGCTCTTTCACAACAAAGATTTTTGTGCATTAATGCTGCAAAGGATTTGCCATCAGAAAGTGTTACTGAAGACGAGAACACCAGTTCTAGAAACAGATTGATGCAAAGAAGCATGATGTAAAACACAAAGAGAAGGAAGAATGGGAACATGAGGGGAAAGGGAATACCAGATTCTTTTGCAGATATTTATTAAACAAAAGGACTGCTCAGATATATTTGTCCAAATTGTTTTCTGATGTAATTTCATGGACTTCAGAGGACGAGTGAGAATGAAAGTATCTGCTCTTGAAACATATCATCTGTTCACCAGACTCATGTAGGTGGGCAGGTTACCTTCAAAGCAATAAATTAGAAATTTTATAAAAAAAAAACCTGCTGATGCAGCTCACTGAAGATCAGCTTGTCTACATCGATCTTATCTTCTCATTAATGAGTCACTAGAAATGGGACTAGAAACTTAATTACAAAAATTCAGGCATGCTTCTAAAAAACCCATGAAGTTTATTTAAATGTCAGACTTATGCCTGCAGCACAGGGCTGACATTGCAAATGAGTTAACTTTCATGCAATGTCACTTATTGTAACAGAAGTGACCAGAACCAGGGAGGGGGAACCAAGAAGTAGTGAACCCAAGTCTCAGATGCACCACCACAGATGTCACCTCCTCCCATGGCCTTCATGAGAAAAGGTACACTAGTCACTGGATTCTGCTCATTTTTTCTTTTACCCAGGTTCTCTCCTGATTTCCTAGTCCAGAGAAACCTGATCAAGGCTCACAAAGGACTATTAAGATGAACAAATAGGCATTATACGGACTGTCACTACAAATTTGTATTTGTTCAAGAAGTCTGTCTTATAGAAGGAAGACCACAGCAAACCTAACAACTTGGGCTACACGGCCTGAGATTTGGATCGCTTTTTATTTCGTTTCCACATTGCATGTGACAATGAAAGGTTGTGACATTCTAAGTGGTTCCAGACTCCATCAGGCTGTCCACAATGAATTAAAACACAATAAAATCCAGATGCTTTCTCAAGTAAACACTTCCTTTCTCAGCAAAGTGAACCAAATGCAAAGGATACTGCTGAAGTTTTTCTTCTAACATGCTTATTTTATATAAAGGTATCTTATACTTCACTGGCACTTAAGCGTTCTCTACTTCCAACACAGTAAAATCCCTGGCACTCTTTTCCTGTGTTTCTGGTGATGGAAGCCAAAGCCCTGAGAAAATATCTCAATTACATGAATGATTTCAATTTGCTTCTAGATATTTAATGAAGGTTACATCTAAAATAACATTGACAAGTTAAACTGACTCCTGGAATATAGTTTGCAATAAACTGAAGTAAAGTAAAAGTATTAATTCTTAATATATATCTATTTTATATATATATATATATATATAATAACTTTCAAAGCACAGAATTTGTGTACCAAACAAGAAACATGTAATTGTTTACAAGTAAAAGAAGAATATGGACTTGTTTACAAGTAAAAGAAAAACATACATATTTTTATTAGCATACTGAAAGAAGCAAAAATTAATAAACCCACAAAAATTACAAAATAAATCCATTGTGTTAAACCACTGCTGTCATCCTCTAGAACACTGTTCATAACACAGGTAAGGATTTTCAAATGAAGTATTAATATTACCCTTAAGTAGGACTGCATTCTTGACAAGCACTTCAAATACGAGATTCTAACTGCAGTGCCTTGCAGTTTCCTAAAAAATCAAACCCAAACAGTCACCTCCAGGTCTTAGCCTGTACATGAACACAGCCCTTAGATACTACCTTTAGTCCTTTCTTTTCTGTTTTTGAAGGTACTTCTATTTTCACTGCCCTTTCAGTTCTCTTGGGCTATAATGAAGAAAAAAAAAGATGGTGACTATTTGCACAGCCAGTCTCTTTCCATTAAAGCCCATCAGTGCAGCAGACAGACACATCCAACCTTTAGCAGCAACAACAGGAAATCTGTCAGGACACAGGGGCTTAAATCCTTTTTGCCATCCATACACGTGGCTTTCTATAGATCCATCCCTGGCCCACTCTGAGATTCAGCAGTAGCAACATGGAAGGCAAGACCACTAGAGCAAATTTGTTCTGAAATACAGTTCTTCTAAGGACTGTACAAGGCATTGCTTGATCCAGATGTTCTGAGAGATTAAACAATCTATAGCTACTCATCCTCTAATATAACAATGTACTTTCAATCTTACAAGCTTGCCAGGAAGTTTGCTGGGTTTTTTTTGTTTGCTATTGTGTTTTTGTTGCTGTTTTTTCTTTTTGATTTAGAATCTTTGATATATATCAAACTGCGTAAGGGGAAAATGGACCTCCCCTTGTGCCCCTACCAAATCCTCTCCCCAACCTTGTCATTTTAAAAGCAACAACGGATTTCAATATAAATTGATAAAAAGTATCCAACTGTATTTAATATAAAGCATGTACTCCTACAACACCCACTGGAAACTAAGCCAAGCTTTCTTTTTTTATGGGACTTTCTTCCTCTTTGAAGAAAACAAAGGGGAAAAAAAAAAAAAAAAAAAAAAAGAGAGAGAGAGAGAGAGAGAAACAGCAAAAACATGAAAACCAGCAATAACAAACAAGTGGAACGAGGTAATCCTTGGCAACAGCTGGAATTGTGACTGTAGACATTGCTCCATGCTTTAAGATGTTAGACAAAAATATTTTTGCATGCTAAAACCTGACATCCCATGTTTTTTTCTGATGTTCTGAAGTCCCATGTTTTTTTCTGATGTAGGTGCTATTGCTCCCACTAAAAGCTGATCATCTCCTCGTACCCATCTGGCTGCCTCTAGCTTTGGGTAGCACTGAGACTGGTTCTCTCCTCCCTTCCATCTCTTTGAGTTCGCAGTAACTCCACTGACAGTGGTGGAAGGGTGCTGGATGTTCACCTCTCATGGAGGTAACAGTCCTGCTGTGTCTTTAGAGGAAGGAGATTTTCAGATTATTTTAGCTGTTAGACCCTCTTAGTTCTGACAAAAGGGGTTAGGAGTCTAGCAAACTGTTGAAAACACAGCCTCAACTTATCAGAAGTTCTGATAAAGCGATTCGGAAAGCCTTGAAAAAAAATCCTTGAAAGGAAAAAAAGGGGTGAAGCATTCTTTAAAGATGGCTTAGAGAGAAAGAATATAAATTTCTACTGACCAGGCCCCTTCACAGAGATTTACTTGATAAAAGCAACATGTTGATTTATTAAACTCCTTTCCCCTGCTGCCCAAGCTGTGAAATGCAGGCAGATGACGCAATCACTCCGAGAGAGAAGGAAAGGGGCGGGGGGGGAGGGGGGCGGGGGGGGAGGGGGGCGGGAAGGGGAAAAAAAAAAAAAAAACAAACAAAAAAGCCAGCAAACAGTCAAGAGACTATTTCCCAGTGTAGGCTGTTGCTGGCATATCCGAAGTTACATAAGCTGTTCCTGAAGGCACTGCAGGAGCTCCTGAGTTCACCGCACTGCAGGCAGGACTGGAACCAGGGTGTTCCAGACCCCTCCGCCCCCAAAGCTCAGAGCCCACCCTGACAAGGCTTCCACCCGCCTTCAGCACAGGCAGAAAAAGCATCCGGAATCAGACTGACAAACTTAAAAACCAAGCAAAGCTGTCATCACCATTTGTGTTTATTAAAACTGGAATCAAAGCCCACACTGGTGATTTCTCCTAACTAAAGATTAGCAGAAAGTCTTTTGTTCCAAAGTCTGAATGCATCAAACGTGCTTGCCCTTTCAAAACAAAACAAAACAAGCAGAGGCAGGAATCATAGTCTCTTCTCAAACTGTGTGTGCTCTTTACAATTCCTGTATAATACGTTTTCAGGATTAAATCACTGAAATTTACTTGAACTCAAGACCATTCTTTCTATTTATAAATGGGATATTAATTATACAATGTTAATTTGCACACAAAATAACATGAAATTAAGTTGACAAAATTAAAGCATTAAATGACTATAACAGGATGCGTTCATTTTTTCAGTATAAGAAATTATTTTAATATAACATATGTATCTATTAGCTACACATATGTGACATTAATTTCCCTGTAAAGTCTGGAAAGTCTTTATTTCAGTGTGGCTTTGAACTCAACAATATCTAGGGTATTGCTAAATTCTCCCACTTCTCCCATTCTCATTGTATTGCAACATAAGTCTCATGATATTTAGCCTCTTGGAAAAATTCGCTGTGTTCTGCTTTGAAAGAAACAACTTAGGACACTGAGTTTTCGTTTATATGATTTAAAATAAAAGCTACATTAGTTTGTTATCACCAGAGATTTACTTAAAATTTGTAGTAGGTGGATCCTTTAAAAACTAGAAGATAAACAGAGGAAAAAAAATCAACCTCTATTTAAAAAAAAAAAAAAAAATTAAGTTCTCTATAGTCCAGGAATAATTAAGATCCAGATCATTCAGTTATTTCCAATTTAAAGACAAGTGCATTTATTTTAAAACTATAGTGTCTTCCTAGGTTTCATCTTGCCTATCACAGCCAATTAGTCAAGGAAAATGCATAAGGGCAGTGCATCATGAAAAATCAAGCGGTGGCTATAACAGTATATTTACAGAAACACAATAATATAGAGATATCACTAATTCCTTCTTGCAGCTTCATACTCTCATACAATCTTCCCACTTGGTGGATATCTGAGCTGTACTGAGCAATGGCTGGATGTACAATTACAGCAGCCTGCAGCAGAAAGTGAACAAGAACTTGGTCATTTGAAAAAGCAAAGGAAAATAAGGTAGAGGGAGCATAATGCTCAGTGACATTCTTGCCTTAGAGCTTCATGCCAAAAGATCATGACTAAACACGTAGGTATGTCCTAGGTCATCTGATAATACAGTTTAATGCCAGCCATGGACCAACACTATTTTCTGACAGAAGAGACAGCTCAGAGCCCTCAAAGGTCAAATCACCAGAGGAGGTGACTCAGGAGGACATTGGTACAGATGTTCAAATTTTACCGCCTGCTTCAGTCCTCTCTAAGCATCACCATCATAACTGCTTTTTAAAAACATTTATCATGCATGACAAAAAGCTTGCACTGATGAAACACCTGCGGAAGTCATCAGATCTAACTACTCAACACATAAACACAGTGGGATTCGTATCTGCTCTCTGAACAGACCTAATGACCAATATCCAGGCAGTCTGACTGGTAGGTGACCCAAGTATCTTGAGGAACATTGTTTGTGTTGCACCCTGTTCAACAAACAAAATAAGTAATGGTTCCTCAAGAGAAAGTATGGTAGTGGCTGGACAGGGGGAATGTGACTGCTCTACCTGTACTTGATTTGGGCTCTCTATTGCACCAGCAGGGCTGTTCAGGCATTTCTAACACTTTTTTTGAAAATAGTACAACCAGAACAACTAACCAGAACTAAACAGTTGGGCCTGCAAGCCTACGCCTAGACTTTTCAGATTTGGAAGGACCAGCCCTGCTGAATCTATCTCCAGACATGGCATAAACACTGCACATTGCTTGCTACCACCCTGTGACAGAAGCATTTATCATATCATCACTTGCAGCAATTTCAGAAGTCTTTGTCACTGAAATGGCAGATACAACCTTAACTGACCTGACCTCTGCTACCTCTGACAGCACCAGGAATGAAACAGCTTTTGGTTGGTGCACTGTCTGACTTGCAAACTTGAAGCAGAAGTTCTGTTCCTCTGCAAAGTCAGAGGACAGAGGGCACTGTGCACCCAGCCCAGTCCTCCAGCAGTCAGGAAGCTCGTGATAGTGGCAAGGACCTCTGAAGAGGAGATGCTGGCTATACATTTGCTTACTGTCTTCTTGGAGGATAACTAATCTCCTCTTCCTGTTACCTATGTGTTTGAGCTAACTGTGTCACAAAACAGCAAGCAAACCTTTCTGGGATGGACCATATCTTATCACTTGTAATGAGCACTGTTCCAACTTGTGTTTCAGGTTCTCCCAAAACCCATGTTAAAACTTAATACTGCCCAAATCAAAAGCCTTGTGATGTTCCCCACCTTAGATTAAGACCTCTCCTACTTCTCAATCATATTAAGAGCAATTCTGATTTAAGCCTCCTCAAATACTGACTGACCAGTTCTGATTTAAGCTTCCTCAAATACCCAGACACCAGAGGGTAGCTTCAAGACAGAATATGCTGCAGTTCTTGGGCAGTTCTGAGAACATTACATCTTTTAGTCTACAGCTAAAAGATGTTTACAGCTGTCCTCAGAAACAAATCTGCCACTGATTGCATTGCTGCCATCAAGGTGTCACTGATGGACAAACAGAAATTTGGCCGCAAATATCCTGCCTCTTCCCTTCTCCTTACACCTTTCTAAAGCAGGATATGTAGGATAGTTCCCACTTATTACAGGATACTGTCTGAGGCTGTTAGTGAATGTTTTTAATAACAGGAATAAGGAGAAAGAAAAAAGTAATTAAAATAAAAGCAGTCTAAACAAAAGAGTTGCTTGATATTGCATGTCAAACCAAAGGAGAGAGACTTAAAGAAGTTAAATCCAGAATCACTTCTGGTGTTCTTTTCAAGGTCTACCACTCTCAAAGGTATGCAACACACAGCAATGCAGCGTATTTAGAAAAAAATAATAGCCTCACAGACCTGCAAAACTGAGTTTTAACCTTAAGTCAAATATTTAACATTTTTGTCTTACAACAACAGCCTCAGAAATATAGATGGATGAGTGGTGGCAAAAGGTGTGGCTGTTGAGCCCCAGTCTCCCAAGTGTTTTGAGACTGGGACACCCTTGAATAGGCACTGCTGGATGTGGACGAAGTCCCAATACTGCCATGACACTTGCAGGTAGCGTAGTTCAAACCAACATGTCTCCACAGCTGAGAAAAATAGCTTACTGCCAAGGATTTACGTAACAGGTGTGAACAGCCGAGGAAATACTCTGGCAAGCCTACAGACTCAGCCCAAAACCCATCACCAAGACAATAAAAACAAAGAAAATAAATAGGGGGAAAAATCAAGCAATTTTACAAACACACTGACTTCAATGTTAAACAAACATCCCAAACTGCTTTGTGAATTGCCAAGTCCTGTACTACTAGGTTTCCTCCTGCACAGTGTCAGTACTGCAACCTCAGGTCTGGTTAGGATCACCGCTGTGAAAAATAAAACTTGTATGATAGGCCACACAGTTTCTTTGAACAATAAATCCTCTTTGGACTGGTTTGAACAGTATTAAAAGTGCATACAAAATTCAACAGGGAAATTTCTGCCTCTCTCAAAAGTCAATGATGAAAATTTCACTTGTGTCAGCACCATCAGATCTTAACCATGACATTGCGTTATGCTCGTTAAAATGTTAAAAATATGGATCTTGGATAAATCAAGCAATACATGCATCAACAAGACAAAAAACATCCTCAGTTAGGGAAAACTGTCCTTTGGAAACGGCAATATTTGTACATTGAAATGACAGTCATTGCAGTTTTCTACACATCAGTGACCACAGTGGTATTAGGGAGGCAAAACCATCTCCACAAGCACTTTGTTTTTAAACCTTATCCAAACCGAGCAGAGAGGAAAAGTTCTATCCAGAACTATAATATGATATTTTTAAGCGTTGACACTGAATTTAATGACCAGCAAAACTTTTCCACTTCCACTGAATTCTCTTTCTTTCCTTTTGTTTTACAGCCTGCTGAAACAGTGATAGTCCACATCTGGTTAGTGTCTGGTTCAAGACAGACACCAAACAGAAAAGCCCATGTTTGGGATGAAAGAGGCAGGCATTCACTGCACAGGGCAGAAGAGCCATATAATGCTTTTCTGCACAGCAGCGGTGGGGTCTGTGTGGGAGGTAGGAGTGGGGAGGGGAAATGTGCTGCAATTTTGGGGACACTATTCTGCTTTCTAAATCCCAAACAGTTCAAATTTCATTTTCTTGATCCTTCTTTTCTCTGAACGGAGACTGTGTCTAATAAAATCAATGAAATACACAGTAAAGATCCAGCTGTTTCAAATGTATCCAACGGCAAATGCATAATGTGTATACAGGGAAAGCATGAAATGAATTCTGCAGCTTCATCATACGTAACAGCCCAGGCCAGTGCCACAAACCAGAGTAGTGGAAATATGTAGACAGGGCACTGGCAAACAATGGAAATAACCATCATATAGGCATGCTGCTATAGAGGGACATCCAGCAATGGTCAATACACCAGTGGAAAAAATAAACAGAGGTCAACAGAGGCTACAAATGAGAACAGAAACCATGCTTCCCAAAAACAGTGAGAAAAGCAGTGTTAAGTGGTATTTCTGAAATGTCTTTACCTCCTACATCATCAACACAACTTCCTTAAGCATCACTATGATAGGTTTACTTGATGCAACAACAGATGAGTAATTACTTAATGCTGTAATGGATTGTATTCAATCTCTTTGAAATGTGATGAGTCTAACAGCAGCCTGGCATGTAGAAAAAGCATAAAAAATCCAACATAATTAGTCTTATTGCTGGAATAAGGCATCAGAAACAAGGGCAACCTTCTCCTTAAAACACGGGCACAAATTACCCCCTGAACACAAGCACATGCTATACATCTGAATGGGGAGAAAAGCTATTTTAGTGACTGTTCCTATAAGAAGAGAATGTGCAACTGAAAAAACTGAGAGAGAAAAACAAAAAAAAAAAAAAACAAACAAAACAACCAAAAAAAAAACAACAAACAAACAAACAACCACCACAAAAAAACAAAAAACAAAAAAACAACAACAAAAAAAAAACACAACCAAAAAAACCCACACCAGCACCAAAAAAACACCACCACCAAGGTGAAGCAAGCCCCAGAGAGGCAGACGAGCAGAGGGAGCACAGCATGACTAAGCACTGGGCTCACCAACCCCACCCCCTCAAGCAGCATTTTGTTTTCTATGCAAATAACACCAATTCTGTGGGTTCTATCCTATTCCCTCCTCCCGTCCCCTGCTTAGTGCAGCAATACAGAATTCTGCATATTCTTTGTTGATACACACATGCAGGGCAGTGGCACAGATATACAACTCACACGATCATTTGCTTATCCTCATTAGTACAGCCTGCTGTGCCTTGAAATTTTGCTCAACTGTTTGAGTCCAGGAAAAAAAAAATAAATTATTTGGTAACTACAGAAAAGATGCTCAGCAATTTGAAAATGACAATCAATTGAAAATGTTTCATAGCCATTATGCTAATGATTTGTTAGCATCAGGGGCAACCTTCGATGTCGGAAATGTAGGTCCTGCATTAAAGAACCAAATGCAGCTACATAATTCCTAATGTGCTTAGAAATGGAGCTCATGATTTTAACACTTCTACTGAAACCATTTTCCCCTAGGATGTGATTACAGGCACTTGAGGAACAAATATGTAGTCTTAAGGCATAACATCTCTAAAACCTGTCTACTGCTTTACAATGAAACATGTTGTACTGTATTCACAATTCTCCATTGTACCTGCTCACTGTGATCCTGTTAACGTCACCTTCCTCACAAAAAACAGACAATAAAATGAATTGCAAAAACAAAAAAATCCTGTTACAAAAGAAGTGCATTTGTAAGAAAATTCAATATTCTGCCCATGGAGAGAAGAACTGGGTCAGAGTTTCTACCAAAGATATACTTGTCAAAGCTATGTTACAAATATACAGCTATAAAATGAATTAAGCAATCAAAAGAGACAAGATCTAAACTTTGTTATCCTTGTTTCACTCTACAGTGGAAAGAATAATGAAGGAAGAGATAGATGCTGTTGAATAAGGGACACGTCATCTCCTCCCGCATTATTCTTCATCATGACATACCACGAGCAGAGATTAAATAGAAGCCCAGATAAGTTCAAATGATACATCTATCAAACTCAGGTGTTTCTAATAAGCCCTTCACATGGGTACTAGGACTATTAAAAAGAGGTAATGCAAAGACTGTAAAATGGATGAGAAAAGAGAGACAAAGAAAAGGAGCTAATCTGAACCTCTCAACAGGAAACCACAGGGAAATGGGGACAAAAAGGAAGAGGCAACACTGTGTTTAATTTTTTTCTTCTCCCAGTCAGCAATGCACATAAGAACTGATTTATCTGTCCTTTATACCGTTGTAAATGATTAGGTACTGCACAGAAGACCCTAAAGTTACACCAGTAATGAAAGAGGATTTTACATGTTCTTAGATTACTTCAGATTGTCCAAATTACGTTCTTGCTTAAAAGGAAGGAGCTTTTTTCCACAAGGGTGGAGAAATCATGGCTTTAACAGTCCTTTACAGTCATAATCCAAGAGGCCTACACACAATGAAGCAGGAGGAAAGCTGGACTATCACCCTATTGGTGCCTTCCCTGACAGCAAACATACCCTCTAAATACAACCCTTAGTAGACATCTGAGAACCCACCAAAATACAGATGACACCCAACATTTCCCAAAGACACAAATACACAGTCTTCATTACTGCAAGGGCTGCTGCCTTTGGATTCATGTGTCCTTTTAAATGAGATGGTGTAGGAGCCCAGCCAAGGCCACTGTTCTTCCTGCCCCAGTCACTCTTCATTACTGGTCCCAGCCACACACAGCAAAATAAGATCCTGGACACCAGCAGAAAATTAACAAGAGCATGGTGTTTAGTAGCAACCCTGATTGTAATTACAGCATATGGTTTTTCCTCTGTGAGGTGGGATTTCTTTAGGATAGAGATAATATGGTGTTGTGTTTGTTAAAGAACAACCACAGTCATATAAACAATAGGATAATACAATCAATAGGTAATAATACAATAGTAAAGCTAATAGTGCTTCCTAGTCACAGATCTGAAGTTTAATGACTCAAACCTGGCAGCACCCTGGGAGACTTCAAAAGATGATGTTTTCCTAGCTGTTAGAAGAGGGCAAATGAGCATACATAGACAGATTAAATCACCATCCCTTCAAAGGTAAGAGAAGAATTCTGTGGCTTAGTGGGTGAACTCACAAATTTTAGACCCATGGATATATGCTGCCCTTCTCAGAAGAATCATTTTATCAAGGACACTGGGCATCTCTGTGCCACCCAGAAAACTTACAGGAACATAAAACAGAGAGCTGAATTAGTTAGAGATACTCCACTATGACTCCTGGACTAAAATGATACTTCTTAATTTACTGTGGTCATTCTAAGACATATAAGCTCTGTCAAATAGTCATTATGACACTGGAATAAAAGCATTTATGCAAGGAATGATGTTTCTAACCATCCTGGTATAACTGCAAGAGTGACTGGCAAAATTTTCCTACATGAACAAGCTCCTAGTGTCTGGTAACAAATTTAAGGAATTGAATAAATACAAATTAATTTCCAGGCAAATCAACTTTTTAGCAGAGGGGTCCAGTGTTAAATGTTTGTCATCGTTGTATTGTTCTTCCTTGACAAGTATATATTATATATACTATATATATATATATACACACACACACACACACACACACGTATATACACAGTGCCAAAAGCCTCTGACACAATAAACTTTTACCTGCACTTGCTGGGAGCCAAAGCAGGTTAAACTCAGGGGACACCTTGCTTGTCCCTGGCATCCAATAACACTGCTGTCATAAGTTAAACTACTCCTCAGTGAAATGACAGGAACTCATTTCCAACCCTATTACACATCCTAGGTCCACAATGCTTTGCTTCACCTGCAGCTCCACTTTAACTCTTCTATTTGTAGGTACCATGCTTCAACTTGAGGTGCAGCAAGTCCATCACGTGCAGGACCATCTGACAGGGAGTCTTTGTGCTTTCTTGCATGTAGGAGGAAGACGTGGTAGGACATGCTACTAATAGTCTCACAGAATTATAGAATCATTTAGGTCTCAATGCATGTCACCACAATGAGACAAATTCGACAAAATAAAAGAAGACAAGACCTTTCTGAAGTTTATTTACAGCTGACGCACTTATAGTCTCCCACGGCAGTTCAAAACCTGTGCACTTTACAGCATGAAAAAAGAAATGGTGAGGAGCGTTTCTAGGCTATCCCATGCCAATGATAATGTAGCTTGGGGTTTGCAGGCCTGGATTAGATGCTTCCTGCTCCCTGTCCAAAGCCACGGCAGTCTCACTGACAGCGTGCAATGGTCAGGAGATAACTAAAGGGGCAGGAATCCCTAGAAACATAAAGGTCAGGCTGGATGGGGCTGTGAGCACCCTGACCTAGCCCCACTGCAGGTGGGGTGCGATTAGATGACCTTTAAAGGTCCCTTCTAACTCTAACTATTCTATGGAGGCCAGGGAGGATCTGCAGCTCCCTTTCATCATGGGGGGCACATCACGCTATTGACACTGATACTCACCCCAAATGGCCTCACGACAGCCTCGGGGAATAGCAGCTGTGCTCTTGGGGAAAAGCAGACCACAGTGCACAAAGCCAACAGCAGCGTGGGGTGCCCATTTTGATCCTACTTGTTCATATCCTGGTACTTCCTTACCAAATTTCTCTCTCCAGCAGACTACAGGACAGGCAGAGTAAGACATTACCCGGGGAGAGAGGGAGGTAAAATTTATAGCATTTTTAGCGCTTTTCAGCTGTTAATTATCTTTTATGCATAATGGGGAGTATCTGCTGTAAAGAACTGTACGTGCGCCCAGCCATCACATCACATTGACCTCACCCATAGATTTTCAGGTCCAAGTCTCCTGTTGCTGGGTTGAAACCATTTAAATACCCCCAAACCAAGGGACTCTGATAACTTACAGTTAAAGCAAAATCAGATTTTAGAGGGAGGAATCAACATGACGCATTGCAAGTACAAGAAATGCATCTCAGCAGATGTGTGAAACAAATTCTTGTATTTCACTATTAAGTGAGGTTTGGTGGGCTCCTACAGGCAGGACTTGGCTCGCAGACAGCTGGGCATGGCACCACAACTCTGTAACATTCCTTGTACCACCAAAGCTGTTTACACTCTGTCTCAGTGTTTCCCAGTCAGCAGGGAAGGAGGGCGTGCAGGGAAAGAGGAGTTACAAACTCACTTTCGTGGACCAGGAAGACATAATGTGTGGGTCAATATGGGGCATGATTGGTTTCCTTTCCCTAAAGAAAGTCTCTGCTTTCAACCAGTGAAACACTAATAAGCAAAATATGGCATCTCTAAGTACCTGGTAGCAGTATCACCACTTCTGTGGATACAGCCCTGAGGGAAGGGGGTTAAGGGTCACTCTCAACCTAGAAAATCAGCTGGCATCACAGTCAGGCAGCTGCTGAAGCCAGGGGGCCAGACTCAGCCTGCCTGCTCCCACTCCATTGCATCTTGCATCCCCTTTACTCAGAGATGATGCAGGAGCCCCCAGCTACCCCATTGGCACCACAGGAACTGATCTCAGGAGACTGGATCCCACCACTTGGCATAGCTGCTTGTGCCAGGAAGCACAAGAGCTGATTTTGGTATGAGTGTGCACAGACCCTGGCACAGCCCACACATGAAGGATCAGGAATTCGAGCTGTGTGTGTTACCTGGCAGCTTGAACCTGCTGTCCACCTCAGAACACATGGGATGGTAAGGCAAGGACTGGGATTTCAGGAGTCCTGGGATTCTGACACAAGAACCTTACCTTTGCCTTCACCACACAAGCTCAGAACCAACACAGTGGGAGGAACAACTACAGGGAAGACAGAGCAAAACCCACATCCAAATAGCTGCCAACAGGGACTTTGCAAAAAAAAAAAAAAACCCACACACAAAAAAAACCAACACTCAATACATTAAAATTACTAAGAAAACACACCTGTAACCTCTTGCCTTCATGAAATCAGAGATGAGTAATTGAATAAACTCTTAAGTACTAGTTACAGAGCCATAGCAGAAACTCACTAAAGCAGTTAGAAGATTTCTATTCTTAGTCTGAATTTGGATGCTCCTCTCTCGTGCACATAGACTTGGTTGGGAAAGTTAAATAAAATCTGTTTCCTTATATAGTAGAAATAATTTAGGCTACAAGCGTCCCATGCCAAAAGGATTTTCAGCCTAAAATTATATTATAATGACAATTCAGACATTAATTCTTTGCTTAAGCCTAGCAGACTGAGCAATTCTTAAAACACAATTCTTTTAATAAAATCAATAATGAAAAATTAATCCATGTATACATAGAAAAGAATTAAGGAAAAGTCTCTCTTTAGGAGGGAGAAAGAGTTGAACCGACTTTACTGAGAACTTACAGTATCTTGTAGTTTGTGTTGCATGTTTCTACTATTTTTCTTTAAGATAATCCTAGAGAATAGTGGAGACTCTTTTCCCTACTATTGTGCATGGTTTGGAAAAGTCTATATATAGATACGCTGGTATATGAAAGCCCACTTAGAAAAATAAACAAATAAGAGCTAGAATTCAAAAACAAACCTAGTAAATTTTCTAGAGATGCAGCTGAGGGAGGAAGGTCATACTTTCTAAAATACCAGGAAATAGAGTTACAGTAATGTTCTTCTACAGGATGTACCTACTTAAGTTCAAGTGTCAGTAAACTGAGGGAGCAAACATCCTAATTAATCTGTAGGCACAGTCTCCACCCGTTACCCACTGCCTAGTTAGTTAGAGCTCTTTTTGTCCCTACCATCGATGTAACTGATGAAGAGCAACAGGCCCATGAGCAAAGACTGACCTGGCAGAGCTGGGGGCACAGCACTCTGAAGAGGCGCTCTTTCCTTCTACAACACCTTTATCCAAAAAACAAAAGCTCCTTCCAGGAGCAACTTCTGCAGACTCTTTTAAAGAGGAGGAATCATAAAGACACTGAGAGGCTAAACCAGTTGCTCACATTTTTGTACTGACTGAGTAGCAATCTGAAGCTTCATGGTCTCTCTTCTAGCCAGCTGTCTTACTCAGTATGCCAGGAGTCTCACTTGTATATTGACATGCGTATGTGCGTCAATAATAGCTCAACAGTGCAAAAAAATGCGAAAAAAGAAATTATAATCAATCTAACCATGAGCACAGGACTAGCATCTCCACACAGACAAATGCATCCTGCATTTAATCCTGAGCACAGGAGAGTAGTTTTTAAACAGTTCTGCTAAAGATGTTGAATCCACACATACAGTTCCTGTGATAATCCTGACCCAATGCATACACAAACCTCTACAGCTCCACGCAATCACCACCAGTGCCTGTGGTTCTAAACTGCAGCACCAGTCCTGTCAATGTCTTGGATGGCCAGAGAAAAAAAGCTGTTAAAATGGGACCTTTTTATTTGACAGAATAGCAACGTAGAAGAGAACACTGGGAATATTTACACACACTGGTAGAGAAAGACTGAGCCAGCTCACCTAACACAGCCACGATGGGCTGTGTGGAATTTCTCTAGATATGGACATTCATATGGGGAGCCCAGGTCCATGATGACCACAGGGCATAGACAAAAGTATTGTCTTCTGGCACACGATCACAGTGGTCACAAAAGGTTCAGAAGAATCCCTTGTTTGAAGGCTAGCTTAGCAATCTTTTTTTGGCAGGGTTTTCAACCACATAGCACCATGCTCTGCACCAGAGTTTCTCCAGTTGCCCCTGTTTAGGACAGGGTTGTCCCACGTCAGGTATTTTTTGTGTCCAGGGGCATGCATGGAGAAAGCAGTAAAAAGAAGATATTTTCCACGCTTTACATCAAAAGAGACATAAAGCTGGTGTTGGTGTATTCAAGAATTTCATTCTAAAATCTCCTCTTAATGGTTTTAAGAGGGTGCAAATCCGTAGAGAAGGAGCCCTAGAGGGCAAAGCAGGTGAGAGCACTGGAGCTGAAAGCACTGTTACATGCTAGCACCTGCCCACACGAGGGTGGAGAAAGACGGCTGGCAGGCACTGCTAAAACCCTCCATGTCCACCTGGCAATTACACAGGCAATCGCTTTTTTATCACTGAGTATAAAAGTAGTGTAGTAGGCCCAGGAAATCATCCACAGAGCATAGCTGAACCACCAATACTAGCCAGCAACACAAGATGACGAACAGAGCTCAGACTAAATGAAAACAGTGCAGTTCCACAATCTTCTTTAATGCTTGAGGAAGGCACATGAGAATTTTAAAGGTAATTTAGGGAGAATTAAAATTATTTTTAGTAATTTTCATTAAAAAAACCCTGGAGTTAAAAATTAGTTGAGAGAGTTCATGTCCAACTCTGTAGTCTTACAACAGTGTATGTTAAATATATGATTTAAAAAGCTAGTTCATTACCCCTAATAGCATCTGTGAGTTTCTAAAACTGACATTTCTGTCGACATCTGAATTGGTCACTGGAGGTGGTAAATAAGATGATTTGCCACAGATGCGAGGAAGCGAATCCCAGAGCTGTGCAGGGAACAAATGAGAGCTCTGTTTGAGCCACAGCAGAGCCTTCTTTCCTCCCCGTTGGAGGCCAAACGCACCCACAAACAGCTGCAATAAAGCCATCGCATCAGTTACGGCCCTACCACTGCTGGGGAACTGCACAAAGTTGCATTTACTTGTTAAAAATGATTGATTTTAGCTGCCCTCCATATCCACGCTCCACACAATTCCCCTGCACGCTATACCATCTGCTTAATTCTCCCAGGTTGGCTGTGGCATACCGTGACATCCAAAAATCAATCAAAATCACTCGATACGTCAGCAACCAAGGAAGAGCGGCTGCACGTCTGATCTCACCACTTGTTTTGCGAGTACTCTTGCTGCCTGCCCAGCTAGTGTGGAGACAGTACGTTTCTCCCCTTTCCAACAATGTGATCTTATCTCAGGCAGCTGGCCTGCACTCTGCACTTTCATTTTTATTGTGTGGGTTCTCAAACTCTGATGCAAATAGTCTGCTGAACATCCTCCCTCCACAGCATGTAGAGGCTTTTTTTTCCCTCTTCAGCCTCCTTCCATGCGGCGTGCTCCAGCGTCAGGCTGGCTCCAGCCAGCTCCCATTGTTCACATTGTTATTTTCATGTCAAGGGCGTGAGAGGAATTTTTTTTTTTTTTTTTTTTTCTGCCAGAACAACCATTTAAAGCCTAGGCCTTGAAAATACGCTTGCCATTTGCAGGAAGACAGTTACTGGATTCTCTGCAAGGCCAAAGGTGAGGGACAGAGCCACGTAGTTAAAAAAAGTCAATGCTGATACAAATGAAAAGCTGAACCGAAGAAGGAAGCCATTTGCAGAAGAAAACTAAAACGCCAAAAGTTTAATTTGTTCTGCAGTGGCCTACATAGAAGGTGCACTGCCACAGCAGATTAGACGAGTGGTCCACTGAGGCTGCCGTGCCAGCACTGCCGTAGCTATCTCTAAAAGCGCAAGAGAAATGATGCGTGTGACCTGGAGTGACAAACGGGAAGAGGTAAGTAGCCAGCTAATTGTGCACGGCTGTGCATGAGCTCTACAGGAAGCTCCTTCCCAAAACCTGCTTGAGAGCAATACCGTCACTTGTTCCTTCAGGTACTACGATACCAATGCTGCATTGTGCTGCAAAATTGCCAGCCTTTCAATGGTAAGTCCACAGCATTTATTTCACGTGCCTCCACCTCTTGCAACTGCAGGCTGCAGCAGCTGACAAGGTGTTGGGAAAGGAAGTATATCCTTTGATTAGCTCTACATTTACTATACTAACTTTACATTACAGACTGTAAAGGGGCTTCGTTCAAGAAGAAAACCAGGAAGGAAACAAAAATGCTTCACTATTCTCTTCACAGGATTGGAGGTTTTAAAAATATTTTTAGATATGATCTCCTTCACAGTTCAGAAAGCCTCAGGCCTGTCTCCTGTAACCTTGCTTTAAAATCCTTTACACACTGATCCTGCCTCCTCCTGTGACCACTTTTATCACATCTTTTCCAACTGCTGCCACTGAAGAGATGGCAACCTTTCACATGATAGTCCTGCCTGCCCTCAATTGTACGCCATGTAGGTTTACACCTTCTAGTTGAATTTTATTCTCCTCTTTAATATAACTGAGTATCCTAGCAACTCCAATGGCTACTGTGATGTCCCTAAATACCCCCACCAGGCTACTCATAAGAAATTTTAAGTGTTAGAAAGAAGGAAACCTATGAGAATTCATGGAAATCCCTCGACAGGGGATCCTCCTCCAGCTAACGCAGAATCTCCTACTTCTCTGTGTACCTCCAGTGGTCTTCATACTCAGAGAACCAGTTCTCAATTTACTTTCTACTCCCTCTTAGAAATCCTTCAAATCTTTACAATGCTCTTGGTTCAAGTAGCAGCTTCTCTTAATTATGAGTTCCCACTTAGCTTTTGTCTGCTCTGAGTTGCTGCCAGTCATCATTTGTTTATTCAGTAGCTTCAGAGCATGCTCCTTGTTTGGAATAGCAGATAGCTGCACTTCCAAATCTTACCTCATAAGTTCAGGATAGGCTCCTTGCCTATTAGCTCTGTATTTGCTTTCAAAGTTTTTATCAAAGAGGTACACTGAAAAGGTCTTAAAAGATAGAGGCACTTGGCCAGGAACTGGTTCTTCAGAACCTTACACTGACCTTTCATCTCTCTAATTATGCTCTAAGTAACTCACCAAACAGTCAATAACAGGTACTGCAACAACTTCCCCTCATCATTAACAGCCAGTTATAACTGGCTAAAATACAACAGTTATTCATAAAGAAGTCTGGTCCTTTAAAGAAATCAACAAGTGTATTTCTTACTCACTTAGGATATCATCCTCCATCTGAAGAAACATGCTGAGACCCCTCTGGATTTCACCAGGATTGAGGTGAAGCCCATAGTTCATTATTTTTGTGACTCCAGACTATTTATTCAAAAAGCCTGAGATGTTTACCGGTATCTTTTAGTCCTGGTAATTTTTTGGAACTTCAGGTTCTCAGAAGGCTTTAAATGTTCCCCCTTAGATATTCCAGTTTCTGTAAGAGACACAGATAACTAAAAAAAAAATATTTACGGAAGTCAGGTCTCCTTTTCTGTGCCAAGCAGCTATTGATATGGTACTTAGAGTTTTAGCTCATTTTGAGCAACTCCAGGTTTCGATCATGCTCTCCCGCATATTTCTAGCCAGATTCCATTGTGTCACTACAGACAATCATGGGAGGCCAAACTATCGACCTTTCTCACCTCCACTGGCAACACATGCATCTAAACTACTCATCCTTTTCTAAAACAGAAGCATTTTGCCTGCACTTCCCTCGCCACCTCCAGCAAACCTTCCTCTTCCCCTCGTGTTGCATACATCCCCACACATGTTCTCTGGATGGCAGCCTAGAGAATTACGGCAATGGCACAAGGGCTGGCAGCAGAAGTCAGCAGCAGCTCTGACAGGGTACAACAAGTAGATGGCTCCCAACTGTGCTCACGATGGCCACCTTAGACAATCAGCCTTTATTTCACCCTTCCAGGGCTCCATCCTTCCAGGTGGGAGGGAAAGGAATGTGAGGTACCTCCTCACTAACACAGGGTTGGGAAGCTAAGTTTGGCATGACTGTTGGGTTATCCAGATATGAGGCCGACAACAATTGCTCCTTCCTCAGAGGAGCTGCCTACCATCAGTGTGCAGTCACAACTACTGCTACAGTCATGTCTCTCAGAGAAGCTTCTCTGGCTGTCCTGTCCTCTCACCCCACAAAGAGCATTTGGAAATTACACCATTTGCCCCCAAAAGCGTAAAGGAGTAAACACACGTGCACAAGTGCACACAGGAGTCCAGTGTGGAGCTACCAGTGTTCTCTCCTAAAACCTTCCCTCATGCTGGGGAGAGGATGACCAAGAGACTGACTATTGGAGAGGAGCAGTAGATCTTAGCAAAGTGCTTTGCTACTGTCCTGTTATTAAAAATAAGACAAGAAACATTATAGAGGAAATTGAATTTCCCCAAATTTTGAAAAATTTATCTGATGTGGGAAGAGATCAGGTTATCTCCCTCAAGTAAGTATGTGCAACACAGCCTTTGAGTGAGATGTGCTGAGACGGCTAAGGTGGCCTCTCACTTTAAACAAAGACTATAACCACATAGTTTGTTCCTACAGTCATCAGCCTTCTAAGCACTAATACTTCTGTCTTGAGCTTTGATTCGTAAACCATTGCTTTATTTTGCTGCTAGGCTTGCCCAGCTCTGTGGAACAAGATGAATTATGTCAGAAAAACAATAAGGGACGAAGATAGACACAGTGCTGAACAATGTGCAAACCAGAAGTATGCTGCACTGTTGCTTGTCTCTTTCGGCGCTGCTGGCTCCATTTCGCCCAGACTGGCTTGAGACTGAGACCAGACAGGAAAACTCCCCTGGGTCCTAGAAACCAGGGGACTGGCGAAGGGGCTTTCTCCCCTCATCTTCACGAGCAAGAGACCGCGTCGGTGGCAGAGGAAAGGAGTCAGACTTGGTGAGAGGGCGAGTCCAAGGTCCTTATTCCGTCCTGTTCGGACGCCTGCCTCAATTGTGCTGCTGCAGCCAAGTCCTGCCTGGGCCCCGTGTCTGGGCTTACATACAGAGGAGGGGCTAAGGGAGGGGACAAACCAACACCCAATGAGGGATAAGGTAGGAGTGGAACAGGGCTGGAGGGACATTCAAGGAAACCAATGGGAACACAAACGAAGGAACCACCTCAGCTTTTGCCCTATCATTCAATGTCCTTACCTGAACTCTCCAGAAGCTGGGAGGAACAGCCAAATGACAGCCAGGGCCCATAGGAGGGGACTGGGAGGAGTGACAGGGAAGAGGGGTAGGGACAAACCTTGGAATAGAACACTTTCCAGGAGAACAGGGGAGTACAGAGCAAACCATTATAACACAAAACCCAATATAAAAATAAAATACAATATGAAAACATATAACACAATGCAACACTGCACGAGCTTGGGGGGCAGAAACATGGAAGGGCAGGTGGAACAGGTGCTTACCCTCTTGCTGTAAGAATACAAATCTCATCTAACCTGCGCCTCCTCTCCACATTCTTCTGAAGCAGCTACTCGGGTGCAGGCACAGAGCTCAAAAGGAACATCTCCATACCCCCTCCTTCACAGCACTTGCCACAGCACTGGTAGAAGCAAGCCAGGACATAAATTCACTTCCAAACCTTAAAGAGGAATAGATACATTTTGGTAGGCATCAAACAAGCTGTCCTTCATGCCCTTTGTCTAGGTGACACTTTTCTCTGATGGAAGGATGTCAGGGACACCAGCTCTCCCCCACACCCTGAACATGTTCAGAGGAGGTGCAGGACTCTCCCAGTCTACTCTGTTTTAATAAACTTTGCTGCTTCTTTTAGCCTTATGCTCTTTTGTGCTCATAAAATTCAGTGATGGCTACTACTGAAGTGTTAGTAATTACTTAACAGTAATTAGCCACGCTAGCAATGGGTATAGATCCCCAAAGAGTACTCACATTTTTCTTCCTTTTGGACATTTTGGACACTCACTCAGTAAGAGTTATTTCTCAATAAATAGCTAATTGTAGCTATCTCAATTGGAGCTAATCTTTCCTGCACTTGAACTTATCCCTGAATTTTGAGCATGGAATTGATAAAATTGGAAGCAAAAAACACCAAAAGAAACCAAAGAGAAGAATGGCTGAAAAGGAATCAAAATAAACAGAAAAGAGCACTGGATTACATGTTCAAAACAGCTACTAAATACTCTTTGGATTTGTCAGCCCTCAAAAATAACTTGGGCTAAAAAATTTGCATTCTTTTTATTCCACTGAGGAATTGTGCCCTTGACTACTCTCTTATGCATTTGTTTGGGGTTATTTTTGGTGAGGATTACATGCAGAATTATACAAATTTATGAACTACTCAGAGAACACAATCATTTACTCGCAAGCAATATAAAGAATACACACAGTTAATCTGATACATTCACAGCAGACCTACTCCTGTCTAGTTATTGGGAGACCTATTGGCAAGGGTTCCCTAATGAGCTAGAAAGAGAGGAGACTGAGGATAGAGTGGGGAGCACACCTCATACCTTGGAGGCAACTATTCTATATCCTTGGAGGACTGGGGTTTTGACTCTCAAAAGACATAAAAGAGGAGAATGTTAAGAAAAGTGAAGAATGAGAGTGGACCTGACTTGCCAGATTAGGAATTTACCATGGGAAGCCAACAAACTCCCTGCAGAAGATTTGTGATTTCTCCCTGTCCCCTGGACACAGTGCTACCAGAGGCATAGTCATATCTCTCACTAATTTTCTTCTGCTTTGATACAGAAGACTTGCATTCTCAACCTCTGCATTTTACTAGCTGCAGAGGACAAAGCATGTTTTGTGCCAAATAATTACTTGATTTGAAAGGGTTAAGTTTAACAGATGCCAATATAATTCTTTAAAATCACATCCAATCCTTAATTGCTGGTAATAAAGACTATTTGCAGCACACAGAGTTGCCGGGAATGCTCTTCTGCTTCAGTGCTGCTGGCAAGGAAAACACTTGTCGACAATGCTCATTTTTTCTGTGGCGTACTTTGCACACCCTGGTTTGGCTGATGCCGCCAGGGTGGTAATACTGATGAGAGGGGTATACAAAATTCCTAAAGGTAGTACAGAAGGCTACCTAATCTAATTATTAAAAAACAAGACCATGGTCAGAATAACCACCTCCAGACACTCCAGCCCCATGGTGCTGTGGGCACAGGAAGGCATCTAAGCAAGCTGCTTAGTCCCACCTTTCACTTACCACTTGGTAATTAAGAGGGAGTTATGGAGACAGAGGGAGAAGGGTGAGGAAATGAGGAGAGGTATAATAAGGTATGCAGACCAGGTGGCTGGGGCCGTCTGGAAGCACCTACTGAGCAGCCCTGGGCTTGATTCCTGCAGCTTGGGCAGGGCAATGCAACACACCAGACCTGTTGCTCAGACTGTACCACACTCATCAAACTTGCTGTGCTATGAGGAGCAAAGGGAGGCAGCTGACTTCTCTGACCAGCAGGGCAGCATCCAGCAAGGGCAGAGCAAGTGTGCCACAGTAACAGCGCTCATCCAAGGCACCTTTCTGGCAAGCCCCCGTCTTCTGTGCCCCTATTACATACAAGGGCAGCAGGCCACCAAACACCTTATCATTCTCATATTCCCATATTCTTTTAGCTGAAAAGAGATATCTTAACCAAACAGCAACAGGAAATGTTGGGCAACATAATCTCCCCAGAGAATAAAGCAGCAGGGTGGGGTGGGGGGATAAATAGTTTGGCAGCATTCATTCCTTGCAAAAATTTCTTCTCACTGAGGAAGTTTGCTGAGGAACACAGGAGCCACCACCTTTCATTTGTCACCACCAATGTCCTTCAGTCCTGGTGCCACATACCCCAGTCCATACACACAGACATTTCTTTCCAGCACAATGTAATGCCTTGCTCCGAGGAGGCCACTCTATACTTGGAGCCTTTGGAAATGAGCATTAGTCACCTTTCTTTCCCCTGGACAATGCTGTGTCCTCTTACATGCTTCTTCTTGCACTTACTTGCTCATAATCCTTATGGCCTTCACTTTTCTCTTCCACAGCTCACCAAAGAGTATCCCTGCCCCATGTGAAGGCCTCCTGTATCCCATTATGGACCATAGGAACCTCCTAATCCTTTGTACTCAGTTTTGAGACCATTACAGATGCAGTGCAGATTGAGGCCTCCCAAGGCATCGGACTAAACACATCCTGTGACTTTCAGCTAACTTTCCACTGAGCAGCACTGTAATACTCACTTACAGATACGGTAAGTGCAGAAGCACTTTTTAATAGCAATAAAAATAATGTTCTTTTCACTCTGCTGAAAACGTGGAAGATTTCCAGAAGCAAGTCAGGCAGTCAGCCTCCCCTCAACACCCACTCCTGCAGGCATGCGTAGGGGAGATGTTCACTTTCTGACATGGAAGCCTGTCATTCCTCCAACCCCTCTCTCTTCTTTGATGCCCACATATACACTCTTACACTTTTTTCCTGGATACCTTCCTCCCTCAGAGACTGGCTGAACCACCCAAGTAGATCACAGGCCTCTGTATTCAAGGTGCAGCACAAAAAGTAAAAAGAGCATCTTTTCATAAGAAAATTCTAGGGTCTGGCTCAGTGAAAGAACATATCTGTCACCCTCTCCATGCCATCATAAATTAACTTAAAGTGATAAAATTATTCATTCAGACTTTACTACCTCCTCTGATGAAAACTGAGTTGGCCAATTATTTCAAGGAATGCCACATTACAAATGGGAACTCATTCACTGAATTGTTTTATAGGCCAGTGTTCATCAATTTTGTATAGGCTGCTTTGTTTTTAGAACTAATTTCTAATCCTAACTCACATCACAGACACACATCTCTGCTTGGATTAATTAAGATCTCAGAGAGAACCTTCTGCTCCATTACCCTCCGTTACTGATTTATAAAAGAGGCCATGAAGCAATCTTCTTAATGATAATGAAGAGGATATTTTATCCCTTAATTCCATTCCTGTGCTTAAAACGCAGAGACATAGATATTTCAGGGAATAAGGAGAAAATCTTCACTAGCTGCATGGCAACCTCCAGTGGCAGATGCAATCCTAAATTTTTCTCTCCATAACAAGAATTTTGGTTAGTGATCCTTCACCCTATCAAACAGTGACTGACAAGAAGACAGCGACCACCACCACCCAACACTAAGGGAACAGACCGTCAGGAGCAGGAACTCATTGTAACACTAATGATGTGAAACAGCTCAAGACCAAAAGCAGTAAACGTCATAAGAAACTAAGGCCAGTACCACAGATGGGGACAGGACAACTATTCCTGAGAGTAAGGACAAGAGGAGTGTGGAAAGCACTGAGGAAAGACACCAGGCTAAGTGAGTTCTCATGCATGCACTAACCAAGATGCTTAGCCTCCTCCAGATGAGAGAAACCACCTAGGTTTATTTTAGACAACCAAAGTAAAAATGCTCACATCAGCTGTGAGCCACAGACCAAAAACATTCAACGAGGTGGGTAGTGTAACATTGAGGATTTGCCCCTAACAAGGCCCCCACTTTTTGATGGAACAGAAATCCAGCTCCCAGCAGGAGAAGACACCAACAGGAAGGTGAAAAAGCTGAGTTACAGGGAAAGGAGTGGCTTACTGAAGTGGTCAAAACAGCCACAATTCTGGCTCTCAGGACTTTGACTTTATTTGAGTGGTAATCCAAAACAATCTTATTCCCACTATGAATTTCCCATAAACAGGAAGCAGCAGTGACATTGCCAAAAATGACAGTTTCACAGCAGTGCAGAGGGGAATCCCAGGATGTTCATCTCACAGGCAGTCATTGCTCTGCAAATGTGGGAGAGCTGCAGACCTTGGGAGGAAAGCCTGTATTTCCATGGGATGAGACCTTCGTAAAGAGATACACTTCTTCCTCAGCATGTCCTTCATTGCCTCCTTTTTTGCCCCTCCCAGCATTCTCCCACAGCTATTTTCACTTAAAAAATCCAGCTATCAAAAAAGGTTATCTTCATTTTAAACAGTTTACCTAATCTCACCCAACCCCAATTTTAACTATGTTGTTTTTGTAAAGCTGAACACAATTGGCAAAATAAAAGTGTTTTTTACCAATTTACAACATCGTGACACACAAAATACACTCTCAAAAGCAGGTCTGCTTCTTTCCAAAAACAGCAAGCAAGGTGGGTAGCTCACAGAACCTACCTGAGGATTTACCTGGACTACTCTGTCGACTCCAGGCACGTCTCTCTCTATATTTTTTACTAATTGGGCATAAATATAAACCAGGATTTCCCTCATATCACACAGAAAATGTAACAGAACAGATAAGCCCTGACTCCTTCAGAACCTGTAAGTGACATCAAAGAGCCCTAAACCTATCTGAATTCTTCAAAAGACAGGCAGACTTGCTCTGTCTTGTACCACATTGAAGACATACATTAAATACAAGCAATTTGATAAATTACTTTGCAATTAAGATGAGTTTGACAGATACAAATGGAATCATGCTGTTTTTGTCTGATTGGGTCAAAATGGCATTCCATCTTGGCCACCAAAAGAAAATAAAAGGAGAACCTGCTTTTACAGTGCACTGCCTGAAGGTCAGACTTCCTTCCCACCAGTGCCGTGATGCAGAGCTCTGATTCTGCAGGTGTTCAGAGCCAGACAGGACCTTTCCCTCAGACTGCACCCTTAGACACAGCTAATGAGAGCACCACTCTGCTACAGGGCTGACAAAAGATGATGGCCTTTATTCTACAGGACTGTTTCATTGACACTGATGGCTGGGACTTCTGCTGAATAAAGACAATAAAGCTATGTACCTGCAGAATACTGCTGGCATTCATTTGCCCCCCCACACTATTATTTCTTATCCACCCCATGTCCCTGCATCTTAGCCAGAACCTCACAGTTCCTAACAGCCAGATCTTTCCATCTGTTACTAAGAGTAGTAACTTGTAAGAAAGCTGTTGAGTAACCAGGGGCCTCAGAGCAAGGGATACTTGCAGGAAGTACCTGCAATATAAATATGCACACACATCTAACAGGTAAGATGGTGAGTCAGCTCACACCCCATGAATCCCATATAGCTCATATGAAGCATCACACAGCAAATACTGAATTACCTAATCTGTGCATGGAAGTCTTTTTCCAGCTTGAGGGGAGTGCCTGGGCAATATGAGGTGAGAGCTGATTCTGCATCAGTGCCTCAAGCCTTTCCAGGACAGGAAAGGCAAGGCCAGAACAACACGTTGGAGAAACCACTTCAAGGGATTAGACACAGCGGCTTAGTAACAGATCTATGAGCAAAAACACCAAATCAGACCCCACCCTGGCTACAGATATCCAGAAACCTAAGAACTGCGCAGCTTCCTGGGCACAACAAACCCACGAAGAGAATTGCGTCTACCTTTTCCAGATTCACCCTAATGATGGCAATTTCTCACATACACTCTGCCATGATAGCTCAAAAACCATGCAGCAGAGCAAGCAGAGCCGAAAACACCCTTCCTGGCTTTATTACTACATTGTAAACAATCACCTTTGCTTCCATTATATTCCTACCCTGGCACCCAGAATTTGTTTTCGTTTTTATTATTTTAAGAGGAGAAATGTACATGCTCTGTTTTCCATTAAGCTCTTTACATATGCATTTTCCAGACACTTCTGATGATCACCATTCAGATCTTCCTTCACAAAGACAAGGTGATTTAAAAAAAAAAAAAAAAAAAAAAAAAAAAAAAAAAAAGCCATTTACTTTCCCCACATTTACCACGTTTCTAAAGCTGACAGTTTTTTCTTCAGGATTGATTGAGGGGGGTAGGGAAGTTATTTGTTTGTTTTAAAATGATAACAGGCAGACTTGGAGAACAGTGAGAATGAATTCTCAGAGGGTTCAAGCAGTCTTTAAAAAATTCCCCACAAGCAGTTTAATAGTGCTAAAGGTTGATTCATGCAATAAATGATGCATCAAAGGCATGTAATTTTTATTGTTACAAGAGCTCAGTCTACATGTACGTCCCCCTGCATAGTCAAGGCCTGCAATACAACTTAAAGCTGAGTCAAACTGCAAAAAGGCTTTTTCATTCTCTAACATGAAACATGCGTTAAGAGCATGCTCTCTTTACAAATTTCAGCATAAATTTGGAGTACATTGATTTAGATACCAACATGAATTGAAGAATTATCTCTGTTTGAATCTTTAAAACTTGTGCTTTAAGTGGCTGCATCCCAGCAAAGAGAAAACGGGTAGCAGAGTCTAAATTCTAAGGCCAAAAGCTTAAAAGTATTCAGTCATTTTAGATGCCCCCTCTGAGATGCTTTGGGTCTGCCAAAACTGCAACAAAATAAAAGCTCATAATTTTGTAAATGTCAAACTCTCTCCAAATTCAGATGTAAAAGCTTAAGTCCCATGTCCTATATTTGGTTACATTCAAGTTTAAATACTGACAGTTTCAGCACATAGTAATAATCTGTACTCCTTCATGAGATCCTAATTCCTATAGTCAATATAGTTAAGCACTTTAATATACACAGAGTGATGTCCTTGGTTCCATTTCGGTTGTATTTGCACTCCATCTCTGAAAATCATAGTATTTCTATTTAGGAGTCCTGACACAGAATTAAGTGTAGCATGATATTTAAGAGCCATCCAAGTCCTGCTGTCCAGAGGTTTCAGTATTTTGTCAGAGTAATGAAATATCACAATACTTTCACAGATGGGAAAACTTAAAGTAAGAAAGATATTTTATACCAATGGAGATGGTCTTAAAAAACGAGTGCTGCTTTAAATGAGAAACTTGCAGACTTCAGTATTAAGCCTTCTACAAAGATAACACATTAAAGACCCTGCAATAGCCAAACATGTCACTGAAGTTAGGCAAGAAAATTAGCCAGTTACTTAGCAGAAGCAAGGCTTTCTTGGAAAACTATAGAAAACTGCAATTTCATTGCAAGAGATCTGAATGCTATCAACTAAAAGCAAAATAACCAAACGTTAAACAATTAGCCTTTTGACAAACAGTCCTAACAGTGAATTTCCATAACAGAAAACATGTGGCTAAAAGAAGTTGTGCACCACTTAAGTGGCTCATTTGGGAAATTTAATCCTTTCACAGTACTGGTGTGTAACACCAATCCCCTTAGTGGCTGAATTTGAGTAAGTCCTACGCACCATCAAGGATTCTGACTTAAGAATCTAAGGACAAAAAGTTACACTGAGGCCTCCCTAGAGGTGAGCATTGTTCACCTCCAAGCAAAACTCTTGAGATAGTCACGATTCAGAGAACAAATTTCCACTGCTGCATACAAAATAGCAATCAAAGCAATATCTGTTTCAGATCTTATTAAAGTTATGCTGAAACAGCCAAATACCAGTTCACTTACGTAGCTTGCTGACTTGCTTTCTGCATTTCCACATTTCCAGCTGAATGTGAAGATGTGCTTTTCCCAATTTCTCTGCTGCTTCATCTTCTGCATAAAGGTAATGCTGGACAGCACATCACAGCAGCTGCACCCTTCTTCTTTTCAAACTCCAGGCCAAGGTTCTGTTTACACATGTTGATAAAAATTCTTTTGCTAGGTATAATTTGCAGTATTAAATGAACAGAAGCTTGCCATGCTGATGAGAATTTGCAAACCATAAAACTAACTAACAGAACTCGGTCAGAGAATCAAGGCTTACCAAACATGGCTTCCATAAGAAGCCAATAACAGCTCCATAAGAAGTTGTTTGTTTTGGTTAGGGTCTTTAGAAAGCAAAACCATTAATTTAAAAGCGGGATGTTGTCAACAGTTTTCTGTTTCTTTTTGTTTCCTTGCTGTTTTGTATTTTAAAGAATGATTTGTCAGGGAAAAGCACTTTCAGTGAGAAAGAGGCACCCAAGAGCCTGTACACTACATAGAATGGGGAAATACTTGTCTAACTTTTAACACTGTGGAGTGAGAGACTAATGGGTAGCTCTTGTTTCTCTCAACCTTATTTCCTGCAGCATCCCCATGCCAGTGCAGGGAACCCTCATTCTTCAGGGCTCCAAACATCTCGGGACAGGAGCAAGTTCTTGCAGTAGGAGGCCATCTCCCCACACAAAACAACATAGTCAGTTGTTAATTGGACTATTTAAATCTAGACTAACTCTAGGGATGTCAGCAGACATACTGAATACCCATGCTAACAAATATTAATATGAGATCTCTTGTTCCACTTAGGTGAGCAATTTATTAGAGAGAATGGAACAAACTAGACATAATGACTTAATTGCATTTTTTCCACCCTTCATGCTAAATCTAGCCCTGAAAGTTAATGAAATGCTCCTGCTCCAGAACTCAGGTAGGTAGGCTGGTTGGTGGCTCACTGGCTGGAAACCCCTCTGCTATGTTTAAAGGTCTTTATAAATCATGTCAATATTTCATGTAATTGTTTTTTCAACCTGGTCAGGTTTTTGTGCACTATAATTGTTCTATATCAATGCGGTAAACACTTCCTCCAGACAATTTGTTAGGAAGTTTGGATTTTATATAACCTAGGAAATGAAGTCACCAGACCTGTGGGCTGCCTGGGGTGATTCAGCCCCCTGGTTCCTGCAATAAGCAGGCACTTGAGACACAAAAATCCAGAGGCAATGACAAACTAGTGGAAAGAAAAAGGGTGCATACTAAGTTTCTTTATACACTCTATTCATACCTAAAAATTCAGAAAGTTACAAAGAACTTTCACAGACCTTGAGCCATTTATTTTTATCCATGGTGCCAAAATTATAAATACTGATCCCTCGTCTCCTCTTGTCTTCATTGCATTGGGAAACAGAACAGGACATGATGTGTAGGAGGGGATTGAAGTTTCTTTCTCTATCTTTTCACTAAAGGAGCAGTACTTTTTCTTCTTTACCTCAAATTTCTATTGGTTACAAAATACACGTGTCACTTTCTATTAACATCCCTGTTTTTGCATCACCAATCACTTATCAATGCTCTGGAAAAATGCTGTATAGCTACAGCTAATGCAGCATACCCTGAAATGGCCTAAGGGTCCTGAAAAGTTCATAGATTTTAGTTCAAATATAACTTGGATTTGGAGCTTTCTGCTGGTTCTGATTGTTTCAGAAAGCCAGCAAGGAAACTCAAAAAAAGTAAGATCTAGACAGTGGAACATGCTGCCCAGAAAAGTTGTGGACTCCCCATCCCTGGAAGTGTTCGAGGCCAGGCTGCATGGTGCTTCAGCAACCTGGTCTAGTGGAAGATGTCACTGCCCATGGAAGGGGAGTTGGAATGGGATGATCTTTACAGTCCTTTCCAACCTAAACTATTCTATGATGCAATTTTCCTCCTTTAAAGTTATTTTACCGGACTTTTTGAAATATACAATTTGTTGTCTTCACTGCGAGTGGATCTCCTGAGCCATGCACTTCAGCACGTACAGAAATTCTTGTCTTGTCTTGCCATCACCATCATACAGCCCTGGTGTGTGACCTCAACTCAGCCTTCCATTGAAGTCCCCTAACTAAGCAAGAGGTACCAAAATATTAGCTAAGCAGAATAACACTTCCTTCCAGTGGTCATAACAAATGTCACTGCAAACAAGGAGGAAAAAAAGACAAGAGACAATGTAAAAAGACTAAAGGAATTTCACATTGCAGATAAAGGAATAATCCTTGGCTGCATAATATTGTGGAAAATATTACTCATTTAATGGAAGTTTAAATGAGGAAATTTGCTCAATCCATATATGCTCCAGTGGTAAGATCAAACAACAAAATCATCTTCTTCTGAACTGACTAGCTTTGGGGACAGCTGCTGGAACCTGAGGACTTCTGCATGTCTAAGGTTTCTGCAGAGGAATGATTACTCTGCAAATCACTGTCAGTTCCTCTTCCTATATGATCCTTATTGTGACGTGGGCGGGTGAGCACACTTCAGTATCTTTTCCGCTATCCTTCCAACACATAGGCAGAGGGCTGAATTGGTACAGCTCCTAGCAGCAGCCATCCTGTTAATGCTGCTATTCCCACAACTGCAAATCTGTGTCTGTTGCTGGCATGCAGGGCTTAACGCTGTTACATTACCCTCACACTGCAAACACCATCAGGGATTAGCACAAGCCAGTATCTACCTGTGAACTCTGACTCCAAATTCAGCAAAATGTAGCCATATCTGGCACATAGCTTTTCTGGCAGGGACCACAGTAAAGTCTGAGTTGAAGAGGAGAAGGGGGAGAAATCTGACTGATCACACAGAGGTTAAACAACCAGAGTGGTAGCAAGCAGATGAGAAGAGATAAGGAAAATGAGTCTCCCTTTGCACACTTGAATACTGACGGGGGAGATCAGGCTGTGCGCTATCCCCATTTCAAATCTGCACACAAAGTGAATCAGTAGAAGACAAGTGCTTCTGAGTTTCTTGAAAAATTCCAGTAAAAGTAAAGAGCAGAAAAAAAACAGGTGAGCCTACCATGTGTGGAGATAGAAAACAGGTAGTCAAAGATACAGCACCAACAGTGTCAGGGGAATAAGGAAGAGGATTTTGGCTCCCCCATTACAGAACATAATCATGTACCATTAGGTGCCATTTAGATGTGCTTACCCTACTTCGATTAAATGCATGTAGCCACTTTCCTTTTCCTGTCTTTGATAATTCAAAACCATTATAGATACTATAGAATTCACTTTATTTTGTTCACTTTTGCTCTCACTGAGGTTTTTCTCTTCAGAGGTCACTTGATCCTGGAGCCAATGATAAAATTCATCTTCAAAAGAAGAGTGGAAATAAAATTTAAATTCAAAAATAAAGTGAAATCCTTCTGGAGACCATCCTGTGCCCAGCCTGTCCCGCTGAACTTAATAGGAATATCCCTGTAAATTAGGCAATCCTGATTTATCCTTCCCTTACCCTCAATACTCGCATTTATTAATTCCTAAGCATAACAACAATTCTGCTAAATGTTTTTACATATTATGCAGGCACTCACACTGCTAAGTTCTTCACAAGTTGGAAAAGAGATTCAGAGCTTCAAATAGGTAAGAGAGGCAACAGTCATAAGAAAATCCCAAAGGAGAAACAAAAGGACTTAATAGCAGGCTATTATTAAACTCTATTTGATATATTGAAAAATCACAAGGAAGCCTGTCAAAAAAATTACCATGATCAAATAAATTGCAAGGCAAAGCTGCCAGTCATGTCTTGTGAACTGGTATGGCAGAGACATGAAGGGAAATAAAATGCCCAGAGCCCTACACAAAATCAGGTTTGTCCTGCTTGTGGCCCCCGTGCCTTCATCCAGCCTGCTCCATCTGCCCCCTCGACATCTCATCCTTCATCCCTGCCTGGCCATGCAGCAGCTAAAGGTGCAGTAGAGGCTCAGCATCGGGGCTTGGAGCCCCACTCCCACTTCATTCCACCTCCTCCCTAGCAAAACTGTTCTTCTCCTCAGCTCCTTGTTATCTCCTGCCTACGCACACGCTGTATTCATACGTACTTTGCCACTTTGCAAAGTGCTCTTGGGATTACTCAGGTACTGCACCAACCCAAAGTTGCTCCATTTTACAGCGCTGGCTTCATAAAACTCAACCTCACATAGCAAAGAACTGCCAGAGGGATTAACTTCAAAACGTTCCCTTTACGGTGCACAGTTGTCAAAACTCTGTGCAGTGGATCGCAATCAGTGCTTCTTCAACATGAAAGCCATTCCTCCTCCTTCAAGAGGCTGGTGAGGCACCTAAGGTGCAGACATGGGAGAAGCCAAGGCATGCAGCCTCCTCTCTGTCCTTTGCTCCCAGTTGTGCCAGTACTGCCCAGGTGTAGCTGTATAATCTGAGTTTCTCTTTCTGCAGTCCTCCAGACACGCAATTCCCAGCGATAAGTGACTATGAGTTTAAAACAGTAGCAGCATACTGGTGTAACAGTATAGAAGACAAAGACTGAAGAAAGAATCAATACTTTACCAGGTAAACTGGAAAAGCTGGAAAAAAGAAAAGGATCTGGACACTAGGAGCCCTTTTCAGATTTTAGGAAGCTAAAGGCTGCAGCAGGAGAATTTTAAAGCTAAAATACATTTTTTTACCTTCAGTTTGTAATATCATCTTAATCTCAAACAATTTATTCCTCTTCATTGCATTTACTAGACCTTTAGTTTGCATCCTTTCTTCCCAAGTTGCATTTGGCCAGCTGAAAATCTGAAACCTAACAAATCCCAGTCAAGAAAAAGCAGCAAGAAGCCTGGGTGGCTTCGGGAGGTATCAGCACACCTTGGTGTCCCCATGCACTTCTTTAGCTATTACACTTAAATAGAAATTTAGAAAGCAAAAACATTGCTCTGCTTACATTTTCAGATGCTTCTTATTCCCTTGTGTAACCCCCCCGCCCCACCAAAAAAGCCGAACAAGCACTGCCACAGTTTAAGGGGATTTTGACTGTGGATTTTCCCCCCTTAAACACTTTAAAACCCTGATAATCTCTAACCTAGCTATCAGATCTAGTATGCTTAAGTGAGAAAACCCACTGACATCATCAGAACTGCTCACATTAAGAGTTACAGGTAGATTTGGCCTTAAGGCTTTAGCTGTTTAGATGACCATTTAGATCAATTCTACGCCTTAGTTTGGTCTTGCAGTTTAAACCATTTAAAACAAGAAGCACCCCAAAGGAGGCCACAAAGGCAGCATGGGAGAGAGAGCAGAGCTGCTATTACTTTATTCACTATGATTTGCAGCAGCCCAGGTACACTAACACTACCTAAAGCCTTCTGCACCTGCCTTGAAAAGCCCTTCTCCAAAGGCAAAAGTCTGACAAACTCCTTGAATGTGGCTCCTAGACTCAAAAGAAATAGGGGACTTACACAGTGAAAGAAAATCTGAATTTGAAAGTCTTTTTTTTCTTAGGCACCCTCCTTGAAACTGCAGGGAAATTATCGCCAAACCAGACACTGCAAAGTCAAAAATGCTGTTATTATACTCTGTGTTGAGGTACAATTATGAAAATGTGTTTTACAAATACATAGTAATAAAAGTGCAGCAGTATCAGCCAGACTGCCCATAGCAGGCCCTGAAATGATGCTAGGCAGTAAGTCTGGGACAATGATGTGGACAACCTAGTGTCAGTACAGGCCAGGTGACAGAGAGGAGTACTGTGACTACCTCAAAGAAAGTACAACAGCATTGGTTTAGTGTTATCTTCTACTGGACCTATCTGTCATCACAGAAGCCAGGCCATGAAGCTCTATTCTAATAAGTCGCACTGAAAGGCATTCTTTTATCCACTTCCTCTTGTTTATTATTCTTTCAAATATCTGATAAGATACTTTTCAACTGTGGCTATTCACTTTCTGTTTGCGTAGGTCTTGGGTTCATCACAAGTTACAAGGTCAGCATTAACCTAAACAATGGTTGGTTATAGGCGATTTTGCCAAGTAGAAAACACTCTAAAGGCTAGATTGTTATCATCAATAGGGCAACGCACAGGCAGCAGAAACAAGCCCTACTTACACACGTGTGGATTAAGCAGAACTACTCAGATGCCAGGTCACGGGTGTAGCACATGCACCAGAAGCCACAGCTCCTGCCCAGGGCTTGTTAAGAAGAAAAAGTAGGGAAGGAAGGAGGAGCTTCTTTCCCTTATGCTTCAACATGTCAGCATGGCCAGTTGGCCAGGCACCTTTGAGGAGCATGGAGGGGCCACCCAAAAAGTGCAGAAAGCTATCTTAAATCTGCAGAGCATATTTAAAGCAAGGAAAGAGCCTGCAAAATTTGTCTTTTCCAGGTGTGCTCTGTGCTGTCATCCAGCCCACAGCAGTATCATTTATAAGCAACATACTGACAAGGTACCCTGCAGAAAATTCCAAAACAAAAAACCAAATTCAGTAAAACACAGGAAATACTAAGTCTTTGTGAAACCTTTAAAACTGATTTCTTTGAGGACTGCTGACTGATAGCTGACACAAAAGAGTAAAAGCTCCATTGGCTTGTAATACCAAAACACTTTAACTGTATTTACAGTTTGTCACTTGTAGAGCCAAAAGCTTCCAAAATATACTCCCTGAACCTGGAATGCATGCAGCTTATCTCTTGGCCTTTATATTCCCTTCTTCAAAACACACCCCTTCCTGCACTCGCCCCAACAGTGACTCATACCAACCTAATGAAAAAAATTAAAAACCCAAGAGTAAAAAAAAAAAAAAAAAAAAAACACCACGGAAGAAAACTACTTATCACACCTTGCATATGCAAACAATTTTATGATCCTGTTTTACACAAATCTATAGGTCTCCTGTCCATGAGGTACTCTGTATTTTTTAGATTGGGACTAGACATGATGAAGACCGTAGCACTAATACCCATCTATTACCTTGGATGGAACAAACTGCAAAGTGATATTTGTTCTCTGTGTCTTGTTTGACCTCCAGATTGGCTGATTAACCTTTCCGGAGCAAAAGCTCTTTGCAAAGGGAAAGTAGGTACAAGCGCTGGCAGTAGTCACCCCAGCCAGAGAGTTAACCCTGACTCAGGAAAACAGCAGTTCAAGAGGGTAAATCTCTATGGTGATGGAATTGCTGGTCTCTCTAAGAATGGTAGCTAGCACTTTTCCAGGGCTTTTATTTTGTGATGAGAGCCAGAAATCAATTAAATAATTTCTTTCCTCTGCCAAATATTCATGGTTTGCAAGCGCTGCTACCTTAAGCGAGATCTGATTTGGAGGCCTTCAAGGGAACCATTCCCAATTCTCTCATTAAACACCTCTGAGATATCCTGTTCTCTATATTACTTTTATAAACACCTGAAGTAAAAATATTTACATTATGACTTAACACTTCACTCTGATTGTGTAGTAACCTTGGGCTGACAATCCATATTGTGTTTTTTTAAATGCCATTTTGTTCAGCAATTGTTCAACACACAATGGTCTGATGGTTTAGCTGCAGCCAAGAAGCACACCACAGAGCCAAGGAAAAGTGCAGGCACCCAAAAACTGATTCTCCAGCCATCTTCATGCCACTGGCCAGTTATCTAGTCCTACTCAGTCAGACCAGCTGCCAAAACCTCCAAAAGGTCAGAAGATCTGCTGGGAATGGCAGGGATGAAGGAAAGTCTTCATGACTTGAGCTACCATGAACAGCAGAAGCACAGCAGCTGTTGAGTTAAAGCTTTACAACCACAAAAATTTTTTACATGCTGAGATAAGCCTCCAAAGCGGCCAAGGATGAGAACTCACCTCTCACAACATCAAAGCTGTTGTATCTAGGGTGATTCCTTTGAAATGGTGAACTTTGAAGGGAAAAAGGTGAGGGGCTAATTCAGTCTGTATTACAAGTAGCTCACTACTCTTCACTTCTGCAGCTATATGAATCTGCACATACTTCTAGCACATTCACTAAAGCATATTTCCTACAAGGATATTTAATGCTGTTTATCAAGAACAAGGTCAACGAGGGAAGCGAGATTAGATATTTCAAAAGATATGTTCCCTTCTGTTGCCATAACAAAGAAAGGTACATTAAATCAACACTGCTAAGCTGAATTCAGATTTCAGCAGCCCTCCTTGCCAAAGAATCACACACACACGCGCGCCCTCACCCCATAAAGCCTCTCTCTTGTTACAGGACGGGCTGTGGCACTCAGGCTTACATCACGACTATACATGGCCTTCCCTTAGCAACCACCTTAACTTTATTGATTCTATAGTTGATTATTATGGCAACAATCTCCATTCTGACTGTCTAAACTTTTAAAGGTCATCAAGAAAACAGAAATAAAAGCTGTTTTTCCTGCCTGTTTTTGTGGCATGCAGGGCCATGGAAGCTATTGGGAGAAAAACAAAATGAACAGGAAGGAAAGACAAAACCCAAAAATCCCAAACTAAAAAAGGGAGAGCATGTCTGTGGCTGTGGTGGGGTCATCTGCATTCTAATTCTCTACTCTGCCATAAGCTTTCTCTGTGACTTTGGATGCAAACTGGGTCTCCCACGAATATGCATTCTTTCGAAAAATTCCCCATATTTCCAGTTCTGTGGACTTGACCTTAAAATTTTATTTTCTAAGCTGTTTTGTTGTTGGTTGTTTTTTTTTTTTAATCCCAGGAAAAGGTCATGGATTACTTCTTTAAAAAGAGTGAGAAACAAATGTGAGCTTAATATTTTTTAAAAATACACTATTTTGCAGGCAGATGGTTGCAGGATTTCATCATCAGCTGGCAGAGAAACCTCTCTCCCTGCTCCATAGCTGGGATGATACCTGAGACAAAAGTGCATGTCCAGTAGTACTCCAAAAAGCAATAATCTGGCTTTCTTCAGGTCTGTTCCATACCTCTGACCTGAAGCCCAATACAAATTACATCGGGGAACTACAAGATCACACACAATATACCTGTTCCTATCACTCAAAGCTGATATTCATTTAACAGCATTGCTTAATTATATCCTGGTCCCACCTACACACAGAGAGTCCTTCTTAATCCCACAAGAAACACAACAGCAAGTTTGCAATGTAAGCAAAGAGTAGACTATGTGGTGGCCAATTTCTTCTTCAGAGGTTTTTCTGGGAAGAATTCCAACTCATGTGATGCACAGGACCCCATCTTATCATTAAAAGGAAATATCACTTAGCAATATTTTACATTTTGAGACAAGGAGCAGCTAACTAAATATCAACTTTTAAAATATAAGAACAGCATTTCCTCTGCTTTACCTGAGTCACTCAAAGGTAGCTCCTCCTATCCCTTTTCTTTTCATATAGAGTTCTCAGAAAATGAATTAATACTATTTTAGAAATTAAAATAACAGATAGTTTTGTACCATCATTCAAATGAGATCTGTGAGCAAACTACTGCAGTTCCTGAACAGCATGAATATTATCCTTATGAATGAATCAACCATTTCCAAATATGGATTGGAAAATATTCAGCTACCAGATATTTGGAAAAGCAAGCACCAAAACAAGCTCAGAAGTCTGATACAGATGTCTAAGACTCAAGAAAGCATTCCATCCAATCAGTTGCTGGATTGAGAGTCAGTAATTTCTCTGAGTCACTCATTTCATTGCTATTCTTCATTTGTTTGGGGTGTGGACTGAAAGCAGTTGCTCTTAGTTCCTTAAAACTCTATGATGTGAAATTCTCACACCCCAAAGCAAAAGAAATAAAGAAAAATATCACAGTTTCTGTCTCAATGAGTCAATGTCCTCTATGCAGCACCTTCTTTCCCAACTCCCCTTTTGCTTCTGATGTACAAGGCAATTGTCTGCGGCAAGCCCATATTGCCCATCTACCAAGCTTCACAAGTTCCTACTCCTCTGCCCTACTCAGCAAGAAATATTTGTTGCTGGGTTTTGCACAGACGCCTGCCACCATAGACCTTGAGGCCTTGCATCTGTTAGCCATGTTCTCTCATTAAGGTTCCCACAGCAAACAAAAGCCTCAAAAGTCTCTTTTCTTCCTGCTCTTTTCATAATGATGCCCTTCATTCTCTGTCCATCATAGCTCATACTTCATCCATCTTATTTCCATTATAAGTTCAAAATCTCAGCATTCCAAAACAGCGTGCAAACAAAAGACTCTCCAGATATGAATGCCATCTCAAATCAATTACCAGGGCATTCATACCTCACAATAATGTCACTATTATATTCTCTTACTGTTGAATTCAAAGATTACACTGCTGACATGCTTTCAGAGTTTATGGAGGTGGTGATGGGGAAACAAAAGACACCACTCTCAAAGCTGGTCAAGAGAATCATGTTTTTCAAGTTCCTTAAAACCTAAATCCTATGCAAGAGGAACAAGGAGCATTTTTTTTTTTTTGTTACATGTGTACACTGTACATAACACAGAAGAAGCTGACATACCCACAAGGTGTTGCCAGAATGGAGTCATCATCAGGCAAAATCAAATTCAGTGTTAGGAGAATGACATTTCCATTGGAGAAAATTAGAATTGTACCTGCATTTAGCCCTCTTTGAATCACATAACTCCCAAGCCAATGGAGACCACAGACAACACTTGCCTCTTAAGAAAAGCAGCAGGTCCAACAAACCATCAGAAACCAAGCATTACTTATCATCATTAGCAGTTTTAAGATTCAGTGTTTTTTTAATTAAGGGGTGGATAGTTTCAGTTATAGAAAACTACCTAAGATACACAATGAAAGAGTCTAATAACTGTTAGCTCCAGGAGTCTTCGTTGAAGTATATTTTAACACTTTAATTATGCTTGAAAATATGTTATACCTTATAAATGTTTAAAGCGGTCAAGTGCAAACATGAAACCATTTTTGTATCAGATTTTAAATAATCCATCCCCTGCTATAAAATATAAGCAAAATTATGCAATACGTCAACAATGCAGGTAACAACCGCGCTGACAACTAAACCCAACTTGCCCTTTTCTAAATACCTTCAAAAATGTTTAACACATTCCAGGCTGTACAGTCATGCATGTAAACTAAGACTGGGTATAAAACACATAAAGAAATATATGCAGCCTCCAAAACCCGCATGCTTCATGATTCATTCTCCCATATCAAACTTTATCTCACTTCTTGCCTCTTCCTACTGTTTCCTGCATCCTAAGCTAAAGCCCCTCACAGCCAGGATTCTCCCTTTATTAGGAGTGCAAAACAAGTAAAGTCCACTGGCACCATATCAACACCAACAACATGAAACCAAGTAATAAAAAGTGTTGATTATAGGCATGTTTATCAGACCTCTGAGCCCAATGTCCATTAACCACAGTCTTCTATGACACAGTCGGTATCCTGTTGCAGGCAGCCAAAATTATATGACAGAGGTGCTGCAAAAACCACGCCATGAATCACTTTGCTAGTTCACATGCCTAATGTGTTTGCCAACACAGGAGTGCAGCAAAAGGTCCCGCACTGAACCAGCTGACATATGGCTCATGACACTTTATCTATGTTATAAAGGCCTCGTGGTTAGCACCTTATAGTTAAGCATGAAATTATTCTGGTTTTAAGTCTGTTCTCTGGATTGAAAAGCAAGCATTGAGGAAAGGATCACGGATAATTTTCTGTACAGCACTTTATACTTCCCTCCTGAGCAGAGGAGCATGCTCAACTCATATTAAGGATGGGTGCATTGTTCACAAATGTGCTTGCAGAAATACACTTCTTCATTTATAGACTGTTATTACATGGAAAAAAATTATAAAGGAGCACTAGGTATTCAAAATCTCCCCCTAAAATTTAACCTTTCAGGAGAACTCAGAAGCAACTTTAAATTAGCCACACGGTATGTTCTATATATTTCAGGTATTCAAACTTCACGTATAAGTATATTCTAGACTATAAGAACTATTATTAGTTTACTCAGCCCTTCTCACTACCATATTTTATTGAATAGTTTTACTATGTTAACTTCATTCACTGTTATCTAATTAATTTCTATAATTTAATGTGGTCTTTAACTCACATTTCCAATACAAGCCAGTAAGATGTAGCTCTTCTATGCAAGTTCCATTTTTTTTCCTGCCAAATTGCAAGTTTTATTTGAAAATTCCAAAGAAAAAACAACTTTCTATGAGAGTCAGGAAGAATTTTTTTTTAACAAAGTTGTAAAAGCAACAGCCATGGGCTATGATAGTTTAATTTTTTTCATATGGTATTGCAAATGCTTTTTATATGCTATGATAAGCATTATAGTCTACTACTACAGTCAACTTCTATACTGAATTTTTACCAGAAACTCTTCAGAAATTAAATCAGAACTTGGTCCAATTCTTGATGAAGTAATACAGATTATTTTTGAAGACAGGAGAGCTTTCTGCATGCATGAAAAGAATTCAGTGTATTCCCAATGGGTAATCTAAGCAGCAATAAGCTGAAATTTTAGCAAGAAGGAGTTGGTCTTGACATTAGGAAAAACTCCAAAGCTTAGGCTAGTGAAACACCAGAGTAGATTGCCTGCAAAGGTCATTGGTATTTGTCACAGGAGGCACTGAAGACAAATCCCCAGCAGGATTCTTTGTTCTCAGTGATCATCTGCATTCAAAGAGAGGGCCCTGATGGCCTCCAGCAACTCCTGTTGCTTTCTGTGAGCCAGGCTTCCTGTGAAGCTATGACCCCAAGAAGCAGTTTTACAAAGAGAATTACTGAAACGTATTAACTATGGATTCCTAACCTCCATCTCCTAATGCTTCCTTCCCCACTCAGCTGACTCTCTCTCCTGTGAGCTAAGTGGATTTCCTTCTACTTGTGTTTCCCCCAACACTCCACACTGGACTAGCAAGTGACAGCACATGCTTTGACCAGCCTGGAGCTACCTGTGCACACGGCTGCTTGACCAGATGACTATTACTCCTGGAAAAACAGGAGCAAAAAAAAAAAAAAAAAAAAAAAAAAAAAAAAAAAAAAAAAAAGAGAGAGAGAGGAGAGAGAGAGAGAGAGAGACAGGAGAGAGAGAGAGAGAATGCATGATTATAGCCTCCTTTGCAATGGAGATTATTTCGACTCTCTGTAGCTGTCTTCTTTTTTTCTTTTTCTGTCATCTCTGCTAGCCCTCCAATCAGATATGTGGAAAAGGGTGTTAAAAAATTAGGAAAGTTATCTGTAAATAAGTGAAGGAACTGAAAGGCAAACATAAAGACAAATATTACATTTATCTTGTTAAAAATGGACTTTGGATTATCATCAGTGGGAAGAGTTTGCTAATACCCTTGAATCTTTTCAAACTAATAAATAAATAAATAAATAAATAAACAAACAAAAGGTGAACAACAAAAAAACTCAAAAACCCAAGGAAATCTGACACTGGATTTCCTTAGTGAAGTTTCTGTAAAACACAGAGCTTTAAATCATCACATGAATCACTGACAATTTAATCAGCTTCTGCAAGTTTGTCATCCTCATCAAGAGTTGAATTTAAGACCTTCAAAAAGTTCTTCCACTCCATTTATGAACTGCTGCACCTACTGATTCAGCCACCCACACTACACTTTAGACTACCAGAGATTCAGCTAGGAATCCAGAAAGCTAATAATCTCAACTTAGAGGCTAAATGAGCTCTGACCAATCTGTAGGTCTCAAGATGGGAGAGCTTTAGGAAATCTTGTTCTAAAATGGGGCACAATTAGGTGAGAGCTCCTTTTGCCCAACTGCAGCAAACTTCACAGACATTTTTGAAAACCTTTATGTGAACAGCAGTGGAAGAACCCACACACTGCAAGAGGTAGAGCAGGTATAAAATCCAGTGCTAGATTCATCTCATCTACTCTACAGCTCTCCTGGAAAGAACAAAACCAAAAAACAAAACTTTACCCTTTTCACATGCTCAGACCTAACTCAGGAGCTATCTTTTAAGATAAAACTGCTTTGCATAAATACATGCAGCACATAATAGGAACGGCTTTTTTTTTAAATTAAAGCTCTGTAGGTCACAATCTGCTCTTTTGCCAAGTTAAATGAATACCGCCATCAGTGGTAATTAACTCTACATTTCAAAGTTCTTGGGATGAGAGATCTTCAAAGTTTATTCCATTAAGGGCTCAGATCCTCAAAAGTGTGAGCAGTGCATTTCCTGATGCTTCTGCAGAACAAAATAATAGCACCAGCATTGTAGATGCCCTGGTTTTGTCTTTTTATTATTTATGTAATTTATGATCTGTCAGATGATGTCTTTCCAGAAAAGCCACTGTTGAGATTTCTTACCACCTCTGGGTAAAGAATCCTACTGAAGTACAAACAAGTGCAACAGTAAATAGCATGTTAGCTATTTCTTCTGGCTTCTTTAGAAGTAGCATTTTTTACCAGCTGGAAACAAATGGCAACCCTTTCAGGTGAAGAACATCACAGTCGCACAACTTTCATGGTTTGCTTTTGGCTACAGTCTGAAAAAGCCTTGAGACTTTTTCTAAGAAAAGGAAAGATTTGCCTGTCATTGAAAAGACAAGGGCAAAGTGTTCCGTACCCCATATAATTTAAGTACCTGGTACAATGTCATTCATCTGTCTGAAAATTTGTAGTTAACAATTGATTGACATTTTTGAAAGTGAGATCAACATATCTGTAATATCTGATTTTGTTTTCTGTTCCTTGACTTTTACTGACATCCAGTGGAGACACACTCAAACCTCTTTCAGGGTCTAATACCAACTCTTTCTTGTAAAACATCTCCAGGTTAAGTTACCAATGGAATTGAAAGACTGCCTTGATTGCATCTGGTTTTCAGAAGGCCTTTCCATGCTATGTTCACAATACACATTCCATTACAAATGCAGTCCTCAGAACTTTTTTATTTCAAACACTATGTCTTTCCAGTTCTAACAAATCCCTTTTCATGGTTTAGTTGCTGTTGCACTGGTACAAATCCATATTCTCCTCCTTCTTCATCTTATCAACCTACAAATATAGGAAAACATACCAGAAACAACGCCTGCTTCAAAGACTGTGTCCTCATCACTGTCAAATGAAGCCATCTCTGTGTTCTCATCATAATTTGAAAGAAGGCCAGCATATTATTTTTGTATGTGTGAACTCTGCTTACCAACTGAAGGAATTTGTGAATACCATAATTAAACCCCACGTAAGTACATACAAAACACAGATCTTAACAAGGAAGCATGTGGGATCCATTAACCAGAATCATTTTAAGAATAAATGGAAATTAAACCATGTTACCTGAGCTTTTTTCTTATATTTCTCAAATAACAGTAGCTCCTAGAGTCCACACTAATTACTGACAATTTAAACCCTAGCAATCCAATAAAGTTCAATGCAGTGGATTCAGTCATGCTCAGAAATGCTCAGCAGCAAAATGCAAACCTGAAGTCCACACTTCCATATTCTATCCACACTGCTGACTGCTACTCAATAGTCACTCAAGAAAAGCAGAGATGCTCTGAGATTTTTATCACCCAAGGTGTCTACAATCCTTCCAAGAGAATGAAAAGGGAATCATCTCCAGACTGGAGAACATGTTTGCTACAAACTTAAATACCCATATTTAAAGATGTAGCATGTTCTTCCTGAATATGTGCATGCAAATCCCACTTAGATTACAAGGGAGCTCTGGACAAGGAAGCTGGAAGCTAACACAGCCTTATATGAAAAGTCTTTACTCAACCATTTAAGAAGGAAAAACACGACAGAGCTCATTACCCACGGTGAGTCACATTTTACCATGGACGTACGTTCTTTGCCTAGGAAATTGTTAATTAACAGCAGGAGTGGGAGACACTTTTCTTTCTAAACACTTTTTTTTGTCTTCTAAATACATTAAATGTCTGCATATTAGAAAGGTAGGTTCAGCCTGAATTTCTCAGGTGAGCATGTTTCACCTAGAAACCTACGTTCCCAAACATTCATACAGTTTACATTCATACAGAGCTATATGAACTGTTGAAAATCTGGATCAACAATGGACATGACAGCTTCCACAATAGTGCCTGCAAAGACATGAGCCCACACTGTGTGAGATGCAAGTCTGGTAAATGAACACCAACAGAAAAATCACAACTGTCCTTACAGTGAAGTTATTGTAAGGCAAATTGACAAGGGTTTGTCCCTCACTCTTTCTCTCCTAAAAATACTAAAATATGGAATAACCATATCAATATCAAAAATGGGCTGAACCAATTAAATACTACTATAATCTCCTGAAATTCAAACAAAACTGATTTAGGGCCATGTGTCCAATCTGTGAAGTTCAGTTGCCTATGAAGAAAAAGTAATTTTACTAGATTCCCCTCATCTCAATTCCAGCAAGGAAAAAACAAGTGGGCAGTATAATTATTCTTGTGTGTCTCTGTAAACGCAAGAGCAAGAACACGTTCTCTGAAATACGTAATCACTCCCAAGACAGTGTCCTGGCACGTCTCAGATAATCCATATGACCTTCTGGCCTGTACCTCAAATAGGAACGCCTTCTTTGTTTTCTTTGGCATAGATCTCCCTCTTACTTCACCTCCAGTTTAAGCTTCCTGCTTCCAGAAACTATTTCGCTGACAGAGTGTGCTATCTAGCAAGGTTGGATGACAAATTTCTCTATAGGCAGAAAATAATACTTTCTGCAAAGCCCGTGGCTGCTAAATGAAGTATCTCCACCCATCACGTTCTTCAACAGATAGAACTCCTTTCTAAAAGAGTTTCAGCAGTTGTCAAGTATCAGAAGTATCCTAATCTGTAGAAGTGCTACCTCGTACCTATTAATGTCCAAACAACAGCAAAATGTGGCCCTGACAAAGACTAGGCATCTCATTAGTAGTCACTAATCAGATTAGTAGTGTGCACACAGTCCTGTCAGCCTCCCTGGGGTGCTACAGCTTGCATTCCTCAAGGGAAGAACTGATAGAAAGCAGGCCATCAGGACAAAATCCTAATGAATTCCAGTAATATCCAAGTTTGGCTTTCTGTGGAACTGAGGAATGAGAAGTAAGCAGGAGACCATTTTTTGCTGCACTGTCAGACATCCACAATACCTTTCCACAGACATTTCACCCAAGAGCGTAACTGGGAGATCCAGGTCTAGAACCCGCATTCTGTTTCTGCAGTTCTCCAGCTCCTCCTGTTGCCCAACATCCCAGCTACACAACCAGCCATGGCCATCTCTCCACAAGAACCAAGGGGGCCATCGCCTGTTTTTGCTTTGGGCTGGGTTGTGCTGTTACATACTGGTCTACGCTGGAACATAACTTTTACTGTACCTCATAGCCTGAGCAGCTTAAATGATGTTTCAGCTAACAACAGGTATGGATGTAACAGTGAAACGAAAACCCAAGGAAATCTATACAAGCCTTTTGCCCAAAGCCTGTAGATTTAAGCAGAAGTCTTACTGAAAGGCAACAGCTTTGATTTTAAGGACCTCTACCACTGACTACATAACGTGATGTACTAACTGTGTTAAAATTCTGAACAACTTTTAGGAAGAGAAACACCATGAGAAAGCAGAAGCATTTCTCTACTTAAAATGCAGAGAAGCAAACAGAAGCAGTAACATTCAGGTTCCAACTTCAAGGCTCCATTTTCCCAGACTCCATGCAAATAATTCAGTCAGCTCCACCCTTCTTATGCATTTCCAAGCCCTAACATGGATATACAGACAGGGTAGTCAAGTTTTTTTTTTTTTTATAACAGAGATATAAACACTTCTGAAATGCAAGCCAGGAGACTATCACAGACAGAATTACAATGCTTTGATGTATTTGTTTGCATACTAATCACATAATACTGAAAACTGATGACATTTGGTCATTATTTGCTTTCAACTGCCACTGACTAAAGTGAAAGAAGTTGTTTAAAAAAAAAACCCAACAAAACACAAAAAAACCCAAGGTAAAACAGGTAAGACCATGGGACTGTCAGAAAGGATAAAACCAAGTAGTTATTAAAATACTCATTTTACACACAAACTGCCTTGATGTGTACCATACTTCTCTGTGTTTCAATTAATTTCAAATGCCAACTATAAGCAGCATATTAAATACATTGACAAGATATCCTATTTCATGTAACATGCAGTTTTGTCTTTTGTAAGTACATTCTTCAGCAATGTTCTCAGTGAGTTTTTGTAAAGATGCCTGCCCTTGCTGGAGAAGTTCTGATGTGGCACAGCCTAAATCCACGATTTTGTTATAAATGATCAATTAATAATACCCCTCTCTCCAGGCAGGCCTTCAACACAATGGAGTTGAAAGCAAATTGTTAGTAAGTGTCTCAGTGTATACTCTTTGAAATACAAACTGACATTTGAATTATGTTCTGTACAATTCAGAGCACAAAAGGACTCAACCTTGTACTGGAGCTTAGATAGCAGAACATTACACAAATGCAATATTTTACTAATAATTGTTCTGTGCATGTCAGATCTGGGGCCCCAATTTATGAACCACATCTTAGAACAGAATCGGCATACCTACCTGCCTGAAAACTTCAGCTTGCCAGCTTGTCTGAGCATCGTGTTCTTAAAAATTAGGTATGCCAAATAATGCAGCCACTTCAGTAAATATACACTCGGGTGACTCGGACAAAAAATGTGCAAGTTAAACACGGGCAGAAAGAATTTTGAACAGCCAGTTCTCATCCTGTCAATCCCCAGGCTGTTCAGGGATTTGGCAACACCTTATGCCCCCATACCGGAATGGTGTATGTCAGGTGCAGCACTACAGCTTCACATGAATTATGAACACCAAGATTTAAGACCAGATCCTTTCTTTAAAGAACAATGACTAATCCTTAATTCTTAGTACATGCAAACTGTAGTGGGTTGCACAAGGGAACTCACAGTTGTTCCATATCTCTGGTAGGTTAGCTAAGGAGATATTAAACCATCAAAGGACTACTAAAACATCTGCTCCTGGGATAGCATCCTAGGAGGGCAGACGAGGGAAGCCATAACTTCCACTCCACCACCAGTTCTGGCTCCTCCTAAGAATGAGGCCAGAAGATGAAAAAAGCTGCCATATGAGACAACCAAGCTAGTACTAGGAGCTTAGATCCCTAAAAACTCCTGTGGTAAATTTCTGCTGAATAACATTCTTTTGACCTCTCATTTGACGCTGCCTCAAACTGGGGTCAGGAATACCTTGGCATGGGTGATGGGTGGCACAGCAAGGCTTGCTTGCCTTTTTTTTTTTTTTTAATATATAGACAGCACAGGTCCCATGAGGTAAAACTACCTCAAGTCTACTGAAATCTGGACACAAGCAGCTGTCTCACAAAATTCTGCTTCATGACTCTCCATATCTCTGCGGATCACTTGTAGTGTCATGGCTCAGATATAACTGAGAACCATTAAAAACTTCTCATCCATGCAAAAATAGCACAAATTATATTAAGCAATATATCTCATGATCAGGCTTTCTTAAAAGAAACCAATTATATACACAAGATTATAAATTCAGTAAAACCTTAACACAATAGCGAAGTGTCACAGATGACTTACCGATCGCTCAGTGTCAGTTCTACTTGGGCTGTACATTATGAACCATACGTGCCATTAGTTATTAGCAAAAAAAGTGCAATTTTACTGTCTCTTACAATGAAAGTATAGGCAAGTATATTTTCCATGACGTTTAAGTAGATCTGTACTACCACTAGCAGAAATGTGCAAGGAGTGCATGCCTCATGTCTGATGCAGGTACAGACATGCCTCTCTTTGACACAGATTAGAGGTGACTCTAACCTTGACAGATTAACATCCTCATCTTAAAAGAAATTATCACACTTCAAGAGGAGTTTTTAAAACAGAACTAAATTGCTTTAATTCAAGAGTCAAAAGCCCCTCACTCTTTAGAGAATATTCTCACTCAGGATGTGTGGAAGCAAACCAAGTGATGCAGGAAATGCCTTCCTGACACCCAGAATGCATAAAAAATACAGGACTGCAAGTAGTAACCAAGAGCATGCAAATATAAAATGTAAAGTCTTTGTGTGCATCTGGAAAGCAAACAAAGAATGAATCTTCTGATGAGTCAATACAGATATCAACTGCAAGAAATTATACATGCAGTGCAAGTCAGCCAAGAGCATGTCCTACAGGTTTTGTAACATACACAAGCAGTACCATTAAGGTACATTTGGGTAAGATTCATATTTCACCAAGCATGTGTAAGAAATGCTCAACAGCAAAGGCAAAAAAATGTTTCCCCTTAACCCTTTTCCTAGAAGTAAAAAGCAAATGCTGCTCTTAATTATCACAGATTAAAGAAAAGCCTATTAAATTATTTTTCTATAATAAAACCATTTAATGATAGGTCACAGCTGGTCTTTGCAAAATATACAGTAGGTAGGAAACAGAAAAAATACAGATCCTTCTCCTAACCTACTGCAAGGCACATTTGATTTTAATTCCTGCTTTAAAGGGCAGCAATGTTTGCTCTATCTCAAAGCACACACAGGCATAAACACACCCCACCAAGAGTTTTGCATGTATGCAAGAGCAGGAGATGTTTCACCAGAACCACTAAGATGTTTCATGATGCTCAGAGTTCAAGAAGGACAACTTGGCCAGCATAGAACCAGCCCTGAGCCTTAAAGCTAAAGCCAGATGCAAGCTGAAAATAAGGTGCAAACTCTAAACAGAAGAGATGATTAATCACTGGAACGAGCTACCAAGAGAAGCAGCAGACTCTCCACCCCTTGAGATCCTTGAATCATGTCTGAGCACTTCTCTGTAAGATCTGCTTACCCAAACAAATGTTTCGAAGTAGAGGACAGTTGAGAGGGGTAACATGAAACCGCTCGTATTACAAAACAAATAGCCCAAGGCAGTCAAATGTCCCTGCCGGCCTTACATCCTGGATGATTCTGTGAATCGCACGTAAGCATCTCCATAGGCTCAGGACCTTGGACTGCACATTATTCATGAAAAGAGAAATGTTTTCATATTTATTTGTAACACACTACATGCATAAACATGAAACACGTAAAAAGCTTAGTTTCCATGGCCATTAGGGAAAAAAACATGGTTAATTTGTTTAGTTTTTCTCTAACTTTTAAGAAGCATATTGGGAAAAAAATGGGTTTAAATAACTCAGGGAAAGATTACTTTTCTCAATTCTACAAATTCACTTACAATAAAAATCTCTATTTACACATAACATTATTAAAAAGTTCCTTTTACTACAACACTTTAAATTACTTCAACTATTAAAAGCTATACAGATACTTCCATACCTCTGCTTTTGTAGTGCTTACATATCACACAATTTTAAGCCTTCTATGCAAAATAGATGTATGTTGATGTATCTAAATTCTAAAGGCTTGGCAAACCTATCTTCCTGTTCCGGTCTTATAAACTGGGGCTTCACATGGCCATTTTCAGTATAAAAAACCTACCTTCCTTGTCTACCAAAAAGCTCCTCTCTTTAAAGCTTTAGCTACTCTCTCATTATAGCAATCTTTTCTTTCTTCCTGGAGTTTAGTCAACAGCCATCTCCAGTTACTTCTCTTGGCAGGCTGGGCTTTTTTAATGATGTTACAATTAAGAACTTAATCCTGAATCCTTAATTCACTTGTTGAATAATAAAATTTTTTGTGCTTGGATTAAAACAGCTTTGAAGTTTATTTATTTTTTGTGTGTGAGAGAGAGATGATGAAAGACAAGAAAATTTCCAGTACAAGAAAACCTCTTTCTAATTTCTAGTCTGTCCTTGCATTGAAACAAGAAATATGCCACTCACACATATGATGTAATTTGTTTTGAACCATTACAAGAGTGAAGGGCAATCAAGGGCTAGACTCACAACTTTTGAGAAGTTGTCACCCATCTCTTCACTCAATATCAAACTGGTGAGAGACTTGTCAGAGCACATATACACATTGTGCTTCAATCTCAATACCCACTTCAAACTCTTCTTACTTCCCAAGGTGAACTGAATGAATTTCTTTTCTGTTTCAGAAAAAATGTCCAAGCCTGTAGTCATGGAATATCCATTAAAACATCCCCTACTAGAGCTATTCTAAAAAAATTAGCTACACGGGGGGGAAATGACCATATTACATCACTCACACATGAGAGTTGGGATCTACACATTTCAGATCTCTGTCAAACTAGGACAGCTTCTGCAAAGGAGAATGCAAACTGCCTCCCCCAGAGCATCCTCCGTTTGTTTGGAAAATAGAAATTTTCAAACTCTTGCAGCTGTCCTGGGGTGACTTTATGATGCTGAATTGTATCCCCATTCATCTGTTAAGCCCATAAATAAGCTTTGCACCTTTAAAACAAGATCTGAGAGTGAAGGGGGAGAGAAGGAGAAGTGGTGCAATGTCTGAGGCAGTTGTATTCAAAACACAGCAATAAGAGCTTCATCATTCCTACTCACAGACTGTGTTTGCAGCACGGACAGTGGGAGAGAGCTCTTGTTTGCTTTTAGTTAGTTTTTAGCTAGCTGAGGCAGAGAAGGTCCTTGGACTGTGCTTTTCTTTTTCTTGGAACTGACCAGCCCTGCTCTGGACTGAAAGCCCAGAAGAGCACCAGGAGCTCACACCTGTGGCTCACCAGGGCCCAGCACGCGGCATTTTCCAGCGCAGGAGGGACTGAGAAGAGACTGAGCCGAGCTACACCTCTCTGAATTTGCCATGTTTTCAGAAAAGCAAGAGGTTTTACTGTTTAACATTATTAAATTTTTATGCTTGTGAATACTTTGCCTGTTAAATAAACAGGTTTTTGCCACTTCTCTCCAAGGAAATCTTTTCCCAAACCAGTAGGGGGAGGGGGCTGTTTGAATCTCCTTTCTATAAGTACCCCTTTGGAAGTTTCCTCCCAAATTTGCCCTAAGTCAGGACAGCCACAGAGAATCTAAGTCTCCCATTAGACTTTGAGATAGAAAGGAAATTCTTAACTCAGTCCCAAGACTGATCATTTTACTCCATCTCCTTGCCCTCTTCAGTTCCAGTGAAAACCAAGTCCAGAATTTGACTCCAATTTTCAAGTTGTCTCAGCCAAGAATTTGGAAGAAAGTAGTTTAATTTCACAGAAATGAATCTTTGAAGAAAAAAAGTCAGTGTATAAAAGCAGAAGTAAAACCTCCCTTTTGTCAATTAAAAAAAAAAAACCAGAAGTTTTTCAGCTTGAATACAGAATTGCTCAAATTTTTGGTATTTTTAAATATGTACATGACTGTAATCCTCAATAGTCTGACTTATTTCTTGCCCTCGCTTGTCTTCCTAATTTTTTTCTCCAGATGCAGCTTGGACATCCTAATCCAACTCCTATTTCAGTAACATTTAAACTCACACTTACTTTGGGGTGTGGATTTTCAAAGCCATTTGTCCAAATGGAGGGATTAAATTCTTTGAACTCTGGCTTAGCTGTACTGAAGCAGAAGCATAAGTAAACTGTCCTAACAAGCTTTTTTACATAAATAGTCAGCTTCACAGTTTCAGTCTGCAGACTGAAGAAGGGATGGATAAAAAAGCAACAGGGAGTGATAAAGCAAAAACTTTTAGACTGAAGTTTATACTCTTATTTTAGACTTTTGGCAAAGTCAAGGTTCAGGAAGTGCATAAAACAGACCTGATGAAAGGTGTACAAACTGTACTGGAATGTGACAGGAAAGTAATTTGTCTCCATCAATAGTTTTCTTTTGCACATATAAATCATGTTAGTTCCTTTAGGACACTACAAACTCCAAGTAATTGCATACACTACCAATCCACACACGCTTCAAAAGCCAAAGAAAAAATGCATTATAGGCAAAAAACTAAGATAATAACAAGTCTTGAATTTATCACAACAAATTCTGGAGAATGGAATATATCCCCACATAGTATACCTCAAAACATGAAGAAATTAGGTAAACATCTGTCTTTGAAGAGGCTGAAGAATTTAAAACAGACTAGTAATGATCCACAGCAGTTGTGCAGCATATTACAAATATTTCTTTTAAATAGTTCAAGATTTTGTAACAGAACAGCCACAAAACCCGGTATGTTCTTTTGTTTAAAGATTTGTTTCTACATTGTTTCAAAAAGTTGAAAAAACTTCAAGTTGCACCATTGTGAACTGAAATCAGTGTGATAAATACTTATAAATTAGCAATAGTAGGAAAGAGAAAAAAAAAAAAAACAAAACACACACACACACAGAAACCCCCACTTGTTTGCTTTCTTCAAAACCTAAAACAAGTCCAAAATTTTAACTTTTTATTTACAAGTTTTCAAAGAGGATTGCTGCCATGAAGTGCTTCATATTGTTGCCTTCTAGATTCAGTTTCCTTTTCTATTACCTAACTGCAAAATATACCATTGAGAATATTATTTTGAATTTTGTTCCTTTTTTGTTTACTTTTTTTGTTTATGCTATAGATAAATATGTATAGCATCTCTGATTTTGAGGAAAGCAGTTTAATTTAAAACCGAAGATTTAACTTTCACTGCCTGCCAGTGAGAAAAGTTAAACAACAGATTAAAAGGAGATAAATAGGTAAAAGTACTGCAACTGGGAAGTAACTTTCCCCTGCTGGGGACAATAATCTGTATGTCTTAAATTTCTGAACAGAAGTAAATTTTAAATAACTTGCTTTAATATCCTTCTCTCAACATACTGGTCCACAGTGCAGTGTTCTTATCACAGCTGTTCTAACAACTTTATATTTATCATCAGTTCTCAGTTTTCAGAGTTAGGTGAGTCAGGTGACTGTGTAAGATTGAACAGACCCTTAAGAAAATAGTAGTTTCTCGTTCCAGTAGTTGCAGAGAAACAAACAAACAAACAACAACAACAAAAAAAAAATCCAGAAGTCTGATTCTGTTACATCCTCATGACTCAAAACTCAAAAATACATTATCACATGCCCTGTGTTACTCTTAGATCACTTTAAAGATCCCTCTACTTAGTTAGAAGCTCTTGGACAACATCAAACAGGCACAAGGCCTTCAGCCTAATTCCCAAGTGGATCTCCCAAAACTCAGGAGATTAATGTCAACACATGAATGAAATTTCTGTAAAGGAGAAAAATACTTATAACTAGACAGACACTAATAAATCCTGTAATTTCTCTAGATGTTTATATAAATATGCAGAAAAAAAATAGAACATAAAGGTCTTTGCTACTTGTAACAAATTGAACAGTTACAATTACTACAACTACTTCTTCTGACAGAAGTAATGCTCCTGAGAAATTCCTGCATCAGAACAGTTTGAAAATTAAGTGCATTCATCTTCCGTATTTCTCTGAAGTCCTGGAAGAACTACTTTAGGTACTGGCTTCCCACCCACATACCAGATGTTTCTTCCTTTAGTTAAGGATTTCAAATCCAACAAGATTGGTATTTGACTCAAATGTGGTCACTGCATATTTTTGAAGTTACTTCATTGAACAATAACTGCATTAGGCAAAAAGAAAGTGACAGTAAAACATGTTTCAGTCTCTAAGTATTAAATAAAGTTGGTTTCAGTGTGCATTACCGAAGTATTTATGTATTGTTGAAAAATTACCAAAGAAACTGAGTCATAAACTTCATTTACACAAGCGCAATCAAAGGCAGTCTTTGATAGAAATTCCAGGGGAAATTCCAGGGGGTCCCATGCAAATCACTTGAGAAGTCAGCAAGAACATAATATCCAAACATAATTTACGTGAATTCTTGGCTCTGACGCGGATGCTGCACGTGAGAACAGCTCTAAATGATGGCCACATGATACTCATTACCACAGAACTTGCGGGATCATTAAGACCAGAACTGTCACAGCAAAAGAAGCACATTCACTTTAAAAAAAGCTAACTTGTAAAAGACTGCTGACTGAAAGTAATAATTTCTCCATTATAAAAGAGCTATATATATTTATTATCACAGAGGTTCTTAACAGCTGAGGTGAAAGTTAACGTTATGCAACAAAAGGGGAAGCTTTCCAAATCACAGCTTAGTTGATTATTGTAATTCATATTTGGAAGTGAAAATGCACATCCTTAAAACCCTTCCGTCTAGCACAAGAGGTGACAGCCTGTTCAGAAACACAGATAACACTGAACATACCGTCTTTAGGCTCTCACTATATTATTTATTTAATCCCATAAGAGTCATGACATTCAAAGACCTTCAGGGAATCTGACCAAACAAATCATCATTTGATCCAGACCCGTGTCTGTCACCTACATACTACTGAAATACATAATTATTTGCCAATCAGGAAAAGACAAAAGATTGACCAGAAAAAGGCCTGAACACAATTCACTCTGAGAAGGCAAATCAATGAGCAACAATTCTTGCTACTTCCCAGATACATGGGAGTCAGATTTATCTCTGCAAGATTTTAATTTCATTTCCTATAAATACCTCAAAGTAATGACACTTTAATGCTTACATGCACAAAAGTGAACTAGTAACAACTGAACATGTTCACAGTCAAAAAGTAAACACTATGAAAAGTCCATCAGTTTCTTGCCAGTATAAATCCAACTAAAAATTCTGCAATTACTAATACAATTGACAGTAAATATTACATGAGGTCTAATACAGATAGTTTTGTTGTCAGCATCAGACAGGTTGATGACCATACCAGTAGTCTTAATTTCTGCCATTACAAGATAATGCCTGCATCCGCTTAAAATGGATAAGGCAGATAACCTATATGATTTCATAGATCAACAAGACACTTAAATGTAATCCAGATCTGAACTGAAATACAGTATTTCTTTATAGAAATGAATTGAACATAACAAAGAGAATGCCACATCTGAGACGGAAAGAAACCTAAGTGTGCTTGCTGCAATTTGCAAAGTAAGGAAGCGGGAATCTGCATTTCAGAACACCAGAACACCTAAGGAATTGCAAATCCAGAACAATAAATTTTTAATACAATAAATTCTTTCCACAGTGATTCTCTCTAGAATTCCCTCTATAGAAAGACATGATACCTCATGCATCACTGGGGAACAACAAGCATGCATTTAAAAAAGCAAAACATGTGAGAAAGATCACTACAAATTAAACTTAAGGCCTAAAATACTATTAGCTCATACCCAGTAGTATCAAAATCTTATAACAAACATAACATAAAATTAAAGGGATAGACAAAAGGGGAATTAATGCATTATCATTTATCAAGGCAGATAGTGTCAGAATAGCCTATTTCTTATGGAGGGTAGATGATTTTTTGAGAAATCAAATGGAGTAGATCAGGTTTTAACAAAGCGTTTGGTAGCATGCCATGAGAGGAAGTTGGTAAAATGGAGATTGATACTGTTATATTACATGGGGGAAGACAGCTATAGCAGAAACCATGAAAGCCTTACTCCAAATTGCAGAAGGTCTAATACAGTTCCTGCAGACCTAATCTTGACAGCAACATTTTTTCATAGTAACTTTGGCATGAAAATATGCACAAGAGGATGAAATCAGCTTAAAAGACCAATACTGATGTGACTGAGGTGTCATTCAGGAAAGACTGGAGTGTTCAGAGACAGTATAAAATGCAGTAACATGAAATCAAAGTAATAAACTTCAAAACCCAAAAGTAAAAATTTATTGTTTGGAACTGACAGAGGAGAAGGTGGGGAGAGGTTTAATCCCAGGACCAATTCAGTGATAACAGTGAGCCTCCATGGATCAAGCAGCCTGAAAGGGGCAAATGTGATTTAAAAGTGTGCCAAATGAGACATCTGACATACCTATTTATCATCTGCAATATTGTATGCAATTCTGGTAACCTGCATGTAAGAGGAAAAGAGTCAAACAGGAGAATGATGCTACAAAAAGCAGGGGAATTGGAAAGCTTACATCCCAAGAGGAGACTAAAGAGAGTTCAGCTTATTTAGCCCCGCAGAAAAGAAACAGACAGGATATGATTACAGAATCACAGGATAGGTTGAGTTGGAAGGGACTCACAAGGATCCTCAAGTCTAACTCCTGGGCCTGCAAAGCCACACCCTGTGCCCAAGAGTATTGTCCAAACACTTCTTGAACTCTGTCAGGTTTGGTGCTGTGACCACTTCCCTGGGGAGCCTGATCCAATGTCCAGCCACCCTCTGGGTGAAGAACATTTTCCTCATATCCAATCTAAACTTCCTCTCACACAGCTTCAGGCCATTCCCTCGGGGCCTGTCGCTGGTCACCGCAGAGAAGAGATCACTGTGTCTCCTCCTCCTCCCCTCACCAGGAAGGTGTAACTGCAGTGAGGTCTCCCCTCAGTCTTCTCCAGGCTGAGCAGACCAAGCAATCTCAGCTGCTCCTCCTCCATCTTCCTCTCAAGGCCCTTCATCATCCCTGTGGTTGTCTTTCGGACACTCTTTAATAGTTTAATGTCTTTTTTCATTATATCACCCAAAACTGCACACAACACCTGAGGTGAGGCTGCCCCAGCTCAGAGCAGATCAGGACAATCCCCTTCCTTGCCCGGCTGCTGATGCTGTGCCTGATGCCCCCAGGACAGGGTTGGCCCTCGTGGCTGCCACGGCACTGCTGACTCGTGTTCAGTCTTCCTCTGAGCAGGATACACAGGACCCTTTCCTCAGCACTGCTCTCCAGCATCTCATTCCCCAGCCTGTCCATACATGCAGGGCTGTGCCATCCCAGGTACAGAATCTGGCACATTCCCTTATTGAATTTCATAGCTGTTAAATGCCCATCTCTAATTTGTACAGGTCTCTCTGTAGGGCCTCCCTGCCTTCAAGGGACTCAATAGTTCTTCCCAATTTTTTATCATTTGCAAACTTGCTCTATATCCCTTCCAGTCCTGCAGCCAAGTCATTTATTACAATGTTGAAGAGCACAGGCCCGAGGATGAAGCCCTGCAAAACCCTACTAGTGACCCATAAATATTTTTACACAACAAGGTGGAGGCAGAGGAATAGTCTTCAAGTTAAAGAAATGTACACGTGAAACAGCTCCAAGATGATTCTGCATAGTCCTTAGCTGACAAATAATCCCCCTGGTCTGCCATGTTTAACATAAACTAAACTTATTCTGTAAATCACCACAAGAAAGTGGAGGCCTATTTCAGGCCAGTGAATTTGAGCTGGTTTTGTCTGGGGTAGAGTTAACTTTCTCTGCAGTGGCTGGTATGCGGCTGTGTTTTGGATCTGTGCTGAACACACTGTTAATAATATAGAGATGTTTTTGTTACTGCTGAGCAGGGCTTACACAGAGCCAAGGCTTCCTCTGCTTTTCCTAAGGCCACACTGGTGAGGAAGTTGGGGGTGAATGAGAGATTGGGTGGGGACACAGCCCGGGCAGGTGACCCAAACTGACCAAAGGGACATTCCAAACCATGTGACATCACGCTCAATATATAAAGTGGGGAGAAGAAGGAGTAAGGTGGGGACATTTGGAGTGATGCCATTTGTCATGTGCAGTGCCAAGGAGCCACTGCACATGACAAGGCCCTGTAGATAGCTGAACACCTGCCTGCCCACAGGAAGCAGTGAATTAATTCCTTGCTTTCCTTTGTTTGTGTGCTTGCTTCTGCTTCCCTATTATACTGTCTTTATCACCATACGTCAGCTTTTCAGCTTCTACCCTTCTGATTCTCTCCGATACTGCTGGTGGGGGAGTGAAAGAGCGGCTGAGTGGAACTGGGCTGCTGGCTGTGGTTAAACCACAACACAGGTAAACTCTAGCCAAACCTTTGGGTATGCCTAGAGCTGGTTTTGAGTATTATAACTACCTTCAGAGCAGACCCTTATGCCACTGCAGTTCACCCCTTCAGAACCTGCTGAAGGAAGGAAGGAAGAAGCCACAGCGGGGACTGCTGAACAAATGACTCTTGTGAGGTTAGAAAATGCACCTAAATAATTTAAATTTACCTCAGAAGAACAGAGTATTCAAAGATCCCATGAGGAACACTGCTCCAAGTCCTGCAGAAGCTCTGCTTTCACAGCACTCTGAGCTGCAGATAATAGAAAGCAAAAGAGTTTTAAAAATGTTTTACACAGCAGAGATGAGCTCAGAGTTAGGGAATGCTTGAGGGTTGCAATTTACCATCTAATGCAGCTCTTGAAGGGCATTCAGCTAGAAATTTGAATAAAGTAAACTGTGTAATCTGAAAATTAAGAATGAAATAATCTGGCACAGCTTATTAGTGATAACGTTGGCAAGCTGTGAAAGTTCAGCTAAACTTTAAAGACATGATGAAGGTGGCTCAGGGGGAGTGTGTGCCATTATGCAAAATTAAGCACAAAATTTCAAAGCCAGTAAGTCTGAGTGACAAGTTGGTTAAGTTAATTGCAAGCAAAAATGGAGCTCTAAAAATTACAGGGAGTATAGAACTACAGCATTGTTACTTCTAAAAAGAAAAATCAAAGGAATGTAATGATGGTACTTGAAGCGCACGAAGGAATAATGAAGCACAAATAGCTAGGAATATCAAGACTAACAATAAGGGTTTTTTTAATATATTGGAAGCTTGAAAAATGCTAGAGAACATTTAGTTCCATAAATAAGGTGATGGAGTAAGGAAATGTTTGCTATTTAGAAAAAGAATTACAGAATAATGCATTCCTTTTTCATTTTTGAATTTCACAAGCAGAATATTCTCGAATGTAAGACCTTAGAGAGCATACTGTGGCCATGAGAAATTCAGAAGAAAGGAAGAACCTAATACTCTTGTTTAACGCTAATAAATGTCTGAGATCTCACTTGAACTAAAGTGTTGAACCTCAAGCTTGCCTTGCATTTTTCACTGCTTTAAAAAGGTGGAACTTCTTTTAGGAGAAAAAGCTTCAGCAGAGCTTGCAACAGAAATCTGAATCTAGACAGAAGCTCCTGTTATGTCCACAGTTGCTTGCTGGCCCAATGAACATTCATTCAAAAATAAGTATCTTAGAGTAGTAAATAATGATTTTTTGATCACAGCATTAAGCTCAGTGAACCTCGTCAAAGTCCTTAATAAATCTCTAGATATTCCCTCTTCATAAGCATGCATAATTCTCTTCCTCATTCCCAATCAGTAACACAGGAATAAAATATAAGAACTGTATCCTTCCCCATATTACTATTACTTCAGTTTTCCTTATCAGGTAGGACAAAAAAAACCCAAAACAAACAAACAAGCAAACAAACAAACAAACAAACCTAAGCCAAGCAAAAATAAAATAAGATAAAACTCAGCTTTTTCCTGCTGTTTAACTTCCTGCAGTGCCATCTGGGTGCAGTCAGTCACTGCCTGCTGTCCACCATCACTCCCGGGCTGGCTGCACACTGGCAGCACAGAGGCAGGGTCAGCTGGTGGGCTCCTGTGCAGGCCCCAGGGATGGGGGATCCCTGTGAGACAGAGGTGGCAAAGCAGCACGTGTGCTCAGTGACATGAGGGTGGCTGTCAAGCACACAGATGGCAGAATGGACGCTGCAAGAAGTACGCTCTCCTAAATTTTTTAGTATTTACTATGCCTTTACTATCAAAGACCTTGATGGTTTGGAGTTTTTAAGCTTTTCTTCCCTTTGCTTCTGTTTGACAATAAGAAATGCTCAGGCGAAAGGAATACAGTGCATCTTCCCAAGAACTACCTAGAAGACAGCAGAATGAAAACCATTGCCATCACAAGGCTGAGCTGGACAAGAGAGATACTACTTAGCCTAGGGGGAAAACTCATTCAAAAACTGGCAAATGCACAATTATTGAACAAGGTCACAGCTCCATGGTTTCATGCTAATCAGCAAGAACACAAGGAGGTAGAGTATGGTGAGTAGCTCTTAGTTAAGAAGGATCAAATGAAAGCAATACATTTAAAGTACTAAATGGTTATATGAGTTGCAACAAGCTTTAGTCCATTCCTTTGTACTTGCTAATTTAGCTTTTGGAGAGACAGATGCATTAAGTTTCCCTTGATAATTTGTTTTTCTCTCTTTTTCCTGAGGGTGGATAGAGCAATTCGTTTTGGTTTATTTTTTTTCCTAGCATAAACAGCTAATGAAATAAACTAACATACTCCAAAAAAACAGAATAAAAAAGCCAAACCACCTCAAACTCTAAAGTAACGGTGTGGGGTAAATACTGTTTGTGTTCTTCCTCAAATGGGATGGCCCTTGGCTTGTTTTTCTCCCTATGCAACAATGGGGCCTGTGGTATCAAAAAATGGCTGCTGTCTAAGCCATCAGCAGCCAAAACAAAGATAGTCGAAAATGGAGGAAATTAAGACACTGAGCCATAAACATTCCTACATTAGTGCAGCAATTCAAGTGGATCAAGGTTAGTATTCAGAGTGTAAGTGATTCTCCACATGACAAACCATGGAGAAAGTACAGGATAGTTATGAAATCTACAGGAACATAGTCTTTACTACTTTCCGGGTACTTCTAGTCACAGTATCCTCGTAGTTTATCTGGGAGTATATCATCAAACCCCATGACAAAATTACTCTAATGACCAAAACACTTGGTCATCTCCTCCTTGTTAGCTCAGCTAGCATGTTAATGCGCTGCAGAACAAACACAATGTACCGCGCTTTGTGTCTCCTCCTCCAGCTTTTACTTCAGCTATCTACCCTAACACAGAATGGATAAACAGTTTTCTTGCCAAATAGTAGTGGATTAGCCACAGCGGTGGTGACGACAGTGCAGCGTACGGAAGGATAAGAGTTACAATAGATATTCCCAAAGCAGTAACGCGAGCTGGGATAAGATGGGAATGAAATGTCATCATCCCAATGAACATTTACACACTATGGAAATGATGACTAGTATTTGGATAGAGCAGAAGGGCAAATTCAGTGTCACACCAGCTTCCAACGAAGTTCATCTGACTAAGATCATGTACGCTGAAATTTTATCCCATAATCCAGTTCTCCATCTTAAACACAGGTTTTGTTACTAAAATTTATTCCATACAGTAAAACAAAATATAAGTAACAGTCATACTATAATGCCTGTGATTTGAAATACTTTGCCTTTGATATTCTTGCAACCTCAGTCTGATTCTGAGACCTACTAAAGGTGCATTTCATATTTACCTGAAAGTCCTGCCAATTTTCATAGCCTCTCAGGACAGGAAAGTTAAATTTATTTACATTTGAAAATAATAAAATAATAAATAATAATAAATAAAACTACCAAGATTTCACGATGCCTGGCATAGCTGATGTGAAATCCACAATTTGCTATGCCTTAGAAGGAAAAGCATTGTGACATTATATCCACACTCTTTATGATTTTAAAATTAATGCAATATTTAGAAAATCAAAGAGAATATTTTATTACCTGTTCATTTCTGCTGCTTCTGTATATACACATTAACATAGTAAAATTGTTTACCACTCTGTGAGCTGGAGCATGTTCATTACATTTTATACACAGTAAAAACAGCTGAAGCACAAATGCTCATAAGATCTTAAACTTTCAATCCAGTTTTCAGTCCCACCACAAATCTTCTATGCATTCCAATGGTGAGTCCAGTTTTCTATGAGAAGGTCCACGAAAAATGGGCACATTGCATGGAAAACTATACTTCAGACTGCAAGGAGCTCTGGAATTGCTGGGATGGCAGTGGAAGAAGCCCTGAGAATTCTGTCCAAGGTGTCAGAGAGAGCTTCTTGAAGACATGAGACCATAAGTAAGTCTTATAAGCATAAATCTTGTACCTTATTAGAGAATAAAACTATTTCTTCCCCATTGATGGATACAATCCAAATTATTTAAAATTTCTTTAAGGACTCCTATGTCATAACATACGACACTATTCCTGGATTAACTGGCACACTGAATGGTCTGGTTCACAAAACTTTGTGTGAATCTGGAAAAATTTATTAGGAAAAATTTCTCAAAATGTTTTTGGGGCTCATTATTTACTTCAATTTTTCTGTATAATTTTCTACCTTTGTCATTACTGGATGTCCTTTTCAGCATGCCACTTATCCTCTCAGTCATTTCTGGTGCTTGTCCCTCCTCTCTTAGACTCCAGCAAGTCTGAAGCTCTCTCTGGTTCACTGCCTGGGTTATATTTCATCACGGCTGCCACATTATCTGCAACAACCATCATTAAAAAGGCTGCTGCATTATCCCTAGAAAGGGAGCAACATTTCAACAGCTTTGTGCAACAAATGCACTCAGGGAGGGTTTCTGCTGCCTCTTGCCAAACTCCTATTGCTTTACTTTCTCCACTGGTTCTCCTGCTTTTGTAACTCAGGTTCTGAATTTGTCTCAGGTTGCCTCAGTTTTGCTCTCAATTAGGAAGGCATTTGGGCAGCGTTCTTTTCCTCTCATGATGGAGAATTTGTTCCAAGTTGCTGCTGAGCTGTAGACATTGTCCTTGAACATGTAAAGAAATTAATACTTCCCTATCAGATACCAAACCTTTCCGGCAGGATTCCCCATCCCAACCCTAATAGCTGCCCAATTACCTGGATGGGTTTAGAATAACAGAAGAAAGATGAAAGTGTAAAGGAAAAATTCTAACTGTTCCTTATCTCCTAGTATATGTTTAGTAATGTATCTTGGGCGAGCTTCCACTAACCAAAACTGTTTGGGCTTGGAAAGCAAAAGAACAGCTGTACTATACACCCAGCTGTTGATGTTTTCTTACAGATACCAGCTATGTAAATATGCCTTAAGTTCATAGATATTAATCCATTTCTTAGATATTAATCTTTCTATTAAAGAAAAAAACCATAGAAGAACTCAATCTACCAAAAGTTAAGATGATAACTTAGAGGTGTCACATCTTAATTCACAGAAGAGGGATCTGTTTTAAAATAAACACCTCTTTCTAGCTCTCCCCATCTAAACCCATGCTGCCATCCTCTTCTAAGCCCAAATCAAACTGCTGCAATCTTAAAAAAAGAGGTGCATTTCCTCTCAAATAATACTTAGTATAGATTAACAAGGGTGTAGTTCGAAAAGTAAAGTCTTTCATTTCTAGAATGCATTCTTCTCAAGAATTTTTCATTGCACTATTAATAGTATTTATTGATCAGACAGCTACAGAAAACCACCACAAGACATCCTGAGAAACTGCAAACACTCTGCACTGTACTGCTTCAAGTAATGTGAGAAGACATGAACAAGTAATATGGGGGACATCTCTTGGCTGGAGAGCTCCTTGGGAGAGGAAAGGGCAAGAACCATTCCAAAAAGAGAAGCATTATTGCTGAAGAAACACAAGTGACTGATTTGGGAAGGGCAGTTTCTTATTAGATTCTATGCTGTACATCTGAGAGGAAACTATACCCTAGAGAGCAATTTAGAGCAAGAGACTAAACTGGAGAAGTGAAGCCCCAGGATGGTGCCTAAGTTGAGACGCAAGGTATCCAGAATATTCTCCCTTCTGTAGTTTAATGTCAATCAACACAATCCTTCATCATTCAGCAACAACTCCACAGTCCCTCTAAACTGAGTTGGTAGGACTTGCGCAAGGGAGCTGAATATGTAACCTACTGACCAATGCAGCTAAACACTTCTTGTCAGCACTTCTGCTAACATGGATGAAACTTTTCCTCTAACTTGTCTCTTCTTGGAGAACAAACATCACATGAACACTTGAAGAATCCATGCCAGCAGTAAAGCAACCTCCTCTGTAGATCTGCTCTACCTCCATCAAATGATTACTGAACAGAGCCCAATCAAGAAAGAGTTATTTCACAATTAGCTGTGCTCAATTTTGCTTTTTAATAATCACTATCTTTCAGAGATCTAAGCTTTGACAGTTCCATGGGCCCCCCAAAAGAAAGGAGGATCAAACATGCTGCAGCTGTTTCTCTGCAGCATTTCTTTTCCTCTAAAAGTGTTCTGAAGCTAATTTCGATGAGGTTTGAAAGGAGTAGGCTTGTGCTCCACGCTGAAAATGTTTTCAATTTGACAGCTCTGTCTGTGTGGGGGAGGGAGAAAGATCAGTGATATCTTTAAGTTATGCAATAAAAAGTTAGCTGTCTTCTTTGAATGCAGATTTCTATTGAAGTTTTAAATAGTCCTATTCACTATGGAAAGCACTGAAAAGGTGGTTAACGTAAGTAAGCTGAAGCAACCTGCTGCTGTTCCTGTGAATAAAGCTGACCTTCTGGAGTAGTGGCAGAGGTTATCGACCTTGTTTTTCTCCCTTGCACCAGCCACTGTGTATCCTTACACGAGTATCGTATTTCCAGGCAAACAGCCAACTTTCATGTATGGCAGTAAGGAGTAGTACACAGCGCCAGCATTCTCTAAAACGAAACTTACTTGCTTGCGTAAAGACTTAGAGGACTCGAGCTTATGCTAAGCTTTGCACTGACCAAAACCTTCCCAAGGGATGGACAAAAGATTCCTGGGATCTACAAGAAGAAAAGCATCAATGATTTTGCAACACATTCCAGAAATCACAGGCCACAAAATATCTGATGCTGTAACTATAGAAGCTTTGCTGTGGAAAGACATGCTTTTACCTTCTTTCATGCAGTATTATGCCTCTGTTTCAGAGCTGTAAGGAGAAGAGAAGGTATGCTTCTAACACATTAAAGAAAACCACCCAAAGAGAATCCTAAAAAGATCACAAGTTTACATTAGGTCTCTTTGACCTTCTCTCATCATCCAGTAAACTATCTTCCATTTACTGTAAGGCACTATGCCTTCAAGCAGTTTTCCTTCTCCTTCCCAAAGGTTTAGAATATATAGCTCGTACTCCAGAAAGCAATGGGACTCTCACTACATTAATTTTGTCAACCCCATCAATGCCATATCAACACCTGAATCCTCCACATGAATGATCTTTACCCACACTGTGCTTCAGTGAAGCAGCTGTGTCTGTCACATTTCACAGATAAAAGTTTCAAGATTATGTGATTTACCAAAATCACAGCTGAAGTTTGTGGCTGTGGTGCTGCAGCTGACCTTCAAGTCAAAGCCTTGTCTTTTTCTAGCAATATGTATCTAAGACCTCATCCTTCTTTCTATTCTTCTCCATAGCACACTGAGATGAATGGTCTCCTTTTCTTCCCTGCTAGAAAAAAAACCAAACAGACATTAATGACAATTTCTAATCCAGCAGGAACTCTGTATGGTGATTTTTCACATCATATCTGCTTATAGGACCACAAAAAGAGAAGTCAAGGAAGAAGCAGTAAAGAGGTCATTGCAAGACCACTGCAAGGAAATGAGTTAACCTAATTGTCTGGGGCCAGTGCTTCCCAAAGACCGGCATCCAAATGAGCTGGCCAGAGCCTGTGTGAGACAGAAAGTGCAGCCCAGAGGTTGAGGAGAACAACGCTCACAGCCCCAGCCCAAATATTCTATCTTGGTAAAGCCATGACAATACAGAAGTAGGTCCAAGCATGTCTCACTGTGATGATCACCTTAGATCTTTTCCAAAGCAGTCAACGCTGCCAACATAATCGGGATATTAATTGAGAGACTTGTGGGAGGACAACATTTTACCCCCACCACATTTACAGCAGGTCTGGTAGAAAAAGAAAAGAGACATTTGCAGGGGAATCAAATATTCTCTTTCATAACAAAGAGCAATATATTTTTAGGCTTTAAAAAATTATATTACTTCTACATGCCAATCTTTCAGATTTTTTTTCTGTAATAGATATCTATTTTAAATGAAGTAATTTCATTTCAAAAACCACTGTATTGTGCAGTTATTTCTTTTTCTTACCTTCCTTTTCTTTTGGACCTTAATCCTGTAGTTAAATAATATTCTGCATTAACATCATTATAATAAAAGTTGAAGCGTACATATTTCTTTGTATTTACTTGTTAAAATACTACTCCTGTACCCTAAAGCTATAGCCTTTTTCCTTGCTAATCAACACCTTCAATACCTTTTTGTCTTCAGCATTATTATTGCCCAAACTTCCAAAGTTTGTCAAAGGCAGAAAAGCACTGAAGAACCTCCAGATAAACCACAGCTCCAATACCAGAAAGATCTGCAATTATTTAAAAGTTACCAGTTTATAGCACACTATTTTGTGAGTAAAAACAAGCAGTATTTTCTATATGGAAATAATGATGCACAGAACTCTGAGCAACACAACATAATTTCCAAGTTGTGTCTTGCTGAGCAGGGGATGGACCAGCAGTCATTTAGGGACCCTTTGATACTACAATTTCAATAATCAAAATTTCATCTGAATAAGCAAAAAAATACTGCAGATTTTTCAGGTTTTCTCAGTTTAGGTTTTTTTGTTTGATTGATTTTTGTTTGTCTGTTTTGTGTTTTTTGTTTGGGTTTTTTTTTGTTTGTTTTTTTGCTACTTGGAAAAATATTTGGGGAGGGAGAACATTTCCTTTAAATTGTCCAGTCTAATGGTCCTCTAACCACCACCTGCCTCTTTGTCAGAAAACAGTCAAACTATTCCCCAGTTTCTACAAAGGAAGAATTGTAATTCTTGAAAGCATCCAAGATACTTTTCATTCATTTATGCCTCTCCAAGGAGCTTCTGAAATTAAGTGCAGTAGAAGTAGAGTTGTTTACAGTATGCCTTGCTTGCCTTGCCTTCATGGGGCTGCTCTGCCAGCAAGCAACTTGATTCTCTCTCTCTCTATATATATATCCTAAAAAAACAAGTATAAAATATATGTATTCATCATTTAAATCCATTGCTATAGTTTGATGTCTTCTGTTAAGTTTTTCTGACATCCAGAGAGATAACATTTCAAAGGCTGAGCCCAATTATCCCATCGCCTACAAAGCTTTAAAAAAAAAAAATTAACAGTATGTAAATGAGCAGTAAAGAAGAGAGGCAACAAATACAGGCTGGAATAGGGGGAAAAAAAAAAAAAAAAGAAAAAAGAATGCACTGATTATTAACTGTAAACAAAGCAATTTAATGCTTTCACTGAATTCCATAAACAATGATAAAACTGCCCTCAGGAAGGATAAGCCCCTTCTTATGGTCTAGATATAGTGAAAATTGACAATACCTAAGCTGTCAGTATTACTGGAGGAAGAAGATACCAAAACTATCCGGAAACAGACAACATTGGAATAATTAACTTGGACTAATGATGATTAGAAGCTGAAGGAGAGAAAAATTTTATTTCCTAGATCTACAAGTCTAGATAGTTAAACATCTAATTAAGACACCAGGTTTCTGTTCAGAAAGTATTTGCAGATGAAATATCGTTTTTTAAACTAGATACTGAAGTACATTTTCTTTTACTGTACCAGTCTGTTGAAGTACAAAAACCTAACTGAAAGAAAACCAAAACCTGCTTTTCTGAAACTCCATGTATTCATCTGCAACATGCGAGATAAATGATCTTTACTAACATTAATAAGTTAAATCCATTTGATCTCATTTAGGCAAGCACCTTTTCTAGCTTTTATTGTTCTACGGTCCAGAAAGTGACTGTGTAAAATTACACCTTCTTGCTTATGTTCATACTCAAAATTAATCTGTTTTACTGTCAGAAAGCAAGTTTCTTCCAACCTGTGATTCTGCACCTAGAAGACATACAAAAGCATTTTTATCCTGCTATGTGCATTGCAAATAGCACCAAGTAATTACACAATTATCTAACACAGAAAAAAGGACACAACTACTCTCCATAATTCTGCTGAAGACAGGCAGGAAAGCAACAATTTTGTGTGTGCACATGTAATTATTAAGCTCTACGAAAGCAGAGAGAGAACAGCAACCCATACACATATCTTTAATGCTGCATATGCCAAATAAGTAGAAAGCCTAGCTAGGAACTATTTTCAAAGAGGCATATGTTTGCAAACATCAGGTGTAGCTCACAAATAATTTTTTGAGACAAATCGAAATAGGAAAAATTCAAAGAGGAACACATGAAAAATATATTTTCAGGATTTAATAATACTTTAAAAGCATCGGCAAGCTTTTCTTCATGACTTACAAAGTTAAATAAAAGAAAATGCATTTTAAAATCTTGACTTTGCATTTCCTTATGCCAAAGCATGCTATTAATTCAATTTAAGGTATAATTAAATTAATTGTGCGTTGATTTAATAATAAACTTTGGGATATTCAGTTATACTTCCTACATAGAGAAGATTGTGTTGCATAGGTAGTTTTATGCCAGAAACATATACTTAGAGTTGGTTCCACAACTCCATAACAATATAACAAAACAAACTACAGAAGAAGTAAATATTTACCTAACCAGGAATAAAATTTTTTTCATGTGGGAAAAAGAGCCTGCTGCATTAAACCCTTGTTCTAATGAAAACAATTACAAAATAAGATCTGAGTAAAATGTAGTCAAGTGGCATATAAGCTCTGACGAGATAATACCACATCTCCAAATGTCATTCTTTTCAACATATTTGCAAAATGAGGTGGAATTTTGAGTTCTTTCTCAAAAGTTTAGCACTTTTCTCATAAGCAAAATACCCGAGAACTTTTATTAAGCCAGTGTAACTGAGCTACAAAGAAATAAGATGGAATAAAGAATACTATTGAACATTACCTCCCTCATTTTCTGTTCAGAAGTCTTTATGGTGAGATTACATAAAAGCTTTACTTTAGAAACTCAGAGAAGGGTTTTAATCAATCTCTTTATACCTCTGACAAGTTTGAATATAACTTTCTTCAACCATGCAGCCCCTTCAAATCAGCCTTCCAAACACCTTTCTACTGCCCACACCCTCAAACTAGGCCTCTACTAAAAACAGAAAAACCCAAAATCTAGTGTTTCTGAGGTAAAAAGAATAATAGAGAAGCAGAAATAATGACAAAAAGAAAAACGTGGGTTTCATACGTCATGGAACAGCTCACTGATGTTCTCAGTCCCTTAAAGTAAAAGCCCCACTTGCAGTTCCTTCTGCCTCTCACTATATGCTACAACTGCACCTACATCTGTTCCAGACTCAAAATCAAGATGGTTTCAATGTTTTTCAAGTGACTCCACCAGCTGTTTTATTCATTTCCTCTCTGCCTTTTTCTCCTCCAACATGCTGTCATGTACATTCACATTTTTCCCATTTCTCAAATGAAATATTCGGATTTCAGAGACATCTCCTGTCCAGGGAAATTTACTGACAAGTTCCCCAAATAATCTCTAATTTGCTATATACCTATGATTAAAACAAGATACTTATGAAAAATTTCTTCTAGTTCTTCTGAAACAACAGAGAAGAATTTAATCAAGGAGTGACTATGTCAGACAGACAAATTTTGTACTTGGTTATTTTGCAGAGAGGCCATTCTCCATAAACAATTTGAGAAACTAGTTTTCCTTTGGAAAAAGCCAATGATTCCCTCTCAGCAGCACGTAGCCAGACTGCTGCTACAGAATATTTAGTAAGCATTCATAAGCTCTCTGCTCCAGAGGTATTAAATATGTTGCTCAGTACCTGTTCATCTGTGCAGGTCCAGATCTCTTTAGGACACTGAAGACCACGCTGTAAACGGAGTTTCGAAAGATTTTGATGCTTGTCAAAAAAACCCAATATTTAATAAAGACAGCTCTAGAGAGTATAACCTTTTCATAGAGGCGGGGCAGCAGATGAACAGATAAACTTTTGCAGAAGTTACCCTTACCTCTTCACACTGCAGTGCATGAGCCAGTCTGCAAACACATTGCCTTCATACATTTGGACAAAGAGCTAAGCCTTGATCCACGTTACAGAACTCCACTCCTACAATTACGTACTATATTCTGATATTACACATTTCTCTTATATTTTCAGGTTATATAAATTCTCAGATTTTAATGACTTTTAACTTCTTGTCCTAGAGCCAAATGTCACTCCACATTGCTTCAAAATTTGACTCCAAGCTTTAGAGTTTCAGTCAGAAGTATCAGATCCTTAAAGATACAAAAATTATGTTATCAACGTTCACGCAGTCATGGTATAAAATCCAGAAGAAAGACTAAATGCTTTTATTAACCGTACTGTCATCAAATTTCTTCTACTGAGCAATGAGTGGAGAAAGGCAATACAAGTACTGATACAGTATTTGTTTCCTACCATTAGACATATCCTCATATGTCCAATCAGATGGATTGGCTCTGCCATCTGATTTTCATAGTTAATAGAGAAAGATGCTCCTAGATAATTCCACATCATCCATATTTTCTTTGCCTGACATTCACTAATAATCAGAATTTTCAGGCATTTGCTTCCTGTTCTTCCTTCCTTTCCAGAAAAATACAGAAAGAATCTGAGAGAGAGAAAACATATATACCAGAGAGTGAAAAATGATTGGAAAAAACAGAGAAAAGAATTTTAACTTACAAGTAAAGCATACCAATGAAACCCTACAAGCATTAACTTGTTTCATTCTCTGTTGATTCTACCAAGCTTCTGGCACCTCTGTGCATGTCCCAGTAAAATCTACAACAAATTTGGCAGCATTCATTCTCTTGGTGCAGGAGTTTTTCCTACCAGTAAACTGAAGATTGAAACATTCTACAGTTACCTAGTCTGCATTTAGTGAAAATGAAATGCTTCATCCTAATAAACACAGACTTTTGAATTCATTACTCATTCCTTTTATGTTTTACTATTATGAAACATTTCATGCAGCATTTTGTCAAAACAAAAGCCAAAGAATAAAACAAGACAATAAAAACAGGGCATATTTTCATCAGAATTTTCAAATCACCTTATTTTCCACAGAAAATAGATATTTGGAGTTAGCAAATTATGCTGCAAAGACCAACTGTATTTACAGAACTGAAAAGTCAATCTTAGTCTTAAATTTTCACAGCTAAGAGAGTTTTGCAATACAAAATATTGCAAATACACATGAAGGACCATATGATGAGTTCAAGCCAGTTCTGAATGTCTTTCTGAAGAACTGAAGCAGCAGAAATGGAAGTTACTAACTTGGGTCAGGAGTCAGAAAATTCTATCTTTGTCTTACTGCAAAAAAAATTGGATAAAGGTATCACCCCCTCTATTTAGAGTTAACAATGAGAGATGACAGAACAAATATTTCCCTGCATTTACAGATGAGTCACACATCAGGAGAAGAAACACATAAAAACTGGTGAAGATACCTAGCAATAGTTTTGAACTGTGCATAGATCCACAGGCCAGTTTGAAGAGGCCCACAAAAGCAAGTCATGGAAAGGTTGTTTCAAAAACCACAATAAAAAATCTGAAGCCCTACTTGAATATACACAGTGGTCCAAAAGAAAAGAACATTTGAAAGCCTCCGATTACAGCTATAGTAATCAGATACACATTCCCCCATGAGACTACATAACCCTCACATTTTTATAGCTCAGAGATCTGGCATCCTGTACCAGGTTCAATGGGTCTGCTCCCATGTTATATATACCAATGCTGCAGCCACTCGTTTAGCTCAGAAGAGCTATGTGGCTGTGTTGTGCTGTTCCCCAAGACTTTTTCCAGGGGTCACTGATGCACTTTCATTAGAATACTTAAATATGAATTTTTTTATTTCCCCACCCAGAAGAAAAAGGTGACTTTGAACAAGAGAGTTGTACAGGTAATAGACCTCACCATGGAAACAAGCTGTCCAGAGGTGCTTTGCAGTCACTAGACAGAGCCCAGAACAACCTGGTCTCATTTCAGGGCTGATCCTGCTTTGACCTGGAAGCTGAACTAGGGACATACTGAAGCCCCTTCCCACTGAAGTATCCCATGATACTACAGAAAGGCATCAAAGACATGTAGTTAGCTTTTGTTTCACTTTCACTCTATTCAGGTACCTCTAACTTGGCTTTGCTATTTACTTTTTTTTCACTTATAATTTGTTCTGAGGCTTTACAGAACTTTATATTTGCATGTGTTTCTATGGAAATATAAGGGTTTCCAAAAAGTTGTTTGGGTTTGGTTGGGGTTTTTTTTGTTGTTGTTATTGTTTGGGGGGTTTTTTCCCATTGTTTTTAATGAAAGAGACAGAAAGACTCACGGAAATTCTTGTTTTCAGGAAGTCTTCAGAAAAGTCAGGTTATCAAAAATCTTGAAGAAGAAATCTCTGCAGCAGGTAAAATATTCCTCCTGAGAAATCTAGAGGCAGGTTGTGTCTCATCCCTATGATTACATCTATACTGCTTTTCAGAAGAACAGGCTTAAAACTTCCACCAAAAAACTGCTGGGGAATTTGTTTGCAAATTGATTTCAAAAGTTCAATGAAAACAAAAATAGAATAGCAGGCTTCTATGTATTTATCCTCCCTGCTCTTTCCTACCCCTTCAATTTTCAGACTGAAAGAGCAAATTCTTAGTTATTAAAGAATCTGATACTGCTAAGGAAGGAACACTTACAACTGAAATACAGCATCAGAACCAGGCAACTACATAAACACTTACCAGAAATCCTTGTCCGTTAACTACCTCACCCTGCATTTAGGGGACAAAAGATTCAAGAAGTTATTCTGTTTGTTTGCCATCTATTAGAGAATGAATACAGCCTCCTCATAATGTTGGTGATTTGCTAAATGTCCCTGCAAAGCACAAAGGCCTGCTGTCCAGTTTGCAGGCCCAGTGGAATAAGGCACAAACTGCCATTTTGCAGCTCTCTGACTTCAAAGCCTTCTCAGAAGTCTAAATTTCTTTGTGCTTTTTATCTACAAAAGCTTTATTTGCTTTGTTTTTCAGAGGCCACCTAAAAGTACCATTCCATCTTGAGGCAGCTTGTGGGTCTGTATTTCTTCATCTGATAATATACCCATATATATTTCCCTCTGTGCTTAGTGGTCAAGCAGCTTGCTGGACTGGTCTTGATGTTTAATATTCAGTCTTAACTGTTTATTTATTGCATTACTATCCAAACTTCTCTCTGATGCATTGTAAGCAGGTTCAGATATATAAAGTAACCAGACCTAAGCTGCACTGCCCTACTGCTCTCTCGCTTGCTCACAATCTGCATCTAAAGCCGCTGCAGAAGCACGGTCTGTATCGCTATTGTACAGCATGCTCACCTTGCTTCTTTTGGACCGCTACACAGTAAAACTTCTGTCTCCTGGTTGTTAAAACAGGTTGTGCTTCGCAGCACAGACTATGTCTCACCTACTTCCTGCAGTATCCCATTTCTTCTTTTACTTGGTACTGGCCTATATTTTTTCTATTTCTGTATTTCTGCATTATTTTTATTTCTTTTTTGGGTTTTTGTTTGTTTGTTAATGTTACCAGTGATAGAGGTATTGGATTGGGAGTTCTGAGGGAGCTGAAAAAAACAAGTACCATTTTTCTTCTACTGCTCCTTTCCAGCACGTTGTGGTTCCCTGAGCAGCTTCACTGGGGGGAAGAGAAAGTGACTGCAGCTCCAGTTGTATCTCTCACCCCTCCCATAACTGAGTCGGACCAAGAGGACTCAAGAGGCCACAATACTTCTCCTGCTGAGGAAGGGCTCATCAGGACTGCATCAAGCAAGAAACACCTTGGCTACAAATAGCCAAAGCACCTTGGTGTGACAGCTGCATTCAGTGACAATTTTCTAGGCCAGATTTAGAAAATTAAGCCATCTGTGACTGGAGAAGCAGGACTTGGAGATCAGCCCCTATGTGCCCTCCTCACTGGCTCCAAAAGCTGTACACCATTCCCTTCTTCATATTGCCACTCTGCTCACAGAAAAATGAAAACCAAAGCTCTTCCCTCCCTCATTAAAAATTGTCTTCTCCACTCCAGGAAGCAACTTCAGCCAACAGGAGGGATTCGGGCAGTGGCAAATGCCTCGCTTAATACGTGGCCCCAATCCGAAGGAAACATTGGGTCACTGCAGGTCTCCTCTTATGACACTGGAAGTTGCTGACTGGCATTTTTACCTTACAAGGTGCTGTAAATTGAAGCTTTCTGCTGCCCTACCCCCATGCTCTTTTCAACACAGGAAAACCCCTTTTCCACACATGAGTATTTTCTGTTCCCTCGCAGGCCGAACGCATTTGCAGATGCGTAGCTGGGCGATGAAAGTGGTTTCGCCTTTCGTCTCAGCCCGCACTCCGGGTTCAGTCAGAGATAGCTGGTGGCACCTGAGCCGCATCTCTGGGATCCTGCCCACTTCGGTGGCAACCTGAGACGGGGCAAGGACGCGTCCCTGGGTCTGCCCATCGATGCTCGCCCTGCAAGAGCTCGGGGAGGGGAGAAGGCGGGAGGAGAGGCACCCCGCACAAACACAAGGTGCGTGCTGACGTTCATCTCCGCTAACGAAGCCCGCCCAGAGCCCGTGCTCTGAGTCACCCGGCGCAGAGGCGAGCCGAGAGAAAGCTCATGAATCAAACCAGCCTGCCGTAACGAGGGGAAGCGGTGCGGACAGGGGGAGGGGAGCAGAGCAGGACAAGGCTTGCGTCAGCGCCGCGGCCGCTGCCTCCGCCGGCCGGGCCCCGGGACCCTGCGGCGTCCTGGCCTGGCCCCGGAGCGCTGGCCCGACACAAGCGTGCCGGGACAGGGCCTCGGCAGGCACAGCCCCGCCGTGTACACGGCACCCCGCAGGATGGGGCCGCTCTGACACGGGGCAGCCTCCGGGGAGTGGGGAATGGCCACAGCAAGCACCTGGGGAGAGCGCTGTGACCGTCCGGGCGAGTCGCTCTCACCATTTTGCTCAATTAGGTGCCCACGAGTAAGGAAGATCAGAGCAGAAGTAACCAGCTATGTAGAGCAGGCCGTAAAAGATAATTTTTGCAGCTTCGTAGGTGTGCAAAACACCAAATGGCACAAGTGCACACGCCTTAACCCATTTCCCACCGCAGTGGAACGTGGGCACAGAGATTCCCTTCCTCTCCAGTCAGCTGAAGATGAGGGACAGGTGGACAACTGCTGGGGAACTGGCTCCAGTTCTTTTGTTTAATCAAACGTAAATTTACATTAAAAGCATGTCAAAGAAGGGAACCATAAACCATCCTTCCTCACAATATATACCAGGCAGAGCAAACCATAAGTATCTGACCATACAGAAACAAGAGGGTTTTTTTCACAACTCTAACCTGCTTTTCTGTTGGCCGAGATCTCAACTCACACACCTCAGTGGCTGAGCGGTGAGGGGTTTGATGTAGCAGTTCCAGGTGCTGCAGCAATGACACACATCTTCACACACACAGAATCCTGGGTTATTGCAAGGTACGCCAGGAATGGAAGCCAAGAGCCTGCAAACAAATGCTGCAGTCTTTCCATGCTGGCAGGAGCAAAGGCCTCCACACTAAACACTCAGGTGGCTCCTTGAGGGAAAAAGACAGATTAAGCTGATGGAAGATGCATTAAGAGTCCACATGCCTTGCAGAGGTGGCAGATAGTGCAGAGCAAACCTGCTGTCAGTAAAGGCTGCTGTCAGGCTTTTGGTTTTCCTTTTTTTCTTGGAGACACACACACACACACACACACACACACAAAAAAAAAAAAAAAAAAAAAAAGCGCAGGCTGTTTTGCTGACTGATGCAGAGGGGCTGACTACATAAACACCATAGTGAAACACTCAGTATGGCCATCAAAATCATGGGCCTTGGGAGCAGGAGTAACTACCAGCCTCTCCAAGCAGAGTCATCAAGAGGGAACAGAAGCTGTCCTGTGTGAATGCAGTACTTTGCTTAGTGCTCACCTGAAAGATGAGTGGGGATGATAAACAAGCATAAAAACCTTGTCTGGGGGATGTTCACTTCAGCTTACTTGCGCTTTCAAGAGAGACAAGCAAGATGGGCATGAAAAAAACTCTGCAAGCTTTTGCACATTAAGACAGTGCAGAAGACAACAGTGAGCACCTGAGATCAAAGGGCTCTAGTGATTTTAAAAGGATCTTTCTTGGGTGGCAGAGAAGTAGTTAGAGTTGTTCAAGGAAAAGACAAAAAGATGACGGGCCCTAAAAGCCTGCTTAGGTTATCTCCTTAGAACAGCAGAGCCTCAGGAACAGCTATGCACATATACCTTTTTTCTTAAAAGGTCTGGTCCCAGCACATAATTTCAGGTATTAAAATAAATTATATCATGTAGCCATCACTTGAAGCTCTGTTTATTTTGCAGACAGACATCACTTCACTCTGCCTGGTCCTGAGTTTGCTAGAAGATGCTTGGTCCTGTTATTCTAATGTTAGCAAAAAAACCATATGCCCTGCCTCTCAGGGGCACATGTGGGGGGATTAACTGGAGCTCAGTGGCTCACTAACCACCACGATGCAGCTCTCAAGCAGAACAAGCTCATTTCTGCCCCAGAGATTCTGCAGGACAGATGAGTCCTCTTCACTGTGGGTCTCATTATGGATAAGAGGAAGAATTGCAGCTGTCAGAAATTATCTGGGCTATATGAACCAACAGAGTTGATCTGGAGGGTTCACACATGCCTCTAGGTCATGATAAATGAGCATTAAGGAAATTTAGGCTGGAGGGAAGGGAAAAGCAGATAGCCTCAAGCCTGACAGAGATGCAATACAAAGAACGCAAAACTGACCACAATGGAAATCGATCTGTGTGAGATCCAAAACTGTTTCACTCAAGTTTAATTGTGAATTTGCCCAAGTTTTGACAGTCAGAGTCAGAGGCAAAGAGCAATTGACGTAATAAGGAAGTTAAGTATTCAGAAAGCAAAGGTAGCAAGTCTCATCTTCCTGGGCTTGAAACCATTATCAGCTTGAAGCTAATTCTGCTATTCCTCCTACGGCATCACAATTTTTACTTAGGAAACTCATGCTCTGTACTTAGTTCTGCACTGAACTTTGAAACTGAAGCCTCTGCTCTTAAGGGCTAAGAGAGGACCTGCAGCTTTCAATCAGGCCAGATTGTAGTCACGAGGTTTTGTCAGTTTTGGAGTGGAAAAAGCTGAGAGCGGAAACCAAAGCAGAACTCCTCAAATATGATTCCATGAGCTTTTTTACTTTTCTCAGTCTAAAAGTGTAACTGCAAACCAGGGGAAGCAGGATGTTGGGCTGAATTACTGTTGCTAGTTTCTTTTGAGGTTTTAGTTATGGTGCGCCTGGTAATTTCACACGAGCAGTTCATTAATAAACTGGCATACCAGCACTGCTGCTACACCAGGGCACCCTGCAGACCATGAGCTATAGCAAAAATTTACCAGCTTTTATTCTGGTACCACTGTTAGCAGGATTGAGGTGGGTTTTTTCCTCCTCCCTGTGCAAAGAACAATTAAAAGACAGGTATGGAAAGTGCCTCCCTGGCTGCAGCCTGGCTAGGAGAGGCCAGTTTTCTTTTGCTACCAATGGCAATGTGCAAGGAGAAGCACCCAACTGGCAGAGTTTTCACTAGCTGAAAAGGAGAGGCTACAGACAGTAGTTTTAGCCCAGAACACAGCAGCTTGCCAATGCATTGACTTCATATCGCTGGCATTCAAGCAGTTAAACACAACTGCGAACTCTGGAAGATTTCCCACTCCTTGCTGAAGCTTCTCCCCAGTACACTGGTAACTGGTAAACAGATGGTACAACAGATACGGTGTCAGCTCCCTCCTTGTTGGAAATGCAGCTATCCAACATTTAGTCAACCTGCCTACAGTGAGAAATTACTGAATTAGAAGTAAAAACATGCTTCCATTTCCCTTTCAGTTTTAACTACTGCACATACACAGTCTGTGCCTTTCCTATCTCCAACAGAGTCCAAAATTCACTTTTCTCAAGGGAGTCTCTCTCTGTAACTCTCCCATCCTGGCTGTTGTGGCAAAAGGTAGTAAAAACACCCTCTTTTTGTCTCCTGCAAGCAGTCTAGGATAACAGTCATTCAGACTAGCAGCATTTTCCCCCTCCAAGCAATATCCAAGGAAGAATATAGACACCACAAACAGTGTCATGAACTCCAACACTTACCAACCAGCAAGACTGCCAGAAGCATCTGGCACTATTTTGAGGAAAAAGTGTTCAGTTTGTTTCTAGCTGGGCTTTCTCTGTGCCTTGCTGCCATCTCTGACTCCCCTCCAGCCCCTCGCTGCAGCTTCACCAAACTCTGCTTCTTGATAAACATTTCTTGCAACCGCCACCAACTCCTTTGTTCTCTCCTGTGACTCCCACATTGTATTTCCCTAGCTGTATACACTTTCATTGGCCTCCCACCACCTTTCTGTCCTCTCATAACAAGGCTTATTTCTCTTCCCTCCATGTAAAACTTTATTTAATACCTTGTTGCCCACTTCCCCCAAAGCACTATCCCAAAACCAAACAAAATCACATCTTGTTCTGAATTCTGCACTTCTAGTGAAGCATACATTTTCTTTTACAAATGCCTTGTACCGATACGTAACTATGATTTGGAACAACTTGCCAAGCATATCTCCATTTTCTTTACGTACCAAGCTCTTTAAAAATCACTTGACATGGATAAAAAGCACAAGGTTTTAAACAGGCTCCATTACTTTTGCCAGAAATGGATACAGCAAGGTTTGGGAAATTTTATGTGTGTGTTTTTTAGTTCCAGGCCAGTCAGTATATTATGGAAAACAGACCTGCCTACAGTTACCTAGAGACTGCATAACTGGGGGGGTTCAAGTGACACTGTAAAACCACTCCACAGAAATACCATTCAATTGCTCAGTTCAGCAAACCCTGTTGGCAGATTTTCCTCCCTTATAAATTGCACTTGCCTAATTATTACTTCCCATATTGAATTTTAAAAAAGAAAATAAAAAGGAAAAATCTTTATTAATTTATGGAGATTTATACCCTTATTACATCTGAGATTTAAACACACAATTCAGTCAGAAAAGCCAAAATTATATTTTTTTTTCTGCTTCCATTCCTTTATCTACTATTTCCCCATCACAGAGGTATGCTCTCTTTCCTGTGAGCCCTGACATCAAGTACATATGGACAAAAAGCTTTGTTATTTCCAAAATGCTGCTGCAATGCCAACTTCAGCAGCTCAGCCTCCCAGCCCTCTCCTGTGATACAGCAAAGTATTTATTACTACTTTCACGAGTGAACTGTGCCCACCCAAAGTGTAAAGTTTTTCTTCTCTGCTTCAGTGCCTAAAGCTTGGCTCCTTTTCCAGAGAAGCCAAATGCCTGTAAACACCCTCCTTTTTCAGGGAGCTGCACCTCTGCAAAGTAAACAGTGTTTATGTGGGTACCTAAATACATGTCCAAGTGCCTGTCTTTAGGCACCTGAGTCTGGAAGTGCCTGTCTGAGTGAACAGGCCCTGCCTGTGGCATGAATCACTCTACAGAGCAAGGTTGGGACAGAGGAATACCCAAGTCTTAATATAATTCTCTCAAGCATCCTGCTGCTTAAATAAGAAACCCAACTGGGAATCTTAGCTACGGTAATATACTCACCAAACATATTGTATTCATTCATTTAAATTACTTTAGGAATAGAATCACCAGCCAGGAAAACAAAAACAATCCTGCATATAATGGACAAAGGCTTCCCAGCCTGGTGTAAAAGGAGTCCTCGAAACATACCACATCCAAGGACTCCCATGGGTTTCCTTAGCCACAGAGGTGCCAGAGCCCCAGCAGCAGGCACCTCGTAATGCCACATTGCTAAACCTGCTTCCTTGCTCAGATATTTCTTAGCTAGCTTCTTTTTATCTGCATTCAGGTAGCAAAGTATTTGAGCATGAATTATCATCATTACGGATATGTGACTTTATGCCCTTAGTCTCCACTCTCCTGCTGCACACAGGTCTCCTGATCATCCACTTCAGCAGAGGAGGAGTGTGGCAGAGCTGACAGCCCATGCCTTTCATAATCTCCTTTGCAGTATGATAGAGGAGACCTATTTTAATCTTCTTCAGTCCCTGCCCTTCACCCAGTCAAACCAGACTGGGAGAAAAGGGTATGCAAACTAGCAGAAACTCTTCGGGGAAAAAAAGTTACAGCAAAAGCAGGGCTGCTTTTAAGCCCCTCTGCACAGCCTGGTGGCAGCCAGAGCTAGAAGTAAACTTAAATACCAGCCATCAGACAAGTCTTCATGTAAGGATGCACCAGTTATAAAACAAACACATTTGCAAGGGAAAATATAAAGATCTGAAGTTAAACCTAGGGGTTTTTTTTGTTTGTTTTGTTTTCAGTTTGACCTAGCAGCTTCCCAAGACTGCCTTCTGGGACACCAACTTCCTTCTTCCCTTACATCTGCAAAGGACAACCTCAAAAAAGAGAAACATTTAGAAGACCTTTGCTAAAACCATTCCCAGACAGAGCTCTCTGTAGAGCCCAGAAGGACAGGCGATATCATCAGTTTGCCAGGTCTGACGAAGCAACGCAACTGCTTAGACGTGACTGTGTTTGTTTGTCTCGCTGGTAGCACAACCCTGAATCCTGCTGTCACATGCCTCTGAGCACTTCAGGCCAGGGAATGTCTCTCAAGATTGTTGGTAAATGCTTATCTGTATTACAGTTGCAGAGGTGACGCTTGCAGACGTAACCCTGAGCAAATCTGAGCCAGGCGGTAACCCTGGTAATTTGGAGGGGGATGGGGAGAACAGCAGCAGCCAGCTGGGAGCTGATCAAGATGCCTCATGCACAACCATTTGCCTTCTGCAGCTGCTAGGGCTCAAGCTAGGACCTGTACTCAGCAAGACAGGTTATGAACCCACAGAAGAAAGGTGACTGCTGCCTGAAAATGCTCCTTGAATTCTTAGTGCCACAAAATAATACTTCTTTAAGCTCCCTTTTCTTGATCTGCATTGCTCAGTGCTGCTGCAGTGGGGCCTGATTTGTACTTACAACTAGCTGACATATTGAATGAAAAAGCACACTTGAAAAAATACACCCTGTTGTGCTCATTCCAAAACCTTCCAGTGTGCTCTCGTGGCAGCCTTTATTTACACCATACCTAAGGCCCCCAGTGTGTTTCTCTGATGATTAGGATGCAGTGATGTCAGCTGAACATGCCTGTCACATACAGGAGGTAAAACCATGAGCATAGATCATCATCAAAAAACACTTAGACAAATTTGTCTCACCTCGGGCTTGCCTCAAGCTACCACATCAGTTGACTGCTTTCTGCAGCTCGGTTCAGGTGCAATAACTCTTCCAGCTGCGGTAACTCAGTGAGACACCCAAACCCAGCCAGTATTCTACTGGGGTGAAATATTTCAGCCCTTTCACAATAAGCAGAAAATCCACATGACTAGTCTACATTTACTCCTCTTAACTAGTTTTGCTTTCCCCTGCCTACGTACTGTTCCTTAGAGATCTCTAAAAATCTGAGTAGAGGATACCATTGGGAAACACATAAAACTTATCTTAGTTTAGCGGTGGAGTCAAAGTTTGTAAAAGTAAAGGAAGAGTACAGCCAGACTTGGCTTTTTGTTTTTTGTTTTTATTTCTTTTCTTCCTTCTCATTAACAGCTAAAATTAGTCAAAACCTACAACTTCAGGGGAATAGGGGGTGGCAAGGAGTGGGGGGCAAATGCAGAACTATTCCCATGTCAAGCCACATCTAGTGAAAATGTTTGGTCAGGAAGAATAGGAAAAAAATTTTTAAACAACTTAAGGTTTTATGTTAACATTTTCTAACCGTAATCATTTCAGAAATGCTGATATCCTTCATTTCCACATTATTACACATGTCAATGTTTTGCTATAACACAGAATTTTTTAACTGACTAAAAATTTAAATGAGGAGAAAGAACTTAAAAATATTTTGTAGAATGAAGACTGAATGTTTCACATTTATACAAACCAATTAGAATTCCCACTATGCCATTTTTACGATTTCACAACTAATCCAGGGAATCCCGGTTGTAGGAATGCTGTAATTAATGCACCCAGTCTATTTGCTTAAGTTCGAAATTGAAAATGTTCTCTCTCTCAGGTAACATAACCTCACCTTGAACAAGGCCAGCAGAAAAACAAATTGTGGGGTGTCTACCAATTCACCCTATGTGAAAGCCTATTAACCCATTTCACTTGTAGCGGCGTTGATGTTTGCACCTGACGATAAAGTGCACTCAAATCCAAGAGAAAACTGCTTTAGAGCGCTGCTTTCTTCACGCTTCTTTGGAGAACTAATCTGAGAAAGCTCCTCTGGGGTTTTCAACCAAGAGACAAAACTACAGCATTTACTAACACTTTCCTGCTATGTCCGGGATCAGGACTTTTCACCAGCTGAGATACAGCAAGAATTATTACCGCCAATTGTCTTCTCAAGGAATAGGCAGTTCAGAGACAAGAAAAATCTCCACACCCTACTTAATCACCTATTCAGCTCTGCACAAAGCAGGCAGTGGATAATATGAAATGAGACTGAGAACAGCTCTCATTTTCCTGAGCAGCTAAAGTGCAGTTTTAAACATATAATAGATATTTTACCTTTACCATTAACAAGCAGAATACATAAAGTATGACTGCCTTGATACCTGCTAGGCACTTGAGCTTAGACTTTCATTAATGACCTCTTTAGCAATAAGAGATACACAGTGTGCCGCATTGTGAAAATTATCATAAACCTGTGCTTTTGGGAGCTACTGCGTATCAGCTATGTGCCTGTTTCTTTGAACTACAGAGTCTTACTGTAGGTAATCTAATCAAAATGCTAACAAACCTGTTTTCATATGATCACAGAAAAAAACCATGCACACTAAGAAAAACAAGTGATAAGCACCGATACTCCTAATTGTCCTTTGATACACATTAGAGTGATGATGCTGAAGAAGACATCTGTATTCTGCAGGGAGCAACAGCAAAACCAGCAGACATGACTGCAGTCAAGAAATCACATCAAACACTCCCCCAGGCTGGAGTTAGTATCTCCAACAGCTCAGGCTTTGGTTATTGATCAGCCCCACCTTCATCCCCACTTATTTTGAGCAGGCTCCTTACACCAAGCAGTGCCACACAAAGTCAAATGTTAACAATTGCTGAGCATCTAAAAATCTCTCGAAGTCAATGGTGAGAGTTTCATTCTAGGAAACATTAAAAAGCATGGAAGAGTAGGAGAAACTGAGGGGGTGGGATCTCAAACCAAATTGAGTTTGAGAGAAAAGAGAAAGAAAGGCTGCTTTTTTACTCCTCATGCCTCACCACAAGTAGCTTCTCAATCCTATGGATCTCCTTAGCTAAGTTTCATTCTGAGGGACATTGGAGTAACCCAGAGAAAACTAGTTATTATTGGACACTCAAGGAATACAAGGCCCATGAGCTATCTGCTTTTCAACAGCAATTTGCAGTTTTCACTTTCTTGGTTGATTGATTGAAGTTCATGGGGTTTTTTGTTTGCTTATTTTTAAATACCTGCTAATCTGTCTTCCATATTTTTCTGTATCATGTATATTTTTCCTCTGGGTTCTTATATCTTCCTCATTTATTTCTCAGATCACCATTTGCCATCATTAAAATTTAATCCTGAAATTTAGGAAATAAGAGTTGCTATACGCCTTGAAGCTGCAAATCCAAAAATAACTCAGTCATTGGAGGAGATAAAGGGATGTATTTTTGTTTTGTTTGGGGATTGCTTTTTTTTAGTTTTTCTAGTTGAAAAATTGTCTAAGATCCTCTTGTATATGTCACAAGTTTCCATTTTAAACAACCACACTTACAGGCCTGAGAATGAGAGAAATAAAAGCACTGGAATGTTCTTTTTCCACCCTAACAACATGAAGAATAAACTATTTCCCTGAATACATTGAAGGGAAAAAATAATAGTTCTTGGACAGGAATTTCATGTGCCAAGTTTAAATTATTTGCACATCAGGATTGCAGAATTGCTCACCTTTCTAATAGTTCAAAAGTAATGCATCCTTCACTGAAACATTGAAAGTGACGCTGCTGGGAGACTGCATGCATGTAAATTTAGGACATATTGCAGGATTTGATCAGTCCGGTCCAGCATTTATGAGTATTCTTAAAATATGAGATCTGAGTAGACATCATCTATCTGAATAAGTTTGTTTAAAGTTAAAGGTTGTTTATTAAATATTATTTATGCACTGTTAAACCTCAGAGGGAGAAATATTAAACATGTCTGAGATTCACAGAGTACACAAAACAGGCACCAAAATTGTACAGTTTGATATATAACTTCCTATAGCGGATAAATCCATGAACATCTGCTAAATGTGTAGAAGACTTATTACATTTTCATATGGTTTACTTACTACGTAGATTCCTGATTTGGCAAACAAAGCCTGACTATGGGGAAAACTTATTTCATTATTTTAAACCCTTTTGGGTTTAAAATAATGTTTGGGGGATGCATGAATATTTCCTCGCTACCTTCCCTGTCACCTGATGGGGGGAATAGTCCTTGAACTGTTAAACCGGCTGAAATAGAGAATTTGCATCTCATGTCCTGTTTAGAGGATAGAATCTTTGTATTTCTCTCGGCAGTTCCCAGAGCAAGGTACAATCCTGTATATTATCTCTCTCCAGAACTTTGCTGATGGATTCAGAAAGTCAACATGGATGCTAATACAGTGCAAGACCCTCCCAACCCCTGTGGGAGAACTCAGCAGGTTCTCCTCCCAGGGCATAGTGAAGTCAGACATTTATTTTGGCATCCAGAAAACTTTTTCTGAAATCTGCGAGAAACTTTGTAAGTTCCCAGAGTCTGGGAAACCGATGAAATACTGTAATTTTTTTTTTTTTTTCCCTTGCCACCAGAAGTAGAAGTGGAAAGTTTAGGTGCAGGGAAATCCTGGGTAAGGGAAATCCAGTTGCCTTCCCCACTTCATTTCTGTCGTTCTTGTTCATGTAAATGAGCAGTTAAGCTTCATCAGCAACAGCGAAACCGATTTTCCTTGTTTTAGATTAACATTTGAAAGTGAAATAAGCTCAATTCAGAAACCAGAGAAAGCTCAGATTTTTCCTGTTCAATGCCAGAGATGTGAAATCTCCAGTACCTATCAAGAGCATGGCTGAAGGTACATCAGGGACAGAGGGCTACTCTCCAGGAACCTAACTAGCAGTTGCTGTCCTTTATCACATGAGCAATCAGGAGTGGCCTTTAGCCCAGGAATTATCACGAATAGGTAAAATATTTCTTAAACAAAAAGACAGTTTCCCTCCTAGCAAGCTCTCCATACATATCACTTCTGATTGTGGGCTAATAAATCCTTTCCTTGAAATAGGCATACTAACATAAACAATCTTTCTTTTCCTTCTCTTGACCCTTACTACATTTCCTTTAAACGTTCTTAGAAAATGGGGCTCTATTTTAAGGTGAATATTTGTTATCAGGAATTTGTAAATGGTTCTGGCAAGAATGCAGGAACAGGTGTATCCTGGAAGGAATCTAGCCATACAGGATAACATTCAACAGTTTAACTAAAATGCTGATTTACCTGGAGAATTATTATGGGACAATACCTCTAACTCTAAATGGCTGCTCTCATCCATACAAACACTTAATGTAATGTCAATTCAATTCTTCTTTTATGCCCCTTAAATCCAGCTTCATCCCAAATTCTCTGTCATGATTTAATGTCATAACTCACCAAGGTCTCCAGGACAGGGAGATCTTTTTACATAATTTTTTAAGCTTTCACTAGGTTCTCTGTAGACTAACTAGTGTCAGAGATTGACAAACAAGTATGTGTACTGATAAAATGGACACTTTCCTGCTATCAGACGTAATATCTAAGCATCCTGGTGAAATAAGCAGTAATTTGAATGTACAAAGCCCTGGGTCTGTTACCATATTTATTATTTAACGTTTGCATGTTAGAACCACAGATGGGCAAGCAACAGCTATTGGGGAAAAACATTATTTCTCCTTGTACAAATACATCCCTAAGATAAGTTACAATATTCTCCTGCCAAAATGGAACAGATAATGATTTTCTTGCAGTCTGAGAAGTCCCAGATCGCAGATGGCCAGCTGAATAGTGGCTCAAGTAATGCTAAGCAATGAACAGCTGCTAACAACAAGGAAATTGTGCTTATAAGGCCTGATTCAATGCCCACTGAAGTCAATGAAAGTCATATAAACAGCAGTGAGTGCCCTACTAGCACTATTCTTTGGCAAGAAGCCAAAAATCAGATAAGAAAATATTGTTAAATTCCCCCTACCAAAATACCGCTTTTACAGGGAAACAAACTTTGATCTCCAGGCAAGCCTAGAAGCATCTTAGTGAATGCAGCTGTAATTTCCAATGCTGAGGTATGTTAAAATAAAAGTATTACATATCTTACAGAGAATTATGTTTTCATTTAGAATGACTACAGACATTAAGGGGTCAAGCTGATTTTCTCTCAGATCACAGGCACATTGTAGAAAAAAATAATATCTAGAATATATATATCCATCTAAAATATAAGTATCTAATTTAGAATGACCACTACTTGTAATCCTTCCTTTCATTACATGTTTATTAGGAAATGACCCTACTCTTGGTTAGAGCACCATTACTATTTCTATTAATCTGCATCTACGAAGAACATATAAGAGGTCAAGTGTCTGCCTCAAGTGTTTTGTAGTCATTGCTTTAGCTGGATGAAGGTGGCTACCAATCAACAGGGAAGAAAGTCAGAGAGCTAGAGACAGCTTGGTTTTTGGAACACCATAGAAAATAAATCTCTTCTGGGTTTTCTTAAACCAACAAGAATGAAATGGCAGGTATCCAGTTTTTAAAGTACTTAGAAGGAGCAGCACTGAAAGCCTAAATATAACATTCAAAAACTTTCTATCCCTATCCTAACCACAGTTGAGTGCCCAACAAGATCATGGAGCAGTTCCTCCTGGAAATGCCATTTGCTAAGGCACATGAAAAATAATGAGGTGATTGGTGACAACTTCCATGGTTTCACTAAGGGCAAACCATGCCTGACAATATTAGTGCCCTTCTAGGATGGGGTTACAGCAGTGGTGGACAAGGAAAGGGCAACACAGACATCAACTATCTGGACTTGTGCAAAGCATTTGACATTGTCCTACAAAATATCCTTATCCCCAAATTGGAGAGGCATGGATTTGATGGATGGACCGCTCTGTGGATAAGAAATTGGCTGGATGGTTGTACTCAGGGAGTCGTGGTCAACGGCTCAATGCCCAAGTGGAGACAGTGACAAGTGGCATTCCTCAGGGGTTGGCACAAGAACTGGCACTGTTAAACATCTTTGTTGACAACATGGACAGTGGGATTGAGCACACCTTCAGAAAATTTTCAGATCACAGTAAGCAGTGTGATGTGGTCAACAAGCTGGAGAAAAGGAAATGCAATCCAGACGGAACTTGACAGGTTTGAGAGATGAGGTTATGCAAACCTCATGAATTCAATAAGGCCAGGGTCCTGCATCTGGGTTGGGGTATTCCCAAGCACAGGTACAGGATGGAAGGAGAAGGATAAAGACAAGTCCTGGTGTCTGTGGACAAAAAGCTCAGTACGACCTGGCCATGTACACCTGCAGCCCAGAAAGCCAACTGTTTCCTACCAACTCAAACAAGGAGGCCAATAATTGTTGGCCAATTATTTCAAGGAATGTCACATTACAAATGGGAACTCATTCACGGAATTATTTTTTAGGACAGCATTCATCAATTTGCATAGGCTGCTTTGTTTTTAGAACTAATTTCTAATCCTAACTCACATCCCAGACACACATCTCTGCTTGGATTAATTAAGATCTCAGAGAGAACCTTCAGTAATGGACGGTAATGGAGCAGATTTATAAAAGAGGCCATTTCTTCAGCTTGCTCAAATGCTCTGTTCTTCTGGGTGTCTTTTCAGTCTCAGGAACAGAACAGGTACTTCTGTGCGCCTTCACAGATTCTCCTTTCTGCTACAGAGTTTGTTTATGTTCCACAAATAAATGAATGCATGGGTGAATGCCCACCTGAAGTCAGGTTATATGAAGCAAGGAATCACTTCTGCTATTTGCATAGGCTGGAGACAGGCATAGTGCAAATAACTCGATGCAGCTGTATCAACATTCTCCAATCTCTGCTTGCATTGTCCAAATCATCCTGTTCTGAGGCTTCAGAAAGAGCCGGAAGATGTGGCTAATCACCAGATATACTAATTATGTTGTTACAAAAGATTGGACTGGGAGCACCAAGGGACTAGAGGAAGCCTCAGCAATGATGAGCATAATGGAGCTCAGACTGCCCAAGAGAAATGTATTAACTAGCGTAAGATGGGTGCTAACACCAACAGAACCCTGATGGCATTTCTGACTGTCCCTGTCACTCACAGCATGCACCTGCCACTCCTGCCACCTGGGTCTGACAGTTTTGGTTCAGAGCCAACTTGAAAGGCCACTTCTGTCGGGGAGCTCCTCCCCAGGGATAACATTGTGTTCCTCCTGAGTGAAAGGTCTTCTGGCTGGTCTAGCACTGCCAGGCATGATCCCTACTCAGCACAGATCTGGCCCGAAGCCCTGTTGTTACCACTACTGCACCATTATACCATTTAGGGAGAGCAGGAGCTTTCCCAGTGTGGAATATTCTTCCACAGTTGCTGATTTAGGCAAGAAAGACAAAGAGCGTAAGACAGAAGCACTCCTGCTATGGCTACCACCTGACAGAGGAAAACACACCTTCTGTCATTTTGGTTGAGGGCAGGAGCAGCTCCCAGAAACTCCATTTTGATTTTTCACTCTGCCATGATCTTCCAGGTGCCTGCCATGATACACTGAGCTAATCACATCTGCCCCAGAGGCTGACATGCAGCCTCTGGCCTATGGATGCATCCTAAATGGAAGTGTTTGCCAGGAAACAAATAAAAAGAAAAAAAAATCAACTCCAGAAACCAGTTTTGGATGATGTAAATGAAGGCACTGACTGAGGCAGGAGGATGAAGCCCCGCCCCACACTGGTCTCACCAAATGTCCAGACAAGGGTTCTCATGTGGGCAAAACGGTTCAGGTTTTCCACACCAGCACACACTCTTGCACACCCCATGCCGCACAAAAAACAAGTGAAGGATTTCCCTCCTGCCTAAATGTGTTTGCTGAGATGGGCTTCACCTCTTTTTGAGAGCACCAGACCGGATGATGAGGACCCTCAATTACACTTTTAGGATATGTTTGAGTATCCTGAACTCTGCCCAGGTTCCTGGGAGAGTTGATCGTCTCCTTGAGAGCCTTGGACCTGAAGCACCAAGAGATCAGTGTCCAACAGGAAGCTAGTGGCACACCTAGGGACTAAATTTGGGTCTCCCAAATTACGGATATACTTTGAGGCCACTGGACCAGCCTCACTTGCTAATAATTAGAAGTTTAATGGCATTACTGAAATTACAACTAAATTTTACTCAGACTGATCAGTTTCTAATTTTGAAAGTAGTTACATGTACTGACAGGATAATTACAGCTTTCTTCACCCATTTGAGACTCAAATTTAAAATAAAATACACTGAGATTGTATCACATGATAAATTGTAGTCAGCCCCTAAGTCTATTTCTTTCGGATTTAATTCTAACATTGTGAGGCTGACAGCATCACACAGCTTGAAAGGGGAGTATTATACCTACTCCTACAACAGAAGTTTGACAGAGGGACAGATAACACTTACTTTGAGGCCTGGAAGGTCCCAAGCTACTGGCTCCAAACCACAGTCTGGCTAGTGATTCACTTTAAAAATCTGTTGAAAACTCACATGCATCTACATACAAATTCTCTCTTGTATTCTTAGCTAGGAGAAACTAGCATAACAATAATTTTATATATGCTTAGAAAACTCTTCGGACTTAGTACCAGTGAATTTTCCAGTGATGCTGTGCAACTCAGCTCATAACAGCACAAGTGCCCAGTTCTGACACATAAAGAGAACCAGGAAATCAGGTAGGTAAATGGTTCCAAATTGTCCTGCTTTGTTTCTAAAATTATCTTTCTACTAAACACAACCTCCAGAAAAAGAAATGCATTTTATATAGTAATTTTGGTTGTCACCAGTTCAGAATGACCTTGACCCATATATGTTTCCATTCACAGATAAAGCAATTCTCACATATGTGTGGCAGCAACACCCTGTTAACATATATCTGTGCATTTAAAAAAACCCTACACGCGTGTGTATCATGCAAGGGCCCTGGACACAAGTTCTCATAGCACACCTTTACGCATCCCACGCGTGAAATTTTCATCTGCGCTCTGAAGCTTCTACCACGTTTACTTATCCTTTGGTTTTCCAGTAAAGTTTCGTGTTTGCTTTCCGAAGCCTGCTTTTATTCGGACTTGTTTCGATGTTGGCCTTCACGGAGCCGGGAGAGAAGAGGCGACTGTCAGAGAGTTTGTGCCCTCTGGTGTTCAGCGCTCGGTGCTACCGCAGCATCCTCCCCTCGCCGAGCCTCGGCTGCCCCTAAACGCACCTCACTTCAACAGGTAAACCACCTCCCCTCCTCTCCTTCATGGGGTGTTCTCAGCAACGTCCTGGACAGAGAGCACGGTCTCCTTTTAAGATAATTTGCACAGTCTACAGGCAAGATTTTGGCTTTGGGGATCATTACAGCAAGATCTGTGTCAACTCAGCAGCTTCCAAAACCAATGAAACTCTGGTTGTGGCATGACTTTGTGTTTTCATTATTCAAATCAACAAAACAGTACAATGGGTAACTTCAGAAAAACAAATCATTTATTGACCAAATTCCCTGAGTCCCAAAGCTGAGGATATACTCTTTAGCGTATACAGAAACTCCCATCAGCATGGTTTTCTGATGGCAGGTTCACATTTCCTGTTACCATGGCTGTAGTAAATTCTTCAAAAACCCAACTAAAACCAAATTTGTGGGCATAAACACTAAGGAATGCCCACAAGCACTAAATCCTTGCCAGAGATGACTCAATTACAAATTTCATCAGGCAATTTCTGAATGGAAAGCCAAGCTTACTCTCCTTCTGAAATCCACCCAGTTTCTACACTTCATTCTAAAGACGATCAGATTTGTCAGGGCTGTTCATTTCGGTGAGATTGAAGATAGTTTGCAAGGATTTTAGTGATCACAGTCCTCAATCAGCACCATTCCATTGTCTAAGCTATATACCTGCTGTGTTGCCATTGCTCAGGAGCTCTCATTTCGGAAGAAGATTCTCACCTCAGCTCCTACAACTGATAAGAATAACAGAGAATATGACCACCTATCATTTGGAGCATCCACATGTGAATAACAGAAAGACAGTTTTTGGAAAAGTCCAGTGGCATCTGCATCTAAGATCTCTCAAACGGCTCTTCCACCCTGCTTACACCCATGAACCTGCTACAACAGCTGCTTTCTTCTTAGCACTGGCTGCAGGCAAGTGATAAAGCTAGTTTAAATTCATATTCTGACCTAAACAAACAAGGTCTTTTTATTTATCCTTTTGGAGGAACCATTTTCCTCCAATTCCCACAACCTTCCCAGTGTTCTGAGGGAGCCATTTCCTCTCAGGGTGTTAAAGGAAAATACAGTGATGAAGATCTCATTTACAAGGATGCCTGAATCTCAGCAAATGAATATTGCATTATGACATTCAAAAGAGTAAGTTACCAGTTTTCACCACTATAGGAAACCAGCTTAAAACAAAAACAAAAACAAAACAAAAAAAAACCAACAGAAATTTTTTTAAAAAAAGAAAAAAAAAAAAGGAAAAATAAAAAGGGCAAGAGTTAACAAAGGATCTCAATTCAATAAACTGTTTCAGTGGAAAGGTAGGAGCCTAAACACTGAGCCTAATAGCCCTTTGCTACAATTATATTCACTTGAATGTTGAGCACAGAGTCATTAAATGAGAGCATTCAGACAGCACACTGCAGTAATAATTCAAAGTGTTTACATTTCAACAAAGCCTTCTCTTGTGTGTTCTTCTAACCATAATGGCAAATTTAGACATTTTATAAACACAGCAGATATGATTTTAATTAAGGAATTTCACAGCAGTGAACTCTGATCACTTAATATTTCAAATCTGAAAGCATCACTATTACAGCATGTTAAGAGATTATTCTTTGTATACCTCATACTCAGTATAAATAACATTTCCCCCCCAAAAATGCCAGTGCCAGCAGACATTGCACAAAGAGAGTGGCAACGTTGTCCCTCCCTGCAGCTCTGCAAGAAAGCTCTACCTGTGACTCAGGAAAATATGCATAACACACTGCTTTCAGGAATGATCATGATCAGCTTCCGCATCCCTGAGAAATCCTGTATCTTTTAAGCAAAGTGTAGCTGAAATCTATACTCAGCTGCCAAGGAAAGTGGAGGGGGTTTGCTTTAGTGCTGTGGGATTCATTTTCATGACTGTCATTCATACGATCATTTTCACAATTCCAGCACTGCAGTCTAACAAGTGCAATAATCTGTGGCCCAGACCTCTTGCCAAGCAGGAGTGAATTAAGCTGAAAGACAGGACACAAGAAAGAAGGAAAGAAGTGTATATATCACCTAATTTGGCCAGTGTGCAATTTACACTTGAAAGGAAAACTGGGGAAAGCTCGATCTGGTAGAAACAGTTGGCAGCAGGGCCTGTTTGCAGCTAAGAAGCCAAAAGAAAGATTGTATGGCAACAAGGCTTCTGGTTCCTGCATGAATTTCGAATCACAGCATTATGTTTAACCTCAGAACATCTGAAAGGAACTGATGAACAAGCATCAATCACCAATTAGTCATTATTTCTTGGACAGTCCATGGAAAATAAAGATGCTGGGTCAGATCGGAGTTTTGTAGCTTCTGTCAAAGCCACGGGGCTTTTCGCAGCAGCCCCTGGCTTTTCTATTCCAGCTGGACATACCCAGGATGGCACATGAAGGGTGACAAGTCTTACCCTGGATTGAACTTTCAAGTATTTCACATGAAGTGGGGCACACACCCTCTCTAGCAAGAGGGCTGCTTCCAGTGCCTACCTGGCTACTAAACCAGAAGGCTGTCATCAATCACAGCATGCCCTTTGCTATTCTCAAACATTTTCTTCCGAATCTTGCATTGTTACCAACAGGCTCGTTGACACAGCACTATGAAGTGTTTCCAGGTATTCTAAAACCAAATCAGGAACAGGACATGAAAGGGAACTTGCCTGCAGCAGTTACTCCACTGGTAACAGCAAATATGAAACAAGAAAACCCCATGCAGTCTGTGAGCAACCCGCAGTCTGAAATTACAGACACTGTACCACCTCTGTAACAGATTCTGTAATTCTCCCTCAATTTCTGCTTGCTTAAAGGCTTTAATGATACTATTGGCAAAACCCCTCCATTTAAGCTTAAACTCATCTTTGAATAACACAGATGGTTTATCTGACCTTTAGCATCTAATCTGGATTTCTGTGACTTAGTGTGTGTCCTCTATGAAGTCCTAACGCTGTGTGGAGCAGCACAATGCTGACCGGTGGTCAGAACTCTTTGCTTTGCCTTCTGTGACTCAGGGGTAATTTAATCCTTTCTCCTGTGAATCTGCCCAGGTCTGAACACTGCCTGACACAGATGATGAGGACTGCAGGAAGCATGGAAAACAGGATACTGCAGGAGCACACTGACAGCAAATATTTGTGTCACTGTTCAAAATAAGCATGTAATGCTTATTGCATTACAGAATTTAATAAGATATAATAAGCTGTAATCAGATATTTCAGGTATAATATAAAGTAAATGCATTATAAATGCTGGAGAGTAACTAGAATTGATTAAACTGAATAATGCTGTTAAATGATATTTACTGCTAAAAGCAAACATTTTTTGTTAACCTGGCATGCAATACTGACAGTATATTCAGAATAGTTTTGTTTGCAGACAAAATCATATATTACCGTCTTTTTCATCGATTAAAATTATGAGAATACACAACAGATTTTTTTTCCAAAATAATAAAAAATTGCTAGCAACTGAAAATCTACAATTGTCTAACATGTAAACCACATATGTGATTCACTGGGGCATTACCTGACTGCCAAAGATCATGAGATTTTCCATGTCCACTGTCATTCTGGCTGGTTTTGGACAGAAGTTGTTCCTGTAACACTTCAAACTAAATCTGTTCCAGCAAGAGTCTGGAAGAAGCAGTATACCATATAGTTTCCTAATCACACATTTATTAACAACAACAACAACAACCAAAAAAAAAAAAAAAAAAAAAAAGTAAACCACCAAGACAATCTGTTCTTTGCTGCACTAGAACACAGCAAACCTGTAGCATAGGCTGTGAAGCAAGATACAAAATTGCCTGATCTGCTCTTTCTACTCTTATATATGAAATATAGTAAATGCTTCCCACAGAACTCCATTGGCAACGTGTTACAACCAAAGAACTTGCAGGCTAGCTGATCCTACTCTGTCAAAAAACCCATGAAATAAATAATATTCACAGAGGGTCCACACCACAAAGGCAAAAACATATAACCTACATTACTCCAGGGGTAAGTTATATTTGGTAATATACAGCAGTTGTCTGTAGAGGATAAGATCTTTTCCTCATATCTAACTGCAAAACCTGTCCCATGAACTAGGGAAGATTAACTTTCAGTCAGTTTGGTTTTTTTCATCCTTTAAACCTCTTTCACTCCCACAAAGACATGAAACCCCCTAATATCTTGTGTATGAGAGATGACGTGTTGCAGTTACACTGGACTTTGGTATTTGGTTACTGACTGGTCTGAACACAGGAAGACTGACAACCTGCAGGCTCTCAAATACACATGGTTGAATTTTGTCCAATACTTTGGGGTTTTTTTCTTTGGGAACTAATTTGGGTGTTTATCTTCCATCAGCATTGCAATGGAAAGTAATGAAACTAAACCTATTTTAAACTTCTATCCCTTTTCAAACTTCAGCTAAATTTAGCCTGAGAGTTCAAAAGTCAGAGAGAGAAGAGGGAAAAGGAAAGGGCGGAGGGAGGAGACCAAGACACACTGCAGTGCAGCTTCCTTAAGAAACTAAGATTTAGTGTGGCTGGATTCTTCTGTGTCTGGTACATATCACTGCTGCACAGGGCTAGTGCACAGTCCTCCCCCTCAGATGAGTATCTCCAGGTGACTTCCAAGGGGCCTACCCACGCTCCATCATTTCTCAGCAGCCAAAAGCGTGCATCCACACACTGGACTTTCACAGCGGGACACAGCTGCTAATGATGGCAGCCAGCAGTGAATCCAACCTCAGTTCAAACTGAAGAACTGTTCGGTTCTTCAATGGAACTGGAGGACAAAGAGTTTATACTGAGCATCTTGGCAAGTTTCGCTTCCTGGTGCTGTGCCCACGGGAAGGCAGGGAGGAGAGCACACAGCCGGCACGCGGAAACACAACAGTGGAGGCAGAGAATGAGCACCATTGTCTCATCAACTGATTGGAGGGTATGTGATGCACAGGCTAGGCTGTGAACAAAGCTCAACAAGAGCATCACTGGAAGAGATGCAATTTAGCTTAACAACAAACAATGAGCAGCAAAGGTATAGTAACAGGATCGTTATACTAGCAAACAAGACAAAAAGTCATCAATAAAGGAAAATGCAAAGAATTTTTTTTTTTTTTGTATTAGCTTGCCTCGCATGCTTTATTTTTGTTTCTCAGTCTGTGCCTCCAGATACAAAAATAAAAATGTGGCATTAATTAGGTCAACTGTACAGTTTGGCTTGTGCCTGAGAGTGCAGATTAATTATGCCTGCATTGGCAATATTCCAGAGTAGTTTCTCAATCACAGCAATAAGACAGGTGTTACATTTCATAGATCTCCCCCCTCTTTCCCCCACCCACTTGATTCCTTTCCATTCTCAACTGCCCCCTTTCAAGGGATATAGAGATCTAATGCCTATCCCCCTCTCCAGCTGAGTGCAGAACTAAGGAAAAAAAAAAAAAAGATCAGGTGAATCTCATAATGAGGGTTCATGATGAGAGGTATTAAGAGAAAGCTCTACTTAAGAAAGCTCCTGGTACAAAGGCGGGCTACCAAGCCTAAGGAGGGCCTCCCAGAGTTTGCTCTGCAGTATTTTCAGCTGGCAGATAGGAAGGCAATATGGTTGTGCTCTGCTGCAGCCACAGAGCAGGCTAAAAGACATAATAACTAATAAATAACAGTGGCATTTAGTAACTCTGTTTTCCCAAGAAACAGTGGGACATGCCCCCCCTACCCCCGAACAGATTCCAGGTTGATTGTCCTTAAATATGCTAAATAGAAGCAGAGCTTCTATTCTGCTTGCAAATTAGTGCATGCAGATAAGAAGCCTTTGTTTTTCATCACTAGCATGGTAGGACATGCCATAAAGACCACAGGACTCCTCTGAGGCTCATCCCCACTGCACTGTGTATCTTCACCCTGTTTCCAGTCCACAGAATATTGAAGTAAACAAGAGGAGTCCTACAGATTTTATCGAGTTTCACCTCAGAGGCATTTAGGGGCTTTTTTTCAGTATTCATTTAAGCGAGCTTCATGGCCTCTAACTGTGAAATCTCTCTTAATTCCAAAGGGACCTACAGAATGAAGTGTGATAGCTGTCCTGTTCAAATATGAAATAACACAAACCAAATTAAGAGATCTCTAGAACACTTGTGGAGACATAGCCGAAAGGTGTATTTCCACAAAAACCAAACCAAAGAAAACCCACACAAACCACAGACTGTCTTCCTCATCCCTTCAGCTTTTAAACTGCTCAGAGATGCACATAAATATTTAGTGAATTATTTCCCCACCACACATATATGCACATTTTCTGTGTTCTACAGACACCTGAACTATTTTTTCAAGTTTTTCAGTAGAATTCTCCCTCTGGGCATTGAAGCAAATTGTAGTAAAGAGTGAAGAATATTTATGTAGTCATCACTGTGGTGGTGATGCAAAAAATGAGCAGCCTGCAGAAAGAAAAAAATTATACCACTCATGTTCACTCATATTTCACTCTCCCAGAGCCAGAGGATCTGCCAGGGAATCTGTCTGGTGTTTTAAATCTAGTATTTCAGAATGTGAGCCTTGTACTGATTCCCTGTTAAATCAGAATCTCAGCTGGTGATTTCACCAGCTCAACACTGTATTTCTACCATTATGATCTGAAATACATCCCAATATGACGTGACTGGCAATTGATGCAGCACTGTCTGAACATGGCTGAAGTGACAGTCAAAGTGGCAGAATCTGCTCAGTTCTTCGATATGCCGATCTTTCTTTCTCATCTTTCCAAAACTCACATCTTTTTCCCCTGCCTTACACAAAACCTTGGTATCTCATACCATCTGGACAGACTTCATCCTTCTGCAGAGCCACACCCCTCAGCTCTGCCGTCCGACAATGGCTATTCCTTAAATATAGTTGCACTCTCAAAATAATGGTTGGGGAAGGTGATCACCATTGAATGAAATGTTTATGTGGCCCTCTTTCTTGTCAGATGAGACTGAAAGTGGCAAAGAATTCAGCAGCTGAGGAAGAAACAGCAAATGCATCATTTTGGAGCACAATCTGAAAGCTTGGATCACCCTGCCAGTGAACTCCAACCCTTTGAGGCCCATCAGCTGCACCAGAAAGGGTTTTTTTTTCTTGTGTCCAGGAGCAACTTCTGTTCCTTTTAACTCAGTCAGTAGGTTAATGGAGAGGAACTATTACCCAAGTAAGAGAGCCACAGCAGAAGGAAAGGTTCTTTAGAAAGAGCATTTCTTGACCAGAACAGATCTTTGCTTTTGGGATAACCAGTCCGGGGGGGGGGAGGGGAAGTTTTTTAAATGCTTAAAAAAAAAAAAAAAAAAAAAAAAAGGAACAAAGCTTCCTAGAACTACTGTAGTAGCCAAGTAACCTCAAAAGAAACTAACTGCCATATCCAGCTATACTTTGGCAGAAATAAAGCCTGTAGTATGCCAAAAGACTTTGTCTTAGAAAAGTTATTTCTTAATCTAATTTCAGAAGAGAACATACTGTTGACAAATTCCCAAGTAAGGGAGATGAGTCCAGGAAGCAAAACCAACCAAACTACTATGCAAGTAACCACAACATTATTCCTGTTTTCCCTCTGGAGAAATTCACAGCACTGTTAAGAAGTCTGAATGGGATTTTGTGCAAATGGAATGGTTAAAACCAGCAGGAAATAGTAACAATGAATATTGTTAGGCTCCAATTTCTAAGCTGATGCAAATGCTACTCTTGGTTAAAGAAGGTGCTGCACCTTTCAGTCCAGAGTAGATAAAGGTGTTTCATACATACTCATATTTCTTTTGGAAAGAGCTAAAACTGGGCAGGTAAAACCCTGTGCTGAATTCACTGCTGCATGAGTTAGCATATCTCATTTAGGATACCATGACTACATAGAGCTAATACATCTATCTGTACATGACACTTGTGGGATACAGTACATGCAAGTTATTTTCTCATCTGTTGAATTAGATCAAAAGAAAGGTGAAGTACCCTGTCAATTCTCTTCTCCCATTTCAGAAACTAAAAATTATTTCCAAAAAGAGAGAGAACAAAGGAGAGAAAGTGAGGAAACACCTACCAAACTCTGATGAAACAATACTTTTTCAATTAGTTGGATTCATCTCCCTTCTTTTGTTATAGGGCAGGACAAAAGAATAGATGTCAATTGATGTCTCTCATCACCTGCTTGGACTTTGCAGCCATTTCAGAGTATGCATTTTGAGTATCAGCCACTTCTAAAAAGGTGGTTTAACATAGCTTCACAGATTGATTCTGCTCTAAGGAAGTAGTAAGACACAGTAAACTAAAAGGATGGAAAAGATAATGATGTGAATATCCCTTATTCGAAAGGGATGCTTTGAATATTCAGGGAACAGTTGACTTTTTTTTTAGCTCACTATTTTTCAAACAGTATAAAAACACATAATACAGCTATAGAGTGGTACAGACTTTCACAGTTCCAAAACCACCATCACGACAGCATCCTGATCCCATGTGGGGACCCTAGAAGCTGTCAGCATGAACCAGGTAATGTCCTCTCTTTTATACAATACATATACTCAAATATTTTTTAAGTCTGAAGTTCTTTCTGCTGGTTCTGTCATTTTAAGCTGTTCCTATGAATACATGCAATGTGACTATTGATGTGATGCTACAAATTTAAAAGTTAAAGAACATGTTTCAATAGATTTTGAAGACCCTGCTATTACAGTAGGAATGAAAGAAAACATACTCTGTGCAAACTTCAAGTAAGATCTGTATGTACATTTCTAAAAATAGATATAAAAATCACATCCCTTGTGACAGAAGACAACTCATAAAAGTCTTTGCCTCTATTAAACATAATTTCTAAAAAAAGAGTATGTTGCAAAACTCTTCTCAGTACTGCTTGGGATCAACCTGTTAGTCAAACCAGAAATTTACTGGCACCAAGCAGAAGTCAAGTAGTTTGGTTATTTTTTTTTTTTTTTTAAACAGCTGCTCCCATTCTATAGGTGAATTGCCTGTAGATTTTTCACAATGTACACACTTGAGTTCCTCAATTGTTGGGCTTTGTTTTGATTTTTTTTTTTTCTCCCCACATATCATTACTATGGGTTCTTTAGTACTCCAAAGACCTGTGTTGCAATGAATTGACCTTTCATGTGGGTCCCCTAAATTAAGAACTCAAATGACTAAATTTATCTGGGTAGAAACTGAATTTTCTGAAAATTGAAATTGTGAAATTTAACTTTGCCCTTTTTATGTCCATTGTTTTTACGAAACATGCTACACAACTATATAATCTCAGCTATAATTTTGTTATCTATCAGCGAGGCAAAAACAGCACAGGAGATCCAAAAGAGAAATAAAGACCAGGGTGCTTTCCTCTCACCTATCTTTCTGTCTGCTACAATTTCTAACACAAAGCTATTTGGCTGAAAACAATGAAACTCATTAAAAACTCAAAAAGTGGACCCATTAATCTTATGACAAGATTATTTAAATGCCAATATACTCTCAGTGATTTTTTTTTTTTTTTAAGGAGAACAGTTACTCTTGTACACAAACATGTCCTGAACTGGAGACTGGCAAGCTGTTTTGCCAGTTATTTGAGCACTAGGGGAGCTCAGGCTATGTTAAGTATCACAGTATGGCTAATGAGCAAGCTGGAAAGGAAAAGACAAATGTCACTCTGGATTAATTTCAGAAAACACTAATTTCTTATTTTAATGGTTAGATATTTTTAAAATGAGAAGAAAACCTCTGCACATCAAAATGAAGAATTCTTAGCTCCTAAAATACAGTCTTCTGAAAAACTACTGTGACTTTTGCTTTTAACTGCCTACACAGAGCCTTTGCTTGGTGTAGAGTGTCACCAAAATCACTGACAATGGCACAGAAAAGGGAACTCTTTTGCCAAAGCTGGTGTTTCAACATCTTGATTGAAAAGGGAACATAGAAGTCAAAATTACTTTCAATTTCTATGGGTTTCTCACAAATATTTAAGTAGTACAAGCCTCTCTTGCTTAGCTTACCTTTAAGCCACTACCCCAAAGTCTCAGACAAGCACCAGCACCTTTGGAGAGATTTGCAGATGAATGAGAAAATCTGATAAAATTTAAGTCTTCCTTTGGCTGCAGCCAGCCACTGCTGCTGTACAGAATAAAGCAGCTTCTGTGAACATTATCCCAGATTTAGGGGAGCATTATTTTACTTCATTTATAAGCCAAAACCAGCAAACATTTATCAGATAGAAAGTGTTGCAGAAAATAACTACTCTATAACACAGAAAAAGGAGGGTCCCTATTTTCTGATCTAAGTTACAACACTCTCTGGACATCATGGAAATAAATTTTTACTTTTGATACAGTAAATGACAGCACTTTGAACTGCCATGGAAATTGTTTGGGATTTCAAGTGGGCCATTTCTGTACACTTCATGAATCGCTAACCACGAAGAAACATCCTGGGGGCCACTAGCAGGGTCCCCTCTAACTGAGAACACCACAACTAGAACAGAAATCCAGGACTGCCTTCTACTCCTAGTGCTTTGAAGAGCCGGGAACAGTGTCACGTCTCCCTTTCCAGGAATAAAGGATGAAGGAAGAAAGGGAAAGAAAGAAATGAAGTGACATCAGTATTCAAGTAAGAGAAACTCCTATTTCCCCTGTGTTTTGAGAAATGTATTCTTCTGCTGAAGGATTTCAGAGAGGAAAAAAAATCAGCTCAAGATGTTAAGAAGGCAAGAGCATCAGGGTGTTCAGGAACTTATAAGATGAAAGTATTGGCCAGACTGTGCATACTCTCCAAACATTTTTCTATTATCTAGATCTAACATAAACAAATATCCCCTCTTACAAGATAAGACAATAATGATGGGGCAGCCGAGCTTTGCCCAGTATTCTTCCTCAAGGTAAGGCACACACTCTTCAGTTAGCGTTGAGAAGGACAAAGATAAATGGGGAGCTTTCCTTTGTGTGGTTCACAGGATCAAGCCCTGCTGGAATGCAAGTGTCAGCCTTTACAATGACAAACTCCAGCCAGGGTGGCCATGAGGATAATCAGAAGCTCTCTCATCTTCCTGCCAAGGACAGCAGAATTCAGTTCATTATGGCCATGACAGACATCCTTCCAACGCCTTTGCATGAATGCACATAGACTATAGTTTGACACGCATGATCAAAACCACAGGAAGCAGACTTCTAAAAGGGAAAGGAAAAGGGGCATGAAAGAGGAACAAAGAAATACATAAGAGATCTGATTTTTTCCCAGTGGGACAGTATGAGCTAGGACAAGGATTGCCTTTATATAAACTCTGAAATGATACATAAACAAGTGGGAAATGAGGAGTTCAAACAAAGAAGACAGACTAAATCACTTGGAATTCAGAATGCTTGCTTTTCAGCTCTCTAATTTACTTTTAAATTGTCTTACTTTTTAGTACATTAAGATCAATTGTTTGAGCTAAGATTTCTTACCGAGCTTTAAAAGTAAGACAGAAGAAGATATACAGTGTAATACTTCCAATTTACATTAAAGTCTATGCACTATTATCTTCTTATTATCTCCTAAAGATTTTTCCAGGCATTTAATTAACATATGACAAGATACCCAAGTTAGTGAGAAAAAAGTCACCATTTAATGCACTATCTATAGCCTTTCAGAAGTTAGTTACCCATTGTTTTTTCTCCTAATGCACTACCTGGTGCACATCTATTATTGTATTTTAATAGCAAGGCTCTGTCACAGAAATAAAAGGAACAAAGTTCTCCAGGTGCCCACATTACATTTGCTAATTTGATTCCAGCACAGTCTTTCAAAGTCAATGTCAATAGCTAAAGTTTAGAAGGTTTCACCCAAAGACTCTGTTGTGACAAAGGGTGCTGGTATCAGCCTGCCTGCCAGAGCTCTGGCCAGGACCTGGGTCCCAGAGAAACCCCAAGGAGGCATTAACTTTAAATGGATACAACACTAACCAACAGCCTCAGAACATCTCTAGAAAAGTGGTGGAACAATTACCAGGGCTGCAGGAGGAGGGCTCTGCTCATGGGGTCTGTCCACCAGGGCCTGTCCCACCACCCCAGCCAGGAGCAGGCAGCTGGGTCTGGCCCCAGGTTAGGACAGGTTGTGGGACTGAGGCCAGGCAGGGCTGTGGGGAGCTGGAGATGGGCCCTGCTGTGGCTGCAGCATCACTGGGGCAGGGACTGATGGCTCTGGAGGGTTGGGCAGGAGCAGTCAGACCTGGTGGTGTCCACTGACAATAAACACCCCAGGCCCCATTTTCAGGCATCCTCAGTCTTTTGCGCACATTCCCTAGGAACAGACCATTAGCCTTTCCCACTTTCAGCCTACTCCAATTCAAACAAAAAAATTACCCTTGAATAAGTGGCAGGATATATTAGCATGCTTCACACTTATATTTTATGCATCCCCTTTCTACCAAACTCATAAAGCTCTCTGAGCTGCTGATTCAAGGGAGATCTGTGGGTTCTGTTTTACTAATGTGGAAGGAAAAGCCTGCAGCAAGTGCAAAAAAGCAAGACATGCTTTAGGATGAAAAGACGCAGTTTAAAGCAAATTCTCCCATCAAAGAAGAGTCTCTGTTTCTTAACAGCCCCATATCTAGTGCCTTCCACTGCATAAAATCCCTCACCCTTCTGTTTGGTTTTTTTTTTTTCTTCCTTGGAGAAAGGTAGTCTAGTAACATTTTCCTGCTGCTCATTTCAGAAGACACATAATCTTGGTGGTGGGAAAGAACCTCTGGATAATCTAGTCCAACTCCCACTGCTCAAGCAGTGTCAGCTACAGCAGGTTGCTCTGGGCTGTGTCTAGTTGAGGCTTTTATACCTCCAGGGATGGAGACTCCACAGCTTCTCTGGGCAACTTGCATCAGTGTTCAACCACCCTTAAGTTTAGAAAAAGTTTTTCTAACATTTAAACAGTTCCCATCTTTCAGTTTTTGCCTATTGCCTCTTATACCTTTTGTGCACCACTGAGAAGAATCTAGCTCTATCTTCTTTACTCCACTCCATCAGGAATGCAGACATTAATTGGATAGCCTAAGTCTTCTGTTTGGTAGACTGAACAGTCCCAGCGCTCTTAGCCTCTTCTCAGATGTCAAATTCCCCGACCAAGTTCTTAACCACCCGTACGACCCTTTGCTGGACTCACCTCAAGCACGTCCACACCTCTTGCCTTTGAGGCAAGCTCAGAACTGTGCTTGGTACTCCAGATGTGTCTCACCACTGCTGAGTAGAGAGGAAGGATCACCTTCCCCCTGTCTACCGATACTGCTTTCCCTGATGCAGCCCAGGAGATTGCTGACTGACTTGGCCACAAGCGTGCCTTGCTGCCTCATGTCTATCTTGCTGTTTGTTGGCCACAGAACAGAGGTCTGTTTCTGCAAAGCCGAACTGTGACCAGTCAGCTCCCGGCCTGTGCTGATGCACGGGAGCTCATCCAGGCTCAAGACCTTTACATCTGCCTTTGTCAAGCTTCATGGGTTTCCTGTTGATCCCTTCCTCCAGGCTGTCTGACTTGCAGCACAACCATCAGATGCATCAACCAACCACTCCTCCCAGTTCTGTGTCATTTGCAAACTTCTTAAGGATACACCATCCCATCATTCAGGTCATTAATAAAGATGTTAAATAGTATTTGTCTCAGTGTCAATCCCAGTGATTGAACTCCAGCTGGACTTCATCCCCACTTGTCACAACCCATCAGCTCAGGAAATCAGCAGTTTTCAGTCCACCTCACTGTCCTTAGCTTGCTTGTATTTCATCAGCTTGTACTTACCTAGCCTGTACTTCATCAGCTTGTCAATGAGGTTATTAGAAGAGACAGCTTCAACAGCCTTGTTAAAATCGGGATAACCATCATCCTCTCCTCTAACCACATCTACCGAGCCAGTTATCTCATCATAGGAACTTATCCAGCTGGTCAAACATGATTTGCCTGTCATAAATCCATGCTAACTACTCCCAATCACCCTCTCATCCTTAATATGCTTTGAAATTGTTTCCATGAGAATTTGCTCTTGGAATGTTTTTACTCATCTCTCTGCTTAGAGAGCTGGCACGATGTCTCACTGCCTTGGGTCTTCTGCAGGACTCTTAACATTTACAGCATCACCAAGTCTTTGCTAGTTCTAATATCAGTTCTGTTCTCCATCCTTCTCACCTAGAAGAATGGGAAGACCAAACCTTTTCCAGCCACATCATCTGACTTTCCATTGAGCTCAGAAGCAGAAAGTATCTGTAACAGTCCTCACCAGAGAATAACTAAATTTTCAGTTCTCATTTCTTGATGGAGAAGAGGAAATCTGAATGCCTCCTACTTTTCAAAAAAAACCTGAAACACCTCATAATCTCTCACTCCTTGAAAAGGCAAGAAGAAAAGAGCAGTAAGAAAAACCTAAATTGCCAAGTAGTTAAAGGGGACAAATCTTACCAGAAAATACCAATGCCAAGTAACATAAACTTAGGAGGTAGAGCCAGGCAGTTCTACACAAACTTAGCCCCATTTCCTCACACTCTTAGGTCCAGTTCTACAAGATTTCACTTTTCTGTACACAACTAAGTGTATATATTGAAGTATGCCTTCAATAGGAAAGGCAGCAAAATGCCACCTTGAATACCTAAATTGAGAACGGTACTATTTGTGCATTTTGGATTTTTTGTCAACCTTCAGATCAAAGTGATCTTTGATCTCCCTTTTCATATATATATATATATAATCATTCAGTGTGAGCCCATATTAATCCACCTCTTTAGCAGCCTCAAAATGCTTTAGAGGACTGGGGAATGCTGACTTATTTATAAGATGACCCAGGAGTTACAAAGAGGTTCTTTGATCTCTAGTATGCAAGAAACCTCTGGAATTCCTGTTCAGGCTGGTCCCAGCTATCTGAAGGCTGGACTCTCAGAGGGTGCAAAGAGGGAGCAGGTATAAAAGGAATAAAAAGGAATAAAAGCAAAGGTATAGAAGGAATAGCCATTTCAGTTTTTCTCCAAGGCTTTTACTCTCTTTCAGATGACAAGTGCCACATACAACTGTGTAATGTTTTTATAAAAGAATATAGGCACTACCTTTGCAGCTGATCTGAAGGTCTGTCATCAGACTGCACTGATTTGTTGAAACTAAGGCCCTCCACAAGAAAGACCCATACCATTCATCAGGAACATGTCTCAGATTCTGGGTGAACTTTATTGTTAAGAGCAATATGAAAATGTTTATCTTCTCAATCTTGCTAAAGAATACCTATCTAACTCTCAACGGTAAAAATCCTACAAGAAAAATATCCAGATGAGTCTCTGACATATCTGCTGGATCTTACACAATCAATGCAAGTTCATGAGCCAGTAAGACACCAGATAATCTAAAGCACATCATTACCCTCTTTCTCTGTGCGTACAAAAACTGGTTCTAGGTTTTCTCCATCACTGTAGATCAAACCAGTATGAGCACCCAGCTTTCCTTATAAGCAGCCTTTGCATGAAGCTTCCTTCTTTGTAGCACTGTGAACAATTTTTTCAAGCATCTGGCACTTGACAGCTCTTAAAGAAATTTTCAATGTAATAGCTAAGCAGTGAGGGGGAAAGGTGTTTGAATTTTTTTTCTTCCTTGAAGAAGAATTACGAGTTTTAAAAAATCCAAACCTCCTTATCACCTTCAGTGGAACGACCCAAAACTTTTCTTCACTCTTTCTGTGATACATAGGCCTTCCTTTTGATACATGTGACAAAGAGATGCACACTACACTGCTCAAACTAGCAACAAGTGAAGACCGGTGGTGTTGTCTCCTCTCAAGACCTCTACAGGTTTCTTCATTCTGTATATTTAAACACTCCCCATTTAAGTTACGCTGTCATTTGTTTGTGTATGTGTGCCTTTCTCCGTGTACCACAGGATGGCAGCAAATGTTAGAATATAAAGAAAACAGCTAGGCCAGAGACAAAATAAGAGTATTACACTTGATTTATATATATTATTGTTATTTGAAACAAAAGGACTAGTTCCTGAATCCGAGTTCCCAAATGCACATGCAAAACCACATGTTCTCAGGTGCACAAACAGTAATACACGAATTGACACCATAACAGGTCAAAGGCATTTACAAAAATATTGTTTAAGGGAAAGAAATTATTTGGGATGCCATCACAAAAACCCAACTCTGCAATGTTTTGTTTGATCCAAAGTAAATAATAATCAGCAAAATTGAGATGGAGTACAAATTTGTGTGGAATGACACTAAGTTGCAATTGAGTAGGATTATATTGCTTAAATGTGTTAATATTGAAAAGGCATCCATAAAAACTAAGCCAGAGGAAACAAATTCAAAAATCATCTCAAGAGACAAGTTCTCTTCCTGCTTCAGGTACATTAAAAATGCATGCAAAATGTTTTACACAGATGGCTTCATTTGACTGAGGGCATCTGCCACAGGCAAACATTTTTTAAAATTAAGTATATTGTGTATATGTCTTGCAATGGAGTTCACCATTGGTGTCTCAAAAAATTTTATTAAGCCTTCTCAGAATGAGGAGCTCAAAAAGAAGACAAGGAAAGGAGGACAATGTATATGGAAAAAGCACCAAATAATCTAATAGCAACAATTTCAACTTTTCATGTGAACTGTAGACTTCAAAAGCAGATATTTGAAAGTCTATATTTATAATTATTATCAAATTAAAGACTAACAAGCAATAAAGAAAACCTCAAAACTCAAAAGCTATTAAAAACATTTTTAGAATGGGCCACACGGTAAGGTTTTAATATCATTTTTGTAGAACTGCCTTTAATTGAGAATTATTAAGTAGTTTGAGAGGAACTTGTTCATACAGTTTCTAGTGACTGATAAAGAGATGCTACCACTGTGCAAAGTTATTCTCTCTAACCCTTCAAGAAGTTTAAAAAGTTTTATAATAAATTTAAATACTTATTTTTAATTTGTGCTGCTTCTGAATTTTTTCTGCTTTCTTTCCACCTTACATTTTGCTTTTCTGTCTGATGCCAAAATAATCAAGAGACATGCTATGATCGTTATAGGCTATGTCAATTGTTTGCAATGCAGCTGTTCCCAAAAAGATAAACGAAACTCATTTGAGGAAGCCATAAAATGGCATGGCTCACTCTGATTTCAGGACTCCAAATGATCCAACTTGTTGTGATCTTTGCACTGTTACAGCTAGACTCGACACTCCCTCCTGGCTGTCCCCTTAGAAAAGCTTGATAAACTTCGTGATCACTGGACATAAAATCAGAGGGAGGGTGGGGTATGTACGTGGCAAAATTGTTCCTAGGGGATTAGGAAGGAATGTGAAAAGAAAAACTGGAAAAAATGGCTTATGCCTTTGTGTCAGGCACAGAGCAGTTTGTCTGGCAGACATATTTGCTGGCCAAAGGAAATTTATACTCCTATGTTTTAAACTTTCTAGATAATTCTTTTTTAAAAAAATCATATTTGATGCATGGGAGAAAAGCGACTTCTGGATGTTACCTGCAACTATTCTTCTCTACTCTATCTGCTTGTGTTATAGCCATGGCCTTTTACCTCAAAAACCGTGCGATAACCATTGCACTTGGCTGTTCTTTTTTAATCGGCTGCCAACTCCTGGCTATACAATGAGGCGATTACAAGTGCACTGCTACTAGCCCAGTCTGTACAGCCTTTCTTCCCTTCAGGCCACTCTCATCCCACAAATACGAATAAGGTTCTGAAAAAATGAACATTTTCTATAGTCTCTTGCAACCTTCTTGCTGTAAAAATAGATTGCAACCATGCTTATGTCACATTGTTGCTGAGCAACCTTTTTACATTCCCTCCCTCCCCCCACCTTAATCTCCCTGTTCTCTACTATCTTATTGGCCTTCACCATGATCAGTCTGCAAACTACGACTCGCTAGTCAGAAACAGCACTGCCTGCTAAGCTTGCAGGACACTCTGCCCTTCAGTGATCACACAGCCTTAGGGCGATACACCTTACAGAGTAACCAGAGACAGGATGTTGACCTAGGGGAAAAAATGGCTAATAGAAAACAGGAGGAACAAGGAGAGAAGTCAAAGTAGGGAGGGGGAAAAGCAAAAATAAAAAGGTCCTCTCTCTTGAGGAAGCTTACAAAAATAAAATAAAATTTAGATCTCTAATCCCTTCCCCTTCTGTCAAGGTCAGCAAAGAATAATAAATGACCTTATCGTAGTCTCATTTTCCCCAATGAGCTCTGGACAAGGATCTTTCTCTGAAAGAATAAGGTTTGTCAGGCAGAACAGCAAGGACTCACAGCTGAGCTTTGGAAAAGCTCATTGTTTGAGAGGAAATGACCGGAGAATGAAACTTGCAAGCACAGCATTCACACACACAGTCATTTGTGTGAATGGGCTCAGCAGATGAACGTCCAGCAGAGCAGTGACACCAGTGGGTAAAGCCTAGATCTCCAGAGCTATTTGGAGTGGAACTTGGGTGCTTTTAGAAGTCATAAGGTATTCAGTCCGGCTTTCAGCTGCTGCCCAAGAAGAGGGTGGGTCTCCTATAAAGCCCCCATCTTAGTTGCCACATCTTTGCCGATGTCTGAGGCACCACAGGAAATCTAAACTCACATTACATGTATGCCTGTGCTTCGGTCCCTGAATCACTCCTCAAATATCTGACTTCTGTTCAAATACTTTAACCTTTATTGTGTTTAATGAATGATGGAGGAAAAAAATATCCTGCCTAGAATGCAGATATCTGCATTTACATCCCTGCCAAAGGGTAATACACCTTGCATCTGTGCTGTTCTTATTCTTATTGCATCATGATTCCACCTTCCCAGGCAGCTCTGATGAGTGTGACAGAGAAAGCTTAGTAGGCACCAGTAGACCAGGACATTTCCTGAGATAGTTAGAAACCCAACATCTATTTCAAATCATCTCTGAGTGTTAGGCTGTGGGAATACAACCAGATTCTGGGGCAAGATTTTCTACATTCTTTGCAAAGGTTTAATTCATCTCAGTGGGTCTTGTCACTTATCTGTCATTCCATCTTTACAACCTCACAACATCTCGAGGTCACAGCCAGGAGATTACCTGACAGTGGTTAGGTTAGTCAGCACAGCCCAAATCAGCGACTGATGGGAATGTTGCCAATATCAACCTTATGAATAGAGTTAACAGTGAGGTAAATACTGAAACACCTTTGCCTTTCCAGATAAACGTTTACTCAAACTTCAAGAGAGAAGTCCTTTGCCTGTTTAAGGTTTAGCCATGATTAGTTTTAGCAGAAACAGTGAAACACTTCAACAGCCCACATAAGCTTCTCAGTGCAGAGGAATCACCATCTACTTTTGTTCATATACTACTGCTTCCCAGTTGATCCAGAATGAAGTGGCACTACATGTAAACTGTAATAGTTACACTGAGCACAGAAAATTTCAGCAGATGATCATGAGCTAGTCCAGATTGCTTTCTTCCAGACTACATCAGAAGTTTAATTTCAGTATTTTACAGTGAAATAAAAACAACACATCACAGTAAAATGATAGATTTTGTTCAACAGCATTAGCTAGCAGTAACAATATTAACAATGATGAACCTTTTTCTCATATAATTAAGGAGCTAAAGATGACAGATACAATCAGCTACTCTAACCTCTTCAGCTATGCAATGCACTAAGAAAAGCAAATATAGATTTGCTTTTGGTGAGCAGTAAGGACATTATAAAAAATCTAAATACAGAATATGACCTTGGACAGAAGGATCACAAGAGGTCTCTGTTTAAAATTAACTGGAAGTGTAAAGAAATAAAGAAAAACTCCACAATAGATTTCTACAATTAAAAAAGATAGATCAGTTAAACTCTGTTAGTAAAATCAGATGGAATAGAGGATGTCAGGGACTTGAATGCAAAGTAAGTCTGGAACTTCTCCAAGTCAGAGGTACCCAGGGCATAAATTCCAAAATTGTATTTTCAGTAATTATTAGGACTTATTTTCAGGGGCATCAGATCTGCTGGATGAATAACTACCTGGAGGTAGATACTAAGAGTAAGATGAAAACCTATGAAAACCTACCAAGTAATGGAAAATAGGGTGAAATGGTAAAGAATGAGATCTTCCTAATACTAGAGATCAAGAAAGCAAAGGATAAGGCAAAATAATAATTAAAAAATCAATCCGAGATATACTTTGCTACATAAACAAGAGAATGAAGACAGAGTAAGAAAGGGCATGTCGCAGTTGGCACAGTGCAAAAACTCACACAAATACGGTCTCAGGTGAATGCTTTGTCCGCATTACCAGTAACGTAGGGAAACAGATTTTGCAAACAAGTTCCCCCAGAGGCAGGGCACAGGTAACCAGGACAGGTTAAAAAAATGGAAAAAAATATTGAAGAAATGCTGAAGGCAGCATACAGCATGTGTGTCTCCATTCATACTATCGTAAAAGGAAGGTTTCAATTCCCAGTTGTTTATATGGTTACAAAACAAAGCTACAGTTTACAGTTAGAGACTTTCAGAGTGATTCAAACTATGTAAAAGAATTAAAAAAAAAAAATTTCAGAAGCTGACTGATGATTTAAACCAACTGAAGTGCCATCCACTTCATTAAAATTACCTTCACAGGATCTGGAACTATTTTAGGAGACAGAGGAGTTTTTAAGTGTCTAAAGAATCTTGCTTTTTTTTCTTCGGAAGATTTATTTACATGAAGTATCTTGAGTTAAATATATGCCTTTCCCCTGACTGATTCAGATTAAATAATAAAGTGCATTTATTAAGGAGGAAAAAAACCCTTGGGGTGGGCGGGGGGTGATATCTGAAGAGGCCTTTTTCCAACTGTCAACATTTTGAAGCTGAGTAATAACGCAGCCTTGGGGTTGCCATGGGAACATGTTTCATTTCCTAGGTGACAGCAATTGTATGTCGTCACCAGTGAACTGCACTGACTCTGGAAGTATGTCAAGTTTCCTTCAGATGTTGGCATCCCAAGACTTCCTGCGCCTGCCACAGGCCAGCACCTCTACCCTGGCTCCCACAGGACCCGACCACTCATCCTCTCCTGGGAAGATCAGCCCGGTTTGGCCAGGGCAGGAGTAGAGTCCAAGATACTGTGATGTGAAGACCCTAGCAAAGAGCAAACTCACCCATCCCCTTGGTATTCCCCCCCCGCAATTGCATTATGAGCCTTCTACAGGCACAGCTTCATTCTCACTTGAGCAGCTCCAATCTCCAGCCCTTTGGCCCTGGATAAGCCCCACCAGGCAAGGCTTCCAGTATCAAAAATCACCCAAATCCTTGTGTCTCATTAGTAACGGACACATTATTTCAACATTATAATCAACTACTGTGGAATCACCTGTACTAATAAATCAACCTCTAAAAATACCCTTAAGAGCTCGAAGACCTTCTAGACTAAGATTTCTTTTAGCCTGGAACGTCAGGTTATATGACTGAACACCCTTCTTTACAGCACATATGTTCCCCAACACAACTTCAAGGCCACCAGCTGCACAGTATGACCAGCAGGATTCACTTGCCTGTGAAAACTAGCAAATACAGTAAAGTAACTTCTCCCTAACAGCTCCTCGGTGCTCATGCACTAGTCCCAAATAAGCAAATCTGATTCTGTAATAATTATTCTGCTCTGGAAGTAGGGTGATTATTTTATTGTGGGATAATTACTCCATTTCCAAAGTGAAATAATAGTTATAGAATAAAATCATTTTTATTTTGGAATATTTCATCCACATGTGGGAGTTATTCTAGAACAGCTAAATTATACCCTCATAGTTAGAAGGGAACAGTCCTGCCAATCAATTTTCCTCATGCAGGCGAATCCTTAAATCATCGTGCTTTTGAAAGGAACAGTGCAGAAGTTGTCATTGCACAACTGGAGACCCCTACTGTTTAATTTCAAGAAAAACCTGCAATCACCTACAGTAACTCTGGTTAATAGCTCCCCTAAATCATTTAGAGAGGAATCAATAAAATAAATTACAAGTACATTGAGTGATTTTCAGAGCATGCTACAAATATTATTACTGGTAGACGAACCTCATCACATGATTTGAAAATAGTATCCATGTCACTGAATGCCTTCTCCCCACTCACATGATCGGGAATTGCTGCCAAGGATGGCCCTGTTCTACAGCCAAAGAATCCTGCCTGTTGAGGTAAATGTGGGTAGAGGAATATGCCAGCAGCTGTAGTAGCACTCGATTTCTGAAGGAACTGGGGGTATACCCGAGACTGTGCAGCTACTGTGCTATTTGTTCTAGGGTAACTACCTAAGATAGAAATTTAAATTTAAAACTGTTTACTTGAAAATACATTCAAGATCTGTTTTGACTTTGACCAGTGTTTTCTAACATATACAGCTCTCAAGAAAATAAGAAAGGAGTTCAATGCACATTAAGCTAGGGAAAGAAGTCAGAAGGCTCAAAAGTTTAGGTTCCCACAGCAACAGTAATTCAGTGACATGCAAGATATAGAGCGAGCATAAATTAACAAATATTGAAAATGCTGCATATGTGCAGTGTGGCCATGTTAACATTGCTATGGGAACCTTAACTTTTGAACAGATAAGCATACTACCAAAATAAAAATCATACAAAACAAATCATTACAGATTTTGCTGGGAAATACCGTAGCCAGTTCTTCATCTGTTGAATCTGTTGATGCAGGGCATAAAGACCCTAAACACTTAAAAATCCAAATAGGTGAGAAAATAATCTCTAAGTACAAAGGCAGCAGAGCAATAACTATCGCTGACACCAATGCTGCAACTTTACTTTGACTTTATAGTCAAAGAGTATGCAAAATCACTCCAAAATTACAACAGGTGAGAAAACAGAAGTTCATGTATAGCTATCACCCTTTCCTCTTTTCCTCACAGATTTTTCATACATTAAATATTTTGGAAGAACAGGGTGGAAATTTGCTACTGGCTTTAGTCTTTTCCAGCACATTTCAATTTAGGGGGGGAAAAAAAAAAAAAAAAAAATCAAGCTGTACTCTGATATACATTTATTTAGTAGCTGCAAGTCTGGATTGACTCTCCCATTTTATTCTAACTAAACTCAAAGTGTTCATTTCAAAACAGCTTTATTTGGTCAGGTCTTTGGTAATGGAAGTTTTGATATTTTTAAAAGAACTTAGTTACAGTAGGCTACTACTGTGGCCTTAGTCTCTAGGAGACTGGATGGTCCTTGAGGGTAAATAAAAACAGTTCTACGACTCCATCCAATTCTCTGTGATTTATGATCTTGGGTAAGTCAGGCTTACTTCTCTAAGCTTCATTTCCTTGAGCTGTGAAGCAGGGATAAGGACACTCATGTTCCTTTTGATGCACAGGTGCAGCATGCTAACTAAGTGGCTTTTCTCTCCTGTTTAAAACAACAACCAAATCTTCAAGGCAGTCTTTTTAGAGTATTTGAATAGAATTCTAGCAACATCCGAAATAATGGCTCTGCCAACTTTTTGTCTATGAAAAGAAAAACTAAAAGCTTCTTTCTGCCATTCTGCCACTCTGCCACAAATGAAAAATGCTTTTCATTTCTGCATGGCATATATGGTTGGTCCCATCCAAAATCCTGTTGAACAGGTTTCTTCCCCAGAGTGTCTGCAAGATCACCAAATATTTTGAACCAAGAATCAGGGCAAGTTCCAGAGTCCTGGAACTGCAGAGGCAAGATAAATAGTGTTCTTCAGTCCAAGTCAATGCAAAAGGCTTTCTTGCTGATATCCTGGCAAGCGTGCCTGGAATTGTACTAACACCAGCAGGATTTCCTTGCTCATAGCAAAAGCAGGATGTTGGCTTTGAAACAAGCCACACAGTTCAAAGAGACCCTAATCTAAATTATTTGAAGCGACTCTGATTTCTTGGCATTTATAGCATTGACTTAATGAAGATTACATGGGCCTATCACTCGAACATGTTCCCTGTGTATCATTAAGATTTTACTCAGGCCATGAACTTGAGTTTCCCTAGAGTGATTTAGAAAAATAAGAAGACAAACTAACACTGGCTAGAATAATGCTTTTACAAAATCAGAGATGTATGTTTCAAAATCATCTGCCACTTGTTAATGTGAGATGGACAGACAATCTTGCCCAGTGTACTCATGACTGAATTTCTCATAGCAGATAGACACTGTACTATATGGTCAAAATTAAAGCGTTTATACTCCTTTATATACACTGATTCCTTATGTTCTTCCTCCACCAGACACCTTTCATTTCTACACTAAAAGAAATAAGACCTCTGTGAATGGAGCCTAAGGAACACAAAGTTTAGGCAGCAGAATTATATTTTCAAACTGCACTTAGGATGTTGCATGAGAAGGACAGAAAGCATGGTTTAAATGAAGCTGCTGTCATTTCATGATGTTCGCAGCTGTCCTTCAACAAAATGCCAAGTGCTTCAATAACCAGCTGCCTTCTGTGTTTAGTTACCTCTCAAAAATGGTAACCTGCACATATTTCAACCTCCATATCACTATGTCCACTACCCTGAAACACTCTTGTGTTGTAGCCAGGACCTTCACCATCTCTCTGTTTGCTTTAGATCCAGCCCAGCCTCACAGCATGAAGGACACCTTTGTATGGACAGGCTCCAATGGTGTCCAAAACTCTGATTCCTTCCTGAGATAGCTCCATTCCTAATTACTCTTGCTATGTGGCTTCTCCAATGTACTCTGAAGCTCTACTGTTGAATCCCAATTCTTTTCCTTCAAAAATTATAGCAGCAAGGATGTAGTTGCATGTTTGCTCACTCAGTCCATGAAGTGAGAAAAAAAGCATCATGTTTTCTAGGGAAACTGAAATTAGTTCATGTATCTTCTGCTCATCAGTAGATTTTAAATTAACTTTGTCAGGTATGTAGATGGTAGATTTTTGAAAAAATATTCCCATACCTCATGAACTTAACTCTGATGTACTGAGAACATTCCTAGCCTGACTCCCATTTATGACAGGTGGGAATTATTTAGCTTGGTTTTCTGGGACAGTAATGGGAGTCAGCAGAAAAGAAGATCCTTCCATGTACTTTGTGTTCATATGACAATAGCCATCAGCTTGTCACAGTTCTATCTACAGAAACTATCTCTGCTGTTAAGAATGTTTTTAGCCACTACTTGCCCTCCTGATCTCCACTCCACTCTGAGAGGCATCTTCCAGTTTCAGAATGTATAGAGCACTCATCTCTCCATTCTGACATACCATAGAAAGTGTAGTGGACTGAAACCATTCTATGAGTCCACAAATTCCCTATTCACTTCAGCATCCAGTGCTGGTATGACTCATAATAATAAATCATCAGGATTATGTAGTAAATCTCTTCTAGATTCCAGCATCAACCCTAGCCATATACACAACACTGTGAATTTTGGTAAAAATAACTCCCTATTAGCTCTTGCTACCTCTAATAACCACCATACAGCATTCAAACATTTAAATTAGACAACTTTTTCTCTTACCCTTGATTTCCTTTTTCCTTCTGACCCTATCCCTTGCCAAATATAAGCTAAAAATAGATAATGACTGATTCAAGCTATTCTCCCTCTCACTGGCATAACACAGTAAGGGCTAGAGCACTGATAGTGAGGGAGTCAGGTTATATAAGCAAACATAGTGCCTCCTGGCTAGATGCAGATGAGTTTCATTTATAAACTGATGCCTTGTCAAAATATCCATATCCTGCATGCAAACCATTATGCTGATTTGTTTTATTGAATATCCAAATTCATCACACTCTAAAATGTTCACAAAAAAAAGTTGTTTCTGAAATGCCAAGGAGATTAAGCTCTGCCTAGATGTTTCCGTTTAGGTAATACTAAATGCACAGTGATGGACACCTTAATGTACACAAGGTCTAATGAACGGTGTGTATAAGGAAACTGAAGACATCTGCATGTCACTTTACAGGTGACTCAGTGCAGGTTTGCTTCCCTTCAGGTTTTGTTTCATACTGCTTCTTAGTGTTCCAGCCATAAGAGCCCAGTAATGTTCTAAAACACATCAGAGAAAATAGCAAGGATTGTATAAAGTCCAGGTAAAGCTTCTATTCTGTGTGTCATTTTACTGTATGTCTCTTTTATCAGTGAGATGTTGACTCTCCTTTTTTCTTTACTACTGTGTTTGGTGTTCATAACTGAAGAAGAGTAATTAAAGAGAAAATGCAAAAAAGTCACACGACTCAAAAGACCATTGCTGACCGATGACTAGTCCAAAAATCTACTACAAACCAAGTCATGATAGCTTGTCAGTAGAATACCATTATATTTGTTAAAATCAAATTTTGCTTTAAAATTAACTATGCTGACTACCATATCTCAGACAGTTATGCCTGTAGACCTATATCTGTTACATATCTACTTGATGAGAAAAGGACCAAAAAAACCCTCGGAACACAATGTTGCTCTTGGCGTACTAAATCTTTCCCCAGTTCTACTGCTATTGAAGCTCTCAAGACAGTATATTTTTCCCTGTGTGATAGCCCAACCCTCCTCTGTGTTTACAGCACCTCTCAAATTTCTGTGATCATTCATCATTTCACCACTACTCCCAGCTTTTGTGCTAGAGGTCAGCATCAAAACTTTACTGCTGGAGGCCCAAGACCTCGTGGAATTCCACTAGCAGGTCCTCACAGAGCAAGCCTGGGGCTTTGCTCTTTGTCTCTGCCTGCCACCCTCCCAACTTTAGATCCTTTTGTATCATATAGTACCTGTTTTATCATCTTTCCTTCTGTTCAACCAAACCTTCTCTATGCAGCACTGTACTAAAAATTCAACTTTACTGTCTTTGGAGACAGAAGCAATATTTTCCTCTCCATTTAGTGTGTACAGATGTCCATCTAGCCACAGAAGAGAACAGCTATGCACTGGATGAGAAGACAAGGGAAAAGCATCCCTAGACAAGATACCCTCCCAAGTGCTACTCACTAGTGACAGCTGTCACTTTCCTTCCGCTCTTACCAAACCCATCCTTCCTGTCCTGCATGAAAAGCTGCATGTTGCAGCCACCCTCACTAAATGGGACATACAATGTGTGATTATTTTGCACCTGTCCTTCCCCAGAAACCCAGAACCCAAACCCTCAAAGCTTCAGAAAGTTGTCCCTGCTCAGTATCAAATGATGCCACCTCCAGGCAAGGTCCTGTTAACAGCAGAAAGTCAGATACCAATAAAGCAAAAAAAAAAAAATCTAACCTAAAACGAGCTGATCCTGCCCAAGCTGTCAGTAAACAGGGGCTTTGGGCACAAGGCAGGATCAAGTCCCTCAACTGCAATGTGAAAACAGTGAGACAGTTGGTTTTAATTATTTACCCATTCTAATCCTGTTCATTTTAACATTTAATCCAAAAAAAAATTTTAAGGATTAGAATATATGACATTGACCTATCCATGAACTACAACACAAGTACATTTCCCATCACAGTTATATTTTCACTGCCAATGTAATTTTCTGAATCCTCGCATTTTATGAAATTATGTTTTACCAAGATAAAAGATAATTTTCCACATCCTTTCCATATAAGCAATTGCTCTTAGTAAGGATAAGCAGACTTATCTTGCAAAACTTTCCACAAAATAAACAAATATCTTAAAACATCAGGATTTTTTACAAATTAAAAATTAAAAACTACTGGTTAAACACACAAAATAAGAAGAAAAACCTACCCACCTTACAGAGCTGTTTCCCTAGATTTGTTTAATACTTGGAGTGTGAAGGCATCTCTCTTCCGATTGTGCCGAAGTAACAGCCACAGACTTCAAGCAAGCTGGCAGCATTTCTCAAAAAATTACTCTAGATCTGTCCAGTAGAGGGCAATGACATACATACACACACACACACTGGAAAGTTGAATATGAATGCAGGCTTATAAAAAACAAAACTAAATTTAAGAAAACCCTACAGTGCTAAAGCATTAATGACTGTTTTGTCTATAATATTTATATTCAGGGGTATACATATCAGTGTCCCCCATTTTAATGCCTCAAAGAACTTACAAATTTAAAATTATACATCAAAAATCTTTTTGATGTTTTTGCAAAATTGACCACTATCTATACAGAAACAAGTCAGCCTTACATAAAGGAACAATATATCTTTATTATACATTTGGCTGCAGGGTAAATGCTGGAAGTGTTTTTGTCCCTTCAGCAACACATACTTTAGTTGCTAAAAAATCTTTACTTTTTGTTTAAAATTGGTCCAGAAGGATACTGTTGAATCCTTTTCTTCCTGTCACACACCCTTCTACTACAAGGAATGCTCACAGCCATTAAATAAGATACTGTGTTTGCATGGAAAGCTGCTGCTGCAGTCCAGCTGTGTCTTTTACAGTTCTCAGTGGGGTTTGTGGGGTTTTTTTGGTTTTTTTTGTTTGTTTGTTTGTTTGTTTTTGTTGTTGTTGGGGTTTTTTTTTTGGGGGGGGGTGTTGGGGTTTTTTGTTGGTTTTTTTTTTGTTGTTGTTCTGGTTTGGTTTGGGGTTTTTGTTTGTTTGTTTGAGGTTGTTTCTGTTGTGGTGGGGTTTTTTTGGCTTTTTTTTTTTTTTTTAACTACAGTTACAAATAATCCAGAACTTCATTGGGGTTTCCAGCACACTCAGACTTGCAGGTACAAGGAGGCTGGGGCTGAACCACACCTGCCAGCTCCTGACAGACCCCAGTAGCAAGGTAAGACTGCAAGCAGTGCCCAGCACCCCTTTCCCTCCAAGGACAAGAGGAGCCCTTCTCCTTGAAGAAAACAGACGTGGTAGAAAACCCAATGGACACAAGCCGCCTTAAGTGCTTGTTTATGTCTCGTTGTGACTTGTTTCAAGTGCTGTCACCTCAGGTTATCTAGGTTCCCAAAGTTTTCCACCACCGTTTTGTACTATCTCAGGTTACATTCTCAGATTTCCTACCTCTGTGCTGCAGATACAGAGAGAACTGAGCTATTAAACACACCCCCAATAGCAGGCATGAAAACAAGATGCAACCCACAAGTAAAATGAAATTTTCTGCCTTTTTTTTTTTTTTAGTATGGCAAAAAATTGTTCATGTCAACATGTCATCATCTGAACAGTTTTTTTCCAGAGTATCCAGCTTACTTGGCTGAATGTGATAGTTCTTAGGGCAGCTGGTCAGGACTCTGAATTTGCTACAAAAGGCCTGCAATATCCTCCACTCCAGGAGGGAGGAACAAACCTCCCAAAAAGCCCGCGTACACTGCCTGTTGCCAGAGTTAGCAGGCAGTGGGCGAGAACTCCTCCAGCTCCTTTTATCAAGATGTTCATCTCATGATCTGCTGGTTTCCTAGCAGCTGCCACAGCTGGAAGTGTGAAAGAGTCCCCCAGCGTGAAGCAGCATGCACGGAGCAGCTGCCCAGTTCATGGAGTGCGAAGACCCCGGAGCCTGCAGTGCAGACAGCAAGCCAGCAAGATACTTGGATTGTGGTGAAAGCTCATCAAAGTAGAAACTTCTAGGACAGCCCTACACTTTACAGTTTGGATTTCCCTGTGCAAAAGAGACATTTTTAGAAGATCCACAACTCACTGTGATTGACACCTCAATGACTGACTCTTGCAAGTTGCACGGTAACCCCTCCCTGCTCTGGTTACATTCACCTCAAGTCTTATGCTTTCTTCATCATAAAGACACCTCAAAAGTGTTTGGGGTTTTTTTTAATCAAAACAGCTGCTTGAAGAACTTGATCAAAGTTTTAGAGAAGTGCAGTTATGACACATGTATGTCAAATGGTTTATAGCCTTGGGTACAGCCTGTGTACAAAGCACTTGTAGTATTTTTCAAGATTGATGGACGGAAGAATTTTCTCGTGATTAAAGATAACTCAGGTTAAAAAGTTAATTCTATAATTCTTTAAAAGAAGACATCATTTCAACAAATTTAAACTCACTGAAGAACTTGCTTTATACGTTCTCAGAAAGAAAAAAAGTTAACATACTGATACTGATTTTTCATGTTAGATATTGACCAAATCTGTCTACTTTAAGGGAAAATGGGTTTGGGGCTCTTTTTGGGGGAATTGGGTTTTCTTACTATGTTCTAAAATATGTTTATTTATTCGATGAAAAAAATCTACATATGTTTATAGTACCATTGCAATAAGAGATATTAAAATCTTGTTATGAAACTGATCTTAATGAGATTAAGGTATCAGAATGCTAGCTAAGTATAATCAATAATCTACCTCCTTGAAGGATGGAAATTACTAATTTTGATAGAATTAACATGCCTGTCACTATTGTAGGCTTACCTCACCAGGCACAGTAACAAGATATATCTAGAAAGGATGAATCTACAAACAGCATATTAACATCATCCAACTTCAATCAATTTGTATCTGTCAACATACAGAGGGTTTCTGTACGCTTGGGCTTCTGTAAGCTTGACTTGAGGAAATCCTTTCATATGAGGCAAAGCAAACATTTTAGCATTTCACACCTGTAGCTCAGAAGCACCTGCACATTTTGCTTATGGGTTTGAATCTCTTTTTTTTTTTTAATGCTGTGAAGATCCTACCTCAAAGGCCTTTTGGCAAACTATTAGGACAGAAAAAGACCCTAGCAGATAAAATATGTCCTCTGTGATGCACAGGCCCTTGCCAGAAGGTAGCAATTAACACGAGCCACAACACCTAGGCTATATGCACCAGATGTGGAATGAAGGTGGTGTGAACAGTCAGCATGCAGGAACACAATGTAGAAGGAATTTCAAGACATACGAGTTACCCAGGCAAGATGGCATGGGTCAAAGCTCAAGGGTGCCTGAATGGAAGCCTGACAGGAACATAGAAAGAGTCTGCAGCCAGCACACTCATACAGCACACAGGGTGTTCCACACCAGGAAGGCAGAGTCACTTAAAGCCTTGCAGTGCGGTTTCAGTACTGCTATTTTACAGACATGAACATAAATAAATAAATAAATATTTAAAAAAAAAAAATCATCAAAGCTCTTAGCAAGGAAAGCTATTTTGTGTTAACTGGATAGAATTTTTTTGAATACAGTAAAATCATTCTACTACTCTGCCGTAAGAGAGCAGTTCCCATGAGATTCCTGTTCCTGAGTCTGGCAGTAATCATTTTTCTTAGCCCAAAACCCAGTGAACCATCTGCTCCTCAAGAAAAGGTAATTCCTGCTATAATTAATATACATTTTCCCATACATTCTAGCGAAGCCATTTATTTTCCCTAAGGCCAGTAACAGACTAACATAAACTGCTGTCAAAAAGTTAGCAGCAGTTAAACCTCACCTGCAGTGTAATTTCCCACCTCTTGGAGGCAACATACCTCAACACCCCAAGGAAATGAACTGACAAAGGCAGGCATGTAAGGAGCCAAAGCATCCTCAGTTTTGGCAGTCAGAAGGCTCAAAACATACATGACCCATAGCTTAGAGATGTGAGCATGATGACGCTGCTCTGACAGTGGAGCTTTGCAGAGCATAAACACAGACATCACTGAGGCAGGAAGCCTTGAAGCATGCAAGTGAGCAGGCACACAGATACAATTTTGCTGAGTCATGTCCTATGAACCTCACAGGTGTGGGAAAGGCAGGAGATCCTCCAATTTCTAGCCAGTTTGGAGGAGTCAGTCACATCCAGTACAGACCAGCTGAGGCTGAAGAGAGCCTCAGCAAAGAAACTGTCTCCTACTTGTGCATTTTGTTGCCTGAGTCGTGAGCGTGCTTTTAAAACTGCGATGGCTTAGCAAGGTCTGCCAAAAGCCTCAGACAGTGGTTGCTGCAAAATATCCTTTCTGTGGCTGAATTTACTTCATTCAGACAGCTTCACAGATCCACTGAGAAAGGTAAAGATCTAGGTTGCTTAAAAGAATAAAAACAGTCCTTTTTTTCTAATCCAGTTCTAACCCAACTTCAAATTTGAGATGCTGGATAGTTTTGCAGTGAAGATCCATAGACACAGAGGTCCACTTAGGAAGAAGACTGAACATAGAAATACGTTCTTCTGGACTTTCTTTTTAAAGCGTGGTACTTGCCTAATTCCACGTTCAAATATTTTAAGGTTAGTTCTGAAAATACCCTGCTAACCTTAACTATTAATGTCTTAAGAACCCATTCAGCTGTTTTTTTCTTTTTATATCACTAAAGCTGAATCAACAAGATTGCAGAGATCTGTTGGAGATCAGAGTAACTGCAGAGCTGAATTTAGCCCAGTGGTATTTTTGTTTAAAGGAACAACACTGAATGGAGAAACACTGTACTCACGAGTGTTTTGGAACTGCATGAAGGACAAACTCATTAGGCTGAAAAGCAGTACTTCTATCTATATCTAGTAATTGTATGAATAGAATCTTAACCAGCTCATCTGGAGATCCCTTCACTAACTCCTGCTTTCTATAGAGATTTTTTTTTAAGACCTTATTACTATATGTATATTAAAAAGGAATGCAGCAATTGAAATATATGGAAATACATGAAAGATGACTAATGAAATATGTGCCTAAATGTCATATTTTCACCAACTCATAGAATTACTCTCATTTCTTACACAGGATTTTAAGGAAAAAAAATAATCTCCGCACCTGCCTCCTCTCACCAAAGGGAGAAAAAAAAAAAAAAAATTAAAAGGCAAGATGAAGGTGCTAAATGCAATTCATAGAAATCATAGAATAATTCAGCTTGGACAGGTCTCTGGGGTTTTCTAATCAAAACTTTTGCTCAAAGCGGGATCAAGCTAAGATCAGGGGTTTATCAGTTGGATCTTTAAAACCTTCAATGGTGGAAGCTGAACAACCTGTCTGAGCAACCTGCTTGACTGGCTTCAGAGTGAAAAAGCTTTTCATTTATAGCCAACCTAAACCCCCTGTTGCAATTTAGGTCCACTCTCTCTTGTCCTTCTGCCATGAACTGCTCTGAAGAGCCTATCCATCTTCTCAACCTTCTGGAGAAATTGGTGGACTACTAGTAGCTCCAGCGGCAGTCACCTCTTCTCTAGGCTGAAGAAGCCCAATTCCTTCAGCCTCTCTTTACCTGCCACGTGCTCCAGCCACAGCCATCTTGGTGACCCTCCTCTAAACGCTATTTAAACATTTAGCTATGTCTTTCCTGTATTTGGGGATCCAAAACTGGACACAGTTCTCCAAGGACAGCCTAACAATTGCTGGGTGGAGAGACATAACCACATCCCTCTACGTACATGCCATACTTCTGTTACTATAGCCCAGAACGCTGTTAGCTGCTGCCTCCACTGCCAGGGCACGCTCCTGACTTATATGCAACTTGTCTTCTACCAGGCCCATAAATTTCTGCCAAGCTGTTCCCTGGCCTGTATTGTTCCAATGTAGGGTTTCATTCCAAGTGTAGGACTTGGCATTTGCCCTTGCTAAATTCCATAAAGCTCCTGCTGGCCCTTCCATCCAGCTTGTCTAGGTCCCTCAGTGGTGGCTCTGCCTTTAAGCATTTTGATGGGTCCTCACACTTTGGTATCATCTGCAAACTAGGAGAAAGCCGTCCATCACCCCCTCCAGGTCACTGCCAAAGATATTCATTGACAGGTGCCAGGACAGACCCCTGTGGTACTCAGTTCAAGCAGACTCCTTATTGAGAACATATCCATCTGGTACATCCAAACTCTGAGCATTTAATATGCAGGCAGGATTTCACAGCATAAGATTACAAGTATAGCAGCCTATCCAAATTTAATATTTAATCTAGTCACAGAAATCAGCTTTTAGATTGTTATTTACATGACCTAACTTTAGCGTTAAGCCTCATCACCACTGGCTTCCTTTTCAGTCAGCAGAGAGAAAAAAAAAATCAGTACAAGCTGGGGACCAACAGGTTGGACTGGTTAGCAGCTCTGCAAAAACAGACGTCAAACAACAGGGTGTTGACAAACTGGAGAAAGTACAGTAGTGGAGCACCAAATGACTAAGACTGTTACTTAAATAGCTGAAGGTGCTAGAAGATATGCCAGGAGGGGCCAGAAGAACTGGGTTAGGTTACTTGAAAAGCAGAAGACCAAGAGCCAATTGCTGGATTCAATAAAGCTAAAGGCAAGTTGGAGAGAAGGTGGCATGAGAGTCCTCCCACAAGTGCACAACAAAAGAAGAAAAAATTTGTGACAGATTGTGATGCTGGAAATTCTGATTAGACATAAGGAAAAAATTAATCAAAGTAGTTCAGCACTGATAAAGGTGCTCAGGGAGGCTGCAAACTCTTCATCCTTGGACATTTTCAAAACTCAACTGGATAGGCTTTGAGCAATCCGATTTACCTTGGAAGTTAGCCAAGATTTGAGCAAGGGGTTGGATCAGTGACTTTAAGAGGGCCCTGCTAGTCTAAATTTTTCTATGATTCTGTGAGAAAGGCTCCTTCAGTGGGTGATTCATCTTGTCTTAAAATAGGTGTCTAAAATAGATTAGATGAATCACCATCTGGTGGTGCCTGTGTCTCACTGAAAATGTTCTCCACTGAATACAAAGGCAACCTAAGCTGACCGGCTATGATTAAATGTCTTACAGTGAGACATCTGTAAACTGGAAGGGATGAGAATTACCATTAGTGACTTGTGCCCCAAAATGATAAAGTTCTTTATACATTACCCCTTTAGAGCATGAACCACTTCCTTAATACCCAAACTCAGTTGTGGGAGAAGGGACGAAACTCTCATATAACACATAAAAATTAAAAATTAAAGTAGCTTAGAATTGGAGCTACACAGCTATCTTAAAGTTTGTTGCCATATGAGCAATTCCCTTCATAATGCAATGGGTACAGTTTTATGACTTGGTATATATTACAATATATAATTTTTTTGTCTTTTAACACAGATTAGCTGACAAATTATAAGCTGGTAGAATGGTTTTCCCCAGCATGAAGATATTTCTGTCTTCACAGTGGATAAAGGAGAATAAGTTTAAATGTCCAGGTCATATAATTGTTTTTAATTGTTGTTATTATTATTATTAACTGCATTAACTGTAAATTATTTAAAAACACTGTTTAGAACTGTCTGAAATATTCATTGACAAGAAAAGCCACATACGTTTAACACAAGTAAGTAGAAACTATTGAAATTGCAGGCATTTTTTTGGTCCTTGGAAACAGTATTTAGCTAGAAAACATTTCTTTCTTCCTGTAAACTGGGAGGAAAGAAAAAAAAGGAGGTAAATAAAAAAGAAAAATCAAGTCTTTTTTCAGCCCTCCACATCAACAGAATGACTGTTTTCTTGTATCTGAAAAACTGAAGTATAATTAAAAGTATTAAATTAATTTTAAAAGCCACTTTAACAACAATTAATGTGTACAGAACTGTATTGGTTACATGTCTAATAAAATCAGTGTAACTTTTTCCTAAGGAAAATGGTGTTTTTCCTGTATACACTAATTAAGTTCCATTTTCCATGTTCCACAGATTCTCCCAAAGTGAACTTCCCTGTTGTTTCCTTGATATCCAACATCCATTTGTTTGGTACATCACACAGGGGAGAGTAAGTTCCGTGGCTGCAAAAAATGACCCAAAATGTGATCGCTACCACAGAAAACTGTGGCTGAAGGCAACTGGGAAAACAGAAGAAGCAAGTAACTTCTACTACATGTGCTTTATTTGGCAGCAGGAACAAAGGTGGGCGTGCCAAGATGAAAACAAGCACTTTGCAAAAAAGTCAGTTCTGGTTTTGCCACACTGCTGACCAAGTCTATGAAACTATCTCTCAGGTCCTCCAACCAGCCTTGCCTGCAAGAGAGTCACTCAACATATCCCTGAGCAAGACAAGAGGGGAGAGGAAGGAAAGATAGACAACTGACAAACGTATTTCCTCATAAGAAACGATCCTGAGCCAAGCACCACCTCTCAAAGCAGACTATTCGGTAGTTTAGAAATCAGCCCCTCTTTGTGGCTACTTCCCTGTCACAGTGGAACAAATTCAAAGATGAGTGCTCATGCCCTGTTGTCATTTGCCCATCATTACGAAAGAGAATGTTCTAAGCATCTTTAGAGAATATAAATAAAAACATAACAAAACTGTTAACATGTATTAGGTTCAAAAACAGTTCACACTGATTAGGGAAAAAAGTCAATCCTACCGAAGTCTTTGCCAAAACCGCCAAAGCAAACCCAAGAAATTACATTTCACTGCTGGTTCAGAACCACTGTTGGAACTTGTAACATTTCAGCTATGCAAACATGAAAACTCTATTATTTTACAATTAACAGAGACCAATTCACCCATGCTTATTCTGAGTACTAGTCTTTACTCCCAAGGCACTCTGTTAGCTAACTGTAAGATGGGAAATTACTCTGTGAACAAAATATTTCAGATTCTGGATTTTATTTTAGGGCATTAAAATTTCTATACTGACACGTACCCAATACCATCAGACCTTAGTTTTTCTTTTGCACTGAGAACTATGAAATACTGAATCCTATGCGAGAACGTGTGTAAGACGTCTGGTTTTAAAAGAAGCTTGCTCATGCTTTTCCTATAACAAGGCCAGATCAAAAACTGCAGGAGCAAGCTCTCAGAATTTTGAATGAGTTTTAGTCTTTACAAATACCTTCGAGCATGTTCAGGCAGTCAGCTTTAACCACACATTCTGGGGAAATATTTTTTTTCCTGTATAGTTTCTAGTACTTTGTGCTGACAACTCTCATGCTTTATTATATTTTGTCTTAACCTGAAATGCCATCCTAGTTTGCATGACAATTTTTGAAGTCTCTAATTGATTCACTGTAACTACAGTAAAACCGTCATGCATTAAGTCATTCTATGAGAAGTCTCCATCTCCTCCCTCCACACAGAAAAAAAACCAGCCATAATTATGAAAACAGAAGAGGAGAAGAGGAGGTACATAAGAAGCTGCCATTTGTCTGGCTTGGCTACTCAAAACTTTTTCCAACCTAATTCCACAGATCAATAGAAAAAGAAACAGTTTAGTGCTTCCTTATAATTTGTAAGGGCTAAATGTTGACAAGATCCCGGTACCTGCTTTCATGTGAGGACAAGTTTGAGATACAACTAGAAATCAAAATCATCACCAATTTACTTCAGCAAATTTACTAGTCCTGATTGTGGGGGAAAAAAAAAGAAAAAAAAAAAAGGCTCACTTTGAAAGCAAAAACATTTTTGTAATCAAGCTTTGGAACGTAAGAGTGACAGAGAACCTCATTCATCAGACGTATGAAAAACAGGTAACACTACTGAGCAACAGCTAAGCAAATACAACCATCATTTATCAAAAACACACAAATACCTGTCTCAATGTAGGAAGGCATTTCAGAATGAAAAAAAAAAATACTTTGAGTTAACAGGTCTTCAATTTTTTTTTTTTTTTTTTTTTTTTTTTTTTTTTTTTTTTTTTAATAATAATTTATAGGTAAAGGGAAAAAAAAAAAAAAAAGGCTGCCAGATTTTCAACATTGGGGTCAAAACCAGTCCAGCTTCATACTGACATTTGTGACCACAGTTGTGTTAGCACTGCTGACATATACATAAGGAAATACTGAAAGCACATGGAAGGCACAGACTCAAGAGAGTAGCATGGAAACACAAAGTCATTCAGTAAAAGCTCTGGCAACTTTCAGACCGAGTCTCCATTCTTCCACTCAAAATTTGCAGAAGTTCTGATCTACAGCAGAATAGTAGCATATCTTCAAGTACATGAAGAGTGACAATGTTGCAGCAGAGAACCTCAGAGTGAGATAAAACCTTTAGATGTCTGATCTTAAAGGTTTACTCTTAAAAACTTGGAGAATAGGAACTTGCTTATTTTCTAAAGGGGAAGGGAGACAAATGAGGCACCTACAGAGCATCAGTCTTCTGCCAGAAACATTACAAGCATTACTCAAATGAGGTATCAATTAACCTTTCCAGGCCACATGTCACTACATGTCACTAATCACAGCAGAGTAACTAGACACAGTCAGAGGTATTGCGAGCAAGAGGACAAAAATTATGAAAAGATACAAAACAACCTAGTGATAATACAATGAACTTGGGGGGGGAGGGGAAGAAAGGGAAAGATGATTGAAAATCAGCTTATTCTCTCTCAGCTTTGACTTTCCAATAGTATGGATGCACACAAAATAATTTACCAATTAAGGGTCAAAGTTAACTTCATGCCAAAGGAGTAAAATGAGAAGAGCTCCTTCACACCTCTCATGTCCAGAGGTTTACAGTATATGACAATCACATCCTACAAATACAAATGGGTGTATGGAAACCTCATGGTGCCAGGTTCACATCATTCTGCTCCAGAGTAAAAATTCATCCTCTGCTGACAGACATCAGGAGCTGCTCCTCTAATTCTCTTTCCCCACATAAGAACTGTTTGCCTGTTCTCTGAGAGGATCCAAGACCACCTGAGACAGCACGGTTACATCGGCTGTCCACCATCAACTCTTTTGTCCCTGAATAGTCAAGGCCTTTCCTCCTACTTCTCAACTATGAGATCATTTTCCCAGTTCCTGCTAGAACTGTTTTGCCTGTTCCAAGCAGCATGCCAGGACACTTCTGAGGCACACAGTAGTTACAGACCCCCTCCAGGTGCCTTCTCCATTGCATCCAACTCTGACCTGGCAGTTTCCCACTGACTGGTTTTCCCTGCTTTGCAGGATAAAGCTGATTGGGGAGCAGTATGACTGTGGCAGAACACATTCTCCTAACACGTCAGACTATCTAATATGTTAAAGAATAGCCTAACTTCATGCTCAACACCTCTCTCTCTGGCTGTTCTTGGCACTCTATTTTTACATATATTAGAATAAAAAAGTTTACAATGTGTTCTGTAAGCTGAGAGCCAAAGTGAGGCCATCCTTAAAAAATGTTCAGTTTCCTACTCCCAACAAACTGCTCCTACACTAATGTCTGCAGCTAGACTCTTAGCACTAGGATGGAGTTTCACTTTTTCATAGACTTATTGTTTGTTGCAGTGAACTTGTTGTAAACAAGAAAATTCATCAAAGGCTGCCCTACAATAAGAAAAGAACCAAACAAACAGAAAAAGCAAAGAAAAAAATCCCAACCCAAACCAAAGGGAAAGAAAAAAAACAAGGTGGAACAATTTCTGAAGAATGGCTTGTGTTATACCTAGAAGAATCTAGGGACTTGCATAGAAGATTTCTCAGAATTAGTTTAATGCTCTGACCATGAATAAGGAGGAAGGACAGAGCAGGTCTGAGAAGGATGATAAAACACACAAGAAAGACTAGAGGAAAAAAGAATAACATCAAACTGTCTTTGCTAAGGCTTACTCTTAGTTTGTCAAAATTCGGTATGTTTGCTTTTGCTCTTCCAAAGTATTCTGACTGAACTGCACGACTGCAAAGCAGTCATAAAGCTTTTGCACAATCTGATCATCCTCCACAATCATTTTTAAGCCATAGCACTATTGGTCAAACCTTGGTTTATATTTATTTGCTAAGTAATCTAATTTAATTAAATACATCAACAAATAATAATATATAAAGTTATACTTTATAACATGACTGGAAAATTCTGGATAGAACCATAACCTCCTGACGGATTGCTGGCAATTCCAGATCCTTGTCCGTTGTGCTCAATAAATGCATATGTTTGAATGCTTTCTTACTGTAAAAATTAAAATAAAAAACTTTAAAATAAGGTCATTTAAAAAAAAAAAAAAAAAAAAAAAACACACAACAGTAAGAGAGTTCAAGAAGCGCATTTCAATGAGATTACAGTATTTTTTTGGTAAACTGAACCACAGCCTTTGGCCACAACATGACCCAAAGAATGTTGTAATGGTCCACAAATTAAGTGCCTTCTATATGTTATGACTTAGGTATGTACTGCAAAACTTGGCTTCATCATACTTTAAAATGTAGGAAGAGAAATTTTTATGTCCTATGACAGAATGCTTTATTAAAAATAATGATGTTTCAAGAACTTGTAATATTTGCAGAAAAGAACATTTCAGCAAGGAAATACATCTTCGGAGCATTTCTGTTTTTACAGTGAGGCAAGTTACATCAGCTTTAAAAAAAAAAAAATCCACAACAAAACCAGCCTACACAAATATGTTCAGGTCCTCTCTTACTACATCATCAATATGAGAATATCCCTTGTGTATGTTTGTACACTACTAGACAAGTTCTCTCTCACACACGTCCTTTGACACAAACACTCTTGCCCTTGCATGCTTGCACACAAACACTGCACTCACATGTTAAGCTTCTCACACATAATCAATCCTCCAAGCTCTGGCACTCTCTCACACAAGCACAGACGTGCTTCAAACCTTCTCCTGCTTTAGAAAACCATGTGAACCATCTGTCACTATTTAATCTCCCAACCCAAGCTAAGCAAGTATGTCCCATCTCAACCCCAGACACCCCAGTCAGCCTTTCTAGCAATACACTCTTCACAAATAGACCATTGTTTTTGCTGCTGCCTACCTAACATTAATTTGTTTTCCACTCCATCTCTTCTCCTTTTGCTGCCATGTGCCCCATAGAAGGCTCTATTTTGCTACTCTAAACAGCAGTCAGGCCTCAAGCAGGGTTGGATATTACACAACCAGGGCCAAGACACGTTTTGCAACAGGCAGCGTATCATGAACTACCCACTGAGATCAGCGAACATCACCGATTTCCCTTTTTGTTCATAACTTCACCCTTCACTGGTCTTTGATTGATGAGTGTTTAGGCAAATGGACACAGAGAAACAATCTTTTTTAAAAGAGATGGTAGTTATCATCAAAAGAAAAGAAAGAAACCCACACTTCAAAATCTTGACTGACTATACTTTAATTTCATAGGTGAAAAAGGAAGAAGCAATGGTATTGTTTGGGGAAAACCCCTCAAAATACAGTTTCAGGACAGAAGGGCCTAAAAGAAACCTGAAAATTTTGGCATGTAAAAGACAGTCTGGACAAAACACAGAAGAAAAAAGAAAGACCACCTTGTTTCAGGGATCTCAGAAGTGCTACTGGAAGCACCATGCTGGTCTTGGAAGGAACTGCATCAAAAATAAGGCTTAATTACATTTAACTTTTCAGGGAATGTAACAGTACCCCTCATAACCAGCGGAGAAGATTGATATTGCTCACAAAGGTGTTTATCAAACTCTATAAAATACGTCTCCCAATTGAATGTCCCACTGAACCACTTCTTCTTTCCACAAATGGGAACAGAAGTTCACATCTGTCTTTTGTACCAGAGAGACCCCTTAGGACCCCTAAGGGTGATACAGCCACACTGGAGCTTATGCCAGTCCTGATGAATTGGAGCAAATTCCTTTCTAGAGAGAGAAAGCCAAAACACAAACCTCAGCATCTCCAATACTGAGAAGTCTCCAAACTGAGGATTAAACCACAGAGTTTCTGTGCACGTAGTGTGGACCAAGCCCACATCCACGCCTAAGAAAGGAACCAACACACAGTAGATATTTTGTTGCTTTCTTCTGAAGATGATTAATTGGCATGCACTTTAAGAAAGACTTAGAAAGAGCCAGATTCCAGCTTTACCTAAATATTCACTTTGTCAGGGGGGAAGGCAGGGGGAGTAGTGTCTGCATATTTCTTGAAAAAGAAATTGTTGCATGATTTCTGTCCGTACAGCACTTGGGGTAATGTCACCTACAAGGGCTGTGACTTACCGCAAAGACTTTGGGAAAGGGGGTACCTCCCCCTTTTGGGAAATAGAGACACAGTTGAGAAACCTCCACAGGCAACTGAATTGCTTTATTAACAAATGAAAGAAAAGGATCCCACTCAAGAAACTAAGTTTTAAAAGTCTAGGTACAATATACTTTCAGCAGGACTAGTCAGCAGGCTTTAGATTGTACTGCAAAACAAGGGGAGCTTAGGCAAACAAAAACCCTCAAGTGTAAGACAGCTCTGCATATCAGTCTTTTCTGAAAGCAAATTCCCTAGAACTGCATGTCTTCAGCACATACAGCAAGTGGTACAGGCAGCGCCATGAGCAGACTTCAGGATAGAGAAACCTGTCTGCTCCGTGGCCAGCGGACCTCAGTGAAATTAGTTTCAATTTTTTTCCTTGATGTCAAGATGCTTTCACATTTAACATCACACACCTCTCACCTAACTACAGCTAGGTGTACACCTAAGTACAGCTAGGTACTCCTGTGCCCTAGGAGAAACTAAATTAAGGCAGAAAACCTGTGCAAGTAACAAGGACTCTTAAAGTTATTAGTGAAAAAGCATATAAAAACTGTTAGCAGCAACTGGAAAAAAAAGTTCCATTATATTCTACTTAGGTCCTCTTTATTCAGCAATTGTAATAACCATTACTTTTGAATTGTGGGTAAGCCTTAAAGGAAAGAGACCATTAACTACCCTAGAGAGATACCGGCAAATGAAAGATGGTTGGACAGTGGCTAACCCTCAAATTTTGTCCAACTTCATTCCTAGAAATGTCCCCAAACCTTCTAGTGGCAAATCGTACATGTATCCAACAGAAAAGGCCAGAATGGATCTATTTCAATGGAGCAGACTGCTATAGGTGGAGAGATTATTTGTAAAGGTGGATGAGAGATTGTGGTCTTTGACTTCAACCTAAATATTAATGGCAAGTGGTCCATATAGTTAGAAAAAAATCAGAAAAAAAACCCTTTGCCTTTTACCTTACTAGAAACTTTGCTCTCAGCTTTTTTTGTTTGTTTGTTTTTTGTTTTGGGGGGGGTGTGGTGGTTTGGTTTTGGGTTTTTTTGTTGGAATACCACAGAAGCTGGTCCTCCTACGTAGGACTTGGATGTTCAGTGAGCCTGCCAGAGGAAACACCAGGTAACATTTCTCCGGCTGTCTCTGGTCCCTTCTTAGAATATATGAAAGACCTAAATAACCTAAGTGGAAAAGCATCTGGCCTTCTCTTTTCCAAAGCTGTCCTGCTATGAACCACTGACAGAACCTACTTCTTTGATTCCTACACACATGTGAAAATACAGAGGGAACAAAGTCAATACAGGCTCTTTTCTTAAAGCAGCCACTGCTCAGTGCTTTAACTGGCGATAGTCGTTCTCCAGTATATCCTAGTGCTGGGAGACAGTTACAATAAACACAACGTGAACCACGTCTCAAATGTCCATTTTTTTCAAAACCAAACAATCCTGCCCTTCCCTCCCCTAAAAAAACACCCTTCCCTTCACTTTCCCCTCAAGGCAATCCAAAGGATTTTCCAAGGGGAAGGGTCTGTTTATATTAATGGTCTGTCGCTTAGACAAGAAGCAGGAGAAGCCAGTAACCCTGAAATAAAGCATCTGTTCAAGCTACCGTAAGATTAACGACCCACTTTGGAGGCAAAAAAAACCTCCCAAGATAAGGAAAAAAAAAGAAGTCTGGAAAACTCCAAAGCCAGAATTTCTAACAGTAATTGACTCCCAGACTAATGTGCAGGTAGAACGGTTAAAGCAGAGAACATGACTGCTTGAAACTCCTACTAAAGAAAGCCCACTGACAAGAATCTGGAGAGTTCACCTCCTGCAGTGAAAGAACACTCACAACATGTGTAATGTCTTTCAAATGTGAAATTTTCATGAGAAGACAACCTAAAACATCCAAATGTTATTATAGCTTATTTAAGAAAAACATGGGGGATTATTACACACTGTATTCAAAAGGAAGTATTTATTTCAATAATTGTTGCTTAGAGTCTCATGCCAGATTCAAGTCAATCACCTTAGACATCACATCAAGAATATTCACAGCAGGCCCCTGACCAGCTCAAGCAAAATTGATAAGAATAAATGAATGTTCATCCCAAACTTCTTTTCCCAAGAAACACCATTTTTTGCTCTAGATCAGTTAAGCAGAACCTAATTGTTCTGGCCAATGCAGCATTTCTAACAATTTTCCCTATGTAAGGATGTGGCTTAATTTCATGTACCATTTTCTGCACCATGTCAGCAAGGATGAGGTCAAAAGCAGAAATAAAATTCTATTCCTCCCTATGCTAAAATTCAAATTATTACAATTAATAATTTAGGTTTGGAAAAGTAAGCTAAATATCAATATAATATCTGAAATTACCAAATATATAATCACTTGTGGTAGAAGTTATCATCTTACAGAAGTAAAATAAAGTAAGTAAATAAATAAATAATCTACAGGTTCCAGGAACTAGAAGTATTTCTTCTGGCAGATGGCGAAGGTATGGCCTGTAGTTAGTCAACACCAATACAACAGCCAAGCTCAGGAATTCTAGGGCTAGAATAAAAAGCAGGAACAAAACCAGCGTTTCCACAGAGAGGTTTCAGATTTGACAAGCACAGAACATTTTCTAACTTATTATTACAAATATCTGTATCTATATCTCACTACAGTCTTGTAACCATTTCCCCCACACTTTCAGTACAACTTTGAACTCACACTAAGTGTCATCTGCTCCACCTGGATAATTCAGGTTTTTTTTTTAGACCTGGTGTTTCTCATCTTCTGCTACCTGACAAACTCCTATGTGATTTCAAAAGGTAAAAGCCCAAATGAAACAAACCAGTATAAGAAATGGCAAACTTCAGTCTTCAGAATGAGATGTAGTTGACACCAAAACTCACCTCTCTTTCCTTCTTCCCTCCCTCGCTGATCCCTTACCAAGACCCAGACCAGACAAGAGATCCATGCTCTAGAAAGCAAGGTAGATTTAGAAAAAGGAGGAGGAAGAGGAGGAGTTTTTACCAGGTTGAAAAATCAGAAGAAAGCAAAATGAACAAAGATAGGTACAAGTACAATTACATGCAGGCAGTGCAAAGAGACATTTGGGGCTATTCAGCATCACCCTGATGTCTTTGTGCTCTTCAATGATTAACAGACTGCAAGAGAGAATATCTGCTTTTTCCAAGTTCACTGAGCTGATGAAATAGCTGAAGATATTCATAACTTCTGACCTCAGCTGAAGGGTTGGTCATAATAACGTAAGACCCATCATATCTGGCCATAATTTAAATAAAAATAAGTGGAGTCTTCTGAGACATAACTCAACGGTTAAGGAACAAAACAGTACTTACAAGAAAAACACCAACAGGAGCCACCAAAAAAACCCAAAACAAAACAAAAAAACACCAGAAACCTAATATTAATAATGTGTAGGCATATCATTACAAGTATTAAAAATAGGACTTTTGAAGTTTTACGAATGCCATGTTCCAGACACATTCCATCTCTAGTAACCCCCAGTACCACACCTGCACAGTTCAACAGCATCACTACAGCATCCCCCTTTTATGCACTTACTTAATGTTTCTGATTTTCTAATCAAATGAGAAAGTTTAAGAGAACTAAAAAGTTACTGAAACTCAGAGCTGTGCCAGCAGTTTCCAGTGATGACCTGACATGATTTTTCCCCTAGCTGATATCCAAGTGGTTAAGGAATTTATAGTCCAGCCCAACTCATTCATTTCAAAATTAACTTTCTCTACCATGTAATATTCCAGATACATCTGGAGGATGGAAGAAAATGGTTAAGGAAAATCATTAGCTTCTATGTTATTGTAGCACTTACTTAAATTTTGTAAATTAAGCATGAACAACTGGAGAGAAGGAAAGCCCAGACAGTGTTCCATGAGAGAATTTGGAGGATCATTTTAGACGTAAAAGCTAAAAAAGTAATAATACAACTTGGAAAAACAGAAATATGATGGAGGAAGCTGTAAAACTTAAGTCACAGCTGATTGAATTTTTTTTTTCCTGGATTTCTACTCTTAATAAATCTACATAAAAATCATTATTTTTTTCTTTATTGCAAGGAAGAAAATTCAACTTGTATTTCAAGAGCCATGCTGAAAACCCCTCCACGTTTTATTTAGCACCACAACCGGGAGCAAAGAGCTCCACTGGTAAAACACAACCGTATAGTAAACTTGTACTACTATAGCCTTACTAGTGTCCTCCTTATTAACACTTACCCAAGCCAGTTATCTTTCTTAAATTCTTTTGCATGAAATGTACAAAAAATTGAAAAACTTTTGTAATTTTTTTTTAATATATAATTAAAGAACACTACCACCCCAAAAAGACAAAACCACCCAAGAAAAAAACATACCCCGCCAGTAAACTGTTCTTCCTGATGACCAAATGGGTTTTGTTTCCCTTAGACTGTATTTAGTGGGCAGCAGAAAATAAACAAAAACACTACCTACCCTAAAACAATACTCTCTGAAGGTAAACAAAAGGTGTCTCTAAATACCCCCAGAAAGGTGTTTTAACGAGTGAATGACCTTCTTTTTTCATTTTAGAGAGTAGTATAAAAACTTATCACAGCAGACTAAAATACTAAGAACATTTGGTTACTCTTAAAAAATTTTAGATTCAAACAGAAAGGTTAATCAAACAAGAATGTATATATGTCTAACATAATTACTTTTAAAAATACTGACTTTCGGTTTTAGTAAAAGGAGATAGGATATTAAACTTAGTGAAGAGTCACCTTCAAAGGGTAACATAGTGCAAAGAACTATCTTATCATACCAGAAAGGGCCATGAGCTATTTCACATTTTAATTTGTATAAGCCAACTGGCGTCATTCAAGCCGAGTCACGACAAGCTTGCAAAGACCTGAAGTGCCTGTAGGTACTTCGAAAAACAGCTCATTGCTTTGGAGCTCACCAAATGCCACGTGAGACACTATGTGGTTTGCCATGACTATGATCACAGCACAATGTGAGACATTCTTCCTTGGCTTTTTGGCTTGCAGGTATCCATGCAAAACACTCTGGCCAAATCCTATTTGAGTTGGTTTGAGTTTTGGGTACTTTCCTCGCCACCCTGCCATTTGAACAGCGAGTGTCACAGAGCACAGATGCAGCTGAATTTCCACAGAGATGGGCATTTCCAAGGAAAAGAGAAATTGTATGAGAAAACTGTAAATAAAGGAGAAGACAGGAGGAAGCAGACCAGGCTTCCTACTCTCTCTGCAGACCTATCAGAAAACACACTCTGCCCCCTTTGCTGCTCCCCTTCTGTTGATCTCGTGTTTGCCCTCACACAACTTGACAGTAGTTCTGTGAGTTAAAAAAAAAGCACTTTAGGCAAAACTGGCTTGCTGAAGTATTAAAAGAGGAGATGAGTAAATAGAAGGAGATAAAGAAAGAATACAGTGACTTCAAACACACAACAAAAACAAACACAAAAACCATAAAATGACCAATTTTAAAAATATAGCCATGTATATGTGTGCCAGATTTATTAGATTGTAGCCTCTCTGGAGCAGGGACTGCACAAGACAAGGTGCTCATTCAGTGCTCAAGTACAAGTTTGCCATCAGCTGAGGCTGCCTTTGGACATGACCTCATTGTAAAAACATTACCCTCAATCACAGTGGTCCTTGAAAACTGCCTCCTGGCTAGTTGATTGTTACTACAGATTTCACAGTAGCTATTACGTATATTTGCATCTATGCCTTTAAAATCATGAGTGAGAAAGAAATACCTGGGGAGTTGGGGGGGAGAAATAAAAAAGCATGTCTGAACAGATGATCTTTACAATCCCCTCCTGCTGCTAGAAGCTTCCCACTCAGCTTCTGCTCCTATTTGTTCATCTTTCTCTGGCAAGAACTACTCTTAACTGCATTAATTTTCTTTTTTGTGGGTTAATGTTGGGTAACGTGCTTGCAATTGCCCACAACTAATAGATTTCCAGTGATTGACTTTACTGCACTCCTGGTAGTAAGTAGGGCATATTTCTTGAACCAGGGTCATTTTAAGGGGTTCCAGAAAGTACCTTCAGGCATTTCACGGCTTCATTTAAGCTGCTACTTTCTTGGTTCCATGCTGGATTTTGAGCAGGAGGACAGAATCTTCAAAGGGAGGTCACTGTCCTCCAGAATATTAAGTTAGAACCATTTCAAGAGTTTAAACAAAGCATGAAGCATGACCTTTTTTTCATTTATTTATTTAAGGCTAAACTTGGCAGATATGAGAATATCCAACTGTAGTTAGACAGCCATGATCTCAGCCTCTGGCTGTGCTAAGACATCTTAAATCTGTAGGTTCTGTGCAGATCCAGGGGATTTTTGCCAAAATGTTTCCTGAATAAAATTAAATATTCCTTCATGTTAAGCTTTACAATCTTCTCTTCTTCCTATCCTAGCCTATTATAATCCTGAATTTAAAATATATAATGCTTTAGAATTAGCACTGCTTGTAGTGCAGTTTCCCAGCCAAAAATGACTGCTATAATTCTTTAACAATTTAAAAAAGGTTGTGTCACATATCTTCTGCCTTTAAAAACCAGTGAGGCACAGCCTTTTCCTAATTATTGTCCAGTTACCTGGGAGTGAGAAGAGAACAAGATATAGTCCTGCCAAGGAAAATCTTGGGAACACCCAGTGCCTGGGCTGCAGTCACAGAATGAATGGAGTCCATCAAAAGCATTCTGTGAGAATGTGGCAGTGGCATACTAGAAGAAGCCACTTACATCATTAGCTTCTGAGGCATAGATAAAAGATTATCGAGATGCTTTGGCCCTTCAAAACCCCGCAAAAGTGTTGTACACAGCATATCTATATCTGTCTATATATAGACAGATATAGATATATATAACTGCATTGGTCTCTTCCCTGTGTTAATCTACCCCTTCCTTCAATTTAGCAGCTTCACACCTTCATGAAAATCTTTTCCAAAACTACATGTGCAGCATTAGCAGAGGTGTACATGTAGGTTTCTTTGCAAGTTCTAGCTACTACCAGCCAGGACTGTGGCTTTGTATTTCACAGAGCAAAGAGAAAATTCTGATGACCTGTAGCTTTTTAACTATCTCTGCAGACTAACTGCAGTGAGTCTCTTTTCCCTAGATATGGCAAAGGAAGGTGTGCAGCTAGGTCACACTTATCTTCCTGTGTAGTTTTCAATCCGCAGGGCTGTGCGCTGATCTTGTCAGTGTGCCAGCTACAGGTCCTTCATCTGGTCAGGTTCTTGTGTCTCCTCCGCACCTTCAGCTCCTTGCCTACACCTCGGCATATTGTTCTTGCATGTGGCACTGAAATCCCAAGTACTTTCAAGTGCCAAGGTAAGCATATACAGTTTGAAACTAAGAGGCTCTGTGAGTCAAAGGACAAGTAATACCGTAATAACCAACATTCAAATAGGCCCTTCTGCAGGGAAGTATCTGGATATCAAGAATGAACCTTTTTCAGGTACCATGACCAGAACCTAATGCAATCCACATGATCTGCCTCAAAACCCTACATGGGCTACAGCACCATCTCCTGGAATCTGAAGTTTCATTGCAAGAAAATGCTACAGTTCTTCAAGTACTGTGAAGAGAATCAAGCAAAACAAACAAAGAAATCCACCAATATCTCCAGAACACTGTAGGCACGGGGCTGGAGTTAACAAATACAAAAATTGGTCTGCCCATTTCTCGTGTTTCCAAGAAATTAATGAGGTTCTTAAGAAATCAAGGAAAATCAAGGAAGATCAGTGAAGAAGAGAGAACTGTCGACTGCTCAATCCACACAACTAAAGGACACTCTTCACGCTCCACAGGCATGTTAGTTATCACTTCCCAGACAAGCCACAATGCAACTCCGGGAACCTGGTTTTGGTTTGCCCTTGAAAGAGACTACAAATACTCATGCAGTCTTATACAGATGGCACAAAAGAGCTGAAAAGCAGTAGGAAGGCCACTGATTCAATTGTTTCTATGGCCTCTAGGTGTGAATGCTCCTAGTCCCACTTATGGCAAGGTCACACAAAGTTGAAGCCCACCTGTAAGTCATTAGCTTCTTCCCCCAAAGACAGCTGGAGAGCTTGCAAGTACTAAACTCTGTTAAAACAGAGACCTACCATCTGAACTTACTAATTTGCAATCTTTCATTCCAAAACATAACATTAGAAAGTGACTAACAACATACCGAGCAGATCTGCAAAGCCTGAATAATAATTATTGCATAAGCCTATCTTGGCTGTATCTATACTAAACAAAATATAACAGAAAAAAATGGAGGTGAATAAACAGTAGAAGGGAGAAATAAATCAGACTTGGCATGGGCAAAGCCTAGAAAGCAACACGATTGCAGACAGAACAGTCAGATTTGTTACTCTAGCCTAACAGCTACATAAGGCTAAAACAAAGGCATAATCATGACTGAAAAAAGAGCTATTTGTGAAGGCAGCATTTTTCTGATATTCAGCCTCTGCTCATGCAGTTTGCCTTCTTCAGGTGTCTTGACATCTTCACTCTATCATTTTTCAACCTTCATCTCTAAACTTAAGCAGGCCTTCCCTTAAAGGCTGCATGTCTCAGTAATTTCTGAGGATTGTCTCCTCTTTCATATAGTGCTATCATGTATAGCACCTCCACCTCCGATCCTATTGTACTGGTTTTAACTTTCCAGTATTTTATGTGGGCCCAACACAAACTGAAAAACAATGTAAGAATCAATCCATTACCAGCTGCCCTTCAGCTCTAATACTCAAGTAAAACACAGTTTGGATGGCTTTAATACAGCTTGACACCTGAAATACAGCTGCTCATTCCACATGTGATCAGACATATTGGGAATGGACTTAGGAGCACAAGTTCAATTGTCCAGTATGTAGGCACGCCTTAAATGTCAACATTATTAGCCATCACAGTGTGACTGAAGAAATAAACACACAGACCAACTGTATTCTAGCCCATCACACCCAGACAGCATCTCTCTTCTCCTCCTCCAGCATAAAGCCACAACTGCTGCTCCACTGAGTTGCCAAGCTTTCTACATTATCATTAGTAACATAAAAACAGGATTATGCTCAAATAGTACAGAAACTTTAGGGCCACAGGGTGAAAACACTTTGTGACCTCATTAACGAACAAGCATTTCATAGAGATTAGAGTCTCTATTCTTGTGTATTAACACAATGCCTTTTAAAAATAAATAAATCTGCATTTTTGTGTCACTTGTCTTTTGCATCTCTCCTCCCTTCCCTCATAGAAGCACTGGATATGTTCAGAAGGCATCCAAGGTGGTATCATCAATACAACCCACCCTCCTGTCAACACAGAGTGATCAGATGAATGTGGACACTACAACAGGGGACCAGGACTCTCTCTCACACATGGTAAGGATAGGTGCACATTCCTTTGCTGACCAGGAATAGGGAAGCAGCTTCATTTATTTGCAGAAGGAGGAAAATGGCTATAAAAAACCAAACAGAAACAACGCAATGCATTCCTAGTAAATCCAGGAGATTCACACACATTTGCATTCTATCCGAAGTTAAAGGAAACCTCGAAGCTTTTTTCATTTTTTGTTTCACTCCCTTTATAACCCTCTCAGCTTTATGCTGCCCTCCCTATTTTAGCTTTTTCTTCAATATGAGGAGGCATCCCAAATCAAGGGCCTTCCTCCACGGTCAGCCAGGGTTCTCCATCTCCTAGGCAGCACCCAACCAGTCATGGGAGTTCAGCCAGCTGAGGACCAGGCTCTCCAAAGACTAGTTCTAATCCTTTCTGGAAGGCCACTCAGGCTCATTGTGCAGTCAGGAAGATGTCTTCATCAAAGATCATTTTCAGAGCTGCTCCTTCCCCATTGCTTCTCAGGCAGAGAGAGAGAGCAACCACCAGGTATAGACTCACCCAACTGCACAACTTTATTCCATTTAACAGCAGTTGCTAAATTGAGTTAACATTTCCTAGTACACTGGAGTATCTCCAACTGCAGGCTGGGGCCAGCCAGGATGGACATCTTTGCCTCACACTAATGGAAATGAGGCTACAGCACCTTCATCATGCGAACTACTCTGCAACTTTAGAGAGGCCAAAGCAGAGTCTCAAACAGTTATCACAAAGCTTCGGGATAGGTTTGTCCTTGAAATGCTGGTTATTTAACCAAAGCACCATTTTTAATAGCTACTCAGGAGAATTCTTCACTGTTTTGGGTTTTTTTGCTGAAATTATGATTCCTGTCTCACTGGGTGTTTTTATAGCATTACCATTCACACTACATGACCAGCATAGCTGAAATATCTAAGTGCCCACAAATAATTAAAAAGTCATCTCCACTTTTTAAATGTTTGGATAAATTTATTTATAGGGCAAGTTGGCAATCACCCCAAAGTCATACCTTCCAACCAAAGCAACTAGTCAGGTACTTAAAATATCAGCCCTTTCCCTATGGTGCTGCCTTCTCACGTCAGCTGGAATAGCCTTTTTTCCCCTAGAATGCAGACAGTGACCTCAAGACTTGCTAGCAGCAGCTGAAGACCAAGCTGTATTAGGCAGTACTGCACTGCTGGGCAGAAAAGGTCCCTCCTACATGGAAACACCAACTCAGCATAATGCTCAAGCATTGGCCTTTGTATTTTGCTTGAAACAAGGCTCATAAACTTATACCCAGGCACACACTAGCACACCTCTCTAAAACAAGTGGGAAAAGAAACGTTCCTCAACAGTCTTTATGGCACAGTGGATAGGAAGGCATGTCAGCAGCAATGCCCGAGGGAAGGTACTTTTTCCAGAGAGCACTTAAAACACTGTTCTGACAACAGAACATATACCTGCCCTGATCTCTCTTCTCAAACATTTTGAATTCTGCTTAGCTTTACATTTTCCCACCATTCTCAGTTTGCAGCTTCACATAAATTTAAGTAAGTTGATAAAACTGTATTCTTTTTCAGAATATTAAACCTGATCCTCTGAAAAAGTTAGACTCCATAGACTGTTCACAGCATCTGGAAAGCAAATCCTTGACTGTCTCAGAGAAAGAGATTAAAAAAAAAAATTAAATACAGAAAATTATTGGTAACCATTGAGCTAATCAGCTGTGGAAAGCATGGGGTTTTTTTTTTCCATTAACAAAACCCTTAATAAGCTGTTGATGCAATTCTTTTGTCTTCCTTTTTTTTTTTTTTTTTTCTGGTGACACAAACTTCTTCCTGTGAATGGAGTCGAAAAGATCACTTCTTTCTGTGTTATTACAGTATCAGCACAAAACCCAAGCTGTACAATAATTCCCTTCCCTTTCCCATGCTCTCACAAACACTCTGTCACTGAACACCTTAACTCTGATTAGCCAGATCTTCCAGAGTATGATCCAGAGAGGGCGTGTTTGTTTCAGGGATCAGAAGCCTGGAAAGGAGGCTGGTGGAAAGCAAAGAATGGTCAGGACACAGAGGATGTAGAAAATAAGTATATGAGAAATTGAAGCCAGATATCACACATGCAAGTGAAGAACTGCCAAGGGGAGGAACTGCTTTGCTTTTCTACCTGCATCAGAGAAACATGAGTATCAACTACAGTGCTCAGAGTTCTAAGGAATCGCAATATTCACTTGCTTAATATAACAACAAATAGAAAAAATACTCCAGCTAATTGTATGGAGAAAACAGTATTTGGAGAACAGTAATTCAGAAGTTGGGTGCAATTCTGATTTTCATTACATCAAGGTAAGCCTTCAATAACAGGACAGAACTCGGCTACCTGTGCCTGATGATCCCAAATTACCATTTATTAATAATCAGAACTTAATATCAAATTTCAAGACAAATGTGAATGCTAAGCAGTCACACAAATCATCAAGCGTTAGTCAGAGACAATAGTATAAACTGCTCCCCCCAGAAATTACTAGGGAAGCATCCCTTGCATAGAAGCGACCCTCAAGAGGGCTTTGATTAACCATAACTAAGACCATCAAAATCTTGAAAACATTTCCTTATGCAAGTGATTAACTTCTATGTAAATGGTCAGTACCATTGAAATTAAAAAAAAAAAAAAGTAAACACTTCTTAAAACTTACTTGTGGGCAGTCAGGAGTTCAACTTTGTCTCTGGAAGAGTTTTGCAACAATTCTCTCTTTAGAGATCAGTTTTGTAAAGCACAGAAAACTCTCAACTATAACTCGCATTTGTGACAATGGAGACCGTTTGAACAACTGGACCACAGGGTAAGTGGAAGTAATGCATTTATCTTCATACAAAATGCAAATTGGGAAATAGCAGTCCAATGAGACTTTACAGATTATTCTTTCCTTGAATCCATCATGCGCAAAAATCTCTGCAAGAAAATTTCCAAAATACTGTATTGCGCTCTATCCAGAAACCACAGGAAAATTGTGAGCAGAATTACTGTATAATTTAGGCACAAAATCATATTGCATTTGATCCTGAGAACTGTCCATATTTTATTTGTTTGTTTTTAAACCAATACCCTCCGTTTTCACATCTTCTACACTAGCTTTCAACACATTCACAGAAAAAAGTAATTCACTGAAAGAGGGCCATTCTTCAGTTTTTTTGTGCTACAATTTTGAGCAAAAGGGTTACTGCCAGAAGGGAAGTCCTCTGTTTCAAATTCAGCTGAAAAATATCTGTCATTTGACTTGCATTGAAGCCTGAAAGACCTGGTCAAAAGTCAGGAGTCATCTGCTGAAATACAGCTGTCTACATCCATGCTAGATGTTTGGACTACTTTTATATTCAACTGGCAGATACAGCAGTTCTCAGATCTGATTCTGCTGACTAAATGTAGACTTTCACTTCAGGAAGAGATGAATTGATCCCTAGAAATGTTCTGCTTCCTGACTATAAAGGGAGTGCAGAGAGCTGACTTTCAAGAGACAAATCCCACCTTCTCCATGCTGGGTATCACACTGCACAACCATATCTGGTTTCTCCATTAGGACCTTACCAGCTTTGCTGGAATTTCTGCCACTTTAATTGGTACAAATAAACCCGTGTAGTTACCCTAAGCTTCATGCACAATCAAGTTAAGAAAGGGGCACATCTGAAAAGCAATTCAGCTCAAGTAAGAACCTGAATTCTCCCCAAAAGATGCCACTGCGTCTTCAGAGATTATGGGCAGGAGCCTTATGAGCCTACCCCTTAATAAAGTGAAGCAGTGAAGTGCCTTAAGTTAGACAGACAGGTTCAGGCTGCAGCTGCTGAGAAGGTGGGAGATACAGAGCAGCCTCATCCCGTATCTCCTCTCCACACCAGTGAGGCTGAAACGTACAGCATCAGACCCCACAATAAAAGGCAAGGTTACAGTATGGATTACGGAGTCCTTCATAAAACACTTTGAAGGAGAATAAAAACAAAGCCACACCAAGGAAGTTTGAAAAATCTGTATTGTGGCCTACATAGTGTCTATCCACCTACAGCTTCACCAAGTGAGGATAAACAAGAGCTGAATGAAACTCTGCAAATGCATACTTCAGTTGGCCAAATATCCAGCACAGTCTAGAGCAGCTAAGAATTAGTCCTCACTTTCTTAATATTTAAAAACAGAAGTGCAGACCCTCAAAAGGGTCTGAGACTCCTCTGTTAGCAACACCTACCCTCAGCTGACCAGGTAACATAGAAGAATAAGATGGCAGCAGACCTGGACCCAGGCTCTCACCCATTCATGCTCCTGTCACTGAAAGAAGTCACCTCGTTAGCTGAGGTCAGCCGGGCTTCCACATTCAGCTTCTGCAGGAATACAGGATTTGGCAGCCTCCAGAAATCTGAGCTCTCTGTTTTTCTTCCCTTGGTTTACTAATGCCCATTTCGCCTTCCCTGCCTCCCTGCTCCCAATGCACACGCATTTTAATGCTAAACCCCAGGTGTTACGTGGTTTCCCCATACTTCCAGGCAAACACTACACACCTGTCCTCCAAACTTAGCAAGTATGCCTTCTCCACAGAGGCAGTAAACCTGCTGTAAGAGGACAATGTTTCATAGTAAGATGCTTAAGCTTAATTAAAACAAAACAAAAAAAATCTTCCCTCTCATGCCTTAAGAAAGTCTCACACCCACCATCTTACACAAAAATATATTCCCTTCAAGACTGTGATACATTACACACCCTTAATGGTTTCTACAGTTACATAGGCACAGACAATGTAATTAACAAGCAACATTCCTTCTTGTAAAATAGAAAGAAGAAAATAAACAGAAAAGAAATTCACAAAAATATATTTAAGCTCAGAAATACAACTTTTTTTTACCTTATTTTATTATTTACTATGTGAGAAAATACAAGACCCTGGATTACCTAGGTGCAAAACACAAATTTTCAATCTGTCTGATTTACAAAATGCACTGTGTCCCCTTATGAGGAAAATGATACCTTATTTACTCCCTTTAGATACACATCAACACTTTATCAAGTATTTTTTCACTTTCCATTTAATTTGTTTTGTGCATAATGAAATCAAGAAAAAGAACAACCCTGTGTTTAAGTTATATTATGTTTTCTGTTTCTTGTTACATAACCAGAAGTGTTACAGAAAATATGATTGTGGAATTAAAAAAAAAAAAAATTTAAAAAGGCACTTAAAAAAAATTCTAACCAGACAAGCATCAATGCATCACAATAACATATAAGGTGCTTCTACACCCACTGCTGGCATACATTTAAATTAAAATTGCATGTAATCTATACCAAACTTTATGAATGCTGAATCTCTGCTGAATGCCCTTTCTGTATTTAACCTCCTCTGTTGCTGACAAAGAGGTAAGATTTTCCAGGCTAGTAAAAGCAAAATTCCACATTGCAAAAACATGGAATGCTGTCATGCATATAAACTCATTGACAGGGTCTGAAAATATCCCTCCCATGTCAAGATTAGTCTTAAGCAGAGAAATGGCAAGAAAACATGAACATGTTATTTTCTTGTAGGAGAGCCAAGCAATTAAAAACCAACAGCCACATAAACCCTAAACCATATCTTTTGAGAGAAATGGTGAAATTCAGTGCTCGTTTCTAATGAAACCAGAAGAACACACCAACCACTGTGCTGAAAATATTTCCTTGCAAAAGCAGACACATCCGTGGTGGTAAGGGAATTTCACGACGTGGGTGATTTGTGACATCAGGATCTTTCACATCTTTTACAAAAAGGGCCACAGACTCCATGTTGGAAAACACACTCATGCCATCCCTCTCTGCTGATGTACACCTGCCCAGGCAAAAAACACCACGTTTCTGAACTGGAGCATGCACAGAGACATACTCGCACCATCACCTGAACCCACCACACCCCCACCATCTCCCACCAGAGCCACTCGCAACAGCCTGGAACACGGCTCCGAATCCAACCGGTACTCTCCTCTCCTCTCTGCAGTACAGCCACAAGCCCAAAGCCCTGTAGCTCAGCTTGGTTCATCTGGGCCCACTTTGTTAAAATAAACACAAAGGAAGGGAACCCACTGGGCTGGCTGAACAACAAGAAATTCAGCAGCAGAACACCCTGACACTTGTGCGTGCACAGCTGATTTTACACCACGCGGCTGCTACGTTCACGTCATTTTGTCAAAAAGTAGGGAACAGCTTTCACCACACATACACTCGGAGCTTGAAAATTACAGCAAAACCAACTTCAGCTGGGTGCAAAGTGCGCTACAAGAGGGGCGTTTGACGCCCCAAACGTGACGCAACCGAAATCATACCAGGGATAGGGGCTTGCTGGAGGAAACGGGACCCACGCAAAGCCACGACGTATATATTAGGTGCCTATAGCTCATTCGCTGCCCCGGCTAGGAGCGCACGGCAAACGGATTTACACAAGCTACAAATCAATGAGGCACTGTGGCTGTGCCCATGCCAGTGACAAACTGCAGTGGGGAAGCGAGCCTGGACCGCTTGGCAGACCTGCCATTCCCCTCGGCCACCCTCCCGCACCCCCTTCCCTCAGCCCTTCCCCTTCCCCCCGCACAAGTTCAGTGCGGCTGCGGTGGGAGCAGCCCCGCAGCTCTGCGCCCGGCGATGGGAGCAGCCCGGCCTAAGCGCCCAAGGCACCCCAGTGTGGGTGGGCTGCAGGAGGCCGGGTAGGCCGGCACGTCCCTGCGGTGGGCTGCCAGCCGCCCGGCCACCTGCAGGCCTCCGCCGCCCTACCTTGCTCCTCGCCGGCCCCAAAGCAGGCTCTGGGGTCCTCGGGGGGGAGCGGGGCTCCGCCGCCCTCCAGGGCTTTGCGTTTCTTCGACATCTGGTCGGTGTTTGGGAGTTGAGTTTCTCCTCTCTCTCTCCGGGGAGATGAGTGTATGTAGAGAGAGAGGGAGAGTGTGAGGGAGAGAGACACAGGGAGGGAGAGAGAGAGATTGAAAGAAATCGCTGCTTAAAGAGAGGGGAAGAGACTTTGGAGTGGCTGGAGAGCAAGTAGGAGGCAGGGACTAAGTGGAGAAATCCTACAAATCACAATCCCATCAATTCAGACCCACGTCTAGAGGGGCTGTTGAGGTCTCCCCCTTCCTTGCTCATTCATCTGAGTGTGTGAGTGAAAATTAAAGATAGAGGTAATAGTCCTCTGCTGTTTTTCCAAATGTTTCCAGGTGGTGCTTTTTTTCCTTGCTATGGGGGGTTGGAGGTTGGGGGGGGGGGGGGAAGGAAGGAGCCAGCTGACTGATATTATTTTCCTCTGCTGGGATTCCTTCTTGTAAAAAAAAAAAAAAAAAAAAAAAAAAAGGGGGGGGGGGGTGTAAAAGCTGAATGGATGGGGGGGGGGGGGAGTTGGAAGGGGGTTGGTGGTGTGTGGAGAGAGGGGAAAACGAGAGGAATAAAAAGAAAACCAGGAACAGAGGAGGAGGGATGAGAAGAGCCTGCAGGTGCAGAGAGGCAAAATTCCCTGCAGGGGTCATGTGCTCTGGGAGCCGGAGATCCTCGGCTCCCCGGAGGCTGCCGGCGGGCAGCGGCGGCTCGGCGGGGGCTGCGGCCACCCCGCCCGGCACCTGCGGGAGCGGCGCGGAGCGGAGCTGCGGAGCGGGGCTGCGGGGCGCCGCAGCCGCCTGGCAGCAGGCACCGCTAACTCGCACCTTGCAAACTCCGCCGCGGAGCCGGTACCCCCGCAGCCGGTCTTTCTCGCTCCCTTTGTAACCCTTTCGGCTCTGGGAACAAGATGCGCCCCTCCCCTGGGGAGTCCCGTCCCGTCCCCCGCCGCCCCCGACCTGCCCCCTTTACAGGCGGATTTCAAAGCTTGCTAGAGGGTATTTGGAGGGGAGGGGGGGGAAGGACACAACTTACCCTCCAAACTATGCACAAGCTCGTCTTTGCTTTCCCCTTCAGATCAACTTTAAAGAGGAGATTCTCAGTCAGTCCGGGAGGCAAACAGGCAGGGGAGGAGAGGGGAAATGGTTTAGGAATAGCTGCTGCCAAGTGGGTGAAGTTCAGGGCACAATCCTGGCTCTTCCACGCTCCAGCAGCCCAGCATCTTCCCGGGGTCTGGAGAACAAGGTGTTCAACAAGTCTTCCTTGTTACCCGAAATTGATTGACGATGGCTTTCACGCCGGGCTGTATTTAACAAAACGATGCAGAGAGCTACTCTGACGAGCAGGAAATTTTAGAGGAGCTTGCAATATAGCTGCGGCTTTAATTTATCTGTCTCTCTCTACAAACGTACTTACACACATACACATGCACACCCGTGTATGTGTGTATGTCTATATAAATAAAAAGATATAACTATCAATACAACGTTGGGTCCACAGGATCTTAGAAAAGCTTGCCTGTCGGCTGCGTGGAAGTTAAAGAGTTTTTCTTAAGCAAAAGGGGCTGATGCTTGGACACATCTCACGTCCAACAGGAGGCAATGACGTCTGTAGCTTCATTGCTATAACAGCACCAAGGCTGCAATTGCCATTCACTGAAATGATAAGGGGCGCTCAGACGTAAGCAGTCTGGACCTCTAGCAAGAGACTGAAGCGAAGATGATTTTTTTCCCCTCCCAAAACAAATAATAATGCGAAAAAACACCTAAGGAAAGAGACGGGGAAACAGGGAAAGGAATCTAGGTCTTGCAGTCACACGCTTTTGCAACATGATCCTCTAGCACCAAAAAACATTTATTTTTTGCAGCTGACTAGACTTTGGGAAATTTCAATATATTATGATTATTCGGGCGGGGGGGGGGGGAGAGGGAATTTTTTTATTAATTCTGTCTCCCTTCAAGCAGGCATTGATGAAAGCCGGGTAAAAGTGCCCTTCCCCCCATGTTTCCAAATATATTTCAGTCAGCTGGGGTACATGCTCAAGTGTTTATGGTATATGGCTAGATCTTCTTAAGTAGCAATTTCTTGCCGTACAGGGTGCAAGGATTTTTTTTTTTTTTTTTTTTTTTTTCCCTTTACTTAGCACTGGAAGGCACTTAGAAAGAAAGGAGAATTAAAAGAGCTGATGCGGAGCGGGGTCTCTTTCCCGCGCGGGGTCACACTCCGGCAGCGCCGCGGCTTGAACCGCGTGTGGGGAGCGCTGCCGAGCGCTGCCGAGCCGCGGCGGGGGCGGCGGGCGGGCGGCGCTGCCGGGCGCGGGGGCGGCCGCACCTCGGGGCCGCCAATCCCCGCGGGGGCGGGGGGCGCTTCCCCTGCCGGCTGCCGCCGCCCGGGGAACGACAGCGCGGCTGCCGCGGGAGCTCCCCGGGGGCAGCGGGCACCGGCACCGCGCCCGGCCCCGCCGCGGGGGAGGCCGCGCCGCGCCCGCCTGCGCGGGCCCACGCGTGTCCGCGCCGCAGCCGGGCGGGGACGGCAGCGAGCAGCCCCTTCCCCGCGCCGTGCCCCCGCCGGAAGGGGCCGGGGGTGACGCGGGCGGCGGCGGCGCAGGTCCTGGGGGAGCGCGGTGCAGCCGCGTGCCTTCGTTCCCGCAGCGAGCCGTACGGGGGCTGCGGCGCCGGGTGGCTGAGGCGGTCGTCCGCACCCAGCTGGTGGGGCCGGCGTCGTTTTGTGAGCTGGCCCCTGAGTGCGGCTGTCTGCTCTCTGCATCCCCAGCCCCGTGCTTGGTGTCCACATTTTTCCTTCTGCGTCCCGTCAGGCCCGGGGGCAGAGCTTGTTTGGCCTCCAGATAATTCCAAGCAGTAAGTGGCTACTTGCCCAAACCATTTTCTTTGCTGGAACAATTGTAGATACCGGTGATGTTAAGTGGTATCGGTGCAAGCCCAAATCAGGTTCACAAGCTGCTGATAGCACCCACAAGGTACCGGGTTCTTTCTCCTTTCAAAGATTATTTTGGTGAGAAGCAAAAGGCAACTAACAGGAATGCCAAGAAGAGAGAGGAGGCATAAAGACTCTTGCTAGCATGGAGGTTAAATTTGGTATCTGTGGTGGCCCTTGAGATACCTGCTATGATAATCTCCCACACAAAACTATGGTAAAGATTGGCTGTGTAGTAAAGGAGGAGATTCTCAAAATCATTAGCTGGAGATCCTTGCTTTCTTAGAAAGTCTGGTTTAGCAAGGTGTTTATTTTTGTGAATGATTTGTGGAGGTTTTGGTGACCTAGTAGCACATCCCTTCAGCAAGATACTCTAAAAATATTTACGGACATCAGAATTGTATATATTTGTCAAGCTTTAGGGGGAATGCTACGCTTTTATTTAATTTCATCTTAAGTACTGCACTGCTAAATGGATTTTTTTTCCACTCATTCAACACACAGAATTCACAATATATCACAAAATAAAACATTATGTTGTTCTCCATCTGTGTTTTAGGAAGTTCCCATCAAGACCCGCCTTTACACAGGAGTTTCCACTAACTCATTTGCCCTGATGACAGATCATATTCTTATTACAATATCACGGAAATCAGGGATGGAAATACAGAATAAATCATCTCCTGGGGGGAGGATATGGGGTGAACAAGTTAAATCCACAAACAATAATCTCTGAGGCTGTATCCAGCTAAACTAACTAATCCCTTTGGGATTTTTTTCCATCCTCTCTATTAGATGTTGCCACAGGAAAGCTTTCCATTCATCCACTTCTAGCACTTCTTTTAAAAATTTCGCATTACATACAAGATGAGAACCTTCTCAAGGAATTGCCTTTTCTATAGTTAAAAAACTTTGACAGAGAGAATCATTACGGTTGGAGAAGATCTCCAAGATCATCAAGCCTAGCCTTTTACCAAATACCACCATGCTTACAAAAACCATGTCACAAAGGGCCATATGTAAGACAGGAAAGAAGGAGGAAGAAATAAAGGGAAGGCAGTACCAGTTTCCATGTTCTGTACCAAGGCTGGTTTTGTACACTCATAGCCTACAGACTGTGTACTTCAAATCGTTTTGGGATAGTCTTAGAGGGAAACAAAACGAAAGGGAGAAGACAACATGTTGCTGGTTGACTGGCTAAGGCCCAGAGTAGAAAAGCAAAGACTTCTGGGGTGGGTGATAAATAATTTGAAATTATTTAGCAGTGTTTACGGTTCCTTGGTGTATCACCATTACTTACCATTTTTTTTTTCTCCTTTTGTAATATACAAGAATTCTAGTAGTAATCATTCCCACCTCCAGAGGAATGCTGCTTTCCTTCCCTTCCTGGCACTATGATTAGCTATCACACAGGTAGGCCTCAAGGAAAAATGCCTAATAATGTACATGAGAGCTCTGCTCTTAGTCCATTTTTTACGCCCTGAGAAACAACTAATTTCTATGCTATTACTCAATAATTTCTATGTTATCCACTTTCAGTTACTGCAGTAATTTCATTTCAATAAAATTACATGAACTGTTTCTTGTCGTGGGTTTACATCACCAAACTGAAATAAGTGGATTCAGTATACAAGACACAAAATCTTTTCACTAGAAGAGGAGACTGATCTAAAACCTTGGAAGGCAAATAGGAATCTTTAAATCACATTTGGTCATCCCTCCCTTTAAGTTTTCAGAATTCAGCCATGGGACCGGGAGTTAAGTCACACAGATGCACACAGAGATAGAAGTGTTTTCAGGTTTATTGATTTAGACTTGGGTGTTTGCCTCACGTGAGTCAATAATTGAGATCATCGGGTAAAAGGCCCTCAATAACTATAGCTCAATTTGCAAACACTCTACTTTTTGCTTTATTTTCTAAAGCATTGCTAGCCTAGCCTGTCAGTCATGTTCACAAAGGACCATTTGTGGTGGTTTTCAGTGACTAGGCAATCTAAACACAGCATATTTTAAAGATACACAAAATTAAAACTAGAGGACATAGAAATAGCAATTGGTCGAGACAAGCACACCTCTGTACAATACCACGGTACAGACTCAGCAAGCAACCAAACCAAATGGTTGTGAAGACCAAGGGAGATCTCACACTGCAGGTTTGCTTTTTCTTATTTTTCTTCTCACATGGCTGACTCGGTTCAGAACTGTTTGGCCCAGCAATACTTAATGAGTACATAACAAACCGCACAATGAGAGAATCAGTTCTCTTTCATGCAGCCATACTATCACTTTTCCCAAGCAGTTTGGATTTTTTTTCTTTGTATGTGTTTATGGGGTGACTTATAACACAGCATTTCAGATATCGAAGACATCTGTATCACTAAAGCCTGTTTCTTGCAAAAGGCCTCTCCCCACTCAAAGCTGATTTTTGGTATGCGTCCCTGAACTGTGAATACACTCCTGCACTTCTTGACAGAATCTTTAGCATTTGTAGAGCATTTGGGTTTGTCTTCAAAGTGGTTTGCTATCATGAGCTAATGTATCCTTACAACACCCAGAACAGTTGGCGTATTTTATTATCCTCATTTTCTAAGTTGGGAAATGGCAGCAGAGAGGTGAAGAGTCTGTTCTATCATCTTTATTCACGTTAATCCCTGGATAGTTCCAATTGCTTTCAGTGGGAATTCTTGCTTAGTAAGATACTATTTGATAGGACCGAAAATCACAGCGTCTTTCACTGAGTGATTTGAGCAATGGAGTGGGTTTTAGTGAAGGTTTAGGACGAAAATCCCTTTCTCAAACAAATGCTCTTTTGTTTCATCCACTTTCCCAATTTAAAAACAAAACCCAGAACTCATCTGTCATTTTTCCACCGCCCAAGCTAATTTGCAGTAATAATAATGATCAAGTAGCCCCACTGTACTGACATTACATACAATACAAGTTGACACATAACACAAAGAAAACTCACAGGACTGACGCAGTTCCCAGTTTCTTATGCTATGAAAATGACCACCTTTTTGATCTCCTAATTTAACAATTCAAAGGAGGGGGGTGAAAGGCACATCTTATCTGAAGAAGTTTCATATTAAATTCAGCATGGTAGTACTAAGGCAGTTTCAAGATACAATGGTACACTTCTGTATAGGTTTTTTAATGATGTTCTTTCTGCATGAAATGTGTACCCTAATTTCACAACATTCCTCTTTGTATTTTCACAGACAGATAAAGGTAGGTACATTAATTTAGAGAGGTCTTGCTAAATTTCCTCTGTTAAGTTAGATGGAAGTGGGTGTTTTCACCTTCCAGAATCAAGTTATTTTGTCCACCTTCTCTTCCAACTTCTGCAAAGACATTTGTTCCACATATGTGACCACTGAGTCGTGACCTGTTTCTCCTCATAAACCTTAGTTATCATTGTGTAGTAGCCTTTTATAATTTTAAAAGTACGGTGACTTCTTTGAGCTGTCACCTGTTTTTAGAGCTGTGGATTTGTTGACTGGATTTTCAAACACCTCTTTGTTGAGAAGAATGGAGGTGTTCAGGGCAGCAGCTATTTAAGACAGAGGAAAGTATACAGAAACTTCCCCAGCTCCTGCTGGCAGTAACTCTGATTTTTCAGCATTTTTCCTCCCCTTCCCTACCTCTTCTCCATATCTTTCTCCTCCTCCTCTATTTCAATAGCAGGAAATCCACAAATCTCTCACTTCTGGGAGACAATAGCCAACATCCCCTACTCAGGAGAGGAAGCACACACCTGCCTTGTCAGTGTCTATGGCTTCAACTTGATGACACTCTAATTATGTTTCACTTTGTAAAAGACACACTGGGTCATTCCACTGAAATGTTTCTAGCTTCCCTATACTCTAGCCCAGCATCAGAAGGTCGGTACTGAGAGTTTCTATGACGATGGGGGTACGTGGAAAAGGGCTGGAACAGAAGAAAGGTGTCTGCAAAGTTCTCTTTTCCTCAAACATTGCCACACTGGGCTTTGGCCCTGCCACTTTCCATAATGCTCTCTTACACAGATCCAGGACCTGTCTTTCTTCATTTATTTACTTCTATAGCCCTCTTGTAGCCTTCTTTACAGATCAAAATCTCTATGGCAAGACACTGAGCCCCATGCCAGGACCCTGGGGTCTGCTGGCAGAGTCTGTGGTAGGAAAGGACCTGCCAGCTCAGGGCTTTGTTACTTTCTCCTGGCAGCACAGCATCAGCCTGGGAGGCAGACCAGAGAAGCATCCCTGGGCAGTGAAGAACAGCCCAAACCTGCTGGGCTGCACTGGGAATTAGCAGGGGGGTACACCAAGGTGGTTTACCTGCTCTGCCTCCCTGTTTCCTCTGGCTGGTATATTTTTCAGCACAGAGCCTGTCTTGATGTCTCTTGTACTCAAATGCTTCAAGCAGTGAGGTATCACATTCATCTGGGTAAAAACCCATGTTTGATTACATATAAATTCTGTGGGAATAAGCAGAAGCAATTGAGAATCAGATTAATCTTGGTTTTCCGGTAAAAAAAACTCAACCAGCCAACCAAAAAAAAACCAAAAAACAAAAAACCACCAACTTCAAGACTGTGAGGGGATGACAATATTTTAGTTTAAATAAGTAGTTCCAGTATTGGAAAATTACACAATTTCCTCTTACTGTTCATTCAGCTTTCATTCTGCTTTTAAGCTACATCATCTCAACAATCCCAGTGGTTCACAAGAGTTATACTTTTAAACTCCCACCACAGTGTCCAAGCTACAGGTTTTTTTGTTTCTTCACAATATTCTGTAAAAATGGAGGAAAAAAAAAATCAATTCTAACTGCATGTTTCTGCAAGATAAGCTCCACTCTGTTTTCCATGATTTTTAACCCTTTATTTAAGGAATTCAGAATAAAGCCAAGTTCTGTGAGAAACACTCAACTCCTATTATGAATTCTATTCTACAGCAAATCTTCTACCTTTGCGGTTTTGTCTCTCAAAAGATAATTGACAGTATTTCCATCGGCATATACTTGGTAGCGGAAAGAAAAAACAAAAAACTATTTTAAAAATCCACTAAATGTTGCATACTATCAAAATACACTACAAACTTACAGGAGAGGGTACAACAAAACATTTATAGTCTTTAAGAGGCAATACAGTGACCATACATAAATAATTTTCCCCCCTTTTGATTCAACAGCACTAGTTTTTTCTACATCTTTTTTGTAATATAGAGTAGGATTAACTGTGTCTACTCCCAGAAAGTACAAAACTAGTATAAATGAGAAAAGGAAGGATCTGGCTCCTGAGATTCAATTCTGTCACTGGTGGAAAGTATACAGAAAGCTGGTGTATACTGGTGGCATCTCTTCTGGACATGCTCTAAAACTACTCTGCATGAGAGAAGAGGGAAAATTAGGCTAAGCAACCTGGTCTGATCTCTGAGCTTTGGCTTTGGGCAGGAGTTTAGCTGAGGCTCCTCCTCACCTGAACCTCTAATTCTGCTTTGTAAGTTCTTTTCACTTTCATCTTCACTAGGGAATTTAGTGGGAACTGATTCAGACTATTCTAAACACACTGGGGGTTTTTGGATGGTTTTTATATTTGAGGAGGGTTTTTTTTCCAAATCAAATCATTATCCCCTCCCTTCTTTTTGCATGACCATTCAAGCCCACTACAACAGTCCCAAAGAACAGTTACACTAGTTCACCCTCTAGTTCACCCTCTTCACTACTTGAAACTGTGTAAAAGTGAAAAGGCAGGAAGAACAAAAAACCCCAATTGCTTATAGTCACAACTCTAAACAATGTTCCAGATAAAATATCTGAACTAAAAGCTCCATTAAAACCTTCAGCAATCCCCATTTCTTCAAGAAAATATTTTTTCTTTCAGGAGTTTTACAAGTTTAGTAGAACACAGGATAGACACCTTTCTGGGGAGAACACTGAGGAGAAAAGAAAGGATTCTCCTCTTTCACCAGTGTTAATCTACATATTTGACCAAAAAAAGCCCTCAAATTGCTCTGATGGTTGTGGGAGTACAATCAGGTGACATTGCCCTGCCTGCATGTGGGAAAAGTAACATACTTCATGGTTTGACACTGAACTGGTTTGACACCAGCAGCCACCATATCAGTTTCCTGTCAGATTCTGACACTGTATTGGCCTCTGATTTCTGCGGTCAGGGCCTGTGTATCAATTTTTTTTTTTTTTTCTCTTCCCTTCAGAAATCATCCTGCTTGACAGAAGGGGAAATATTCTTTACTTTCATGGTCCTTTTCAAAAAATGTTGTAGTGAATAGAGAGCTGAAAGTTACCAGACTGATGATCGAAACATGTGAAGTCCTTTCTAAGTCATGTTTGGGAACAGCACAGTATCAGTCATTAAGACAAGAAAGTCTTTTCAGGGTTGCTTAACAGTCATTGGAACACTAAAGGCAGGGAACCCCAGCAAAAAGTTTATTGTTGCTACCTTCCACCATTTTATGAAAACTCTTCTGGTCCTGAAGCCAAATCATGGAATCATAGAATGTCTTGGACTGGACAAGGACCTTATAGATCATCCAGTTCCAGCCCTGCCCCCTGCTGTGGGCAGGGACATCTCTCACTAGACCAGGCTGTTCAGAGCTCTGTCCAACTTGGCCTTAAACACTTCCAGGAATAGGGCATCTACGCCTTCTCTGGGCAACCTGTTCCACTGCCACACAATTCCTCATTAGGATTGTTTTCCTAATATCTAATCTAGACCTGCTCTAAGTTTGAAGCCATTCTGTCTTGTCCTCTCAATACATGTCCTTGTAACAAGTCCCTCTCTGTCCTTCCTATAGGTTCCTTTCACAAACTAGAAGGCCACAATTAGATCACCCCAAAGCTTTCTCTTTTGCAGTTTGAACAAACACAATTCTCTCAGCCTTTCCTCATAGCAGAGATGGTCCATCCCTCTGAGCAACTTAGTGACCTGTCTATGGACTCAGTCTAACATGTCCATGTCCTTTCTGTGCTGGGGACCCCAGAGCTGGATGCAGCACTGGAGGTGGGGTGTCACCAAAGTGGAGCCAAGGGACAGAATCTCATCCCTCTCCCTGCTGCTCATGCTGCTTTGGATGCAGCCCAGGATACGACTGACTTTCTTAGCTGCAAGTGCACATTGCTTGGGTCATGCCCAGCCTTTCATCCACCAGCATGCCCAAGTTCTTAGCAGAGTTACTTTCAATCTCTTCATTTCTCAACACAGGTGCCACACTTTGCCTGCAGTCTTGTTAAACTGCATGAGATTCCCATGGCCCCACTTGTTCAGGTCTCTCTGGATAGCATCCCATCCTTCAGGTGTGTCAATAGCACCAGTTGGCTTGGTGTCATCTGCAAGCTTGCTGAGGGGAAAATCCCAATGACTACATTGTAGTTGCAGAGAAATGCCTGGTATTGGGATTTGAGTTCTCCTTTCTTAACCAAGAAAAAAGTCAGCTGCAAAGACAAGCAAATCCTAAGTGTCGGTATTCTCAGCAACACAATCATTGTTTTTCTTTGCATCTTAAGAGAGACTGTACAAGAAAAACCTTGAGAAACTCACAGGAAAGATTAATTTCTCAGCCCCTGAAGACCACAAGCCCCAAATTTCCTATAAGCTACAAGAAACAAACTCGCAGAGAAGGGATGAGCAGGCGGTTTTCATTTGCTTCCCAAGTCGTAAAGCAGTAACTCCCAGACAATCCACACTTGCTATCCACAGCCATCAGCCTTCACCGTTCAGATCCATGAAGGCTGATGCTGTGAGCCCACGGGGCCACGCAGGCACACACCGGGGCTGGGCGGGAGGGACACAGCCCCTACTCTTGGCGCAGGGATGGGGAAGGGGTTGCAAAAACCAACAAAGCCACCAAGAAACGCCGCTCACCGAGGCGGCGATGCCCCCACCCCACCGCCGCGCCAGGCAGGGCAGGCAGACGGCGCCTCGCCCTCGGCTGCGGAAAGCTGAGGACGGGGCTGGGGGGACAGGAGCGCGGCGCTCCCTCCCTCCCCTCCTCCCTCCCCCCGCCCGCGGCTCTGCTGCCGTCAGAGCTGCCTGCGTCAATGCTGCCTCAGCGACACGCACCGGGGCCCTGCGCTCCCGCTCCCCCACCCCCCGCCGCTCCCGTGGAGGCCTTTTTTTTCCTTCTTTTTTTTTTTTTTTTTTTTTCCTTTTTTAAATTCTCTTTCGCCTTTTTTTTTTTTTTTTTTTCCTTAATGAGATGTCTTACTGGCATTTATTTTTTTATTATGATCCCGCTCATGAAGCCGGCGCTGTTGGCGCGTTTACGGTTCCTTTGTGCGAGGGGATTTCCATCCTCCCTTCCCCCCACTTTTCTTTTCCATTTTAAAAATTAATAATTTGAGGAGTAATCGCTATCTTATTTATTCGTCGCGTGTCCCTCCAGACACGGGTCTCTTCAGGTCCCCGCCCCCGATTTTCTTCCCCCTCTCTCCCTGTCACTGCAGCAGAGAGATTGGAACCAGGAGGCTGCACCAGCACAAGCTCAGCTTACTATATCATAACGGATTTCCCTCTCTTCCCAGAAAAGCAGCCTTTTTTTTTTTTTTTTTTTTTTTTCCCTCCTGTTTAATAGCCCACTCATTCAGCATTTGTACATTATCCGCACACCCACCGCTATTTCTTCTCTTGCCACTGCCTTCACCACCCCCTCCATTAATCATCAAGCCCTGGGCTCTAAAGAATAATGGTTTATAAAATGGTTTCTCTGTGCTTGTCCTCTGTTGCACGCATAACCCCAGCCTCCTGTGTGCCTCTTCTGCACATCAAGGTCAGAGGGAAAGCTTGAGGGCACAGTTAAACCCCAAACTTATTTCTTTGCATTTTCTTCCCAACTGTCTCCTTCCACCCCGTTTCTTTTCCTCTGGAGAATTTAATGGCAAAACTCTCCGGATTTCTGTGGGGTCAGGCCTTGCCCCTTATTTTCAGAATGTATCTGTGCTTAACTCGGCAGAGAGGACAATATCCCGGTCCTATTAAAGTCAATGGCAATCAGTGAATTCAAGCGTCACCGGATTTGGCTGGCAGAGCATGCACAGCCACGCTCTGGCCAAACCCTGCCCCGTTTCAATTCAGCTTAACTGCAGCAGTGCCAAGCTGCTGCGAAGCTGGCTTGTGATGCTGGCGCAGCGCTGCCCTCTCATACAGGAATCCTTGGTGACGTTAAACAGCTGGAACAGATCCTGCACCTCCCTGCTGCCGCCATGCAGGGAGCCAGAAACTAGCTTCCACCTCCTGGCACCTCCCCAGCAGATAAAGGTCCTTCGAGGTCGAGATTGGCTAGATAAATTAGAGCAGCCTAAAGACTATATTAATTTATACTGCAAACGAGTCTGGTGCTGTCCAAGTCCCAGTAGTACAAGGCACAGCCATTTCTGCATCCTCCTAGCTGCACTTACCCCTGCTCCCCTCCAGCTCAGGGATGGCTACATTAACAATTATGTGATAGCAAAAATTTTTTTTTTTTTTTTTTTTTCCCTGTCAATTCAAATCCCGAAAGCATTCAACAGTTTGGTTCTGTAGCTCCAACTAGTCTGAATAACCGTTGTGCTCCTAAGTATAAGAAAAACAAGTTTTAAAAGTGCGAGCAATTAGACAACAAACTAAATTTCTGAAGAGAGAAAGAAATCCACCAAGTGAATAACTTGTGCACAGCAAGAGCGTCACTGTGCATTTGAACCTTATTATTTGCATTTATTGCACACAGGGAAAAACAAAAAACCCACAACCAAATCCAGTGTCATAAAAACAGTGCTGGATGGTGATAGGGAACACCACAGCAACAGGAATGCGTTTATACCTTTTAATACCTGGCTTATACATAAAACTGCATTTGCATCACTTCTTTTTTCATCTGCATTTAATTTAATTTTGTCAGTGAGGATGTTCAATAGCTATCCATTTAACAGATGGACCACAAAGCTATGCAGGATGGAGATTTTCAGGGTCTCAACCAAGCCCTGGCTCACCATACTAGATATAAAGCAAGCGTCTCAGCAATCAGTCCCGGTCTCAGGACATTTGAAGAAAGACAGGAATTCACAAGGGCTCCCACAGTCCCAGGGATGGCGAGCAGCCTGACTTTACCCGTGGTAATTTACATTCTGCCACTGTGACTGCTCTTTCTCATAAGTTATTTCTTTTCTTTTTTTAAAACTATTTCATTTCAGTACAGCAAAACCAACCTTGAGCTGCATTTATCTGCATTTTTCACATTATGAGCGATGCAACTCTCAATCTCCAAGTATGTAAATGGGAGCTGGGACAGCTATTACTATGTGCTAGTGCATGCTAAGGGTGACTTTACTGCTCATTTCCCCACATTAAAAGGTGACATTGTGAGAGCAGGGATAGCCACTGCCAGTGCATGCTGTATGATACTGATGGTGGAATGATGCCCACGGAGCAGGAAGGAGCCCGCTGTCTATGCAGAAATAGTCCCTCTTCCCTGTCAGAATGACAGAGGGGAGTGGCGCCTGCCTGATGGACAAGGTAGCTCCCTGCCTTTTGCACAGAACACTGTGCTGCACTCAATAGATCTGCCTGAGGAGAAGCAGGTTTAAAACCAGTCAGCCATTGCTTTGCCTTGGGAGTTGCTCCAAGTTTTTGACTGCAGATTGCAGTGCTAAATTGAGACTATTATCTTGCATTGAGCTATTTTCATCCTGAAGTGCTTTAGAGGCTTAGCAGATATACAGGCTATGGTGCTATATGCACAGGAATCACTCCAGCTACTAATGAAATGCAGCCACCTATTAACCAGAGTCATGTGGTGCCTGGTCCCTGGGTGTGATGACTGCCAGATTTTGCTTTACCCAGCTGAGTTGAGTCTGGTTTTTGGTAAGTGAAATAGTTCATGCCATTTGAAAAGGACAGCTGTCAGGATCTTTACATACAGATAAGTAGGTATAAGCAGTTAAACTCAGACCTGGAATTTGGAACAAGACCACTGAGACAAGAGCCTCTCCTCTGGAGTCCTGCTTTGTCCCACCACCCATATTCAATATTAATTATCAAAACAGTCCTCCTTCCACTCAGTGGTACAGGAGATGAACCTGAACATCTAGAGCCTTTCATCCATGGGGTAGTTTTTCAAAAGCCTCCCCAGGGCCAGATATGAATAAAACACCACACAGGGTATTTTAGTGATCTAGAGAAAATTAATTAATAATTTCAATGCAATTTCTTGCAGACTGTATGGGTAAAGCACTACAGCCACCTCCACAACCAGCTTTAACTCACACATATCTGTCCTGTCCTTAAGTGGCAAGAAAAGTGAATTACTGCATATTTACCATTATGGACAATTCATTTTAAAGTGAAAAAAAGCACAGTGAAATATAGACTGTGTGCCTCAACTGAACACCATAGCATCCACTTAGTACTGTACACACACCTTTGTATAGATGGCACACACTGCATTAAATAAGCGTGCTTCCCTGTCTCTAGTGAGGGTAGAGGGGAATTGTGTGGTGAAAGACGTAATTTGTACATTAGGAAGTCTCTGTTGCCAGATCAGCAGCAGCGGCACTGACGTCTGTACTCTCTCGCTTTGTTCCTGCTGCTATAAATCAAAATGACTACAGTCCAAATGCCTCACTTGTTTAACTATAAATGCACTGTTAGTCAGAAAAATCAACACCAGGAGGGATCTAGATATACTGCATGTATTTAAAAACTATTAAATAGAGATTGTTCAAAAAAGGAGAAGAATAAAAATTATAAATGTATGGTTTCTACAACAACAAAAACTTTTAAAGGGTGGAATCCAACAGAGCTATAAAATTTTTCTGTCTGCAGGCACTGATGTCTTTACTAAATGAGCTATCAAATTTTCCTTTCTTAATGTGCATTGGGATTTTAATTCTTTTTCCCCAAATTAATGCAACCTCTTTAGAAGCCTATTTTCCTCTGTGCCCTCATTTGTTTTCCTAGTTGTGCAAACTACTGGAAGGAAATTTAAAAAGGATACATGAAATGGGTCACATTTTACTTCCCTTTTTTTTTTTTTTTTTTTTTTTTTTTTTAACGCCTGTGTGTTTAGAATAAATATAAACATATCTAGCTCAGGCTGACTCGAATTTTGGGGAGAATTTTAGAAAGCTAAGTGTCTCTTTTGCAGATAAAATGGGCTCCCAAGGCCTAGAACGCAACTTAGATCCCTTCCAAGTTCTAAAAGATAGTTACATAAAAACGGTGGTGCCAGTGTCTGCTGCTGACCTGTTGCTGTGAGAGAGCAGGGGAACTCTCTTCCTAATGTCTGGAATCATTGTAAAAAAATGCAGGACAATTTCTTGACTAAAGGGAAAGGGAACAGAAGAAATTAAGAAGGTAGCCTTCCAATACCAACGTCAGCTCAGCTGAGCTGTAAATCCTGTGTATCAGGCGACCCAGCCAGAAATATGCTGAGCTGTAGTTCTGAAGAGGAAATAACAGGATCAGGGAACAGCAGGTGAACACATTGTCAACACCACACTGACGTCGCTGTTGGAGCTGCTGCATTACAGTTCCTGAGACCACAAAAATTTCCACAGTAAGATGTTCAGAGAGTAGCAAAGCCAGAAGCCTGAAGGTATTTGTTTCACAGAGGCTGTCTTGCTCAGACTTGGCTAATGAATTTGCAACCAGATGTTCATTTTAACATCTGATCCAAAATGCACTGAAGTCAATGGAAAGTCAATTGGAAGTTCCAGATTATTGGAAAAAATTACTGTAGAGACAATTAAAAAAAACCCCAAACTATACAGTATGTAGCTGTGGGTCATTCACTCAGCTTGTCACTGACTGTCGGTAAAACTGTGAAAGGGCAAAAGAGCAGAGACACAGAGTCACCAATTTTGTCAGTGCAATTGTAATGTCAATTGGTAGAGACTATAACAACAACTTGAAAATAACTGTATTTTGCTCTTTCTCATGCAGGCCAATTTAGCCAGCATTCCTTCTCATGGATTAATGGCATGTACACATGGTTACTATAGCTCAGCTGGCACTACACTATAATATTTTAGGATGTGGTAACCATGTAAAATAGAGGATAATGATGTGATCAATGCTAATTACCATCACTTTTCAGAAACAGCTCAACAGTCTACACAATACTTTCATTTTTTTTTGTTTCACTTCAGTTTATAAATGTTAATGTTGAAAGAGAACCATCTTGAGGTAATAGACTTCTGTAAGTCTTTTAAATTCAGTTCCATTAACACTGATTTTAAAAGCTGTAAACAATAAGCAGTATAAGACATATTAAAGAGTCAGACTGGGATGCAATGTCTGAAGAAAGCAAAGCTAAACAAAATCTTCTGAGTTTTAGAGAAACTTTAGCCTTTGCAATCACTTCCCTGGACACAGTTTGCTCCACATAGAGTCTTCAACTCAAGACTGATTGGATATCTTTCTAGATATTGTAATCTTGCTGCAGAAGTCCTTCTGACTCTGAACACATGGCTCCTCAGTAGCTGGTGAACAGTGAGCACAGATTAGTCTACTCTTTAACCTCTAAAGTACAGCGTCCTTTGAGAAAAGTTCAGTTTCCCCTCTTGTGTACATTTGCATCGCTGTGATTTGCACACAGGTCTTAAAAATAACTCTAACAAATCATGCATTGTCTTTGTATCACAAGGAGGCTGTGAGTTGGTGGACAAGAGTACAAACTCACGGGAGAAGAGAGAAAACAACAAATTTTGGATGGGACTTTGTTTGGTGTGGTCGTCCCTCACACCTACTGAATTAGGAAGAGATGTAATTAAACTCAGCAAATGTCCATACAAAAATCTGGTGAGAACTGCAGTGGAGTGGAGACATCTAGCTGCCTTCTGTCTCCCAACAGCATCTGTGAATCAGGAAATCCTGGATCTGGAGAGAGGGTATAGATACTGACCTCTTTAGGAGAAAGCAAACAAGCCCACCCTTGTCAAGAGGGAGCATAAAACTGGGATGGAGAGAAGATTATGCATGCTGGTTTTATTTCCTCTTTTTCTCTCTGGACCCTTCCCTAAAATCTTATTTCCTTTTATTCATTAAGTTTGGGTTCTTAGGAGGGCATTTTATTCTTGCAGTTTGGGTTATGTGGTCTTAAAAAGCAGCTTTGAATGTGCAAATTACCACAAGAAACAATGCTGAAAACACCTCCTTGATCCAGCACCGAAGAGCCTGTATTGTTCAGGCTGCACCCCTTGCCTGACTACGAAGCCTAAAAGCAGGGCAGCATGTAATGCTGTGGTCATCTCTCCCTTACTTTGTAAACAGGCCCAGTTCCTGACTGTTTCCAGAGGCACAGCAAATGCACAGGCTTCACAGCAAGATGGGACTGCGCACAGCACATCACACCTGCATCCCCACAGGGAGACACTGAGCAAGCTGCGCAGTGTCCTGCTCTGTGGAGTTCACAAAGCCTGCTGAACCCACCTACAGAAGCATAGATTTAGACACAGCATGATCTGAAGGATGGAAAATTAAGATTTGATACATACCTACTTGAGGGCTTTGAAACACTGTGTGTGCCCCCCATTTCATATGGCACCAAGCTGCTGCAGCCAGATGTCACAGGCTCTGGGACTGCAGCAGGCGGCAGCAAGATATGGCAATGAGGCTACAGCCCTGCTCCTTCAACTGCTCAGCACATCTCCTTCCAGCTTCAGCCTGTGCCTGCTCCCAGTGCACATAAACACAGGCACGTGCTAGCTCCAGCAGTAACTAAACTTTCTACGCTCACCAATTCTGACTCTACAGCTTGGGAACTATCCAGAATTGCAGTTGGAGCCCAGCTGCTCCCTACCATCACCCAATAAACAAAGGCCAGGCAACTCTGCACTTATGCTTCTGCAACAGAGATGAGAACAGGGAGGCGCTGAACTGGTTTTGCGTGAAAAAGTATGGGGATTATCCTAGTTACAACTATCTAATCACAATAAAATAATCCCTGTGACCATGGAGGTGAGGCCAGTATTCAGATAATGATGTGCATCTGGAATGAAATAGGAGATTTTGGACATCAGAACAAAGGAAGGATAATAAGAATACTGGCCCAAGTTCAAACATTAATGCATACCAAACATTAATGCACCGCAAACAACAGCTGCTGCAGAAGTTTGGTTCTGATTTTCTTAGGGAAGAGATATCACCAGCAGAAGGAAAGCTTTAGTGTTATTTTTTGGTGGATGAGGAGGCAGCCTGTCTTCTGAAGCCAACACCTATGTCAGGAGCAACATCAAGTCCACAGTTCAGAGTAAGGCAGGCACCTCTAGCTCAAAACTGGCTGAGTTGGCAGGTGACTCTGACAATGTAAGCAGCAAGGTCACAGGTGCAGAAGCAAGTACGTTTTTCCCCTCAAGAAATGCCTTGAGAATGAGTTTGAGGGTGTCCTTATCAAGCAAGGAAATTTACACTGCAGCATCAACCGCTTTTCCTATCAAAGGAAGATTTCAGCCTCCAGGGATGTTGGTTTTGTTGCTGTTCTACCCTTCCTCTTTCCTCGTTTTGTCAGCCCAAGAGTAACAAGAGAGCCAAATGAAATCTGCCAACTCATTTGGTCTTTCCAAACCAATGCTTTGCCAGCATTTTCTGTGCCTTTTGTCACTTTCAAATATCTCCAAGTCTCAGAGTGATCTGAAACCTCTTAGCTTCCAAGATCAAGTGTATTTACTGTAATATAAATGAATCGTAGCACTTTCAACTGGAGCTGAATTTATCAAAGGGAATCACATAGTGAGGTAATCGTGGAGGCCATTATTCTAGAAGGGAAATGTGAGCAAAAGAGCTAAACTTCACCCAGAAAATTCAAGCTGAACATTTCCCCCAGTGATTAGGGCAGCAGGAATTTGAGGGGTATGTTTGAAGAAAGCTGCGGAGAGAAACACTTTGTGAAGGATTCTCACCATTCTGTTGACAGGTGCCAGTGTAAGCAATTGTGTGGTTTCCCAGTGAAAGAATGATAAATGAATTTGAGTTCAAGCCTTACTTGTACAAAGCCCTCATGTTGCCATGATGAATTTTGGCAGCCCACCAAACCTGAGAGAAACTCAATGGACCAGCATAATCCCCAGTCACTAAAGTTAATTGAGGTTGAGTCACACCCAGAACAATCTTTCCTGTTCATTCATTAATAAGAGAGGAGACTAAAACTCTATATGGATAGCTTCTGCTATTAGGGGCAAGGTGTGCTAAAAAAAAGATATTCATGACTTAAGAGCATAAGGTTTCCTCCCAATCTCCCTAGAAGGCAAAAATACAGTTTTGTAATAAATTCAGATCTAGACTGCCAAGTTATCCTAGAGCATGAAAGCTGGCCCACTAGCTTGCCACACACAAGTCCGTCACAGTCTTTTGTGCCACTAATGAATCTTCACTGCCTGACGGACTTCACAGCACATTTGTCCTGTACCTGCTGGACTGCACTGTGACAATCAAGGTTATTTAAGCTTTGTCTAGCTTACACATCGCTCTAACTGGGACAATGCTCACAGTAGCAACAGGAGGATATTGGAATGATGTTCTACCACTGCCTTGACATTGACTCAGTGCTTGTGCCTGCAGGAGTATTGCCTACTTTTCTTACTGCCTTGAAAATGCCATTACTGGTGAGGGGTTCCACATAAAAGACCCCTGTAGAAATGAAATTTAAGGATTTTTTTTTTCATACTATGTATGAAAACAGCATTCAGATGCCTATGTGAAAATTCCTTTGAGTATAAGTATCCAAAGAACAAATGTATTGTTCTGATATTAATAAACCCCAGAGATGGAGTTACAAACATACCTCAAATTATACCAATTGTAATTATTAGGCAGGTGTTCTTCCTGATCTGGGATATTGTGGTAGTTATTCAGTCATTTTACAAAACCAGTTCAGAGCTAGCTCCAGTTTTGGGAAGTCTGTAATCAGTGGTATCTTCCAAGGAGATATTTACCTCTGGTTCTTGACTTCCCTGGAAAAGAGCCACTGGGCTCTTTTGTAGCTTTTCTGTGTTCTTATCAGTAATGGAGGATGCCAATGCCTTTAAAACAACTCATTTTGATTTTTTACTAAAGCTTGAAAAACAAAAATGCAAGCATTTCCCCCTGTTTTTTACCACTGCTTATTTTTAATGAAACAATCATAATAAATAAATATCTGCTCCAGAAAGGCTTTTGGAACAACCAAAGCAAAGGCTAAGCCTAAATGATCCATCCCAGCTTTTACTTCATACTTGACAGCTTCTGAAAAAGGAAATTTTGGTTGGTTTATCAATTCCCTGTAGATATCCAGCCAGGATGTATATATTGAATTTTAAAAAACCCTTCAACTTACTTGCTGCAGCAAAGTACTTTGGTTAGTTCTTTACCTGAAATAATAAATTAAAAGCAACCCATTATCTGGATTACAGTGCAACTCATTTCAAAACCCTGACATTTACTGTAGAGGAACTCTTAAATATATAAACATTTCCCACTTTCACTAACACTAATCTTTCAATTCACTTTAACCACAAATGATTTTAAATGGCTAATAGATCTTTCGAATCACTTGTATTTGCACTTCTGGAATAGTCATCAAATGCCCTAATACATCTACGGTAAGGTAATACATCCTGAATTTAGTTCTACGAACAATTAATTAAAATGGGAAAATATTTGGAACAGTACTAGTAAGATTTATTTATAAAAGCTGTTTCTGTAGTAACTGTTGTACTCAAGTCTTTAAAGCACCCTTGAAAGTGTTTACACCTAAATGGAATGAAGATTTCTCAGAAGAAAGATAATGATGACAGAGCCAGCAAAGTTACATGCTACCTGCTTGTTTAAATGTTTCGCTTCCATAGCAGGGTTAGATGGATACTTCATCATGGTGTTAGGGAGCACTGTGTTTAGCTGAAGCCCTAATTCCCTTAGATCTAGACAGAGAAAAAACAGTGACTGTCACACGCTTTCACAGTTTCACAGAAATATCCATGCATGTTGGAAGAGCAGCACAGTCACTGATAAACTTCTCTGTAGTGAGAGCCCACACTTCACATGTCAAGAATATGCTGCACTGAAAGAGCAGAAGAGTTGCTCTTACAGCTTGTTAGGAACTAGAATTCCAATCTTCTGGAAAATCCTCATGCGTTTCTGTTGCATCTTACAACAAACAACTGCAACTTCAGATTTTCTCCTAAACCAATTGTGAAACCAGTCAGTTAAGAGAGCAGCAGAGCACATTATGTTCCATTTCATTCCTACGTCCTTGGGCAGTAGCTGTGTTTCATGGCAACATTAGTTCAGGCGACTTTAACCCTCTTTTCTTCCAGGGCCTGTGCCCCAGCTGCACCCTTCCTCACATGCCACAGCAACACGTGCCTGCAGCAGGAGATCCAGCAGGCCCTGTGCAGGGAGAAGAAGGAGGACTACAAACTGCAACAGAAATCAATTAGCAGGTAAGAGATTAATGACAAGCCCAAAAGCCTTCAAAAATTATACTCGAGTAGACAGTCTGCACAGCCTCTCCACACGGTTGCCTTGCTCGTGCTGGTGCCTAACTATCTCAAACAAGCGGGTTCTAGAACTGGGTTACGATTATAGCAAAATGGAGGGATCGTCAAAAAGTGAACAATGTCACTTGTTTTATTCTTGTCTCAAAACCTTATGGCTTACCACCCTGAAAGGAGACAAGGGTGTGTGCAGCAACAAAATCTTCCATTGTGAGAGGACTGACAGATCTAATCATCATTTCTGCCTCAGAAATTTTTAAAATGCGCTATGTGAAAACATGCCAACCCTTGGGAAATAAGTGGGGCTGTTAAAAATAAATAGGTTCCAGCTTTTCAGGAAGAGCAGATTCACTACAGTGACGTAAAAACACCCAGCAGCTCGTCCCAGCCATTTCCCGTGAGACACTGCTGATGTAGGAAGAAACGGCAGCTCACACAGCTGCCTGGAAATTTAAATGCCAGGATGTTACTTCTTGAACATCTTATGGTTTTTTTCCAAACCTCACCTTTGACACAGCAGCAGTACTGGCACAGTCCTCCCATACCCTCAGTAAGACCCTTTGACCTATTGAAGATTTAAAAAGAAAAACAAACAAACAAAAAATCCCATGACAAAATATCACATTATGTGTCCAAATACATTACAAGATACTAGCAGTCTTACTAATATCCTCTAACTGTTGAGAAAAAAAATTAATTTTATAAATTAAAGATTTCATAGTTTCAATTTTAGGGCCTTTAATTTTCTATTGAAAAAGATAATGCAACCCACATATATTTTGGGTATGATATCCATGTACTTGCCAAAAAAGGACCAGTGCTGTGGTATGACACCTTGGTGACGAGGTGCAGTGTGTGGCGAGCCTGAGCCAAGGCACAGAAAATAAATAAGGAAGTGCTGAAACAGAAGGTTTCCGTGGATTTCCGTGGAATGGAAATACTGATTTACAGCAGACTATTTCTGTGGTACTACAGCTGAAGGCTTGGTAGTGACAAAGAAAATACCTTCATTTCAAAGCATATGTCTGCATTTTCAGTTCAAAGTGGTTTCTTTCAGACCCATGTAGAGACTGCCTGGGTGAGGTATTTAGTTATTTTAGTTAGGAGGACAAATCTTTCAGCAAACATTTCATGATACCTCTGTTTTCTCTCATGTCAATTCATCAGGCTCTAGGTCCTTTACTCTTTCATTCTTAGATTTCCATTCCCCTTTTCCACAAAAATCCTGTTAAATCCTAACCAATGTTTTCCATAAGACAGACCACATGAATTAGTATTTGTTTATAAAAGGAGTGCAGGGATTACATGCTGGAAAAGGTTCTTTACACATAATCACTTCAACACGTGTCTTTCCACCCCACTTACAGTAAGACTGCGAGTCATGTTAACATCTCAATAAGAAAGAGAATATTGGTTGGCCTGTTGGACTGCTCTGAGAGAATGAAGAAGGTACTGTATAGAAAATATAAACCCATTAAAATATGTGTCCAGAAACTGAAGGAAAGCAGAATCATCTCAGTAGGTTTTCCTTGATAGATAAGGAGTCAGGTAAGTAACACAAGGCAAGATCCATTGTCACTTCATCCTCTCACTTGCCCTGGATGGTACACAGCTATTACTAGACCAGCAGCAGCGCATTTCACAGATGAGGGCCTTCAACAGAAAGTAGTCTCTCTTGAGAGAATTTCTGCTGGCAACACCTGGTAGGAAAAAGCCACAAGCAAAAACTGAGATATATAGTGAGGCTGCACATCTTTGAAGAGAAACCCTATAGCCTGTAACTTCTACAGGACAGAAGTTGACCCTTTAAACAGGTTATTATATGTGTAAGGAGTAAGAAGGAGCCAAAGCAAACAAGATCCTGTGATTTCTACCGCAAAGAGTTTCACTTGGCCAGTGCATCATCCCCCAAAACCTTCCTTTCTCAGAGCTCTTCATCAGAAAAGGGAGCCCTTAAAGAGAAGCCCAGTTATCCCTGTCTCAGGCAGGTCGATCTCTATGATGATTTCAAAAGCCCATGGTCCTAAAGGACTAAGACAGCAGACTTGCAACAAAAACAAAATGCAATAGGAAGGACAGAGTTTTGCTGTTGGCTTCTGCGTTAGCAAGACTGTTTTTGCTGTTATTTCAGAGTATAGGAGTTACTTGAACAGTGAAGTAAGTTCAGCCCTGCTTTGCCAGAAGCAGCAAAGCAGGCCCAGCAAAGGCGTGAGCAGTCGCTCTCCATACCTGCTCTCACCAGAAGCTGTTCTGCAAGCAGCAGTTAGCAAAGCCTGGATTCCTGCTGGAGCACTGATTTATTTCTTCACCACCTTTCCCAGAATCAACCCAGCTTCCTCAAGCATCCCCCCAGCACCCTGTGGGGTGAGAGGCAGCCCACACAGTGTGCAGTCACTATCTGTGTGACCACCAAGCCCACTGGCCTGCTGCTGCACAGGGTCCTGGGCTGTCCCTCCTGTCCCGGCAAAGCAACACCATCAGCAGCTCCATCCTCAACTCAACTCCTGGCGTTCCCCAAATCAGAGAGTTTAATGATCATTGAAAGCTTGTTTCAGAGGTGGTGCAAATTGAGCAGTGGGGCTAAAGAGCTACGAGAGAGAAAGGAATGGGGATGGATAAACAGACAGTGAGCTCACATGCCTTGTTTTTGCAGTTCAAGCTAAGAAAGAACTTTTTATACATACATGTATAAAGGGCTGGTAACTGGCAGGATTCTCAGTATCAGAAGAAGCTTGGCCCTCTTTCAAAAATCAGCCAGCCTATTTGAAGTTAGCTGGTGTTTTTTCTCTGGTAATGACTTTAACAGTGACTTTACTTTTACTAGCCACACTGGGCACTATTCCATTTAACAGACTAAAGTGCTCAGTTCTCCAAGTAACTCTGCAAACCCAGTACAATTACTCAGTGTAAGTCAGCCAGAGATATTGCATTTCTTCCTGAAATGAGCCTGCTGCAGGTGGAGAGGGTGACAGTTGTATGAACCAGAACAATCATCTCCAAAAAGACAGAAAATATGTCCCCCATTTTGCCCTGCTTCAGGTGGAGGTGGTCCAGATTAACCAGGATGGACATTAATTGGAACAGTTCTACTGCAAGGGGCTCCGGGGGTGCTAGATGCCAAAGAAAAATATTTTCCAGGCCTTCAGCACAGCTGGAGCTTTGAGAAGTCTGGCTTTCACTCACAAGAGGGTGTAAGTGTCACAACATTCACTACAGGGGCCCTTTTGCTTTTTTGATAAATTAGTGATTCAAACCTCTAAGTTAGAGATGGGGGAAATAAGTGGGTCTGGGGTTCAGTGCTAAAGAGAAATGTAAATAAATTAATTTGAAGATGAATATATAATGTTTTCTTTTATTAATTTTGAGAAGCGTGTTTTTCCTGAATGCTTTAGATTAAATATATTCCTGGAGAAAAACAAAAACCCAAAGTTAAAATTGAAAATTCAGTCCTTCCCTGAATTATTTATAACTTTTTTGAGAGAATAAAAGCTCCCCATCACATTTAGTGTAACTTCACAGCTAATTCTCATAGACCCAGTCCACTACAGCATGAAAAATTCCCTCTGCCTTAACAAAGAGATGTAAATGGTGCCAGATAGTCTATGCAAATGAATATTTTCTCATCCTCAACAGTAATTTCTTTTGAAGTTATCCTAATTAGGAATAACTGGATATAAAACCTCTATAGTTTATTATCTGCTTTATCACATAGACCAGAAAACAGTTACAACATCTGTTACAACAATTTATCCTCCACACATCTCAAATTAAATAAAGATTCAGAGTTGTAACTGTCCAAAGATTGTGATACAAATTTTACTCCTTGATCCATCAAGTGTTGGCATATGACCTTCATGTAACTTTTATGCCCAGGTTCCATCTTAATAAAGGTTGATGTCACTCATTTTTATAAAGAACCCTGGTCAACAGTGCTAGAAACAATGTCAGATAAAAGACTAGCAAAATTTTTCTACCCATGTCTTGTCATCCAGTTCTAAACTTGCCACTGACCATTAAATGGCCCTCAGAAATTTGTCATTTTCTGTTTATGTTTCATAGATATACACTGAGCCATTTATTTAACAAAACATTTTAACAGAGTCTGTTTAAAAAAATTACTTATGCAGTGGTTACATAAAACATTGTCTCATTTTAGCTTCTCTCTCTTCAGGTGAATTTGAAACCTCTGAGTTCTCTGCCGTATTTTACATTAAGGGCATTCAGGAGAGTGCAGGGTCTGCTCTACTGTGTTACAATTCCAGTTTTCATTCTCTATTATATTTTCAATGCATCTCCCTCAGAGAACGTTACAGCAGTCTCCCAGTACGTAAAAATTATCTACAGGAAAGCTGGAGGAAAACTTCTTACAGGGGCATGTAAGTGACAGGACAAGGGGAAACAGCTTCAAATTGACAGAGGGAAGAGTTAGATAGATACAAGGAAGGAATTCTTCACAATGAGGATAACAAGGCACTGGAACGTGTGCCCAGAGAAGCTGTGGATGCTCCATCCCTGTAAGTGTTCACAGCCACATCAGATGGGTTTTGAGTAACCTGGCCTAGTGAAAGGTGTCCCTGCCCATGAAGGAGGGTTGGAATGAATCATCTTTAAGGTCCCTTCCCAACCAAATCATCCTATGATTCTGTGAAGTCTGACTGCTTTCTCTTCTGAATTAATGTTACACAGACAGTGATGGCCATTTAGAATGAAAAATAAACAGTTGCATATACAATTAAAGAATTCCTACACAAGAATTACTGCTTTACACCAGATCCATGTGCTTCTGAAGAAACATTAAAAAAAACCCCTTCAATAAGTTGTTTGGAAGTGGCTTTTTAACTGGCTTCCTTTTACATGAGTTAGCATTTAGCTCATGTCCCATCCAAATCACTCTTGCAGCTTTCAAAAGCTCAGCTTTGTAAGCCTCAATAGGAAAAAAATTTCTGATTTTGTTTTAGTATCAGGTCAGGAATGAAAGATTTGCTTATGCCACAGGAAACAAGCCTGTTAAATCTTACTTCAAGATTAAAAAAAAAAAAAAAAAAAGTATTTGGCTCTGTAGTTCTGCTATTCAGTCCTCATGGGTAACAAAGATCATAGTCATCATATGAACACACATGGTAAAGTGAATTCCACCAGGATACCACAAAGCAATTGACCTAATTCTATAGCCAGTGTAAGCCAGCAATGACTGGAGAGAGAAAAAAAAAAGTTATGCAGGAAAAGAAAGTCCAACCATGCTATTTTTTAAAAGGTATATTCTGACATAAGTAAGCACATGACTTTTCTTATATTACTGAATGAACCACAGCTCATATGAAATGGTATCAGACCCAACCTGCCTTGTAAGAGATGATCTCCTTTTATTGTTATGGTCTCCTTTTAAATCACTGGCACTTTCTTGCCTTCAAAGAGATGGCTGCTCTCCCTGTCTTACCTGAAAACCCAGCCAGATCTGATACCTGGACACACACATTGCTACAGGACTGTACTTACAAATCAGCCCTGAAAAGCAGCAAGGGGGGGATACCACAAACCACCTTCAATTAGGCAGTTTTTACAGATGTAGATATAGGAGAAGCCTTCAGCTGTGCATAGGCACAACATTATCAATCTTCCTTCAAGAATGTCAGAAACTACAAAAGAATAGAAGAATATTACTTGGGTGTTTGCCTGTTGGTTAGGGTTTTTTTCATTTCAATTAATAGGAGATATTAGAGGTAGAGAAATATGGAATTCAACCTACCTACCCACTCAAGAGATTATCTTTGTGCTGTCATTAACTGATTTATCATTAATCATTGCAATGTGGGAAAGCAGTGAAGGATAACCCCTTTCTACATCCTCACACAGTATTCTGCTCAACAACAGAACTGCAGACCTGATTGCAACCCCAGCTGGAAACCTGAGTTCTGGATCAGGCACCCATCAACTATGTGTCTTTCAAACAATTTACTCTAATACACAAAATCCATACTCTGATGTTAATAATCTGTACAAAGAATATGCAACTCCTATTGCTCTGGACAGATAAACCACCAAAAACCAGCTGAAGGTCAGTGTCAGAACAAAACTAAAGCCAATCCAGCTAGCAGAGTAGTTCAGTATAGTGAGCCCTACCTCCCTGTGATTTTACATGGCTATGGGGTTGCTGGTCATTGCTATTATGACACAGCCTTAATTATTTCATCACCCATGTGTGCAACAGAAACATCAGGCTGACATCTGTTTGTTCTAACAAAGTGATAAACAGCTGACTGCTGTAACAAGATGGCTTATGACCATGACTGCTGTGACAATGAGTGGAAATTGCAGAGCACAATGCCATATGGCATTTGTCACCAGACAAGAGAATGGAACAGAAAGATGAGCTTCTCTCACTGCTATCAAAGCTTCCTCTGCCTCAAGACACCGAGACCACAGCCTGTGACTTCCTGGGCAAAACCCGAAACACTTTCCTGCTCTTCTCAAAACCTGTACAGTCCTTCATTATGCTGCTTTTACTTGGCCATAATTCGATCTCATCACTTCCTCACAGCAAAACTAGGCCAGAGTCCAGGTCCAGCCTGGAGAGTTTCCGAGTTTGTGAATTTGGGATGTGGCTGGAAAAAGATAGACTGCAGAAACAGAACTATCACTTCCTAGGGAGGGGTTGCAAGTGGCTGCCAAATCCCTATGCAAGAGGTGAGCATCACTTCCCTCTCTGCTATTTTGATTGAGCATCGCTTGGGCAGCAGTGTGTTTTGTGTTCGTTTGTGCTCTGAGCACAGCCAAGAGCTCAGCAGTTTTCAGTCACAAACAATCCCTCCACTGTGGATCATAAAGGCCCCCAGGTCATCACAAGGGACCCAGTTCCCCATACTTGGCTACACTGGCGTGTATTTGCACATCCAACTTTACCTTCCACAGCTTTTGGACCAAACAGGAACTTCCTTGGTTTTACACATATCTAGCAAGGCAGATAATGAGTGGACTGTCTAGTTTCTGTTGTCCTTGATCCAGGTGGTAAAATAGCACTGAAAGTGTGCTTTTGACGTCAAATGAGTAACTCCAAGAATCTTGACTTAATGACACTTCTCAATTTCCTGCAAACTGACCTGGCAGAACCTGTCACTGGAGAGGGAAACTTTAAGACACAGATATGTGTTACCACATATACTAACATATATGCCAACATTCAGTCACGTGAAAATTGGCCAATAGCTATTCCTGTTTATTTCCACATAGAAATAAACACATTGAAATATCATTAAGGAGCGGTTATTCAACAGACGATAATGATGCTAAGTGCTTATGCCATATCCTATCTTCCTAAAAAAAAAAAAAACCACACCCACAAAAAACCCCACAGAATTGCTGAATTGCAAAGTAACTTCTGGAAATCATTTACCCCTCAAAGCAGATTGGTCAGGTTTAGTTTTGCATAATCCTAAAGATGGATACTGTGCAGCCTGTCAGGGCAACCTGTTCAACTGCTCGACCATCTTCACATAAAAAGTGCTTGTATTACGTTTAAATGGAATACTTGGAAATTTGTTTTGTTCCCACGGTCTCCTGACTTATGAATTTTCTTTTAGGTAAGTTAATTCAACAAGTCAAAGCTTGCATCTATTAAAAGAAATCGTGATTATTCCTTCTATGGGCCTTGGCACTGGGGAGGTGAGTGTTAGAAGGGCACTGGAAGCTATGCACAACAACACTGCCCAAAATACATTAATCCCTGAGAAACATGTGACTTCCCTCCCAGGACACTGCTGCAGGGCTGCCAGGACCTGCACCTCACAGCCAGCTGCAGCCCCAGCTCTGAAGGGCTGTTCACATTTCTGGGTGACAATCACATCTGCGAGTGCACAGATAAGCCATGCTGTCCATAGCCCTCCCTTTGCTCAGGGGATGTGTAGAAGTGCCTTCCTCTGCAAAGGACAAAGCCCTTGACTCCATGTCACTATGACAGGACTTGCATTTCCCAGGATTTGGAGATTCTGCCCATAAATGGGTACCAAAATTGTACACCAGAATATGCAAAAATGAGTGTTACTTACAGTTTCCTTTCATGCTAGAAACTCAGCTAAATTCCAGTAAGAACTTCCCTAGGTAAGGATCCAGCAGCAGGGAGAACTTGAACATGATTTTATAACTAAAAGTGCATCAACAGAACAATTTTTCCGCAACAAAATCTCCAGCTTACTTATGGAACTTCTACCAGATTTCCTTCAGCAAGGCTGTTATAGTTCCTGAAGCATATTCCAACATTTTATCATCTGATCAGCCCTGCATAGTTTTCTTGATAGCAGCTGTGTGCACTTTCTTCATTCTCTTCCCCCTAGTGAATTAATACTTTATTTTTTTACATCTTTCCAGGGACTGTGAAAAATGTCTTTTGTTTCTTCCTTTTCTTACACGCCCTCCCACATTAACGCCAACTTATGCTTTTGCCTAATGGAAAACATCCAAGATGCACCTTTTAAAGATAAGAAGCAATTCTGAAACATTTTTTTTCCCAAATCTAGAAAAATAAATACATTTGTTTCTGTTATGAGAGAGATGAGCTTAGTTTATGTTCTGCCACAAGTTTCCCCTTTAACCTCAGCTGGACTTACCTGCCCTGTTCTTGTCCAGTTATTCTGGAGAGGTATTAGGATAATAAAACACCTGAAAAAAAGCTATATTGGGTGAATTTGTGTCATATCACAAGCATTTTCCTGTTACAGCTTTTTATAAACAGATACTAAAAGACTGCAATAAAAGATCCTACGCATTTATGTTGTTGAGAGTTAAAACGGAAGCCAACATTATGCAGACATCTATTTTAGTGATGCTCATAGAGGGGGAAAAAACAGGGAATAACAGCGGTGGAAATGAGCACATCACCTGTAGAGTTGTGTTCAGTAAGAGTCTCTCTCATAGAGGTTACGCAGCTTGTGACTGAGATAAAGCAGAAAGAATATCACAAACACTGTGTTTTGCATGGAAGAGTCACCAGATTGTAATATGGACTATTTCTTCAGTTCTTGTTCATGATGAGTTCTCCAAATCATGCTGCAGTTTATTAACCAGAGAGGAAGGAGAACAGCAGGAAAAAAAAAAAAGTTAACTTGTGACCCAAATTCCTTACACATTTTTAAACCTCCTTCCTCTTGAACAGAGTATCTGAAAGCAATATCCTGGCATGAGTTTAATCAATTTTAAAGTAACTCAGGGTAATCTTCTGGGGCCTGTTATGTCCGTGAGAAGTTATTTCTTTCCTTAAGCCCTGCTTTCCTTCTGGAAGTCTGTTAGTCATGAAATAAGCAAGCAGTAGCGTCTGAGGCAGTAAATACAGCAGTCACCCCCCCATCCTACCCTCCATCCAATCTTTCCTTACTGCTTCCCAAAAGCATACATCAAATTTCACTGATGAAACAGCTACTTTTTTTCCTCTCTGAGATAAATGGGAATGAACAAAAGAATTAACAAGAGCAGTGGCAACCATCATAATGGACAGACATTACAAGGTTTTGGCAGTCATATTCAAATGCTGGAACCAAAAGTTAAGCATTTAATATGATTTGAGGAAACCAATTCAAACCACTGGTTTCCCTCTGGTTCTTTAAAAAGTATTTTCTTTAGTACATGAATACAGTGCTATTATACATCTGGATTTCTGGTTGTTGACTGAAATTTCTGGAAACCTCCTGAAAATCTTCTTGTGTTTCTCTGGTGGGTTTTTGGTTTCAATTTGGTTGGGGGCCTTTTAATCTCTTTACCCACAGTGAACTATCTAGTGTCTTCCTTTATGCTCTTTTCTACCTTAAAGCAGTCACTATCACCAACAGAACTTGTGGTTTTTTGCTTTTCTTTCCAGGAAAGAAGGCTGGGTTCCATTAAACCTCTTCAGCACTGAAGTGAATGAGTGTCCCACTGGGCACTGACTGCATTCATGTTAAGCCTCTCCATGCTCCAAATCTCAATAAGATATTGAGAAATGTATGTTGAGACAACTACTAAATGCAGCTGGTTCTCAGTTTTCAAATTCAAGTTGCAATTTGTATCCTGGGTCTAAGGCTACATTCCCACAGCATTATCAAATTTCACCTTTGGTTTTTGGGTTATTATTGAAGGATATCACTCAAAACCCAAAGGCAGCATAATTAAGAGGCATGAAAGAGAACCTGACTGGCTTCTACCATGTTAGCTGAGAGGACTCTTAATGTTGCACATTAAATCCAAGTGTAAGAAAAAGGCCAAGTGGGCGTGGGTCTGCGGCAATCCTGAGGACAACATAAAACTCAAATCAAACAAAACCTTAAATGTTTTTAACTTGGACTAGTTACAGCTCCAGGCTTAGAGCCATTTTTTTCATGCAGAGGGCACCTCACTGCTTTCCATGAGAGATCCCTACATGAGATTCTATAAAACTCAGTGTATTGGAGATTGGGGATGGTTGTTTCCAATTCCTTCTCTCAAGCTGCTCTCAGTGCAATGAAACTTTCTGCAAACATAGCTTTTCCTCTTCTGAAGTTTCCTTTATTTTTTCAGCTCTGATTTTTGGGATTTCTGTCCTGTTATTTTCGCCCTAGGCAAGATATTATTACAGCTTCTCCTTTCCTCTCCTATCCTCTCTCATGCTGTCAAGAACATTGCAAAAAGAGTTACTGCCAATTCATTTGCCTGCCTGCCAATTAGCAATATACTATGTCAGAGTCAAGTGAGTAAATACCAATAAACCATATGACAACTATCCAGCCCACCTGACCCTCTGACAGTTTTCAGTGCTTTCTACTTTATTAGAATGAGGTATTAATAGAACAGATATGTTTCACAGGACGCAGTCATGCAGTACTTTGAATCACAGAACTAATTTTACAGCCAGAGATGCAGATTCTTTACCATGGTTCCTTACGCCAAGCACTGTTAAATCATGTCATCCTGAGGACTTTTTTTCTTGTATTCCAGCAATAAAATAATCACACTGGTGAGTGGATATCCTCCTAACTTGCTCTACCTTTCTAATATTTGGCTACAAACACTTGACACAGGGAGCAGCTCGTGTTGTTTGCACAACATCCCAAGGTCCCAGGTCTAGATCAGAATAACCAGGTCCTCCTGTAAAACACAGTCATTTAGCAGACACTGTATGTTAACAGATGCCTCAGATTTAAATAGAAGGAGCAGGTCTCTCCGCCAAAAAGCTGGCAATAGAAGACCTCAACTCCATATTGTGCATGGTGCCAGGGAAATTTTGCTTGCCCAGAAACACTGTTATTTGAAGGCAATACAACATGGGCACAGAGGGCAACTGCACACTTCTCAGTGAGGTGCTGGAGCATAAACAGACTACAACTTGGAAGCAGCAAGCAATCAGACATATGGTCTCATGAAAATATATCTATCTCATGCCATGTATATTTTTAATACAAGGAAACAATCTGACATAGTTCATACTTAACCAAGTTAAAACTATTCATATTCATATGTACAGGTTGGTAGCTTTGAAACTTCCTCTTGAACACCAATTCTTTTGCAAGCACAAAACTTTATGCTGCATCCATTTCTTTTTCACTGAAAAAAAAAATTCAACAATTATTTCCAGCTTGCACATATTTAAATGTCCACCCTTAAAATATGGACAGCTGAATTACTGGAGAAAGTCCAAGCACAGCTCTAAAGTGCAACTGAGAGTGAAGCAAGACAGATATCAACACCCCAGACACTCACGCTGGAGCCAGGGCTGTATAACAGAAGAGTCTCTTTGCAGCAGTAAACCCAGGCAAGTTTTAAAATGTGCTGGCAATGAGGAAATAAAGACAAAGCCTAATATGAACAAGGCACAGTGCTAAAGGATGCTTTGTGAGTTTTCAGCAAGTGACGGTGTTCTGACAAAATTAAAGCGCAGCAAGTAGCTAAGTCAGGATGCCTTGCTATTACTTAGCCAGAGATTTTAAATGAAAGAAAAGTTCCTTCTCTCTCCATTATTCTGAGAGGCACATGAAGCTTCTCCCATTAATATTTCCATTCAAGTAGGATGTCAATATGGACTCACAAATAAAATAAGAAAGTTGACCTGCAGAAACATTGTGCCTGTAATAGACTATGAACACGAAGAAAAGTTCCAATAGGAATTTATTACATTACAGCAGGCAAAGCAAAGGCAAATACAGCGCTGGACGGCAGGGGAGTCTCGCTCCACCAACTGCCGTGAATTGGTAGATTTTTCAGTCTTGCTTTTATCTTGCTTCTTTCTTCCGATGATGTATGTGTGACGTGTTGCTGGGAGGGTCTCTTTCTGTCCCTCGGTGGTCGCAGAGATGAAGGCTGTAGTTGTAAGCTGGAATTCCTGAAACTTAAAGCTGATTAAGCAAGTAGAGAAGGAATGAGCAAGGGTCTGTTTGCCTATCAGCTTAGATAGTGACATAGTAACTTTTTGTTATCTTGAGTTATTTGATCTTCAGTGAACAAAAAATAGTTAATGTTTATCACAATTCTCCCATTTCTCTTGTTCTTACTTATTTTTGTTCACTGTATATTTGCAGTTCTTGTCTAGCTAACTCTAAAGTTTTTAAATTTTCTTCTTTAGGTATCTGATCATACTTAGTCTTAAGAAGCATAAGATGTGCCGCTTCTAGCCGGCTTTTTACTATAGTAATCAGTTTATTAAATATACATGGTCTAAAGTCTGCTTGCAAATATTTATCATGCCCTCCCCTGGGTGTCTAGTCAGAGGCGATTGTTTCACAGCCCTAATATCTACAAAAATATTCTTCAGGATAATTACAATATCTTTTACTGTGATTTGAGCTTGGGCACATGTAAAATTCCGTTAGGTTCAGTACTTTTTTACAATGATTTATGTTGGTCAGATCACACAATCTTACTCTGAAACTGGGTGCTCCTACAGTAGTTACAGTTTGCAAAATCTCATTGTCATCCCATCTCCATAGTGACCATTTAAAGGGTTGGTGTGGTAGATTGTCTAAGGCATTAATCCCTCTCAAGTATAACATCAGCAAAAGAAAAGTAATCGGCTGGGTCACGTGGTGAGCATCATTGGGGGCATAGGAATGGGAGTATATTTGAGGATTGTTCTATTTTATAGACTGCAACCTGTCTCTCTGCCCAGGGTCCTTGCTCTTATTCTTATTTCTGAGGCAATTTCTCAAATATTGTTTTGTTGTCCCACTCCTGGGGTTTCTTTCCTCTACAGCTTTTTACCCCTCTGCCTTTCCTGTCGACTCGGTTGCTTCGAGCCACAGGGGGTACCATCTTCTCGGCAGCAGAGATATTCTTCAGGAGGTCCCCGGGGGCTACTCTGTTGCCTCTTGACATAGGAATCCCAGTTCCGATACTTAACCGGGGGTGTATCACACCGGATTTCCTTTAGGCGTGTGCGGCAGGTGCAGTCAACAATTTCAGCTATGAACGGGATGGGTTCATTAGGGTGATAACAATAATATTTTGGTTTAATCCCTAATGCAAAATTTTCCACCACTCTTCTGATTCTTCTACTAATCCTTCATATTTAACTTTATATTCTAGAATCCAATCAGTTATGTTCCGCTGCAGTACTCAACAGGGGCTGCAAATTCCTCTAGGAGGGGTTCCTCGCCTACAATGACTCCACCACCTGTCCCCGCAGATTTTACAAATATAACAAACAAAAGGATAACAATTGCACTCTGGGTCTCTACACTTTATCTTAACATCAGAGTTACAAATTAATTTTTCCTCCGTGTAGTGTGGTTCTGGTGCATATTTTACACGGTGTCCATTCATTGATGATCTCTCCTCTGGATCCGTAACTTCAGGTCTCCAGGATTGCTTGTTACTTGCTACTCAGGAGTCAGTTTGCTCACTGGCCCTTTAATTCTGCTAGCATGGGTCCCTTTCTTTTCTGCTGTTCTGACTGCAGTATCTGTAGTAAGCAATACAAGGTAAGGGCCCTCCCATTGTGGGGCTAAGGTTGCTTCTTTCCAGGACTTTATCATTACTTAATCTCCTGGTTGCACCTGGTGCAGTTTAAAATCTAGTGGGGGTCTCTGAGCTAACCTTCCCTTATTCTATAGATTTTCTTTATATTTTATTAGGCTGGTAATGTATACATTCATATTTTTGATCCCCCAACTTTGGATGATCTTGCGGTTCCTCTATATTGTAGGGCATTCCATACAACATTTTAAATGGAGATATTCCCATATCCGATCTAGGTTGTGTCCGGATATTAGCAATGCTAATGGTAGGCATTTTACTCATGACAGTTTGGTCTCAATCACAAGTTTGGTCAATTGTTTTTTAATTTCTCTATTCATTCTTTTTACTCTTCTTGAACTTTGGGGGTGCCAGGGGGTGTGATAATCTTATTGTATTCCCATTATTGCTATGGTTTCTTTAATTATTTTGGATGTAAAGTGGGGGCCTCTGTCCGAGTCAATGGTTTCTGTGACCCCATATCTGGGAATAATCTGCTCTAATAGGGTCTTGATCACTGTTTGTGCCATTGCCCTTGCCGTAGGGAATGCCTCTACATAATGGGTTAGGTGATCTACTATTACTAATAGATATTTATACCTCCCAGTCTTTGGTAACTCAGTAAAGTCTAGTTGGATGTTAGCAAATGGCCGGTATGCTGTAGGTCGTCCCCCCCTATTAAGGTTTTTCTTAAATTGGCCTTATTTACTTTTAGGCAGGTAACACACCCCCTCACTACCTGCTTTGCTAAGTTATCTGCCCTAATACACATATGTTTGGTGGCAAATTGATTTACTAATGCTTGTGCCCCCCAATATGTTTTGCTATGTATTCTCCTCATAATATCCATAGTTATGGATTTAGGCAGTACAGTTCTATTATCCTCTGGAAGTCACCATTCCCCTTCTGGGTCTTCTCTCAACTCCATTCTTTTCATCTTTTCTTTTTCCTGCATAGTAAAACTATATATCTTTTGCAAATTCCTTCTGCTAGTCTCACGCTCTTTTCTTTCAGCCTTCGGATCTTTCTGGGGGGTAGATTGTGACGTCTGCAAAGCAGCCTTTCTTGCTTCCTGATTTGCTGCATTATTTCCCTTGCTTTTAAAATCTAATCCCTTTTGATGCCCTTTCAGGTGAACAACAGCAATTTTCCTAGGTCCCCTCAAGGCCTTCAGCAGTTTCCTGATTAGATCCTGGTGAACTAGGTTTTTTTCCTTGGGAGTTTATCAACCCCCGTTCTTCTCATATTTTCCCAAAAGTGTGTATAATCCCATAGGCATATTTTGAGTCAGTATAGATGGTACCTGATTTATCCTTCAACAACTGCAATGCCCGCAGTACAGCATAAAGTTCACAGGCCTGCGCTAAGATCTGCTTATAGGGCCTGATTCGATAACTGCAAGTCCTTCTCCCCCAACTATTGCATAGCTAGAGACTCTTTTTCCATTAATTACTCACAATGAGCCATCTACAAACAACCTACCCCCCTCTGGGGAGATGGGGTACTGTTTAACCCTTATCGGTGTCTCTGGATCTTTAATGATTACCGAGAAGGGGGGTATATTCAACCTTCTTACACTATCAGGAGTGTATCATACTTCTGAGTTAATTTTTTCCTCATCCTCTACCCTCAAGGGACAGAGTTTTATTTTGATTTCTTCATTTACTACTTCTATATTAATACCCATTTCTATAATTAAGTCTCTCCCTAACAAATTATAATCTGCTTCTGGTACTAGCAGAAGGTTCCTATTCCTATTTTGGACCTCGATTCCACCAGTACATTCTTAATAACAGGGACTTCAAAGGGCCCCCCCTTCGCCTCTACCACTTGAGCAGTTTCTTTTGATATCTTACATCCCTTCGGTAGTACCTGGACTGTCGATTGCCCAGCTCCAGTATCTACTAAAAACTCAAATTCCTGCTGCTGAGGACCTATTTTTAATTTTATTAAGGGCTCCTGATGTTTCTGTGTCCCCAGCAAATGAAGCCCCTGACTCCTTCAGTCCTCTTTGAAGACTCTCTCATCCTTCAGCCGCTTCCTGCAGTTTCTCCGAAAGTGTCCTTCATTCCCACAGTAGAAACATACGCCTCCATTTTTTTCCTCTACCCGGAGAACCCCTCCCCCATTTCTCTGGGCCACTTGACTTGTTTTGGGAGGGGCATCAATTCTCCTAGTTTCTCTCACTGCTGCCACTATCATTCTTACTTGTCTCTTGTGACTCTCTTCATCTCTTCTCACACATACCTTCTGTGCTTCCTTTAATAGCTCATTTAGGTCTCTATCTTGCCAATTATCTAGTTTTTCTAACTTCTTTCTGATATCTTCCCACGATTTAGCCACAAATTGTGTTTTTAGTAGTGCTTGCCCTAACGGTGTCTCAGGATCTAAGCCCGAGTACATCTGCAGGTTTTTTCTCAAGCGTTCTAGCCAATCCGTAGGTGTCTCCTCCTTTTTCTGTCTCTCATTAAATGCTTTGTTGATGTTCTGCCCCCTAGGCACCGCTTCCCGGATCCCCTGTACTATTATCCTCTTTAGATCCTGCATATTGATTCTGTGATCCTGCTGCTGATGATTCCAATTGGGATCCTGCAAAGGCTACTTGGTGTCTGCTAAGGGTCCTTGTGCATGTTGCGAATCCCATAGCCGCATCCCCGCTCGTCTAATCATATTTTTTCCTCGGCCGTGAAGAGAATATTCAATATGGCTTGCAACTCACCCCAAGTATAAATACTGGGTCCCAAAAATTGGTCCAGTCTCTCGGCCACCCCCAAAGGATCTTCCAGGAGGCTCCCCATCTCCCTCTTAAATTCCCGAACATCCCCAGAACTCAAAGGTACTGAAACAAACCCTATCGCTGAGTGAGGTCCCTGGCCCGCCCCCACAGGCATTTCTCTTAGGGGATATAGGTTATGCTGTCCAGCCCGACCTCGGGTTATGGGTCCCTGCACTTCCTCGGGGGGCTCGGGATTACTTCCTGCTTCCTGAGGCTCCACTGGAGGTGCATCCGGAATCTGGGGGTTCTGAGGGGGTATGTAAGGAGGTGGGATTAGTAAGGCTTCTTCTTCTTTACTCCTGTCTTTCTTTCGTCCTCCCTCTTTGAGGGGAAACAGGAGCACTTCACCCCCAGGTCTTGTAACCCATACATTAGCATATTTACTTTCTTCCTGACTAACAGGAATTTTAGTGTTTACTCACAAGTTGAGTTTTTGCCTCACCCAATCTTCTGATGATCTAAAAATAGGCAAAAAAAATATTCCAGGAAATCTCCTTTCCACCCTATACTACTACACAATAATGGATCATTTTAGCTTTATCTTTACCCCCTGTGTTAGGGTAATGTTTCTAATTGTCTAATATGAACCCCAGTGGGCTATCTGTTTTATGGGAGTAGAGGGCCTGCTCTTCCCCTGTCCCATCTTCTGGAGTGCCCTCACACAAGCGTGGTGCGGAAATCACTCGCTTCCCCTTGTTCGTGGCTCACGCCCTCTCGGGCAATGAGAACCGCACTACTGAGGGTCCGCAATCACTTGGAAAATCCGAGCTGCCGGTTCTCCTCTCACTCACACACACACTCGCAGCACTCCAGGATACCCGACCCAGACCGAACGGAATCTTCCACACAGATACTCACGCGTCTTGCGTCTTCGTCCGGACCTTTGTGCACAAAGTTTATAGGGTCTGCCGGCTTCCTTTGCCTAATGCTTTGAATTTAGGTTCGTCGGTCCAACCGAGACAGGAATCAGGTCTACCAGGGCCGCCGACTGATCGGCGGGGCGCCCCCCAGGCAGAACCAAAAGTCCTATCTTGCAGGTGGATCCGAGTCACGGCACCAAATTGTAATAGACTATGAACACGAAGAAAAGTTCCAATAGGAATTTATTACATTACAGCAGGCAAAGCAAAGGCAAATACAGCGCTGGACGGCAGGGGAGTCTCGCTCCACCAACTGCCGTGAATTGGTAGATTTTTCAGTCTTGCTTTTATCTTGCTTCTTTCTTCCGATGATGTATGTGTGACGTGTTGCTGGGAGGGTCTCTTTCTGTCCCTCGGTGGTCGCAGAGATGAAGGCTGTAGTTGTAAGCTGGAATTCCTGAAACTTAAAGCTGATTAAGCAAGTAGAGAAGGAATGAGCAAGGGTCTGTTTGCCTATCAGCTTAGATAGTGACATAGTAACTTTTTGTTATCTTGAGTTATTTGATCTTCAGTGAACAAAAAATAGTTAATGTTTATCACAGTGCCTGTCCCCTCTCAGTCTCTCCATTAAAGATACTCACATCTTTTTCCTGAGAACTTGTCCTGTTGTGCTGTTGTTCAGCAATTGTGCCGAGAGCTTTCTCCCTTACATACCTTCAAAGACCTACTTGGAAGCAACACATTCTGTAGCCCTACACCCCCGGCAAGCAGAGCTGTGCAGTGCCCAGCACCCCAGTGAAGCATTTCTTTATGCCCCCGCTCAGCCATTTTTTGAAGTGAAAACCTACTGTAAGTAGTAATTCACTAATAAGGTACACAATCAATATTTCCCCACAATTAATAGAGGAAAAACATGTGGCCAACAGACTTCCCTAATAAAATGGACAGAAACCTACACTCAGTACAACTAACCAGATGTAACTTACACTTGTGAAAAAGTTTCAAAACAATTCTCCCTGGAATAGTGGTATATGTTGCAGAATTTCCATTTCATCCCTGTATACATGTTAAATGGATTAAAACAAGACACACTGGTAAAACATGACTGCCTCACTGTGGATTAAAACAATGCTTGCTTCCAGTTTTTTGCTATTACTACCAAAATACTAGCTTTTTCTTCATCCCTAGGGAAAACAAACAACAAAAAAATACGTTTTCCTTAGGTGAATAGTCCAAAGTATTTCTGAAGATACTATCACAGCATTTGGTGGGCTGACAAATAGCTTGCAATAGGTGAAGCTGAATAATCACTTGATCATGGCTAATGACAGCCATGCATGTCACAGCAGAAATGCAAGCTACACGTGAATTTATTCACGGGTTTTTTCAAAACTCTCAAAAGCCTTGCAAAAACCTGTTTCGACACTGAATACTGGGTGTTAAGTAACATTTACTTTAAGATATGTTCAAAAACCTATCTAGCAACTTTATTGCTATTCCCCAACTCCCATTCCCTTTCTCTCGATATTCTCATGAATTTATCCTCCTTGGAAGCACAGGCTGGCTGAGCTCCAGCTTTGAACTTCCTGGAGGATTTGCTTAAACAAGTACAAACTCACATCTGATCAGACGGACAGCAAGAAGCCAGATCGTATTTTCCACATTCTTGCTCTCAGAGCATGACCCTCGCACATCTTGGGATCCATTACCACATGTGGGTCCTTTGAACCTGGTTCCATCAAAAGCAGTTAAACTGGAGTTGCTATTCCATATAGCCTTATTTCCAATTCTTTTCCTGCAGCATCCCAGGTTGCTTACAGCAAGATCAGTGTTTCTGCAAAAGCACGGATATGATATCATACAGAAGAGAGCAGTACTTTGTGACATACTGAGCGCTTGGAACTGGATGTTGAACCTCTCATTGTAGCTGGGTGTTGTTTAGTTGCTTCAGTGAGTTCTTACCCTAATCCAGAAGGGTCACTTTCAGAACAGCCTGAACTAGGCAGGCTATTGTACAAGCTACACCCCACTCCCAGGGCATTACCTGCCATTCAGCCACACCTCCATTCTGACAAAAAATATCATTCCCCACACAAGCAAACAAAAGATAATTTATCAGTTAATTCCTGCCCATCCCTTTGACTCCAGCTTCCACCCTCTCAGTCTGGCCCTCATGAACGCCTATTTACCTGAAGTTTAAAAGAATCAGTGACTCTTCAGTTAAATTGCTGTACAACTTCCAAATGCTCATCAAGAAGAAAGTACTAGATAAACAACGAAAAAGTATTGTACATCCATCTCCACGGCCTTAACAAGGCGCTGGAGGGCCTAGGAAAGGTCACAGGCAGAACCTTCAGACTGATGCAGAAAGCAGGGCAGAGGGACACTGGGAATATTTCATGAGCGCTTAAACTGAAGAGACTTTTTCCAGAAGAAATTTCTTTCCCTGAGACTTTCCTAATGTCCGTTGATTTTTGTTAATGTTAGACTCAAAGAGTAGCTTACATTGGCCTCATATGGGACAACACTGAATTTTAACAGTCCCAACATAAAATAATGGGATAAATATTCTCAGGAGGCACAGTAGCCCCTGAAACTCATGGGCAAGTGGGTGATCAGCATTTTCTTCTGTATAAGATAATTACAGTGTTATTGGGAAAGATTAAATATCAAGGTGAAATCTTTGTGAAGAAGAAAGGAGGAGGTAACCTTGCCTCAGTAACCCTCTTGCTTTAAAAAAAAAAAAAAAAAATCCAAGTCTTAGCTCTCTGATCTTTGATTTTCCTATTTACTCAGATTTTGGTGAAGTCTGTGCCCTTTTACCAACAGTTAGAACTACGCATTCTCTGTGCTTATCACCCCCTTGACTCCCTGTCACACAACACGGTTACCTTGTTCCCTACCCAACAGAACTAGGACAGCCCAGTTTCAGACAGACCCCCATATCCTCACCCTCCCATCACACCAGATGCCCTCACTTACAGGCTCCAACACACCCTGAGGTGCCTGGTCTGCACACCCAGGGTTGGACAGAGGGGTGGCTGATGCAGGCATGCAGCAGCCTCTGGCCAGGGAGACCTGCTCCAGACACTCTTTCCGCTGAGCAAGTTCCTCAAGGCTCATTTTCTCCCACACTTTTGGATGTCTCTGACTTCCTGCTCACATGCAACTGAGCAATAGCTTCAAAAGCTTTTGGGATAATACTGATGGGCAGCCAGTAAAATCCCACCAGTGCTCTTTCCTTAGCAAGCAAGAATGAACATTTGGAAAGGTTGTGCTGGATGGCCAGAACCTCAGGGCTTGACGGAGAAGTGTGCTTGAGGGATGTTTTTTTGTTCTTTGATCTTGCAGCTAAAAATAGATGTTTCTTAAAGTAACTGATTTACTGATTCTGAAAACTCATGTTTTTCTAAGTTTTATACCCTCTCTGTCATATGAGAAACAATAAATTCATAAGCTGCACTGACAATAGAAAGCCAGTAAAATTTTTGAAAGCTAAGGTAGTCCATTCCTAACACATGCTTTTCCTGCCATATGCAAAGCATCTGTGGCTGAAACGGCTCCTTGAGGAAATTCAGGGGAGGAAACTCAAACATTGTGAGTCAGAGCTGCAGGAGAGACTATTATTCACAAAATTATCTTCCTGACCCTTAAAGAAAACATGCAGGACAAGAACAATACATGATCACTCGCTGTGAACATAAACAAGTCTCACTTCAGAAATATTTTACCTTGATGTGCCTTGCCACTCTTCCCTCAGCTCTGAAGGCAGAGGCTGGCCAGGGAATTATGACGAAAGGATTGCTGAATAAATTGGTTTTGTTTCAAAACCTCAGCCTGGTTTTCCAGGAAAAAGGGTTCAGTTGTTCTGTTTCTATGAAAAACTCTCCTCCCTGGAAGAGAGTTGAAGTGCTCCCCCTCAGCAGTACACAGAACTTGTACTGAGAGGAAGCATTAGAAGGACATAAGGAACAAAGCAGGGAAAAGAAAAAGCCATACCAATCATTATGTAGAGAAGAGGAAGTTTCTTTGTTAATTAAAAAAAAAAAAAAAAAAAACCCACACCAACCAAAAAAACCCAAAACATATTCTTAACAGCTTATGCAGTGGAGCAAGAACAGCATACAAAGTTGTCTGTGACAGACTTGATTTCGCCCAGCTGCCTGCAGAGGCTGGAAGCAGCAGCTCCTCAGGCAGGTTGCCACTCACACATCCCCCCAGTGCAAGATCAGCCAACCTGAGCAGGCTGCACCAGCATGGAGCATATTCCACACCATGAAGCAGCATCATGTGTTTGCTTTGGCAAAGTGGTTTATGCTGAACTTCAGGCAGCTCCACCTTGGATCACACAGCCCAGGGGCACTTGGGGTAAGAGTGCGAGGCTGATCCAATGGCTCAGCACTACAGACCATCCACCCAGCCATGGGGGGCACTCAATACCCCTTAGCAGGCAGATGTCAGTGTATGTAGGCAACCTGACTCCCTAGACAGGCGTCAGGAGCTTATCCCCACTGTCCTTTTCTCCTAGCAGAAGGTCAATGTGACAGTGTGCTGTCGAGGACTTTACCCGAAGCCAGAGCTCACTGTGGGTCTCACACAGCCCCAATCCATGTTCCAACCTCTTCCCATCCAAAACCCAGTGCTAAGGGTTGAGGGTTTGTTCCCAAGAAACTTTGAGAGCTGACAACAGCTAATGCCCAGAAAGCTGGAGAAACACCGCAGGCATAACAGCAGCACAGACCACACCGGGAAAGCTTGAATCAGAAAGCACTGCTGGCTGTGACAGTATCTGCTTTGGTTTAGAGGAAATGTCACAAAAGGAAGGAACAATATTGATACAGGTTTTGCAGGTGCATTCGTCACCTGACCACCAAATGCTGCTAGTACCCTTTAGCTCAAATAATCTCCCATTTATCCTAGGTCACAAATGTCTACCTATGGCAGGTTTTTTACAGTAAAGTAGCTATCCCTTCTCTGAATAGTAAATTAGAGCAACAACAAAGACAATATTAGATTCCAGACTCCCCAAAAGATTTACTCCTCTGTCAAGGTGCTCCTTTGGAAAACCCGAGCCAGTTCCAAGAGAAGCAGCTTTTAAACTAACCACAAATTGATTCAACACAAAGCTCTAACTTATTAGAGAAGTGGTTTAGTGTGTGTTTGATCTTAGTTGGTTAGCTATCTGTACTCTTTAAAACAGTCAGCTTAGCTTCAGAATATACCTTTATACAGTGTTGGCACTGGGTGCAAACTGCTGTATTTCCCTCTACCAAAGCAGATAAAACATGCATAAATATGCAGTGAACAATGAACACATTCATCCAAGGGCCTTTAAGGGTCAAATGCTGTATGGAGTATTTGCTAACAGCGGAGCATAAGTCCCCTTACTCCTGTATCTCTCACAAACATCACCATCAGGGCCAGCCAGAAGCCTCATACACTTTCAGAGACAAGTAACAAGATAGAAAACTGTACTGTACCATGGACATTGTAACTGCAATGACTCATCTCTGCCTCCTGGCTTCGTGTCTCAGTGTAATGTCACTCCAGGAGAGCGTATTTGCCCTTTGCAAGGGAAAGGTTCGGAGCTCTATGCCAAAAAAACAGCCAGAGAAGTGCAAAGACCTGAATTCACTGAAGACTGCTCTCTTCTCATCCATCACACTGCCCTCCCCATGCCTATAGGCTTGTTTATCATTTCTAATTATGACTTTTCTTATGTAAAATTTCTAGCATGCTTCTTTCCAAACTAGAAAAGCTTCTTGGTAGCACTGAAGAGTCCTGGAAGGAAAGCCTTGCTTTCTGGTCAATGCCAGACTAGAGAGTCCCAGCCCAAAGGACTGGTTCACAGTCTCCTCTCCCATGGCTTTTTGCATTCCAGGCACGCTGTCACCATTGAGATGGCCACAGCACTCGAGAGTGCTTCTTTAAAAACTTCAGGGGGCCTCAAGCATCAGTACCTCGTTACCTAATATGCCTTCTCTACATTGCAGTCCCATGTTATTTAAAAATTCTTCCATACCTTTGCTGTGTTGCAGTCCTATGAACAACCCCGAACAGCTCTGGCTCTTTCTCTCCTTCTCTCTGCATTTCTAGCTCACTGCTTCCTGTTCCTTCCTCCTCGCAGCATGGCCAGCAGCCTTCAGCTGACTCCAACTGATTGACCACTGCACCAACTCACTCACTCTTTTATCACCCACAGCTGTGAGGGCAAGGCTGTTCCCACTCTTTGGTAATTAACACCACTGCAACACATTAGGGGCAAGAGTGCCTTCAGCACTGTCTCTGTCTGTTCTCCCACACAGGCAGGCCAACAGATACAAGAAAGAAAGGACACATTTTAAGTGCACTTGATTTAAAGTAAATTACCTGAAGCAGAAAAGTTTGTGTTCGTTAATGGACTTATTCAGGGATATGAGAACAAATTTCAACAGTAAACCAGAGCAAGAGCTGCCCATACTTGGTGACATTTATGGGTACCCATACTGGGTAGCCAGCAAGATGCCATTGCTTGTCCTTGGCTCAGCTCTTCTCTTCAAAACTCCAATCAGAAGAGATATAAAATGGTCAAGAACGCCAACCACAGATGCCCTTAAAGCAAAGGCAGAAAGGACAAGACTTTCAGCAAGGTGATCCTGGGAGTGTTGTCTCAGAGGCACAGCAAGTGTACAGGAAAGGGACGGATTTATTCGATTTGATCATATGTAAGACAGCACAAAAGAAAGGTGACTGAAACACAGGCAAATCTGAAGTTACTATTCTTGCAGCTTTCAGATGTGTACTTTTAAACTGAATTTTATTCTCCTCCTTGTTAAGTTGCCCAAAATTTACACAGCACTCTACAAATCAGTCGTATTCAGTTGCTAAAATGCAATTTATTAGCGATAGAGAAGAGTAGCAAGTGACAGCCAAAATGTGAAAGGCAGCTCTAAAACTTTCAGTTTCGCTTTGTCAAATGAAAGTGTAATGATGGTTTCTTTTGCAGCAGCATTTATTCACAGGGCTGATTTGAGGTTGGTTCACGCTACAAAGTTACACCCTCAGAGGAGGGAAACCAAGTGTGCTTTAGTAATTAGTATATAACATGCTTGCCTAGCTGTTAATTTACAGTTGTGAGCTGTGCCAAACCACACATCCTGCTGCAATCTCACCTGCTCATGGGAAGGAGAGAGGAATCTGTCCACAAGAGGGAGATAACAGACCAGCATTGAAGCCTTTGCTACAGGTCGGCACTAAGAGGCTGCCACAGCTCGGGGAGTTGTTGGAGTTGTTCCTCCCTCCCTCCCCAAGAGCCTAGAAAGCTTCCTACGGGATGGGGAAGAGCAGAAAGGGGACAAGGGGGAGGAAAACAAGTATTTTAGAGAGTAATAAAATACTTGCTTGCTTTGAAATCCTGAAAGGAATCTGAGCAGGCAAATAAAAAATTGGCTCAAAACAGCTGGAGCTTTGGTGGATTTCTATTTTTCTTATTTTTAGTATTTAGTCTAAAAGAAACAATTTTGATTAGGCAGGAAAAAAGGAGATGTTCAAGCTCGCAGTAGCCCAAAGTGCATGCCTGATGCTTCAGCAGGTTATTTATCAGTCAAGAGTGTTTTATACTATCAAAAATATACCAAAGCATTTATTTTTTTATCTTCTCCTTATTGAAGCAGCCCCGATGTGCTGGAACCCAGGTCAGAGAACAGAAACTACCAGTTCTTCATAGGCAAGACCTGCTTGATCTTGTTCTAGAAATAAGAGTGACATTTTGGTGGGCACAGCCAGAAGAACTCCAGCTCCCACGCCTCAGGGAGCACACGTGCCACATCCGCAGCACAGACCCAAGCAGACACAGTGCTGGGGCTGTATCCTGACCACCCCCTTGGCTGTGGCACTGCAAGGATGGGCTTCCTGCAGTGCTCCTTTCTGGGGCCTAATCACAGAGCTCTCTGACTCCAAGTACTTGCTGAGTGCCAGCATTGGAACCCTACAAAAGTTCATCACAAGGAAGGGACAGGGAGGTAAAATGTTTCAAGGTGCTAGAACCTACAGAAGGAATTCTCTGCACAAGGCCCATTCTTCAAATCCTGCTTTTTGTCCAGAGCACTTCCCTGTAGCAATCCACCAGACAGCAGCATGGAGGAGGCTGCAAGAAGAGCCAACAGAGTAAGCCTGGCAGCACACACATATATGTTTATGGAGACCATCTCACTAGCAGCAGTACACCAGAAACCCTTTCAGAGGGACAGAACAAGAGCTAAAGCAGAGACAAATGTGTCTGTCAGAGCTTTTGACTTTTTCTTAAAAGACAAACAACCAAAAAAAAAAAAAAAAAAAAAAAAAAAAAAAAAAAAAAAAGAAAGAAAGAAAGAAAGTACAGGAAAAAACACTGCACACAACTAAAATTCCAGTCTCAGGATAAAAATGGACAGTTCAGTGATAAATTTCAATCCTTAATTTGATTGGGACCACCAGAGTCATATGATACAGAGGTGGAATAAAACTGAGGATAAGTAACAACCATTTGATACCAGGTCTGTCAAAGCAAAACAGATCACACTGGCAGCCTTTCTGAACATGGACTTCATACATGTCATCAGCCAAGCTTCACTACTGCAAATTTATACAAGGAAAAAGAGAAAACCAAGTTGTGGCATAAACCTATCTGCTGAAACCCAGCTTGTGCAGATGAAGTTTGCCTTATTTGATTACCTAACAGCAGAAATTCAATGAAGAAATGCATTCCTTAAACTGACAAATTAGCAGGCTGAGGGAATGCTGTCATTTATTCAGTAACGAAGGCAAGTCAAAATTAAAAGTTAGCTTTGTTTGCTCTCACTGGTCAGTTTAAAAACACAAATTCAGTCTTCTGACAGGCAATTTTTCAAGGGTTGTTTAATTGCTACCATTTTTCAGCAGTCAGTGTATTTGCAGAATTCCTTGGCATGCCCCAACAACAGCTATGTGGTTTGCAGAAGCAAGTGCTTTCAAGATGAGTACCATTCCTCACCTACATAGAAAAATGTGCTTGCAAGTGGAAAAAAAAAACAAAAAACACAACTATGTAGAGGAAAAAGTGCTCATGTCCAGTTGCCAAAGTTCATCTCTTTTTATTCAAACTGGAATGGAAGGTATCACTAACCTTATACTCAAGTTAGCATAGAGTTACTTGTTATTTTTAGAGTGCTAAAAAAATAAGTCCAGCTTAGGGTAATCACACTTATTCTCCTTAATTTCATGATACCGTCTACATGAAAACCCCAGTGACAGCGTGGAAATCCTCTATCTTTCTGTAGAAGAGATTGCTACACTCACTACAAATAATCCAGTCAGAGAGATAAAAAAATTTCCATAAATGCAATACAGGACTCATTTTCTCAAGCTTCCTGACTCAGTGCTCCCCTCCCACCTACATGTCTCACCCTAAGCCTGGATTTCCCCTGTCCCCCTGCACAGATCCCCAGCTCCAGCCCTGCAAGCATCCTGCCAGCAGCTGCACAGCAGCTGAAGCACCACCAAAAGGGGACAGATTCTCTGGCTGCCAAGGGCATAAAAAAAGCCTACATCCAGCCTGCAGCTATTTTTTGGGGTGTTTTTGAGAGTTTGCATTTGTACAAACCAAAAGAACGGGAAGAAGGCAGAAGTTTTCCGTGGCACCACCAGCAAAACCGTATTTCATTTTGCAGAGACGTTAATTAACTATGGGAACTGCATAAACCTGCTGCTGGGGCAAGTGGAAATTTCTCTTTCCTCTCCTGCCCACCATACTCAACCTACAACTGGGCAAAGAACAGATGATGGAAACTTATGTGAGCCATCCAGTAAAAGTGGGACAACCAGAACACGTAACTATCCTGGATTACAAGTATTATAAATACCTCTCACACAGACCATACCTCTTTGGACAATAATTCAGGCACAGGACACATCATGGGACACTGCTTCTAACACATTGAAATGAGAGGTTTCATGTGGGAAGTTCTCAGAATTATGAAAGTTTCACAATTACCACTACACGTGTTGTATTAAGGTGAAGGATAGATCAAGAATTAAGTTTAACACATTAAGTGCAGCACTCAGAACCCAGCTCAATAAGCCAAAACCTTTTGCAAAACAGTGCCAATGACCGTGCAGGGTAATTAGCAGAAGCCACCTTGAATTTAAAATAACATGAAATTCATGAAGTCAAGATAAAGCCAAGAGATTTACCAACCAACTTCAGCTTCTCTTAGAGGAATCTCATTTTCTAGGAGGCAGCAGGGTTTTCTGACACTGAGACCAGTTGGTATTTTTGAAGCCTGGCAGAGTCTCCAGGCTCCAGCTAGCAGCCAGTCCCCTTCATTGGGGATGCCCTTTCCCCCTCAGCACTGGCAGGTCAAGCAGCAGCCAGCATCATCTCTGCCTCCCTGTCCCCAGGAAAGGCAGATTAGGCATTTTTCCATCCCAGAAGCAAGGGAGGCCTTTCCAGCAGCTAAAGGCAGCCCTCTTGACAGAAACAATCACTGGATAAGTACATAAGCGAGCACCAAGGCCACACTGGGCCCAGCTCCTGCTGCGGAGGCCGCACCGCAGGGCAGCTCCCAGGACAACACTTCCATGGCTCTCTGGGCCATCCCACCACAGCAGTATGGTCAAGCAGCTCTGCCCCAGCAGGACATACTAAAGGAGACCTCACCAATCCACAGCAGCTCATTTCTTCCAGTACCATCAGGCCCACAGCATAACCCCAGCCCCAGAGACACTCCACACCTTACCTGCGAGCTCCAGGCTGGCTCTTTCTGAGGAAGAAGAGAGAGGGTCACCACTATCCTGCACATCCCAAATATACCTGCAGTTCCCCCTGTGCCCCACCTGAGGATCAACCTCCCACACTGTCAGCTGGCTCCGCCTGCTGCAAAACCCCCACCTGTGCCCACCCAAACTAGCACCACCTGCCTGCTCCCCCTCAGAGCCCTCCGAGGCCAGCCAGCAGTGGGGTGGGTCTGTGCCACCTGCGTGCCAGCTCCCTGGGCTGGGGCAGTCTCTGCAGGGCCACCAGGCCTTTTGTGATGCACCACGCGCTCTCCAGCCTGCACACCAGCCCCTGCCAGCTGGTATTGCATCTGGGATTGCCAGTGTGAGCAAACAGGCAGATACCGTTCCCGAGCTGCTGAATGCTCCGATTTCTTTCCACATATCCTGTCAGGATTCTCTGGGCTTTTCCCCATTCAGCAAGTGGTTTTTTTCCAGGTTGCCCGAGTAGCTTTTCTTACACTGCCCAACATAACTTGGGCCTTGGATGACGCTGCAAGGAGAAGTCCCTGAGCAATCTTGAGAACCCAGGTGCTGCAAATCAGACCTCAGGCACTGCCAAGGGTGAGGACCAGAATGCCCGGAGTCCATGTGCACAAAGAGAGGAGAGAGAGAGGAGAGGGGTCATTGTACCGTAAGAGCATGATGGAAATTAAGGCTAATACGGGGGATTTACCACAAGCATTCATTATCCTGCTTCTGTTCTCGCTGAGGAAGAGGGGATATAATGAGGAGGCAAAGGCAGAAAAGCTAATGGGAGATTTATCACTTTCATTAATGTCTTAGTCCAAAAGTGAAGAGAGCATTGACAAAATCTCCTGGAGGTGTGAGGTTAAGAGCTGTCATTAATGCAGAAGCAAAAGGGAGATCTCTCACAGGACAAATCAGAAAACTGGGGAGCAATGGAAGTGGTATAAACTGACTGGCACAAGGGCAAAGTCAGTCAAGGGACTAATAATACTTTCTGACAGAAGGCTGGAGCTCATCAGCAACAAACAGCTAAAGAAGGTTGTGGATCACCAGGACCAGTCAATCACTGATGTAACTCTAGATAATGAAAATGTGCTTTTCAAAGTTATCAAAATGGCTAATTCCAGTGGAAATACAGAAGCAGTATGCCATTGCACAGGCTCTTCTGCAAGCCCATGCTTTATACCACAGACACTCCATCTCCCTCTCTTCGAGCCAGACACAGACAGAGGGCCAGCAGGAGAGGGAAAGCTAGCAGAGGAAGAGAGGATTTTTATAACCTACCAAAAGAGAGGCTGAGAAATTACTTTCTAACAAAGCATATCAGCTTAAAGGCTACCAAGGGAGACAAATTATTTAAGCAGGGAATAGGTTTTGGCTCGAGATCAGATAGTCATAAGACTATTACAGATAAATTTCAGCTGGCAATTAAAAGATAGCTCCTAAGCAATGAGAAGCAAGGGAGCTGCAAAAGGCTGCCAATCAAAAAAAAAAGGCAACACCATTTGCCACAGGTACACAGGCACGCACAAAAACCTCCCCAGAATCTCACCCATTGTTTTTAAGATAAACTCCAGTGCTTTCCCAAAAGGTCTTGCTGAAGGGATTTCCTATAATTAAGGACCTAGATTCAGGAAGCCCCTTCCAACTCTCTGGTACAAGCCTGGTAATTGCATATCACAGAGGAATTATTGGCATTGACAGAGTTACTGAAGCAATTAATTAGTTTACTAGCATCAAGAAACAGCAACCTACTTTTGTAGTGCTGCAAGACTGGGAGAGGAGAGGGAAAAGCAAGAAAAAGCTCCGAGGTGCTTGCCTAGAGGGTACAGACTGTCATCCCTAGGAGTCCTCTGGTCACATACCTGTGGCACCATCTCAGGTGGTGCCTCAGAAGACAAGGCTCAGAGACATGTCAGAAATATATTATGGTACCTGTGCCATTCAATTAAAAAATAAAAAATAAAAATAAAATAAAAATAAAAAAAAAAAAAAAAAAAAAAAAGGCGGGTGGAGGAAGAATAGGGAAGCCTTGATTGGCTTGAAATTTGAATTGCAGTCAGCTGTTTGATCATACAGGAGATATGCAATATATGGCAGCCCCACACTGCTGTTTGCTCCACACTGACCAGCCAATCTCCTCTGGGAGCCTACTGCTGGGAATGGGCTTCTGCACCTCCCCTGCTCCTGTTGGCACTGTAGATGGACTTGAGAGGTGATAAACACAAGCCAGCACTTTGGCTGACAGACACAAATAAAACTAGCAGTGTTCACTTAGGAGAGCAGGGAGTGCAGATGAACTCAAAGGATAGAAGGACAAATTCTGTGAGTGGTAGAGCACTGGTAGCTTCAGGAGGAGATTCCTGAGAAGCCCTGTGCCTTCTCTGTTTATGAAAACAGCTGCTGTAGCCAGCCATATCATCTTGGGCTCTAAAGCCCACAGTGTCCAGATCCTTGATATCACAGGAGTGTGTACAGTGGGAGAACCTGGGTTTGGATTGTTATCTTCTCAAAGAATTTTTGACATTGTCAAAAATAACTGTGTCTGTAAGGTGCTATTAGATATTATGAGAAATACTAGAACTGCACCACACACGACTCAGACTGGCTCCCTTATTTTCTTTACCTCAGTTTCTAAAGGCACAGACATCCAGGAGCAACTAAAGCCAGAACTTCTAAAGAAGAAATTATTTTCTGCACAGATGTAAGCCTCCATAATGAGTCTCTGCATGGATTAAACAAAACAACAAAAAAACCACTATGTTTCACTTCCATCTTCTTTGGACCTGTCTTTGGGGAGTTTGAGATTTTTTTTTTTTTTAATTTTGATTTCTATTACTTTTTTATTTTATTTATATTTACATGACTGATGTAGTGCCTTAATGTCTATTATCTCAACTTCTAAATCTAATTGATATCTATGGGGGAGACTCAGGCTGGAGACAAGCATAGGAATACCAAATCTCACATTTTACTCCTGCTTGGAACTCAGTATTGGTATAGATTTTGGAAGCCGAGCAAGACATTTCTGCACAACTGGGATGAGGGTTTTACAAAGATTTTTTTACAGTCAGCAATTATTTGCTACACAGAGGAAAATAAAGATAAAAAGCATTAACCCACTGAGATGGCAAACAGTGTAAGTTTCCAAAGAGTTCTGAACACTTGGTGATAGTTCCTGGGCATTTGGACTTCTCCCAGTCTCAGAGTAGTCTGTAGCTCCAGTGTTTTTCTGGTGTGCAGCAGAGTCAGGAGCAGTGAGGAGTCATGGTGGAGCTGGAAGAAGGAAACAGCAGAGCCACACTCACAGGTGGGGGCTGTTTGAGGTGAGCCATCTCACACCAGCCTTCCTCAGCATTTGGAAATGTCACCTACATCAGTGCCTCCTCCTTGCCTCCACCAACAGCCTCAGGACTGCACCAGGCAGCAGGTGAGGAAGGAGCACAGCCCAGCACTGCAGCCCTGACCTCACAGGTGAGAAAAGCTTCTCCAGATGGGCCACACAAAGTTCATTTTCAGGTGTGAGTACATAGGTATTGAAATGCTCCATCTGCTTTAAAGTGGTTTAAAAATTGCACTCAATGAAAGGTAATGTTCACTGGATACCAGCATTAAGCAAGGCTGAGCTCCTCCACTTCACAGCCCAAAGGCTTTGGCTGCAGACAGGTGAGTTCAGAGAACCAGAGCTCATTCCTATAGTAAGCAGCCTCAACTATTTTTGTCCACATGGACATGGAATCGCTTCTGCAGCACAAGGTCTGCAAGAACCTGAGAAGCCACTGAGCCCTGTGCTGGGCAGAGCTGTGGGCTGTCCTCCAGGCAAGCCTCTGGGGGGGAAGAGAGTCACAGCGGGCTGCCTGCCAAGGGCCATGCCCAGGGACAGGTTCAGCCCTAGGCCCAGCACCTCTCTCCTGCTTTATGGGCCCCTTCACTGCACAGGGAGATGGTGGAGTCACCATCCCTGGAGGTATTGAAAAGACATGTAGATGTGATACTTAGAGACATGGTTGAGTGCTGGACTTTGCTGTGCTGGGTTAAGGGTTGGACTCAGTGATCTTAAAGGTCATTTCCAAAGAAAACAATTCTATAGCAGACTGATCATCCTCTTTCCCTGACATGTCTGCTTTGAGGACACAGCTCTGGGGCAAGGGATAAAGGTGGCTCCTTCCCCAGCACGAGCTGGGCTTTTCCCCCAGGTCAGCTCTCAGAAGTGGCATGGGCACGCTCAGCTGCACACAGAGCCAGGGCAGTGCTGAGCAGCTGAGAACAGACTCCCGAAGTAGCTGAAAAGACCAGGCAGCAGCTTGGCATTTAGTACTGGGTGCAGGGACTCAGAAACACACTTGAAAAATCTGTTTATCGAGGTATAACACAGCAGGTGCCAGGCTTGCACCCAGCCCCAGGCTAGAAACTGGTCACTGTAGGAAAAGAGCATCCACCCAGCACCAAATGTAGCAACCACCTCTGAATTAATGCCAGTCAGTAAAGGATTTACCAAAACAAGGGAGAAACAGATGGGGGTGGAAAAAGCAGGGAGAGGTGGATGAGAACTGTTTGAACTTTCGCCCACAGGCAGAAATCTCTCAGTGGAAGGTCAGCTTACCGTAGGTTCAGTATAGCTGATGTGCATTTGTTTCACCTTTCCCACCGCCCCCACAAACTGAAAACCAAGCATGAAGTTTTTCTTAAGAATCTTTACTTTTTTTTTTTTCCTCTTAACTTAAATTATACAATTATATGCCCGAAATACAAGTATAAAACCTCACAATGAAAGATGCCGCTAATTTCTACCAAATAGTCTAAATAATAATGCACTTACATCATTTACACAATTTACCTTCACAATAAAATAGGAGCGCTTAGATCAATATTTACATATTGACAGAGAACGTGGCCGTGCAGCCAGCCACTTCTGGCGCTGTCTCCTGCTGGAGCACCTCTGGGAGACTTGCCTCTGCAGGGAACAAGCCCTGCCAAAACCTTTCTAGGTGCAGGAACCTGCCCAAAGGGTACCAAACAGACCAAAATGGTGGCAAATATTGGCTTTTTCGTCTTCAGGCTGCCACTGCAGCACACAAGCACACATCGATGAGTTGTTTAAAGAATTCCCTGATACAGAATTTTGCTTTGATATATTAGGCACTTCATTATACAAGTTATTTATTATGGCTTATGCAAAAGAACTCACTTTCCTTCAGGATATGTATTTGCCAGGTTCAGTGGGAAAAAGACATGTCTAAGGGCACGCTTGCAGCCAGTGTTTTGGGTTAGGCTGCATTAGGAATCTGGATCCCTTTACTTCATATCAGTAATGAAGGAAATATTTTGTCAAGACCTGCTCCTTCCAGCAAGTCAAGCAGTCAGTGTGTTTTAAGTCTTAGTGTATTTGCACTTTTATGCAAAATCCTTGGCAATTACACATTTCCCTCTTCCAGTAAGTTAACTACTTATATCCGTGCTGTTCCATGTGCCGTGGGGTGACACATCCCACATATGATTGTCTTAAAAGAGTAAACTGTAGGTTGAGGGATTATTTACATATCTTAAAATGTAGAAGATAAAGTTGTAACTTACCAAATAATAAATACAGATCAGAGTATAAGACTGAAATAAAATAAATTAGAATGATTCCCCCCAGAGTGTTGAATTTCTTCTCTTAAGGCCTAAGCCAAAGATTAAAAACAAAACAAAACAAACAAACCTCACCAAGTGATATATTTTCAATGGTTCAAAAAGGTTTTGGATAGGGCTTCTAATTAGACACTGTCTGAGAATGAGATGTTTAGCTAAGCTGGTGGGTATTTGAAACCTATGTGATTTAACAGCAAAATTTACCTCTAAAAGGAGTCTTTTGGGTAAAACTTTTTAGACCAAACATTAATACTGTTTTCATTGGGAAGAACATAGTTCTCGAAGATTGTCTCGACATTAATTCAGCAGCAAGGAAATAAGCAGACAGTTAAGAACACAACGTATTTGCGAAGCAGATACGTGTTAGTGCACTTGATTTTCCAAAAACTTCACTCCTCAGCTACATTTGTGCATATTTCAGAATGCTTCTAACTAGATGGTTAATAAAAATCTTCTCATGACTATAGCTAAGTTTGCCATTTTAAAAAATTAACTGAAAAACAGTTAGGAGTAACTTACTCAAGAACAATGCCAAATTTCAGGTCCAAATGTATCAGAAGACCAAGAAATTTGGAATCCAAGTAAAAAAAAATCTTAAAACGTAGGTCTATCAAACTTTAAAAAAGAAAAAAAAATATTAAAAGCAGTGAATCTGCTCTCAGAATTGCACACTCACCAGGTTTGTAAACTCTACATGAAGTCAGTGATGCACCGTTCACTGTAAGAGGTATAATGTGGATGCTCTATGCAGAGCAGTGCAGATGCTTTTTGGTTGCAGTTTCCTTCACGCCTCCTCTTTCTGCTCCTTGAGGATTAAGCACCTAAAGAAAGTCAGTAGCTAAAAGCGTCTGAGAGGAAGAGGCCTGGGTTTACATGGAAGGGGAGGTGACGGGTGTCCAGGAGGATGCCAGCCTGGCGTGTGCGGAGGTGTCGTACTGGCCGTCGGGCAGGTCGGCGGGCGCCGCGCCGTCGTACAGGGGTGATGCGGAGGAGGCTGCTGTCACCGCGTGGGGCAGGGCGGAGTAGTGTCCTGGAGAGCCACGCAGGAACTGCGAGCTCAGCCCGCTGGACATCCCGCTGGGCTGGGACACCGGCGTGATGGTGCTGTTACTCACAGACCACAGGTTGGGGTACTGACTGCAAGAGGGAAAGCCGCGGATAAACGCGGTTCTTAGTGACTCCCGTGCCTGCTGGCAGCTCCTCAGCTCACAGCACAGCCCCCAAGCCAGCTCCACTTGCTGCAGACAGTGAAGTTCTCTAGGCAGGAAGGACCCCCCCAAGCAGAATTTGTGCTCGTGACACCCCCACAAATAAACTGAACTTCCCTATTTTCCAACAGGGGTTAGTCAAAAGGGGTGGCAGAAATGCCTTCCTTGAGGTTCCACAGTTCCAGTTCTACTGGTTTTACCCACTGAACAACTCAGTGCAGAAACTGAAACTTGGGGAACCTTGCAACTTCCTAAATATGCATCCTGGGGATCGGGCAGAGAAAGAAGTGCTAGAAGGACCTTTTTACTCAATTAATCTGTGTTCAGGACTAAAACTTATGTTCAGTAATATAGTTAACTCATACTGGGTAGTAGTACGTAGCTGGATTAACAGTTAAGAGTCCACATGGATGGTTCAAATGTACACAGAATGCTTTCCACAAACAGAATGCTGGGTCTGAATTGCTAGAAAATATGTCCAAATCTTGTCCCTCTGCAGTTAATAGCAAATATTTTACCACTTTTTCTGAATCTCTTTGAATTTTCAAATTTAGCTCTAAGGGACTAACTGCAAGCTAAATTTTTGCTAAAGGGTCCAAAAGTTTAATTAGGATAATAAGTACAAAGAGGAGAAAAGGTTCTTTTTCTATGATCACAAAGTATCTTTCACCACAGGTACAATCCCATGCTATGCTGGTTAGTGTGACAATGCTGAAGTAAAGAATTACTGCCCCAACCATGTGCTCCTTCTCCATGCTCCTTCATTTGTCTCCATAGGTTTATGGAGATGGCTGGGAAAGCTGTGACCAGCCAAAATGGAAGGTATAAAGAAAATAAACTTTTTAAACACCACTATGCATAGAGATGAAACATAAGACAGCATCCTCAAATTCACTCTACGTTTTTCTAAGCCATTTGCAATCTTTAATCGATCAAATATTGCTGTCACAAGTATCTACATTTCCAAAAACAAAACAAAATTCTCTTTCTTCCATCTGTTTTACTTGTGAATAGTCCCTCTCAGTGCCCCACAGAGTGCTAATGATTCATACTAATGGCCAAAAAGACTTCTAATATGCTGGTGACTCTTTACCTCCTTTTTCAGCCTTCTCTTCCTAGAAAGTATCAATGTAGGGATTTGAGGGCTCCTACCTGGAGCTGGTAGCTGTGCCAGTGCTGTGACCCATGGGCAGCATGGCTGTGTGTGTGGTAACTCCCAGAGAAGACCAGTTGTCATGGGACTGCAGCATGGACAGGCAGGCAGAGGAGTTGTCAGCATAGGCTGCTGAGAAAACACATCATCACTTACAAACACGAGAATCAGGCCAAGAAGCAGTTTTGTATTTATAAATGCAATGCAGAGGTTTAAACCACTGTTCCCCACTACTGCCTTGGGAAAAAAAAATAAAAGCAAAATAACACACACAAAAAAACCCCAAAGCCAGTATCCACTTGTGTCAGGCTCACACCTTTACTGGCATTGCCCTCATGTATTGTTTTGCTCCCCTCATAACTGCAAAGTCTTACTTCTGCGAAGGGCCTGTGGCCAAAAGGCTGCCTGCAAGCCAGCTGCTAATTCAGCACATGCTATTTTACTCAGTCAGTGGGAAAAGGAAGGCTCTTTATTTGCACTGTCACCTGGAGACCTCCCATCTCCATCACCTACCCTGGCAGTAGCGGTCTGGCAAAGCTGGATAACAAGCCTGTCACAGGATCACACATCCCAGTTTTGAGCTGAGCCTTGCCACCTTGAAATCTGCCTTAGGCACCATCAGAAGTGACTGGGCTGTGGCTGACACTGCTTGGCTTGTGACCCAGACTGGCTGGCTCACACAGCACGGGCACTAAGAAGCTCTAAAGGGAATCCCATCCAGCCAACCAGAGCGAGAAAGAAGCTGCTGTGGCAGCTAGCTAAGGGAAGGATTTTTGCTGATGACCAGGGAACAAGGAAGAACACCAGAGAGGTTTTGTTCTTTTTTAAGTCTTGCATAAAATTTCCAAGATGCAAGAAAAGTTCGCAGAGAGCTAGTTTTGCACTACAAAATGAACTACAAAGCTACGTACAAGACTGGTCAGGCTGCATCTAGGAGCCCACGGATTACTTCATAATTCAAAATAATAAATATTTTTTAAATGGGAACCTTCAGTATCTATACAGCCTGAAAGCAAAAAATGTTAACCGTTCTTCTTTGCCAGGGGATTTTTTTTTAAAAAAAAAAGGTAACATACAAAAAAACCCCACAGATTTTAAAATGTCCTTTTCACCCTTAGTATCTCGGGCACTAGGTACCCAAGTCTTAAGATGTTTGGCTACTTCTGAGCACACTTTTTTAAAAAGCTCTGCAGTTTACTCAGCTCCTCATTGTTTCTCTCTATCCAGCGGTGAGACGTTCATAGACAGACACTAACCACAGCCACAGTAACAGAAACTAACAAAATCAGACCCTCAGTTATGAAGACACTGGGAACGTGTACTCAGCCCAGCTCCCCCCTTTTGACAGAGCGGCAGCCCCAGACTTACTTGGCGAGTTGTTCCTGTGCGTGTAGGGGCTGGCGTAGGGCGCAGGCCGGTGGCTCCGCAGCGATGAGTACCTGTCACAGCTGTGGGCAGGGGACAGCGACAGCGGGGCTCCAAACTGGCCGTGAGGATTGGCAGGTGGGCACAGAGTGCCACTCCCAGGAATCAGCCAGCTACCCACTGTGGGGAAGGAAGGGGTCTGTAAGAGGGGAGCATGGTGCAGCCAGGTGGAGAATCACAGCAATGAGACAAACAACTGAATGGCGGGGAAATGCATGCTCAGGGAAGGAAACAGAGTTTCAACACAGCTGAAAAATCTGGATCTTTACAACTCTCATAAATGCTCTTATGAGGGAAAATTCGGAGGCAGCTTAGAAAAAGTCTTGTGTCAAGCTAGCTTGTTTTTGAACTTAACCATTTAATCGCAACCACAGTAAGGAAACATGGAAATTGTTCAACCCTCCCATCTGTAGGTAGTGTGGGCTCAATAACTGTAAGCATAGTATTCAATTTTAAATTGCTCTTTGTGGGTCTCAATCTGTAGCTAAGCTCTGAAGTTTCTCAGACTGCTAAGAACTCCTCTTAAAAATTAAGTATTTTATCTGAAACAAATTCCTACTGCAAATCAATTCCCCCATCCTTTTAGGCTGCATTTTGTTGGGAATCATCTGTTAAAACGGAAGTCAGTAAAACACTAATGCTTTTCAATCATCTGAACCAGCTTTTTTAAGCAAATGCCCACAATTTTCTTAGAGTATCTCAAACACAAGTACTGTCTCAATAAATTTTATGAAATAAACTCCATGTCCATGTGAACACTGCTGTCCTTGTATAAAAAGGCAGATGTCTTTTTGGACATAAAGGCAACTCTGCAGGATCCTATTAAATGGTTTTGAATGCAGTAAATCCTAACCACACACAGAGATTGTAGTGTTTATACACTCTTAAACATGCACAAACCACAACCACAGACATTGGTGACGTTCCTTTGTCTATGAACGAACGAACCAGCCATCAAGCCCTGGACTCAAAGTTTTCCTTAACTTAACAGAGAGTAGATGGAAGAAATCAGTTATGCTCATGATGCACAATGGAAGGAAACATACACTGTGAATACCCAGACTGCTGGTTGTCCCCCACTTCCTCCATCATGTCTTTGTGATCACTTCTATAAAAGAAACCATACTGTATTAGTTAAGAATACGCCTACACAAAGAGCTCTTTAAAATTCACATTTCAGAATTTAGTCAAGAGCTCTCACCTTTCTTTTGCATCAAGAAACGCCTTTGCAAACGGATTGTATTTAATTTTTAAAGCTGTGATCTAAAAACAACAACAAGTATCTTTATTCACATATAATCACCATTCATTATCACATTGATATTAGGATTTGAACTAGGACTATCCATTGAAGTTGGTAAAACCACAGATTTTTGAAGAAATAAAAGCAGCCCCATAAAAGCAACTGATGGGCATGACTTTAACAGCCCCTTAAGGTCTGAAGTATTATCAAAGCACTAGGAGTTAGTCTCTGCCAAATTTTGAATGAATAGCCTGAGTTCATTGATCATCTAAGGAAACACCTAAGAAAAGTAGTAAATGAAATAATTATAAAAATCTTCACATTTCAAGCCAGAGCAGATTGGACATCAAAGAAATCTCAGAAAACTTGATAATTACAACTTCATTCAACACAGACATGCATTTGGGCTAGCAGAAAAAGGGCCGCTCCAAAAATGGCGCATTTGGTCACTGCGTAGCTGAAAATGACAATTGTATTTTTTACCATAGTTGTTTGTCCCCCCAGAGTCTTTTAAAACTTACTCCCCTACAATGAATCTACAGTACCTATTGACACAAATAACGATCAGAACTTTGTTCTGTAATTCATTCATAGGGCTTTTACATACATTAATTTCATCTTTTATATTTAGCTTCCAAAAAAAGCATAGGAAGAGAACTGAAAAATGCAAAAGGAGATCCATTATTTTGCTCTGTAACATGCATGCTTTGCTACTTGAAACCTGCCGGTAGCGGCATCCTCTCCCCCACTGTGCACACCTCCTCGTTCTGGTAGGCTGTCACAGCTATAAACTGGGTTTCTGGGAAGGAATGGCTGGTGATCATCCGCTGCGGGCCACCCACTCGCACTATGTGAATCCGTGGCTCGTACTTGTGCAGGGAGTTCAACATGATCTGTGAACAAATAGAGCAGGTGAGCGGTGATAGAGTAGCGGCAGATGCTGCCAGGCACAAAGGGCACTCAGGTTTTAAAGCATCCGTCTATCCATCAGAAGTGGAAAAGGCAGTAAGCAGGAATAAAGCCTAAAACTGAAGCTGTGAGAGAAGGAAAGGCGCACTGAGGACAGACAACACAACTTTCTGCGCAGTTATCCTCATCCCTGTTACTTGACAAGGCACTCGCAGAGTCACAAATGCATCGATGATAAATCAGCCAGAAAGATTCATCTACCGCACCACTGGCATTAGCGGATACCCAGACCAGAAAGAGATTTTCAAAACAGAGAAAGTGATAAAATATCAAGGCACCCATCCTCGGTGGAAAGAACACCTCTCCTGAATGAATGACTGAATGAATGAGGGGGGCAGGGAGAAGCGCGACCCACCCCCTCAGCACGTTTGGTAAGGAAAGCACGGAAACGAGCAGTAAGGAGAGAGCGAGCCCGCTGACCGACAGGTCCCGGTGCCGGTGTTTACCTGCCCGCCGCCGTTGAGCTTGTTGGTGAGTTTGACTTTGCTAAAGGAGACGGGCGCCTTCATCCAGTGCGCGCCGAAGTTGGGCGAGTCGGGGTGGATGTAGACGCAGCTGGGCGCCTGCGGCTCCGGCTTCCCGCCCGGCACCCACTCCCCGTTCACGTACTTCCAGCGGTGCCCGTCGGCCGCCACGAAGTCCAGCAGGAAGGAGTACATGGCGTTGGGGTCCAGCCCCGACACGCTCACCTTCAGCACCGGGAACATCCTCCTGCGGGGCGACACGGAGGCGCGAGGCACGGCGGCGGGCAGCCGCGACCCCCGGCCCCGCCGCCGGGACCCCCTCGCCCCCCGCGGGCGGCCGGAACCGGGGTCGGGAGGCGGCGGGGCGCGTCCCTACCTGCCGTTCTTGGTGACGATCATCTCGTTGGTGAGCTCCTTGAAGCGCAGCCACAGGTCGCCGTCCTCCAGCGCGACGCGCAGCTCCCGCTCCGTGGGGTCTCCCTTCTCGCTGCCCGCCTGCAGCTCGCTCTCCACGGCGCTCAGCAGGTGATCCACGCGGTACTGCGGGGGCTTGCCCGCGCCCTCCGCGCCGGGGGAGCTCATCGTGGCCCCGCGCCCGCCCGCGGGGCAGCTCCCTGGCGCGGCAGCGGCACCGAGCCGGGCCCGGGCCGCCTCGCCGCGCCCTCAGCGCTGTTATAGCCCGCCATAAACGCCCCCCCCGGTGACATCAGCGCGCCGGCGGGGGGGCCGCGCTGATTGGCGGGCGGCGCCTTTGATCGGCGCGGGCGGCGCTGCCCATTGGCCGCCCGCGGCCATATCAGAACGGGGCCCGCGGGAGCCTGTGATGTTAATTGCGGCCCGCGGGATTAAACGCGGCTATTTTATGTAAATCTGCCCCCAAATGTTTGCACCTCTATCAAAGCCGCCGGGGCCGGGGCTCCGGCAGCCGCGGAGGAAATGGCCCATCTCGGCAACAGCCTCACAAGCGGCCGGCGCGGCACCCTCCCGCCTCCCGGCGCGGCGAGACCCCCGGTCCGCTTCCCGGCGGGCAGTCCTGGACGGGAGGCACCCGCGCCGCGGATTCGTATTTAGGGGAAAAAACGGGAAATCCTCTTCTCCGGCCGGCCGCAAGCTGACGGCAGCACCCCGCCCCGCACGCCGCCTCCCCCCGCGCCCGCCCCTGCCCCCTTGTCAGAAACTTCTGCGGCGGGGAAGGGTGCGGCCGGCAGCCACAAACCTTGCGGGAAAATCGGCCAAAGAGCTGGGACCGCACTGTACAGCGGCTGACCACAAACCGGGCACGGCACGGGCACTTCCCCGCTTTTAGCCAGCCCATGAGCCCGCCCGTGAGAAAAGTGCCGGAGTTCGCCTCGCAGCGCCGGCACGGGCGCGGCCTTCGCAGCCGAGATGCTCGACGGCGATGGTTTCGAGCCGTCACTCCTAAATAATCTTTTAAAAACTCAGAAAATCAGATGGGCAGCCACTCGCCACCACACCTAAATAAAAGCACACTTCTGAAAAACAGATCGATAGTTAAAGGCTTTGTTTCGTGTACGAAGGAGGAAGCCCGGCGAGTTCCCGCGGGCAAGAGGGGAGAAACTCATGGGTGAAACTTTGCAACGGGATGAGTTTATTTTAAAGTTATTTGACGCAAAAACTGGGGCCGGGACGAGGGAAAAGAGGGATGCTCTGAAGCACTCCCGCCGGCCGGTGTTATAATAGTTTGCATTCTCCGGAGCTGCGACGGTCTGTGGTGTGAGAGAAGTTTATTACCTTTCCGTGAGAATCCCTGGATAGAGGGCGAGGGGGAGAGAGGTGACAATGAGCAGGAAATAGTTCAATGGGGTCTCTTTAAACAATAACAAGTTCTTTAAACGGGAGCAAAGGAGAAGGAAAAAGAAGCGGAGCGGTGTAAAAATCAAAGTTGTTTTTAAAACGGGCATCTCCTCCAAACACCGCACACCATCGCTGCCGCGATTTTTCAAATTTTAGGAGAAATTGCCCGGAATACACTGTCAAGCTCCCTGGCAGCAGAAGGAACTGGAAGTCAGGGCTGCCAGGGGAAGGCACTCTGAAGGTCCCTTTTGCGGGACACAGACGGTGATTCAGTCCTTTTTGGTTTGCTATCTGCGGCTTAGGGCTGTGTTTTCAGTACACAGCACCATCGGGCTCATACATCATTCACTTAACTCCGCAGAGCTTTCTTTCCCCTTTAGTCTGACAAGCCGAATTCCTCGAGCCCCCTCTCTTCAACCACTGTGCAGAAACAGGAGAAAAAAATGTTATCCCTTCAGATCAATTCTTGCTTTAAAGTTTCCTGAAGCTCTTTCTGCCTGAGCACCTACTGCCTGCTTTTTGTCCTCTTCGGAAGGGGAAAGCAGCATTTGCGAATAAATTGCGGGCAAAGTTTACTAAGTTGATACCTGGTCACTGCTAGCCGTAGTTGGAGATGATCTTGTCGCCATCAGGTGTTTATTTCACTGAAGATGCTCCGCTCTAAACAAGCAGCCACGACCTGACAAAAACCACGAACGCGCAAACCCCGCATGAGCACGGCGCTCTGGCCCCCGGGTGAGCTGGCAGCCCCGGCTTTGGGTTTGCGCTTAGAAGGGGACACTTCAAACATCTTAATCCTGGAAAAGCCGAGTGCCAGGAGAGGCTAACCGCGAAGAAGGACTCGCACGGGAGGGAGCTCCCCGCTCCGTGCAGGTGACAGGGGTAGAAGGGACTTTTCACCCCTTGCTGCAAGAAGTCGCGTCACTTTTAGGGTACGGTCCGCGGGGAAGGCGGGGGAGGGAAAAGGGGACAAGAGCAGTGGAGGTGGTGGGGGTGGTGATGGTGGGTCCTGTCTTGCCTCAGCTTTTCCTCAGCTCGACGCCACCTGACAGTGAACGTGTTTAAGAGCCGAAAGCAGAAGGAACAGGGGTATTGAAAGTGTCGGAGTGGTTCGGGTGGAATACGAACTGCTCTGAAAGTGTATAAATCAAATAATTAGAGACGATCTAAGTTTGCGTTTCTGTGAACTGAGCTTTTAAAACACCTTTTAATTCTTCCAGATGGATGCTTCCAGGAAGGACCAAACCCTTTATATATACGGGCACTCAAGGATTGAGAAGCCCTTCGGCAGCAGACGCTTACCTATATGGTTAATATTTTTTTGCACTGACCGCTCTCTTTAGGCAAAGAGAAGAGAGTTGAAGTTCAACTTGATTTGATATATCTCACATTTTACTTAATACTTAGCAATTGAGTGAGTTGCTCATCCCAGACCAATAATGTATGCTCTCAAATTTAGCTGGTCTTTAAAAAGAAACAGTCTTTCCAGCTTTAAATTTTGAAATGACCATTAAAAAAAAAAAAAAAAAAAAGTTTCCAGGAGTTTATATATAATCTTTGGAATGCCATAAAAACCATCAAAATAAAAACAACCTAACAACCGCTCCAAAAGAACCAACAAACCCAAACCGTGAAGTTTTTCCTCAGCTTGGATTCCTGTCGTCTTTATTTTATTTCCTTCCCCCTCTTTCTGATCTTAATTGCACTTTGGTTCTCAGGAGAGAGGACTCCCCAATTCCACACTCTTTTCAGCGGGAGCTGCAGTGCATGACAGTTTACAGCCAAAAAACTTCCTCCAGCCGAACAGCTATAAAGATTCCCGATTTATAGCAATACTTTCCCTCTCGCATGGGAAGATTAGCAGCCTCCAGCTGTTCCTTCGTGTTCAGAAGGCCTGTCCGTCATTCCCTACCTTATTTCCCGGGACATCGCAAATCCCCAGACACCTCCCCAGCGGGAACCAGCCCGTCCCTGCGGTCCCAGGGTGCCAGCTGCCCCTCTGCAGCTTTAACCGCCTGAGGACGCCGTGCGAAAATGTCAGTGTGTTTAAGTATCGGAGGTATTTGGTTAAATCTCTTTCGCCGTGCAGTTCTGGGGGGGGACACGCGCGATTAACACCACCTTTGGTGGCAGATCCGTGTCCCTGCTGCCCCCCTGCCACTTCCCGTGCCCACCCCGGGCAGCAGCGCCGGGCTGCGACAGCACCCGCTGAGCCCGAGGATGAAACCCACCTTCCAAAGGTCAAAATTTCCCACTTCTTATTCCCTGAAGAGCAAATACCTGCTTTCCCACCACCTAGATTTTTTTTTCCCCCCCTTTGTCCTCTTAAGAAAAATGAATACATTTATCATCACATAGCTGTAATTGAGAAGTGCATTTCTACTTTTCAGCTGCTTTTTCCTGGACACTGGGGAGGAATGTCCTACTGACACTACTGTAGAGGCATTGATGTGCATGTAAATGCCATTTTCCTAGGAAGGTTCTGGATCTTGTTTAACCTGGCATATAATTTTGCTTTATATATAAGATTTACACAAAGCCTAAAGATTGTGTTGGAAGAGCTCTTTATAAGGACACCACTTTGTAACCCCAGCGTGCTAACATATACTTGCATAGGACACAATGGCCTGTGAAAAAATATAGCAGATTTGTCCTTATTAATGTGGGTATTAAGACTCTGGGATGAGTACATTCCAGGATCTCCACTTTTAGTATTTAATAGGACTGATTTTCACCACAGGTTTTGATGCAAACACGTTTTTGAGAAACATTTTCGAGTAGTCTGAGCAGAGCACAGCATGTTGATTTTGGTTTGTTTTGCTTTCCCCTTTTAGCATTTGGGAGAGCAAGGCAAAGGCAGAGTGCCATCCTGCATTTTTGGAAGGTGGCAAAACTCCCGTTGACTTCGTCGGATCTTTGCTTGAGTACTGCTAAGTGCCCTCTCAAATGCTCAGATCCTGAGGTTTCTCTCATGAAAGTCAATGATCAAACTTCCAGTGACTTCAGCCCCTGCTGCCCTAGACAGTGCTAGCTGGGGAAAACCAACAAAATAAACTGAAGCTCCCAGGAAAAGTCCTTAAGAGAGTGTCTGGCACAAAGATAGATGAAATCAGCAAACATGGGAGTAGAATATCTTCACCAAGAATACCTTTTCAAATATCTTAGCAATATTGTTTAGATGACAAAAGCTATTTAAACCGAGTTTTCCTGTGTGAACTAGTGGGAACAAGGAGATGACAGGAACAAGAGCCACTCACCACTCTTAACAGGCCATTTCATTAAAGCTGCAAAGAGGGACGGGAACAACAGGGACTACAGGGGATGAAAAGAGAAGTAGTAGAATAATAGATACTGCTTACTGCATTATCCTGGCCTAAAGGGAAAATTTTAAAAACTCCAACTAAGCAAAAACTAAAACAACAAAACAAAAAATCCAAACAGAACAAACAAACAAAAAAAAACCAAAACAGACCAAACAAGCCCCCCAACCCCCCCCCAAACAAACAAACAAACAAACCCACACTGAAGACATATTCTGTTTCAAACAAGGACCATAGAAATCTGAGGACAGAAAGTACTAGTGTTGTCATAAATGTCCTAGCAGGAGTCCTATTGGGATACCCTACAATAAACAGCATCATTTCTTATACTTCAATCCATATAGTTCCCAAGGGGCACTAATGTAAACTCAACTTTCCTTGCTGAGATATGCTGGAAGAGGTTAAAACCCAAATGTTCAGGTCTTAAGTACAGGAGTCCTCAGATTTGCTGACATTAACAACCAAAACAAATTTTACTGGAAATATTAATCTTTTCCCTAAGCATATGCCTCTTTACTTTTTTATAAAATTATGCAGTGCTAAGAATCAAACTTTCTTTCACAATTCTTTTAATATCAATAAAAGATTTGAGGAATTTGGAAATCTATCATTCTCCCTCTAATTTGAATTTCATTAAGATTACTGCAAGTCGTAAGGCAAACTGGGTGCTTCACAGCTAGACAATGTTAACAACTCTACATAAAGAGATACAAGTCCTAATCTGTAACTGCAACTCTTTTCAGTTGTTCTTTGAGGTTTTTTCCCTCCTCCTTTACTGTTAAGTATTTTTATTCCTTCTCCTTACAAGTCCACAGAAAGGCAAATATACAGTGTTAATGAGCACTTTCTAAATTTTATAAGTAAAGATAACATTTTTAGTATTCATCAGTCAATTTGTGTCTAAATCTAGATTATCTCATGGTTTGGAATTGTAATTGCCTTGAATGTGGCCTCGAAGCTTACAGCCCTTCCTGAACTCTTTACTGCCAAGATTATTTCTCCATTTCTTCCTCTAGGTAACTCCCTCATCCATATGAAATAAAAGGTTTGGGACAGCTTCAGCAATGAGGGGTTCCTGAAAATAAATTCTCTGCCTCTCATCAGCAAGGAAGCTCTCAGATAGAAAACTGTTTTCTTTATCTCATTTGAGATAACCTCCACTGAGTGACACCAATGGTTTTGTATAACTGATGCTTCTTTCATCACATTGGCACAGCAGATTCAGAGGAAAGGACAGAAATTTAAGTCAATCTAGGGATTATTTGAACTCACATGCAACATGCTCTTACATCCACTGAGTCACTTTCTAGGTCTGTACACTGTACCCATTTTTACACTGCTCTGAACACAATTAATTTATTCTTCCGAGCTGTATGTAATATACCTCTGTTCTCTATACCTGACTCTTCATCTTACCCACACTCTCTTCACCAACAAGGTCTTCTCCACATCTATTCTCATATTATTACCTTTAAGAAAGTGAAATATTCACAAACTGATCAAGCCACCACCACATTTCCCTGTAAATCTTTTTCCCATTACGTGGGAAATTCCCATTACGTGGGAAATTCCCATAAATGCAAAGCATTTATGTTGCACACCACGCTGGACAGGTCTGTTCAGAGGGAAAATACATGGAAGAAGGACCCCACAGAACAGAGGAACAGGACTGTCACACCAACAAGAAGTTAAAATAAATTTAATTCTGGACAAGGAATAAATAAGTGAGGCAGCACTCATTGGAAAGTGATAACTGCAGAGAAATCAGAAACTGCTGACACCACAGCTCTTTAAAGAAGCTCCTGTTGGTCTTCTCTGAGAGCCAATGGGCACGGGGCCTGCCACACAGGACTCAGACCTTGAGAGCACCTTCTGGGACCTGCAGACATGCTTGTGGTTCTCTGCTTGTGGCTCCATGAGGAATGTAGAATATTTTGCTAACTTCAGCCTTTTTGCATCAAATGTACCCATCAAGCTCTGACGAACACAAATGTTTCTTCAAACCGTTTTCTGGTTTGAATTCAGGCAAGGTTAATTGGGTATCAGCCACCTCTCTTGGCCTTATGCCACCTAACAGGTTTAGATATGGGAAAACGGTTGATGTAATGTACAGCACAAGCATTTTAATGCCAGGAGAGCTGATTCTGGGCTCTACTGACTCACTGTCTCACTTCAGGCAAGTCTTCAGGATCTCATTTTAGCAACCTTCAGAGTGAAAATATTACAGACGTTTTCGTTGCTAATATCCCAGCCTTATTTTCTCTAGAACCATTTGTAATGCAAGTAAGCATCCGATAGGGTAATAATGCATAATGAGAAGTAATTACATGTCAAAACAAAAATTTACAACCTTTGATGTCTGTTTATGCAAATTAGTTTTGATTTTCTAATAAGGTTGTATTTTTTCCTGCTGGATGTTTCTGGAGCACTGGTTTGTTTTTTTTTAATCAAACTGCTCATTTTAGTACACTTCGTTCCAGGATGCTGCAGACATTTGTTCATTTTGCCCAATAAATTTGTTAAAACAAACAAACAACAGAACAGAAAACCAACCAAAAAAACCTCCAAACCAGACCACAGAGTAAAGAGGAACCATGTAAGCCCTACATTTTTATCTAGCAATCCGTGCTGTCAGTACCACATGCAGATGCAGGAGAGATGATGAATGAGGAGCAAATGACAAATGTGTGGGGACCACAACATATAAAACCACCGCTGCCTGTGCCATAGGAGGCAGTGCCAGGAATGCCTAGGGGACACTGCAGAAATGTGAGTTTCTCCATTCAGTCGTGAACTTTCCACTTACATCCACGCTAATGCAGTGCATTAATAAACTTGCAGACACACTGCAAACATTCATTTGCCTTCTTCGGCTTTTTTTTTTTTTTTTTTTTTTTTTTTTTTAATTTAGCAAGCTGAATTAAAACAATTAAATTAAAATCAATCACAATCATTTTATATTCATTGTTTTATACTAGTAAAAAACCCACTAATTGAAGCCTTCTCCAATTCTATCCTTAGACAGCTTGTTATTTGCATATAACACTGGCTTTGCAATTTTTTTTTTTTAAGAAATCACAAGGAAGATTTCAATAGTGTCCAAGTCAGTAATTTCAGGTGCATTTCATTTCAAGAATCTTGTGGCAGATGCCACGCATCCCCAAGAATTAACTTCCTGTTTCTGTCTGTCCGAATTTCAAGGACAGGGTCAATCTAAGAAGTAGGAAAAATAACTTCTAGGCACCTTTTTTTTATTTAGGAAGAAAACTCTTCAAGCTTTAACACATGGACAGCTTTGATAAAAAAAGGATTTAATTCAAGATTCTATCCTTGGCAGATGTCTTGTCTCACACATTAAGTTGTCTACACTTGTAGTAAATAAATTTCCATTCAAAAAGCAACTTCTGTGATGCACTGCACCACATTTTACATCTAGAAATACAAGATTACAGTGTGCAACACTGGCACAACATTAAGTAAATAAGTCAAGTATACATTTCTAATAAAGAAATTACAAGACCCACAAATTTATTTTATTAATGAACCCTTAATGATAAAAAAAGTTCTTAAGTATCAGCTAGTTTCTACAGATTTTACCTCAGAAATATTTCTGTTGAAAGCATAGGAAATTTTTCCATGAGTAATCTACACATGAATAAAGCTGAACAAAGTATCAATATGCCCCCAGTTCTTTCAATTTTATTCTTAGATCAATGACTGGAAGCTGAAGGCTCTTTTATTTACAAGGCTGGGTAATGACTTGTGAGCCTATTTTATTATTGCTTATATGTTTAACTTTTTTTTGGATTTGCACCCTGAGTAACAGTGAAAAAGAAGTGTAACTTGATAGAGCGTACACATTACAAGTCTTCCTTTCAGAAAAGAAAGGATTATAATTA